>NW_024543062.1:46820714-48075357 GCF_018167655.1 Microtus oregoni
TTGGTAAATAAAGAATCTGTCTTGAGCCTACAACAGAGCAGGGCAGAGCAGAGCTAGGCGGGGAAAACTAAACTGAATGCTGGAAGAAAGAAGGTAGAGTTAAGAGAAGCCATGTAGCCCTGCCAGAGGCAGACACAGGAACTTTACCACAGCCTCATGATGATGCAGATTACTAGAAATGGGATAAATTAATATGCATGACTCAGCCAGAAATACTCTTAAGCTATTAAGCCAAACAGTATTGCAAATAATATGGTTTCTGTGTGATTATTTCAAGGCTGAACAGCCAGGAACAAACAAGAGGCCTCCATACAACACACCACGTCATGTGGGTACTGAAGAAAGTATCAAAGTTCTGTGCAAAAGCAGCAAGCACTTCTAAGCAGTGAAGCATCTCTTAGCCCAGTTTATCTCTCTTTCTATCATTTATTTATCTATCCATCTAGCTAGCTAGCTATCTGCCTATTTATTCATCTATTTATTTATTTTTTGATCAAATGTTTTTCTTAATTTAGAAAATAAGAAGACCTGGCTACCTGATTCCTAAGGTTTAGCTTGAGAGAAATGAAAATAGTATGTTTTAAGAATCACAGAAAAAGCACAAGATTCCCCTTATGTAACTGCTAAAGCTTTAAAAATATGAATGTTACAATATAAATCAAGATGAAGTGACACATATGGAAAAGGTGTTGCTGATGCCTGCTTACAGAACTAAAAGTTGATGTACTCAAGGTTCCCAGTCAGTTAAGTGTGCTGACTAGGTCTCAGTTTCAAACCACTTGCCTGTGGCCTTCTTTCACTTTGTGACTATGAAATAGTGTTAAAGTTTCTTATTTGTGCCTCTCAAAGAAAATTTAGAATATATAAAATTAAAATGTCCAAACTGGAAGAAATTGCTCAAATATATTTTGACTTAACTATATATGTATTGAAAAATGGATAGAAATAAAAGAAGATTTATCAACAACTCATTTTCTCTTCTGATGCATAGTAACCAAGACAATTCTAGATGGGGGTATTTCTCAAAGAATTAATGCAAGATATATACATTGCCATATGTCCAATTGAAATAGAAATCAACTCAATATATAAAATATATACCAATGACCTCCCCAGGAACTTTGGTTAAATATAATATGAGTTTTTCAAAAGTGTGTAAGGTGCTTTATCCTCTAAAATATATGTGACTTAGACAAAAGAATCAGCGTATGTTTATTGCTAAGTAATAAAAAGATCATGTGTTTAATTATTTCTTTATTATTTTTAATTATATTTAATTATGATGTGTCTGACTGAAAGCGTGCAGGTGGCAGTCAGTACATGGCTCGGGGAAATTAGCTCTCTCTTTCCACTGTCTTTTGAGGCAGGATTCCTCTTTTGTTAGTCTTGCTTTGCACTCTCCAGGTTAGCTGGCCTATGAGCTGTCCAAATCTTCTTCTTCTACATCTCATATAATCATAGGCATTCTGGGATTGCTATGATATTATATCTGCTTCTATGTGATATCAAACTCTTGCTTGCTCTGCTAGAAGATTTAAACATTGATGGTCTTCGAAGCCCTAGTCACACATTTTGCTTCCAGTACATATTAAAATGTTATTTATACCATATTGTGGCCTATTACATGGATAGCAGCATTATTTTAAAAAATTGTTAAAAACCACATTTTAATTAAACATCTTATTGCTAAAAAAAGTGTGAAGTTACAGGAAGTGCTAGAAAAATGGTAGCAATTCCTGATAGAAGATTGTTATAACTCTGTTTTCTGTAAACTTGTCACCAATGTGTAATGGAATAATAAAGCAAAACACGAACAGTGCAGTATGCCTGTAACTTGAGGGAATTCATGAGGTGAAATCCTGGTATAGGTTTGTAAAGAAAAAAAACCACAAATGCAGTGCAGTAATTGCACTTAAAATTTGGACTATTCATCTGGAAGATTTGTTGTGATATATTTGACTATGTCTAGTTTAAACCTACAAGAACTAGCTTTCATTATACCAGGAGGTACCATACAAGCCTTCAAAGGAGAGCAACAACTAACAGTCCAACCCAGCTATGACACCTGTGAACTATAACAATAACCACCATGCCAAAATGACCCTAAGGGTTCAGTAGTGACACACATACTTTGGTGGTAACCAGCAGCTTTCTGATCAGACTTAATACCTGCTTGTCAAGATGGAAACCATGCCTAGCATTGAAAACCTAGCCAACTACTCAGGGCAAGTGAAGTCAGAGTTCTTGGAAAAGAACCAATACTTTACTACACCAGCCTATTTGCTAACTAAATTCTATATATTTGTCCATATACCCACAGATATGTGTAGCTTTCACCCCTTGTTTAGAAAACTTATCTTTTCAACAGACAGAGATCATTATAAGTAAACAAAAAGTGATCAAATTGCAGAGTTATGGAACCCAGTCCAAACTGATCCATCAACAACACAATTTAAGGATCAAAGATCATTGTAGGAGATGGGGAAGAAATATAGTAATTATCAGAGGAACAAGAAGTTTACTGTGAGGTTGTGTCTCCTAGTAATATCAGAAGCTATACGCATAAAATCTCACCAACATGGTAGCCTAAATACAACCTGAGCAAGGATGACACCAAAGGACATGCTAATGTAGACAGAAGAAAGTTCACCAGTCATCAGTAGTAGACCAAGAACTGCAGGCAACTACAGAATGATGAGAACAGAATGGTCTTTACCAGAGAAGAGTTGGTTAACTAAAACAAATTGGTATCCAATTGGTTATCCAATATCAAATGGTCTGTCTTAAAACATTATACCGACTGAACAGGTCATATTTATGTACTTAGAAGAAGAAATCATGAATTTGAGAGCAAAGGGAGAGCCCATTATGGGTGGGTTTGTGCATGTGAGGAAGGTGAAGGAAGATGTACCATAATCTTAAAACATATTTTGAAAGAATTATCCTGTTTATTAGTAACATTCTAGGAGAATTTAACTATGAAATCATGGCCACAAAAAAGACAAAAGGAATATCCAGTACTGACACACACTTTCTGACTGACCTTACATTGATTATTTCGATACATTATCCTTCTCATTGTCTTAGCTTCATCTTCCCATACTGGTGTGGAAATTCTTTCTGTATATGCATTGCTTTTATTGGTTAATGAATAAAGAATCTGCCTTGGTCTGTGATAGGGTAGAGTAGTGCTAAGTGGGGGAAATTGACTGAATGCTGGGAGAAAGAAGGCAGAGTCAGGGAGATGCCATGGAAGTGCCAGAGGAGAAAGACACAAGCTGCCAGCCAGAACCTTGCCAGTAGGCCACAAACCTCATGGTAAATATAAAATAATAGAAATGGGTTAATTTAAGAGATAAGAGCTAGCTAGAAAAATGCATAAGCTAAGAGGCCATGCATTGTTATAATTAATACAATTTCTGTGTGATTATTTCAGGAGGCTGAGCAGTCAGGAACAAACAAGCGACCTTCTTACAACACCATACAAGTTTATTTTCTGATATTGGACATTCCTGCCCATTCTAAAATTTTAACACAGAGAAATGAGAGCTCTGAACTATGTGAAGGTGCTTGTCTTGGCCTATGATTTCATGTGAAGAGACATTAGTACATTGCAAAAGGCTTTACTGCTGTGGGAAACTCTATGGGAGACACAACAGACACTCTAGAACAGCGCTGGTGCTGCTGGCTCTACATCCTGGGAGCCATCCTTTGAATTTGTGAATTTCTACTCTAGCTCTGATACTTATCACAGGAACCAGGAGGATTGTTTTTGTTTCTAAACATGACAGTCTGCATTAAATTTTAGTGCTTGTGTGTGTGTGTACCTGTTTGTGTGTACATATACATGTGTGTTTGTTCATGTATTGCTGTGTGTTTGCCTGTATATATGAGCACTCATATGTATATTACATGCAGAGATCAGATATCAATATCAGCTATCTTTTCCAATCACTCTCTACCTCAACTCTAATGACCTTTTATGCAGTAAGGAACTAGGAAAATCAAGGTGTCTTCTCTCCATTTGTCCAGGATTTCTGCTTTTAATACCATTAGATTTTTTGGTGTTCTAGTAAGCAATATAATGGGGAATCACAACTAGGTAGTGAAAATTTTACCAAATGGATGGTGGTTGCTTAGGACTCACTTTCAGTCTGTCTTTCCTGGATACTAATCTCTGTGTCAGATTTCTCTTTGAGTTATTTCTAAGATTTTTTTCTTTCAGTAATTATCTTGGTCTGAGGCCCTTAGCTATGCAGAGAAAAGGGTTTTCAGTACAGTTAGGAAATCTGATTTAATATCCAAAAGAAATCAAGAATAGAAGGAATAATGGAGTCTAGAGGAGCCATCAAGGAAAGCTTCCAGGAGTTGGTACATCTTCTGCCTCTTTCATCCCAATACATCCTTATCCTCTGTCAAACAGCTTCAGGTTTTGTTTTAATATGTGGGTCCACTCTCCCCTTCTTTCCATTTTTCCTTAAGGGAAAGTTGGCTCTCTTGTTACCTTCATCTCATGGAGCAGCTCAAACTTGAGTGCTGTATAGCCAGAGGTTATGCCTGCTGTGTCCCTGATCCAAACTCCCAGTAAAAGATTATGATTATCTACTCCTGGTTAACTGTGCATTAGCCTTCTAATATAAACTCCAATTCAGGATGACAGTTCCTGTGGGATACTGAACAGGGAGAGGGGTGACAGGCTCCTCTTTACCTATCTGTATGAAATAACATTATTATTTCACAGTACTTTACTTCTTGTTTATATGTCTTCTTTGAAGCCTGTGAACTCTGTGAAGTCAGAATGTGTGTGTGTGTGTGTGTGTGTGTGTGTGTGTGTGTGTGTGTGTTGTGTACTCACATACATGCTTTTGGTGAAAGTAGAAGCCAGAGGCCAACATCAGATCGGTTTTTTTTTCAATCCCTCTCTACATTGTCTTTTGAAACAGGGTCTCTCTCTGAACCTGAAGCTCAACAGTTTGAATAGGGCAGGCCAGGAAGATCCAGAAACCCATCTGTGTTGGCTTTCCCAGTGGAGGTTTGCTCTTTACTGGGCCTGGATTGTCGCTGTTGTTTTTTAACAGTACATCAGTAATCTAACTATTGAGATATCTTCCCAGTCTTCAGAAGTCAGAACTTTTATATTTGTACTTTAAAACTAATCTTTTTTTCTCATCATCAAACATGCTTTCAGATTCTCCCCCACTAGGCTAACGTGACTTGGAGCCAACTTTTAAATGTCGCCATCTTTTATTCTGTTTACATAAAGCCCTACATTAGTAGGCCTTATTCTACCTTCGCCCAGGAGTATTATTTAGTTATTGCTTTTCCTTTCCACTCAGTCACTTCCTGCTACTGATCCCAGTCATCTCCTTTATGCATAACAGGAAGTCCTTTAATCAACCTTTCTGTCATCGAAATCTTGTCACTTCAATCTATGATTCCTGTCATCAATGGAAGAAAATAAATTTAAACAGTGCTTTTGGCATGTAATTCCCAACATGGTGATCACAGACTCAGGAACCACAGACTCAGGAACCAAAGCTTTATGAAGTTCAGTAAGTCAATGAGCCCACAGTGACTGGCAAGGACTTTAATACCTTAGCGTTCAACCTCAGAGGAGTCTGTCAAAGGGGTTGGCAGGTTTTATCAAATACCATCACATCACCATATCTTTGGTTTTGTCTCATTCAAAAAAAAAAAAAAAACCATCAACATTCTTTAAAAATTTTACCTACAATGGTGATATCATAATGCTTGACCTTCTAAGGCTAACAATGCTGCTTACAAACAGGCTGGTTTTACATTTTCATCTTTTGGGTTAGAGCAATGGTCTCTTACTTTCTGAATTAATACTGTGTAACTTTAGCTATACTGTGCATCCAAAACTTGCAAGCCTGTTCTGAGAAGATGGGTCAATGACAAAAGAGGTGACTCATTCATTCAGTTAAAGAGGCTGTCATGTAAGAATGAAGATCTCAGTGTGGGTTCCCAGCACCTTACAAGAGTCATCATGGGAGCACATGTCTATAACTTAGTGCGGGGAGGCAAAGAAAAGAGGCTTCTGAGGTTTGCTGGCCTGTCAGTCTAGCCTGTCAATGAACTCTGAGTTCAGTCAAAGACCTTGTCCCAAAGCAAATGAATAAACAAAGTAAAATGGAATAAATAAGGGAGAAGGCCAGAGAGATAGCTCAGTGGGGAACGGTGCTTGCCACTCAACATGAGAGCCTGACAACCTGAGTTTGATCCCATGTGTTCTCTTGCAAAATCCATTGGGTTGTCTTCCGACCTCTACACATTTTCTGTGGCATGAGCATTTACCCTCATACATATCACTTATACACACACACACACAAATAAATTTTGTTTAAGAATTAAATTGCAGAAAGTGGAAAGAAATAAAAGGATAACATCCAATCCTGACCTCTGGCCTCGACACGTATGCATACATGCCCATGTGTACCAGCACACACATACACATATTTATCCCCTACACTAAACTCCCTCCAGCTCATGAGCTCCAAGACCACCCCACCCGTGACCACAGCTACTCATTCTGCTTACAACCCTGCTATTTTGGCTGTGTTACTCTCCCTCTGCCTGGCTTTGCTTCTGCTTCTCTCAGTGTTTTCTCTATTCTTTTCCCCCTGCTAATCTGTCCAATCCAGCAGATAGACCTGGCCATGTCCAGTCTGCTGGCCATACTCAGTCTAGTTTTTTCTCTCTCTGTTCTGAACTCTCCCAGATGCCACTGACTGTTCACTCTCTCATAACTACAATAAGAACCTTCCCTTTAACCACACCACGGAGTAGCCATGTTGTTAGCTCATACACATACACGCAACATAATAGAAAGGAAATGCAAATAAAAGCAACTTGCAAGCAATTTTACAATCTTATATATGAGACAATATATTTAAATATATTTGCTATGAATTAAATAAAAACTAGTACATAGTAAATGCCACTTATTAATTGCCGTTGGTCCATTACACAAGGATCAATATTATGGTTTAATAATGTGAGATTTTTCTTGGTGGCAAAAATTGTACATTTTAATTTTGTCTTTGAAAGTGTATTAAGCTAAATAATGCATTACTCAAAGTCACTGGCTTTTCATTAGAGCTAGGGGTATGGCTCAGTGGGCAAAATGTTGGCCACACAAGCTAGAGAACCTGAATTTGAACCCTGACTTAAGGAACTGTGTCCACCATTAGGCACCTATAATCAAAGTGCTGAATAGGCAAAAAAGCAGGTTGCTGGGGCTTGCTAGCAGTCAGTATAGCTGAAGAGATAAGCATCAGATACAAGGATCCAGTCCTAACATAAGGTGGGGAGATAATCAGATACCTAATATGGGCCTCTAGCCTTTATGTACAACTCTACATACTTGCGTGCATGGACACATACACACACACACACACACACACACACACACACACACACACACACACACCACAAAGCAATGTATTTTATTTCAGATAAAGCTACTTAATCATCATAGATAATACTTAATCATATTTAATTCACTTGCACAGACTACAGTGGTTTTGTAAGAAAAAAAGGTGCAATAACACCTTTAATTAGCAGTGTATAATATTAAGAATACCTAGCATATAAGAAACACAGAGCAAATACTAGATACAGTATAAATGAGCAAGAAATGGCTCTATAATTTCAAATGGATTTTAAAACCAATCCCAGTTTAATTAGAACTCAACTCAAATGTTCTATGTTAGAAAATTAAAATACTTTCTGATTTTCCTTTAGAATTTTCAAAATGAACCAGACAGGAAACATTGTGAACTAATTTTCTCTAAGCACTAAAACATAGAAAAAATGTTCTAAATTAGTAATCTAAATGTTCTTAGAGATGCATAAGTGAAGAATGAACTTTTATAGGTCCAATCCTCATTGCCCGACAGTCTTTCCATTGACCAGGGAAAGAATCCGTATGTGAGGGAAACCCTGTATTGATGCCATAATTCTCTCTGACATAGCTGGGCTTTGATAGCATAGGAGTTCATTTTTCTAGATTCTACCTATTAATAATATCTGTGCTCATAAATCCAAAGCTGTAATGTGAACATGGCTTCTCTGATAAAAAGAATTTGTAAGAACAACGAAAGTTTATCTTAACTTTAGCCATGTTTGAAGGCTTACTTAAAAAGCACTTGTTTTCAAAAATTATAAGTAAATTCTTATTTTAATTAAGAAATCAGATCATCTTTAAATATGTCCCACAGTTATTATTGGTAAAAAAAAATGCATTTTGATAATATCCACCGACATTATTCATTCAGAAGAATGGGGAGAACAGCCCATGTTTGTAATAGTTCCTTTAAGGAATTATATAAAATAATAGAATATACAGCTCAAACGCATAACACATTGCAAATTTTCAAAACTTAATGATCTATGATTTGATCATTGATAGACAAGTACCTCCTAACCATGAAGCTTTGTTCTGTATGTCAATATGCTATAGAAATCATTTATCTGCTCCTCTGATTTCAGTGATATTCTGTGTTATTCAGAATGCATGCTTCTTTTCTTCTTGATTAGTTTTCTCCTAAGTTGGTTTGTTTGTATTGTGTTCTGCTTAATGATATTATACATGGTCTTGCATTCATTTCCTTTTAGACAATTTATTATGAGAATATGTAAGAGAAACTTATGTGTGAGTGCCGTTTTTTATATTCTACAATTGATCAGATACACTCATTACCACCACAGATCATAAAGATGATTTAGGTATATAGCATTTATATATGTGACTCAACATGAATTTAAGATTTTGATTTTTTTTTATTTCTTTGAAGAATATCATTGGGATTTTGACTAGAAATTCCTTTTGGTAGGATAGTAAATTTTGTTTCTTTTTTAGTCTATTGTGATTGGAAGAGTGTCCACAAGTTAATGAGAAAATTGATCAGCTATTGATAGGAAATATGCTGGAGACGTCAGAGTTTCATAAAATTATCATATTAATAGCAAAGATTTAAGAAAAGTTTTTCTATCATTTGGCAAGAAGCCAAGAAAATTATAAGGAAATATCCTACTTGTTCTTCATATAACCAAACTCCATTACCTGCAGCAAGTAACCCAATGGATACTCAATCTGGCTGATTAATGTGTTCCATTTTGTAGAATTTGGAAAATTAAAATATGTACAATATACCATTGATACCTAATCAGGATTTTAATCAGCAAATGCTTTGAGTTGAGAAAAGACTGATTCAGTAGTTATGTATTTGCTAGAAGTTATAGCCATCGGGTGTAAACCTGTACAAATTAAGACTGACAATTCTCTAGAAAACTGAAACATTTTTGCTTATTACAATATAAAGCATATTACTGGTATACCACACAAACCTACAGGGCAAGTAGTTAAAAAAGATTGAATCAATATGCTAAATATATTAAATGATATGGTAAATAAACAGAAAAAGGTAACAAAGACCAGATGGCACAATGCTTTATTAACTTTGAATTTTCTAAATGCTAATGAGAAAAGAAAAATAGCTGTGGAAAAACATTGGATACTAGGAAAAACTATGGAATTAAATCAGCCTGTATACTTTAAAGATGTGTTAACTTTTGAATAGGAACCAGGATATGTGTTATGTTGGGGAAGGGGTTTTGCTTTTGTTACCAAAGGAGAAGAAAAGCTATAGATACAATCAAAACAGATAATGCTTCAATTTGAACAAGAGAGACCTCTTGATTAGAAAAAAAATGTCTGAAGGAAAAGGAAAAATTAGCCTATTGATAGGTCACATTGTCCAACTGGGTAAGATTTCATAAATCTTTCCAAATGTTTATGTTTCCCTCTGCAGAAATATAAATATAATGCAAATAGTCTTTTTGTAGTCCCAGTCCAGTTAAAAATTAAAACTGACTTTGGAGTTGGAGTGTGGCTCTCTTCTTCTCTAAACCCAAACATACATGCTAAATTAAAATCCAATTTCTCTGTCTCATGGCAGACAAAGCTCCTGATATTAGACAAAGAAAACCCAAAATTAAGGGACTATTTTATTGCTACTACTCTCATAATCCTTTGTTTTTATTTTGACTCTTTAAAGCTTTTCTTAAGGTATAACTATTATCTCAAAACTTGTAAGATTAATATATATTGAAATATATTTTTATATATGTACATATATATTGCAAACTTTTTATCATGATATTAATGGTCTTTTACAGTAATAATTAATTCTAGAATGATGTTTGTTCTAGATTCCTGTACAGGATTTCAGGTTTGAGTCTCTTTCAGATAACTAGGAATTAAGTTTTTGTACTCTGAGTGTGTATAACAAATATTGATCCATTACCTCTTTGAGATCTGCTATTTATAGCATTTAAAATGCTTAAGGGTTCTGCAGTGAACTGTGACCATGCCTAACAGGCCCCACAATGACGGTTCCAACCAAACTTTGATAATGCTACTAAGATGAAAACAGCTGTTTTAAAATTGGCTTTGGACTACACAGTGCTCAGGACCATTTTGTAGTTGTTAGATGAGATGATCCAGTCTTAGACTACTTGAGCCAAGCTCTGCACTTTTCCATTATGCAGAGGCTGCACAACAAGTAATACAGCTGCCTTTCCCAATATTTGACAATAAACCCAAATTTTCTTTTCTGTATCCCCTCAAGATGCTGTCACCCCTAAATAACAGGAAGAATTTTAAGAACATGATGTCCATATTCCCAAAAGGTGTTGTTGGCAGCTTTTGGTTTTTCAATGGATATTTGCCATCATTTAGGGTAGTTGGTTGCAAGTTATTGTTAGTAATGGTCAGGGGGAAAAAAGCTGAAAAAAAGGAATTTAGATTCAGGGTTCTAGTTTTGAAAAGAAAAAAGGGAGATGTAGATATGATAAGATATAAAGGTAGATTATTGAATCTACTCTGAAAAGAAAAAAGGAGGGATATAGAGATAGGCTAAAAAGGTAGATCATTGAATCTGCTTTGAAACTAAAAAAGAAATTACTAATTTTAAATATTTTACATTGATTTGGATCTGTGCATATTGATATAAACTTTAGGTTAATTTTGTTAGAACACATTGTACATACATTTCTAATCTTTTCTTTCTTTTTTGGGGGGTGGGGTTTTGAGACACGGTTTCTCTATGTAGCTTTGGTATTTGTCCTGGAGCTAGCTCGTATAGACCAGGCTGGCCATGATTTCACAGAGATACACCTGACTCTGCCTCCTGAGTGCTGGGATTAAAGGTTTGTGCCACCACCATCTGGAGTATTTCTAATCTTATTCAAGGTTTTGTGTTTATATAGTTCATTTAACAATGTAATGCAAATTTCTAGTTCTTAAAGAAATGTAAGTATTCATTACAATCAAACTTGTAGTCATTTTAGGTATGTTTTGAAGGTCAGAGATATATTTTAGGTAAATAGGTCATCTACAAATAATTCAGAGATCTATAGAATATGGCATTTAATGTGTTTTAATAGCTTAGGTCATTTTCTTTTATTATGAGAATGAAAATTTTCTGTTCCATCAGCACTAATCTCCTTCAGAGAAAATGATAGGCAGCAAAGAAACTCCATATGGAGTTTACTTTCTTTGTGGCAAAACAAGCCACTGGATAAGAAAGTGCTCTTGTCTCAACGCCTGACAATATGTTGTCCAAATTGTACAAACAAGACACCAAAGAAAGTGACTCCTGAGCTTTGCCGAGACAAGATAGATCACTGCTTTAGAATATCATGATTCAATGAAAAGTCATTTAGACTTATAGGGAAAGATGGATTCCCCCATATTACAGAAGAATCTTGGATAACTGTCCAGGCATCCAGTTGTTTATATCATATCTCACATTATTTGGAAGTCACTTGTTTGCACTTCTTGGTTATTCAAGTAATATTATTTCTTTCTTAGGTCTCTTGTGGATGGTGGTGACTTTGTAACTATGGTTATAGTTTTCCTCATTAACAGATTCAGAAATATGTTATTTCTTTAATGAGGTATAAAATGTACAAGGTTGTATCTAGTTTTGGCAATGTAAGTTAGAATAGAAAGTGAATTCCTTTTGGACTCTTTAAGATAAAATAGATATGGCGTATATTCTCTGAATTTGACAACTGCTAATGGACTAGACATTGTTTATGTATTTATTGTCTGTATATATTGTATATAGTTATTGTACTTTTTGTATACAGTTTTCTTATATTAGTTATAACTTTTTTTATTTTAGACAAAAAGGAGAAATGTGGTGATAATTTGTTTGTGCTCTACAAATAAAACTTGCCTGCATATCTGAAGGCAGAGTTAGCCACTGGTTAACCATAGAAGTCTAGAGGTCTGTACAGACAGAGAGGAAGTGGTCTGGCTGTGTGGAGAGAGAAATATAATGAGGGAGTAGTCAGGAGCTCAGGTTTTTCTCAGCTGGCGAGTTAACATGGTAAAATATGGCAGCATCTTCTTGCACCTTTGTGTCGCTGAGCTTTGAGCATTTATTCTGTTATCTGGTTCTGGGTTTTTATTAATGAGATCAGTTAGAAGTTGTGCAACACTGCCACTTTACAGAAAGAAGGTTTCGGTCATTTCTAGAATTTTTTTGATGGAATCTCTGAGATCTTTAATACATAACATCATATAATCTGTCTCAGGGATAGTCTGACCCCTTACAGTAGTCCTTTAATTCTTTTCTCCCAGAGAAAGGATCGAGAACTTGCATATTTTAAAAGAGTGGGGATGCCCTGCCCTGATTTTTTTGTGTGATTGCTTTAAATTTTTCTACATTTATGATGTTTGGATGATGTTGGCTGTGGGTTTGTCCTATATAACCTTTATCAGGTTGAAGTATGTATTCTTCAGTTCAGTTCTGCCTTTGAGCTTTTATCATAAAAGTGTGCTAGATTTTTGTTAAAGGCCATTTCTGCATGGGAAAGTTAGAGGCTGATATGAGGTTTCTTACTCCATCTCTTTAGCTTCAGCAGGATCTCTCAATGAACCCCAAACTTTCTGATTAGGGTTAGCCTATATATCCAATTAGCCATAGGAATCCACTGTTTTTTTTTTCCTCCAAGGTCTGGGATTATATGTGGGTTGCCATGTCTTTCTGGCTTCTACATAGTTTTCTGGAATTGAAACTTTGTTCCTCATGCTTATGGGAACAAGCAGTTTATCCATGGAGCCATTTTTCAGCTCAAAAGTAACTTTAGAATGACAAAATTCAATGACATATACGTTATGACTATTCCATTTCCATTGCTTTTATCTAGCTCTCCAAACCCTCTTTCCTGAACTGGCGTTTGTAAAGAAACAATCTGTACATCTACACAGACAAACGCCTGTAAGCCACAACAATGACTGGAGTTGCTGGGTATTTACAATGGTGCAATAGCAGCATTTTTATCTTGGCAATAACAAACAGATTAAAGGCCTTTCCATTGGAGATTCTGGCACTTTAAATCTGGCCAACAACACAGAGAATTGCTAGTAATGTCTCAGGCCTGAGAAGAGAAACCACTACAGCATAATATCTAATTACATCCTAAATATATCCACATACAAGTAGCTACCAGACTCTTCAAAGAAGCTTCTTTTTGCATCAGATAGAGTCTGTTACAAAGATCTACCATTGGTTCCTCACACATAGGACAAGGGATTGGGTAGTGCCCAATCCAAACTCATGCACCTACAATGGTTATAAAAGCCAAAGACCCAGATTGCTTGTTGCTAGATGGTGCTTGTTAGTTATGACAGTATAATGAAGCTGACCACTCACAGCAATTTTATTACCTGAATGGCTCCTGTCATTACAGCAACAAATGACATGCTAATGTGGACAGGGGAAATTCCACATGGTCCCATACCTAGATGAAGAGCTATAGGTCAAAGACTCCTAAGAATGGAAGAACCAGTTTCCTCCAGAAATGAGTTGCTGCATATGCTGTCCAGTTCCAAGTCACCATCCCTAGACTCATGTACAATGCTAAATAGATTCAGGAGGCTACCTTCTCTCCCCACAACTCTATGTGTATGTGAAACATGTGTGTGGGGTGTGTGTGTGTGTGTGTGTGTGTGTGTGTGTGTGAGAGAGAGAGAGAGAGAGAGAGAGAGAGAGAGAGAGAGAGAGAGAATATAACAAGTAAAGAAGATATTGTGAATTTGGGAGAAAGAGATGATACAGAAGGAATTTGAAGGAGAAGGGAGCGATGAGACTCAGTGCTCATGTATTAATGCTAAAGAACATTAATTACTTAAAATACTTGTCATTTCCATTAAATAAAACACCAATCACCATCACCCTGACCTCATTCTTTCTGTGTGTTTTCCCCATGAAAGGCTTTCTGTCCCAGAACACTTCATATCTATGTGTTTTTTAAAAGACTCTTCTGACCCAGAACACTTCAGAATGTTCATGTTCTCAAGAACAGTTAAAAGTATTTTCCAAACATTTGTGCTATAGTTAGAGTTGTGGTTGAGTGATCTGAGCAATCAAACGTTGATGTTAGAAGTCTGATCTTGACATTGGCTCCCAGTGCTGCTGCAAGCAAGTCACTTAACCTTGGGTTTCAAGTTTTTCATCTGTAAAATTGGGATAAAAACACTTACCTGCCCCTCAGGAAAATGCGCAGATTTCTGAAAGTAAATGTGAGGAAGTGCACTGAATGTGAACGTGGCTCCAGAAATAGCAAAATTCTATTCCTTTCTATTCCCACTGCTGTTCTTTGCTCCAATAAGGCATGAAATTTTGCAGATTATGTACTCAAATGGCAGAAATTGGGACAATTTAAATGTTAAAAAGGTGGAACTCTGGGTGTCACACAGGTCACTGTAAGGCAAGTGATGACAATGTCTTGAACAAACTTTATGCTAGGTTTTCTGAAAAGATTGTCTTCCTGGAGCTACTTTAATAATTTTATCAGCACATTAATTATTATCCATCAATCAGGGTCAACATGAGAAAATAAGACCAATTTTAGCAGTTTAAAATCTATCAAGATGGTAATTCTGCTGAAACTGGTGTTTACCTCCAAAGTCTTCACTGAGAAAGACATAAAATAGGAGGCATGGATGGTATGGCTCAGCCTATTTAAGGCCATCTTTCATTTCTTCTTCTCGAGCTCTGGAGATAGCATTCCCTCTCTCCCATGCTCACATTTTCTTAGTAATGATTATGTTCTGTGTAGTCCACAACCAAATAACATCCCAGGGAACCTCCGACCAATTAGTTAATTAGAGTATTACACACAGGTAGATAATTCAAAAAGCATCTGGACTCAGACATGAAAATCATGATCAGATAAACTTCTGAGCTTCTGAGAATAAGTTCACCTTGGAGAAGGTATATATAAAAATCATTACAGGTAAAAAGAGAGATGTCATAAGTTGTGTGCATGCTAGGAGGTGAAGGTGCCATTATTTAGGCAAAAAAAAAAAACAGTGTCAATTGTCTTGAGTCATCTTAAAGCCTCAGAATGGTCATATATTCAGAACTTCTCCTGTTTTATTTGAGTTATCTTTTTATTTTTACATTAAAAGTATGAATGTTTGCCCAAATGTATGTATATGTGCATGCCTAGTGTGCATAGAAGTGTGAAAAGAAAGTCAGATAACTTAGAACTGGCAATACAGTTTTGAATCGCCACATAGGTGCTTAGAACTTAACCTGAGTCCTTTGCAAGAATAAGAAATTCTCAATCACTGACATATCTCTCCATCTTTTCAATGGTATGGGATCTGACATACCCTTATGACATTTACGAACACCAATACACATGCCTTACACTGACAGAAACACACATACATAAAAGTAACTTTTGAAGTCATTGGGTACCACATTCTCTGACATTAATTCCAGTTATCAGCAGGCACAAGCTCTCCACATACAGCAACACTGCCTGCCCCTTGGAGACAATCCGTACTCTGAAAACTTTGAGAGCAAAAAGGTACCACTGAGTCTTAATCTTTATTTCTGACAGAAACACTTCTTTGACTATTTCCTATAAATTCTTAGCTCTAAGTAGAATGCTAACTAAAAGCCACAGCATGTTTGTATGAGTTTTTTTTTAATTAGTTATTTTCTCTTCCCATTTGATACTCATTCACTTACTTTGACTATTTAGGGAAACTTAATCCCTGACATGAAAATATCAGCAGGAGAGATAAAGACATTGGAGAAGTAGAGTTAAATGATGGACATTATTATATAGCATTAAAAACCAAAAGGTAGCAAGAGTGAGAAATTGCTACAATATGTGCTTTATGAGTTATCAGTTTTATTCCTCTATACCATAATGCAATTTATATGTGCTAGAAGCTATTTTGTTATGTGATTATATGTAATACACATATATATTAAAATGTTTGTGTATATGTGTTGCTATCCAAATATATTAAGAAACCGATAAAGCATATTTATAAAATGAGATCATCATAGTACTCAAGTCTACAATAGGGGATATCTGTTCTTAGAGGAGTGATTGAAACACCCCCTTTAGACCAAAACAATTCCCCAACATGAAGAAGGAAATAGCATCAAACAGCAGCAATGTCTTTAAAAATGTGTAGCACCCAATTTAGAAATTACAAGATAAATGTTTGAGGGTTTAGAAATGCAAATTCTCTGATTTCATCATTGCACACTGTGTGATATACTAAACTGGTGAAATATACCCTATCTGTATGCATAAATATTATACATCAATTACAAAATGAGATATTCTGATGAAATAAAAAATGGTGACTTTGCTTATCAATAGGAAAATTTTACAAGTGAAAAACACAACCCTCTGTCTTCTGTAACTGCAGAGTAAAAGGGATGGAGTGGACCAGGGCCTGATGCAGGTTCTTAACTAACAGGCACATGGGATTTATATATGCGTTTCACTCTTCCTATACCATGTTGTACATGTCCTTATGTATATGTGCTAGCATGTTATTTGATTATGAAAAAGACATAACACTTAACATTTATCAGAATTGGTTTAAATAACACCTCAAACAAACACAAAATGACATAGTAATGTTTAATTCAGGAAAAGATAGCTATCTTCTGGGGAAAACTCAGCTTAATACAGTCAGGAACACAATGCAAATTTGCAACTTCACCTCAAAGGATTTGAGATGGTCTTTAAGCTATCAATATTGGATACAACTTGTAATAACTCTTACTGACAGAAATTTCTGTCCCACTCAGTCCTGCAGCTGTTCAGCCCCAAAGAAACATACAGAGGTCCACATTAATCCTAAACTCGTTGGCCTATTAACTCGGGCTTCTGATTAACTCTAATATCCTACTTTAACTCATAATTCTTGTCTGTGTCAGCCACTTGACTTGGTACCTTTTAGAAGCGAGGCATTCTCACTTGCTTCCTCTGCCTCTGGGTCACAACTGCAGACTGAGCCTTTTCTCTTCCCAGAATCCTCTTCTTGTCACCCCACCTATACTTTCTGCCTGGCTACCGGCCAATCAGTGTTTTACTAAAATAATACAAGTGACAAAATACAAGACCATTGACTCACAGCACTCCCCCTCTTTTTTTCAAAACAAAAACTCTGAATCTAATCTTCTTTGTTTAGTTTTTTTTCCAGACCATTATCCATAACAACTTGTAACCAACACTCTAATCAAAGATAAATACTCATAATCCATTTTTTGGAAATGTGGGTGTAGTTTTCCAGGCTACTTTTTGCTGATTGGGGGCACTGATAATCTTATAGGGATCTAAAAAAGATTTAAAATTATAATCAAGTCCTGACTGGAGTATTCTGTGAGACTTGATCATCTCAACCAGCAGTCCTGAAACTGTTCTGGAAGTAGAACTCAGAGGAAACTACAACAGAGGTCCTCTGAAACCTTGGATCATCTGGACCTATTAGACATTTTTTTCAGGGTGTCTTTGTTGATCAAACCTGATTATTCTTTTTTTATTATTTATTCATTTATTAAAGATTTCTGTCTCCTCCCCGCCACCGCCTCCCATTCCCCCCCTCCCCCAATCAACTACAGCTTCTCATTTCCTCTGGAATCAAGAACAAAACCTCTTCTCCAATGTAACCTATCTGTTGTCTTATATTTTAAAGTCAAGGCATATTCAAAATATATATGTTGAATTAATTCATCAGCATTTAAAATCAAATATCTTTTAGCAGTTGTTGCTCTTTTCTCAGCAGTCATACAATTCAAAGAGAGCATAATAACATACAGTATCCAGATTCTCTGTGTGTTTTCCATCTTTATATGGCTTTATTTTAAACTCTATTTCTCTTACTTTCATTTTTAATTTTTGCTTTTTAGAGACAGGGTTCTCTGTATATTTTTGGCTTTCCTGAAACTCTTTAGTGAGCAGGCTGTCCTTGAACTCACAGACATCCATCTGCTTCTGCCTCCCAAGTACTGGGATTAAAGGTGTGTGCCACCACACCCAACTACTCTCTTTCTTTTTTAAAAAGGACTCTGTTCTTTTTCTTTTCTCTCCCAAGCCTACATATATTTTTAAACATATTATAAACCATTTAGAGGGTTTTTTTGTCTGAATCAATCTTTACTGTATATCTCTCTTTTTCTGGCATGAGTGTTTAATTTGCTAAGTGATATGGCTAGAATTAAAGCCATGGCTTGAAAGCTAGATCCACCCTATTTCTTAGATTTTTGAGTGTCTAGACCCATGGCAAAAGTACCAGCCAAAGCCATGTTTATTGCCAGAATGCTTTGGAGTTTCAAGGTCCCTGCCACCACCAAGAAGCATGTTGTTGCCTTTTCTTAAAGGGGCTGCAAGGTTTTTGCAGCTAAAGCTGAGTCAGGAAGCTTCTCTTAAATGAGATACACTTGCCTCTAGCAAACAGAGTCCACTTGAAAAAATGCTGCTACCAAGAAGCCATGCTTAACTCTTCTCTTTCTTTTTTTTAAAAAAAATCTGGAATTACTTCCCAAGATCTCTCAGGTTTTACGTGGATGCAGTTGTCCATGTTGGCACAATTAGTTGTCCAAACAAATTACAAAGGCAAACTTTTATTCAATGTGAACAATAATGGTAAAGCACATAACCACATGATATAAGATATGCACAGAGTTAGTATGACACCCTCCAAGGAAAAGTGACATTTCCGGAACAATTTCTAGAGTCTTGGCCAAATGTCTACATAATAAAATGTCTTGACATCTTGATTAAGTCACCTCCATTTAGTTTCCTCCTGTATTTTTCCCAAGAAAC
Source organism: Microtus oregoni (assembly GCF_018167655.1). Classification (NCBI taxonomy): domain Eukaryota; kingdom Metazoa; phylum Chordata; class Mammalia; order Rodentia; family Cricetidae; genus Microtus; species Microtus oregoni. The sequence goes on from NW_024543062.1 coordinate 46,839,897, forward strand.
ATGTCTACTTGCCATTAAGGGGATTCACAACAGACCAAAGAAATAATCGTACAGAAGTCTAACAGAGCACCAGTGAGTTCCTTAAGGTTCCTTATAGGAGTCTGGATGACTTGAAGTTGGCTGCATTTCCAAAAATGCACATTCTGGCATGGGTGACAACTCAAATGTTGTGACCCTGGAGTTCTCTGCACTATTTACAAGCAGAATGACAGGTAGAAGAAATTCTTTTATTCTGCAAACTTGATTGATTATATAACCTGATGGAAGAAAGAGCCTTGTGAATCTTATAAGTCGTAGAACTTTTGTTTTATTTATTTCCTCAGACTTAAGGAGCTTGCCATTTGGATGGCATATTTAACTAGGAGAGTTTTGCTACTTAATAACTCTTGCTGATTTCATTTAATTTCTAAAAGTATCCTAAGGTGAACAATAATAAAAACTGAAGACATCCAAGTCAAAGACCTTCAGTCTTGATTTGCACATAAGAACAGTTCCTTACAATGAAAGAAAAGAAAATAGCAATTGTGCTAAGATTTCTCACATGCTTTGTTTTAGGTTTTGTTTTTTTATTTGTTTGTTTCTTTTGGGATTTGCTTATTTCTTGATAAGCTTTCATGCATCCCAGGTTGGTCTCAAACACAGCGTGTATCTGAATATGGCCTTGAACTTCTAATCCTTATGCTTCTACCTCCTGGATGCATATCTGAAAGAGTGCACCATTCTGGGCAACATAAGAACTTTATTGGAGCTTCTTGAGACTGAGTCTTTCTTAAGTGAGCAAACTGCCATACTCTTTATTACATCAGAGTAAATTTGCTGAAGTTTAACTACTTTTGACAGCAGGATCTATGTTGCTCAAATTTACAAACAAATGATTCAGTGAGTCATATAAGAAGGTTTTAAAAATTAAGAGAAATCACCCAAATACAAATGCTTCCTAAAGGGTATTTAGTTATAGAGAATACCTCTCTATTTTCATGAAAGTAACATCCTGATTTTATCCTGTGGCTAAGAAAAGATTTCCTCTTGTGCAGAAAGCCTTGACTTTTAGCCACTGAGGTAGTCTATACTGTCCTTATAGAAATGCTTGATCGGGGGAGGGGGAGGGAAATGGGAAGCGGTTGTGGGGACGAGGCAGAAATCCTTAATAAATAAATAAATTTAAAAAAGAAAAAAAAAGAATCCGATGCAGTGAAGTTCTGAATAAGTTAGAAGGAGAAAACGCTAATCAACCACATCTATTATGTGATATGAATAAAGGAAGCAGTGTCATTTGGAAATAAGGCTGGACAGCACTATTTCCTGCCCTCGTGGAGCTATCTGCGTGGGAGAAAGAACTCACATTAAATAAATAATTTTTTTATATTTAAAAAAAAAAGAAATGCATTAGAGGATTCAGGCTTGGTGGATCTTGATTTTAATCCCAGAACACAGGAAAAAGGTAGATGGATCTCTGTGACTTCAAGGCCAGCTTGGTCTACATAGTGAGTTCCACTTCAGCTGGGCTACATGGTGAGACTCTAATTAATCATAACAATGATGATGAAGATGATGATGATGTAATTATAATATAATAATAATTAATAAAAATAAAGAATGGGTTTGAGTAATTCAGGAAATGAGTACTAGGGACTGACATATGATTTTAAAAAAATATTTCAAAAATATGCTAATAGAATGAGACAGAAAGAAATAAAACTTATCATAGCATCATATTCATCATAAAATAAGAATATTAAAGAAAGAATGAGCCCTTGCCTAAGGGAGTGATAAGAAATTGTGTTGTCAAAGAGGTTGGTCCTTAGAGACCATTTCATTTCTTCCCAGGAAATGGGAGTCAAAAACTGCAAAGGTCCATAAATTATGAAGGACACTTTCCCTTTTGGCAGATCATGATATGAGACGTCTGGGCTGTGGAACTTAGACGTTTATGACCTGAGGTTCCACTGCTGTCTGTTTACTTCAGGAGCCTCAGGAGAAAGGCCAATCTTACCTCTGTTGTTGACCTGAATCTACATTGCTTTATTTTATGTGCATGGTCTACATCGTAGTCTCATAATCCTATAAGGACAGGATAATAATCATTTTAAGGATAAGAGCTCTAAGGTCAGAGGCCTCAATGAGTCTGTTGAAGTTGAATAACTAAGAGCTGGGACTGAAGTTGTAAAGAAGGTCAGTATTTTTGTAAGGTAACTCTTTACCTTTATTTATCTTTATTTTGAATTGCAAGACACCATGTAGCTTTTGTGCAAACTGTCGGGCTTGCATGGAAATAACTGTGGTTTAAACATCACTTACTCATTTGTCATCAAAGCTGTGCCAATGTCTTAGATTTGATGAGAAAACAAATTTTAACAATGACAACAATTATGAGTACTGGCATAAAATGAAGGCACACTTTCTGCATCTCTCTATGTATTTATTATTATAATATCACATGTAAAATTATTTTGTAGGTATTTGTCTTGTAAGAAAATTTATCCCTGCGGTGTCTATGTTCCACTTTATTGCAAAGAAGCTGCCCAAGTAATTTTATTCTAATTTCAATGCAAATTCCAAGCATGCAGTATAGCTTTTTGTGATTTAAGAAATATTTATATATTTGATTTCCCATTGATTGCTAAGTTGTAATATCAATTGTTTCTACTATAATGTAATTGGGTAGTAAAACTGCCTTCCTTTATTAAAACAATTATGCACATTTTGTTATATAGAGTAAATTATCACAGAAATATGTCTTTCATACCTAATGGGTAAAGGCTCAATCTAGTTTAGTTGGTTTATAAATGTGTGTGTGTGTGTGTGTGTGTGTGTGTGCATGTTATGTATACAATGTGTTCAGGTATAACTGTGCATGCTTAGAGAGAGGCAAGATAAGGACAAAATATGCCCTGCACTACTCTTCTTAATTGTATTCCCTTATGACAGGATCTCTTCAGAAAGGGTAAGGCCTCACATGGGGAGTCAGTGAGGTGGGGTAGTGGGGAGGTGCAGGATAGAGGGATGGAAGTAGGGAGAGGGGACAGTAGTTGGTATGTAAAATGAATAAAAAATAAAGACTAAGAAAACAGAAAAAAAAAGGAGATTTAAGCTTAAATAGTAGCCAACAAGTTCCAGCAATCCTCCTGCCCTCCACGACACTTGAGTTACAGGTATGGACACAGCCATGCATGGTGCGTGTGTGTTTGTGTGTGTGTGTGTTTGTTTGTGAGCTCGTGCGCACGCACACATGATGGGGATTTATACTCATGCACCCATGGTTGCACAGCAGGTGGTCTTACATACTGAACCTTATCTCTAGCCTCTAAATATCCTTTTGAAATGAGTATTTTTCACTTAAGAAAATCTTAAGAAAATGTATTTTGTGTAAGTCAGCAGAGTCCCTGTGAAAAGACTGAACATGTGGACCTGAGGTCCCTACCCAACAACTGCAGGATTTATTGTGGGTTCCATATCAACATACACATTCTCAAAAGTGAAGAACTGACAAAGGTAGCCAGGATCCAGAGCAAGAGTAAACTTAACCAAAGTAGTTCTGGGGCCATGTGTATAATTTAATGTCATCCCACACCTGCCTTAAAAAATATCAAATATTGTTTGTTAAAAACTAACAATAATTATCATACAACACACAGATACACCATGATGAGAGTGAATTCAGAAATAATCAGCCTGCTGGCCATCCTGGGACGGTGTGGGGAGTGGAAGTGGGAAGTGAGGCATCTTGACTGTTGGGGAGATGCTATCTCATCCAGGTATGGGAAGGCTCTGCTCTTTCTAGCACTACCTTTGACCCTCCTGAATGTGATCAAGGTCTGTTTCCAAAATTGTGTCCCCTGACACTTACCCCCATGTGATTCCAGTAGCAATATTTAGAACTGCTATCATGGCCTATGAGAAACCCCATCAACCACCATAGTCTGATGCTGGCATTCCCTAATGATCTGTGACCAAGCAGTGACTGCACTCAACAGTTCCATTATAATGAACCTGTATTTTTGAACAAAGAAAACCTGAAACCAGATTTTCAGGAAGATTCAACTCAGTATGTCATTGGAGAAACTCCACAGGCATGCTGACTTCTATTTTGCTGAATGACTTAGGAGGTACCGTCTATCTGAATCCTGTTTTGGCAGTGATAGAAAGAAGTACAGGCTCATTTTCACTTTTACCAAAAGGATTCTGTTCACATGCAAATAGTGAAACAATGTAAGAATGGCATAAACCTGAATGATGTAAGATATATCCTTTTGTATAAAAGCAATTGAGCTTTATTTATAAGGGTTTTCGCCTGTAAATATACATGCAGTATAGTGCCTGCAGAGGTCAGAAGAGGGCATTGGATACCCTGGAACTAGAGTCCTGAACAGTTGTGAGCTGCCAATAGGTTATAGGAACCCAACCTGGGACCTCTACAAGAACAAATGTTCTTAAGCAGTGAGCCATTTCTCCGGACCCCACCCACTCATTTTTACTGTTCCACATTTAACATTTTAAAATTCTGCTCAGGGCTGGCATGTCACATAAAGCCCTTATACTGATTCCCACCACTGCCTAAAACAGGGTGGTGGCAAACTGTCGAGATCTCAGCACTAACTATGTGGCAGTAGGGTAGGGACTTCTGTCATCCTTGGCAGCACAGTGAGTTCAAGGCCAGGCTGGGCTACAAAAACTCTGCCTTTAAAACAATCCATTCAATTTGCCTGTGAAGAGGATTGTGTTCATTCCAACGCCACTGTAAGTTGGAGTAAATGGAATGTATTAGTCATTCTTGTTGTCATGACAAAACATCGTAAAGGAACAAGGGTTTATTTCAGCTCACACTTCAAGGGAATACCATCTATCCTGGTGAAAAGGCATGAAGGCAGGGTCAGTAGGCTTCTAGTCGTTCTGCATCTGCACTTAGCAATCAGAAAATAAAGATGTAAGGGGATATAATATCTAAATGTCCACTCTTACTAACCCATTTCCACTAGCAAAGCTTGATCTCCTGAAGGATCAACAATCTTCCTAAGCAGCTCCACCAGCTGGAGACAAGTGTTCAAACACATGAGCCTGAAAGAACCATTAATATTCAAACTCCACTGTGAAAGCTGGAGGTATTAGCGAACATTTAGAAAGGAACATGACAAACAATAAGTGAAGACTAAAATGTGTTGGGAACATTTTTTGTTACTATCCACATTTTTAAAAATCACTCCGTCTAGTTGATATTTTGTTTTATGTTAAAGGAAACTGAATATCAAAGTGTAAATTATCCTAGAATTCTAAAAGTTGAGGAAGGAATCTGATAATAAATGTAGTTGAGATAACAAGATGACTCAGGAAATAAGGATTCTTGTACCACACACACACACACAAAACACATGTGCATATATGTGCACACACACACTAAATAAATAGTTAAAAATTTAAGAATAAATAAAACAAGGGAAAAGATAGTTTCCTACAGCACAAAAAGCCAAGCAGCAGCCTCAGCCTGGTCTGTGTGACAGACAGAGCACCTTTGCTCACTCACCAGAAATTATTAGGTCATGAAAATTGCTTGCTTTGGCATCAGTCAAAGCAGTGACTCCTGCTTGGTGTATGATAGGACCAGTTATAGAACCTCAGTAGGAGGAGGGATAACTCTTCCCCACTGTATTTTTAACAGCATTTCTTTGGAAAATTGTCATGCATCAAGCCTAAGTGTAATAAATATTGAACAAGGTTATTCACAGAAATTGTCATAAAATCTTAAAACTTCTGATGAGAATTTGGACCAATGAAAAATACTTGATATCAGATATTATATTACTGATACCTCAAAACATGGAAATACATTATAACTATTAAATGCAGCTTTTATTCCATGACAGTCTGACACATTGTAGAAAGAAAGCATTGGGGTACACTGGGAATGGGAAAGGTTTAACCAAACACCTATTTAACCTACCACATATTAGAATCTGATTTAATTGGAAATACCTATGCTACTTTCTCCAGTCTTCTGAGAATTTGAGATCAATAGAAACTGTAGCATGTGCCTAGTACAAATAAAACACTAGATGAGATGGTATCACTCAATATAATTCATGACTTTTGATAAGTTCAGAATAATGGTGATTTCTCCTTGTGGGTCTGGCTTACCTCACTCAAGATAGTGTTTTCTATTTCCATCCATTGGCATGCAAAATTCAAGATGTCATTGTTTTGAACCACTGAGTAGTACTCTAATATGTATATATTCCACATTTTCTCATCCATTCTTCCATTGAAGGGCATCTAGGTTGTTTCCACGTTCTGGCTATTACAAATAATGCTGCTATGAACATAGATGAACAAATGCTTTTGTAATATGATAGGACATCTCTTGGGTATATTCCCAAGAGTGGTATTGCTGGGTCCTGGGGTGGGTTGGTCCTGAGTTTCCTGAGAAACCGCCACACTGCTTTCCAAAGTGGTTGCACAAGTTTGCATTCCCACCATCAATGGATGAGTGTACCCCTTACTCCACATCCTCTCCAGCAAAGGCTATCATTGGTGTTTTTGATTTTAGCCATTCTGACAGGTGTAAGATGGTATCTCAAAGTTATTTTGATTTGCATTTTCCTGATCGCTAAGGAAGTTGAGCATGACCTTAAGATGAACATGGGATGTACTCATAATTGGTTTCTAGCCATAAATAAAGGACATTGAGCCTATAATTCGTGATGCTAGAGGAGCTAAATAAGAAGGTGAACCCAAAGAAAAACATTTAGTTATCCTCCTAAATATTAACCTTCATCTTGCGATGGAAGGAGATAGAGTAAGAGACCCATATTGGATCACCGCCCTGAGCCTCCAAGGTCCAAATGAGGAGCAGGAGGGAGAACATGAGCAAGGAAGTCAGGACCACGAGGGGTGCACCCACCCACTGAGACATTGGTGCTGATCTATTGGGAACTCACCAAGGCCAGTTGGACTTGGTCTACAAAAGCAGGGGATAAAACCGGGCTCTCTGAACATGGCGGACAATGAGGGCTGCTGAGAAGCCAAGTACAATGGCACTGGGTTTTGATCCTACTGCATGTACTGGCTTTGTGGGAGCCTAGGCTGCTTGAATGCTCACCTTCCCAGACCTGGATGGAGGGGGGAGGACCTTGGACTTTCCACAGGGCAGGGAACCCTGACTGCTCTTTGGGCTGGAGAGGGAGGGAGAGGGGAGGAGGGGAGAGGAAGAAAAATGAGAGGTGGAGACAGGGAGGAGGCAAAATTTTTTAATGAAAACTAAAAATGAAAAAATGTTGATTTCTCTTGATTTGTACAATTAAACTAAATCATTGTGTCATTGATAAATATCACGAAAACATGTAGTCAGCTATTTTTGCAATGAACTTGCTATATGATCCAAAATAAGAAAGGTGCTATTTTCTTTAGGTTGATTTTAACAGTGATAAAGTCTGATTAATGAAATTGTCTTGTTCCTTAACAAATAATGTCTTCATGTATATTTTTTATCATAACATAAATTATACTTCTTTAACTTCTTTCATTTATTCTTGTAATAAATGTTCTGAAATTGCTCCTGGGCATATAGTCAAAGGACTACATACATATCCTACTACAGGCATACTGTTGATCATATTATTGCTGCACTGATCACAATCGCGAAGAGCTGGATGTCTATCAACAGATGAATAGATAAAGGAAACTTGCTGCACATACACAGTGGAATTTTACACATCCAAAAAAATAAAATTACAAAATCTGTAGGAAAATGGATAATACTGGAAAAATAATAAGTTGAGTAATCAAAGTGCAGAGGGACAAATAGCTCATGCTCTGTCTCATATGAGTACTTAGCTTCTAAGTACCAATGTGTATGTATAATTTGGTGGTAGTGAGAGTAGAAGCCAAAAAACTTAAAAGCGACCTTAAGAATGGGGAAGAGAAACCGCAAGGAAGAGGTTGGGGACAACAGAATACATGCAAGGAGAGGTGGTAATGACTGGAGGTGGAGATGACTTTGGGAGAAGAAAGGAAAGGGACATGAGAGAGGCTGGTTATTATGTCTGAATTCACTCTATGTATTTTCCTTATCATTATCTTTATAACACTGTTTATAAAGCACTTGCACTATATTAGATATTATAAACATAATCTACTGAAGTCCTAAATTACCAGCTACAATACCAGCAGATTTCATGGGTAACTCAGATACTGAATAATAAATGTTTAAATTATAGCTGCCTTCTCCGTGCTGGTTTGAAACATCTGTAGTTTACAGATGGGGTAATTTGTCATTGAAACATCTTATGCATGCAGACACCATAACAATGAATTTGAGTCTACATGAGCTTAGTTATAATGAGTTTATTCATGAAAGAATTCCTTTTAATTTTTTGTCATCAATAGTGTCACAAAAGTTTATCTTACTATTTTTTCTACTGTTCCTAGATGTTTTCTATTCAAACAGACAATAATACCCTAATCTTAATTCAAGATAAAATTTCTATTTTTCCAACTCTACTATATAAACATATATGGAAATTATATAAACAAATTATATATATATATAATGTGTGGATATATTATATATATGGATGTAATATACATATATATTTATATATATGTATATATTGAAACAAGAATAGCTTACTATAACTGCAGGGTAAGAGATGATAAATAAATGTTATTTATTGCTCAAAATGTCTCCAAGCAAGAGGAATTTCTTGATAAGGACTATAAGTGCATGGGTAACTACTGTCTTCATCCATTCTTTTCTTCTCTGGGTGAAAAATAATGAGAGTGATATGACTGTAGCTCATACACAGAGACTAAAAAAAATCACTGCAGAAGACAATCTCCTTTGGGGATCACTGCTCCCAGTGAGAAACCACTGTGAATGCCCCTGACAAGTCGGATCATTGCAATAACAACTCCTTTTGTTTTGATTGACAATGATTGTATGTATTTCCTTTGAAGCCGGTAATGTCTAATAAAGGCAAAACTTTTACTTGGCACAAGCTAATGGTGCTGAAGAGATGACCCAACAGTTAAGAACAGTCACAAATTTTGCAAAAGACCAGAATGTGGTTCCTATCACTTAGACAGGTGGCTCCCAACCACCTGGAACTCCAGCTTCACGGGATCTGATGTACTCTTCTGTCTCTGTGGGCACCCACACTCACATGAACATACCCACACACAGACACAAAGGAATATACATTGTTTTAATTTTTTTAAATATTTTTTATTTAGTTTTTTTTTATTGAAAAAAAATTTCTGCCTCCTTCCAGCCACCCATTTCCCTCCCCCTCCTCCCGCTCCCCTCCCCCTTCCCCCTACTCCTCTCTCCCTCCCTCTCCAGTCAAAAGAACAGTCAGGGTTCCCTGCCCTGTGGAAAGTCCAAGGTCCTCCCTGCTCCATCCAGGACTAGGAAGGTGACCATCCAAACTGGCTAGGCTCCCACAAAGCCAGAACATGAAGTAGGATCAAAACCCAGTGCCATTGTCCTTGGCTTCTCATCAGCCCTCATTGTCCACCATGTTCAGAGAGTTCGGTTTTATCCCATGCTTTTTCAGTCACAGTCCAGCTGGCCTTGGTGAGCTCCCAATAGATCAGCCTCACTGTCTCAGTGGATGGGTGCACCCCTCGTGGTCCTGACTTCCTTGCTCATGTTCTCCTTCCTTCTGCTCCTCATTGAAACCTTGGGAGCTCATTCCGGTGCTCCAATGTGGGTCTCTGTCTCTATCTCCATCCATCGCCAGATGAAGGTTCTATGGTGATATGCAAGATATTCATCAGTATGGGTATAGGATAGGGCCATTTCAGGTTCCCTATCCTCAGCTGTTCAAGGAACTAACTGGGGACATTGCCCTGGGGACCTGGGAGCACCTCTAGGTTCAAGTCTCTTGCCAACCCTAAAATGGCTCCCTTAACTAAGATATATGCTTCCCTGCTCCCATATCCACCCTTCCTTTATCCCAACCATCCCATTTCCCCAAGTTCCCCCCATCCTCCCCTTCTCACTTTTCTCTCCCCATCTCCCCTTACCCCCATCCCACCCCACCCCCAAGATCCCAATTTTTTTGCCCGGCAATATTTGAGGCAGGATTTCTCTATGTAACTCTGACTATTCTGAAACTCACTATGTAGACCAGGCTGGCCTCAAACTCACAGACATCTGCCTGCATCTGCCTTCCAAGTGTTGAGACTAAAGGTATGCACCAGGTGCCTGACTTTAAATAAATTTTAAATCAATTCAGTTACCTTGTCTATAACCTGGTTGCCCATAGATTTTTGTGCACACAGCTCCCCAAATCTAATTTCTTCTGATGGGAGGTTTGTAGATTTTTCTCATCTACTATCCACTACCTCCAAACCTGTTTATGTTCTACTTAAAAAAATTATATCTCAACCTAAGCCAGAAATAAATATTCTCTTAATTAAAGTCTTCTTAATGTGAGAATTATAGGTGTGTGACTGCATGTCCTGCTCTATTGTCTACTTCTATTGAGTTTTACATTCCACATATATAAGTGGAATCTGTTTCTGTGTCTGTCTTATTTCACTTTACAGTTTCCTCTAGGCTCACTCTATTTTCACCAATGACAGTTATAAAAGCAATGGCAATAATAATATCTTATGGAGTACCATTCTATTGTGTGTATTACTTTTTCTTTGTCCACTGAACTGTTGATAGACATACAGATAACTTCTGTATCCTTCTAAATATCTCAATAGTCACTGACATGGAATTGTCTTTTAAACATGCCAATTTCCTTTACTTTGTATTCATGGGCAATTGCTGGATCATCTTTTAATTCTTTTCCACTTTTTTGTTTAATTGTTGACATGGAGTCTCTCACTGAACCTGTACTTCCCTAATTTAGCTAGACTGTTTGGCTCAAAAGACCCAGGCGTTCTCCTGTCTCCACTTCCCAGGGTTGGGATTATAGGTGAATGCCAGCATGCCTAAAGCTTTTACTCTTCAGATGACTGGGATCTGAACCTTGGTCATCATGTTTGGGCTGCGAATCCTTTGCTAATGGAGCCATCTTCCCTGTTCATCTTTCATCTTTTTGATAGCAACCATCATAACAGGCATAAGAACTTAACCTAACTATGGCATTAACTTGAATTTCTCTTATATTTGGCATCTTTCCAGATATCATTAGTCATTTATAGGTCTTCATTTGAGTATTGTCTATCTGCATTATTTGCCTATAATGCTGTACTTTCTTGCTTCAGTGTAAGGTAAGTTAGGGAGCAACCATCCTATCGGTAAGGCTGACTCTGAGAAATTACAGCAACAGAAACATTGAAGTTGAATATTCTTCATCATGATGCTTTGCTCATTCCATCCTTCTGTTGCTTCTCTGACTCAGGCAATGTGAAAAGAGCTCATCTCAATGCAATGGACCTGATTCTATTTTGCTTTTGTTTTAATGTAGTCTTCATATGTCTCATGACATATGTGTGCAGAAATATGAAAATATTTGTTACTACAAGACAAATGAGATAGTTTCAAAATACATAAGAATTTATTAACTACTAATAATTTGGCATTCACTGTGGGTATCTATACATATGTGGATAAGTGAAAAATGATATAATACCAGTGACAAACAAAAATGAAATACTAGAATTGATTCGAAGAAAGTTCTCCCTATTGTAAGTCAATGCAGAATCTAAAGTACAACCCTGACCTTTCCAATAGCCAAAGAAAAGGGCAAAATATTTGACAAAACACCTAGTAAGAAAAGCATTTGAAAGAATGGTTATTTGAAATGTCAGTCACCTAATTTAAGGGAAGTTCTTCTGAAGTCTTCATGTCATTCAAGTAAAAACAGTATTTGTGACAATTGCTATTGTCAACTTGAATGGAATGAGAAACACTTAGGGAATTTAGAGGTCATGCCTTGGTGTATGTATGTGTTCACATTTTCAGAGAGGATCAAATCACAAATTTAATATCCATTTAACTGTTAAACTGTCCTGTCTTTTAAACTCAACAAGAAGCTAACTCATAAAGTGGCATTGCCATCTGGCCCCCATTTTGGATCAAAACATGTTTGTCTCAAAGTGTCCTCTAACACACCTTGTCTGGGAATCATATGCCCCATGTCCCTCATTTCTGTGACAGAGAAGGAAGAAAACCATAAAGTAACTCAAGGAAAGACAATCTATTGTGTACTTAAAAACAGCCAGAAGATGAACGACTTCTACTAGTGGGTGCTACTGGATTCTAAGATACAGAGGAAGAAGGAGGAAGTGTGAGGTCAGCCACAGGAAACTGAACCATAGGGATAAAGAATGCTCAATTGGGAAGTCAAGTTGACAGCCTCAACTTCTCCAGTCAGCCTCTCCTTGATAATGTGAGAACCAGATTTTATGGAGTCATTTCCACTTGTTAAAAGTTCTTTCACTTTGAAGCCTCAGTGGAGAGGAGACTGCTCCGCCCTGACTTTCCCTAGCGTGAACTCCAGATGATAGCCTCAGTGGATTTGCCCATTGATTTCTGCTGAGTTTTTTGATTACAATATTTGATGCTGTTTGCAGTCTATCCATTCATCTGTATATGTCTATCTGTCTATTAAATCATCTATACATCACTTGTTATTGATCTTTCACTTGGGTTTCTTATATGTTTCATAAACAGTCATTCAAAACTCAAATTATGGCTATCATAGTTCATTCTCTGATCCATACTGAACAACAATGAACAGATCTCTAGCTACCTCTATCCACATCATTTATGTGATGCTAGGGATTGACCTGAGGGCTCTGTACACATTATAGAAGTATGTTACCACTATGTTAAATCCCCAGTCTAGACTAATCCTCATGAATTCATATAATGCTATTACCGGCAGGTGGTAAAAGACAAAAAGGTGAGGCCAAGCTAGGGGAAATAAATCACCAGAATGAGGTCCTTGAGGACTGTGTCTCACCTGCTCTCACGTTTTTAACATTCTGCTTCCTGGCTCTTCCATTGCTACCCAGTATTAATGGACCAAATCCTCTGAAAAGACGTAAAATGCATCATCAGTTTTAAAGTTGCTTGATTCAGATATGAGGTCAGAGTAATCAAAATGCCTTGAAAATATAATATTCAATTACTTTAATTTGTTCATTCTTCAGTTCATAATAGTAAGGCGTTTCTGTAGTGATGTCTTAAGGTGGAGTCCCAATTATGGCTGTTTCCAAGCTTGAGTACAAAGGCAGGGGACCATATCAGGCACATGTGGCAGAAGCAGTAGACTTAAGCCCTTGTTGGAAAGTGTACTTAAACACTTTAGGATCAATACAGTAGAGGAAAAGGGTAACTGGGAGGGAGTAGTTGAAATCAAGACGAACCTGAAACTCCCTTGACATCAGTGAATTCCCAGCTCTGATGCTTACTATTTCCAAAGAGTTTGCAAATAAACCTTATTTTTTGTTTGCCTTGAACTTTCCTTGACTTTTACTCATTTTATCAACAGAGGGAAGTACCCAGAACCCGAGACTGTAACTCCATGTTTACAAAAGGATAAGCTTGCCTCTAAAGGCAATAGAATAAAACTATGGTGTGAGATGGGACACAATTTAAAATAATCCATCTTGTCATTCATAATGTAGGCATCTTTCATCCTGTTTTGTACAATGTATACAATTATCATTGATATCTGCTTGAGTCACTCCCGAATTTGAGCAGAAATATGAAATATTTTGTCTTTAAACAACTTTAAATTTTTATTTATTAACTTATTTGATGTGTTTTTATACACACATACATACCATGGGTCATAGTTCAATGGACAATGCAAGGATGTCAGTTACCCCTTCCATCATGTGGGTCCTGGGGACCAAACAAGTCATTAGGCTTGGTGACAAGACTCCCCAATACAATTGGGATTAGACAATATTTGTCTTTTCTTTTAAATTTGTTTACTTATCATAACACCTAACATTATGGTAGAGTTCACTATTTTATAAAACATTTATTTTACTTGTTAATTGTATGTGTGGTGAGTGTGTGTCTGTGAGTTTCTGTGTGTATGTATCTATACATATGCACACCACACCCTGCCTCAAAGTCCAATGGAGGATACAGCAGCAGATATCAGCGACTATACAGCTGGTGGGTGCGGTGGTTGTGAGCATCTCGGCATGGGTGTGGAACTCTTAACAGCAGAGTGTCTCCCCAACCTCAATTTTCACATTTCAACAATGAACAGTGTCTGAATGTGCCATGCTTTGTTTATCCGCCCTTCCCTAAATGGACAATTTGACAACTGGATTCTTTCCAGGATTGGTGCTGTTTATTCTTTTAAGCTTAGTAGAATTCTCCAACAAAGAAATAAATAAAACAGCTCTCATCTGTCAGATAACTATTGATTACTCAAATATCGATTCCCCTCAATCTTATTGCTGCACATTTACTAGAAATTCTTTTTCAAAGAATTAGTCTTCAAATCTCACCAGGTAGTCCACATTGCCCTTGAGATAAAAATGAAGTAAAATCTGATAGCTTAGAATACAGAATCCTTAAGACTGTTGGAAGACCGACTCCCTTACCTTCTAGTACCTTCACTAATTTGAATGGACTTTTTGTTTGAAAATATGAGGAATGTAGTAGTGTGTGTGGTATTGGAAGGATCTTGGCTATTGTTTTCAACTTCCTTCCCCCTTGTCTTATAGACCTCAGTGCCCTCTCCTCCCAAAAAAAAGTTGGCAAATTACCAACATAAATATATGACCTCCCATCATAGATAGTTAAGAGATTACATAGGAAAATAAGCTTCTTGCTGCAAATAGAGGAACTCAGAATGGAGCTCCATTGATAAAAGTGTTTTTCTATAATGTATGAGACCCAGGATTTTATCCGCACTAACATATATGGAAACAGGAGAATGAGAAGATCAAGGTCATGTCAGCTACATAAGTTTAAGGATAGCTTAGACTACATGGGACCCTGTTTCTTAATAATAAGTATCTTAAAATCCATAAATTTGAAAAAAAATAACATGTGGTCTAGAGTATAGTATGCCCAGAAAAGATTTAATAAACTTAATGTCATATTGTCTCCTAGTCTTTGTGGGGTGTCTGCCTCCCTCCTCCCTCCATCTCTTTATCGTTTCTCACTTTCCATCTACTCTTCCTTTCCTTTCTTCATCCATCTCCTTCTCTCTTTTCTACTCATTTCTGCTTTGCATCCTTCCCCCTTCCCTCTACTTCCCCATGCTATCAATGTGAACATGGGCAGAAAGTCATGTAAACAAGATCATTGCTGTTTTCCAACCTGTCCTGAAACCACTGACATGGAATGACATTTTTCTCTAGGTCTTTTATTTTTTATTAGTGATCTTTATACTTTATGCCCCAGCAGCAGTATATAGTCACAAGCAGGCCTCTCTGCATCCCTAGGACATCAATCTTGTCAAATCTAATTGAATCAAAACTCAAGCAGTTATAAATGGAGTGCAGGCTGTCAGAAACAAAGCAAAAAGAAAATAAAAGGCATGCGTCCAACCAGTACTTTCAATTTTCCCCTAGGAGACTACTGTGGTTTCTTAAAAACTTCTTTCTAGTATTTCTAGCTCTTTTACTCTTCATGATGTTGCTCTCTATTCAAAAACATTTATCTATCCCAGAACTTATTCTGGTTTCACATAACTTGAATGCTTCTCAGGGTAGAACAAGATGATAGAAAATTGAATATCTATATTTGGTGGGGAGGTGGCTTTGGTGACAGCTTGTGAGTTATGTTACTGCTGATAGAGGCCAAAGTTAAGGATGAAGATGTAACTCAGTTGATAGGGTGCTTGTGCAGTAGGAGTATTCCTTGGGTATGGTGACACTCAATTCTAAGTCAGCATCTGGGAGGAGGAAACAGAAAGTTAACTTCAACACTATCATGCACAACATGGTTAGTTAAAAGCTAGCTTGCGACACATGTCAAAATGTTTCTGCAAACAAACAAATATTATTTAATACTATTTTTAGATATCATGTGTTACTTGTACATATTAACATAACTTAATGTGATATTTCAACACATGTATAAAACAAGTATTAATGAAACTAAACCCTCATTTATTTATGCCAATATGGAGATGTGTTGTCAATTGGCCCCACAGATGTTCACAGTGGGGCCAGACATTTCTAAAATAGCAGTGTGTTTTCAAGGCCAATCTAGTCATGTACCTTCACTAATGTGTGGGGTCTCTTTAAAACCTTTGTGGAAAACTCCCAGCTTTATTTTCCTGGAGAAATCATGAGTATCAGCAGCAACCAGACATGGAGAGAGAAGTGGAAAGTGGAGAAGGTACATGGTAGATTGCAGATCAGACAAACTAAAAAGAGTTGATCCGTTCTTGAAATAAAAGTGCTTGCAATCCTCTTTTATCCAAGGTAGCCGTACACCAGCCTTGAGTTCTGGATCTGGCTTCATTTTGTTCTTGCTTTCTACTTAGATAGGATTCCTGTTGCTGCAATGAAACACCATGACCATGGAAACTCTGCTTTGTTTATTTTTTCTTTGTTGTTGTTATTTTTTTAAGACAGGGTTTTTCTGTGTAGCTTTGTAGCCTGTCTTGGATCTCACTCTGTAGACCAGGTTGGCCTCAAACAACAACTCTTTGAAAAGAAAGGATTTACTTGGGTACTGTTTCCAGTTGCAGAGCTTTAGTCCATTATCATCACTGTCAGGAAACAAGCAGCAGAGGCAGACATTGCTCTGCACACAGGCAGATGTTGCTCTGCACACGGGCGGACGTTGCTCTGGAGAAGCATCTGACAATCCCACATCAAGATCCTTATCGAGCACAATCAAAGAGCCACTTGGACTAGCTCAGGATTTTGGAAATGTCAAAGTCAAACCCCCAGTGACATCCTTCCTCCAACAAAGCCACACCTCACTATTTGAAAGATCAAATAGTGCCATTCATAGATTTGAATGACTAAGATTTCAAATCTTTTCTTAGTCAAATGCTTAATCATACTAATCTATGAGCCTATGAGGCACATTGTCTTTTAAACCACCACATCATCAATCATCAACATTAGCTATAGTTGTGTCCCTGCCTTGTGGTAAACAGTATTTTTCTACAGCCAGAATCAGTAGAAAATAATCATACACACACACACATACATACATGCACATGCATATGCACACAGAACGTTATAAAAATAGCTTGCATTATGAGGCTTATTCATCCAATGAAGCCTTCTGTGAACTAAAGAGTAGGAAACAAGTCATTATCAGAAGCTGGAAGTCTCAGAGTAAAAGGGACTTGTGATAGAGTCACCGTCATAGGCTGATGGTCTGGAAGCTCCTGGGAGAGTTGCTGGTGTGAGCCCATGTTCAAATGCTGAAGAAACTGGCATCTGATGTTCATGAGTAGAACTGAGAGGAAGCATACTCAAGCACTACTGCCAGCTTCCCCATTTCTCTGCCTTTTGTTCTAACTGGACATGAGCATGCTGGGCAGGACCACTCAGATCTGGGACAGGCCTTACCTCTTTAGCTCATTCTCCTATCATGAACAAACACACCTCACAAAAGCAAAGAACAAGTATGCTGTGCTTGTTTTCTAGACATGTCTTAAATAAGTTGACCATCAATATTAGCCATCTACTGGTCTGTGTGCAACAGAATTCCACTGTAAGTCAGAATGAGGCACCAGGAGAGCCACGCTGAGGGGCCTTATATTCTGGGTCAGTCTCTAACAATCATGGCCTAGTTGGGTAGGAGTCATTTGAACATTAAAGAAGCAATCATGAATACAGACAATGTTATTTAAGTGGCATTAATTCTGACACTTAAAGGGAAATATTAAAGAAGCAGTATTAGAAAGAGGAGCAAAACTATGACTCTTCCTTAGGACAGAGTTTATTTATAATAAACAGAATTTATGCTAATAAGCAGATGTATGATAATGATCAAACATTGATCATGACATTTGAAAACTTTTCATTTAAACACAAATCTTAGTGCAAAATTCCCATGTGATTTGATCTCATGAACAAATAAATATTATTAAGCTCAAGTTAGATATACACATAGCAACACATATTCAGTATTTGTATTTGTTCTCACTATAAATTATTTAAAGAATTTCACTGTACGTGATACTGTATTTTATAAGGACATATTTTATACAAACAAGAACTGCCTGTTAATAGTGTTCCCTGATACCTTCCTTCTCCCCACCACCTCTTTGTAATTCTTTTGTTCCCCTGGACAGTTTCATTTTTACTTTAATGACATATATGCATGATTTTGCAGTGCTACAAAAGAAAAAAATGTACAATAGCTGTCTTTCTGAGATTGGCTTAATTCACTTAATATGAATATCTCCAGTGGCATCCATTTTCTACAAATCACACAACTTCATTTTTTATTTCAGGAAAATTATTTTATATACATAGTTTTAATATTTTCTTGTGTTACTTTGATAAGTGAAGAGCCAATTTTAAACTCCAAGCAATAAATCTGACAGCAAATGTATGTACATTCCTATACATCAATGCTATCATGTTCTTCCCATCGCAATCTACAAAGCCATACAAATGTTACACTTATCTATAAAATGTACATTCAGAGAAATTTTCAGTGCTTCTACATATTTTTACGTAGGTGTGTAGGAAGAAGTCTGCTTTTTCATCCCAGCCACTCATCTAGCTTAGCCCCGAAATAACCACACAGAAACTGTATTAATTAAATCACTGCTTGGCCCATTAGCTTTAGTTTCTTATTGACTAATTTTTACACATTAATTTAACATATTAATCTGTATATCTCCACGAGGTCGTGGCCTACCAGCAAAGTTCTAGCATGTCTGTCTCTGGCATCAGCTCCATAGCATCTCTCTCTCTGCCTTCCTTCTCCCAGCAGTCAGTCTAGTTCCTCCCCAAAACACCTACCTAAGTTCTGTCCTATTATCAGGCCAAGGAAGTTTCTTTATTCATTAATTGTAATCATAGCACACAGAGGGGACTCCCACAGCATAGATAGACAGAATCAAATGGTTAAATGGAAAGCAAACAGGATGTGGTGGGTGACATATATTGTCTGGTTGTCTTGCAACCTAGCCCATGTTTTACGTGTCTGTCTCTGATGGTCTCTTGTTCAGTTTGCTACTACCCTTCATTATTTTTTTTTATTATTCTCTGTTTTATTTTAAATTTGTGCATGCTAACTGCCCTATTCTGGGATATTTGCTTTGAAGGATACTTCATACCTATTCTTTCCTAAGCCTTCTTCCTTCTGTCTGCCCATCACTCAAACTTTATTAAGGAATTACTCTGGATTTCTTTTTTCCACATGTTTTCTGTTCAAAAAGAGCACATCCCATGTGTAATTTTCCTATTCATTTATTCATTCAATTCAATTCATTTTTACTTTCCTTTGCAAATTATAAACTTTATTGAAAATAATTTAAAAATATATAGCTTGTCTTGTTACTAAATAAACAGGCATATAATCCATAATTATATTCATCAACGTGTTTGATATTCACACAGTCACCCTTTGCACATTCTAAAAATGTACTGTACTCTGAATTGTGCCTTGTTCTGTTTACTCGGCATGCTTCTGAAACATGTTTGCATTAGAGTGTCTGACTGTAATGTGTTCCTTTTAGTGAGTGTGTCCTATTGATTTGGGGGAACTTTATAATCAACTATTCCTTGTACTGTGTTCAGAAAGATGGATCACTCTTTTTTTAAAAAAGCAAAATTCTAAGTATAACAAGACATGACTGAGACCAAGTTTTTTTTTTTTTTTTTGGATTTTTCGAGACAGGGTTTCTCCGTAGCTTTTGGTTCCTGTCCTGGAACTAGCTCTTGTAGACCAGGCTGGCCTCGAACTCAGAGATCCGCCTGCCTCCGCCTCCCGAGTGCTGGGATTAAAGGCGTGCGCCACCACCGCCCGGCGAGACCAAGTTTTTGACATATGGTCTTCTCTTTGGCTTTCCTGGAGAGGAGCTCTGTATAATTGACCCTAGATGGGCAGCACGAACAAAATATGATTTCAGCAAAGTCCCACTAGATAATACTGCAATAATTTTTTCTGTTAATGTGATTTGCCAACCAAGGATCAGTAGTCCACAGATCTCCTCACCTTGTGACACTGTATGTAGGTCTTTTGATCCCCAACCTCTTCACACCTTTGTCTCTCGTCACCGCCACCCTGGCTACAGTCCTCAAACTTTACAACTTGAGATCATTCCTTTTCCCTTTCCTTCATTTTTACAAGGGTTCTTTTAATACCAGCCAACTGTTGAAGACAGTTTGATCAAACTGTTTGGGAAAAAGACACAGTCATCATCAGCTTTAGAATAAAACTACACTCTTGGGCACAGTGAAACTACCCAACCGTACTCATCAGACGGAAGAAATAAAGGTTTATTAGAAAATCAGACTACCAAGGCAATCTCTGCAGAAAAGCAAGCAGTTATCAGAGTGAGTTTTTGAGCTGACTCAAGCTTGAGGAGGAGCTAGATGCTGGTCAGTCTAGATCTTTGGGGGTGGGGTTAGGAGGATCTTGGTAAACAGGAACTTGCCTTAAGAGAACTGCTTTCTGATAAGCAGAAATGTGAGAGATCCCCCCCACCCCGAGAAATACTGATTTTTACATCTCTGTCTACCCAATAAAAATCCTTCTGTTTAACTGAACAGAATCCTTCTGTTTAGGACATTGCCACCAGCATTTTGGGTGCTTGGCTAGAGATTTTTTTTCTGTTTTTTTTTTTTGTCTTTTTTCAAAACAATGTTCTTTTTTATTTCACATATGAATTCCAGTTCCCCCTCCCTCCCTTCATTCCGTTCAGCCCATTTTCTTCTTATCCCACCCTCCATCCACTTCTCAGAGAGGGTAAGGCAGTCAACAATGTCTGTTGCACATCACATTGAGACAGGGCCAAGACCCTCACCCGGTTTCTAGGCTGAGCAAGGTATCTCTCTATAGGAAATGGGCTCCAAGAAGCCAGTTCATGCACTAGGGATAAATCCTAATCCAACTGCCAGTGGCCCCACAAACGGCCCAAACAATGCAACCGTCACCCACATTCAGAGGGCCTAGTTTGGTCCTAAGCAGGTTCCCCTGCTGTCAGTCCAGAGTCAGTGAGCTCTCACTAGCTCAGGTCTCCCCATCACGGTCTGGATCCCTTTGTTCATATTATTGTTTCTCTCTCTCTTCACCTGGACTCTGGGAGTTTGGTCCAGTTTTTACCTGTACATCTTTGTATCTTCTTCCATCAGTTACTGGATGAAGGCTCTATGATGACAGTTAAGGTAGTCAACAGACTGATTACAGGGGAAGGGCAGTTTCAGGCACCCTCTTTACTCTTACTTAGAGTCTTAGCTGGGGTCATCCTTGTGATTTCCTGGGAATTTCCCTAGTGCCAGGTTTCTTGGTCACCCTAATGACTCTGTCTATCAACATATCTCTTTCCTTATTCTCCCTTTGTACCTTCCCCCATCTCAACCATCTCATTCACTCTTGTTCTCCTCCCCTTCCCTTTCTTTCCTCTGCCCTCCCCTTCCACCCTCCTCCCTCTCTCCCACGCTTCCAATTTACTCAGGAGATCTTGTTTATTTCTCCTTCCCAGTGGGATCCATGTATGACTTAGGGTTCTCTTTGCTACTTAGCTTCTCTGGGGTGAGGATTGTAGGCTGGTTATCCTTTGCATTATGTCTAAAATCCACATGGTATGAGTGAGTACATACTATGTTTTCTGGGTCTGGATTTCCTCATTCAAAATATTGTTTTTTGTTCCAGTCATTTTAAGTCTGCTACTTTTATGTCAACATCAGACAATTTATATTCTGAAGGGTAATAAATATCACATGAGTAAAGTTTTCTCATGAATTCAAGCTGTATACGATCACAAGGAATAGACACACAGGGCAAAAATTATGTTTTTCCATAAGAAACATATAAAGGATATTTTAAAATTTAATTCAATAACTTCAGCAAGCAATAACGAATAATCTGAAGTAAACTCTGTCCTATCTGCTACACCTGGGAGGAACATGAAAACAAAGTCCAAGAACAATTCAGTGTTTTGAGGAAACTGAAGCCACAAGACCCCTGTTTTTTTGTGAGTGTTCTCAACAGCACTCAGAAATCTCCTAAAACAGTTCAGTTCCTGGGCCATGTTGTAACATGGGTTTTTTTTGCTTATACTTCCGTATTACTGTTTATCATAGACGAAGTCAATACGGGACTCAAATGGAACAGGAACCTGGAGTCAGGCACTGAAGTACAGACCGTGGAGAGGTGTGGTGTACTAACTTTCTCACCATGACTTGCTCAGTCTGCTTTCATAAAGAACTCAGGATCCTAAGCGCAAGCTTGCACCACTCACAATAGGGTAGGTCTTCACGCGTAAGTTGGTAATTGAGAAAGTGCTGTTATAGGCTTGCCTACAGCCTGATCCTATGTGCAGGCACTTTCCTAATAGTTAACAAGCTCAGGGATCCTCAATTAGGAAGGAGCTTCCATAAGAGGGGGTGAGAGACCCTGTCTCACGAATGAAAAAGTTGGACAGCATCTCAGTAAAACAATCAAGATTATCCTTCGGCTTGCATGCACACCCACAGACACACTAACACACATATGTGCTCACATACACTTACTTATAAAAGTCATTAGTTACTATCGTTGAACCTATTTCTTTTATTTCACACAATATTTGCTTTTAGTATTTTGTACTATTACTAGATACATATATATTTACAATTATTTTGCATATCAATATATTAAGCCATTTATAAAATATTCCCTTTTGTCTAGTAATGTTTTTGTTCTAAAGTGTTTTTACTATACAGCTTCTCCAAATTTCTTCTCATTGTATTTCATTTTCAAAACATATTAATTATTTTTAGTTCTTTTTCTTTCAATTTAGGTGACTCTCAAGTTTTTCTTACTAATAGCATATAGTTGGATTCTGGGTTTCAATTCAGTCTTGCTGGCTATTACTTTTATTGGATAGTTTAATCTATTTCAATGTTATCAATAAAATATTTACATTATGCCTATCATTTTATGCCTAGACTTTTTTATGTCTTATGTTATTTCTTATTACTTTTATTCTTTTTCTACTTTACTATCTTAACTTTTGTGCAAACATGTATTCTTATTCAATATTTTAATTTCTCTGGTAATTTTACTACATTTTAAGATTTATCATCTGACCAGTTAATATAAGGTATACTCTCTAGAGTCTAATAATACATTCATTCTAAGTTAATTCTAATCATGCATAGAAATAATATTTATTTTTGCTTTTATCCTGTTCTTTGTCTACTTGTGGTACTATTACTGCACATTGTAGTATTTTCAATAAGAATGTCCGCCATAAGCTCATATGTTTCAAGGCTTGGTCATCAGTTAGTGGGACTGGGAAGGATTTGGAGATGTGGCTGTGCTGAAATATTTTTGCCACTGATGGTAGACTTTGAAGTTTCAACAAATTTGCACCATTTCCAGTTAGCTCTGTCTCTCTCTTGCTTAAGATCAAGTTGTGAATTCTTAGCTGTTCCTGCCATTATGCCTTTGCTCTGTTATCATAAACTTCAGAGTCTATAAGACCAATTAAGTTAGCAATATATACATTCATATGTGTATGTATATATACATATATACACATTCTCCCTGCTCTACCATCTTCTGTACATGTCTATCACAGCTTATGGAAGTACTGTGATTAACCAAATACAACCTGTTGTTTCAACATCCTCCCTTACTGTGAAATACCTTTTAAAGTAGATCAACTCTGATTTCAGCTCATTAGTTCTCTTGTTATTTAAAAGTCAACTAATTCAGTCAAAGCACTGGGAAATGTGCCCTTGCCGCCACTTCTCAGGACAATAGGGAAGGAAGTGGCAGCTCCTGTGTCTTTCTCTTGGCACTACTCTGCCATGCCCCTTCCTTCTCATCAAGTTCTGTGTTCCTTCCTTGCAAATCTTGCTCTTCACTATTATCCTGAGTTCTCCCAGGTCTTCACAAGAACAGCTAGCCAACATCTATGAAGGTTATGCTCATTTCAGCCTCCCACAAAAAGTTTTGTTCAGAAACTTATTTAAAATTTAATCTTGGAGTAGGGAGAGTATTTAGTTTGTAAACTGTCACCATACATATGCCATTCACAAGCATAAGAACCTAAATTCAAATCTCCAGTACCTATCTAAAAGCTAAGAATTGTCTCTTACATCTATAATCCTCAAATTGAAAATGTGGAGAAAGCTGGATTCCCAGAGTTTGCTAGGTAGTAAGTCTAACCAATTGATCAGTTCTGGCTTTAGGAAGAGATCTTGTCTCAAATAAGATAATGTATGAGTCATAAAGAGACATCTGACAATGAATTCTAGTTTCCATATGAATGCAAACATGTGCATAAATACCCATATTGATATTTGCACATACATATATCACAAAATTAGTTGTACACATATACTACACACAAACACACACATGGACACATTCACAAAAGAATCTCAAGTGCAATACTTTCTATCTCTCTTATGCCAACCTTTTATCATTGGGCTTATAACATTATAAATATATTACACATTTTAATTGTATCTTTTAAATAGTTTCTGTCCTCTGTCATTGGAGTGTAAGGGTCTATCCTAGTTAAAATATGATTTTTTTGTTGTTGTCCGGCAATCCATGCTTCTTTAATATATGGAAGAATAGGATTAATTGATTGGGGATGTAAGAAAGGAGATCCCTTCCTTAACAAATACTCTAACCATGAACCCTCCCCAGGCTACTTATAAGATGCACCGCCTCTATTTTGGAGACAAAGTATCACTCTGAGATGTTGCAACTGCTGACAATCATGTCTTTCATAAATATTTAAAACATAGCACAATCTTTAGTTTCTGTGTTGATTACTGTCATTCTACAAAAAAAAAAAATGTTTTAGAAGTAGTAATAAAAGTCCGATGACTAGAGACCTAAAGCAATTAGCATTTTTTCTGTCTATAAAATAAAACAGGTTAATCACTGGCTCACAATATGAACCCATATTTGTATAATATAGGGAAATCTTTATGGTTCCATAACCATTATTTACATGATTCTTATATGGTTCAAATGGTTGGTGCAATCTAACCCTGTCACTACTATTTCCCAGAACAATCACACATTTAGGTAACCAGTACAAGATCAATAGTTGAAGAAGGACACTTAAAAGAAATCCCACATCAGCTCAGAATTGAGTATAATAGAGGGTTACTTATTTAGAAGTAAACTCACAGATTGCAGTCCTCTGCTCAGCTGGGGAACAGCAACTGAATCCCACAGCAGGAATAGAGGCTGGATTTGTGCATTACATGGACATATATAAGAGACCATGTCTAAGTGGGAGGGTAACTTAATGACTACTGGTGAAAGAATTCCTGTAGCACCTCCCCCTTTTGTTTAAATAAGAAAGTTCTAAGCCTAATACAAAATTATATGCAGTAAGAACAAATATCAGGAATAAAAATTAGAATTACAACCAGCATAAACAATATCAAGCGAGAAACATGTGATAAATGTTTAAATAATTATCCTATCCTAATGAGTTTAAGTCTTGTATAATAAATAACTTGGCCAAGTCTTAAGATGAAAGTAACTACAACTATCTAGTCTTTAACCCCAAAGAAGACCCAAAAGGGGAAATAATACTTGAGTAAACAGGAAGTACAGTCAAGCAACTTGCAAAATGTACAACAAATGACAGAGACAACTGGCTACCTGTGCAATCACCAAAGTCTCATTTGCAATGTTTGAGCAACCAACTTTGGCTAAGGTCTAGAGTAACTGACAGACCATTTTCAGAGGCAGGAAATTTGTCAAAACTGTCTTACCCATTGCTCTTTGGGCTGAGGAGGGAGGGGGACTTGATTGGGGAAAAGGGAGGGAAATGGGAGGCGGTGGTGGGGAAGAAACAGAAATTTTTAATAAATGAATAAATTAAAAAAAATAAATATTATCAAGTTGGAAAAAAAACTGTCTTACCCTGTTTTGGCAAGATTTGATAGTCTTTTTTATTGTATCCTGCTTGTCCTGTCTAGACATCATGTATTTTGTCAGTGGTCAATGCATGGGCAGTTCCTTGCCCAAAGGCCAGTTTTACCAAGACAAAAACAAGCTCCAAGTGGAGTGTCTTTGGTGCTCAACATTCTCTTAGAAATAAATCAATTCTGCAAGGAGCAATCATGTCTCACATCAACAGAACGCTATTATTTAAACACCATGTTCTATAGTTCTTTGAAGTGGTTGAAGATTACCTATATATGCAAAATACAGTATCTATGTATCTAAAAAACCTGCTTAGCATAACTATGAGTATGTCAAATATGGATGACTATTGGCCTATAAATCTTAATACCTATATAACTTAAAGATTAAGACTTCATACTATCATATTAAACAATCTTAAACAACTGTGCAAAAAATAAGAACAATGATCTCAAAATGTAAACAGTGTATAAGTATCTTGATCAGAGGTAGAAATGTATATCGCAATATGATAAATATATGCTAAAATTGTATCAGTATACAAAATGTCTTAAACAAAGGTAGAAGCATGCATGCATATAATATGTCAAAATAACTTTGTCTTGGTATTCAAATATGGTGGCTGCAAATAGAAACATATTCAATATGATTTAAGTTTGTATCAATATATAAGAATTTATAGTAATCTAAATTGACTATAAATAAGAGTTCACAAGTATTCACTTTATTACTCACTAGTATTATAAGTGTGAGCAAGGTCATATTGATCCATTATTCCATCCAATTTCCTTTTATGTTAAAAAGAGATCCCTGAGCTTACATAATTTTCTCCAACCCCCAACCATATAACAATTATAATAAACCCCTAAATGATGTCCCTAACCCTGAGGACAAACTTTGTTGGGAGAGGGGACATTGTCTTTTAAAATTACTTCCAGTTGTCATGGGGCTAATGTTCTTTCTATGGGATCCTGTGAAAGTAAAATAATGGTTAAGTTCTAGCATTACTTTCTGGTATAACTGTAGTCTCTGAGTATTCGGTAGGTTTTTTTTTTTCTGAGGTTCTTATTTGGAGTTCTGGCCAGAATGTTGTAAAAAAAATGCACTGTTTCAGCTAACCAAGTTGGAACCATCTTGAGAGGCTGATACCCAAAGCAGGTGTTGTTAAAGTTATCCTTAGTTATGATAAATGATAGAGTTTATTGTAACTGTAATTCTTGCTTGAACCTGTTTTGTTATATGCAATTTTACTATGTTAAAATTATAAACTTTCCTTTTATTTAAATGTAAAATGGAAATTGATGTAGATTCCCCTCCATGTGCTGTGAATATTGGTTAATAAAGGGGCTGCTTTGGTCCTATAGCAGAGTTATAGGGGAACAGAGCTAGGCAGGGAAAACTAAACAGAATGCTGGAAGAAAGCACACAAAGTTAGAGAGAAGCCATATAGCCCTGCTGGTGCTGGGCAGAACTATACCCAGTAAGCCACAGCCACATCGCAACATGCAGATTAATAAAAGTTAAATTAATATGTAAGAGTTAGCCAATAAGAAGTTGAAGCTAATGGGCCAAGCAGTGATTTAATTAGTACTGTTTCTGTTTGATTATTTCAGGGCTGAGCAGCAAAGAACCAACAAGTGGCCTCTAACAACAAATAGTGGCTGTCCTTTCTATACTCTTTAGGCCTTCACAAAAGTTAAGACTAACCAAACAACTTTAACATCAATTCATAATGGCACCATTCAAAATATTATCCACCATAGTCTGTGGAGGTCTTCCTGCTAGACATGTAAATGTAAAAAATTATAAATTGTATTTGCCTGAACCAAGTTGACTCTCAATATTCCACTTTATAATGCAATGTATCTTCACATACACATTAAATATCTCCTGAGGATGTCCTAGAAGTTGCTGATTCATTCTCAGGAATGTTAGTAGAGTTTTAGACTTTTCCTTATCCTTCAAAAGTTACGGGGTACTAAAGGCAAACAGTCCTCAGCATCATACTCTGAAGAAAAATTTAGAATATTTCTTCAGAGAGTAGAAAAATGATATAGGTCAGAAACACTAATCTGCACAAGAACAGTTTCAGAGAATGAATAAATGAAGGCAAAATTAAATTGTTTCTTGTTCTTAGCTTGATAGATAGCTCTGTGTTCAAAGTAGAACTAGCAATGCCATTACTGGATGGCTATTTACTTTCATAGTACATCATAACGAATATGTCAAGTAACAGATAAAGGCACGAAAAACAAATAAGTACAACTGGCAGTGAGTTTAGACTCAACAGCAAATTCACAATCCATGAATAAAAGCAATGTTAAGAACAACATCGTCAGACAGTGATAAATGAAAGCAAAACTTCTGTTCTGCAATGAAAAATTGTTAGAAGAATCTGAAAAGAGATGATATGAATGATGAAGTGATTGCTTCATTTAG
Source organism: Microtus oregoni (assembly GCF_018167655.1). Lineage (NCBI taxonomy): Eukaryota > Metazoa > Chordata > Mammalia > Rodentia > Cricetidae > Microtus > Microtus oregoni. The sequence goes on from NW_024543062.1 coordinate 46,868,302, forward strand.
ACAGGCTAGAAAAAAAGTTCATCAATGTGATTACTGAGAAAAAATAGATGATATATGTTGTAGTTTGAATAAGAATGACCCCCGTAAGCTCATATATTTGAATACTTAGACATCAGAGGGTAACATATTTGAAAAGATTAGAAAAATTAGGAGGTGTTGTCTTGTAGGAGCAGGTATGACCTTGTTGGAGGAGAGGGTTACTGGGGGTGAGCTGTAAGGTTTTAAAAACCCATACCAGACCGAGTTTCTATCTTTTCTGCTGCCTGTGTACGAGGATGTAGAACTCTCAGCTGCTCTTCCGTCATCATGGCTGTTTGTGTACTGGCATGTTCCCTACCATGATGAGAATGGACTAACATCTGAAACTGTAACCAAGCCTCCAATTAAATGCTTCCTTTTATAGGAATTGCCTTGGTCATGGTATCTCTTCGCAGCAATTAACAGTGACTAAGACAATATATTGATGAAGATTTGTCTATTTTTCCTTATTCACTAATATTTTTGCTTTGTTATTAAATTTGTCTGTTCTTTTGAGGCAAGATTGCCCTATATAACCTTGACTGTCTTGTAGCTCACTATGTAGATCAGCCTGGCTTCAACTCATAGAGATCTGCTTGCCTCAGTGTCCTAAAGGCCAAGGTAAAAGTTGTGTGCTCCCAAGTCTGTTTTTTAAGGCAGAGTTTGGAGATGTTTCAAACCAAGTCAGCACCAAAAATAGCCGAAGATATGAAGGTATTCAAGGAAAGGCCCATGGCTATAGACAAATACACACAATAGAAGCACATGTCCATGCAATGAGTTTTCAGTTCTAAAGGAAAGAAATAACCTGAAATTTTGTACTTCCTTGAAATTTTAGATTGTAATTGTGCTTTATCCTTAGATAAGACTTCTTAAACATTTAATTTAATTAAAACCTGAACAACAGTCTAAATAGACTAAGAAGAAAGCAACATTGAAACTCATGCATGTTCATTATAAATGTAACCTGAATACACGCAATGAAAATGCATTTGTATAATAAAGGAATAAGAAAACCTCATGCAATGTAGCAGGATAATGATTGTTTATGTAAAATGTTCCTCCATCTATCACTTTCCCTTTGAAAACACATGAAAAATATTATGTATTTTTTTATTTTCTTCTCACAGGAAAACTCTTCCTCCAATTTGCATGTCAAATTCTCTTATGGCTAATTAAAAAAAATTCCTGTAAGTTTTCCAGAGTTATGTGTCATTATTCACTTCCCCATCTTTCACAGTGCAGCACTGATTCTTACAGCATTTTTATTACTTTGCTGTGATTAGGGGACTCATTGCACAGACATATGCTTCTACATTATTGACATGTAGGATACAATGTCAGTTGAAAACAGTTTTAATTTGCACATGTTCCAAAATTTATACTGAAATGATTAGTCTTATTACAGATGAAATAAAAATACGAATCACTTTTATCTAATTTAAGTCACTCAAAGAAAGCTAGAATGTGGAAATACATGTAGAGACAACATATAAAAATATCACTGTCAAATTCTGGGAGAATACAACACAAGGCAATATAGGTAACTCCTGACACCAGCATTCTGATGAAAATTGGAAAGTCAGAACTAGTTAGATTCACGGAACCATGGTGTCTTAGATAATTTTCTCTTGCTGTGTAAAAACATCGTGACCAAGGCAACTTATTAAAGAAAGCATTTAATTTTATGCATATGGTTCCATAAGGTGAGAGTCCATGTATCACCATGGCAGGGAGCATGACTGCAAGCAAACAGCATGGCAGAAATATGGGAGAATGTAAAAAGACAGGGAAGTTCATAATACGTGAGTAACAGATGATGCGTAGATAGATGATAGATAAACAGCTGATAGAAAGATGATGCATACTTACATAAACACATGCACACAGATGAGGAACAACATAGAGATATGTGGTATACAAATGGATTATAGATAATAAATTATAGTTAAGTAGGTAGATGAGAGATGATAAATTATAAATGATAGACCATAGACATATGCTAGAAAGTTGCTAAATTGTAGATAAATAATAAATTATGGACACATGAAAGGTAGGTAATAGAAAGATCAATGGTAGTTGATATATAAAAAGTGGGTGATGGATAGATGACAGATATGGACAGTGAGATAGATAGATGATATAGAGAAAATGATAGATGATAGATAAGTGATTGATAATAAATAAATGACAGGTGATACAAAGGCAGATAAATAGATGATAGAGACAGACAGAAAGACAGACAGATAGATGAAAGAGACAAACAGCCATGCAACAATGTTATAAACATGCTGTATTTCTCATTGAATAAACATAAGCCATGTGAAACAAATGATATTTATATTCGACCCAACAAGATTGAGAAACAGTTACCATGTCAAGGAGGAAAAGAGCACAAAGAAAGAATACCTACAAGTAATAGCAGAGAAATGAGCCATGCAGAGGCTCACACTGCATGAGGAACAGGGGTTTAGCAGCATACTAGTAACTGGGCTGCACACGACAATGATGCCCACCAGCTGTCACTGATCAATTAATACTCAGGGCAGCATGAGGTTAGAGAAGCCTGTGTTGGTATCAGCATACAATTGTGAGAATTCCTTCCCTGGGAACACTGAGCTCAGCACTGCTACAGGAGGAAGTGATTGTCCTATGATTGTCCCAGGTGACTTGTACTCAAACCATCAACCATCCTGCTTTGTCTTCCTTCACAAGTGGAATCAGTGAGTTTGAGATTCATTGAGAGACTTTGCCTCCAAAAACCAGGTGGTGAGCAATACAGGAAGAAACTGGATATTGACTCCTGACATACTCTTACATATATGAATTTCCACATGCACACAAGAGTGTGTATACACACACGCACACACACAAAATTTTAACTTAAATTTGAAAGAGTTGTATACTAGGAGCTCACATATTCATATGAATATTTGTTTAAGAAGACTGAGTATTTAATAAACATAGACTTCAGTTCCATATTTATGATAGAAAAAGAAGCATAAGACTTAGTCTAAATTATTAACATAATGAATAATTATTGATATAGACTAGCATTAATTCTGTATATCTTTTTTTTTTTTTGGTTTTTCGAGACAGGGTTTCTCTGTGGTTTTGGAGCTTGTCCTGGAACTAGCTCTTGTAGACCAGGCTGGTCTCGAACTCACAGAGATCTGCCTGCCTCTGCCTCCCGAGTGTTGGGATTAAAGGCGTGCGCCACCACCGCCCGGCCAATTCTGTTTATCTTAATTACAGATATGTAATAATTCTGTACATATTAATTTCTGTATATCACAAAACTGAAACTAGGGTCTATACCTTTCAAAAGTCATGATAAATAAAAATTTATTTTTAAAGTCATGGCTATTACATGAGTCTATATGTGTGTGTGCCCACATGTGTGTGTATGAGTCCACGTCTTAGCATGAGTATGTATGCAATTCATAGAACAACTTCAGAGTCAGAATTTTCCTTCCACTATGTGGATCCTATAGATAAAATACTGGATCATCAAGCTAGGGACAGGTATCTTTATCTGCTGAGCCATCTTACTGGCCAATATCTAACACGTTTAACAATTAGTTAATTCACTGTGGGCATAGAAATATAATCAAAAATATAGCTAACAAGCACACACATACATGAAAACACACACACAAAACAATATATATATATGTACATGTAGCTAATAGACAGATTAGCATACATGTTAGCATATTGTCAGATTTCATAGGTGTTCTTGGACAGGAAAAGGGGTATTCACAGGAGTCTGTGTCGTACACAGTTTAGAATTCACTGCAAGCCTTGGGCAGTTTTCTCCAGGAAAAGAGAAACAAAGTGCACATTATTCTCTATCAGAGCAATACAAAGCTGATTCAATTGTTCCTCTAGTAGAACTGATTTCAAGTTTTTGTTACTATTCTTGGTGCTTTATTAACATATATACCTGTACAATTGATCATCATTGCTTCCTTCTCAATGCTCAGGTCTTCAGACACACTGGGCCCTGACCTTCTTAGCTTGTCAGTAGCTGCCTCTGCCCAACAGTTGCCTCAGGAGATCTAGCCTTAGTTCTCCGCCACACATGACCCCTCCACCAAGTCCCTGCAGTGGCTCACTGAATGCTTATTTTGGGGTTTTACCCTTGGGATAGAGACTCCACTCCTCAGCTCACTCTAAAGAGGGACCTATGATTCCCAGAGGGCTGAGTGAGGGCAGCAGGGACTTCCTGGAACAGCAATCCAGGACCTTAGAACACAACTGTGTCTCACAGGAAGCTTTGCAAATGAGAAGCCACAAAGTGTAAGTTTGTGTAGCTTCAAAATGAAATCCAAAGGAACAGCAAATAGAGTTGAAATTTATCTGAATTTCATGAAGCTCACTTTTTGACAATTTAGTTTCATTTGAGTTACGACTTTTTGTTCATCCTTAGCGGTGAGGTGAAGTGGCTTAATAGAGATCTGCTGGTTTTGGAGACTTAATGAGAAGGAAATAATGAAAATCTAAGTTCAAAGGCTTTAAGAATTATTTGCAGAGAATATAACTAATTATGTAATAAAAGCCCACCTGGTGATAGCTCAGGCCTGTGATCCCAGCACCAGGGAGACAGCGGTAGGAAGCTCTGTATTTTAAAGTCACCCTGTTCTTGAAGACCCTGTCCCAAACTAATCAACAACAACAACAGCACAAGAGGCTTCTGCTTCTCTTAAATTATTGTTTTTATGCGTGCCCTCTTATTTAAACTCATACAACCTATAAGAGAAATGCAACAAAAAGAATAAGGTTCATTTTTCTTGACTTCTGACACTTATTCTCTTAAACCTACCATTTCCTGCCAGTGTTACTTCAAAGGAGTCCTGTGCTGGACTGCTAGGTCATTAGAGTACTCCCCACACAAATGTGAAAACCTGAATTTGCTCCTCTGAAGCCCTATAAAAGAGTAGACAGGTTGGCACACACCTGCAACCATAGTGCTAAATAGGCTGAGATGGATGGGTCACTGGGGCTCAGTGGACAGTCTAGTCAAATGAGAGCTTCCAAGTTCAGAAACTCTGTTTTCAAAAATATGTCGCAGATTGACTGAAGAGGACAGCAGGATGAAATGCCGATTCTCTTCCTTGACCTTTCCCTAAAGAACATCCCGAGCAGATGTAATTTTTGCTGTCCAGAAGCCCATACATTGGAAATGTGCTCACAATGATAGCTACAAGATGTGGTCCCTTTGGGAAGCATATGTGATACAGAAGGCATTGTCTTTAGAGATTAAGGAAGATCATCGTAGCCTTGAATTTGTTCTCAATGGAATGAGATGTCAGGAAAGAGCGACTCTAACCCTTCCATCTTTCTTTACCAGGCTACCTCTGCATGTGATCCCCATCCCCTGGCAAGCATCACCATGATGGCACCAAAAATCAAACACTTCTGATCACGGGCTTTCAGTCTTCCAAACTGAATTCAATGAACTGCTTTACAAATAGATCATCTAGCTTCAAGGATGTTCTTACAGTCATAAAGATCACAGTAATACACTATCAACCATTTCTCTCCAATTCCCTCTCTCCCTCTTCCTCTCCATGTATCTGTGTGTGTGTGTGCGTGTGTGTGTGCATGTTTCTGTATGAGTATGTAACTCTCTCTGTGTGTGCATGTTTCTGTATGAATATGTATCTGTGTGTGTGCATGTTTCTATATGAGTATTTGACTCTGTGTGTGTTTGTGTGTGTGTGCATGTGTTTGTGTATTTATAGGTGAACATGTGGGGATAAATGCCAGTGTAGAATTCAGAGAACTGCAGTGAGATCCTCTGGTGCATTGTCCTGCTTTTGTATGAGACATGATCTCCCATTTGCCTTGAGCATTGGCAGATCCATTAAACTAACAGCTCTGTGAGCTTTGAGGCTAAACTTGTCTACGGTGGCCATGTTGACATTACTGCAATTAAGATCAAGTGCTATTTAAACTGTATTTCAATGCACTTAATAAGAATCTAAACTAAGGTCCTCATGCATCTGGGGCAAGCATTTCCCCATACCCCAGCCCCTGCACTGACACGGTAATTAATTCTCATATTACAGATAAGGTCTTGCACTTAGTAACACATAATAACTTGTTTAGATTCACATCTCTAACATGACAGATCGAGAATCCAACTCTGATGATCTGAACATATTATCTGTTCTATAAATGAGGCTGCATGCCCACACACCTCCAAATGGTCAGCCTTAACATCCCGCTCCCCAAATTTAGCATCTCTACATTTTTCTGTCATTATTAATTTTATATGTTAATATAACCTCTACAAATGCCACTTCTTTCTGTCTCCATCACTCTCACATTCTATGCATGAAATCTAAGGGGTGAAACTAAAGACAGAAAGTTGGACCTTCTTGTCTAAGTCTCAGAATGGTTTCCTGCCCGCTCCATTTTTACTTCAAATTTTGTAGTTTCATTCCTTGAATTGGATCAAGGGTATTGGAAAATTACAGCCAAATTCCAAAATGGAATTGCTCTGGTAATAAAACAAAAAAGTCACCAAATAGAATTCTGTCCTAACCTCCCCAAATTCAACATTCTTGTTTGTTGGGATTGAACTATTGCCACTTCCTAATAATTGGTATTGACAACACAAGGAAGCTGACCAACAGGGTGAGAATAACTGTGGGAATCAGGAAGATGGAGAAGCTCCAAGTTCAAGGCATATTTTTCTGTGGCTTTTGTGTTACATTCTTTGTCTACAAGTTGTTACAGGAGATGCGTATTGCCAGAAAGGTCCTTAAAGATAAATGGATATGCATCCTGGACAGGAAAATGAGAATATATAGAGATATTTAGTTATTCTACAAGGTTGTGTGACCCAGAGACATACTTTTCACTCTGGGCAGTTTACCATAGCCCAGAGTATAAGCCAGCTGGGGTCTGCTGAACCACAAGTCTGTTCCATGAAAACATTCCTAAGTGGAAGGCTCACCACAGAGTAATTAGAGGTTTTCTTTCTCTCTCTCTCTCTCTCTCTCTCTCTCTCTCTCTTTTTTTTTTTTTGGAAGTTTACCCAAGTCAAACATGTTTCTCATAGTTGGATTATATTATCAAAATGATTCTTGATGTGTGGAGGGAGGCTCTGGAGGACCACACCTGACCAAGGGGCTATGGGAAGTTAACGACTGTTGAGGGGCCGAAGTCATTCTACTTTCGTGCTAAGTTGCCCACACACATACTTACGAAAATAATCATATTTTAACTCAGTGGATGACACACAAATAGACATGAAATTATGAGGGGAACTTGGGATGAGAAACACTTGCAGTAGAAATAGGAGGTGAATAAAAGAAGGGACTGTGTGGTAAATACAATAAAAGTTATCAAATAAATATAAGATGATTTAAAGAAAAAAAGTAAACTAAAATGTTTCTGGAATGTTAGTTAACAGATATGGTTGGCAAATGTGTATAGAATTTCATGGAATATACTTTTCTGGTAAGCTGGGCCTTGCTTTACAAGTGTGTATTGTGTATACTTTAATTACATTCCCTTTATAGATCTTCCATGTGCTTGCTTAATTTCCACAGAATTTGTCTATTGTTTAGGTCTGCAGATATTCTCTCGATGTACTAACCATGCTTTTGTGACTTTGTATTGCATTCTTCCACTCAGAGTGGGTAGTTCTTACAGAAAAGGGGGAATCCAATGTCATTCCTCCACTGTGCTATAATGAATCTGAGACAGAAACATGCAGTAGTAGTTTTTCATTGGCTGCCAGCCTGCAAATAATGACTGTGAGGCTTATTGTTAATTATGAAAGCTCAGCCTATAGCTTAGGCTTGCACCTGCCTTGCTCTTAAAACTTTCCTTAACTCACTGATATTAATCTGCTTTTTGTCACATGGCATTACCTCTCTTTCATCTTGCACCTTTTGTTTTCATGCCTTCTGGCATCCCTTTCTCTCACCAGAAATCCTGCCTATACCTCCTGCCTAGCTATGGACTGTTCAGCTTTTCATTACACCAAACACAGAAATACATCTTCACACACTGTACAAATGTCACAAGCTAACAAAGGAGACCCTTAAACACTTTGTTAGCTTGTGAACTGGGCTCTTGTGTGCTGAATTTCTTGTTTTACTTGCCTTGAAGAATTTTAAGTAATTTAAAAACTTAAATCATCTGTTTATCCATGGTCTGAGAAGAAAACAATTCAATAATTCCCACAGTTAAAGCTAATTTTTGCTGACATCTTGTTTTTACTAGAATGACTTTATTATTTCTTTTGGTTTTAGCTCTCTTTACTATCAAATGACCTTGATAATTGATGTAAATATGCATTACAAGAATTTTCTAATTCAATCTAAGATGAAACTTAATAGAAGATCACAATACAGTTTGATCCAAAAGACCCTTTGAATCTATCATCTCAAAATTCTTCCTTTTGGGTTTACCACATTGGAAGTACTATATTTTGCTCTCTTTGCCAAAAATAAATTAATAAACAATTCCCAAAGATTTATTTATTTCGATTCTTAGTGTGTGAGTGTTTTGCCTCCATGAAGTGTACAGCATATGTGCCCGGTATCCGTATGAGCCAGAAGAGGCACCAGAGTCCTTGCAAGTTCTAAGCATCTATGTGGGTGCTGGGAACTGAACCTGTGTCCTCTGAAAATGTAGAACATGCTCATAATTGCTGATCCATCTCTTCACCCTCTCCTTAACTTAATTAGTGGTCACATTTCTGGAATGGGACTGTGAAAAATCTGTCTCTTGCCTAAGACAACATTGCCATGGATTTGGAAAGTGATTTTACCTTGCTGTGATAAGCAGCAGATTCAGTTTGGTCACCTGAGTGTTGATAATGTCTGTGATATCAGCGTGTAGCTATTCCAGTGAAAGCCCCACTGCTTCTGTCTTGCCTTCTCTTAGGCTTACTACTACAGTATTAAGGATGTCTGTTATTTCCACTTATTTTCTCAGTCATTCTAGACAAAAATCAATACCATTTTAGTATGTACATATGCAACACGTGAAATGTATATATACATATATATTTGTGTGTGTATATATATACATATATATATACACACATTTTGCATATGTATATGTGTAAATGCCATATCATGTGCCCTGCTGGGACCTTGGAACAGTGAATAAGTACTCGTAAAAGCTAAGAACATCTAAACAACTACAGAATTACTAAAATAATATCATAATAAGGTAGAATGTTAATGAGGGAAAGTTTGGATAGGGTTTTGGCATAATCTTTGCTCTCATCACAATACTCTGTAGACATAAACCCGGAAAGCCTAAAATGTGTGTATGGAGATGGGGCTCTATAGCCAGTGGGCTTTGTAGCAGGCACAAAGGTGACTGTGCTACATTCCCAATACCAGATGCACTGGGCATAGTGGTAAAAAGCCTACAAGTCAAGCACTTAGGAGGTGGAGGCAGGATGATCAAGTCTAAGGTTGCTATCAGATCCATAGTGAGGCCGAGCCACCCTGGACTATATGAAACACTATCTAAAAGAAAAAAAATAAGCAAATGTTAAAAATAAGAATAGATATATAAATAAAACTAAAAATCCTTATAAAATGATAATTTCTTCCTTGATCACCTTAGAAGTATACAAGTTGTTAGAACATCATTATTGTGGCTTCTTAACTGTTTCCTCTTTTGGTCTTTTCCTGATAACATTAATTCCTCACATAAGCACCTCTGAAACTCACAGGCATAGAACAGGGCATGAGCAGTCAGAAGGTTCTTCCTTCCTCACTCTGAGAATCCTGTTCTGTACCATATCTCCTTCAAGTTGTGTTTTGTCTACAAAAGTCTTGACAGCTGCTCTACCCATCAGTGACGAACTCTATTATCTTTGATTTCAGCAGCAACAATTTGTGTAAGTACAATAAACACACAAACAACTCCTACACACAGTTACTTAAAGGACATATGGGTAAAATACAATACAAGCGATCTGGAAGAACATGGGCTTTGCAACTGAATCACTGTTATAGCCACATTTTTTTTATTGCAACGTATTTAGATGTACCAAACCTTAGTGTTTCCTTTCTATAAAATGATGATGGGAGGTGAAGGACTGAAGAGGACAGTATATTACCAGTCATTCTAGTAAAAACAGCAAAGGACAAATTATGCCCTCAAGTAATGGTTGCTTAAGGTTGGAAGTTAACAAATGTCTTGGTTTCTTTTACTGTTCTGTGTAAAGTATGCCCCAGATGCCCATCTGGCACCCCACTACTCTGAACAGGCCTGTGGCAGAGACATGGAAGAGAAGTACTATGGTTCTCCCACTGCACTGTGGAGAGAAGCAGAACTGAAGACAGAAAGGCAGCAAGGAACAGGCTGATATGGTGGCCTTTGCTGCCGTTTGGGGCCACATGATATCAGGTCTGTGCTGACACTGAGGATAATGTCTAGGTCCGTGGCCCTACTGCAGCTCGGGTCTATATTGATATATACGTTCAGTGTTACCCCCACGGGCAATATGGAGGGTGCCCATGGTGTTGGTTGCCACCATCATGATGTCTAAAAGTCATACTGACACCAGGGCCGTATTAAAATGATGAGCCTGTACTGACACCGAGGCCATAGTGAAGTCCTGGCTCAAGGTGCAGCTGAGGGCTGTATCTGGGTCTGCGACCATGTGACTATACAGCAGTGTAGGTCTGGAATGATGTCAATGACCTGTGTTCCCACCAAAGGTTGTGTGGACGCCCTGGGTGTGGGACACCACTTGAGGTCATGTTAGTGTTCAAGAATCGGGTTGTTACCAAGTCACAGAAAAATCTGGGTGGCCTGCTGCATTCAGGTCAATGAGGATGTTCAGGCCTAAACTGTAGCTTAAGGCCATGTCAGGGTAGGCCATCGCACCACCATCAGGTCTGTTGATGTCTACAGCCGGTGTTATCACCAGAGATCACGGGAGAACAGGCCCAATTGCCATGGGCACTGGAGAACTGGTCTTGCCCCTCACCAACCGCCTTAGCAGGAGAGTTGCCTGATCACTGTTGGTGATCCTGGAAAAACGGATTCTAAATTCTGTCAAATCAATGCTTAACACTAACAGATTAACACTAATGATTAACGGTAGCATTTTAAGACAAAATGCTTTTTGACAATGGTAAAAAAGGTATATAGTAACTCAGAATTTTATCTTTAGGATTTTTCTAAAGAAAATTTGTACCTAGTGTTTATTATGACATTTAACAGGGTTCACCGAGGGCAACAGAGTAAGCTAAGGTGACAAATAGAACCACAAGACTCCACAGAAGATTTCAGAGTATTCATAGGGTCTATCATCCCAGAGCTTATAATGACATAGGCATGTCTCAGAAGGTGATGTTTGGGGAGAAAGCAGATGACACAAGAGATTGCAGGTCATTAAGAATATTTGGGATTACATTGTATAGAATGTGAGCTATTATAAGAATTCTGAGGGATAAAAGTCAGGAAAGAGTGTGTTTTTTGTTTGCCTGCTTGCTTGCTTTTTGAGGAAGTTCAGAGTATTTTGAAAGAACCTACAAAATACTTGGGATCTATATACAAAATTGAATTAAATAGAGGCATTATTTTCTTCAAAAAATCAGTTACTATGGAGCTTAATAAATACTATGAAGGGAGGGTATTTAATTCTAGTCAACTTACTTATTCTTTTGAGGATTAGCTTTCATGTTTTTGCTATTTTAAAAATGCAAATGTGTTAAATAAGCTAGAACCGCTGGACTCATCTACACCAGCGAGTATTTGTGACTAGTCGGTCTTTCTTGGGTCGCTGTATTCATAAATGCACCCACTCTGGCTCTGCTAGTTCTCTGGGTGACAGCACACCCTAAAATCCTGAACAGCTTCAACTGAAATTAAAAGTGAAACCCTTTTGCTGACCATAAATTTTCAGGTTGTGGCAAGCATTGCTTTTGTGGCTTGGACTGTGAACAAGTGACTAAATCCTGGAGATGATTCCCTAGGGTAACTGCCCTTCTTGTACTGAGGAATGGCTGGTTGTACTCCTTTGGTTTTACAAAGATGAGGAACAAGGTCATAGAAAATGGAAATAGAAAGGAAGAGACTACTACATGTCTTAGAATTGTCAGAGATGGGCCTAGAGAAATAAGCTGGGGGTAAAGAGTGCCTGTTGCTCTTGTAGAGACCCAAGTTCAAATCTCAGCACTCATATTGGGCAGTGCACAACTGCTCATAAATAACCCCAGCTCCAGAATCTCAGGCACAATCTTCTCTCTTCCCCAGGTACTTACTACATGCATGCGAACACACAAATACATGACATAGATATATAGAAACACACACGACACACATACACACACACACACACACACACACACACACACACACATATATATATATATATCATTAAAAATAATATTTAGAATTATAAGATACCCTTTGCTTTTAATCCCTCTTATTACCTTCATGGAAAGTTAAAAAAAAAAAGTCTTTTCAAAGTAGATCACTGATGTCATTGGGACATTAGAAAAAGATTAAGCCCAGGTTTTCTGTCCCCATAGCTCTGCCTTTTTGGTTGTAAAAATAGATGTCAACTACAACTGTCACACATGCTCTCAGACTCAGAGAATGCAAAAAAAAAAAAAAAACAGTGCCCCTCTGTGGTCCAATGCAGACTAGTTAGGAGGGAGGGAAGCTTGTATTTCATGGTACAGTTAGTGTTCCCTAACAAATCCACAGCGTGAATATTAGCACAGTAGGAAAATTACACAAATCGGGTGTCTATGATCAGAATTGAGAGTTCAGTTGGCCCAAAGACCTACTTTAACCTCATTATTCAGCGATGATACACATTGGCTTTGGCAAACTTTGCACAGGTTTAATATTTTCTGCTACATAATTTGATGAGGGTAAATTCATCAAGTATAAAGTACCTGTCATGGATTCATGGCTTCCATTCTGCCTTCATCTAAAAAGCTGATTGGGTTTTGCAGGATGCAAAATTCAGAGTCAATTGAGAATTTGAGCAACATGTGATTCGGTTCTATTTTCTAAACAGAACTATAGATTGTGCCTCATACAAATTAGTTCTGACTAAACACATATTTTCATAATTAACATTCTTAAAGATTTTATTTGTGAGTGTGTGTAAGTGTTTCTGTGTGCAGTGATGCACATGTGCTTGCGGGTGCCCTTAGAAGCCAGAAGAGAGCATGAGATCCTCTGGAGCTTCAGTAATAAGGCGTTATGAGCCACTTTATGTGGGTGCTGAGAACTGAACTCAGGCCCTCTGCAAATATGCCCTGATTAATAATTTGGTTTAAGTACTTCTATTTGAAAAGTATCTTACTAAAACATCTTTATATAAAATTATCCATACATAATTAATTTCAAATAATACATAATTTTTACCTAATGTTCAATAAGGGAAATGGTGAGAGAAAAACAAGAAACAAGTGTACAGTACCCAAAGTTTGAATTCTTATGACATTTTGAAACAACCTATTGATTTAGATTCATAGAAAGCTGTAAAAAGGTAGCTGTGGTAGTTTGAAAGAAAAATTCCCCCTCAAAGGGAGTGGCACTGTTAGGAGGTGAGGCTTTGTGGCAGTAGCTATGACCTTGTTGGAAGAAGTGTGTCACTGTGGAAGTGGGGGTTAAGGTCTCATATATTCTTAAGACATGTCCAGTGTCTCAGAACACTTCCCTCTTGTGTGACTCACTTTCATGAATCAATATGGAAAAATTCTCAGCTCTTTCTCTATTACCAAGTCTGCCTGCATGCTGCCTTGCTTCTTACCATGACAATAAGGGACTAAATCTCTGAAACTGTAAACTGACCCCAGCTAATGTTTTCCTTTATAAGAGTTGCTGTAGTCATGGTGTCTCTCCACAGCAATAGAAATCCTAACTGGGACAGTAGCCTATAATGTCTCCACATACATACATATAGCATCCGTCACTGATGCCCTTCTGTTACTATGGCATAACTAATGACTGCCTTTGGTAAGTAATTAATAGCTGAAATCAATATGATTTTCATTTCCTTAATTTTTGCATACTTTCTCTTCTCTCTTCAATAATCAAATTGAGGATTTTGGGTGTGAACTCTGCTATGAGTGCAAGTTACTTGTTCTGAATTGTTTTTGATGCACTTCAAGCTTTTGTAAAAACTCTTCTGAAGGACTTTCCTGAGTTGGAGCACTTCAGCATTTTTCTCATGGTTCAATTACTGCTACAGACTTGGGGTAATAAAAGCAAAAGACTGAGTACTATATTCAATGCTATGGAAAGTTCAGTCTATCGAGATAAACTTGGGTTGGTGGGTGAGCACGCACCGAGCAGGATACTCTGCTGAAAAGTCATGCCCTGTGTGAACACCCTATCCATTGTCACCGTGGAAGGAACTTACTAAGAATAGCCTGCAGTTAAGAGTAAAGGGATATAGGTCATTGTAGAAAGCACTAATAAATTATTTGCAAATGATAAGGACTTGATTTCTAAATTTCCTCTATCTTCACATTTTGCAAAGTTGAAATGGCATCGAACACTAGGCAGAATGTCTATAGGCTGGGAGCTATACACATGAGCTACTGTCATTTGTGCATATGGTAATATTAGGCAAAGTAATTAAAGGCAGGAAATGGAGGACCAAAGAAGCATAAAATATGATATCTTTTGTTTAACTCTAAGTCTATTATTTTCTCATCCTTTTCAGAGGACAAAATACAGAAAAAGTTTTATCTTTCTTTAAGTAAGTTGATTTGTGTCCAAATTTGCTAATTCCCTGGCACCAGGTTTGATCTCCAGATGGCTCTGAATCATTGTGGGACACCTAGAGCAACACAGCATTCCCACACAGCTCACTCAGGTGCAACACTTGTTGGCAGGCCACACATACCAACAGCTGCGTCAGGGGCCAGGGGACTCAGAGCCCTTATTCATAGTCAGAAGATGCTCCTGTTGCCTTGGGGCTGTCACTTCTGTTTAGGAGCAAGCCTGCCAGTTGTCAGAATCACACCCTAAGGAACAAAGCTAAGATAACATTCTGGGAAACAGTAGATGCTTTCCCCTGTGTGCGCATGAACACGTCATCAACAGACAGTGTGCACTCGGGGTCTGAAGTGTCTCAAGAAGATGACTTGAAGGGAAGACAAGGAAGAATCATTTAGGCAGTGAAAATACGCAGGAAGTATAACCAGACAACAAGCAGGGATATTCTGGTGGAGATTTTGCCCCGAGTGTATGGAGAACAAGGAGTCAGCAAGGGAACAGGAGAGGGGAAGGGACCAGCTGAAATAAAAGGAAGAGAACTTATTGGAAGGCAAAACTGCTGGAAAAGCCTAGAGAGTGATCAGTGAAGACAGAAAATGCCCTACTATATAAGTTAACAAATGCAATCTTCTAAAACAGAAAAACAAGAGGTTATACCTAGTAGCACAATAATATTGATGACCCAAGTTTTTAGAAACAATACAAACTAAGTAAGAGGTTATTATTGAGTACTACACAATGTGTTGACATAAATGATAAAGACAGATTTGTTAACAAGTGGTTTGGTATTAAGGTTTATAATCAGATATCCAGAATCATATTGGTTTGTTCTGTTGCTGTGAGAAAATACTCTAATAACAGTCACCTGAGGAGAGAGGGTTTATTCTGGCTCACAGTTCAAAGGTAGAGTCTTCTGTATCTGTCAAGACAAAAGGCAGAAATTTGGGGCACCTTAGTATACAGATGACTGTCACAATCATAAAAAAAGAGATAATGAATATTGGTCACTCCTCACATTTATACAGTTCAAGATCCAAGCCAAGGAATGTTGCTACTCAGGGTGGGCAGGTCTTTCCATCCCACTCAATACAATCAAAATGATTCTTCATAGGTATACCCAGAAGTCCATCTTCTAGAAGATTCTACACCTAGCCAAGTTAACAGTTGAGATTAACTAACACAGTAAGTATGATACTCAATGTTTTCACTTACATTATTGTTTAAAAACATAATTAAAACACAAACAATAATCATTTATTAAAAATAAGTGCACATTTTTATACCTTTGTTTGCATTATGGCTTTACATTATTATGAATTCAGCCTTGTTACATTTCTGAAATATGGTTTTTCGAGACAGGGTTTCTCTGTGGTTTTGGAGCCTGTCCTGGAACTAGCTCTTGTAGACTAGGCTAGTCTCAAACTCACAGAGATCTGTCTGCCTCTGCCTCCCGAGTGCTGGGATTAAAGGCATGCGCCGCCACCACCCGGCCTGAAAAAACATATTTTAAAGCAAGTTTAGGGTCACTGAATATTTAGAGCACAGTTTCTCATAGTCTTAGAGTCCCCTTCACTGTCAGCATTCCCCATGTACCAATGCTATTAAATCAAAATCATTCAAAGTTCCTTACTCACATTAGACTTAAACTCTTAATGTTCAGAATATGGGTTTGATTGACATTAGCAAACACCTTGAGAGTGGCCACACCTTTGCACTTAGGATATCAGAAGGATGTTCTATCAGATTCAATTGTACATTTAAAGATTTATCATAATAGTTTATTACTACATAACAAATGTAATAAATAGTACAATTTAATACAATCATAAAAGTATACATTCTACTTTATACCAACAATTTCTATTAGCATTTTCAGCCATGCATCTTTTAAGGTAAAATTTTATAATGTCAGTAATGAAACTTTTAGCACATTTTCTTCTTTCAATTAGAAAGTAGTCACTGGTAATGCAGAAAAGCAAAGAAGTCTTTGTGAAGAGAACATTTTGAGTAGGTGAAAGCTGATGTCCCCAGTATGCAGGCAGATGTAATAGACTTGTGAGACACTGTAACTTAAGGAAGACTTGCATGTGCATGTGTGAATGTATGTGTCTGCATAGAGTGCAATTCTTGGTAAGTAGGAAAATAACACACAATCATTATTGGGTTTTGAATGTTGGGGATTGAAGAAAATACTGAGATGGGTTACTGAGAATTTATTAGAGTAGTTTTTAATGCCATGGGAAAGGGACAGAAAGACAATAATACTCGGAGACTCTTAGGAGAATTCAGGACCCAGAATTAGACAGATAGCGTAGTGTGGTTTCTAGAAAGAGAAATCAGAGTGTACATGGTAGATGAGGAAGCCTCATGCAGTCAGGTTCTTCATCGCCCTGGCATAGTGCAAGGAAAAGGATCTAGATGAAGAGCAGAATGTTGTCTAGAAACTAATACTTCCTTTGATGTAAACATACTTTCCAAGGTTAGAAATCTTAGAACTTAGACATCTGTTATGTGTGGATTTGCAGACAAAATCTCAATAAGGTATCTGTTGGTGTCTATGCAATGGAAAGAGAAGGCTGCTATAGATGGTACAGCTGAGAAGATAGTAGGTCCTAATATTGCATTCTTATAGTCATCTATTGTGTTAATACCATATTCTGAAAATACTTCCTACATTCTAAAAACTGGGTCTTTTGCTATATCTCACAGTCAAAGTTAAAAATACACCTGAATGTCACTTAAGATTGCTATCCTTCTCTCTCTCTCTCTCTCTCTCTCTCTCTCTCTCTCTCTCTCTCTCCCTCTCTCCCTCTCTCTCTCTCTGTCCCCCTTCACCCTTCCTCCTCCATAACCCCATGAATAAGCATTCAACTTCACCCTGCAAAAAGAAAAAAAAAAGATTGCTATCCTACTGTTTTCTTTACCTGACTTTAAGAGAATAATGTAACAACCCTTCTTACTTGCCTTAGATTCCCCATGTAATCAACTTTTATGCCATAAACTAATGCATAGTTACAATCTAAAGTTATGTACTTTTCTGCGCTCCTGACTCAGAATAATGCATGCGTATCATTTGCTACAAGCAGTAGATAAAATGTTGGAATGATTTCTTAAGATCTACCATAAAGGATGAAAGCATGCGTTTATGGATATTGGTTGATGAATAATGGTGTTTATTGTCTGGGTCAATTAGGATCAGTTGGGGTCAATGACTTAATCCCTTGGAAAATACTGTTAAAGATTTCTGTAAAGTATACATTCCTCCCCCCATGTGATGCTTTCTGTGCTGTTCAATAAATATAGAGCACTGATCTTAGAGACAGAGCCATAGACATACATAGAGAGAGACAGAGACAGAAAGACAGACATAAAACTGGCGCACATATGGATAGAAACATGGAGGCACAGGGATAAAAAGATTCATATACTACAAATTCACAGTTCATGAAACAGACAGAATAAAAGATGCAGGAAGCATGAAATAGAGAACTCAAATCTGGACTCAGTATTAGGAACATGACTTCAAGGGGAATTCTTTTCTTTCTTTACTTAATGCAGCACCAATGCATTATTGATGAACCAAAGTTAATCACTAATGCATTATAATCTGTGCAATCTAGTGTGTTTTATTTTCTCAAAAAAGTTAATAGGCAGTTGTTAAGTGAAACTAGTCAAGACAGGAGTTCATACAGTCATTATCTGAGGCTGTTGTGTATAGAAATGACAAGGAATACTTAAGACTTCATCAGGAAGTGATAAGAACACCCTTGACATTTGTTAGAAATTTTAACATTAATCAAGTCAGATGTAAATATACTCATATATCTTCACTTCTTTTTCTATAACTGTGATTGAATATCCTGCCAAATATTTATCTTTGGTTCAGAGTTCAAGGATATATACATTTCATCATGATGTCAGAGAATTCGTAGCAGCAGAAGTTCAAGCAGGTGAGTATATCACATGCACAGCCAGGAAGCAGAGAGAGATGAGAGATGAACTCAGCTCATTTCCTCTATTTCACAGACACAAAACATCAGCCCAGAGAATAGATGCCTCCACAATGAATATGGCTCTTGATCAATTACCCTAATCAGGACAATCATTTATAGACATTCTTAAGAGTCAATCTTAAACTATATATTTCCTCATAAGTATGTCTGTAGATTTGTCTCCTGGGAAATTCTATATCCTGTCAAGTTAAAAATTAACATGAACCATCACAGCATATATTAAAATAAATTATGTAACATAATCAATTAGATGATAGACTAATCACACAGTATATGTACTATACTATGCTAATCTTTAATATATGTCATTTAGCCCAAAATATTCCATAACATATACATTATACGTAATTATATGCAAGTATACTATATATTTACATACACCTATTTTACCATTTACCATTAAGCTAAGTTTCTGTAATAACAAATCCACAAATGTGCTTGATTTGGGTTAAATGTGAGTAAAAACTGGAGAAAGTTTAATAAAGGAAGGTAGTCTACTAAAAGTAGTATCAAGCTACTGAATCTAAGCTGGGTTCAAAACCATGATAACAGAGAAGCAGGTAATATTGAAAAAAAAAAACAATTGGATCACTCAGGTGTGAGCTCTAATTTGGCTGAAAATATGTTTGAGATCAAAGAAAAGCGCAAATGAAATTTAAAGAAAACATCATTATGCTTCACTGTAAAAAATACAACAAAAGCAACATACGAATGAGGAGTCAAGTTTGTCTCACAGATTGAGGGTCCTCCGGGCAGGAAAGTGTCAGCAGAAAAGATATGAGGCTTCTGTCCACTTAGTATGTACAGTTAGGAAGAAGAGGGAGATGAATGTTAATGATTAGGTCATTTTCTCCTTTGAAACCTGGTCCAGAATTTTGTACCCAGCCATGGGCTGGTGCTGCCCACATTAAAATGAGTTGTTCCCGTGTAGCTGACCTAACTTAGAAATTCCCTCACCGGTATTCCCAAACTTGTCTCCTAGCTGATTCTAGACCCTGTCAAGACAGCCATCAATATTTACCATCGCAGCAGGATGTTCAGACAGCAGGAGAGTAGAAAGCAGTGCATTAGAGATAGAACTATGTGAGGAAAGAGACAAGGGATGCGTCAGAGCCATGCACAGATGCAGACACATGCACGTGAAAATCCCACTAGGAAGCCCATCAGTTTGTGTTATAACTTAAAACCTTAACTCAAATAAGAACAAAAGTAAACAAGCAAAAAAGTCCAAACTGCATAATATGAAAACCAGATTTGAAATGTTTGAAGTTTTAAGATGTTAGAGTGCCATTGGAGTTGCATGGATGCTGCTATCATAAAAACTACTGATATTCCTTAGAGAAAGATGAAGAAGTGAGATACCGAGATCTTTATGAAAAGAGTTGCCCCAATAGCAATAGATTGGTACAACATGCAATAAAAAAGATCTACTGGCAACCATTTGAAGTCCTATCAGAAGACTTTCATAACTGTGACTTCAGAGAGACTTCTAGAAAGAGAAATGGAATTGTTCAAGCAGTCATGGAAACAGAAGACATTGCTGAAGTGCACTTCATAAGATGAATATAGAAAATATTCTCTAAATTTCACATTTAAATCTTAGAAAATGAAGGTTAGTTCCATCACATTTACCTTGAACAACACTTCCTTATTATTTGGTAGCCTTGGACTTAAACAGAGTCAGAGCTCAGTTTGGTGATTAGGCCACCCAGCATGAGCAGAAAGAAAGTATGGCCAGCTTTTGTGAACAACCCTCAAGGACTGTGTGAGTTTTTAGCATCTGCTCCACAAGTCAACAGAGTGTGCTAAATACTGTTTAAACACACGGAGCTTCTGGAATCTTCTCTAGGGACCCAACGCACTTTCCCTAACAGCTGTGTCTCTGCTAAAAGTGGTGTTTTTGGATGAATGTAAAGTTTTCCCCAACCTGTTCCCAGTAGAGAAGCTGAAACCCATTTCTGATTCTTTTCAATTATAAGAGAAAAAAGTCAGCATTTGGAGTAAAAAAAAAACACAAGAGAAAACACAGACTGACAATCCTAGTACTACAAAGAACAAATCATACAAAAACACTAAAAATTCAGAATTATGTCTTCAGTCTTGACTATGAACATTTATGGTCGCTTTAGAGTTTCAAGAACAGAATCTGTGCAACAAAATTAAAACAAACATAATGAGATAGAGAGATGGCTCAGGCGTTAAGAGTGCTTGTTGTTCTTGCAAAGGATCTGAATTGAGTTCCCAGCATGCAAGCTGGCTGGCTCACAATGACTTACTACTCCAGGGCAATGGGATCTATCATTCCTTTCTGACATCTGTGGGCACCTACACAGACAGCACATACCCATACACATCTACAGAAATAAATGTAAACTATTTCTACTTAGAAATTTGGACCAAGGAGCTGGAGAGTAAGATGGCTCAGTAGTTGAGTGTTACAGCAAGGGAGAGGACTTGGGTTCAGTTCCCAACACTCACATGGTAGTTCACAACCACCTGCTGAGTCCAGTTCCAGAGCATCTGATGCCCTGCTCTCATCTCCACAGGTCCTCCTGCACAAATGTGATGCACAGAAACTTACACGGCTTCACACACATACACATAAATTTTTTTTAAATATTTTTTATTGTTTATTGGCGTGAAGGTGTCAGATCCCCTGCAACTGGATCTTCAGACAGTTGTGAGCTGCCATGTGGGTGCTAGGAATTGAACCCAGGTCCTCTGGAAGAGCAGTCAGTACTCTTAACCACTGAGCCATCTCTCCAGCCCCACATACACATAAATTAACAAAAATAATTCTTTAAAAAAGATATTTGGGCTAAGAAGGCAATAAAATGCATAAGCAAAATTAATACATAGCTGTAACAACCAATACCAGCCTCCAGAGCAAAGAAAATTGCCATTAGATATTATCATACATTACTCTGATGATGTGCCAGGCTCTCACACCTGTTATCTTTTCCCAGGCCTATCAGCCAGCCTGAAAGCCAAACCTACATGCAAAGTACCAGATGGGAATTTTACCAGTAGCTCATAATGCGATTGCATTCTAAGGATGATGAATTCACAGTTGAGTATTGCTCTACATGCGTCTAATATGGACTGATTTTATTATTATTTTTATTCCTGATAGTATTTTCTTTACCCAAAACAAGCCATTCAATAATATGTCTATCTGTGGATCTGTGTATAAGTCTGTATGAGAGAAACCCCAATCCCTCATGTGTGCGTGTGTGCATGAAGCGTGTGTGTGTGTGTGTGTGTGTGTGTGTGTGTGTGTATGTGTGTATGGCTGGATTACTGTAGGCTTACAAGCTGTTTTCATTTATCCAGTCCTGGGACGTGCAGCAGCCATTCACTAAGCTATGATCACAGTATCAGCTCGGGGACATTCTGGGGTGTTTTCTCTAAGCACCTGTGTGAGGGGCTGATCGTGCACATCTGCATCCTGAGTACCTGTGCTTCTTTCTCGTTCTCGTTCTCAGTTGCAAATTGTTAGTATTCGCTTATTTGTTTGTTTTTGCTTTTAGAAAACAATTCAGCCATGGTTTTCCCTCATAAAGAATCATCAATATTTATAAGAATGTAATGCCTTTTTCTACAAACATTCTACTGTAAAAAGATTTTAAAGAGGTTTTTTTTTTATTGAGAAAAGGAAAAAAAAACAAGTTTCCGCCTCCTCCCAGCCTCCCATTTCCCACCCCTCCTCCCATTCTTCTCCCCCTCCTCCCACCCTTCTCCCCCTCCCCCTAATCTTCTCTCCCTCTCTCTCCAGTCCAAAGAGCAGTCAGGGTTCCCTGCCCTGTGGGAAGTCCAAGGACCACCCACCTCCATCCAAGTCTAGTAAGGTGAGCATCCAAACTGCCTAGGCTTCAATCTAGATGCCCTTTAATGGAAGAATGGATGAAGAAAGTATGGAATATACGTATATTAGAGTACTACTCAGCAGTAAAAAACAAGGACTTAGTGAATTTTGCATACAAATGGACGGAAATAGAAAACACTATCCTGAGTGAGGTAAGCCAGACCCCAAAAGAGGAACATGGGATGTACTCACTCATATTTGGTTTCTAGCCATAAATAAAGGACATTGAGCCTTTAATTCGTGATCCTAGAGAAGCTAAATAAGAAGGAGAACCCAAAGAAAAACATATAGGCATCCTCCCGAATATTAACCTTCATCAGGCGATGAAAGGAGACAGAGATAAATTCTTATCTTTATACTTAGTGACTATTTAAATGCATGTGTAAAAAATAGGAATTAGGTATAATGGGATTTGGAAAGATTTTTTTAACCTCTCACTGAACAATAAAGTCCAAAGTAATAAAATCTTCCTTCTCTAAAGGAGCATTGAAAATGTATGGCACTCCAAGGAAGAGAATTTACATTAAGTTAATAAATTCAGCTTTAGTCAGAAAAGACAAAATGTTCTTCAGTGAAATTCAAGAGAGTGAGGAAGAGAAGTGCAAAGGGTAGACAAGGATTAGCAGACATATCTGAAAGTGGGAATTATCTTTGAATGGGGCAGTATTAAAGACATGCAAGCTTATTTATGTTGTTAGATTGAATATTTTAAGTGAACCCTCTCTACTCAATATTCTTGCCTTCCTTTCTGGAGTTACAGTACTAAGTATGTATTTCTTTTATGGAATGGACTTCACACCCAATCAGAGAGAGATTGGTTACCTTCATATTTTTTTAGTCATGCCCTATTGCACAAGTGAGGAATTTCCCTTGGCCCATTTGTGTTAGAGATTACGGTATTCCCTGGTGAGTACAATCATTGACACCTTTTCCTCTCAACAGCACACATAGCACTTTCGGATTCTTTGAAACTGAGCTGTCAGGGAGGAAGCTTCCAGCTCATTTTAATCCTGATTTTTCTCTGTCATGCCTCTGGCATGTGTGGTGTCTTCCATCATAGCATCTTATTTAATGCTGTTGGGCAAACAAGCTCAATGTCAAGAATGTACAATGTTTTATAGTCTTTGGGCCTCCCTAACCAGGAGTTTATGGAAATTGTCTCACATCTGGCACTAAGGCCGGGGCATACTAACTCTCATCTTCTGAAAAGTTTTTTTTTTCCCCCAGCGAGTCTGTGAGCTACAGGGTCATTACTGATTCAGAGAAGCAGAATAAGTGAGAACAGGGGAAATAGAGGCACAACAAGCAGACAAACAAATACAATCTGAAGAAAAAAAGAGAGACTAGAAAGATGGCTCCATTAGTGTATACCCTTTTGTATAAGCATAAACACCTGAGTTCAGATCCTCACAACTTGTGACCAAGGAGAAGAAGCATGGTAGCAAAAGCAGGTAAGCCCAGCCCTGGGGAGGCAGAGACAGAAAGAATGTAGGGTGTCAATCAAACTGATTGGAGAGCTCCAGGTTTCACAAAAGACCTCAATTTGGAAAGTAAGTTGCGGGGTAAAAGTGGAAGACATCAGACTCAGCAGAGTCCATACTCTTCTCACCATCACAAAGGGTCTTGTCCAGGACACATCTCAAGCTGCCCATCAAACAACTCTTAGAAACTTAGTGAAGATGGGCAGTGGTGGTGCATTCCTTTAATCCCAGCACTTGGAAAGCTAAGGCAGGCAGATCTCAGTGAGTTTGAGGCTAGCTTGGTCTACAAAGTGAGTTCCAGGACAGCCAGGACTATAACACAGAGATGCCCTATATCAAAATAAAATAGCAGAGAAAGAAAGAGAGAGAGACAGAGAGACAGGCAGAGACAGAGAAAGAGACACAGTGAGATTTTATTTTAATTATGTCACATGTGCTTTCTGATCTTGATGACCCTAAACTTCAATGATAGAAGGAAAGCATGTAGCCCACACCCATCACTATATATGAAAAGGATAAACATATATCATGATTCTTAGCACACCATGGTTTAGCGTTAAATATTGTGTGGAGGGATAGAAATTGAAACAAAGGACAATGGAACAAAAACAAAGAAAAAAAGAAACAAAGAACCCATTAACAGAGAATATGAAAATTCTGAGCCACTAGAAAAATGTGTGCATCATAAGTAGTGAAGGAGGAGAGACTTAGGTCAAAGGCACAGAAAATATTTTTAAAAAACTCATTGAAAATAACTTATATAATCTAAGGAAAGAAATACCTTGGAGAATAAGAGTTCATTTTCAGTGAAGTCTGTGAAAGCCAGAAAGGCTTAAACTTATTCTATTACTTATGGGAGTCCACAGATGCTGATTGAGACTGTAAACAAAGGAAAACCATCCATTGCAATGAAAGAAGAAAGGACAACTATCCACTACAAAAATAGGTTTAAGAACTTTATGATCACATAACCAACTTATACAGCATAGTGAGAGAATACATAGGTCTAAAGAGAGGGTTAAATACACAAAGGCAGGACAAGAAATAAATTAACATATCCATTTAATCATAAGAGGGCTAATAAAACACCAAAAGGCAAAGCTAATGAGAAACACTAACACACATTGCTTAATATCAAAGGTCTCAATTACCCAGTAGAGACATAAACTAACAGAGTGGATTAAAAAGCAGGACCTATCATTTTGCTAGCTCCAAGAAACATATTTCGTGGAAAACTGTGGGAGGGAAAAGTTTAAATAGAGCTAATTATAGAATAAAAATTCTGGATCACATAAAACGTGAATAAGATTTCTGTCCGGTGCTCCAATGTGGGTCTCTGTCTCTGTCTACTTTCATCGCCTGATGAAGGTTAATATTCAGGAGGATGCCCATATATTTTTCTTTGGGTTCTCCTTCTTATTTAGCTTCTCTAGGATCACGAATTAAAGGCTCAATGTCCTTTATTTATGGCTAGAAACCAAATATGAGTGAGTACATCCCATGTTCCTCTTTTGGGGTCTGGCTTACTTCACTCAGGATAGTGTTTTCTATTTCAATCCATTTGCATGCAGAATTCACGAAGCCCTTGTTTTTTACTGCTGAGTAGTACTCTAATATGTATATATTCCATACTTTCTTCATCCATTCTTCCATTGAAAGGCATCTAGGTTGTTTCCAAGTTCTGGCTATTACAAACAATGGTGCTATGAACATAGTAGAGCATATACTTTTGTTGTATGATAAGGCCTCTCTTGGGTATATTCCCAAGAATGGTATTGCTGGAGACAGAGACCCACATTGGAGCACCAGACAGAAATCTCAAGGTCCAAATCAGGAGCAGAAGGAGAGAGAGCACGAGCAAGGAACTCAGGACCGCAAGGGGTGCACCCACACACTGAGACAATGGGGATGATCTATTGGGATCTCACCAAGGCCAGCTGGCCTGGATCTGAAAAACTCTGGGATAAAACCGGACTCGCTGAACATAGCGGACAATGAGGACTACTAAGAACTAAAGAACAATGGCAATGGGTTTTTGATCCTACTTCATGTACTGGCTTTGTGGGAGCCTAGGCAGTTTGGATGCTCACCTTACTAGATCTGGATGGAGGTGGGTGGTCTTTGGACTTCCCACAGGGCAGGGAACCCTAATCGCTCTTTGGGCTGATGAGGGAGGGGGGCTTGATTCGGGGAGAGGGAGGGAATGGGAGGCAGCTGCGGGGAAGAGACAGAAATCTTTAATAAATAAATAAATTAAAAAAAAACATGAATAAGAAACCTACATCCTGAGTAGTTTGGGTTTGTTTTTCAGATTTCTCCTTGATCATATCCTCCTCCTATTATCTTTTGGCAATAGTGTGTATATGTTTCTGTTTGTTGTTTTGTTTATTTTTATTTTAAATTTTTTACTTATTTTACATACCAACCACAGTTTTCCCTCCTTCCTCTCCAGCCATTCTCCCCTCTCACATCCCTTCTCCCTCCCACCATTCTATTCCTATTCAAGGCTACTTCTTCTTTCTCTTTCATCAGTTTGAGCATAACTGGATTTGTGTTGAGGTCTTTGATCCACTTGGGTAGACTTTTGTGCATAGCATTATATATGGATCTATTTGTGTTCATCCACATGTCAACATCCAGATATGTCAGCACCATTTTTTGAAGATGCTATCTTTATTTCATGGTACAATTTTAGTTTGTCAATGATTGCATGTTCATAGATGTATAGATTAATATTTGGGTCTTCAGTTCATTTCCATGGATCCACATATCTGTTTTTATGCCAATACCAACCTATTTTTATTACTGTACTTCTACTGTACTGAAGTCGGGGATGGTGATACCTCCAGAAGTTCCTTATTGTACAGGATTATTTTAGCTATTCTTGTTTTTTTCTTTTTCCATATGATGTTGAGTATTGTTCTTTCAAGGTCCATGAAGAATTGTATTGGGATTTTGATGGGTATCACACTGAATCTGTAGATTACTTTGGTAAGATTGCCATTTTCACTATGTTAATCCTATCTACCCAAGAGCAGGGGAGATCTTTCAATTTTATGATAATTTCCTCAATTTCTTTCTTCAAAGGCTTAAAATTCTTGTCATACAGGCTTTATACTTGCTTGGTTAAATTTGCCTCAAAATATTTTATATTACTTATGTCTATTGTAAATGTTGATATTTTCTGATTTCTTTCTTAGTCCATTTGTCTTTGTGTATAAGAGGGCTCATGATTTCTCTGAGTTAATCTTGAATCCTACCACATTACTGAAGGTCTGTTAAGTCCATTTGAGTCATAATATCTGTTTGTTCACTTATATCTCTGTTAAGTTTCTATGTGGCAGACCTGTTCATTGGTGAGTGTGGTTTATTGAAGCTTCCCACTATTAATGTGTGGGTTTTGTTGTGTAATTTAAGCTTTATTACTGTTTCTTTTACAAATGTGGAACTTGTGTTCTTGTATTTAGGGCATATAATGTTCAGAACTGAGATTTCATCTTGAAGGATTTTTCCTGTGGTGAATATAAAATATCCTTCTCCATCTTTTTTGATTAATTTTAGTTGAATTTGGTTGAAGTCTATTATATTAGATAATATACCAGCTTTTCTATTATCCAATATAATAGGTCTTCTGGATTGGAAATCTTTTCCCAACCATTCACTCTGAGGTAATGTCTGTCTTTGATATTGAGGTGTGTTTCTTGCATCCAGTAGGAGGACAGCTTCTGTTTTCCTATCTATTCTGTATCTTTTTATAGGTGAATTGAGTCTATTGATACTAAGAGATATTAATGAACAGTGATTGTTGTTTGCTGATAAATTTTGATTTCTTTTTTGTTAGTGATAGTGTGTTTCCTTTCTTTGGGATTCGCTTGTGTGGGATTATCTACTGCTTGTGTTTTTCTGTTTATAGTTAACTTCCTTGGGTGAGAGTTTACCTTCTAGTACATTCTATAAGCCTAAATTTTTGGATGGACATTATTTAAATCTTTTTCATTTTCATGGAATATCTTGTTTTCTCTGCCTTTGTTGTTGAAAGCTTTGCTGGTTATAGTATTCTGGGCTGGCATCCGTGGTCCTTTAGTGTCTACACAACATCTGTCCAGGCTGTTAAAATCTCCATTGAGAAGTTGGGTGTTTTTCTGATGGATCTGATTTTATATGTTACTTGGCAATTTTTCTTTGCAGATCTTAATATTCTTTCTTATTCTCCATATTTAGTGTTTTCATCATTATGTTGCAAGGGGAATTTTTTGATTCATTTTATTTAGTGTTCTTCTCTGTTCTTGTTAAATATATTTTCTGTGCCTTTGAGTTGACATTCTTCTTCTTCGTCTATCCTTATTATTCTTGGGTTTAGTCTTTTTTGTGGTGTACTAGGTTTCCTGGATGTTTTGTGCCAAGATCTTGTTGGATTTAACATGTTCTTCGATCAAAAAATCTGTTTCCTTTATTGTATCATTAATACCTAAGATTTTTTTTTCCTGTCTTCCATTCGGTTGGTTATGCTTGCATTTGAAGCTCCTGTTCATTTATTCTAGAATTCTCTCTGTGTTTTCTTATTGCCTCTATATCAATTTTCATGTCTTGAATTGTTTCCTTAACCTGTTTGAATGCCTTTTCGTGAATTTCTTGGCTTTCTTTAAGGGATTAATTGATTTCTCCCAGAGTTTTGTTTGTCTTTTCCGCAATTTCTTCAGGGGAAGTTGTCATTTCAGCTTTAAAAGCCTCTATCATCTTCATAAAGTTATTTTTTTTGTTTTTTCATTAAGATGTTTTTAAATGCAATCTTTTCCCACTTTACATAGCTATCCCTGATCTCACTCCCTCCCCTCCTCTT
The DNA here is from genome assembly GCF_018167655.1 of Microtus oregoni. Taxonomy (NCBI): domain Eukaryota; kingdom Metazoa; phylum Chordata; class Mammalia; order Rodentia; family Cricetidae; genus Microtus; species Microtus oregoni. The sequence continues at coordinate 46,897,261 of NW_024543062.1, forward strand.
GCTTCCTCTACCTTCCGCCACCCCTCCCCATCCACTCCTCAGAAAAGGTAAGGCTTCCCATGAGGGAAGTCTGACACTTCACTTCAAGACAAGACCAAGCCTCGCCCCCATATATAGGCTAAGCACGGTATCCCTCCCAAAAGAATTTGCTCCTAGATGCCAGTTCAAACTGGCAACACTAGGGATAAATCCTGGTCCCACTGTCAGTGGCCCCACAGACTCTCCAAGACTCACAATACACCCCTACATTTAGTGGGTCTAATTTGGTACTATGCAGGTTCCCCTATTATTAGTACAGAGTCAATGAGCTCTCCCCAGCTCAGTTCAATTGTTTCTGTGGGTATCACCATCATGGTCTTAACCCCATTCCTCATGTTATCTCTCCTTCTCTCTTATGCTGGTCTCAAGTAGCTTCTCTTTCTTAGTTGCATCTTTGTGTGGTTTCGGTACCAGAGTAACTGTCACCTCATAAAAAGAATTTAGCAATCTCTCTTCTGTTTCTATTGTGTGGAATAATTTGAGGGCTATTTATATTAGCTCTTCTTTGAAATTCTGGTAAAATTCTGTGCTAAAACTGTTTGGTCCTAGACCCTTTTTTAGTTGGGTGACCTTTGGTTGCTACTTCTATTTCCTTAAAGATTATAGGTTTATTTAAATTGTTTATCTGTTCTTGTTTCAATTTTGGCATGTGATAACTATCCAGAAAATTGTCCATTTCTTTTAAATTTTCCAATTTTGTAGAGTACAGGTTTTTGAATTATAACCTGGTGATTCTCTGGATTTCATCTGTGTCTGTTGTTATGCCCCCCTTTTCAGTTCTGATTTTGTTAATTTGTATATTCTCTCTGCCTTTTGGTTAGCTTGGATAAGGGTTTATCTACCTTGTTGATTTTCTCAAAGATCCAACTCTTTATCTCATTGATTCTTTGTATTGCTTTTTTTGTTAATATTTTATTGATTTCAGCCCTCAATTGGATTATTATTTCCTGGTGTCTCCTACTCCTGGATGAGTTTGCTTCTTTCTGTTCTAGATCATTTAGATGTGCTCTTAACCACTTGGTGAGATTTCTTTAAATTCTTTATGTAGGCATTTAGGGCTATGAATTTTCTTCTTATCACTATTTTTTAAAGTGTTCCATAAGTATGGGTTCATTTTCATTAAATCAAGGAAGACATTATATTCTTTCTTTATTTCTTCCTTACCCCAGGGATGGTTCAGTTGAGCACTGTTCAATTTCCATGAGTTTGTAAGCTTTCTGCAGTTCATGTTGTTGAATTCTAACTTTACATCATGGTGATCCAATAAGACGCATTGGGTTATTCCAATATTTTTTATCTGTTGAGATTTGCCTTCTGGCCAAATAATGTGGTCAGTTTTAGAGAAGGTTCCATGAGATGCTGAGAAGAAGGAATATTCTTTTGTATTTGGGTGAAATACTCTTTAGATGTCTATTAAATTCATTTGAGTCATGATTTCTGTTAATTCTCTGACTTCTCTGTTAAGTTTCTGCCTGGCAGACCAATCCATTGTTGAGAGAGGGATCTTGAAGCCTCTTACGATTAGTGTGTGCAGTTTGATGTGTGATTTAAGTTTTAGCAATGTTTATTTTACATATGTAAGTACTCTTGTATTTGGGGCATCAATGCTCAGAATTGAGACTTTATTTTGATGATTTTTTCTGGATGGGTATGAAGTATCCTTCTCTATCTCATTTGATCGACTTTAGTTTTGTCTATTTTGTTAGATATTAGGATAGCTACACCTGCTTATTTCTTAGGTCCATTTGATCAGAATGTGTTTTTCCTACCCTTTAGTCTGAGGCAATGTTTGCATTTGTTTTTTCTTTTATTTATTTATTAAAGATTTCTGTCTCCCCCCCGCCACCGCCTCCCATTTCCCTCCCCCTCCCCCAATCAAGTCCCCCTCCCTCATCAGCTCAGAGAGCAATCTAGTATGTTCTTTAACATTGGATTTTTGGGTAGGTAATGTTTAAATTTGTTTTTTTTTTTTCTGGAATATCTTGTTTTCTCCATTTATGGTGATTGGAACCTTTGCTGGGTATAGCAGTCTGAGCTGGTATCCATGATCTCTTAGTGTCTGCTGCATATCCAAACAAGACCTTCTGACTTTCAGAGTTTTCAGAGAAGGACACTTCATACTCATCCAGGAAAAAAATCATCAAACCAACAGGAAGTCAGGTGTGATTCTAATGGATCCTCCTTTATATGTTATTTGGCCTTTTTCCTTTGTTGCTCTTAACCTTCTTTATTTATTCTGTATGTTTAGTGTTTTGATTATTATATGATAAGGGGACTCTCTTTTCTGGTTTAGTCTATTTTGTGTTCTGTAAGCTTCTTGTATTTTCATAGGGTGATACTTCTTTAGATTGGGAAAGTTTTCTTCTATGATTTTGTTGAAAATATTTTATGTGCCTTTGTGTTAGACTTCTCCTTCTTCTATCCCTATTATTCTTAGTTTTGGTCTTTTCATGGTGTCAAGATGTTTTGTATTAAAGATTTGTTGGATTTAATGATTTCATTGACTGATGAATATAATTTCTCTATTATATTTTCACCTCCTGAGATTCTCTCTTCCATCTCTTGTAATCTGTTAGTTATGCTTGCTTCTGTAGTTCCTGTTCATTTACCCAGATTTTCCAATTCCAGAATTCCATCTGTTTGCATTTTCTTTGTTGCCTCTATTTCAGTTTTCAAGTCTGAGGACTGAACTGTTTGCTTCAACTGTTTGGTTGTTTTCTTGTTGTTTTTTTTTTAAGTGATTTAATGATTTATTTCAATATTTTGTTTGTCTTTTCCTCCATTTCTTTAAGGGAATTTTTCACTTCTTCTTTAAGGATTTCTTTTTTTTTGTGGTTTTTTGAGACAGGGTTTCTCTGTGGTTTTGGAGCCTGTCCTGGAACTAGCTCTTGTAGACCAGGCTGGTCTCGAACTCACAGAGATCCGCCTGCTTCTGCCTCCTTCTTTAAGGATTTCTATCACCTTCATAAAGTTAGATTGAAAGACATTTTCTTCTGTTTCTCCTGGCTTCGGATATTCAGGTCTTCCTGGTGTAGGACTTCTAGGTTCTGGTGGTGCCATATTGATCTTTATGTTGTTGCTTGTGTTCTTACACTGCCATCTGTCCATCTTTTCCTTCAGTGGGTGCAGTTGGGGCCTGTGCTTCAGGGGATTCCTCTTCATCAAATTGGCAATGGTGAGACCTGTGGCTTAGGTGGTTTTTCTTCCCCCCAGCTGCAGGTGGGTCTGTGCCTCTAGTGGATGCTGATAAGGCTCTGGGGCTCATCTCCAGGGGCAGTCTTGGTGAAGGCTCCAGTGGTCAAAGATGTAGAAGACAAGAGTACGTGTACGGAGGCTGCTTGGGATCTCTGGGACTTAGTGTCTTGGAGTAGAAGAATGGCCTGTTTCTCCCAGAACAAGGGCCTAGAGAGCTGAGCCCTCTAAGTGGGGATTAAGATGCTCATTTCTGGGGGCCATCTGGTCCAGAGCTCTGGTGGTTACAGGGCCCATTAATTTATTTTTAAGGTCGTATTCTTCTGTTTCATCTTTGTTGGGATGTTCAGGTCTTGCTGTTTTAGAACCACTGGATTTTGGTGGTGCCATATTGTTCTTTACATTGTTAAATGTATTCTTATGCTGCCATCTACTCATATGAGTTTGGGTTTATTTTGGGCCAACTGTTGATTCTCTTGAATGTCTTCATTTATTAGGACTTTTGTTCCTTTATTATCTATTTCCTTTATTGCCTTTGACCTGAATGGTCAAGGGTTCTGGTGATTGGCTAGATGTCAAGTCAAGTAGGGTTGTCTCAGGTGAAGTTTTAGGGGGTTGGGTGCCTACATCCAGCATATCATCTAATTCTTCTAGCTAATGTGAGCATTACTTGTGCCAATGGGGTCTGTTCTTCCAATTGGTGTGGGTTGTGCCTGTTCCTATGTAGTCAGTTATTCCAACTGGTACAGGTTTTGCCTGTGTCTGTGCTTTCAACTGGAATGGGTGGTGATTGTGCCTATAGGGTCTGCTGATGTTGCTGGAGAAGGCTCTTCACAAGGAGGCTCTTCTTCCAATTGATGCAGGTAGTGCTTGTACCTCTAGGAGCTTCTGATGTCGCAGGCAATGGTTGGCGAGGGGGAAGATGATGAGTTCTATGGGTTTGGAGGGCAGAGTGGGTCTTATAAGTTACAGAGTTCAATGAGGTATGGGGGTGGTAGAGCACCCTGTCGTCAGAACTTCTACCTGTTGATCAGCTGTTGGGGTTGAGATGTGAGGGGGAGGGGCACAGGACCTTCCTCAGGTCCTAGGGCCTAGAAACTGGAGCAGTCCAGCTGGGAGACCAGTCACTCACATTTTCCTCCAATTTGTATAGGTTGTGCTTTTGGCTCCAAGGGCTGTTGATGCCATGGGTGATGGTTGGCCAGGGGAGGATGTTAAGTTGGGGGAGTTTGAGGAACAGAGTGTATCTTGTACTTTACAGAGTCCAGTCAGTGGTGGGGTGATGGAGAGGCATGTCCATGTCCACAGGAGTCTTACTGACCAATTGCTGGGAATGAGATGGGAGGGGGAGGGAATGGGTGTACTCCAGGGCCTAAGGTCTAAATATTGGAGCAGTCCAACTGCGAAATCAGTCACTCATCTCTTCCTCCAATTAGTGCAGGAATAGTGTGTATATCTCATCGTCCTGAAAGATCACATTGCTGGTGGCTAAGTAAACAGCATACATAATCTGCTTCAGATATCCAAAGGTTAAAATAATCACTCCATATGAAATATATCTAACTGGGCTGTTGAAATATTAGAGATTAAACTCGATCTTTCATACACCCAAATATGCATGAGAAGAAACTTGTGTGTATATCCACCACACAAGAAAGAAATGTGCTAACATAGGCTATGGACATAGACAGAGACCTCAGCTGCAGCAGAATCAAGACTAGACAGGATGCAGGCCCTGGCCAGAAGCTTGTGCCTGGATATCACCATAGTCTTGGATGGCAGCACAGACTATCCAGATCAGTATGGTAACAGTGACAACATGGTCTCAAGCTGACCAAAGTTCAGTTATCTGTGTGGCCTTCAGTGACAACACAGGCCACAGACATGAACTCAGACCCTGGCTTCCATAGGGCCATGAACCCAAACATGGCCCTTGGCAGCAGCACAAGCCCAGATGGCACTGTGTCCCTGGGTAGTAGCATGGACCACAGAGATCAGCATGGTTCTGGTGGCAGAACTGCTCTTAGATGCCAACAGGGCCTCAGGTGGTAGCCTAGACCCCTGGCTTAAATATGATCTTCAATGACAACAGGAGCCATGGACAGAAACACAGGCCCTGACTGCAGTAGGGCCGTGGACCCAGACACGGCCCTCAGCTACAGTCTGGACCAGATGTTACCATGGAAATTTAAAGCAGCACAGGCCGTATATGTATGTTTGACCCCAGCTGCTTCATTACTCTCAGATGCCACCTTGGCCTCTGGTGACTGACCAGACTCACTTAGCTATCAGTCGTTACTGAAACCATGAACATCAACACAAACCCTGACTGTGGTAGGGTCATGGACCCAGACATGGCCATTGGCAGAAGCAGATGCCCAAATGTCATCATGGTCCGCTCAGATCAGCATTGCTCAAGAAGCAGCACAGCCTTTAGACAACACACATGTGTGTGACCTTTGATGGCAACATGAGTCATGCATGTCAACACAGACCCCATCTGCAGTAGGAGCACAGACCAAGGTCTGATCCTGGACATCACCTTGGCCCAGGGTGGCAAGCAGGCCACCCAAATCAGCCTGTTCCTCCTTGTCCCCACCTCTTCAGTGTCACCTCCTTCCACAGCACATGAATCATTCTGCTTTTCTTTCTCTCCCATTTATCCACCCTATATTTGGTCATCATAATGGCACCTACCCACCTAGCATCACAAGGAGCCGAGATGGCCTATGGATGGCTTCAGTTATACAAGACTGCAATGACCCAGCATGCCCCGTGGATGCCTTTCCTCCACTTAGGCTGAGTAGGACCAAGCAGGCAAGTAGATGCCTTCTGTTAGCCCAAATTGTGATGACCCAGACTGGCCTGTGGATGCCTTCAGTCAGCTTGGACTGCAGGGACCCAGGCTGGCCTGTGGGTGTCTTTCATCTACCTGGGCCAAGAGGTGGCAGACAGGCCTGTGTATGCCTTCATAGGAAACATGCATATTGAAACACAAGGGCTGTTGAGCGGGCTCCACCCTTCACTGGCCTGGGAGAGCTGATCCTGTCCCTCCTTGGACTGCAGCAGGAGAGCTGGCACCACTCTTCACGGGAGAGCTGGCCCCTCACACTAGGGAGAAATTTCCCACACCTCACCACAGGGATGGGAGATCTGGTTCTACCCCTTGCTTAATGGGGTTGGTCTCATCAGCCCAGAATGACCTGCTTAGCTCCCACACAGATCCACATCCTTGGCCTTAGGCTGGCCCACCCTAACGTCCACCGTATCTGTGACCCACTGGAGTATGTGAAGGAACCAGTCCAGCAGAATGATAGCCACAGGATCTCATTGACTGGGACAGCAGCAAGACGTCTGAGAGGAGTTTCAGGGTGACTCCAGCAATGATGGTATGCCAGAGGCCAGAGGCTTTGAACCAGACCAGAGGCTCACTGCAATGAGCATTTGTGTTTGGGATTGATTAGACCAAAGAGTATATAGTGCATGACACACTGCAGTTCCCAGTTCCACTGGGATGAATAAGGAGGTGTTGGGGAAGCTGGAAAGAGAGAGTGAGGTGATTTTTGTTTGTTTTGTTTTTAATTAATTTTGAGAAGGTACTTTTGGGAGGGATGTTCCAGGGTAAGGGGTACATATTAGAGGGACTGGAAGGTGAGGAGGATTAGGGTACTTGAAGTAAAATCCAAAATCATCAGTAAATAATTATAATAGTAAAAGAAAAAAGAAATAAATGTGAAAATCCTTCACATTAAAGTCGGATATAGCCAGACTTATATGTGAAATTGACTGGCGTCTTAGACTAAGGTAATACATGTAATTTATTCTTTCATGCATTTAAAATATGTTCCCAAAGGATATACTCTATTTGAGTTATTATCATATAATCTATGGAGTTTTACTTGACAAATAGAAAAATGGAAGAAGAAATAGGCATAGCCTGCAGAAAAACCGAGAGACGGGTGTTAGCATGCTAAAGCCAGACCCATTTATGTACAAAAGCTGAGGGATGATTTGAATATCCAGATGACACTCTCAGCATCCACATGCACAGGACTCTAGTCACTGCCAGGACTGGAGAGGTAGAGATGATGCCTCGGCTGCCAAGAGCATGTGCTACTCTTACAGAACACCCGAATTTGGCTCTTAGAATCCACATTAGGCAGTTAACACCTGCTTGTAACTCTTTCTCTAGGAGACCCAACACCCTCCTCCCCAAGGACATACACAAGCATGTGCGTTCAAAAGTCCATGCATGTAAGCATGTGACTGTGTGCACACACACACACAAACACTCCCAAAAAATTAAAAGTAAATCTTTACCCCCTTTTATTAAAAAGTTTTGATCACTGTGAAGACAGAGTGCTTTGAGATCAGAAGTATCTTTAGAGGTCACATAGAAAGGCAAATATTTCAGTGGATTTTGTAAATGTAAGAATAATTCTGTTCCTCATAATCACAGAGGCTGTTTCTCTACATGCTACTTCCTTTAATCCACAAACACCATGCCACCTGGGTGAGCCCCCTCTTTTCTGTTTGAAGAAAAATTTCCTTGATCATGAAAATGCCTCTCTCCCAGGAGTAGAAGCCACACTTTTCATTTTACTACATCTGTTCCCTTTACGTCTCAGATACCTGAGTCAGCTGTAGTAGTACCTGTCTCTACCCACATTCAGTTCACTATGAGTACAGCAACGTGAAGCAAGATGTCTCCCCGGGAACTGTGGCAATGGTAACCGAGGAGGCTCTAGTGTCTGTGATGGCTCATCGTGATTCTCAACTTGATTTTTAGAATCGTCATAGAAACACCTCTAGGCGTGTCTACGCAAGTTTTCTCAAAACAACTTTTACATAGGAGAGAAAAAACGCTTTGAAGTCTGTGGGCTATAGTGCTGGACTGAGTAAAGAGAGAAAGCGAGGTGAGCACCAGCATTCATTGGTTTCCTGTCTGTGGACACAGTGTGGCAGCTGCCTCACACTCTTGCCACTATGCCTTTCCTTCCTTGGTGGGTTAGTGAGGTAGTTTGAATGTAATTGACCCCCATAATCCCACAGGGAGTGATACTGTTGGGAGGTGAGGCTTTGTTGGAAGAGATATGGCACTGTTGGAGGAAATTTCTCACTGTAGGGGCAGACTTTGAGGTTTCCTATGCTCATGATACCACCTACTGTCTCAGTGAACTTCCTGTTGCCTTCAAGATGTAGGACTTTCAGCTCCAGTACCACATCTGCCATGTTGATAATCAACTAGACCTCTTAGCTGTAAGCCAGGCAACCCAATTAAATGCTTTCCTTGTAAGAGTTGCCATGGTCATCGTGTCTCCTCACAGCAATAGCAACTCTAACTAAGACAATGGACTATACCTTCAAACTGTGCCATAACAAGCCTTCTTTTTTCCTGAAATTTATTTGTCCAGTGTTTTGTAAGAACAAGGACAAGAAAAGCAGCAATGGCACTGTCGGCTACAGTGAAGTTCCAGGTTTGAGAGGAATCAGATGCTGAGCAACACAAGATTTGAGGCAGAAGAGAGAAGGAAGTGAATGACATTTGGTTACAGTGGAAGCCTATGATCAGCAGAGATGTGAGCTTCTTCAAAGAATCAACCAGGAAATTAAAGGACCCCGTGTGTTGTTGTTTGATGGATAAAACTTGGCAGGGAATATTTCACTTATTTGTTATGTCCTAAGGCAAGGTCAAAGGGCAGATGGAGCTGTTTTGCTTTCAGTGCAAAGCTGTTTCGTAGTTGTGCTCCCCATACCTACAGTCTACGTGGTTTCTAGGCTATCAATCCCTCTAGCACTTCCCCTGCTTGCTTATTTTTACATTTCTTCTTATTTTACTTTAAGTCCTTCCTTTTGATGCTGTTTACTCTCTTACTAATGCTTAATTCAAAGGTGCTTGAGTTGAGGAATCAACCAACAGAGCCTTAGCCAACAGAAGCATACAAGCTCAGGCTAAACTTCAGGACTAAGTGGCAGAATAGGTCATGCCTCACATACAGGAGCAGTTTGGTGAGATCCTACCTTGGTCCTTGATGGAGAGAATCAGAGCTTGGCTTTTGCCTACACACATGGAAATTCAAATATTGATCTAGCATCTGAACGGAAGTTTTGCTTAAACTCACAATAGATCATCCTTGTAATTACAGCTCCTATCATGAGCACCAAGAACTCTTTGTAAAAAGTAGGCAGCTTAAGGGAGCCCGGGCACCATCAGCTCCGGCGCCAGGCTTCCTGTGCACTCCCCCCCCCCTCCGCCTTGCTCCACTCATCCTTTTGGCCCTGGATAATTGGACTACCGGCAGCCCTGTTTAGTTGATGAGGAATCCCATCTGGACGGGAACGGTTCCTGCTTCTACACTGAAGAGATATACCCAGAGAGTCAATCACAGCAAAGACTGGACCAAGAGACCAGGCCTCTCCTGGCTCCATTTGAAGGAAGAGATGGGAAGGCGCCAATGCAGGAACTCCAACAACCTAAAAAGCAACATGACACCACCAGAACCCAGGGATCCCGAAATAAGAAGAATTGTACACCCAACTCCTGAAGAAATAGAAGAAATCGACTCAAAAGTGAACTATATGAAAATAATAGAGGACCTTAAACAGGAGGTGAAAAACTGCCATAAACAATTAGAGATTACAAACAAAAAGGTAGAGGAAATGAATAAATCGCTCAAAGACACGCAAGAAAACCAAGAGAAACAAGAAAAAGCAATCAAACAGGTTAGGGAAGCAGTTCAAGACACGAAGAATGAAATGGAAGCAATGAAGAAAGCACAAACCGAGGGAAGAATGGAGATGGAAAATCTGGGTAATCGAACAGGAACTACAGAGACAAGTACTAACAACAGATTACAAGAGATAGAAGAGAGAATGTCAGACACTGAAGATAGCATAGAGAAAATAAACACACTGATCAAAGAAAATAGCAAAACCAACAAATTCTCATCACAAAACATTCAGGAAATCTGGAACACAATAAAAAGACCAAACCTAAGAATAATTGGAGTAGAAGAAGGAGAAGAAGTGCAGCTCAACAGTACAGAAAATATACTTAATAAAATTATAGAAGAAAACTTTCCCAACATGAAGAAAGATGCACCTATGAAGGTTCAAGAAGCATACAGAACACCAAATATGCTGGTTCAAAACAAAAACAACCATCCACTCGCCATATAATAATCAAAACACAAAATATCCAGAATAAAGAAAGAATATTAAGAGCCGCAAAGGAAAAAGGCCAAGTTACTTATAAAGGTAAACCTATCAGACTTACACCTGACTTCTCTATGGAAACCATGAAAGCCAGAAGGTCCTGGATAGAGGTACTGCAAAAATTAAGAGATCATGGATGCAAGCCCAGACTACTATATCCAGCCAAGCATTCGTTCACTATAAATGGAGAAAACAAAATTTTCCAGGATAAAAACAAATTTAAACAATACGTAGCCACAAATCCAGCCTTACAGAAAATAATAGAAGGAAAATCACTAACCAAAGAGTCCAACAATGCCCACAATAACTCAATCATCTAGAGACCTTTCACCAGCGCAACTCAAAGAAGGGAAACACACAAAACCTACTACTAAAAAAGTGACCGGAGTTAACAACCACTGTTCATTAATGTCACTTAATGTTAATGGGCTCAACTCACCTATAAAAAGGCACAGGCTAGGAGTTTGGATACGAAAACAGGATCCAACATTCTGCTGTTTACAAGAAACACACCTCAACCACAAAGAGAGGCACCTACTCAGAGTAAAGGGCTGGGAAAAGGCTTATCAAGCAAATGGACCTAAGAAACAAGCAGGTGTGGCCATACTAATTTCTAACAAAGTTGACTTCAAACTTAAATCAATCAGAAGAGATGGAGAGGGACATTTTATACTCATAACAGGAACAGTTCATCAGGATGAAGTCTCAATATTGAATATCTACGCCTCTAATATAAAAGCGCACACGTACGTAAAGGAAACATTACTAAAACTCAAGGCAGCCATCAAACCACACACACTAATAGTAGGAGACTTCAACACTCCTCTCTCACCAATGGACAGGTCAATCAAACAGAAACCTAACAGAGAAATTAGAGAATTAATGGAGGTAATGAAGCAAATGGACTTAACAGACATTTATAGATTATTCCACCCAAATAGGAGAGAATATACCTTCTTCTCTGCAGCTCATGGAACCTTCTCGAAAATTGACCACATACTCGGTAGCAAAGCTAACTTACACAGTTACAAAAAAATATTAGTAACCACCTGCATCTTATAAGATCACCATGGATTAAAGTTAGAATTCAACAACAATGCTACCCCCAGAAAGCCTACAAACTCATGGAAACTGAACAGGCAACTACTGAACCATACCTGGATTAAGGAAGAAATAAAGAAAGAAATAAAAGTCTTCCTTGAATTCAATGAAAATAAAGAAACAACATACTCGAACTTAAGGGACACTATGAAAGCAGTCCTAAGAGGAAAGTTCATCGCACTAAGTGCCCACTTAAAGAAAACAGAGAAAGCACATATTGGAGACTTAACAGCCCACCTGAAAGCTCTAGAAAAAAAAGAAGCAGACTCACCTAGGAGGAGTAGAAGACTGGAAATAATCAAACTGAGGGCGGAAATCAACAAAATAGAAACACAGAAAACAATCCAAAGAATCAATGAAACAAAAAGCTGGTTCCTGGAGAAAATCAACAAGATTGATGAACACCTATCGAAACTAATCAAACGGCAGAGAGAGAATACGCAAATTAATAAGATCAGAAATGAAAAGGGGGACATAACCACAGACACAGAGGAAATTCAGAGAATCATTAGATCTTATTACAAAAGCCTGTATAACACAAAACTGGAAAATGTAAAAGAAATGGATACTTTTTTAGATAACTACCATATACCAAAGTTAAACCAGGACCAGGTGAACAATCTAAATAGACCTGTTGGTCGTGAAGAATTAGAAGATGTTATCAAAAACCTCCCTAGAAAAAAAAAGCCCAGGAACAGATGGTTTCAATGCGGAATTCTACCAGAACTTCCAAGAAGAGCTAATACCTATACTCCTTAATGTATTCCACAATATAGAAACAGAAGGGTCATTACCTAATTCCTTTTATGAAGCTACAGTTACTCTGATACCAAAAGCACACAAAGAATCAACCAGGAAAGAGAATTACAGGCCAATCTCACTCATGAACATCGAAGCAAAAATCCTCAACAAAATACTGGCAAACCGAATCCAAGAACACATTAGAAAAATTATCCATTATGATCAAGTAGGCTTCATTCCTGAGATGCAGGGCTGGTTCAACATACGAAAATCTATCAATGTAATCCAGCATATAAATAAACTGAAAGAAAAAATACATATGATCATCTCATTAGATGCTGAAAAAGCATTCGACAAAATTCAACATCCATTAATGCTAAAAGTCTTGGAGAGATTAGGGATACAAGGGTCATACCTAAATATAATAAAAGCTATATACAGCAAGCCAACAGCTAGCATCAAATTAAACGGAGAGAAACTCAAAGCCATCCCGCTTAACTCAGGAACACGACAAGGCTGTCCACTCTCGCCATACCTTATCAATATAGTGCTTGAAGTTCTAGCAATAGCAATAAGACAACATAATGGGATCAAGGGGATTCGAACTGGAAAGGAAGAAGTTAAACTTTCATTATTCGCAGATGATAAGATAGTGTACTTAAGCGACACCCAAAACTCCACCAAAGAACTTTTACAGCTGATAAACAGCTTTAGTAATGTGGCAGGATACAAGATCAACTCCAAAAAATCTGTCGCCCTCTTATACACAAAGGATATGGAAGCAGAGAGGGAAATCAGAGAAGCTTCACCATTCACAATAGCCACAAACAGCATAAAATATCTTGGGGTAAATCTAACCAAGGAAGTGAAAGATCTATTTGACAAGAACTTTAAGGCATTGAAGAAAGAAATTGAAGAGGATACCAAAAAAATGGATGGACCTCCCTTGCTCTTGGATTGGGAGGATCAACATAGTAAAAATGACCATTCTACCAAAGGCAATTTATAGATTCAATGCAATCCCCATCAAGATCCCATCAAAATTCTTCACAGATCTGGAGAGGACAATAATCAACTTTATATGGAAAATCAAAAAACCCAGGATAGCCAAAACAATCCTATACAATAAAGGATCTTCTGGAGGCATTACCATCCCTGACTTCAAACTCTATTACAGAGCTACAGTAATGAAAACAGTGTGGTACTGGCATAAAAACAGAGAAATTGACCAATGGAATCGTATCGAAGAACCGAATTTTAACCCACAAACCTATGAACACCTCATTTTTGATAAAGGAGCTAAAAGTATACAATGGAAGAAAGAAAGCATCTTCAACAAATGGTGCTGGCACAACTGGATGTCAACCTGTAGAAGAATGAAAATAGACCCATATCTATCACCATGCACAAAACTCAAGTCCAAATGGATTAAAGACCTCAATATCAGCCTGACCACACTGAACCTGACAGAAGAGAAAGTGGGAAATACCCTACAACAGATGGGCACAGGAGATTGCTTCCTATGTATAACCCCAGAAGCACAGACATTAAGGGCAACATTGTATAAATGGGACCTACTAAAACAGAGAAGCTTCTGTAAAGCAAAGGACACTGTCACTAAGACACAAAGGCAAACTACTGACTGGGAGAAGATCTTCATCAACCCCTCAACAGACAAAGGTCTGATCTCCAAAATATATAGAGAACTCAAGAAACTAGACTTTAAAATGCTAATCAACCCAATTAAAAAATGGGGCACTGAACTGAACAGAGAATTCTCAACAGAAGAAGTTCAAATGTCCAAAAGACACTTAAGGTCATGCTCAACTTCCTTAGCAATCAGGGAAATGCAAATCAAAACAACTTTGAGATATCATCTTACACCTGTCATAATGGCTAAAGTCAAAACCACCAAGGATAGCCTTTGCTGGAGAGGTTGTGGAGGAAGGGGTACCCTCATCCATTGCTGGTGGGAATGCAATCTTGTGCAACCACTATGGAAGTCAGTGTTTCGGTTTCTCAGCAAATTCGGGATCAACGTACCCCTGGACCCAGCAATACCACTCTTGGGAATGTACCCAAGAGATGCCCTATCATATGACAAAAGCATTTGTTCAACTATGTTCATAGCAGTATTATTTGTAATAGCCAGAACCTGGAAACAACCTAGATGCCCTTCAATGAAGAATGGATGAAGAAAGTATGGAATATATACACATTAGAGTACTACGCTGCGGTAAAAAACAAGGACTTCTCGAATTTTGCATGCAAATGGATGGAAATGGAAAACACTATCCTGAGGCAGAGGCAGGCGGATCTCTGTGAGTTCGAGACCAGCCTGGTCTACAGAGCTAGTTCCAGGACAGGCTCCAAAGCCACAGAGAAACCCTGTCTCGAAAAACCAAAAAAAAAAAAAAGAAAACACTATCCTGAGTGAGGTATCCCAGACCCAAAAACATGAACATGGGATGTACTCACTCATAATTGGTTTCTAGCCATAAATAAGGGTCACGGAGTCTACAATAAGTGAATCTAAAGAAGCTAAGTAAGAAGGGGAACCCAAGGAAAAACATATAGTTATCCTCTTGGCTAAGGGAAGTAGACAAAATTGCCGGGGAGAAAATTGGGATCATGGGGGTGGGGTGGGATGGGGGAAAGGGGAGACGGGGAGAGAAAAGTTAGAAGGGAAGGAGGTCGGGCCTTGGGAAAACAGGATGATTGGGATAAAGGAAGGTTGGACAGGGGAGCACGGAACCACAATTCTTAGTTAAGGGAGCCACTTTAGGGTTGGCAAGAGACCTGACCCTAGAGGGGCCCCCAGGTGCCCAAGCCGAGGTCCCCAGTTAGTTCCTTGGGCAGCTGAGGATAGGGAACCTGAAATGACCCTATCCTAGAGCAATAATGACGAATATCTTGCATATCATCATAGAACCTTCATCTGGTGATGGGTGGAGATAGAGACAGAGACCCACACTGGAGCACTGGACTGAGCTCCCAAAGTCCCAATGAGAAGCAGAAGGAGGGAGAACATGAGCAAAGAAGTCGGGACCACGAGGGGTGCACCCACCCACTGAGACAGTGGAGCTGATCTCTTGGGAGCTCACCAAGGCCAGCTGGACTGTGACTGAAAAAGCATGGGATAAAACTGGACTCTCTGAACGTGGCGAACAATGAGGGCTGATGAGATGCAAAGGACAATGGCATGGGGTTTTGATCCTACGAAATGTGATGGCTTTGTGGGGGCCTAGCCAGTTTGTATGTTCACCTTCCTAGATATGGACGGAGGGGGGAGGTCCTAGGACTTACCACAGGGCAGAAAACCCTGACTGCTCTTTGGACTGGAGAGGGAGGGGGAAAGGAGTGGGGGGAGGGGGAGAAAGGTGGGAGGAGGGGGCGAAGAGTGGGAGGAGGGGGAGGGAAATGGGAGGCTGGGAGGAGGTGGAAACTTGTTGTTTTTTTCTCCTTTTCTCAATAAAAAAAAAAGAAAATTAAAAAAAAAAAGAAAAAAAAGTAGGCAGCTTGTGTTCCCATGACAGCAATCATTTCATTCATAGGAGCTTGAAATGTTAATATTATAAACTCACATCTCCACGATTCAGGACTCCTTATGTCATTCACAAAGGTGAGTTGTCTCCACAAGACTTTTGAGATGTTAGGTGCTTTCAGTTGCAAGAGCTAAAGCAGGTTGGTGGTAGCCAAATAGTTCTGATGCTTAAATCTTGAGTCCCCTGCTGATATTTCAGGTATCTAAGGGAAGTATTTGTTGTCTGAGTTCAGTGCATAGCTCCCTTAAAGGAGATAGCACCCATTATAATGGTCTGAATAGAGTGTTTATTTGTGTATTACAATTGCTCAGCCCAAAGTTAACCCAAGGAAATGGTATACACAAACTGATAGGTAAAGATAAAGATAATTCTTCATATAAAGGACACTTCTGACAGTCAGAACTCCTAAGCACAATGGCTTTTTGGGTAGCTTTAATAAGCCAAGCTGTCTCTACAAACGGTTTCTACACAAAGCCCACTTGATGGTTTTGATCATACTTATTTACTGTATGGCTTATAGGCTGCAATTCCTATTTTTTTTTACTTATTTTTTACAAGTTTTTACTTTAAATCATTTATTTATTCATTTTATGTATGCTAATGTTTGTCTACAAATATGTAGGTGTGGTAGTTATAGACTCCTAGACTTGAATACTTGGTCATCAGGGAGTGACACTATTTGAAACTAATAGGAAGTATGGCCTTGTTGGAAGAAGTGTGTCACTGGGTGTAGGCTCATTCCAAGCTCAGAGTCTCTCTCCTACTACATGTAAATCTTCATGTAGAACTCTCAACTACTCCTACAGTACCTTGTCTGCCTGTCTGCTGCCATGCTTCCCACTATAATAATAGACTAAACCTCTGAAACTCTAAGACAGCAACAATGAAATGTTTTCTTTTATAAGACTTTCCATAGACAATGTGTCTCTTCACAGCAGTAGAACAGTGGCTAAGACAGTATGTTTACTGCATGCATGCTGGTGTCCTCAGAGGTCAGAAGGCAGCATCAGACACCGTGGAAATGGAATTGTAGAAGGTTATGAAAAATCTTGTGTGTGCTGGAAACTGAACCTAGGTCCTCTGAAAGAGCACCAAGTACTCTCCACCACTGAGCAATCTTTCTAGGTTCCTTGTTTTCAAAACTATTTTTTAATTACACGTGTTTGTTGATCGATGAACATGTGGATATCAGAACATAACTTCTAGTTGGTTCTCACCTTCCACAACATGAGTCACAGAATATGCACTCATGTCGTCAGGCTTAATGGCCACTGCCTTTACCAGATGAGCTCTCTTTCTAGTCCTATTTTAGTACATGGAGATGAATCTGGACCCAGGTGATTTTAAGATCATCTCCAAGTGCTGAAATAGGGATGAATAGGACAGTAGGAAGGATTCAAAGGGAATAAATTAAAGTAAAAAATAAATTAATAGAACTGGATACTTAAATGCCAATCTATGACATAAACAAGTCATACAAACTTGATCTATTACCATCAAGGGTTTCCTATGAGAATAAACACTAAATGACACCTGCATGTATAATAGAGCAGGAAAAAAAATGTTGCATTTTTTTCCTCTGGAATCTTCCAACAATAAACATGCCAATTTGAAAAAAAATGAATCTTAGAGGAACCTGACACTCAAATCTTTTGGATTCTTCTTTTATGTGACCCTATCTACAAAGTTACAGGTCTTCTATCAGTGCTATACTTTGAAGAGTCCTGCTATTTTTGGAAAGTAAGATACCTCTTTCAAAAACATGTATGCCTCATTAGATGGACCTGCTGTGGAAGGGTAAAGCTCTCTTGAGAGATTATTCTGTCCTGGATGGAGGAGAGCTTATCATGTACCACATTATTTGATGTGGAAATGAAACTGAAACTGACAGAAGTGGTGTCATGGAAATATGTGACTCACTCCTGGAACAACATAAGTGTGCATTGTATATGGCCAATTTAACCTGAATTTAATTGATTGCCAAAAGACGAGCTTCAAAGATTTTAATTTACTATCAATTTGTGTGTGTGTTTCTGTGTGTGCGTGTGTGCACCTACATATGCACAGGTGACAATTTGTGCAATCTGGGAGCAGAAGAAGGGGTCAGGTTTCCAGGAGATGACGTTATAGGCAAATGTAAAATGCCTGACATAGGCTTTAGGAAGCAAACTCAGATCTTCTACTAGAATAGCATGTTCTTATCAGCCCTGAGTTATCATTTTAGTGTAAAAGATGAATATTTTTTAAGTAAAATTACAATTATCACACAGATACAAAAATGAACAGGGGTCTAAGAATGTGGCACAGTAGCAGAGCACCTGCTTAGCGTGTGCTAGCTCCTGGAAACTGACTCCAGCACTGTACCGATTAATCAATAGATTATGACAGATAACATAAAATGAAAAAGCTAAAAGTAAATCAGCAAGGGCTAGATATTTTATTCACAAATAAGGAAAATAAGAAATTTAGTGGCATAAGCAGTTCAAAGAGAACACAAAGAAAAGATATTTTTATAGATAATAAATTTTGATGTCAATATACAACTTGTAGGCAAACCAGAGTCTGCCTTAGGGAGGGGAGTCCACTGAACAGAATTTAAATATTCGTAGAAAAGAGGTGCATTTATATACATTGCCTAAATCTGGACAAGTTGCCCAAACGAAACAAAACCCTCCTCTAATTAGGTAGTGCCATGATTTGCTTCTAACCGTGTAAAGTTTTCCTCTGTTAACCAACTTTTTCCTCCATTTCCAGGTTCTTGTTAGACTTCGATGTCACCTGATCCAAAGCCCATTTGAGATTTCAATACCCAGTTTAAAGTCTTTTACAGATGGTCAGGTCAGTTGTGTCTAATCTCTCCCAAAAGGAAATAAGCTTATGAAACATCAGAAGTCATAAGATTTTCCTTAGTATTCAAGGAGTTTCTCTTTCCATCTATGGACATAGTACAAAATGAACACTGTCACACAAAATGTATTGACTGAACACAGAACAACCAAAACTGCCAAAGAGTCAGGCTGCATGAAGAAGCCTATAGATTGCCCACTAATGTAATGTTCTGAGGGGAGACAAATTGGAGTGAAGAAACAGGGGAACGACTATCAGGGTGCCAAGGGAGGGCCTTCATACAAATGAGAGTAGAAACATTTAAAGTTTATGAAAATAAACTGCCTGCCATGCAGGAATGAGAATCTGAATCTCAACACTGTGAAAAGAACCATGCTCATTGCAATGCCAGTGTTGAGGAGGCCACGTTAGGACAGTCCCTGAAATCACTGACCCATCAGTTCAGCAAAATCCAGATTCAGTGATTAGAGTATGTATGGTTAAGGAAAACAAATGGCTTTGTCATTGTGGCAGCACACAAATATTTATACACTTACACAACATCATACACACTTCTACATAAACACACTCTCACATGTACAGAATACACACACACATTGTTTGTGGGTTTTATTGAAAACTAAATGTGATCATGTACAATAACTTTTTCTAAGGCCTTTCATGTTTCCCTATAACAAGTGGAAATACGGGTTTCATTATTGCCTGGTATACTGATGACTTTTTACTCTCCATGAACATATTAAGAATGAAGCTCTTTAAGTACATCAAAAATTTCTTCAATAATGTCAGCTACCGTGTCAATAAAGAAAGGCTATATTGTGCTGGGGAGAGAGTAAGTCAGTTAAGTCAGAAAGCTAGATGTGTGGCATGAATTCATCACACCAGTATTGCATCAGACAGAAGTGACCCTGGGAACAATGGATGAGTGAGCCTGCTCTGATGAGAGAACTCCAGGTCAATGTCAGAGCCTAATTCAAGAAGGAAGAACAGTGAGTAGGGCCATGTAATGACCCTGGAGATTTTTCTCTGGCCTCCACACACATGGGCATGTGTGTAACCACACATATACACATAAACACACCTACATAAGACATTATATTTATGTGTCTGTGCTACTTCTGAGTAACGTTCCATTGTATGAGGGGTAGGCTTAGCTGCTTCCTCATCTTATGTTGCTGATTTCCAGTTTATTAATGTTTTTTTATAAAGTCACTGAAATGATTAAAAGGAGTTTGTGCAATAAGGTTTATGTCACGAGAGCAAGTCCCATTGATGCCATAACAACACACTTAAATGCTAGAACTTGTTGTAGAGAGCTTCTTCTTCTGAGGCCTGATGAGCATCTTAATAATGTGATAGCTATTAGAAGCGACTGGTTTTTGCTTCATCCCAGATGCACAAGACAGATGAATTCTCTGTCTGACAACACTTCCATTTCCTTGGGAAGGACTGCTTAAGGAGTGCCTTTAATCATTTATGAGTATGTTTTATTTGCTGTTTGCAGCAAACCGTTTGCCTCTGCTCAATTTGACAGCTTTTCTACATTCTGCAAACAACTTCAATAATAGCCCTTGCAATGTCATTTATAAATGAGGTGCTTCTGTACAAACAAAGCTAGAATATACTCTAAGGAAGATGCCAATGCAAAAGCAAGAGGGATAGGATGGATGGAAGGGAAATTGCATTGCCCTGAAGGTGAATGAATTCCTAGAAAGAGGAGGATTTCCTGAAATGCATTGCTTTGAATTCTGTAAACATCATATTCCCCATGTTTCCTCAAGTGAGGGCTCTGAGGTGTATGGGGCTCATCATCTTTGTTGATATCATTATGATTTTTTTGAACAACTTGTTTTATAATTAAATTTGGAAAATGTGTTCATTACTATCTATGCCTATGAAGAGCATAGTGTTGTATATAACACATATAGTCAAGAGATCACATACCAAATTCCTACTATACACTTTTCTTTAGCTTAGTCAATAAGAATTTAAATATTTATAAATTTTGTAAATGTGTATTTTACATGTATATATAAATAAGTTCATCTTAAATGTGCATAAAAGTATGTGCATGTACATACACAGGTGTGCCTTAAATATAAATATATCTGTGTCTACACATACACAGTTATGTATTAAGAATAAGTATATATGAAATGCATAAAAAAATTTTCTAGGATATACAAATATATGTACATACTTGTTTCTTAATGTAAAAGTATATATATAGTGTACATTTTAGGTATGCATACATATATATTCAGGTGTGTCTTACATACAAATATATGCATGTATAGGTATATCTTAAATATGTATATAAGTTTATCTTCAATGTATACATATACACACATAGATAAACTTACAAATGTACACATATACAAATAGATATGTGGGAAAATATGTATAGCTATCGATACTAAAATATATTGAATGTATATATGTGTGTGTACATATACATATATCCACATTAATTTAAAATATACATGTATGTGAACAAATATATACAACCGTGCCTTAAATACTTATATGCTTATGTGTATATGCAGGTGTTTAAGAATATAAGAATAACCTTTATATGTAAGTGGTGTGCAACAATTTCGTATTCTGTCAATTATGTTTTAAATAAACACTGATTGGCCAGTAGTCAGGTAGGAAGTATATGCAGGACAACCAGACAGGAAGTAGAGCTGGGGCAATGAGAGCAGGGGTATTCTGGGAAGAAGGAAGCTCTTCCCACAGTCCTGTCCAGACACTAAAGAAGCAGAGTGTGACCTGCCCCACTGGAAAAGGTACTGAGCCATGTAGCTAACATAGATAAGAATAATGGGTTAATATAAGTTATAAGAGCTAATACGAAGTCTGAGCAAATGGGCCAATCAGTTTATGGTTAATGTAGAAGTCTATGTGATTTTCTTTGGTGCTTACTGACTGTGGGAACCGGGCAGGACAGAACACCCAACAAGCAGACCCTCATGTTACATTTAAGTGTATTGCAGCACAAGCACATTCATTGGAGTGTGGAAGAACATAATTATATTTTTGAAATAGTCAGGTATGAAGAGCCAATAAGTTTTTATTATAAAACATTTTTCACCATTAACATTTTCTCATCTCATGATCTTTTTAAAATATTTACATTTTGAGTAATTTTAGACTCACATTAAAATTGAGAGGAAGATGCAGAAATTTTCTGTGTGTCTCTCTTCTGCATAAGCATATTCTTTACCAGAATAAATACCCTACCAAAAAGTGGCCCATTTCTTCAACCAGAAAGTTTATTCTGTCATATAGTTTCTTGTTTTTGTTAGTTCACACTTGGCATTGTAGTCTTTATAGACTTTGACATCATTTGCTAAGGTTACTTTTCAGTAGATAGTGATCTAAGATCTTCCAAGAGCATATATCCACCACTGGACATAGAGAACTTTCCCAGCCCTATAAACCCTGCTTACATCCTTTTTCACCTTCCTCTTTCCTCTGACTTCTGAAAGACATTGATCATTGGCATAATTCATACCTTCCCTTTATGTAGTTAGAATTAAACAATGTAGCCTCTTCAAAGAGGATTCATTCTTACACTTTTACCATAGACACTTAAAAAAATACATTTAATGTTCTCCCATAGCCTTTCATGACTCACAGCTAAGGACTTTAACAGAATTTTCCCAACTCTACCTGAAAGTTGTTATGAGAGAAAACTGAGCTACCAGTCATCAAATAACTCACAATGCATTTATTAACTGTCCAAAGGACTGAATTTAAACCATGTGGTTCAATTCTCTTCAACCTTATCCCATATGCTACATATTAGTTAATTCTAATTGTTCTGTAACAAATTTCGCATGCTATGCCAAGTGATGTTTTAAATAATATGATATCTTAATAAAAATTAATTAATAAACATTAGTCTTTATTGCATAAAAACACCTAAGCAACTAAAATATAACAATTAGTATGAGGTGATCTGAAATAGAATGGCCCCCATAGGCTCATATTTTTTTTAACAGAAGTAAGCTTTTATTTCCATGTTTCTTGGATTAAGTTGTCTGAATTGGTTGCTTTGAGAGGATTAGTCAAAGAGACCAAAACCCATATCTTCATCTGATTCCTCCAACTCTTCCTTGGCTTAAGCCTTAGCTGGGGCTGAAGCAGCAGCAGCAGGAGCAGCAATGGTGGCAGCAGCCACAGGGGCAGCAGCCACAAATGCAGATGGATCAGCCAAGAATGCCTTGACCTTTTCAGCAAGTGGGAAGGTGTACTCAGTCTCCACAGACAGAGCCAGAAACCACTTGTACCCATTGATGATCGAGTGAGGCACTGAGGCAACAGTCCACAGATCTGCAGACAAACACTGGCAACATTCTGGACACCCTCTAGGAAGCGAGAGCGCAGAGCCTGCTCTGTGATGTCAAGCACTTCTGGGTTGTAAATGCTGCCATTGTCAAACACCTGCTGGATGATCAGCCCAAAGAAGAAAGGGGAGATGTTCAACATGTTCAGCAGCTTGGCTTCACTGGCTCCGACTTTATCTCCAGTTTTTATCAGCTGCACATCACTCAGAATTTCAATGGCGCCCCTGGAAATTTTAGTGGTGATGCATAAAGCCTGGAAAAAAAGAGGTCTTCTCGGGCCCCAGAGCAGTGTTCTGGGCTGGCACAGTGACCTCACATGAAGCGATGGCACCAGCACGGGTAGCAGCTGGCACCTTATTGGACAGCAACATGTCCCTAATCTCAGTGAGGTCCTCCCTGGTGAACACAAAGCCCACATTGCCCCGGATATGAGGCAGCAGTTTCTCCAGAGCTGGGTTGTTTGTTCGCCAGGTGCCCCTAAATGCCCTTCCGCATCATGGTGTTCTTGCCCATGAGC
Organism: Microtus oregoni; assembly: GCF_018167655.1. Classification (NCBI taxonomy): domain Eukaryota; kingdom Metazoa; phylum Chordata; class Mammalia; order Rodentia; family Cricetidae; genus Microtus; species Microtus oregoni. The sequence continues at coordinate 46,920,810 of NW_024543062.1, forward strand.
ACCACAGACTTCCTCGGAGGGACATGTGGATCTGCTGCATCTGCTTGGAGCCCACATTGTCTTCTCCCACAATGAAGCATTTTGGATAATCATCCAAAAGTTGGATGATCTTAAGGAAGTAGTTGGACTTACAGGTCGCCCTGTCTTTTCTGGGAATCACGGCGGTGCGTCAGGGATGGTCACACAGGGTTTAAAGACGATGTCACTCCAACGAGGATACCAGGCTGGCTCATATATTTGAATGCTTCATCATCAGGGAGTGGCACTATCTGAAAGGTTTGGGAGATGTGGCCCTATTGGAGGAAGCATGTCACTAGAGTTGGGCCTTGGGGTCTCAAAAGCCAAAGCCAACTCAGAGTTTCTCTCTGCTGCCTGTTGATCTGGATGTACAACTCACAGCATCTTCTTTAGCACCATATCTGCACACATGCTGCAATGATTCCTGTCATGCTGGTAATGAACTCAATCTCTGAATTTGTAAGTCAGACCTAATTAAATGTTTCCCTTTATAAGAGGTTCTATGGCTGTATGTCTCATCACAGAAATAGAATATTGACTAAGACATAGTGAAAATCAGGTATCTCTTTATGTGGCTAGTACCCTGTCTATGTAACAAAATGTATGCATAGGAATTCATATTGACCAGTGAGATGGCTCAGTCTGGTAAAGGTAGTGCCATGGACACCTGGCTATCTGAGTAAGCTTCTCCAGAATCCAGAAAACTAGGAGAGATCCAATTCCAGAAATTTGTCCTCCTACTTCAAGTTGCATGCTGTGACTCCCTTCTCCATCACACACACACACACACACACACACACACACACAGAGAGAGAGAGAGAGAGAGAGAGAGAGAGAGAGAGCGAGAGAGAGAGAGAGAGAGAGAGAAAGAAATAATGAAGCTAAGAAAAAATCAGTCCATGGAAATGTTGCAAAAATGAGCCTTTATTCTTTATTCAAATTGTTTTTGTGCTGTCTTATCATCTGTTAGACAAAAGAAAAGTATTGAATCTCTCAGACATAATTAGCAGTCTTTTGATAAGATAATACAGTGATATACTTAAATTCTAAAGAGATTCTATGTGGCTTTTATATGAAGAAGAAAGGGTATTCTCATTTGTATAGGAATACATTTAAAGTGTTTTTCTAAATCTCCTCCCTTTAATTTTCTAACTCTAAAAAGTAGGTTCAATTGTGGGATAGTCTCAGAAGTGGGGCTATGTCTTCATTACTTGTACTATATTAGTACCAGAGAACAGCATATCCTAGCTTCTGATGTAGTGTTAGCAAGCATTCATAAAGTCAACTAATAGATAACTTGATTCTAATTTTACAGCGCTGATAACATTGAAATGAAATATCTGTTGTCAGGTCAAATGATCCTTGATAGGAAAGCTGGCTACAGCTGTAGTGTCCTGGCTCTAGCTGAGAGATGGGACAATTCTGAAGAAAGTTTGACCTTGGTAAGATGCCATATCCTATTGAGCCTTGGATGCTTCATCTATCAAATGAAGCAAACAACTTCCTCCTTCAATAGGCTGAAGATGAATGTCACAATGCTACAGAAGAACTTTGGGTGACTGTTCCAGTAGTGATATGTCTCTGCCAATTCTAGAGTTTTGGAAGTTGCTTACAATGTACTTTTTGTTTACTTAGGTAATATTATATCCTTTTGGAGTCTTTGATGGAGTTGAAGAATAGATGGTAATAATAACGTTTTTCTTAGTCATGATAAAAGATAAAGTACATATAAATTGTAACTGTAATTCTTGCTTGATACCTGTTTTGTTATATGTAATTTAATCAGAAAAGGGGAAATGGTATGGGAGGTCCTTCTGTCTATGTGTTGCTTTTATTGGTTAATAGAAACTGCTTTGGACCTATAGCAAAGCAGAACTTAGGTAAGCAGGAAAAACTAGGTGGAATACTGGGAGAAAGGAGACAGAGTCAAGGAAAAGCCATCGAGCCACTGGAGACAGATGCTGGGAACATTACCTGGTAAGCCACTGCCATGTGGCAATACAGAGATTAATAGAAATGGGTTAAATTAAGAAGTAAGAGCCAGTAAGAAGCTAGAGCTAATGGGCCAATCAGTGATTTAGTTAATACAGTTTATGTGTGATTATTTGAGGTCTAAGTTAGCCGGGGGCAGCCAGGAACCAATAAGTGGCATCTCTACTACAAGCCAGTGGCTGGCTTTTCAGTTTTCTAAGCTTCAGGTTGAACCCCGATATCTGACTCTGGTTTTTATTAATTGTCCTTCAATGGAGTTTGCTTTGTGGCAAAATTTAGCCAATGGGAAAACATTCTCTTGCCTCAACTGCTGCCAGTATGTTCTCAAAATTGGACAAACAGGACACAAAGAAAGGACAGTTGAACTATACAAAGACAAGGTAGGACAGCCCTTTAAATTTTCCTGCTTCACAGAAATATCTGTCATATATACTAGACCTATAGGCCAAAGGTAAATGACTTTCCTGGTAGCTAGCTGTTTTTGGCTTTTCTCACATTTTTTGTAAGTCACTTGCTTGCCCTTCTTGCTTGCACAAGTAATATTATTTCCTTCTCGGATATCTGATGGAGTTGTTGACTTAATATGAGGAAGAATACAGGTAGTTCTCTTTACAAATTGAGTTCTCTTCCGTTGGGATATTTGTTAATCTCTCCCAGAAAATTACCACAAGTTTTTTTGCCCAGGTTCACTTTCTGCCCATAATTTGTCAATTTTATCATTAGTAAAAGGTATTATAATTTCTTCTGGGTATATTACTGCTAGTATAGTTTTAGTTTTTCTTGTTACCAGATTCAAAAAAGAAATTTACTAAAAAATGTAGAGTATATAAAGTTGAGAGACATAAAAAGATAATTTTGGGTTGGTAATACAAGTTAGGATAAAAAGTGAATTATGTACAACCTTTGGATTCACCGAGATAGCATAGATAATGGAGTATTTTTTCTAAATTTGTCAAATGTTCATGGACTAGACATGGTTGATGTAATTATTACCTGTATGTATTATACATAGTTATGGTACTCATTGTATATGTTTTTCTTGTATTAATTACAGCATTTTTAAATTTTAGACAAAAGGGGAAATGTGATGATATTTTGTTTGTGCTCTAACAAATAAAGCTTGCCTGAAGATCAGAGGACAGAGCTAGCCAATAGTTAATCATTGTAGTCTGGAGGTCTTTATAGATAGACAGGAAGTATTATGGCTTGGTGGAGAGGAATATAAGGTGGAAGGAGGCAAGAACTCACCCCTTTTTGACTGAGAAGTTATTAAGGTAAGAGTTGGCTGTGGCTTACTCCTTTGTCTCTCAGATCTCTCAGTATTTTCCCTGTTATCTGGCTTTAGGTTTTTATTATTAAGACCAATTAGGACTCATGCAAAAGCTAGCATCATCCAAGGCTATCAAGGAAAGCTGCACTCCTTGGCAACACTACCTATAAAACTGCTATACCATTCAAGTTTATTTATTGTTATTCAATAAATTCTGACAAGGAGAGAAAAGAGAAACAAACTGTGAGGAATGAGTCATGTACCCTTAATACAGTGAAGAAAAAAAGTGGATCTCTGTCATCCGGTGCCAGGAAAATTATTTCTTTATGTTTCAGTTTATATTTTGATCCTGTAATAAAACACTTCAACCAAAGGAACTTTGGGGAGGAAAAGGTTAATTTGACTTGCTCTTCCAGGTGTCCTGTCAGGACCTCATGGCAAAAAGGAAGTCAAGCCTGCTCACTCATCAATGCAGCATTAACTCCAGTCAAGGAAATAAGACAGAAACCATGAAGGAGTCTACTTCTTGGCTCTGTCCATCTTTTGTAGGCTTATCAGCAGACTCACATTTAACTAGCTGTTTTATATACTCCAGGATCACTTCATTAGGGAATGTATCACCCACCCACATTGTTTTGGAACCTCCTCTATCAATTAACAATCAAAACAGTTCCCCATGGATAATTCCACGTTTCAGTCTGATGGGGTTGTCCCTCAAATGAGACTCCCAGGGTGACTTTAGGCCATTTCAAGTACAGTTTGAGCAAAACAAGACACTTCCTTTGCAAAACAGCACTTTTGTCTGGTTACTGGCTTAGGAAAGCTACTTCTTTACAAACATATGAAGTGCCTTTGGTAAGTTTCTTTCCTTAAAGAGGAACTTCATCTGTGAAATGTGCTGATAATGTTAATGACATCATTCATGGGAATAATAGATCAATCACTAAATAATGGAAGTGTTCTAAAATATTAAGAAAAGAATACTGGTAAAGAATATTAGTTGTAAGGATTCTGGTTTCAATAAGCATTTCAATCTAGAAGGAAAAGATTATGATTATGAATTATTAGTCCCAGTATGTTCTTTCACATGTTGTAAAAATATGTAGTAAGCATTCCTTTGGCATTATAGGAGTACAAATATTAAAAGTGATGGACTAATAAAAGTTGGTATGGGAGGCTGGGTTTTCCCAGGAATGGGATATTGAAAATGGTATATACAGCAGTACAGGATGAGATGATGAAGTCATAACTCTCTGTCTCTGTCTCTCTGTCTCTGTGTGTGTATGCATGTGCATGTGTGTGTGTATATGTGTATGGAGAGCAAGAGGGCAATCTCAGCATCTCAGCTGGAATTCCATTCTTCAGTCACCATTCTCTTCATTTTATTTGTGTGAGGGTGCATCATATTGATTTGATTTGCTTTTTGAGGCAGAGACAGATTGACCTAGAGATCACTAAGTAAGCTAATATGGCCGATCAATGAGCCCCATGGATCAGCATATTTCCACACTAGTCCTGGGATAACAAGTATTTGCTCCCATGCCAGGCACTTTTCAGTGGGCTTTAAGTCCCCATGCTTGCAAGGCAAATACTTTATTAATGCAACTAACACAGCAGTCCAGTTTTATTCCTGTTAGGTTTAAATATCATGAGTCAAGAGAGGAAACATGAGAGAAGAATCTGTACAAAGGCTCACTACTCAGTTGTTTATCACAGATCCACAAGTAGTTACTAAAGGAACTCTTGTACCACATCTTTACTGTGTTTATTATGGAGTACACTGTTCCTCAGCTCACTTCTCAGTCTTCATGGAACTTGTCATTTCCATTGAAAATGCTTATGAAGCCATCTGGTAGCCCTGAACTAGTCATATTTTACATTTGGATTCAACCCACACTATCTTTTTCACTCCATGAAATCAGACTAGGTAAGGCAGGATGTGTTTCTTATATCACAGCAAATTGTTGAACCCCTTGGCATGTTAAGATGCTCAGTGGGTAAACAACCACATAAGGTTGAGGCCCACAACTCAAGTCACCAACATTTATGAATATGCTAGACAGATGTGGCAGCAAGTCTGTAATCCGATCACTGGAAGACAGAGATAGGGATTAATCAAGCAAGATGGCTAGCTAAACTAACAGAACTGGAGAGCTATAAGCTTGACTAAAGGACTCTTTATCAATAAATAGGATGGCAAGAAATCTTATAAAACAAAAGACATCAACCTCTGGCCTCCACAAACACATGTACACATGTGCATGCACACACAGAGCTTGAGGCCCTAAAATAAATGGATGTACTTTTAATTTTCCCTCTGCTAATACTAGCTTTTGTTAGCATAGATGAAGCCAAAATGTCCTGTTTGTACACACAATGCACACACAAAAAATTGCTAGCACAAGTTTATACACACAATGCATGCCTAGAAACTGCTAGCAAAACAACAGTGTTAATATCAAATTAGTCACCAATTACACTTGCGTTTCAATATCAGGAGCAAATGGAAGACAGTTAGGAATTGCAGTCTGCACCAGTAAGAATGGAAAGGGCTTAACACAAATTTGTAATTGCATGATGTGCAAGATATCCTTTCCTCACATTTAGGGAAATGCCAGGATGCTGAAAGTCATTATCAGTTTATGGGCTAAAACTAAACCTTTAGTCTGCCTCTTGTAGCCTTTTATTCTCTAGTCTGCATAGAATTAGAAAAAAAAAAAGAATGGTAGCTGAAGAAGAGTCACTGTGCTGGAAGCAGCAGAGCCACTATATGTGCTCACAGACAAAAATGTTTCAAAGCATGGAAAGACCAATAGTTTAGTCACTAACCTCCTAAGCCTGGCAGTCAATGCAATATTCTGTACCCATGTGGGAATCAAAGCGCTCAGGAACACACATTTTGCTTCTTAATTTTATTGCATTGTATCAATTTAGTGTGTGTGTGTGTGTGTGTGTGTGTGTGTGTGTATGCTCAGGCATGCATGCACAATACATCTGAGTGAATGCATGCTGCGGCACATACATATGTAAAGATCAGAAAAATCCATAGTGGTCATTTCTCTCCTACCATGTGTGGTCTATAGAATTCATGAAGCTTTACGAAGATATTATGCAATTTTACCTTTTTGTAAATTTGTGTGCACATATGTGCTCATGTATGTGCATGGGTGTTTCTACATGAAGGGGTTTGGCTGGGGAATTTGAACTCATGTCATCAGGCTTGGCTGAAACTTTCTCAATAAATGTAAGCACAACTTATTCACTTAAACAGCATCATAAAATGTAAATTTTATTCTCCATAAATAACTTGGTTTATGAAGTGACTAGGATTATAAGAAAGTGGAACAAGCTTGAGAGATGGCTCACAGGTTAAGAACACTCACTGCTCTTTCAGAAAATGGATCTTGTCCCTTATATACACAGCATGGCTCATAAGCATTTATAGTTCTGATTCCAGAGAATCTGATGCCAGGTGAGTTCATGCAAGCATTCTGTACCCACATGCATGTGGACAAAGCACTCACAAACGCGAATCAAATTTTTCAAAAGGATAAAAAAATTGCAAGCATGAATTCAGAAATTTGGATTGAAAAATTTCACCTCGGTTTTAAAATGATGTAGAACAGTAGTGAAAAGATTTTGAGATGGTTCTTGCTTATAAGAGGCATCTCAGTTACATGAAGAGTGTGCTGTTTGTTTGACAAAAGATGGGTCTGAGCCTTTTGAGAGGAAGTTGTGAAAGGATTTTAACAGCTCAATTCCAACTAAATGTGTTCATGTCATTGCAGTGTGAAGGGTTTTCAATATAATGCTTCCTTCTTCCCTCCTTTATTCATTTATTTTTTTAAATTTATTTATTAAAGATTTCTGTCTCTTCCCCACCACCGCCTCCCATTTCTCTCCCCCTCCCCCAATCAAGTCCCCCTTCCTCATCAGCCCAAAGAGCAATCAGGGTTCCCTGCCCTGTGGGAAGTCCAAGGACCACTCATATCCATCCAGGTCTAGTAAGGTGAGCATCCAAACTGCCTAGGCTCCCACAAAGCCAGTACGTGCAGTAGGATCAAAAATCCATTGCCATTGTTCTTGAGTTCTCAGTAGTCCTCATTGTTCGCTATGTTCAGCGAGGCCGGTTTTATCCCAGGTTTTTTCAGACCCAGGCCAGCTGGCCTTGGTGAGTTCCCGATAGAACATCCCCATTGTCTCAGTGTGTGGGTGCACCCCTCGTGGTCCTGAGTTCCTTGCTTGGAATATATACATATTAGAGTACTACTCAGCAGTAAAAAACCAAGGACTTCTTGAATTTTGCATGCAAATGGATGGAAATAGAAAACACTATCCTGAGTGAGGTAAGCCAGACCCAAAAAGAGGAACATGGGATGTACTCACTCATATTTGGTTTCTAGCCATAAATAAAGGACATTGAGCCTATAATTAGTGATCCTAGAGAAGCTAAATAAGAAGGAGAACCCAAAGAAAAACATATAGGCATCCTCCTGAATATTAACCTTCATCAGACAATGAAAGGAGACAGAGATAGAGACACACATTGGAACACTGGACAGAAATCTCAAGGTCCAAATCAGGAGCAGGAGAGAGAGCACGAACAAGGAATTCCTTCTTCCTTTAAATTGTACTCACTCACTCACTCTGTCTGTCTGCCTGTCTGCCTGGTCTGGCTGGCTACCTGGAGAATACATATAGAGGTCAGAGGACAATGCACGGGAGTCAGGTTCTCCTTCCTCCGTGTGAATGCCAAGGATGGACTTCAGGTCCTCAGCCCCAGCAGTAAACACTTCCTATCCCCTACTGAGCCATGCTGCAGGTTATCTTTCTCTCCTTATAATGGACGAGTTGGTTCTTTGTTCTCAAGTTGCATGTGGTCTCCATTATGTAATTTCTTTTCATCAGATGAAGATTGTTTAATAGTTCCATTAGAGTATCTGCTGTACACCTACCATGTTACTGCTAGTAGAGTTGCATTACAGTAGAAGAAAAATACCATATTTTAAATCCCCGAAGACTGTTGAAGAAGAAAATAGATCAAGAATATACCTTATGGGTTTTGCAACAGTTATTGTTTCCCAGCTCATGATCTCACTTCACTATCATGAGTGTCATGTTTTTGTAACTAAACCATCTCTATATTTCTATCACAAAAGAAAAAAAAAACAATAATTAAGTGTACCTGGAAGGAAGACTCATCTTAGCTCTAGAGGTTTCACTGGCTTCTGGAGAAAACACTCATTTTGTGGTGATCTCAGTACCCATCTTTGTACAATCATTGGCACAAACTCACAGATGTAGTGAAAACTAAATGATCTTATACAAGAATTTGGGCAAATATACATCATGGTTTCAAAACAAAGCGTTGGACATACCAGTTATATTTTTCTCTCATTAGGACTGGGGAGAAGCTTCTGTTAGTATAGTACCTGTTGTGTATGCATGAGCTTATTCCCAAGAACCCACATAAGAATCTAGACATGGCTGAATCGTATTTGTGATCCCAGTTTCAGGGAAGAAGAAATGAAGGATTCCAGAACTCAATCACCAGACACTCTAGCCTACTTGATTAGCTCCAGGCTATCAAGATAAACCTTGTCTCAAAAAAAATAATATGGATGACTCCTGAGCAACAACAGGTAACTTGAACCCTGGTCACTGTGGGAATCTCTGTACACACGTGCACCACATTCTACTACACAAATCCTTCATATAGAAACATCCACGCACATACATGAACACACGTGTTCATACAAATTTACAAAATGAAAGGCATGCATTGAATTTTCCCAAAGCCCCATGAATTCTAGAGTCTTCTGAAATAAACAACACCGTATCTTCTCATATTCCATTGCCTGGTAGAATAAATTATCCAGAGAAATCCATATTTGCCTGTGACTAATTGAAAGTTAATCTATTTTCTTACACATGAGAGTTTATTTCTGTAAAAGTTTTAAATGTCCTAGTGTCTAGGGTATAGAATGTCATTGAATATCAAGCTTATTTATCCAACCACAGGTGGGTTTCTTTTGTTATTTCAATTTCTGAGACTACAGAAATTCTGTTACTCAATGAACCAGAAAAATCAGTGATGGTTTTCAGTGCTTTATTTGACATAGATATTTTAAAAGTTTCCAAAGGAAATAGTGAAAAAAAACTGATCAGAAACAAGTATCCATCTTAAACCTCAGTGAAATTTCTAGAAGTTACAGTAGCCTTAATGTAAAACAACAGTTCCACAAAATCTGTAAAAATAAAATTGCATGCTCACGCTATGCACCGGTTACAAACATATCACGCATTACAGATTGTTTATATTTTCAAAAATAAAGGAAAGACGGAGGAATATCTCTGTGAAAGGTATGGTTTGGTCAACAGATGCTAAAAGGTCACAAATAAAAATCATTGCTCAACTGGAGCTTGGAGAGCTCAGGGTGATCTTTATGTTTTTCCTGATTGCCTTGGACCCTACCTGATACATGGCCCTTTATTTGCACTAGTAGTAAGCCTTATGGGTGTTTAGCCTTTAGTTGAAACTTTAAATATGGATTCGTTGGCTCGAGAGGGCAGTAAACAGAGAAAACACCAAGATAAAAATCTGCATAGTTTAAGAGGAGCTTTAGTGGTGTACACTTGAAAGAAAAAAAAAAAATCCTTCCAGAGACTCAGGACAGGGAAGTCTCAATGTGTGGAAAATATCAGAGACCTCTCTCTATCCTGTTTCTGTGTGTGGTTTATGTGTGTTTGCTATATGAATCTGCATGCAGGTGTGCCTTGCTGGCTCGAGAAAGATGGCAGTTGTATAACTCCCTTGCTCTCCACTTTGTTCTTTTGACACAGGGTCTCCTATTTAACCTGGAACAAGGCTGACTGCCGCCACGCCCCCATGAGGAGTCTTAAGTGCATATCTGGGCTTTTTAGATGGGAGTCAGATATGTGATCACAGGTACTTGTGTTTGTGCAGAAGGTACTCTTGACCAGTGGTCTATCTTCCCAGCCCTATGGATGCTCAAATGGAAATATAAGGACATGTATTTAAGATCACCAACTATATAGGAAAGAAAAATCAAAGAACATAATCTAAAGGATGCACCATACAACACAAAAGAGAGCAAATACGTGATAAAGTAGTGGGTATCAAGAAACGTGAGTTCATAGAATTTCTCTAGAGATAGAGGATATTACATCAGAAACAAAAATATGTTGCATTGTATAAGAGTCTCAAATACATCTTTACTAAATGAAAACTATAACCAAAGGAGGAAAAATAATGAACAGACTGAAAATAAGCCAAAGATTGACTAATGAACATCCCATAGGACTCATCCAAAAATATACATGCAAAATATTTAAATTACTCAATGACGAAAGTCTACAATGCATTAGATACTTTTAACAAAAGAATCCGTACCTTAAGGTAAGCTAGTATGTACAAACACATATATATCTGTGGCTTAATGAGGTACTTCTTGTTCAAATATACTGGGCTATGTAGTGTGCCCTCTTAGCAAGTCAGTATGCCTTCTGTGTCTTTCTGAGAATAGGGTGGCAGCGGCTGGCTTGTGTGTTGAAATCTCTCTGTACATCCCATCAGCCTAGAGGAGTAAAGACTTCCCCAAGGAGGGTGAACAGGGCTTTCATGGCAGGGAACCTTCCAGCTATAGTACAACAAGTCTTTGCTTCTCAGTTTCACTGTGGAACAAGCTTACTTCCACACCCATGTTACCCAGGAAGAAATCCTACTTAAAAAAGTATTGCTGTCTACTATTGTATTTGCAAAAAAGAAGGAAAAAAATGGTGAAGCATTTAATATTATCTTTAATCATTAAAAAATTTAAAAAGTCTTACTGAAAATGTCCCTTGGGTATATATGATATTGTATCAAAATCAAAATAAATGTAAGTAAAATTTCAGAATGTGCTGAAATAGAAAACATATACTAAATACAAAAGAAAAAAATATCATTTATGAACGTCTATAGGAAAATACTGTCAAGCTAAAATTCTATACCAAAACAAAATGGAATTCATGAGGGAGAACAAATTCACAGCATTTTCAGAAAAGGAAGATTTTAGAAATGCTGTTTACATACATTTTATGAATTAATTGCCAGTGAGTATAGTTCAGAGAAACTGGGGAGGGGGGAGCATAAAAGAAGCTGTCAAGTAAATTATAAATAGAAATGAGATATGTGCTGCATAGCAATTTCCCACAGATTGAAGTCACACCTCCAAGAAGGAGGGGCATACTCATGAGACCCAGGAGGTAAGCACACATCATGTGCCTGTGGGAACTGAAGCATATGGATTCTCCTGGGACTGTCTCCAACGTTATGGAAGCAGCAAACACTGAGCAAGGAGCGTCTCAGACCTGTACAACTGCCTCGATGTCCTCCCAAGAATCTTGGGACAGCAAGTTTCCTGAGTTGTTGTCTGTCCCTCCATCCTGTTCAGGTTGGTTTTCAGTGATCCACTTTTCTTTGTGTCACCTGCACTCCAGTAAGTAACCCCAAGAAACTCATGGATTCACCCAGTTGGGCTGTGGTATAGTCATTACCTTAAATTACTGTGCATTCCCAATGGGTGTGGCCTGTCTCCTCAGAAATAGTATCAAACAGCATCATAATGCTAAAATACAAAGCTGAATACCCTAGTGAGAATTGAAGGTGTGAGTGATAAGGAGAGGAAGACACATCCTATAGGAGAATTGCACAAAAGAGATTACATTTAACCAAAATAAATAAATAAATAAATTGTTTGTGAAAAGTGTCATGACAGTCCTGTAAGTCATTAAGAAGACAGTATATAAAATAAGATGTCAGGACTAACGGAAGTTTAGGATGCCATTATGATGCATCTACATTAAGTCACAGACTAGAAGAAATAAAGTCATAAGTCACACTGTTTTTTGTAAATAGGGTTTTTTTCCCTGACAGGAGATGAGTCAATAGTACCAAATACATGGGCATAGCTAAGGGCTGTGGAGATGGCTCAGCAGTTAAGGGTGTGCATTGCTCTTACAGAGGACCTTAGTTCCATGTCTGGAACCCACATAAGGCAGGTCATACAACCTGCTATAACTCTAGCTCCAGGGTTCTGACACCCTCATGTGGCTTCCAAAGGCACTGAATTCACATGTACATACCTACACATAGAGGTGCACATGCACACACAATTAAAAATAAAATAAAGAAAGCACACCTAAGTTTTCAGACACCAAACAATGTCATTTCAGAAAGAAAGAGAAGCAAGCCAACAAATAAACAGTAAGAATAATAACAAAATAACTAGGTTATCAAACTTTACAATGTTTTTAAAACAAGAGAAAAATGCAGACATTATAAGGAATAGATAAAATTTTATTGAAAATATTATTTGAATGTTTTTTAAAAAGCACCTTTTACACAAACCTGAAGAGCAGAGTTCAATCCTCAGTATCCACAATAGTAGCTGTGAGCTCACCATTGAGGTCATCCAAAGGTATCCCCTATTGCTTTCTGAGTATGTGAGCTCCAGGGTCAGTGAGAGGCCTTGTCTTGAAAAGTGGAAGGCAATAAAGGAAGACATTGGATGTCAACCTTTGACTGTCACATACATGTGCACATGCTTGCGCATACCAAATGGGCACTCATGTACACCCATCTCTGTGCAAACATACACAAAAAATGACATATTTAATTCATAATTTACCATTAGGAAAAAACTCTCCTGGCACAAATGGGGAACCACTGATGAGAAAATAAAAGAATGCTAGAAAATACTTAGGTCATAGGATGGGAATTTTGGTCTGTGTTTTTTTTTTCTCTATTTTTTTTGGGGGGGGGCATCTACTCCTTTTTTATTTTTTGACCTTGGTAGAAAATGAGAATCTGAGCTGAAAGCAGTTTACGTTTTTCTGCAGCTTTTACAAACGTGATCATCTAATGATCCTTCATTAAGAAAAGCCAATTCGAGTTTAAAATAACTTTATAAGCTCTGGAGAAAAATCTCCAAGTTTTACATAATTCAAAAGTTAGTTCCATAATCTGTACAGACAAAGATGTCTCCCCAAAAGTTAGCTCCCTTTTGAGAAATCCTTGTCTACAGTTGGCTTTCCAAACCCTTTGCAAAGCTCTGGGTTTGCACCCTTTTTGATAGAAGCTAAGAAAACATGCTCAGGATGGTTGGGCCAGAGCAGGCACCAAAAGAGTTACAAACAGAAACCAGTTCCCAGTACAGTAGAAGTGCTTTTGGGAATGCAACACAGTAGCATTGCAAAGGACTCTCTGCAGAGGCCAGCTCTTCCACTATAACTGAGCCATTAAATACCTGGTTAATTTGCTTCTGATCTCCATGACCCTAACAAGACTTTCCTTCAAAAGAACTATAACTCCTCTTCTTTAAGTTGTTCTGCTCTGCTGATATTCAAAGAGTAATTTTTTTTCTTCTTCCCTTATTTTTAATTACTTTCATTTATAAAATGCTATGTTTTTCTCTGATCCCCTCCCTTTCTTCTCCCTCCCTTTCTACTTTCTCCCATGATCTCCATGCTCCCAATTTACTCAGGATATCTTGTCTTTTTCTACTTCCCAATCCATGTATGTCTCTCTTAGGGTCCTCTTTGTTGTCTAGCTTCTCTAGGATTGTGAATTGCAGGCTGGTTTTTCTTTGCTTTATATCTAAAAGCCGCTTACGAGTAAGGACATATTATATTTGACTTTCTGGGTCTAGGTTACTTCAATCAATATGATGTTTTCTAAAAAAATATCTTGAAATTTGCGGGCAAATGGATGGATCTTGAAATTTGGTCTGTGTTTTCCATCATTACTGGGCAAGCATGTTTTTGTGATTTTTGATTTGTACATTATGAATTTAGCATGTATCTAATTTGCACCTGTTTAGGCTGATATGGAAATGGAATCTTTGATGCGGAAGTCTACAGCTGCTAAATGTCTGTATTTCAAATGATGAATTTTCCTTTTATTTTTTAAATTAAATAATTATGCCTAATTTACCATTTAAATGTGTGCACATCAGCTGTCTTAGTATACTCAGAAGCTTTTGCAGACATCATCACTATTCAATTTCAGAATCTATTCAGCCCCTAAAATTTCCATTAGCTTCGTACCAACACATGTGGTTTCAGACCATGACAATTACAGCATACTTTTATTTCTATAAATCTGTCTGTTCTAGATAAGATAAGAGGGATTGGACAATGTATGGACTTTGGGAAGATATGCACTTATAGAATTTATTTCCCACTGCTTACTTTGTTTTATTTTAAATTTAATTTAATTGGTTAGGTAATTTAATCACAACTGTCTCTGTGTGGACAGGTAGGGATGGGAGGCCAGAAGAGGGTGTCTTAACCCTGGAGCTGGAGTTGAGGCTGTCTGTTAGTTACCTGACCTGATTACTGAAAACTGAACTCAGATATCTAAGAGTCACATGTATTGCACTCTTAATTATAGAACTGTCTCTCCTGTACCCATTTAAAATTCACACACACATGTGCACACAATCAAACACACACACACACCACACAGAGCATGGTGATTTAACATGCACATGCACATGTGATGTGCAATGGCTAAGTAATAGTGCATGTAATCAGATCTTTGGATTCAAATTTTATGATGTTGTGATGTAAGTATAGCTATATTTACAGGTGATAAATATAGTATAGCTATATTTACCTGGATTTGGTGTCGAACTATTCCCCCTATCTCTCAGTGTCCTGCTCACTCAGTTAGGATGAAATAGGCACACGAGCAGTTATAGAGATGGCTAGGAGTTAAGAGAGCTTGCTATTCTTGCAGAGGATCTGGGTTGGATTCCTAGCAATCAAGTTGGCTCTTTGCAATCCCATGACATCAGTTTCAGGGCATCTAATGCCTGTGAGTACTACATGTGTACAGTACACATATAGGTAAGCCAGTAATATGCCAACAAACAAATAAAACTAAATAAATTTCAAGTAAAAATAGGTAGAGGGAAAGCAATGATTTCTTCGAATATTGCTAATCTTTCTGCTTAAAGCTCTGTGGAATTCAGCAGAGAAAGTTTTCAAAGAAAAGCAAACGTTGTGCCTCTCTCTCTCTGGCTCTCTCTCTGTCTCTCTCTCTCTGTCTCTTCTTTGTATATATTTGTATATATTACCAACATATATATATATATATGTGTGTGTGTGTGTGTGTGTTCTCTGTATATATTACCAAGAACAATGGCTTCCTGTGCCCTCATTTTAAATGCTATACCCACGACTCTTCATATTTCTCAGGTCATTTTGTGTAAAGACTTCATTACAATAATTCCTTCTGTGAAATCTTATCGCAATACAACCCTAAAGTCTATGGCATGGAATGCCATAGTCATTGTGCCATTGGTCAGTCTCAAGTAGAATCTTGATATGAATTTTATGTGTCCATTATCACCTTCTTTAACTAAAACATTCAATTTAATAAACAGAATATTACCAGAAGGTTCTATTGCATAATCTTTGTGAAGAGTATAAGTCTTTTAAATATTCCATAATAAGACAAATGCATGTCTCTCTCACACACACACAAACACACGTTTGGAGGGTAATATACTATAATATAAAACATGTTGGTTGAGGCAAATTTTATTTGTAATGTAATCAGCTATTCACTCATGTCATAATTATTCAAGTAAGCCTAGTAATATTAATACTATACATATTAGTATTTATGGTAACTCACTTTTAAATTGCCTTGAAAGTGAAGTTGATAGTGTTTTGGCTGACGTGAGTAACTCTGCTTAGTTAGTGGGCAACATGAAGCCAATAAACTGTATTTTCTACTTCACCTGTTTGAAAGACCAGGAGCTGAAGTAATGATTCCCTGAGAAGCAGCAGATTTTTCTCCTGTTGTGGGAGAATATTTTTGTATGTTGTGAAGATGTCTCTTTTCCATGGTGGTTTAATAAAGAACTTGCTTGCTTTCCCGCTTTCTTGTTTTATTTATTTATTTATTATTTATTTATTTTTTTTTTTCGAGGCAGTGTTACTCTGTAGCTTTGGAGCCTGTCTTGGAACTAGCTCTTGTAGACCAGGATGACAACATAAACTCATAAAGATCAGCCTGCCTCTGCCTCCCGAGTGCTGGGATTAAAGGCATGTGCCACCACCACCCGGCTAAGAACTTTAATTTAATAAAGAACTGTTATTAAACTTATTGGTTTATTAAAGAACGGAATGGCCAATAGCTAGACAGGAAAGAACAGGTGAGAGTTCTGGAGAAAGAGAGACACTCAGGATGAATCTAAGCACGTGAAGATGTCAGCAAAACACAGAGCAAATCATCCTATAGAACAGAAAAGAGGTTTAAAACAATCCAGGTGGGGGAATTTAGCTTAACAGGAGTAGGTTAATTTAAATTATAAGACCTAGTTGTGAACAAGCCTAAGCTAAGGTCTAGTTTTCATAATTAAGAAGTTTCCACGTCATATTTGTGAGTTGGTGCTCCAAGAAAGTTCAACAAAATTGCTGACTACATTTTCCCACGCTTTTTTGGTTTTATTCCTAGGAGAAGCATATGAAAGGGAAGACTGATCCAATGAAGAATTGTTGTTGGTTAGCCTATCAGAAAGCAAACCAGCACTAAACTGATTAAAGTACTTTTCTTCAAAAACAAAAGAATTGAGAAATTTAAAATACAAATTTTATTTATATAGCATGTGTGTACATATACATGTTATGTATGTCTTATAGCTATGTCATGTAGATATAATTTGCATATAAAATATTAACATCCATATATAAAATAAAAAACTGTATAATACAGTGTGTATTATGACATATATGAAAAGTGTATAATACATGCATTTGTGTGTGATTAAATATTATTTTGAAATATTTATATACATATATATGGAATGGTTAGATTAAATATCAAATAGTGCTTTTAAAACTCATTTTTCTGTCATCTCTGTGCATCTCTCTTTATTGCCAAATAGCAATTATATCAATTGTGTGTAATTAAATTATTTTCAATGCCCACAACACTCAAACTAATTAAAAAGACATTTTTCCCTCTGGTTTGCCTTGAAAACAAAGCCCGCTTCAGTAAACTATCACATGCCCAGTCATCCAAAAACCACATTAAAATTCAAATGCTCATACAAAGTGTCAGCTCTCATCAACAGATTGCATTTGGAAATAAGGCAATACATATCCATTTAGGTGATGAGCATGAACTACATGAAGAGGAAACAATGTAACTGTGAGCTCACAGACCGTGGAAATAGGCCATGTTTGTACAAGTGTAGTATTTGCTAACCTATAATTGAATTGTTCGTTAGATTGAGTAAAAGAGAGAACAATTGAAGATCAAGAATTAAAGAAGTTATATCTTACCAATCAGGAAAATGCTCTCAAAGACCTTTCTCCTTGACCCCATTGCTACTCTAAAATCCATCAACAGGAACTATATGTTTACTTACAGAGTCTGTGGCCTATTCTGTTCTGATTAAGAAAATCAAATACTCAGACTCCAAAATATCCAAATAACTACTTAGTCATATACGTTGCTTAATTTTCTTTCTTTTGTTCCCACAAATATTTCCTGAGTTTTATTTCTCCTTCCTATTTCTCAGATCAGAAGTTCTGAATTTTTGAGGTGTTAAGTAGCACAGACCAAAGATTTTTTGACAAGCACATACTCTTTTTCTCTGCTAAAATGACCTTGTTGCTTTCACACTTGTTTGTTGTGGAGACAAGAGAGGTTGTAGAATCTTATGTAGCCCAAGAAATAAAGAGAGAGGAACAGAGGATATAAGAGCAAGGGTGAAGGGGAGGGAGTAGCGATGGCTATTCTGTTGTCAACTTGACTACATCTGAAATTAACTAAAACCCAAGTGGCTGGTTAAAGCTGTGCAGTTTCTTAACTAAACCATTTGAAGTGGGAAGACAAACTTTTAATCTAGATTTTTGGAATTTTTATTTCTCTTGCCTCCACATTCCATTCTGCTATTCCAGAAAAAAAAAAAAAACTACCATGTTCAGTTTTATTCTCTTCTCTTTCTCCCACTTGTTTCAGGATTATATAACACTTTAAAAAACACACAGGGGAATTTTTAATTTAGTTGTAGATGAAGTTGGTGAAGAATAGCAACCAGTGCAGAGTCCCTAACTTTTCTTCATAGAAAATAATGAATGTGCATGAAACAAATAACAATTAAAATGGTAATGAGAATGCATTAGTGTGAAATAAATAAAAGCCAAAGCCAGGTTAGTGAATAAAGGACTATGTCTACTGCAGAGAGCCAGGCTGGGTTTCATCATGAGATATGAGGATCTGCATTTCTTATGCTACAAAAAAAATATTACCACAAAGTTACAGGGAGTAGCATTTCATCTTCCAGTTCAGCAGGTCTGAAGTCTCCAACAGTCTCACTGAGATAAAAAAGGAGGCATCTGGAGGACTGCGTTCCCATCTGCACAGGTAGGTTTGATTCCTCATCCTTTTTGGGCCTTGAATGTGGCTCACTTTGCTTGGCTCACAAGTCCTTCTAACCCAGAAGGCCACTTCAAGGAGATTGAGTCCTTTCCAAACACTGCACTTACTTCCTTTTTTACTGTTAGGTATTAGAGTTTAGACAGGGCCAATGTAGAAAATCCAGAATAAACAACTCTGAGCTAGAACTTTGTCTACAAGGCCTTTTAAAAGCTTTGGAGATTAAGGTATGAACACAACTGGGAGGGTGTCATACAGTACTAGCCAAATAAAATCTATTACATCTAAGAAAGGCCCTAATTAAAAGAAATCCTCTAAGTGATTTCAAAACAATAACAAATTCTGATTTATTTAAATAATCCCTTTAAAAATAAAGTATAACATATAATAGTGATTACTAAAGGCTGAGAAGGGGAGGGTAGGGCCACAAGAGAATGGAAACAGGAAAAGGGTGCAATTGGGAAGGAGAAGCAACTTCTGATGTTCTACAGCACAGTCAGGGACCAACAGGTGACAATATTTAGTTATGTATTTCAAAATGGCTTATAAAGACCATTTGCAATATTCCCAGCATAAACAAATGGTAAATGTTTAAATAGACAGAGGTGCCAATTATCCACACTGTATGTGTGTTTGTGTGTTAAACATTATAATGAACCCATAAGTTCATGCAATGATGTTCCACTAGAAATAAGTTAAAACAAGTGCATTAGCACATGTAGCAGTCAGAGACCCAGAAAACCAAGGTAAGATTTCAAAAGTGAAAGTTAATCTGAACTACATAGTGTGATGCTGTATTAGAAAATTCCCTTCCCTAAGTATCTATTGGCAATTAATGATATCTGGGGAAAAGAGGGCCATTTCTTCAGTGTAACAGCTACTGGTAAAATGCTCATGTTCCATCAAGTCATCTCTCGCAAGCAGTCATTATTAAACTCATTGAGTCACAAAAACAGACATGAAATTAGGAAGGGACTTATTGAACAAATGAACAAGTTCAGTGGAAATGAGAAGGGAATAAAAAATAATGTGTGATATGGTCAAAATGCATGCTATAGATGTATGGAATTTTAAATAATAATTTTAAAATATTATAAAAAAGAATATGACTAATTTTTTCTTTTTATTTTTTGAGACAGGGCTCCTCTGAATAGCCTTGGCTGTCCTGAAATTTGTGCTGTAGACCAGGACAGACTCAAACTCACAAAGATTTGCCTGCCTCTGCTTCGTGAATGCTGGGATTAAAGGCATGGGCCACCACAATCTGGCTTGAACAAAAAAATATTCAGGTGACGAAAATCAGTAAATTTTGGTGCTAATACCAGTTAAAAGAAAAATGGAAGAGGTAAGTCAATTACAATTAATGAATATAGCTTCAAATAAAGAAAACTTTTCAGGGGACAAGTAAGATGTTTCAGCAGGAAAAGGCACATGCCTCACTACCTGGGCTTGATTTCTAGGACCCACACAGTGGAAGGAAAGATACACAACCAAGAGCTGTCATCTGACTTGTGTATATGTGCTAAGGACATGCATGCGCACACACATACACAAACTTACTACAGTGAGAAAGACTAAATAATTAAATAAATGTAATAAAAATCAGGACAAAGAGCAACAATTTATTTTTAAAATGTTTACCAAACTAAACACATATCTAACAGTGTAACCTGATATTGCTGGGTCCTAAGAATTCCCTAGGGAGAGGGGGTAAGAAAGTGCAGAGTCAATGGAATAGACACTGGGAGTTAGATAGACAAACAGAAGACTTGTTTATGCAGCAATGGGGAGAGACTTATGTATACCATCCTCTCAGTGCCCAGGCTTAATTCTGATCCATTGGCATAGCATGGTCACACCTCATTGGCGAGGCACAATCAGGCCCTCTGACAGTGCCTGCTGCTAGGCCCAGAGGCAGAATCCAGGCTGGCTCATCTCTCAGCCTTGTAGACCTTATCTTTTTACAATTTGACCCAAAGCAGACATGATGGCACATGTTTATAATCCAGAAATCAGAGTCAGAGGCAGGAGTATTGGGAATTTGAGGCTACTGTGTCTGAATGAAAATGCCTCCCATAGACTCATATGTTTGAATATATTTGAACTGTCTAGGAAGGAATAGGAAGTATGGCCTGATTAGAGGAGGTATATGACTAGGGGCATGCCTTCAGGTTTCAGAAGACTCTCAGTGTTTTCATCTGCCTCATGGTTTTGCCTCAAGATATGAACTCTTGGCTACTACCCTAGCAGCATGCCTGCCTGCCTAATTCACACTTCATACTGTGGAATCACATCTCTGGTTATGCCTATGAGAGTGTCTTCAGAAAGGTGTAACTGAAGTGGGAAGGGCCATATTGAGTGTAGGCAGCAGCATCCTAGGGGTTAGGATCCTGAACTGAATAAAAAGGAGAAATCAGGCAGAGAACCAGAATTTGTCTCTCTGTTATTGATTGCATATACAATGTGAAAAACATTCTGAAGTCCCTGCCATCATGCCTTCCTCAACATGATAGACTGTGCTCTCAAATGTGAGCCAAAATAAAGCCTTCTTCCATCCCTACTTCCATCTGTGTTTGTCAGAACATGAGCAAAATGACCCATAAACTAGTTTTAGAATATCAGCCCCACTGGGATAACTTCATCAGTAAGCTTTCTTCTTATCTGGAACTGAAACTATACATATACATTAGCAAGGGCGATTAATTTATTAAATGCCTATTTTAAGACATTGAATCACCGAGAAAGCATCTATAGAACTCACATGAGAATAAAGCATGACTAGAGTGCAACCCATGCCAATATGCTATTCCCTCCTAGCTGAGTGTATAGCTACAAGACAAGGGTCTCCCTAGAGGGCACTTCCCACATGTTAGTATGAGGGAGTTATCCAGTTGGGCAAGCTTCATTTGCTTGCCAGTTTCTTGGAGGACTGACATGAATCAGAGAAAAAGAACTATTTGTTCACAAAATTTGATACCTGAACTTCAACAGGGGCACAAGAATGTCGGTGTCAGAAAGCAGTCAGTGCTGGCAAAGTAGAGCCTATTAAAGTTTTGGTTTTGTGATAATAGGATTTTGAACAAATGGACATTGTTAAACTAACATGAATTATAGCTAATCTGAAAATTCAGATGGTCAGAGATATGGAGATATGCCTGGAGTTTATTTATAAGTATTAATATCTATACCCTACTTTAGAGTTAATAATTCCAAATTATTGCCAGGTAATTGCCAACTTATTTTATTTCATTGGTGTTGACCTTTGTGTTTAACAAGATCTTTGACAAACTTTATGATGTCAAAAGAGTAGAGATTGATATTCAGAATGATTATAGTACTAAGCATGCATGTGTAGCATGCATTTGTGTGCGCATGCTTCTGTGTAGACAATGGAGGATTTATGGCAGTGTTATTGGTACAAAGGTGTTTATCAACTTGCTATTTACATCAATCAACCAGAGTGAAATTAGGACCAAAAGATCGGGATCATTAGATTGGGAATTTCTGTGTGTTTATATGATCACAACACAACTAGGATTTGAAGAACTCTGTGCATCTGAGAATACCACTATGCAATGGCTGACTGACAGACCAGCAAGCCTCCTTGCCTCAGAGCATTGTGGTTACAGAGGCACACTGATAAGTTTGGATTTTACGTGGGTTGTGGGCATTTTAACATAGATCCTGATGCTTTCACTGCAAGCACGTTACCCAGTTAACCTTCCTCAGCCCTGTGTTCTCACATTTTCATTTAATTTCTATGCAACCTGTCAGTGCTAAACTGAGCTTCAAGTTTCCTTCCATTCCCCTTGTGGAATCATAGGACTTTTATATTTTCATGGTCACTGCATGCCCTACTCTTGCTCACCCCTTCTGTCTGTCCAACCAGACCTGGAAGTCAGGACTGTCTTTGTTCTAGAAAAATTAAAAGAAAAAAAAAGAGTCTAATTTCCTTCCTCAAAAAAAAAATTCTTTGAGGTAAAAAATAAAAAAGAATAGTGTTTTACCACAATTTTATTAGATGATATGTTTTTATTTTTGGAAAGACATTTTCTTCCCTCCTGAAGATATCTTCTTCATGTTCCCATTCTAGATATATATATATATATATATATATATATATATATATATCTGCCTATCATCTATCTCTCTATCTTTTTATGTGTTTCCATCTATCTATCTATCTACATATCTGATTATAAATATGGACACCACACTTGTATTGGAAAATGAGTTTGGCTGTATACCTTGAGACTGTAAGGAATGGGACTGAGGATGTTGCTTACCTTGAAGAGTGCCAGTCAATTCCACAAAATAACTTCAATTTCCATCCTTAATACTGTATAAACTTGATGTGGAATTTATTAATTCCAACACTAAAGAAATGGAGGCAGGAGAATCTTTAAAAGTCCCAGGTCATCCTCTACTATATGAGTTTGAGGTCAGCCTAGACTATGAATGGTTCTATACTGTATCTCCTAAAAATGTATGAAAATCATGTCTAGGAGCTACAACATCATTTACCAAGTTATATAGAAGATATTGGTATCTGCAAGTTCGACTCTTCACAGAGGTCCAAGAATCATGCCAAAGTTCATGTTGACAGATGAGAAAGCAAATGTCACAATGAGTGTCATGTAGAAATATTATATAGTTATTTTCTCCAAGTTGAAACATTCCCTTCTGGAAGGAGAAAGAATAGTTCCAAAATTCATAAAGCAAACACAACTCACAAATCTCAGGAATAACCTCTGAAATGTACAAGATTCTTGAATCTCCACTCAAGGTTATATAAGCAATAAACTATCGTTAAAGAAAAAAGACTCTGGGTGCTGATCAGACTAAAAGGAGTGCTGACAACACAAAGCTCGTATAGCTTTCCTGAGCCACTGACCATGTCTATTTATTAGATTTCAGTGATGTTTCTATCAATGAGTCATCCATGACCCTGTAAATGATTTCAACAAACTCACTGGTTCGCTAGGCTAGACTTGATGAAGTCATTAATTTGTTCCATCAGTGGTGTCACCTGAAGTGACTAGATGTTGGCTCAAATGTCCCCAAGAAAAGTAACAAACAATAATAAAACTTAACCATGGCAGATGGTTCTTAGCCTAGCATCTCTTCTGGCTTTGAGATTGGCGTCACTATTCTATCCCTGTTGAGTTCACATCTAGACCGCAGCCTATGCCAAGAACAGCTAAGTATGAAAACAAAAATCAATGATCCCTTAACAAAAATGCATATGGCCTGAATAGTTCCCATTTCATGCTTCTCTTTAAAAATGACTCCCAGTTTGGAAAAAAACAATTTTCTTCACTCCTAGCTCAGCTTTTGTCATTTTTAGGGCTCCATGAACCTAATTTTATTTTTTTTTTTTTGCAATCTTGTGATGTTTTTATACTAGGGAATTCACAAAATTGCATCACCTTCAGCGCCCACTAAACACATATATGTTCATGCCCATGGCATTATTTCTCAACAAATAAGAATGCAGTTTTGATATGGTGATTTAATCATCCCTAAAGGCAAAGGACCCTTCTGCCAAACTAATCTCATTAACCAAATGGAGTAAGTTCCATGGACCCACTGATTTCAGAGCCAATTTCTCTTATGTTCAGGGCATACACTTACTGACTAATACCTAGATATTCCTGATTGGGTATATTATTTTATATGATTAGTAATTTAAGTGCATACCAACTTGGCACTAAAGGATTTTGTTCCTCTAGAAATAGTTGCAATTTTTGCATATGTTGGGTAGATATGTATATGTTTGTGTCTGTGAGGATGTGCAAGTGTTAAGCATGAGTGTAAAGGTCAGAGGACAGTTTTGAGTGTCAGTCAGCATCTCTACACTGTTAGAGGCAGGTTTCTCATTCGTGGCTGCATATGCAAGGCTAGCTGGTCTGTAAAGTTGAGGATGTCTCCTGCTTTTTCCTCTTATCTCTCATTGTGGTTACTAGGATTTACAAATATATGCACCACTGAATATGACTTTAAATAGGTACTGAAAATCCAAACCTAGGTCCCTCAAGTTTGCTCAGTAAATACTTAACCACTGGGCTATCTTCTAGTCCTATAATCAACTTTTTGAATTGAAATTCTCAACTTTCTGTGATTTCCTACTGCCTATTAAGCACTCTTATCTCACCATATTTGCAAGCTGGCATGATATTTTGACTATGTAGGCTATGTGCAGTTCACTGCATCGGACTGTAGTGAGTATGAATTTACTTACCATTTAGTCACGTTGTGCCTGGAATTACATCACAGCACAGGTCTTCCTGGCAAAACAGTAGAGTACTCCTCTTTATCAGAATGTATAATATTTTTCTTGTAGCATTGTCTGACTTTTATCTCCACATGTATTAGTATTATCAACCTGCCAATGTTTTCCCTTCTTGTCTCTAAAACCATAAGGAATCATCACTGGGAAAGAGAAAACCCTGTGATTAGTCAGAGCTGATAAAATAAGTATATATTACTAATGGGATTTATTAGTTGAACTTATATGGTAAGTGCTGGGTAGTCCAGTTTGACTTCAAACTGGAGACTAAACATCCAGTAGCTGACTATATACCTATGTCTTCCTATGAATTCAATATAGAAGGAAACAGCCTTTTCATTATCTGACAAAGGAAGACCTTGAAATCTTTGCTCTTTCTACCTATAGACAGAAGCTATATGAAGAAAGGGTAGTGAAAATCTGAAGCAGGAAAACATAGGGAATTGCTTAGCAATCCAGGATTCCACTTGGTTTGGGCAGTACAGAATCTTTTTCTAACAATACACTTGACAACTGGCATAGTTGGTGTTAGTTCTCAACTTGACACAACCTGAAATCACCTGCGAAATGGATCTCTGAGAATGTATGTGAGAGATTATTTTAATCATGCTGTTAATATGTTTTATTATCATTGGTTAACAAAGAGGCAGTTTTGGTCTATGGAAGGGCAGAATATATCTAGGTGGGAAATTCAAACAGAGACACAGGGAGAAGTAGACAGAGCCGGGGAGAGGCCAGCAGCCACTGGAGTAGCAAGATGTGGGGAAACAAGCCACAAGCCTCAAGGTAAAATATAGAATAATAGAAAAGGGTTAATTTAAGTTGTAAGAGCTAGTCAATAATTAAGCCAGAGCCAAAAAATTTGTAATTAAGATTTAGCCTCAGAGTGGTTATTCGGGACTTGGAGGCTGAGAGAGAAATCTCCAGCTACAATGGGGCCTTTCCATCAATTTGTAGAGAGCAACTTATTGTCTTGGCAACAGCCTGGGTCTGGGCAGCCATTTCCTATTAAATCCCTTTGGCCAACAATTCTCACCCTGTCTTGGTATAAGAAACTTCATTTGGTGGAAATCAATAGCCAGTTCAGGCTATGCCTCCCCTTTATTTGGAAACTTCATTAGTATTAACTTCATATATTTTAGAAGGTTTCAGCTAAACTTGGTTTCCATACCACTCCTCAGATTTCCCTCCATTCTAGCTTCCTCTCCTAAAATACCCTCCCTCACCTTCGTCTCTCTTCCCCAACCCCACCTGTTCTTCCCATACCTGTTGCTCCCTTGTCCCCAGTCACACATAAAATTTATTCTATTTTCCCCTCCCATTGACATCCACGTGTTCTTGCTAGCCCCTTCCTCTCTAGATCTGCAGATTGTAGCTTGGTTATTAACAGCTAATGTCCACATATACTATTATATTCTGTATACATACCATATTTGTCTTTTGGGGTCTTGGTTAGCTCACTCTGGATGATATTTTCTACTTCTGTCTATTTGCCTGGGAGTTTCATGATGTCATTTTTTAATTGCTGACTAATACACCATTATATAAATGTACCATCCTTTCTTTATCCATTCTTCTGTTGAGGGACATCTAAGTTGTTTCCAATTTCAGACTATTGTGGAAAAAACATTAATGAACATCATTGAGCAGGTGTCCTTGGGTTAAAATGAAGTATCCTTTAGGTTTATGCCCAAGAGTGGTATAGCTGGATGTTGAGGTGGATTGATTCCCACCTCTCAGAGGAACTGCCGCACTGATTTCCATAATGGCTATAAACGTTTGCACTCCTACCAGTGATGGATGAGTGTTCCCTTATTCCACATTGTCACCAACATGAGCTGTCTTTTGGGTTATTGATCTTAGCCATTCTCACAGATGTAAGAGTGAATCTCAAAGTAGTTTTTACTTGCAGTTCCCTGATGGCTAAGAATGTTGAACATTTCTTTAAGTATTTCTCTTAAAGCATTTCTCATTTGAATTTCCTGTATTGAGAATGCTCTGTTTAGACATGTACCCCACTTTTAATTGGATTTTGGATCTTTTTATATCTAGTTTCTTTAGGTCTTTATATATTTTAAATAATTGTGCTCTATAAGATGTGGAGTTGGTAAAGATCTTTTCCCATTCTGTTGGTAGCTGCTTTGTCCAAATGATGGTGTCCTTGGCCTTAAAGTAACTTTCAGTTTCATAAGTCTCAACTTACTAGCTATGGATCTTAGCTAATGAAATTCTGTTCATAAAGTCTTCTGTGCCAATGAGTTCAAAGCTATCCCCCATATTATCTTCTACTAGGTTCAGTTTATCTGGTTTTATGTTGAAGTCCTTGATCCATTTGGTGCTAAGTCTTGTGCAGGGTGATAAATATCGATCTATTTGCATTCTTCTACATGTAACCATCCAGTTTGACCAGCACCATTTGTTGAAGACCCTGACTTATCTCCAGTGTGTTGATTTATGTCTATGTCTTCAATTCAATTCTATTGATCAACATGTCTCTTTTTATATTAAAATTGTATGGTTCTTATTACTACTGCTCTGTAGTACAGTTGAAATCAGGGATGGTGATGCCTCCAGAAGTGCTTTCACTGTGCAGGATTACTTAGCTATCCTGGGTTTTGCTTTTCCATATGAAATTGATTATTGTTCATCAAGCTCTGTAAAGAATTGTGATGGAATTTTGATGGTTATTGCTTCAAATCTGTAGACTGCTTTTGATAAGATGGCAATTTTTACTATGTTAATCCCGCCAATCCATGAGCATGGGAGGTTGTAGCATCTTCTGATATCTTCTTCCATTTCTTTCTTCAAAGACTTGAAGTTTTTATCATAAAACTCCTTCATTTGCTTTGCTAGAGCAATTCCAAAATAGTTTATATAATTTGAGGCTATTGTGGAAGGTGTTGTTTTCCTGATTATTTTTTCAGTCTGCTTGTCATTTGTAAATAGGAAGGGTACTGATTTTTGTGAGTTAATTTTATATCCAGCTAAATACACATATATGTGTTTTGCTGAAAGTGTCAGTTGTGGGAGTTTCCTGTTAGAATTTTTTGGGTCACATATGTATAGTATCATATCTTCTGCCAATAAAGATACTTTCATTTCTTCTTTTCTAATTTGTATTTCCTTGATCTCCTTCAGTTATCTCATTGTTCTAGCTAAGACTTCAAGTACCATATGAATAGGTGTGGAAAGAGTGCAGGTGTTAGTGAAATTGCTTTGAGTTTCTCTCCATTTAACTTGATATTGGCTATCAACTTGCTGTAAATTGCCTTTACTATATTAATATGTGTTCTTTGTATAACTAATCTCTCCAGAAATTTTATCATGAAAGGGTGTTGGATTTTGTCAAAGGCCTTTTCTGAATCTAATGATGTGAACATGTGGTTTTTATTTTTTATATGGTGAATTACATTTCACCCCTATGTTCTGATTTTTGATAAAGTAAGGTACTCTTTCAGCTTCCAAAACAAAAAGAGAACCCCCTAGACAGTCACAAACCATTTAATCTACAGTGTTGTCCTGCCTGATATAAATGTGAAGACAACAGTGGCGCAAAGCTTCTGGGAGATACCCACCATGTCTTATTTGACTTGAGGTCCATTCCACCTGATGGATCTCATATTCCATATTGCCTTGTCGTCAAAACCAGAGATTATATAGCTCTGAGACAAGGTAAAACACAATCCTACCCAACTTAAAAATGTAGTGATAAAATGACTCCTAATGATATTCTGCTAGAGTCATACATTGGTACCTTATTTAGTCATTATCAGAGAAGCTTCCTCCTCCAGACAATGGGAACAAATACAGACAACCATTACCATACATTACACAAGCGTGTGCACGCGCGCACACACACACACGCACAGAGAGAGAGAGAGAGAGAGAGAGAGAGAGAGAGAGAAAGAAAGATTGCTACACTCAACACTAAATAGGATGTCTCCATCAAATTGCTCTTCTCAGGGCTTTGAGAACCCCCTGAGGTCATGGTAAAAGTGCAGGTGCCAGAAGGCCTGGAGGACACCTGGAGAACAAAGACCTCTAAATCAACTGAGCAAAGTTCATATTAACTCATTAAGCATGAAGGGGCAAGCACAGTAGGCACCAAGTCGTCTGAGTATGTAATATGGCTTTCAGCTTAGTGTTTTTATGGGAATTTTGAGTGTGTGGATGAGTGGGTCTGATTCTTGTGTCTTCCCTTTGGCTCCTTTCCATCTGTTGGCTTGTCTTGTTCAACTTTGATGTGATAGGTTTTATTTTATCTTACAATATTTTATTTTGCTATGTTTTGTTGCTATCTGTAAGAAACCGATCCTTTTCTAATGAAATACAGAAAGAAAGTGAATCTAATGGGGAGAAAATGGGAGAAGTACAGGGAAATAAAAATGTGATCCAGATATAATGTACGAGAAAGGAATCTATTTTTAATAAAAAGAATTTTTATTTTATGTGCATTGGTATTTTGCCTGCATGTATGTCTGTGTAAGGGTGTCAGATATTGGAGTTATAGACAGTTGTGAGCTGCCATGTGAGTGCTGGGAATTGAACCCCGGTCCTTTGGAGTTCCTGTCTTGACTTCCTTCAGTGATGAACACTAATACTGAAACATAAACCAAATAAACCCTTTTTGACCAACTTGCTTTTGGGCATAGTGTTTCATGATAGCAATACTAACCCTGACTAAAACAGTGAGCAACAGAAACCAAAGAACAGAGCACTTCCTCAACAAAGATGGGGTCATGTATCTATTCCAAAACATTTCAAATATCAAAAACTCTAGATGCCTAGGTGTCAGCATAAAGATACAAATGTAAACAATCAGATGCCAAGAGCTTTATTATGATAGGCCCCGAGGAAACAATTTACTTGAAGCAAAGGACAGCAATTTAAAATAGCAATTATTTATATGCTCAAATATCCTAAAGAGAATATGGATAAGTGCCTTAATGAAGACTGCGCAAACATAGTTAAATGAAATAATAAAAAGAATTTAAGTAATGAAATTAGAGTTTAACAAAGAAATAGAATCATTAAAAAAGAAATTGAAATGAAAATTAAAACTCAGAATATCAAACAAAACCTCAGAAGTAGCACCACTTATAGGTTAAAAGACACACAAAAGAGAACCTTTGATGTTAAGTTTAAAAAAAATGAATCATTTTCACTAAAATCAGGAAGAAGAAATGGTTGCCCACTCTCTCCATAGCAATTAATACAGTACATGAAATTCTAGCTAGAGCAATAAAGCATCTGAAGGATATCAAGGAGATACAAATAGAAAAGGAACTAGTCAATGTATCTTCTTTGCAGGTGAAGCAATTTTATTCATTTAAGACTTTAAAGACTCTACCAGGAATTTCTGCAGTTAATAAAGCTGTTAACAAAGTAGCAAGCTACAAAATTAACATACAAAATTTATTAATACTCTTATATACAAATGACAAACATACTGTGAAAGAAAATAGAAAAATAGTACCTTTCAGAATAGACTCAAAATATATTAGAATAACACCAATTAAGCAAGTGAAAAGCTTATATAACAGAAACTTTAAGGCCCCGAAGAAAGAAATTGAACAATACATCTGAAGACGAAAAGCTCTCTCATGCTCATGGATCTATAGGATTAATACTGTGAAAATGGCCTTCCTACAAAAAGCAACAAAAGGTTCAATGCAAACTCTACAAAAATTCAACACAATTCTTCAGAGAAATTGAAAACAAAACAAAGAAAAAGCAAACCTTTAACTTAATATATGGAAACACAAAACCCAGGATAGCAAAGACAATCCTGTATAATAAGAGAACAGCTGCAGGAATCAAGCATCTCAGGTTTCAAGTGCACTACATAGCTACAATAATAAAAACAGCTTGGTATTTGCTTAAAAGTTGACACATTAATCAATGGAATAGAACTGAAGACCCAGACATAATTTCACACACCTGTGGAACCCTAATTTTTGACAAAAATACCAAAAATACAGACTGAAGGAAAGAGCATTTTAACAAACAATGCTACTCAAACTGGATAGCTTCATGCAAAAAAAAGCAAATAGACACTTATCTATCACCCTGCAAAAGAACTCAAGTTCAAGTGGCTCAAGAGCCTCAAGATAAAAAAAAAATACCTTTAATCTTTTACAAGAGAAGAGAAGTTAAGAAATAGTCTTGAACCCAATGACACCAATGGGACATTCTCAACACAACACAAATAGAACAAGAATTAAGACCAACAACTAATATATAGAACTTCATGAAGTTGTAATCTTCTGTACAATAAAGGACACCATCATCTGAGCAAAGTAGCAGCCTGAAGAATAGGAAACATCTTTACTAATTATATATCTGATAAAAGATTACTTTCTAGTATGTATAAAAAGCTTTTAAAGAGCAAATGAACATCAAAGGAAGAAAAACCAATTTAAAGAAGTGCAGTACAGAATTAAACAGATAGTTCTCAAAAGATGAAACACAAATGACTGAAAAACACATAAGAAAAAGCTCAACATCTTTAAGATATTAGGAAAATGCAAATTAAAACTACTTTTAGAGATCTTTTTACCCCAGTCAGAAAGGCCAAGATCACTAAAATCAATTTAGCACATGCTGATGAGGATGTGGGGAAAAGGAACTCTTATTCACTGTTGCTGAGAGTGCAAAAACATTAACTATGAAAATCAGTGCAGAGCTTTCTCATAAGGTTGATAATCAACCTGCTTCAAGATCCAGCTATACCTCTCTTGGGCATATACTTAAAGGATGCTATATGCTACTACAGAGACAGTTACTTGCCCATGTTAATTGCTGCTGTTTTCCTAATAATCAAAGTGAAAAACAGCCTAGATATCCATCAACCGATTAGTAAAAATGAAAAGGTGGAATATTTACACAATAGAATATTATTCAGCTCCCAAGAAAAACTAAATTATGAAATTTCTGGTAAATGGGTGGAGCTAGAAATAATCATCCTAAATGAGGTAACTCAGACTCAAAAGGCCAAATAAAGCATGTTTTCTATTACATATGGATGTTAGTTTCTAAGCTTAAAGTATATGTGTTTCAATTTCAATAACAAGAGAGCATAGATAGCTAGAAATGGACCAGCGAGTAGGTGGGGATCTACCAAGAACAGGGAAATAGAATAGTGTCATAAAGAAATAAAAAAGAAACTAGAATAGGAGGATTAAAAGGAGAGGGGGATAGAAGCACAGGGATTAGGAGACAATATGGGAAGGGATAACTAACACTAAAGGCCTTTGGAAGCCATAGAAACTTACGACTATAGAGACTCTAAATTATACTCACATGAAAGTAAGTTAAATGGAGATATGTTATACCACCAAGTAAAACTTCCAGTGCCTCGACTGTGCCCCATCTCCTCATGTTGTTGGCTGAACGTGTCCCATAGACCTCTCCCCCAACATCACAGACTAGTGCCAATGCCGTTTGATACTCTCCACAGCCTGATGAGAAGCCCTTATTGCTGAGGGCACCACTTATTATGTCACTGAACACAGAAAATTAACACTGGTATACACCTAGGTTTACTGCTACTGACTATAATTCATAGTTCCAGAAAGTACTCTGTAGAGACAGGAAGAGTAAATCAGTCATCATCATCAGCCACATGTGTTCATGGCAACATTATTCTGAATAGCCAGAAATGAGAAACAACCTAGATGTCCCTCAACTGAAAAATGGATAAAGAAAATGTGGTACCTTTACACTATGGAGTATTGTTAAACTGTTAAAAAAAAAAAAAACAATGACATCATGAAATTCATCTGCAAATCGATCATCCTGGGTGAGGTAACTCAGATCCAGGAAAACAAAGATGGCATGTTCTCATTAATTAGTGGATATTAGCCATAAAATAAAACATAACCATGCTACAATGCAGAGACCCAAAGAAGCTAAGTAACAAGGAGGTCTCAAGGAGGGACATACTGTGAAAAGGAAATAAAAAAGACATCACAGTTGAGTTTGGGTCTATGAGGGGCTTGGGCATGGAAACAGGAGGGATCAGGTGTGGGAAATATGGAGGGAGAGAGTAGTGGGAGAGACAATTGGAGTCAAGGGTCATCTCGAGGACCAACTAGAAGCCTAGTGCAATGGAAACTCCCAGGAATCTATGAGAGTGAACCTGGTTAAGACTCCTAGCAATGGAGAAGCAGAGTATGAACTGGCCATCTCTTATAATCAGGCAGGAATTTCAGTGGAGGGATTGGGACACCAAGCAAGTCACATAATCTTTGGCCTACAATTTGCTCTGCTCACAAGATGTGCTGGGGTAAAGGTAATGCAGAAATTATGGTACTGGTTAACCAGTGACTGCTCAAGCTTGAGACCCATACCATGAGAGGGAGCCCACCCTCTGGCACTGCTTAGAGACCCTAGAGACCTAGGATAAAACCAAATATGACCGGTGACTAAGAAGTCAATGAAATGATTCCTAATGATATTCTGCTACACTCATAGATTGTTGCCTATCCCAATTGTCATCAGGGAGGCTTCATCCAGTTTCAGATGGAAATAGATGCAGAAAACCACAGACAAACATTAGACAGAGCACAGGAATCCTGTAGAGGAGGGTAAGGAAGGATTGTAGGAGCCAGAGGAATCAAGGACATCACAAAAAAAAAGAAAAGAAAAAAGAAGAAAGCCCCACAGAATTGACTACCCAGGGCTGAGAAAGGCTTACAGAGACTGAAGCACTAACCAAAGAGCCTGCATGGGACTGAACTAGGCTCTCTACCCATATGTTAGAGTTGTGAAACTTGGTCTTCTTGTGGGACACATAACAGTGGGAGCAGGAGCTATCTCTGACACTGATTCCTGTTTTGGAGACCCTTTCCTCCTCCAGGGTTTCCTCATCCAACCAGTGGGAGAGGTGCCCAGTTTTACTGCAACTTGGTATGCCATGGCTGGCAGATATCCCTGGGAGGCCTGCCCTTTTCTGAAAAGAAGTGGAGGGGGAGGGGATGGGGAGGGGAAGTAGGGAGGTTCTGGGGAGAGACTGGAAGGAGTGGAAGGAGGAGAAACTATGATCGGGCTGGGAAAAAAATCAATTAATTTTTTTATGTATTAGTTAATAATAAAAAAGAGACTTTCCCCAATTCACTGAGATAAAAATCTCTCAGTACTCAGAAGAGAAAGTAAACATAGAGTCCCACTGCTAATTAAGAACATACTTGCAATTGATACCTCATGGGAAAGAGAAAATCAGGGTTTTCCAATAGAGTACTACTGGTATATCTAACACTTTCAGAGCAGGCCCCATGACCAGGAGTAGCTGGCCAACACAAAACCTAGACTCCATATGCTTTGTAGGTTTTTTGTTTTCTTTTCTTTTGGTAATTTTAATCTTACTTAGTTTTGTTTTTTGTTTTGTTTTGTTTTTAATTTAGATGCAGAGGCATGGGTGAAGTTGAGTGGCTAGGAAGAAGGGGAGGGTCTGGGAGGAGTTGGAGGAGGAGAAAAATATCAGAACAGAATGTATGACAAAATCATAATATTAAAAAAATCAATTTTTAAAAAGTCTTTGTTTGGACCTGTAAGATGGCTTAGTGGATAAAGAGCCTTGCTGGCAGGCCTGATGGCCTGAGTTTAAACCCTGGGATCCACAGAGTGATAGGGAAGAATATATTCCTTTAAGTTGTCTATTGAACCTCCAAACATGTGCTGGAGCATGTGGACACTCACACACACACACACACACACACACACACACACACAAATAAATGAAATAAAAAATTAATAAAGAAATGAAACAGTTTGCTGTTTAACTTCCTGTTTGTCATCCTTTCTGTTTATTAAAAATAAGGCACGAAGAACCTGGAAATTCCTGGTTGAATCCAAGACCCAGATCACAGATGTGGTTTAGTTATTAGTAACTGATGGATAAAAATATTCAATGGATTTATCTTAGACTCTGTTTGTTTCATCTCTAAATGGATTACAGTGACATGTTATCAGCTTGTTGAAAAGTTAACAGAAGTCATGACTGCACAGTGCTTAATGGAATATTTAGCATATATGTTTTTAATAAATGAGGAGAGACTGACTTCTCTCCCTGATTGGTGTGGAGCACCTGTGAGATGAACTCTTACTACTTCTCCTGTTCCATGTTCATATCTGTGGCACCATCTGACCTTTTGGTCTAAATGCTGTAAAACAAACACTGCAAAAGAAAAATGAACTACCTGTGAAAAGCCCTTCTCAAACTATTTTTTCTCCAAATTAGCTTAAACATGTGTCCTCCAAGATGAACTGGAGTAAGGCTAAGGAAGTCAGCAGCAATTTATCACAATGGTGCCAGAGTAAGTGTGGATCATGAAAGGCATTTCCTAGCCTGAGCCTTGCCACAGGCAGACTGGTACATGGAGTGAAAATGTATCTATTAGCACACACAGATGGGGCCTGCATCCGGGGAAGGGAGGACTAGTGGTGAAATCAGCCTTTTTAAATTTGCATACAGAAGTGGAGAAGAAGTTCTACAGCAACTTCAGATGAATATTCCTAAGTTATTTGACATCAGCAGCAAATAAAAATCTGAGGGATTGTGGAGATAGATGGCTTAATGAGTTTACCATGCAAGCAAGAGGGCCCGAGTTCAAGCCCCAGACTCCACATAAAAAGCTGACTGTGGTGGTGTTCTTATAATTCCAGCACTGGGGAAGGAGAGGCAGTCCAGGTGAAACACCCATCACCAGGTCCCACTGAGATATTCTGTCTCAAAAGACAACATGCGTGGCACCTGAGGACTGACATCCAAGGTTAACCCCTGGTTTCCATGTGCACACACATACACATGTGAATGCAGACTCTCATAAATGTGCACATGCTTATGCACACACCATGAGAAAACAACGATAATAAAACATAGGGGCCAGTTAGTTTCTTATATTTTAACACCCTGCAAACCAATACCAGCACATCTTTTCTGAAGTCTCCATCACGATGAACCATGAACTGCAAGCTTGCTATGGTGCATCAAGCAGCACAGGACAATGGCAAATGACACATCACACACTGATTTACTCTCACACTTCAGGCACTTAAATCATAAGATTCTCTTAACAGCACTCAAGGTGACTTTGACTTTTATTGTTCCCATTTCAGAGATGAAGTTACATTAAGCCTTTGGAAAGAGAATTATCTATTTCAGACATGATCATAAAAATACACTTTTTAGTTCTAACAAAATTCTCTCTTGGAGATTTAGTAAAACACAGGCATTTTTGAAAAACTGCACAGCAGAAAAATGGTTTGGTTTAATAAAAGACACCATTGTAGTCTGTTGTCTACAGTAATGGAACAAGCTGCAGGTGGACAGTGGCCACTGTCATAGGAAACAGAGCACAAGTAGACAGTGTCCCTGTCATGGTGAACAGAGCACAGGCGGACAGTGTCCCTGTCATGGGGAACAGAGAACAGGTGGACAGTGTCCACTGTCATGGGGAACAGAGCACAGGTGGACAGTGTCCCTGTCATGGGGAACAGAGAACAGGTGGACAGTGTCCCTGTCATGGGGAACAGAGCACAGGTGGACAGTGTCCCAGTCATGGGGAACAGAGTGCAGATGGACAGTGTCCACTGCCTGACATACAGTGAACGTTTCCATGAAGCAAGCTTGCATGGACAGGAGAAAAGACCAGAAAAGTTGTGCATGTAACTAATCAACTACTTAGCAGGAAAAGCCTCTTACAAAGACACACTGTGTCCCTCCCCATGGCTTTCAGACTATTGAAACCATGGGCCCCAAGTCATGGAATTTCCCCAGAGAAGGAAAAGGGTGAAGCTGGTGCTGGGCAGAGTGGGTATCTTGTCTCCTAGGAGATTTCATTTGACTCCCAGGGAAAGATTTCACACAGTTCTGACAGTCTGTCAGACCACCTTGCAGGAGAGGCTGGAGCTGAGAAAACGAGAGGTCAGAGATGTCAGGAGCCTGCTTTGACCAGGACTGATGTGCTATGCATACCTTTTGTCCTCTAAACCAAGACCTCATATCCATACCCTAATGGTGACTGCAGGGATCAACAGATCTCTTTGTCCCTCTTCCTAATGTGGCCACAGTGACTATAAATCTCCCTTTTCTGTTTTTTACTGATGACTCCTAAACTGGATTATTGAGGATAGGTGGCTGGATTTGGCTTGTCAGGGCTACCAAGGCCCAAGCTGCAACCCAAATAACCAGGATAATGATCTGACTTCTCGATCCTCCACACAGTGTCTCAAAGGAATTTTCCTTCCACCCCACCCATACGCCCCACGCCAGGATCTCTTTATGTAACCCTGCTTCTAGCCTTGTATGGAAACTTGTTCTATAAATCAGACTGGTCCCACACCCAGAGATCAGTCTGCCTCTGCCTTCTGTGCTGTGAATAAAGACTTGTGCTTCCATACTGCTCGGCCCTGGTCCCCTCCCGAAGTGCCTTCATCTTGATCAGTCAGTGAAGAGTATTTTCTAACTTACATGGGAATTTGAACACTTCTACAATTCCCCAGTCGAATTTCTAATATCTGTATCACCTTCATCCCATCGTTTCCCATTCTAGGTGCAAGCCGTCTGCCTGGTAGCCAAGCTCATCCATTCCCTGTCACTTACTGCTCAGCTTGCCCCATGTGTCTTCTCTGGAATCCAGTCTGTTGAAGCCACCTCTTTGTTTGGAACCTCCTCCACTCAATTGCTCTTTATTCATTCCCTCAATACTCACTTACTGAATACTTTAATCTGATATCAGCTACTCCATCAAGCTTTCCGACACATTTCTGAGGGCTGACTGCTCTTCTTGTGTGTCTATAAAACACTGCATTATCTTCCTCAGAGTGGGCACAGACTCAAAAGGTCTATTTCCGCGTCTCTCCCTTAACTGTTCTGAACTTCTTTAGCACAGATTCTGTATCAATTTTCT
Source organism: Microtus oregoni (assembly GCF_018167655.1). Classification (NCBI taxonomy): domain Eukaryota; kingdom Metazoa; phylum Chordata; class Mammalia; order Rodentia; family Cricetidae; genus Microtus; species Microtus oregoni. The sequence continues at coordinate 46,958,750 of NW_024543062.1, forward strand.
TTTGCATCCGTGATCCTTAGCAAATTTCTGGGGTTAGGTACCAGTAGCTTAGTCTTAGCCCAGCACTCATGAGACGACTCAATGTTTTATACAGGTGATTGAGGGAAGCAAAAATAGTACTGCTTCCTAACTTGTCAGAGGTTCATGGCTGTGACCCCAGAATAAAAGACATATAAACAAGAAAGAAGCATAGACAGTCATAATCAGTGTCCTGATGCCTTTATTGTTTGGAGCAAGGGAGAGTCGGTAGTTACACAAAATATAAGCAGAGGACAAAGGTTATAGAATGTCACAATAATTTATGATGAGGGCATATGTGTCTACTCATTCTCCTTTGCCTGTGGATGTAGGGCAGGGCTACTGAGTGATGTGCTGATGAACTCCTACTGTTACAGAGAGCCCACCAGAGATGGCCATTGAGATAATTGACAGAGAGTCCTTACTTACTCCACCTGGCCGGGCCTCCACTCAGGTATTCAGGACCTTAGTGTGGCACATTTTCCAGAGCATGGGATTTTTGAAGGCAGAAACCATGTCTTGACATCGTTCTTGGCAACTGCAGGGGTGTTTCATGGAAGCAGGCAGAAGCTAAAATAAATTGTTAGCCGAGTGGGGAGATTTACACAAGTTTGTAGTTCAAAAGAAGCTGAGGTAAACTAGCTGGCACTTCTTGACCTTGGGTTTCTAGAATGGAGTTGGGTAATCTTCCAGGGGATACTCCATTAAGGAGATAAAATTCTACCTAAGCTTGAAATAGCCTCAGCAAATTGCAAAATGGAAGAACCATTGTGCTGTCTTGTCCTGTCCCACTATCATCAGGAAGCCAACTAGGCTTTGTGGAAGACCTTAGGAGAGAAGCCCAGAGGCTGTCTGTAGTCTCTGTCACCCCCTGCTGTCATCTTTCTGACTCCATGCTGCCACAGTTTGCACAGAAAATAAATGTGAATTATTTTAAATATTTTATTTCATACATATTTATTTAGAAAAATATCATAGTCATATTTAATATTTTTTACTTATTCCTTTGTTTTATTGTAAAACAGATTTTCTCCCTCACGCACACACCTATGCACATGCATACACACACAATTTATTTACTCACATCACTAAGTAAAAGAACAAAATTTATGAGAGCCACATGTGGCAGTATATACCCATAATCACAGCACTAGAGAACCTGTCTTGTTCATGGTGTATGTGTGTGCGTGTATCCTTGCTTGTTCTTATGCATGTAGAACCATGGGCTGGCATCAAGTGTCTTCCTTTAATGTCCTCTTAAATTTTGAGAAAGAATCTCATTGAACCTGGAGTTACCTGATTAAGCTAAACTGCCTGGCCAGGAAATCGCAGGGATCCTCCTGTCTTGGCTCCCCAGAGATGGCTGCTTATGCTTGTTTTTTTCTGTGGATGTTAGGAATCAAACTCATGTTGTCATACATGTGCTCTGAATCAGCACCTCATACTATAATTTTCCTTTGAACAAATATATTAAAGATTTTAAATATATTAAGTAGAAAATCCAATAAATCCCAGATCATGGATCAAATCCTATGAGTAGAGTACAGGGATGTAAGTGGCATTGACTTCTGTGTTCTGTTACAGAAATCTTAGTGGGGTCAACAAGGGATACATTTCAGACAGGAAGCACTTTGAGAGTCATCAGAATCCAATTTCAGATGTTCAGTGTAGCTTGGAAATGCAATGGTTTGGAGGAGACATAGGGTACATGTGCCACCATGACTAGCTTCTCGTGTATGTATTCTGGGAAACAAACTTAGACTCCTCTGCTACTGAACCAGCACCCTCCCACCACCTTCACTTCCAGATCCCAAAGGCTTCCTTAGCATCTCAAAAAGCCAAACAGATCTTTACAAGACATATATGCCCAAGACATACATGTTCCTTCCTGTGAGCCTTCAAATATAAGAACTAAATCTACTCCCCAGAGTTACTAATGTGACAGAGTAGATATGATTCAATCACACATTCTAGTTGTCCTAATGTTTTTTCTATGCTTCACTCAAAAGAACATCCTAACTTTTCAGTACATTAAATTCTTGAAGCCTGGTGTAAAAGTGGCATTTAATGAAAGACCCCATTTCTAGTTTTCTGTTCCTATTAGACTCCCCATAAAGTTTAAAGACAGCCTTTATGAAGCTGGAAATCAATTCTCTGAAGTATAGTGGTGTAGGGGTGGTTATCTGAAAGCCCAGCACTTGTAGGGTAGAGGCAGAAGGCTCAGGAGTTCAGTCATCTCCTGCTCCAGAGAAAATACAAGGCTAGTTTCAGCTAGACAAAGCCATTTCTGGGAAAAAAAAATGAGAAGATAAGAAAAATAAAGAAAAGAAGGAAGAAAAAAAGGAATGAAGGAAGGAAAAAAGAAAGAAAATGATGAAGAAAGGAAGGAAAAGAGGAATAAAGAAAAGTAAGAAATGGAAGAAAGAAGGAGGGAGGGGGAAGGAAGGAGGGAGAGAGGAAGGGAGGGAGAGAGGAAGGAAGGGAAAGAGGGAGAGAGGGAAAGAGAGCTCCTGGGGAGAAGTGGCATCTTCAAAGAATGATTGACTGGTAAGAAGTTCCTACTGTGGAGAAGTTGGAGTGTTGCAGGGTCAACAGCTAGTTACCTTCTTCTGGGCTCATTCTAGGCTTCCAGAACAGCCATTCCATGCCCATCTCTGTGTCAGAACTAACGACTTTGACTAATGGATAAAAACTTTTGGAATATATTAACCTAGCTGGTGACTAGCTTCCACCAGCCCAAAGATAAGAATACCATTAGATAGCATTTGAAAGCTATAGAAAAGGTGCCCCCACCGCTCTGACGCACTCACCCATGCATTTCTTTATTCTATAAAACTATAAAACTCCATGAAAGTACCCTCGTTGGAACATGGAATTTGAGATAACCTAAGTCTGTGTTCCCAGGCCATGGTTACTCAAAATTGCTCCTGAATGAACTAGCTCTTATTCTCTTTAGTATGAGAACTATAGACTGTTTTGTTTTGCATCAAGACAGGGAAGGAAGAAATTTTCTGTGACATGTTTCCTGTCACTGTGCCTTCTGCTAAGTGTATTCAGTTGCTAAATATTTGTGTGGAGGTCTCCATGGTCTGGGAAATTTTATACATTGCTCTGACACAGTAATATCCCAGAGAAAAAAAAATAAAAATCTGCTTCTATAAAATCTGTTCTTTTTTCTGTGGCAAAAAAAAAAAATGCTCTCTAAATTTGGATACCATTTGAATCAAGAACCCTCCTCTTACAGTATCAGCTTTTGCAACTGCCTAGCCAGAGACAATTTTCCAGCTCTTGTGGGTAGAATGCTCTGATGACTCCGGAATGTGGATCTCAGCCTTCACCTTGATAGGCACAATCCCAGATTGCACTATAGTGACCACGGAAGTTCACAAGATCAAAACTCCTAAAATCTAAATCCTGAAATAACAAAATAGTTAGATCACTACAGACAGCTTAAATGATTCAGAAAAGGCAGAGAGAGATGAGTGTGACCTTTAAGCAGGACCCTGTTTTTTGGCAGAAACATAGTGAGGGGTTCATCTCAGATCTCACCCACATTGATTGATGGATAGATGGACCATATCTTCCATGCCATGCAGGCAAATAAGCAAATACTCACACCAGGCAGGTGAAGGAGAGAAAATTCCCCACAGGAAGAAGCTGGCTGCAACCTTTACAGGGTGGAAATTATTTCGTAGTCTGAAAGCTGGGAAGTGTAGTCTTTCAGGAGGAAATTATCAAAATAACAGAAATTTTATTTGGGAAAAGTTGGAACACACAATCATATGGTTTGGAATCAGATGCCATTTTACCACAATGCAAAACACTTTTATAGAATTCCTAACAATAAAAGTTAAATTAAAAATAATTTGGGAAGAACAATTTGAAAGATTATTTAAAAGGCAGTTGATACTGTTCATAAATGGAGTTTATTTAAAAAACTTGTAAAATACTTTAGAAAATTTTCCAGCCAAGCCATACTATGTAATAAAGTAGGCAATGATATCCATACAATAGTAGCTTTGCATGTATGAGAACTTGGTTATATGACTGATGGCCATGTAAGAGTAACACTTATGAGCAAATAAAAAGCATGCGTAGTGCAATACTAGAACATGTGAAATAACTGGATTCCTGTCTCTGGAGATGGTGTTTCATGCTCACAGTCCTATGTCTGCTGCCATCTGAAGTGCCTTAGAGGATACCCTGAGCCATTAGAAGAGGCCAACCACCTCTACCTCCTGTGTAGCTGCCTAAACGGAAAGCTTGTTTTTAACTTAAAAAAATACATTTTATTTTATTTACTTGTTTTTGTTTGTGTGGATGGGTGCAGGAGTGCTGGAGCACCAATGTGGTCAGAGAACAGCTTACAGGAGTTTGTTTTCTCCTTCTAACACCTGAGTCTTAGTGACCGAACTCAGGCCATCAGCCTTGATAATTAGAACCTTTACTCTCAGCACCATCTCACTGGTCTCCAGAGAGAGAGAGAGAGAGAGAGAGAGAGAGAGAGATTTTTAAACATCTTTCAAAAATGTAGATATGAAAAAACTGAACGATTTTCAGCACAATTTAAAAAATGAAATAAAAAAGAACTTTGAACTTTGTGAATGTGTGTGTGCATATGTATGTCAATATGACAAGGCACATGTATAGATGTGAATCCTCACTTCCCCTTTGTTGAAGGCAGTATCTCTGTTCACTGCTTCCTATGGCTGACTGTCCTAATCACGTTCTATTGCTGTGAAGAGACAACATGACCACAGTAACTGCTCAAAAGGAAAGCATTTAATTAGGGCTGGCTTACAGTTCCAGCGGTTTAGTTCATAGTCATCCTGGCAGGGAACAGGGCAAGCTGCAGGCACACATGGTACTGGAGAAGTAACTGAGAGTTCTTCATACAGATCCACAGGCAGCCGGAAGAGAGAGAGAGCTGCTGGGCATGGCTTGGGCTTTTTGAAATCTCAAAGCCCACCTACAGTGACATACTTCCTCCAACAAGGCCACACTTCCTAATCCTTTTAAATAGTGTCACTTCCTGAGGACAGCACATTTTCATCTATGAGCCTGTGGAGGCCTCTCTCTTTTAAATCACCAGGCTGACTTGCCAGCAGCCTGGGATTCCCTGCTCTCTGGCTCGCTGCCTCCACCCTACTGTAGGAGCACTGAGATTAGGACGTAGGTCCCTGCTTCTCTTGAGTTTTGCAGATCAAATCTCAGCTCTCTGTGTTTGCCTGATAAGCGCTTTCCCCACTGACTCTCCAAGTCTATACAATTCCCACTGTGGTATTAAAAGTAGTTCAAAGATGATATATATAGCCTAGTGGGGTCTATGAGTTAATACTGACATGCTGGGTTTTTTTTGGTTTTTTTTTTTTTTGGTATATTACATGTTTTTTAAATGATTCAAATTTATTTATATAATGTTTATTCAAAAGTTTGTTGGAAGTCAAACATCATCATTCAGAATAATACGAAGAACAGAAAGAAGCCTTCACCTTTTCTGGATATTGAAATTTCAAAGAAAGACCAGAGGGCAGATCAACCAGTGAGAAACTTAGACATGCTGTACAGAGAAGCCAATAAAGAGGCTATAGAGGATAGCCAGTCAGTGGAGGCACACACCTTTAATCCCAGCACTGGAAGGCAGAGGTAGGAGGATCTCTGTGAGTTCAAGGCCAGCCTGGTCTACAAGAGCTAGTTCCAAAGAAACTACCATCTCAAAAACAAACAAACAGCAAAAACAAAACAAACAAACAAGAAGAACCAAAAAAAAAAAAAAAAAAACAAGAGGAAAGAACTGCTCACCAACATTATATTGTTAAGGTATTTTCATAAACCATTATCTCTTTCATTTTCTTCAGTTCTTTTATTGCAATAAATTAAAATAAGTGTACATACAAGATATCAAAATTGCTAGAAAAATTAATGTCAGTAGGAGAAAACTGATTTCTTTGTTCAGGTTTTATCTTTTTAAAACGTACAAAATTAAGTGCACTAAGATAAATCATGATGCCAATCCTTCCCCAAGAGTCACTATTTAGATTTGAAAAAAACAATTCTTCCAATTTCCAGCATAAACTGAAGGATTTTTTTCCTTTCACCATTTGGAGTTTCAATCCTTTGTAATTATGAGCTCTGTAACTGAGATTTTTTTTTTAATTTTCTGAGCTTTGAAAGTATAGTTTTCACAATTGTCCCACTAAAATTTCTCTCTGTCTGTCTGTGTCTGTTTATATGCACTGGGTGTGGCACTCTGCGTGTAGTGGGGGAGAGAAGGGGTTGGAGGAGAACTTGAGAGAATAGGATGATCGAAATGGAGGAAGAACAGATATGAGAGCAAGGAAAGAGATATCTGATTTAGAAAGCCATTATGGAGTTAGCAAGAAACCTGGCTCTAGAAAAATCCCCAAGAACCCACAGGGTTCTTGAGACCCTAAGCAAAAGAGGAAAGGGTGTCTGAATTGACCTTACCCTGTAAGACTACTGATTATCTTAAATATCACCATAGAACCTTCATCCAACAAGAGATGGGGAACAGAGGCAATGACCCACATCGGAGCACTGGACTGAGCTCCTAAGATCCAGTTGAAGAGTGGAGGGAGTGAGAGTATGAGCAAGGAAGTCAGGACCATGAAGGTTCATCCACTGAGACAGTTTGCTTGAGCTAATGGTAGCTCACCAACTCCAACTGGAGTGGGAGTGAATGAACATGGGAACAACCAAGCCTCTCTGAAGGGAGTTAGCAGCTGGGGCAGACTGAGGGGGTCACTGATAGTGACACTGGGATGTGTCTCTACTTGCATATACTGGTTTCATGGGATCCTATTCTCTTTGGATGTAAAGCTTGCTCAACCTAGACATAGCAGAGAGGGCCTTGGACTTTCCACAGGATGGGGTGTATGGCATTCCCTTAGGTTTGGAGGGGTAGGGGTAGGGTCTGTGGAGGGAGAGGGAGGGGACTGGGAGAAGGGGAGGAGAGGGAATTTGGATTGGTTGATATTTAAATGTCTTCCTCTATTTTCCTTTTCTTTTTTCTTTCTTTTTTTTTTTTTGAGTCTGGGGTACTCACATCATGCCTGGATTTTACATGAACTCTACCTAGAGTGTAGATCTTCATGATTACACAGTTTATATTTACCCACAGATCTGTGTATTCTGCAAGTACCTTTGCTTTGAAACTAATGTCACAGTGCCAGTTGGTCAGCAGAGAGGTTGTCATTTATTACAGAATATCTTCTTGAGTCTCCATTCTTATTTCATCCCAGATAGAGAATGAGCTTTTATTTCCAGACAGTGACACAAATCCACTAAAATATCTAGACACATTGAAAACAGATTATAATGAAAATAAATATCCACAGAAATCCTGGGACTTACCCTAAACTGACAGACCAGACCAGAGGAACAATCTGACCCACGCAGAGACCTTGGACCTTCACACTGCCCCACAAATTTGAGTGTTCCACAAATAGAATTTTAAGTTTTTCACTTCGGAAATGGTTTCTCCTCTCCCTGTGTGATAGGAAGTTGGCTATCCAAAACTAACCTTGTTTTTTCCAGGAAAGAATGAAGCTATATTTCTTCTTCACTTTCATATATTGTTCTTTGGAGAAGATTGGTATGTGGTCACACAAAGGCCCCTTTAATGCCTTCTAAGCAGAGAATGTCTAGTTATTTCTCTCTTGAGGATTCCGGGTAAATCAGGTTAGCTGAATGGTGCTATCTGATGCTAGGTTCCAGAAACTCCATGATCTAATCACTTTCTATTCCAACATGGAATGTCACTGGGGTGCTTAAGATTGATTTCACTTGATGAGATTCAGAGTCACCATGGAAACAAACCACTGGGCAGGCCAGAGAATGATTTCTAGATTGTGTTAACTGATGTGAGAAGACCCACTTTAAATGTGAGTGATGCCTGCCTATCCAGGGGCTGGCATGGGAGATTGCATAAGGAAGAGAGAGCCAGCTGAGTACCAGAAAGATTGCACCCCTACATGCTTCCTGACTCTGGGCACAATGTGACCAGCTGCTTCCTGCTCCTGCCACCGTGCCTTCTTAGTACTGTACTTACCTTCACACTCTGAGACAGAACGGTTCCTTCCTTTTGTTACTTCATAAGGTCTATCCATCACAGCAGTGAACAAAGTAACCTAAGAAATCATTATTCTCAGAGGCCTGGCAACCTACACAGGCCAATCTGCAACCTGATTTTCCCATCAGTTTCCAAAAGGTTTAAATGTTCAAATTTCCCAGCTGTTCAATGTGGCTGTTATGAATCACCAATCGTGAGATGTGCTAATGGATTGTCACTAAAACACTCAAAGTGGTCCTTAAGTAACAAGCAAATACAGCTAAATTGTTTAACTTTGTCTTTGCAAATCATCACTTTTCTACAAAGTTCCTCAAAAGTGTCAAGATGTGAAATGTGATTTATCCTAGCTTATTGAGCCTTTTAGTTAACTATTACAGCTAACAGTCATGGCACACCTATAATAGACGATTGTCATGGATCTCTCAGGAGAACAAAATGGCATGCCTTGTCATCCTCGTTCCTAAAAAGTCGCTACCATTTCCCACCTTAGAAACTGAGGCTGGTGCTTAAGACACAGCTCAGTTGGAAAAGTACTTGCAGGTGTGAACATGAGTGTGGGCCCTCAGGCCAAGTGAGGAACAGTGAAGCACACCCTGGACAGCTCTCAGAGCATGGCAGGTTAGGATCTTTCTGCACCCAAATCAGAACAAGGCTCATTCAACTCCAGAGAGAAAAAGGACATGATAGTAGAGTCAGTTAAGCTCTGTCTCTCTGCCAGAAAACTGGCTCCTCCACAGTCATGCGACCAGCAGTCTGCCTGGGAAGTGGCTACTTCTGTTGCATGCTCCCTCCTTGCACTCCCTCCAGCCTGACTTGGTATGCATCTGCTCTCAATCAGGTCTGCATTAGGAGCAAATTAGGAGCATCCCCTTGTCCTTTTGTCTTACCTATCCCCAACCCAGTGACTTGAGCTATATAAGCTTGTCCCTCATGTCAATAAGTTATCCTCCCACAGACCCTGTTTCCCCACTTCCTCTGTATCCTAGACCAACCACTGGTGCACAATGGCCAACCAGGGGCAGTGGGCACACACATGAGGACCTGAGTTCATATCTCTAATACCCATATAAAATACCATACAGAGTATGGTAGCACATGCCTGTAAATACCAGGGAGAGTGTGACAGGAGGATTCCTGGAGTTTGCCAGCCAGCCAGAGCAGTCAAATAGGTGAACTCAGAGTTGAGATAGAGTGTTCATCTTAAAAAGTAAGATGGAGAGGGCTGGGAAGTTGGCTCAGTGATTAAAATACTTATCACTTGGTGTAAGAGGTCCTTCCATTTATGTGTTGCTTTCATTGGTTATAAATTTATTCATTGGAATAAAGAAACTGCCTTGGCCTATTTGATAGGGCAGAACTTAGGTAGGCGGGAAAAACAGAACTGAATACTGGGAGGAAGAAAGCAGAGAGAAGAATGCCATGGAGCCACCAGAGACAGACATGCTGAATCTTTCCTGGTAACCCAGTGCCACAGATTAAAAGAAATTGGTTAAATCAAGATGTGAGATCTATCCAATAAGAGGCTAGAACTAATGGGCCAAGCAGTGATTTAATTAATACAATTTCTGTGTGGTCATTTTGGGGATAAGCTAGTGGGGTGGCCAGGATGAACAAGCAGGCCCTCTCCTGTGATCTACCTGCTTGCCACCGTGTCCCTGCCATGATGACAGTGAGCTAATCCTCTGAAACTATAAGCAAGTCCCAAATAAATTCTGTTTTCTTTTTTATAAGAAGTGCCATTATCCTTGTGTCTCTTTACAGCATTACAACACCAACTAAGACAATATGTAGCACTTTGCATGCACTCGAACACATCTATGCCACACGCATACATAGACATGAAAATAAGGTAGAGACATAGTGAGGAAGACAACAGTGTCAACCTCTGTTCTCTGCATGTGTACACACACATGCCCACATACACACATACACAGGAAAACATAAGCACAATTCAGTTAATATCATTTCAGTGTGCAATATGATTTACTTTGACAAAAATCTCAAGCTCATTCTTTTTGATAATTTTTCATTTCTATCAGAAATGCTGCCTCAGTTTTAATACTTGTCAAATGAACCATCATGAAAGACTTTGCAACATGAAGACTAAACAGTTCTATAACAGGAGAACCTGGAAATGATTGCAGATCATTGGCTTTGTTTCTCTTCGGAATGTCCTTTTCTTTTCTCTGATCATCTTTGCTTTAACTCTACAAACACCTAGGCTGCTTCTGATTGAAAACCTTTTAGCTGATCTAGCCATCAGAGAGGTGGAGAAAACTATAAACATCACCATTTTGGTCAAATTATTCTATGATACATTTTCTAATTATTATGTTTTAATAAGTAACTATGTTGGTGGACAAAAATACAATATGTATATATAATTTGAAATGGAGTCTCACATACTGTAATCATCCTGCTGGTCTGTTGTTTGCTATAACCTCTAACTTACAGTGATCTATATACCTCTACTTCTTAAATGGTGAAATTAAAGGTTTATGCCATTGCACTTGACAGAGACAGAGAGAGAGAGAGAGAGAGAGACAGAGAGAGAGAGACAGAGAGAGACAGAGAGAGAGAGAGACAGAGAGAGAGAGACAGAGACAGAGAGACAGAGAGACAGAGAGAGAACTGACTTCAACAACAAACGACAAATGTTTTCCCAGAAGCCCACTCATTCAGCAATGGACTACAGCACCCATGGGCCTATCCATTCTTAAGGTAAGAATTCTCATGAGTCTCTCACTTTCCCCAAAACCCTGTCTCTAAACATTGCAACATTCTAGGCAAGGCCTTCAATACAAGAGTTTTTGATGAACATTTAAGATACAACCAGCTGAGATAGTGGCATATCCTATACTAATAACAGTTGGGGAATTAGAGTAAGAGATTTCAAAGCCCTGCCTGTGCTGTATTCTTGTTGAGATTTTCTTTGTGTTCCAGCAAGGCTACAGATTAATCCATTTTTGCTGACAAATGAAATCTATGCAGCTAGATAACAAAATTCCAATGACAGACCTGCTCTCCAGTCTTTCCCCCTCCATTTGCCTCTTCTAAAATTAGTAATAATCAGAAAAGAGCAAACACAAAATTATTTTGACCCATAGCCAGGACAGAGAATTACTAAATAGCACACAAAACTTAGAAATCCCCATGGGTAGCTAATTACCTATTCAGCTAAATAAACATGTAATATGCCAATCTAAATATACAAAACACTAACTGACCCAGGCATATGTTTAATTATAATGTCCAGTTGACAGAACCCAGCAGTCAGCTCTGCTCAGCCTCAGCTCAATACCTCCAGTGAGGGACCACGTTGTCAGATAGCAAGCATATTTCTAGGTGGCTATCGCTTTTTATTTAGGTTTGTAAGACTGAAGTATCCCAGTTCTTCTCCTTGCATCCACAGTAACTTGATCTTCATTCATGATAAGGCAAATAACTGAATATTTATGGATTATGCCTTAGTCAAACATTACAATGTAATAAACCCTTTAGAAGGAATAAGTCAAGAAATTGTCCTTCATAAAATGAAATTATGATGAAAAAAAACATTATGACATTAAGTCTAATGTCCACTTTGTTTTTAACCCAGGACTCTTACTTAGGTTTTTCTGCTAAAATTGCCTTAGAGGATTTACATTTAAAGTGACCAACAATGGAAGCACAGCAGGTTTCTGACATGGCTGCTTCTCTTTCAGAGTCTTCTGAGTGAGAGATGTGTATGTAAAGGAGCTCTTCTCAGTGCCTTTCACAAACTTGGGGGAAATGCCTTTTTAGCAGGAGGTAAGGACCAACTGTCTTCAGCACTGTTCACAGCAAAGAATGGAATAGAGGAAAGAGGGATCTTTTGCCCTCTGTTGTGCTGGGATTAGAGACACAGTGTGGAATGAAGGAGCTGGAGTGGAGGGCAGGCAAAGGCCACTGAGTGGTCCTGCAAGAGGCTGCAGTGAGAGGCTCACCTGTAAGATTGGCAATGACTGGTCTTGCAGATCAAGGCATTAAGGTTTTTTATTTGTTTGTTTGTTTGTCTTTCTTTTGTCAGACACCAACAGAGTGACTTAGCATTATGTGTTTAAGAACTGGGATTAATATGTAAATGAATAGATAGATAGATAGATAGATAGATAGATAGACAGACATATAGATAAGATAAGAAAAAAAAGAATGTGGAGATTTCTTTTTCCAGTATAATTTTTATGTGCATATGTGTCTTTGGTGGTAATGGTTTCTATAAAGATTTATTTATTTTATCATTTATATGTTTGCATCTGTGTCTGAGAATGTGTCTACAAATGTGTGAAAATATTCACTAAAGCCAGAAGCGGGAGTCAGATTCTCTGGAACTGGAGATGTAGGTGGTTGTGAGCCACATAAAGTGGGTTTTAAAAATCAAGCCTGAGTCTTTTAGAAGAGTAAGGAGTAGTAAGTGATTTTCACTGCTGAAACACACAGTTCCATTGTCTCTCTCTGTGTGTGTGTGTGTGTGTGTGTGTGTGTGTGTATTTTGTGCATATGTACATGTGGAGATCAAAGGACCCTTCTCCCTTCTCCTCAAAGCTTTTTATATAAGATATAGATTTTGTGTTAGTTTGAATAAAAATGATCCCCATAGGTACATAGGGAGTGGCATTATGAGGAGGTATAGCCTTGTTGGAGGAAATATATCACTGGTGGTGGGCATAGGCTTTGAAGATTTGGAAGCTCAAGCCAAGCCCAGTGGCTCATTCTTTTTTTCTGCTTCCTGAGGATCCAGTTGTAGAACTCTAAGCTAACTCTCTAGCACCATGTCTACCTACTTGCTGCAATATTTCTTGCCATGATGATGATAATGGACTAAATCTCTGAACTGCAAGCCAGTACCAATTTTGGGGAAGGCCACTTGTTCATTCCCGGCAACCCAGAACCAAAATAACCACTAAGAAACTATGTTATTTGTAATACTGCTTGGCCAATAGCTTAAGCATATTTTTAGCTTGCCCTTATATCTTAAATTAACCAATTTCTATTATTTTATATTTTACCATGGGGCTTGTTGCCTACCAGTCAGGTTCCATCATGTCTGTCTCTGATAGCAGCTACATGGCATCTTGAGACTTTGCCTTCATTCTCCCAGCATTCAATTTAGTTTTCCATGCCTAGCTCTCCTTTGTCCTATCACAGGCCAAGGCAGCTTCTTTATTTATTAACCAATAAAAGCAACACATATACAGAATGACCTCCCACACCAACCAATTAAATGTTTTCCTTTATAAGAGTTACTGTGATCACGGTGTCTCTTCACAGAAATGGAAACGCTAAGACAAATCTCCTTGTGAGGATCGGGGATGTGCTTTTGTCCTCTCAGTCACCTCAGCAGCACAAACCCTTTTATATCTAAAAGGACAGCTGCTTTGTTTTGAAGGAATGCCTTGCCATTTGTAATCTGAATTGTATTGGGAACCAGTTAATGTTCTGTTTCCAGGCTTGTTGAAAGCAGAATCTGGATTACAGAAATTACTCCCTTACCTTCTCCAAACCTTTGTCCTAGGTTAAGCAGCTCCCTTGGCTCTGTGAAGAGAGAAAAACCAGCACATTGTTAAGGTTTTTAAAAAACAAAAGTAACAAAAACACATTATCCCTGTGAAGAGCTAAGAAGTAAATTTTTGCCAACAGATTACTATTTTACCAAGGGATTATTACTGTGTAGTCCATGGAATAAACACACCTGCAGTGAAAAAGAGAAGAAGAAGCTCATCCCACAGAGAGAAGCTCAAGCAGGCCTTGTAGGTGGGGTCTCAATGCACAGGAAATACAGGTAATGAGAGAATCACTTTGAAAGTGGTTTTTAATGGACACCCACATATTTTAGATCCTTGCCCAGAAGAAGAATCAAAAAACTTGAGAGAATTCATACATTATAATAATTAATGCACTTAGCCCTAAACCTGAACAGGCATGCTTTACTAATCCTGCAAAATCCATTAGCAGTGAGTTCTGTAAGTGCCTAAAATACAATTAATTGACCGATTTCATATCTAAACTTGGTTTTGCATTGGGTTTTGTGATGATCTATTAAATTATTAATAGCACTTAGAATTATTATTCTTATTTTTAAGAAGGAGACATACCCCATCTTCATGAACAGTTCATATCATATTTTTTTGATCTCTGGAACACCTAGGCATTCTTTGCTATGAGACCACCTTTTCCCCTACGGATTTGCAAGGAAAAAGTACCCAGTGAATCTTACCATCCAAGATGAAGTTCCTCTCTGTTGGAAAACATTTTTATAACTTTCTTTGCAATTATTTTTCTCACCAAAATAGTAGCTGCTAAAATATTACTTTAGCCCACTAAATTATTAGTCTTATTTACTTATTTTTACAGTACCATGGGTTGCACACATTCTGTGGATTGTGTGAAGGTCAGAAGACAATCTAATGGAGTCAGTTCTCTGCTTCTACCATGTGTGGGCCAGGAATTGGACTTCTGTCATCAGATTTGACAAGTACCTTTATACTCTGAGTCATTGGCATTCCTCAAAATTCAGCCCATTTTATTTTAAGCCAGGGAAGTATTGAAAGCAGCATCAATTGCACATTTAAGTGGCAGTAAGAGGAAATTTGCAGTAGACATTCTGATGCAGAAAATTAGTGATAAAGCCAGCAGCTAGAATCTACTGTTCCCCAGAAAAGACAAGGCTGAATGGGGAAGGTGGAAAAACTTCTATTACTGAAGTCAGAACTGAGTACAAAATAAAAAAGATTGGATATTAATGCTAGAACCAGAGCATTCAGTTGCAATATCTTTAACATCCCCACTAGTTTTCTTTATGTAGTTTTAAATATTTGCTAAGAAGACTGTCTTTAAGTGTGATATTCCAAATGACTTCACTGTTTGGCAACAAGGAGTCATCTGAGGCACTGGGTGGTATCCTGAACATAAGCTACCTCAGAGTTTGGCCCACAGTGACACACTTCCTCCGTTGAGGATGTAGCCACACCAACAAAACCGCACCTCCTATAGTGACACTCCCCATGAGATTACGGGGACCAGTTACATTGAAACGACCACAAGTGGTTCTTCCCACTACAGTTATCCTAATCTAGAAACAAGCTCACAATTATTCCCAGAGATTTGTTTGTTTCTTTGTTTCTTGTAGGTAATTACAGAACTTGTTAGCAATCAATATTAACTATCAAATACTTGAAGTGTATGATTAAACACACACAAATGCACACACATGGAAACACAAATATACATCAACACATCAAAAAGGGGCTGGGACTTTGACTTGATCTGTAAAATCTGTAAGAACGATCTTTTTGTAGATATAATGAAAAATGAAATCAAAGCAGAAGCTGTTTATTTAAGCTTATCATGATGCATAAATTTTCAATTGCTTCACCATGGATATCAAGGGAGACAACATAGTATAACTAATAGGTTATCAATGGAATATGAAAAGGAATGACATGTGGCAGTAAAAATTATGAGGAAGCTTCTAATGTACCCCTTTGCAATCTTATAAGTAAATGTCATGGTTGACAAAGTGGCTCATGTAGCGAAAGACCATCTGTGTCTCATATTAGAGATAGGAGACGTCATGCTTGATAAAGTTGCTAATGCTGATGGCCAGCAAAGAGCTAATATGTCAAAAGCTTGGTGAGAAGGGAGTTAGGAAAAGAACTGAAGAGTTTGAAAAAGGAATGCACCTGAGACCATTGCTAATGAATGCAGCAATTGAGAATCACTCTTGTTACAAAAATGTTTCCCAAACCAGATAGCTCTACTTCTGGTAAAGGACCAGCCTTCTGATGTTCAATGTCGTTTTTCTCTTCTTCTAGTTAACTTCTTGATTTGTCCTCTGACACTCATTAAAAGCTATTCTCTTTTACAAACTAATGGCCATTAGTGTTAGAGATTAAAAACAATTAGAAGTAACAAGGCTCATTCCCTCCACTCTTGGAGTCACGTACTATTCAGTATGTTGGAGGGTATTTTCTGAGACACAGTCTAGGTTGGGATTTGTAGGTTGTAGTACAAAGTTCTTTCCCAAACTCGTGTTGCAATTTAATTGACATTAGGATCATATTAAGGTATGTGACTTTTAAGAGGCATTGGGAATATGAGGCATCCATCCTTGTGGACATCGGGATTAATGTTCCTGTTGTGGGAGTAAGTTTGATCTTTCATGTATGTTTATTCTTTTTTTCCCTATCCCTCTTTTCCCCTTTCCTTCTCTTCTAGTCTTTTCCTCTTTTCTCTCTTTTCTGATCCCCCACATATTTATTCTCCTCTCTCTTCTTTCTCTCTCCTTTGTCTTCCTCTACTTCCTGTCCCCCTTGCATGTTCTCTCTCTCATTTCAGGATAGATTTCACCATGTTGCACTGTAATAGGAAGATCCTCCCCAGATGCCGACACATTGACACTGAGCTATCTATAATTACATGAAGCAACAATTCTGTTTTAATTATAAACTACCTAATCTATGATATAAATTTTATACCTGTAAACAGAAACGGTACTTTTGTTTCCCAGTCACCCAAACCTGAATAATCACACAGAAACTATAGTAATTATAATACTCTCTGGCTGATGGATCAGGTGTATTTCTAGCCACCTCTTATATCTTAAATTAACCCATTTCTATTCATCTAAGTATTGCCATGTGGCCCTGGCATCACCTCATTTTCTACATGTCTTGTTTAGTTTGTGGTGGTTGGCGGATGTCTGACCTGACTCTGACTTCTTTTTCTCTGTATCTCTGCTTGGATTTCCTGCCTGGCTTGACTCTTCTAAGCCATTGGGTAAAACAATAAAAGCAACCCATATACAAAGCGGAATTCCACATCATATACCAGTAAAAAACAAAGACAAGCTACACATTTGCCCTTAGGAGCCCATAACTTAACAAAGATGCACCATGAAAATGATATCTCATTACTTCTTAGTGTACTCAAACCCCAGTACATAAGTAATATCCATACAGTGGGCTGGTGAGATGACTTATTGGGTTAATGGCACTAAAGGCTCAGCCTGACAACATGAGTTTCCTACTTGAAACCCACATAGCAGGAGAGAAACGACTCCCTCAAGTTGTCTTCCATTTTCCACGTTTCCCATGACATACATGCAAGAACACACACACACACAAACACACAATTCTAAAAACCATAACATCTGCATTGGACACTGTTATTGGGATGTTGACAAGACCTCACTTTATAGTTAATATTTCCTATACTATCAAAGAAATAAATAAGATTAAAAATGACTTTAGAGAAGGTTGGGCTATGATATGTCTGTGATTTTCTTTAGGGGAAAATTTTTTCATGTTCTACCCTTGAATATTCTAAACCAGAGGAATTCTTGTGGGAAAACTATCCTCAGTGTGTATTTGCTTGTTGGTTCCTGGAATCCACTAAACCTGCTTCAAGTAATTTCATACAATTATTAGTAGAATGGATCACATCAAATTATGCCGAAAGAGAAATGTAAAAGTGAGTTAAATGACCTTTGAATTCTCCCCCTCTGAAACATTTTTCCATCACCAAAGAAATTTTTATCTTTTTTATTTTTCTTTTAAAACTGGATGCAAGTGACTGGAAATAAGATGGTTCAGTGCATAAGAGGACTTGCTGCTCCTCCACAGCATGAAACTAGATAGATAGATAGATGATAGATAGATAGATAGATAGATAGATAGATAGACAGATAGATAATTAAAAAGAGCTTTCAGGTCTTGGTAAAATTAAACCAGACTTGGAGAGATGCAGAACACTGTCCCTTAATATCATTTTGTCAAAGAATGAAGAACAATGAAAGGAAGTTGCTTTACTTTTAAGGTGAACTGTTCCCCACAGTGCCTGTGTTTGATCACTTGGTCCCCAGCTGGTGGCACTGGGGGTATGGAATTTTTAGGAAGTGAAATCTTGCTGGAATAATGTGTCCCAGTGACCTCATTTTGAGGCGTGTAAATACAAAATTCTTGTCTGTAAATACAATACGTCCAGCTGCTTCCTCTTTCTGCCTACATGCCTGCCTCTAGGCTACTACATAATCTCCACAGTGACTGACAGATCTTCTTGTCTGGAAGCTAGAATAAAGCCTTCCTTAGATTGTTTTGGCCAAGTATTTTGTTACAACAGTGGTATAAGTAAACAGAGCACAATTTCAGACACCAATCTCTGATCATAAAAACCCTTTTGTTTCCTATTTGCAAAGAATAAAACATAAGTATGGCCACGGCTATGGCTGGCACCTAAAAGTTTGAGTCGTTGTTTAATGATTAGTAAAGAACAGCATAATAAAGCCAATCAATATTATTGGCTGGAAGCTTTCTGTACACTAGAAGATATTCTAGCCTTGGCTGCGCAATAGTTAGTCTTTTGAGCTTCACTCAGGTATGTAAGAAATTTCAAGTCCCATGTGTATTGAGAAGTATAAACCGTGTTCAAAATCTGGGACATCATTGATGTTCCACATACACTGTAATTGTACACACAGTAAATGGGGCAGACACAAGTGCAATAACCTAGCCCTTCTGAAGATAATGGATTATTTTAAGGATTTTCTGAAATTAGAAACTTAATGAAATCATATCCTGTAATGTAATGTTATGGTGACATTAACAAAACTATGATTAAGTATGGGACCAATTTTACTAATTTATAGACAAGTGTAAAATACAAGATGAAACATTATTTTTAAAATGCTTAAGAGAGTCTCTAAATACTTAAGTAACATAAACATATGTGTTTGAAATACAAAAAAGTCATGTATTGAACAAATTGGAGAAAAAAGATCTTAAAACAACTTGGTATAGTCCTTTTGTTGTCATAGTAAAATGTTCCTTGTGCATAATGCTGTACTCCACCTCATTCGCTTGTAGAGTAGTGTTCTGGTCATGACAAGGCCATTGCACCATTAAAGTCTATAGATGTGATTACCTAAACAACCAAACAAGGTAGGACCTAGCAACAATGTATCACAAAGTAGGGAGAAACCTCAAACCTTCACACTTCCCTAGGGATTTATAAGTAGTTACTAAAACATGAGCGATCATATACAAATATCTGCTTCACAGGCCTTTTGTGAGTAAAATAGCAGAATACACAGTAGATGTTCAATAAAATCTATGATTGGTTGATCTGCAAAACATATAGTTGTATTTCATGCCCTTCATTTTTAATATAAATTATTTGTTATATTTATTAGCATATATTCATAATATATACTATAGAATAATGAATATTATTACTACATTTTCACACATGTATATACCGCATTTAAATCATATTTGTTTCCATAACTTTCATTTGTATTTCTTCCCTTCCACTAAGATCTTACCTTTCTCCTTACAGCTCTTCTTTTTTCGTTCCAAAGTGTCTCACTGGAGTTGTTTGCGGGACAATGGGCAGCTTGCCACAGCACCTCTGCCACCGACAAGTAACTACTTATAAATCCCTCAGGAAGCCTAAAGGCTTGAGGTCTCTCCCTACTTTGTGATACATTGCTAGAGTCAATCTTGTTCAGATTTTGTACCGTGATCACATCTGTAGACTTTAATGGTGCAATGGCCAGGTTGTAACCAGAACACTACTCTACCATCCTTCCTGCCACTCCTCCACCCTTTTCTTCTGATGTTGCTTGAGCCTTGAAGGGCATAGATGTCTTATTTGTGGCTGAGGACTTAATAATTATTCATTTATTTTATTCCCACATATTTCCTACTCATGAAGTAGGTTGAAATCAAATAATTGTCAGGATATGTTGATCTAAGTGTTGTTGGCAGAGTCTTGCTTAGTGTTTTACCTGAAAAGCATTCAGAAGAATTTGGGTAAAGACCTATTTTTAACTTTGATTTTAATGTACAAGGGATTCACTAATCCAAAATAAGCTTAAAGTGATTTTGCTTCCTACAATTTACAGAGTTTTATTTTAATCTACTTGAAATGCAGTTCACATGAACATAGATAACTACCATGGAGAGAGAAAGAAATACAGAACATAGTCCTATTAATCAAATCAGGACACTGACATGCAGTACTTAGATGAAGAAGAAAAAAGACTACAAAGCACAAAATAAACTAAGGCTAGTTGTTCCTAAAATGTATATAAAAATAAAATTAACCTTTTAGTCATAAAAAAGTGGGAACTTCTGGAAAATAGACACTAGATACATATAGTGGCCAAGATACACTAGCAATGCAACTATTAGATAATGTGTTAATAAATGTATATTCCAAGTGTTATATCAGTTGCCAATGTATAAGCAGATTTTACTTTTGTGTTAACTGTCAAATTTTTACATTTATTTATTGTGTATATGGAAAAGGCAACATGGTGTGTGCATAGAGTTCAGAAGACAACTTGTGGGAGTCAGTCCTGTCCTCCCATGGTGTGGGTTCTGGAGCTTGAACTGAGGCTATCAGCTTTAGCTGCAAGAAGTTTTACCCACTGAGCCTTTATGTGGCCATTTCTTCCATCTTGGAGGGAAATTTAAACCCAGGATTTTGAAGGAGAGGTAAAACAACCTGATGTTCCAAGGAAAGGTGAAACATTTTATGCTGCAGGGAAGCTCAAGAACAACACAACTCAGTGACTTCAGAATGCCCTTGAAACTGTCCAGATTCACTATACCCCATCCTTCCCAAGCATATGTAAGTAGTAAGAACTGCTGAGACTGACTGTTGGACAAGTTGAGCTGCCTGGGAGAAGCAGAGACCTTTTGTTTTATAGAACACAGCCATTCTATCAAACAGAAATATATTATTTTTGTAGGTTAGTCTAAGTTTTATCAGTACAAGTCTTTATCTCTTTATATATAATTGTTATGCGAATATTATATAGGTATTTGAGAGGGATATATTTTTAAAAAGTTCAAAAATGAAAAAGTAAAACTTTCAAATATTATTCAATCATTTTTTGCTTTGTATAGTGATATTTAATTTGTAGTTTAATAAATAAATCTTAGTTGAAAACAGAGTGCAGGGCTAAGCCATTAAAGACCAAAGAGTGATGATACATACCTTAATGCCAGGACTCAAGGCCAGTTGAGATTGAATATGTCTAAAAAAAAAAATACAGTCCACACAAAGGTGGTCCCAACACTCAGGAATCATATGCCTGTAATTCCAGCACTTGGGAGGTGAAGACAGGAGTGATATGACTGGGTGGAGAGAGATATATAAAGCAGGAGGAGACAACAGCAATGCAGTCTGAGATTTTGTGGAGAGCGCTGCAGTTTGTAGTCACATTGAGGATAGGATCCCCCACTTTGTTCATCGGAGACTTGGTAGATGTAAGAACTCTCTAGTGGTTTGGCTGCTTTGCTTTTCTGATCTTCAGCTTCAAACCCAATATCTGTCTCTAGGTTTTTATTATTCATGCTATATCTAGCACGCAATGTTTGGGGTATACATTAAGAGAAAAGCCATTTGACTGTGGTTTTGCAGCCACTGACACAGGCCATTGCTACATACAGCTAGACTCACTGTCCTAGCAACAAGGTTTTTCTTTCATCTCTCGTGGTGGGCTTCTCCTGAACCCCCTGCTTGGGATCCAGACTTACAGTGGAGTATCTAGTTCAGAGAAAAGGCTAAGACTATTGAGCAACAACGTGACACTAGAGTTAGCCAGTCTTTATATGAAGACCATGCCCTGGGTTCATGCCATGAAGCAACTTTGAGTGCTTTGGTCAGAATTAGAGAAGTAGGAAAGAAAATTGAGTCATTTACTAAAGTTATGCAGAGCCCAAAGGAAGCCTTCACAGATTTCTTACATAGACTGACTTCAGCAGCAAATAGAATGGTATCAAATTCAGAACCTAGCAAAATGATAATTAAACCTGTGGCTTTTGAAAATGCTAATTCTCAATTCAACAGGATAACTAAGCCTTTAAAAGCAAAGTCAGCACACTTGGATGAATAGATCTGAGACACAATCAATATTGAGTATCATGATCATGATGATGCTTGTTTAGGTTAGGTGATTTCCCATTATTTGAGGAATAATCGAAATGTCAAGTGTTATAATTGTGGCATCTCCATGGCTTCTTCCTAACTCTGTCTCCTATCTTCTAGCATTCAGTATAGTTTTCCCCACCTAGCTCTATTCTACTCTATCACAGCCCCAAAACAGTTTCTTTATTAACCAATGGTATTTACAGCATACCGAGGGGAATCCCACATCATAAAGCAAAGAAAGCCACCATACAGTCCACAATCCCAGTGAACCTAGACTGGGAGGACCGTAAGAGAGACACATGTATCTAATCTAAATGGGAAGTAGAAAAGGACAAGATCTCTGAGTAAATTGTGAGCATGGGAACCATGGGAGAGGACTGAAGGGGAGGGGAGAAAAAGGTAGGGGGACAGAGAAAACTGTATATCTCAATAAAAATCAATAAAAAAGAATAGCATATAAAATATGAATAAATAATGTTGTCATGGAATTTCTGGTAGACATGGTTATTTGTGTAATAATAATTTCACCAGAATCTTGGATCCAAATTGGCCTCTTTAGGACATAAATGTTCAGCTTTTAGTGGTTTGAGTTTTATCTCAGGAAAAACAGAATGTAAGATGGGTCAAACATATAGAACTGGCAGGAGAGAAGGAAAATTAAATTCATATGTAACTTTTTGTCATGATATGAATGGTCATATAAATTACGACTAATTCTAGAAGAAGGTTTCATCTACCTTCCTGTACATGATTTCAGGTTTGATTCTCTGTTTTCTGAAATGAGCCATGTATATGCCTAACAGTGGCCTTTAACATCTCCAAAGGAGGCTAGGGCCCCACAACAATAATTCCTCCAGGACAGTGGTAACACCACCAAATTAAAAAACACTACATAAAGATCAGCTTTGGACTACAAACTGCTCAGAACAATTTCAAGGTGGCTAGCTGAGATAATCCAGCCTCACAGGCTACTCTAGTCAGGACTGGAGACAAGACCTTCACATTTCTATTACACAGAGACTGGACAATAAGTGATAAAGCTACATCTCCCAGGACTTGACAATTAACCCAAAACAAATGATAAAATACCACTCACAGGACTTGACAATTAAACAAAATTTTCTTTTCAGGATCCCCTAAAAATGTCATTGCCAGCAGAGTGCAGAAAGTCATTTAAGCATACAATGCCAACATTCCCAAGTTGTGTCTAGGTGGTTTTTAGTCATTCAATAGATTATGATTATTTGTCAGATGGAGTTTACTTTCTTTATCACAAAAGTAAGTCACTGGACAAGAAAATATTCTTGCCTCAACTGCTGGTAGTATGCTGTCCTAATTGGACAAGCAAGACACAAAAGAGAGTGACTTCCAAACCTTGTCAAGATGAGACAAGATAGTCCTTCAAAAATCCTGCTTCAAAGAAAAGTCTGTCAAATATTTTAGGCCTCTAGGCTGAAGATAGATATCCCAACATTGCAGAGAAACTTTGTGTGACTGTCCAGGTAGCCAGCTGTTTCAGTCAAAATTTAACACTTTTTGGAAGTCATTTTCTGGCACTTCCTGCTTACTCAGTTAATATTATCTTCTTCTCAGGTCATTGAGGTAGTTGAGGACTAAAGAGTTATAGATATAGGTTTCTTGTTCATAACTCTCAGAAAAGAAATTCACTACAGAAGTGTAAAGTGTATATGGTTGAGAGATACCAAAAGATAGTTTGAATGCAAGTTATAATAGAAAGTAAATTAAATATAAGACTTTGGACTCAGTAAGATAATATAGATAATGGAGTATTTTTTCTCACATGGACTAGACATTGTTGATGTACTTATTGCCTGTATGTACAGTATCTAGATATTATACTTATTGCACATAGTTTCTTTATATTAGATAAGACCTTCTTTTTATCTTTGACAGAAAAAGGAAATATAATGATATTTTATTTGTGATTTGACAAATAAAGCTTGTCTAAAGATCAGAGTGCATAGCTTCAACCCTAGAGGCCAAAAAGTGTTGGCACACACCTTAATCCTTGGACTCAAGACTACCCTGGGCTACATGAAATTGAATCTGTCTAAAAAGATAAGTAGAGCCAGGAGATAGTGGTGTACACCTTAAATCCCAGCACTTGGGAGGCAGAGGCAGGTGTTTCAGGTCAGCCTAGTCTATAATAGTTAGTTCCAGATATATAGCCTGCTACTACAAAGAGAGGAACAAGAGGTAAGTGATCAGCCACCCGGTGGAACACTCCACTCTCTAGGCCCTCCATACTGAGACAAAATCTTGGGCCTCTCCCCCACCTGCCTCAGCTTCTCCAGCTAGCCAGCAGGAGAGTTTCCTGCAGATAGGCTGCTCCAACACCCCTACCCTGCTAATCCCATCCAACCCCAAACTTGCCTATCCCCCCAGTAACCTAATGGGACTCTGAAACACAGCCTGCTACTATAGAGAGAGGACCAAGAGGTGAGTGGCCAGCCACCTGGCAGGATACCCTACCATCTAGGCCCTACATACTAGCGCAAACCCCAGGCACCTCCTCCTCCCACCGCCTCAATTTTTATGGAACCTCAGCAGGTGGGTTTCCTGCAGATAGGCTGCTCCAAAACCCCTGAGATGCAGACAGTGACAGTACAGAGCAGACCAAGAACAGTTCCCAAGACACAGACAGCCATTGCAGGGATTGGACCAAGATGTAAAGACACTGCCAGCATCAATTGAAAGAAGAGATGGATACGTGCCAATGCCAGAATTTATCCAACAACCTAAAAAGCAACATGGTAACACCAGAACATAGTGGTCATACAACAGGAAGACTTGATCACCCTAACCTAGAAGAAGAAGAAGAAAAAATGATTTTAAATGAAACTTTATAAAGATGATGGAGACCATTAGAAAGGAAATAAAGCTATCAGAGTTCCCTGCCCTGTGGGAAGTCCAAGGACCACCCACCTCCATCCAGGTCTAGTAAGATGAGCATCCAAACTGCCTAGGCTCCCACAAAGCCAGTACGTGCAGTAGGATCAAAAACCCATTGCCATTGGGCAGGGAACCCTGATAGCTCTATGGTCTGACAAGGGAGGGGAACTTGATTGGGGGAGGGGGGGAATGGAAGGCGGTGGCAGGGAAGAGACAGAAATCTTTAATAAATAAATAAACGGAAAAAAGAGAGGAAATAAAAAAATCTCATTAAAAGAAATGGAGAAAAATGTAAACAAAAAAATTGGAAGAAATTAATAAATCTCTCAGAGAAACCAAAGAAAACCAAGAAAAAAAATCAAACAGCTGAAGCAAACAGTTCAAGGCTTGAAATCAGAAATAGAGGCAATAAAGAAAACACAAATCAAGGGAAGTCAGGATATGGAAAATCTGGGTAAACAAATGGAAACTACAAAAGTAAACATAACCAACAGAATACAAGAAATGGAAGAAAGAATCTCAGGGGTTGAAGATACTATAGAGCAAATAGAATCATCGATCAAAGAAAAGATTAAATTCAATAAATTCTTAATACAAAACATCTAGGAACTCTGGGACACAATGAAAAGAAAAAAACCTAAAAATAATAGGAATAGAAAAAAAAAGAAGAACTCCAGCTTAAAGGCACAGAAAATATATTTAAAAAAAAACATAGAAGAAAATTTCCCAACCTATAGAAGGATATCTCTATGGAGGTACAAGATGCTTACAGAACACCAAATAGACTGGATCAAAAAGAAAATTCCCCTCACCATATAATAATGAAAACACAAAACATACACAACAAATCAACAATATTAAGAGCTGCAAAAGAAGAAGGTCAAATGACACACAAGGATAGACCAATAAGAATAACACTAAACTTTTTAGTGGAAACCATGAAAGCCAGAAGGTCCTGGGCAGATGTACTGCAGACACTAAGAGACCATAAATGCAAGCCCAGACTACTATACCCAGGAAAGCTTTCAATCACCACTGATGGAGAAAACAAGATATTTCATGACAAAATCAGATTTAAACAATATCTATCTATAAATCCATACCTAAAGACAGTACTAGAAGAAAAACCTAGCAAGCTAATTATACCCACAAAAACAACAGGAAAACCCAAAGAAGGGAAACAAACACACTACCACAAAAAATAACAGAAATTAACAATCTTTGGTCATTAATATCTCTGAATATCAATGAACTCAATTCACCTATTAAAAAAAAAAACATGGGCTAAGAGAATGGATACAAAAGCAGGTTTCAGCTGCCTTCTATCTTCCAAAAACATACCTCTACCTCAAAATCAGACATTATCTCCTAGAAAATGATTGGGAAAAGTTTTTCCAATCAAATGGACCTAAGAAACCAGTGGGTGTAGCTATCCTTATATCTAATGAAATAGACTTCAAACTAAAATCAATTAAAAGAGATGGAGAAGGACACTTTATACTCATAGCAGGAAGTTATGCTCCATCAAGATGAAGTCTCATCTTGAACATCTATGCCCCAAATTAAAGAACACCTACATATGTGAAAGAAACATTACTAAAGCTTAAACCACAATCAAACCCCATACACTAATAGTTGAAGATTTCAACAGCCCACTCTCCCCAATGGACAGGTCAACCAGACAGAAACCCAACAGAAAAACAAGAGAACTAACAGATATCATGACTCAAATGGAATTAACAGACATCTGTAAAACATTCCACCCAAACACAAAAGAATGTACCTTCTTCACAGAACTTCATGGAACCTTCTCTAAAACTGACCACATACTCAGTAACAAAGTAAGCCTCAACAGGTACAAAAAAAAAAAAATGGAGTAACATCTGTATCTTGTCGGATCACCATGGTTTAAAATTAGAGTTCAACAGCAGCACTAATTTCAGAAATCCCATAAACAAATGGAAATTAAACAGTTCTCTATTGAACCGTCCCTGGGTTAAGGGACTAGTAAAGAAATAAATTAAAAACTACATAGAATTCAATAAAAATGAAGGGACAACATACCCAAACCTATGGAACACTATGAAGCAGTGCTAAGAGAATAGTGCCTACATAAAGAAAGTGAAGAAAGTTCACATTAGTGACTTAACAGCACACCTGAAAGTTCTGAACAAAAAGAAGCAGACTGACCCAGGAGGAGAAGACAGGAAATAATCAAATTGAGAGCTGAGATCAATAAAATTGAAACAAACAAAATACAAAGAATCAATGCAACAAAGAGCTGGTTCTTTGAGAAAATCAACAAGAGAAACAAACCCCTATCCAAACTAATAAAAATGCAGAGAGAGAGAGAGCATCCAAATTAACAAAATCAGAAGTGAAAAGGAAGATATAACAACAGACACTGAAGAAATCCAGAGAATCATTAAGTCATACAACAAAAACCTGTACTCCAAAAATTGGAAAATGTAAAAGAAATGGAAATTTTTCTGCATAGGCACTATATACCAAGATTAAATCAAGACCAGGTGGACAATTTAAATAGACCTATAACCTGCAAGGAAATAGAAGCTCTCATAAAAAGCCTTCCAACCATAAAAAAAGGACCAGGGCTGGATGGTTTCAGTGCAGAATTCTATCAGAACTACAAAGAAGAGCTGGTGCTTATACTCCTCAAAGTGTTCCACATAATAGAAACAAAAAAAAAAATTGCAAAACTCTTTTTATGAAGCTACAGATACTCTTATACCAAAACCACACAAAAACTCAACCACAAAAGAGAATTACAGACCAATCTCACTCATAAACATAGATGCAAAAATACTAAATAAAATACTGGCAAATCGAATCAAAGTACACATAAGAAAAACCATCCATCATGATCAAGTCAGCTTCATCCAAGAGATGCAGAGATGGTTCAACATACAAAAATCAATCAATGTAATCCACCATATAAATAAACTGAATGAAAAAAAAACATATGATCATCTCATTAGATGTTGAAAAACCATTTTACAAAATCCAACACCCCTTTATGATAAAGGTCTTGGAGAGATCAGGGATAGAAGGAAC
Organism: Microtus oregoni; assembly: GCF_018167655.1. NCBI lineage: Eukaryota > Metazoa > Chordata > Mammalia > Rodentia > Cricetidae > Microtus > Microtus oregoni. Next base: position 46,986,801 of record NW_024543062.1, read on the forward strand.
ATATCTAAGCATAATAAAAGCAATATACAGCAAACATACAATCAACATCAACTTAAATAGAGAGAAATTCAAAGTGATCCCATTTAAAAAGAAACAAGACAAGGTTGACCACTCACCTTATTCAACATAGTTCTTGAAGTTCTGGCTAGAATAATAAGACAACAAAAGGACATCAAGAGGATTCAAATTGAAAAGGAAGAAATCAAACTTTCATTAATTGCAAATGATATGACAGTATACACAAGTGAATCCAAAAACTCTACAAGTAAATTTCTACAAATGATAAATACCTTCAGTAATGTAACATGATAAAATATCAACTGAAAAAAATCAGTAGCCCTTTTATATGCAAATGATAAAGAAGCTGAGTGGGAAATCAGAGTAACACCACTATGCACAATAGCCAGCAATAACATAAAATACCTTGGGGTAACACTAACCAAAAAAGTGAAAGACCTGTTCAACAAGATCTTTAAGTCTTTGAAGAAAGAAATTGAAGAAGATATCAGAAAATGGAAAGATATCCCATGCTCTTGGATGGGTAGGATCAACATAATAAAAGTGGAAATCCTGCCAAAAGCAATCTGTAGAGTCAATGCAATTCCCATCAAAATCCCAGTAGGATTCTTAACAGACCTTGAAAAAACAATAATCAACTTAAAAAAAAAAGACAGGATAGTCTAAACAATCCTGAGCAATAAAGAAACTTCCGGAGGCATCACCCTCCCAGACATCAAGCTCTAATACAGACCTACAGTAATGAAAACAGCATGGTACTGGCATAAGAACAGAGAGGTTGACCAATGGAATAGAATTGAAGACCCGGATATTAATCCATACACCTATGCACACCTGATTTTTGGCAAAGAAGCTAAAATTATACAATGGTTAAAAAATGCATCTTTTACAAATGGTGCTGGTATACCTGGATGTCAACATGTAGAAGAATAAAAATAGATCAATATGAATTCCCATACACAAAACTCAAGTCCAAATGGATTAAAGACCTCAATATAATTCCAACCACACTGAATCTGATAGAAGAGAAAGGGAGAAGTAGCCTTCAATCCACGGGCACAGGAGACCACTTCCTAAATATAACATCAGTAACACAGACACTGAGAACAACAATAAATAAATGGGACCTCCTAAAACTGAGAAGCTTCTGTAAAGCAAAGGACACAGTCATTAAGACAAAAAGGCAGCCTCCTGAATGGGGAAAATCTTCACCAACTCCACATCTTAGAGAGGACTGATCTCCAGAATATATAAGGAACTCAAGAAATTAGACATCAAAAATTTTAAATAACCCTATTTAAAAATGGGGTATAGAACTAAACAGAATTCTCAACAGAAGAATCTCAAATGGCTAAAAGACACTTAAAGAAATGCTGAACATCCTTATCTATCAGGGAAATGCAAATCAAAAGAACTCTGAGATACCATATTACACCAGTCAGAATGGCTAAGATCAAAAACACCAATGATAACTTATGCTGGAGAGGATGTGGAGTAAGGAGTACAATCATCCTTTGCTGGTGGGAATGCTAACTTGTACAACCACTTTGGAAATCAGTATGGCAGTTTCTCTGACAATCAGTGTTCCCCAGGACCCAGCAATACCACTCTTGGGCATATATCCAACGATTCACAATCATATTACAAGGACATTTGTTCAACTATGTTAATAGCAGCATTATTTGCAATAGCCAGAGCCTGGAAACAACCTGGATGCCCCTGAACTCAAGAATGAATAAGGAAAACGAGGAAAATTTACACATTGAAGTACTACTCAGCAGTAAAAAACAAGGACATCTTGAAGTTTGCATGCAAATGGATAGAACTAGAAAAAACCATACTGAATGAGGTAACCCAGACCCAGAAAGATAAACATAGTATGTACTCACTCATAAGTGGATACTTGCTGTAAAGCAAAGGATATTGAGCCTATATTTCATGATCCTGGAGAAGCTAAGTAACAAGGTGAACCCAAAGAAAAACATTTATAGATCCACCTGGAAAGATGGAAATAGACAAGATTGCCTGACAAAATTGGGAGCATGGAGGTGGGAGGAGTAGGGAGGATTGAAGGGGAAGAAGAGGGAAGAAGGGGAAGGGTGAGAAGAACTTGAGGGAATAGTATGGTTGAGATGGAGGAAGGACAGAGATGAGAGCAAAGAAAGATATATTTTGATTGAGGGAGCCATTATGGGGCTAGCAAGAAACCTGGCTCTAGAAAAACTTCCAGGAATCCACAAAGATGATCCTATTCTTGACAGTTTACAAAGAGCTTATGTATTTCTTTTCTCAGAGTCAGTATCATTTACTGGTTGTAATTCTTTAGGCAAAATGGCCCCTATAGACTATTCTGTCTGAATTGTTATGAAGGGAGTATGAGGTGTAACCTTGAAGAAGATGAGTTATTGGGGTCAGACATTTAGGGTGCAAATCTATTCCAAGTGCCATTCTCTCTCTTTCTGCCTCATAATAGTATCTCAAAATGTGAGATCTCAGTTATTGGTGCAGCTCCATGTCTGCCTACTTACACACATGCTCCCTGCTCTGATGACCATTTGAAACTCTAAGCCCAAAATTAAAGTTTTATCTTAAGAAGTTGTCTTGGCCATGGTGTTTAATCAAAGCTAAAGATAAGTTATTATGGCATTTGAACTGACTGTGTAAATTGGGATGGCCTTGGACTTCTGATCCTCCTGTCTCCTCTCAAGAGCTGGGATTATAGTCACATGCCACTTTACCATGTTTGATGCAGAGACTGTCATGAAGGGCCTCATGCAGGTAATTGAGGTCTGTGACACATCTCAGCCTTACTCTTAAAACTCTTAAGGAAAGTCTGAAGCTGTGGAGAACGATGACAACTTGACGGGGGATATAGAGAGAGAAGAAAAGAATGAGAGGAGTGGGTACTTGTGCACAGCAAAGCTGGCAAATGATGAAAAGCATTTGGATGTCACATTCGAGGAAAGGAGAGAGAAATTTACTAACAATTTCATTGAATTCTAATATAGAAATCTAACTAGAATAATATAAATAATTTGGAAGCTAATTAATATTCTAGTTATCGACTTTAAGGGTTAAAATTTTATCCATAGAAATAATAAAATGACAATTATTTGTTCATAGATCTATTGTCATTGATTTGAAATGGTGCCTGATATTTGACTGCCATGCAAGCGTGGACTGATTATAAAAAATAGCATATTAACACATATATGGATTAAAACTTCATTTAGCTTTTAATATTCATATATTTGCAATGAATTTATCAGAAAGAACAATAAAGACTAATTTTAAATTAATTCAGTAAATAAATACCTCTAAAAAGTAAATGTTGTGTGCCTTTTCTTGTTTTCTTATGTGTGTGAGTGTGTGTGATATTCATTGTATGAATGTGCTTAAGCATATGTGTGTGGGAATATATGTGCACGTGTGTGAGCATGTACATGGAGACCCAAGGTAGATATCACAAATCATCCTGTGTCTATCTCTCTACCTTGTTGACTAAGGGAGGATCTCCTCCAGAACTCGTTGATATCCAGCTTGCTTGTCTCTGCCTTCCAAGGTTGGAATTAAAAACACTTGTCATTTATGTGTATGTGTTAAGGGACCAGACTCTGATCCTTTTGCTTGTAGATGAGTGCCTAACCACTGACCCATCACCCAGCAAATGTTAAACAAAAATCAGTGAATAAACTTTTTGTTACACAGTATTCAAGTGTTCTTGGTAAATAAAACCCAGTCTCAGCTCAGCAGTGGTGGTGTGTTTCTTTAATCCCAGAACTCAGGAGGCAAAAGGGGGTTAGATCGCAAGGAGTTCAAGACCAGCATGATCTACAGAGTTCCAGGATAGCCAGAGCTACACAGAGAAACAGTGTCTCCCAAAATAAAAACAAAAAGAAACAGACAAAAACAATTCCAATAGGTTTATGAACAAGTTTTGTAACTGAAAAAGAAATACATGCAGAAAGAAATACATGGCTTGGGAGCAGAGGAAATTAGTTGTGGAAGTGAATATGTATGATTTCTTACTTAAAATTGGTCAGGAAAACAGGTAATATTTGAGGCTTCAAGAAGTTATTGCTTCATAACAAAGGTGAGATTTGAGGGGCAGAGTTTCTTTCAGCATCATCTTTTAAGTTCCAAATGTGTAACAAAAATTAGCAAGTACACACAAGCACACACGCACACACACACACACACACACACAGAGAGAGAGAGAGAGAGAAAGAGAGAGAGAGAGTCAAACATACAAGAACAACAAGAAGCATACTAGTAAATAACATGGTAGTAGAGGAGACACGTGCCTTCTTCCTTCACACTCAAACAACAAATAGGTCTACAAATAATCACAGCCTTCGGACGGGATCAAATGCTAAGTATTTCTGAGTTATTGAAATATATATCCAACTTTCTCACATACTCATAGGATGAACAGTATGCATTGTTGTAATAGAAGTGCAATCTGTTCATTTGTCATGGTGTGAATAACCTTAGAAAACATAGGTTAAGTAAAATAAACCAAATACACTTGCAAAAGGACTCCATAATGCTGAACTCACAAAAGTATTGGAGATTCAAAAGGATAGAGACAGGAGGAGAGTGGGTATGAGGGACAGAAAGTTGCTGTTGAGAGAATGCAAAATTCTGATGAGAAAAAGGAATGACTTCTAGGTATCAACTCCAGCATGATGGGCATAGTTGACACTGGCATAACTGGGGATTGGTTGTTTTCTAGATTTAGTATGTGTATTTCATCATCTGAGAGTGCCATGGAGGCCAGATGAGACCACTGAAGCCCCTGAAGTTGGATTTTCTGGCAATTGTGAGTTACCAGTCCCAAGTCTGGAAATTTCTAAGGAAATGGTCTCACCATTAATGATGATAAATATGTGAAGTGATGGCTACTTTAGCTACCTTAATTTAGTCTATAATATTCAATATTCCTTTAATATATTTAGGCTTATTCATTTAAAATTATAAGAAGATTGCTTACAAGTATTTTAGGAGAAAAGTTAATATTTAAGGTACTAAACTAATCCAAAAACATGAAAAACATGTAAGACACTGTCATAGTGAAGTCCATCATTTTATAACATAAATAATTTCATGAATAAATGAAAGTTACAAATGAAATTTAAAATTATATTAAAATTAAATACACTTTTAATCCCAGTGCTTGAAAGGCAGAGACAAGTGGATGTCTGTGAGTTTGAGGCCAGCCTGATCTACAGAACAAGTTCCAGGACAAGCTCCAAATACAGAGAAATCCTGTATCAAATAAACAAAACAAAAATCTATAATTTGAATCTATCAAAATGGCATATTCTATCAGAGAATAAAATGCTGACAATTTTAAAGACAGTGAGCAAAATTAGTTTTCATAATGCATGAACTCTTTCATAAATAAAAAGTATATATATATACATGTATATATATATATATATAATTTGATGTGAACAGAGTAAAATATCTAAACAAAGAATTCTTTTTAGAGCACAAACAATGACTGTGATAAAAAGACACCAGTCTGCAAATCCTGTTTGTCTAACAGAATAGAAAAATAAAATATTTACAATTGTCTTCATTCAGTTCCTAAAGCACAAATCGCCAAATATATTAGAGGTATTTATACAGTGTTAAAGTATTAAGGCATTCTGTTGCCTAAGTGTAAAGTTCCTGACTTTTAAACTCCAAAATAACACTTCTAATGTTTTGTATTTTCAAAAATCATAACAAGCACTTGAGGGCATGATCTAAAGCACCATTTATAATACAATACAGACAAACAGTTCTTAAAATCATCTCTGTGTAGAAAGTTGAAAAATTGGAGTACAGGTAGGGAAGAGCTACTGCAGAGGAAAGAGCTTGTCATGCATCATGCACGAGGAACTGAGTTTGAATTCCCAGAACCCACATAAAAGCCAGACACAATGGCAGCCTTCCAGAATCCCTGAGCTCTTGCAATGAGGGGAAAGCTACCAAAAGCTCCAGGGCCAGCTGGACTGCCCCATGCAACTGTGAACAAAGACAGAGTTTGTCTCAAACAAGGTGAGGGCCAACAATGAGGTTGAACTCTGACTTCCTTAGTTGCCTGGTACATGTTTATACCTTCAAGCTATACACCTGTTACATGCATTCCCAGGAGAGAAAAAGTCAATGTAGAGCCATATGATAATATAATTAAAATGTTAAATAAAAAGTTAGTGGTTCTTGAGAGCTAATGTATATTATCTCTATCATTTTTTTCATTGAAACATCCTCTAAAAACTTTAGGAAGATAAACTTACCACGCATGCTTGTCAAATTCACTGTCTGTTTGGCAATGTGTTAGGTATGTATTGGTGTAGACTTATAGAGAAATGTCTTGAAAGACATTCAACGCCTGAGAACAAATGCCATTTCAGGTAAGTACAAAGACCAGGTTGTGTATAAATAGCATGTGTTGTATGTGTACAATTGCTATCCTTTAGAAAGACTAAGTACTATATTTTAATAAAAAAATGGGAGCCTTAAAAGTGAACAAATATAATTAATTTGTTATTTGAAAGGAGACACCTATAAAACTGCTGACATTAAAGACATAATTTAGTGAGAGATGAGATTTCTGTTTGTGATAATGTCTCTATTGGTACATATATCATGGACTATTATAATAAAGGAGTTTGTACACATCAGTGAACAAAATTTTATATTCCAGCAATCTCTGAGTAATTCTGTATAGTGCACAATCCATCAAAATTATGAGAACTTCCCTTATTCCTTTTCTATCTTACTAGGAATAATGGATACTTTGTTTGGAGATGAGAAGTTGCTCTTAGAACTCAGTGAATTAAATCTGTGAGTTAACTGGATAGGCTAATGCAAAAAACCCTGGAAGTTAGAAAATATCTACATATCAGGTTTGTCTGTTTGTGGTAAATACAGTCTATTTACATAGAAAACATAAAGCAAAGAACACATTGGGCTAGAGGCACTGCAGAGAACTCTGACATATAGAGTTCTGGAATTCTGTCTCTCAGAGTAAAACAGTTCTTAAAATTAATTTAAACTGAACTAAATTTCTCCTGGAAACAAATCATCATTTTAAAACACACTTCTCCAGAAACAGAACTTGAAAAGGGCTTTAATAAAAAGTTGATTAATAGCTGGTTATTGAAAGGTTTCAGCACTTATAAGGAAGTGATGTGTATCTAATACAGGATTTGAAAGAGAGAGTGTAGTGACATTCCATTTGTATTTTAATAAATAAAGCTTGCCTGAAGATCAGAGAGTAAAACAGCCACACTGGTCAGTCTTACAGTCCAGGCAGTGGTAACACACACCTTTAATCCCAGTGACCACACTAGTTTGCTATGGAAACCAGGCAGTATTGGTGCATGCATTTAATACCAGCCCTAGAGATGAATATGAGACAGGAGGAGACAGCTCTCACATAGTCTCATTCTGAGATTTCTGGAGTCAGGATCACTATTTCAGACTGATGTAGGGGTGAGAGCCAGTGGCTGGCTGTTTTTGTTTTCTGACCTTATTGCTGAACACCAATATCTGTCTCTGGGAGACTGAATGCAGCTTGTTCAGCTTGATAGAAAGCACCTTTACCCACTAAGGCATCTCACTTCCCCAGAATTTGACTTATTAATCACCCAAGTGGGAATTATTAGCCACAAAAGTGGAAATATGAGTTTTGTTGTTGAATACCAAGGCATGAACATGATGAGAAGCTCGAGGAAGTGGAATCCTTTCTTTTTTTTTTAAATTTATTTATTTATTAAAGATTTCTGTCTCTTCCCCGCCGCCGCCTCCCATTTCCCTCCCCCTCCCCCAAATAAGTCCCCCCCCCCAGCCCGAAAAGCAATCAGGGTTCCCTGTCCTGTGGGAAGTCCAAGGAACCCCCACCTCCATCCAGGTCTAGTAAGTTGAGCATCCAAACTGCCTAGGCTCCCACAAAGCCAGTGCGTGCAGTAGGATCAGAAACCCATTGCCATTGTTCTTGAGTTCTCAGTAGTCCTCATTGTCCGCTATGTTCAGAGAGTCCAGTTTTATCCCAGGCTTTTCCAGACCCAGGCCAGCTGGTCTTGGTAAGTTCCCAGTAGAACATCCCCATTGTCTCAGTGTGTGGGTGCACCCCTCGCGGTCCTGAGTTCTTTGCTCGTGCTCTCTCTCCTTCTGCTCCTGATTTGGACCTTGAGATTTCAGTCCTGTGCTCCAATGTGGGTCTCTGTCTCTGTCTCCTTTCATCGCTTGCTGAAGGAATCCTTTCTACTTAAACCGACATATGAGGAGAGGAATGGTGAAGCAATTTAGAGACAACTGTGTCAGAGAGGTTTCCAGAAATTACAGTACAATGGCTGAATGTGGAGGTTTCCCTGTGACAGGAATGAAACCTACACCCTAGCAGATATTATTATGTACTGTGGGAGCTCCTTCGGCTCCTCAGCCAACAATCTTTAAGATACCAGCCCACTTGGGTGTAGTCTTTCTGGCTCAAAAAAGTAGCGGGAGCCATGTGCTCCCTCTCTTGCTTCAGACTCCCTTCCAGTTACCAGAGTCTTTTCCTGATTGTGCAGCTGTAGTAGGAAAAAAAAGCCATGCAGTTTTAAAATGCTGGCTCTCTGGGCTGTGCTCCTAGCATGGCCTCTGTCTCTTGCAAGAGACAGAGCATTTAGATGGGGTTTGTGAGTAAAGTGCTACAGTGTGCCTAAAAGGGAGCAGAGGTTATATCTTTCTGAAATCTTTGATAGAGTTGAAGGATAAATAGATAGTTATAGTTTTCCTTTGTTATGATAAAAGATTATATATAGCCGGGCGGTGGTGGCGCACGCCTTTAATCCCAGCACTCGGGAGGCAGAGGCAGGCGGATCTCTGTGAGTTCGAGACCAGCCTGGTCTACAAGAGCTAGTTCCAGGACAGGCTCCAAAACCACAGAGAAACCCTGTCTCGAAAAAAAAAAAAAGATTATATATATATATAGTAACTAATTCTTGCTTGATAACTGTTTTGTTATATGTAATTTTACTATGTTAAAGTTAAAGCCTTCCTTTTTGTTTAAACAGAAAAAGAGGAAATGGTGTAGGAGGTTTTTCTGTCTATGTGCTGCTTTCATTGGTTGAATAAAGAAACTGTCTTGGCCTTTTGATAGGGCGGCACTTAGGTAGGCAGAGTAGACCAGAACTGAATGCTGGGAAGAAGGGCAGAGAGAGAGAGCCGCCATGGAACTACCAGGTCAGACATGTTGAATCTTTCCTGGTAATCCACGACCTTGTGGTGACATACAGATGATTAGAAATGGGTTGGATCAAGATGTGGCAGTTAGCCAATAAGAGGCTAGAACTAATGGGCCAACCAATGTTTAAATGAATACAGTTTCTGTGTGGTTATTTCGGGTGTAAGCTAGCAGGGCGGCTGGAATGAAAAGCAGGCCCACTCTTTCCTACTACAAGTATGCCCATATGCTGGGTTTTACATATGGGGAAACTGAAGCCTAAAAGTTAAGGGACATGCTCAGATCACCTTGCTAGAAGTTCTTATTTGAACCCCAGCAATTATGATTCACATAGGCTGTTGAATGTTATCCTCTGGACATGCCAATGGCCTTCTTGAAATGTCACCGTAACTACCCATGGAAGACCTGCACAAGATGGGGCTTATTGACTTTCCACAAGAGACTGAGGTAGGGATCCTAGGGCCCTGCATCTCCCTGAGAGGAAATACAGGCAGTTAACAGTTACTGGGAAAGGGAATTCTCATTTCCTTTAATAGTGTGGCCACCAATAAGTTGCCCATGCTTTGGAAGCAACCTCAGTTAAACTCATTGGCTCACCAAGCTGGACATAGCTGGACATGTTTCTGTCATGGGAGTCTTATCTGGGGCAAACAGACATTTATTTCACGTATCCCAAGAACATGTTCACGGAACAAAGTACCTGAACTTCACATCAGCACACCATCTCACTCAAAACTAGTTCTTTCTTTTTCTGTCCTTTGCTTTCCTCATAAGTCTATGCAGTTAATCAGACCTACTAACATCATTCAGCTTTTTGGGTCACCTAGCTCTACCCACTATGCTCACTTCCCAATGTGGGTGAGGAAATGAAGGCAGTGTGCACTGTAACTCGGTTGTTACATATCAGTCTCATCATTGCCCGTTAAACAGACCTCAGAAGAGTTAAACTATTCAATTCTCTAACTACATGCTTGCAAAACACTAAAAATAGCACCTACTTCATAGGCTTTTATGGTTAAATCAACTAATTGATATGAAGCAATTAGAACCCTGTTCACACCTATTAATACTGTTACTGCTTTATAAAATCATTTGAGATGCAATTAATACACTGTAAAAGTCACTTTTTAAAACATATAATTTAGTGGTCATTAGCATGGCCATGAAATAATTCAACTGTCACCAATGTCACATTTTCATACCCTCAAAATAAATCGCATGCCATTAATGGTCATTCTCCACTTTCTGGTCTCCTGGGCCCCAGCAACAGCCCTCACTTTTCCTGTCTCTATGGGTTTCTCTGTTCTAAACCTTTCATGTAATGGGATGATATAGTGTACAACCTTTTGTGACTAGCTTTCTTATTTGTCACATGTCCAAAATTCATCTGTGTACATGTTTTAGACTCCATTTTTTATTAAATTAAATAATGCATGATGTATCTATATCTATACATTTATCAATCAATGGTAACTTTTTATATCCATTTAACTACTACAAATAATCCTTTTAAAATTATCAAGAACTTGGGCTTGGGAGATGGTTCAATCCATAAAATTCTTGCCATATAGGTAATGGGATCTGATTTCAGTTTGCAAGTCTCTACATAAAAGCTAGGTATGGGGGCTTGAGGGATAGCTCCTGCATTAAGAGTCTAGAGCAGAGAGGGCAGAGAAGGGACATTATAGAACTCATTGTTCAACTTGACTTGCCAAATGTGCCAAATGGGTGAGTTCCAGGTTTAGTCAGATATCTTGTCCAAAATAGAAAGTGAAAAACAGTTGCAGGAGATACCCAGCATGGACTTGTAACCTCCACATATATATACAGATACTTTCATGCACATACATGTACACCATGTATATGTAAACACATACATGCACCCAAAGATTATAACTTCTGTGTCCCGATATATTTTCACTTTTATTTGGTATATACCTGGGGATAAAGTAGCTGAGAGATAAAGTAATTTTATGAAATGTCTGAGGTATCATAAAATGGTTACTATAGCAACTCCTTCATACCCCACTGCTACTAACAATATTTGTGACTATGGTTTCTTCACATACCGGCCAATAATAACCATATTTTTAAATTTTTAACTACTGTAGATGTTGTAAATTAATATCTCATTAATGTTTTGATTTTGATTTCCCTAATTGTTAATGAAGTCAAACATATTTCCATATTTATTAATCAGCTTTACATCTTCTTTGAAGAAATGCTTTATTCAAATTATTCATCAAATTTTTAGGTAGATAATTTATCTTCTACTTCTTTTTGTTTGGTATTGGCAAATGTTTACCTTCATTTTGGGATATATTTTCACATACTTGACAGTTTGATTTGAGATACACTTTAGAAATATTTGTCAATGATTTTTTATCTACTTTTTCCTTGTGTTGATTTTGCTTGGTGTAGTCTTTATGAATATAATGCCAAAAACATATCATGAAAGTTTGCTTCTGTGGTTTCTTCCAAGAAGACCTTTTTGTTTTACTCATAAGTATTAAATTAGTTAGATTTATTTTATTTATTTTTGTGTATGTTTCTATGCTTTATGCATGAGCGTGTGTGTGTGTGTGTGTGTGTGTGTGTGTGTGTGTGTGTATGAGTGTAATGGTGTCTTCACTTTACTCTGTACATGTAGAACTCAGAAGATGGTCTCGGGTATCAGTCCTCATATCCTTGTTTGAGATAGAATCATTCTCTGTTTGCCACCATGAGGCATATCCAGGCTAGTTGGATCCTGAACTTCATCTTGTCTGTACTTCTCATCTCATTGTGGGATCACTGAAATGATAAGATGTTAACAACCACCTGTTTTTATATGGGTTCTGAGGATCCAAACTCAAGCTGTCAGGTTTCTATGGTAGGTACTTGTCTGCCTAACCATTTCCCTGGTCCAAGACCAACAGCTAATTTTAGCATATGAAATGAAATCTGACTCTACTTACATGGTTTTTGAGAAAGTATTTTACTTTCCATGTCATTTATTAAGAAAGATTGTTTTCCTTTTTTTTCTTTTTTTATTTTTATTTTTTTATTTTATTTATTTTTTTTCTTTTTTTATTGAGAAAAGGAGAAAAAAAAACAAGTTTCCACCTCCTCCCAGCTTCCCATTTCCCTCCCCCTCCTCCCACCCTTCTCCCCCTCCCCCCACTCCTTTCCCCCTCCCTCTCCAGTCCAAAGAGCAGTCAGGGTTTTCTGCCCTGTGGTAAGACCTAGGACCTCCCACCTCCGTCCATATCTAGGAAGGTGAACATCCAAACTGGCTAGGCTCCCACAAAGCCAGCCCATTAAGTAGGATCAAACCCCCGTGCCATTGTCCTTTGCGTCTCATCAGCCCTCATTGATCGCCATGTTCAGAGAGTCCAGTTTTATCCCATGCTTTTTCAGTCACAGTCCAGCTGGTCTTGGTGAGCTCTCAATAGATCAGCTCCACTGTCTCAGTGGGTGGGTGCATCCCTCGTGGTCCCGACTTCTTTGCTCATGTTCTCCCTCCTTCTGCTCCTCATTGGGACATTGGGAGCTCAATCCAGTGCTCCTGTGTGGGTCTCTGTCTCTATCTCCATCCATCACCAGATGAAGGTTCTATGATGATATGCAAGGTATTCGTCAGTATTGCTCTAGGATAGGGTCATTTCAGGTTCCCTATCCTCAACTGCACAAGGAACTAACTGGGGACCTCAGCTTGGGCACCTGGGAGCCCCTCTAGGGTCAGGTCTCTTGCCAACCCTAAAGTGGCTCCCTTAACTAAGAATTGTGGTTCCGTGCTCCCCTGTCCAACCTTCCTTTATCCCAATCCTCCTGTTTTCCCAAGGCCCGACCTCCTTCCCTTCTAACTTTTCTCTCCCCGTCTCCCCTTACCCCCATCCCACCCCACCCCCAATACCACTCTTGGGAATATACCCAAGAGATGCCCTATCATATGACAAAAGCATTTGTTCAACTATGTTCATAGCAGTATTATTTGTAATAGCCAGAACCTGGAAACAACCTAGATGCCCTTCAATGGAAGAATGGATGAAGAAAGTATGGAATATCTACACATTAGAGTACTACGCTGTGGTAAAAAACAATGACTTCTCGAATTTTGCATGCAAATGGATGGAAATAGAAAACACTATCCTGAGTGAGGTATCCCAGACCCAAAAAGATGAACATGGGATGTACTCACTCATAATTGGTTTCTAGCCATAAATAAGGGTCACGGAGTCTACAATAGGTGAATCTAAAGAAGCTAAGTAAGAAGGGGAACCCAAGGAAAAACATATAGTTATCCTCTTGGCTAAGGGAAGTAGATTGTTTTCCTTTTGAATTATCCTGACATTCTTTGTCTTTCTAACATCACACATCAAAAAGATAAAATCAGCTGCAAAAGCAGATTGAAGAAGAAAAGGTTTGTTATGGGTCACAGTTTGGGGACACAGTCTGTCTTGGTGGTAGTCCTAGTGGTGGGAGTGTGAGACAGCTGGTCATGCAGCATCCAGACAACAAGCAACGGACCCTAGTTCTGCTCAGCTCAGGACCCCAGTGTATGTGATAGCTATGCCAATATGTAAGATCGTCTCTTTAGCTCAAGTAATCTTGTCTAGAAACGGCGTCATAGACGTGCTAGCACTTTGTTTCCACAGTGTGTCTAAACTCTGTCAAACTAATGGTTAACATTAGCCATCATGCCCTTGTAGAAGAAGACATCAGCCATAAAGATGGGAGGATTTATTTCTCAACTCTTGCAGACATGTTGCAGTTCTTCTTGCAGATCCTTATACTACCACCCCATGGACTTAGTTACAAACCCATGCAGCATAGCTTAAATCTTCAGGTACAATTCTAAAGCTTGCTAGTTGTTTCATATCCTTTATTCATTCTTATGAACTTTGGGACTGGCAAACAAACTCAAGAGGAAAGTGCACTTAGGATTTCAATAGGGTAGCACTGAGTCAGTAGAAAATCTAAAGACACCAGTGTTCCAATCTTTGACTATAAATACCACTTCATTTGATTATGTATAATTTCATTTCTTTCAGAAATTCTGTAACTCTGCTAAATTACTCCTATTTTCTTCATCCTGGGCTGTGATGATTGAAATTGTCTAGTTAATAAACTTATAAATTTTACACTGACAAAGTAAGTAAAATGTATTTTGTGCCTAGGTACCATTGTATGCATTCTTATTAGATCAGTTCACTAAACTAAAAGTTCTAAATGTGTATTCTTCATAGCATGGCTTATATAACATTGTGTTATTTTAAGATAAAGGCAGGTTTCCTTTTTTCAAATAGATTTCCGTTTTCATTCACGGACACTCAGTTACTAGTGGAATGTAAATTAAGATAACAACAAAACAGTTGTATTGCCCTTATAGAAAAATCTATCTGTGTTTCATCATTGAGTGTGAAGTTACATGTGGGGCTTTCTCTATTCCCCATGCCTAACTGAGAAAGATGCCTTCTATTGATAGTTGACAAGTATGCTAGGCACACTGGACTGCCATCACCAAATTGTGTAGCGTGTTTACACATTTTAAATAGTAAGGATTTAGGAATTCATTATCTCCCTGCTGGAGGCTGGAGCCCTAGCTCAGTGAGCTGATATGGCCATGTTCAGAAATAATCTCTTCTCCTGCCTTGTAAATGATTGTCTTCTTGCTGTGTTCGAGCACGATCTTTCCTATTGTATTCACTTGGAAAGAGAGAAGTGGATCTGGAGGATATTTCTCCGGTCTCTTTTGATAAGGCCATATTTCCTTCATAATGAAATCCATACCTCTTAACTCTTTGAATCTCTATTACATTTTATAAAAAACCTAATCTTCAAGTACAGTCAAATCGCAGTGTTAAAGATTTGACATATGAATTATAGAAAGATATATAGCATCAAGTCCTTAGCATCAAGTGTGAAGATTTTTATAAAAGGATACTATATATTCAAAGGCCGCTTCCTATAATGAGAGAGTTCTATTGGCTTATTCTTTGGTGAGCAGTGTATTAATTTTCATATGTCAAACTGTTCCTATGATAAACCCTTCCTTGCTGTGGTGGAGAATGTGTTTGAGATGTTGCTCGAATCAATCTGCTAATATTTTATGGGGGCATGCATTTATGCTCATAGGAATTGCTGCTGGGCACATGGAGGTGTCTTATAAGGTCTTTTTTTTTTAAGTTGAGATAGCAGTACATTTATTGAAACAGTTGGTCAACATCCCCTACTTGTGTGTTCTAAGGCTTGATGCAGCATTGTCTTAGCTAGGGTTTCTATTGCTGTAAAGAGACACCATGACCACAGCAACTCCTATAAATGAAAAATATTCAGTTGGGATAGTTTACATTTTCAGAGGTTTAATCCATTTTCATCATGGTGAGACATGTTGATGTGCAGGCAGATGTAATGCTGGAGAAGTAGCTTAGACTCCTACATCTTGACCAGCAGGCAACAGGAAGTGGGCTGTCTTACTGTACATGGCTTGAACACATATAAGACCTCAAAGCTTGCCTCCACACTTCCTCCAACAAGACCACACCTAGTCCAAGAAGGCCACACCTCCTAATAGTGCCACTCCCTTTTGGGACCATTTTCTTTCAACACTGCATGCATGCATATTAATTCTATTTTGTGTACTCAGTAAATGGAGGCTACTGAATCTTTGACCATGTAAGCTTCTATGAGTTTACTGCTTATTAACTGAACCCTTTTGTGATAGGTATATTCAGATGTTAATATTTCTGGACTCAGTTCTATTAATTTGTGTTTGTCGTCAGAGGTAAAAGAGGTTAAGATATTTAACAGTTGTTTCTCTTTTAAGAGAAGAAATAACCTGTGGATTCCTGTCTGTTCCTGTTCTTATTTAGGAATCCTTGGAGATCGTCAGTACCAACTGAACATTTCAAATGAATGCCTGGAAAATCCTGTGAAAGCCTGCTAAGGTGAAAGGATTAAAGGGATGGGAGAAGAGGTGAATCCTGGCATCCACTTGAGAAGACAACACATGACTCAGCTGTTACAATGTTTTGTCTATTGTTTACCCAATTAAATTTCAGTGTATTACCATCATTAATGTGCATTATTTTCTTCATCAGGCAAAATTTTCTTTATTCTGAAACAGTCAAGCTGATATTTATGATACCCATGTGTTTGTGGGGAAAATAAATAACTAACAATAAGGAAAATTTAGAACAAATTCTGCCTTTTGGGTAAAGATAATTTCCATATAGAATCTTAAGTCACATTATGACAAAATAAGTATAAATCAAATATCAAAGCAGAAGACTTGCAAGGAAATACATTATCCTCTGCAGATACCTCTGCGGAGGACATGCAGAGATCAAGGGGAAACATTTTGGAGTTGTTTCTTTCCACCATGTGGTGAAATCAACTTGACCCACTGAGTCATCTTGCTGACCCTCATTCAGGGATTTTTATGATATGAAAGAAATTCAGAAAGCTCCTACAACTTTAATGTGTGTATGTGTATTGTGTGCCTATGTGTGTGATGATGTGTATAATACATTAATGTGTGTGCACACATGAGTTTGCCAGTTTATTCACCTAGGTGTGCATGCATGTGGAGCCCAGTCAGAGGCTGACATTAGGATGCCATTTTGTAGCTTTTTTTTTTGAAAGAGGATTTCTTACTACAGTTGAAGCTAGCCATTTCACCTACACTTCCTGGCCACTTAACCCCAGGTATCCCTTCTTTCTTCACTCTCGTTGCAAATCTGAGTTGAGCAGATTTACATGGATGCTGGGATCTGAACTCAGGTCCTTGTGCTTCTGCAGCAAGCACTTTACCCACCTGTGCCTCAGAGACACTGAAAATAGGGAAGTAAAGGAAAATGCCTACATCTTTGAGCAGTTTTGAGCAATTTATATTGCTTAAAATTCATCACACAGGCAAGCAAGTATCATTGATTTAAAGAAGAAACACATTCTATATTCCTGCTTTGTTGAGAGTCGGGGTCATGGGCACCACAAGTGAATATCATTGATTTCCGACAGACTACTTAATATGACTCTCAACCTTTTATTTCACTCATTGCCCAACAAATAACATATTTCTAAATCTACTAAGCTGTTGTAAGATGTGTGAGTGCTACTGTAATTCCAAAGAGTCTTCAATCAATCTTCATGTTACTTTAACACAATACTGGTTCAACTGAAATATTTCAATCATGGTATTTAAGAAATACCTTCTACTAAACTCATTAACTTTAACCCAAAATTTTACCTCAAATTGAGGAAATAAAGAAATGTATGTATTTCCAATCTCCACTGTTTCTTGAGATTTTAACATTTTTTGCACTTATCCGGTTCATTTCCTGGGTGATTACTGAGTAATCATTCTGAATCAGTTGGATGGAGAGGAAGGAGGCAGGTGTTCAGGTGACTAGAAAGTCATCTGGTATTTATACAGGTTTCCCCAGGTGTTTGTCTTGCCTTTCCTTTCTTGGAATGTTAAAAATTACCTAAAATCCAGTTCAAGTGACATGCCTGTACTCATAGCACTTGAAATGGAAGTAAAAACACCAGAAATTCAAGGCTAGCCACAGATATCTAGCAAGTTTGAGGAAAGTCCTGTCATAAAAACAAAAGAAGAGGGTGGAAAACGTGTTTGCAGCAAAAGTTCAAGAATCTGGGTTTGGATCCTCAGAATCCCTGTAAAAAGCCAGCCATAGGTGGTACATGCCTGCAAACCTGGAAGTGCATGGAGTCAAGCAGCCAAGACAGATAGAGGCCCTAAGTTCTTTGATTAGACATCCAATGAAAATTCATGAACTCCAGGTTCAGTAAAATCTATGATTCAAAATTTAAAGGTGGAGAGTAATCAAGGAAAGATATCAACTATCTACTTCGGGCCTCTATGTTTACACACGCGTGTTTAAACACCACACATAGACACACACACACACACACACACACACACACATGCATTCTCCTTTCATCTTACATTCCTCTCTAGTGCTGCGAATAAAGGCTTAAACCACCACTGCCTGGCCTCAATAGCCAACTAGTAAACTTGTTGGGATTAAAGGTGTGTGCAAACACTGTCTGGCCTGTACGACTGACTAGTAGCTGCTTTAACTGATATTCAGGCAAACTTTTAAAATACAAGTATTATACTACTATATTTCCTCTTTTTGTCTAAAAGAAAAAAGAAAAACTATATACAACGAGTACAATAACTCTAAGTAATAAATACAAGCAATAAATACATCAACAATGTCTGGTCCATTTGCATTTGACAAATTCAGAGAAAATACTCCATATCTATCACATCTTGGTGAGTTCAAAGTCTTGTATCTAATTTACTTTCTATCATAACTTGATATCCTCATCTGGTAAACAAGGAAAACTGAACTATAACTATTTAGTCTTCAACTTCCTCAGAGACCCAAGCAGGAAATATTATTAACTAAATAAACAAGAAATGTGAGCAAGTAACTTTTTAAAAATGTGAGAAATGACAAAAAACAACTGGCTTCACGAACAGTCACCCAAAGTTTCTCTACAACATTGGATCATCCATCTTTGGCCTACAGGCTTAGCATATTCTACAGACTTTTCTGGGAAGCAGGACATTCTGAAGGGCTGTTCCTCATTGTCTTGACAATATTTGACATTCACCTTCTTTTGTGGCCTGCTTTTCCAGTTAGGACAGCATACTGTCAGCAATCGAGACAGGGGCATTTTCTTGCCCTTTGACTTATTTTTGCCACAAACAAAGTAAATTCCATGTGGAGCTTTTTCAATACCCATTATCTTCTTTGAAGTCTATTGGTGCTTCCAGGAGCAGACAAGTCTCATTGTCATAAAAATAACCTCTGTTATTAAAACGTCTTAGATGCCATATTATGTACATCTCAGAAATGATTGCAGATGACATGTCTATCTAAACTATATGTTTGCTTGACCTTGAAAAAATACCTAATATGACTACAAGCTCAATTGTAATAGGTGATTAACTACTAACATGTATTTTCTTATTATCGCAAACAGTTAGTAATCATAATTTTCATGGACTAGAAATTTGTATTACAAATTCCTGGAAGAATCATCATTGTAGGGAACTCATCCTCCTTCTGGAGACTTCAAAGGCATACTCATGGTTCACTGCAGAAAACTGATAGAGACTCAAACCCAAAATCATGTACAAGAAGGTAGATGAAACTTTTTTCTAGAATTAGTACTGCATATTACTATTAATATCATGACAAAAAGGAAGTTTATACCTTAAGAAAAGCTGTTAAAGAGTCAATACAAACCCAAAAGGTTATGAGATTAGTGGCAATAAAATAGCTTTAAGTACTTGTTTTTCTTCTGTCCCATATCAAGTGACTCTTCTGATATGAGACAGAGATTTTGGAATTCACTTTAATAAGCATGCTTGGGTTTAGAGAAGGAGAGAGCCACACTCCAACTCCAAAGTCAGCTTTAATCTTTAATTGGACTGAACTACCAAAAGACTATTTTCATTGTATGTCTTTAGAAAACAGCATAAACAAGCATTTGGAAAGATTTGTGAAATTTTATCCTGTTGGAAATGTGATATATCAATAGATCAATTGATTCATTTTCTCAAGATACTTTTTTTTGGATAATTTGCCTTTTGTTATTCAGATGTCTCATTTGTCCAGTACTCTTTAAATTCCTCCGCTGGATACTTTTATTCTACTGGAAAGACCGCAACAAAACCCTTCCTCAACCCAAATTTTGGGGAGATTCTCTTTTGCCAAGTTATATCTGATCAAATGGAAAAAAATTTTTTTTGATAGATTAGTTAAGACTAAACAGCCATGGTGCTTATTGAACTATCTTCTAATCTAATTAAGAGGTGTTTTTTTTTTTTTTTCAAATAGAATTTCAATTTTGATGGTATCCATAGGTGTTTTTTTCCCCCTGTGGAAATAAAAGCAAAACTCCTTCCCTAATGAGGCACATGTCCTGATTTCCATTCTGAGGTCAGGTCAGGACATCATTAAAATATAGCAGCTGATTTAATTCTTCTATCCATTGTCTCACCACATTGTTCCTTTCTCATTAACATTAAGAAATCTCAAAGGCAATAAAGCATTATGCAATCTATTTCAGGGGGTATTTATTATCCCTTTCTGTTTATTTCACATACCCTTTAGAGTTCGATTTGATCTTTCTATAACTGCCTGCCCTGAATGATTGTGTGGTATACCTGTAATATGCTTTATATTATAATAAGCAAAGAAACTGTTTCATTTTCTTAGAGAAATGTGCTAAAGCATTGTCCATTTTTATTTGTACATGTATACTCATGATATCCATAATTTCTATCAAATTACTGAATCAGCCTTTTCCAAACTCAAAGCAGTTTTCCATTGAAAACATGAATAAGTATCAATGGTGTGGTGTACATATTTTAGTTTTCTCAATTCTACAAAAATGGAACACAATGATCTGTCAGATTTCATTCCTTTGAGTACCCTTTGGGTTACTTCCTGTAGGTAGTGGTGTTTGGCTGTATAAAGAACAAGGACATTTCTTTATGTCCTTGTTACCACATGACAGAAAAGTGTTCTTTTTAAAAAAAAAAAAAAACTTTTACCACTGACAAGATTTTTTCATAAAATTCTGAGGCCTTCAGAAAATTTCCAATCAATAATTGATCAATTTCTGCATTACCTTGTGCTAGAAGTCCTGGCAGACCCACATGGAACCAGATCTGTTATGCATATGGGATTATTCCTATCCCTAATTTTATCTTGTAACTGAAAAAATAATAAACTCATTTCTATATCATCTGGTACAAATTCAGTGGTTTCAATATGCAAAACAACTCTTTCTGCTTACTGTGAATTGGTAAGTATATTGAGTTCTTTAAAATCTCTTAATACCATAAGAATAACATATAATTCTGACTTTTAAACAGAATCATAAGGTCTTTAAACATTTTATTTAAATTTTATGATCTGTAACCTGCCTTTTCTGGTGTACTTGCATCAATATATAATGTAGGGACACCAATTATTGATGCATCCTGTACAATTTGAGGAAGAATCCAATTAGGTCTTATTAATTGAATTTTCTTGCTTTTGGAATAGTTGTTATTAATCTCTCCCCCCAAAAAATACTGCAAGTTCTTTGCCAGAGTTCACTTTTGGCCCATAATTTGTCAATTATATTATTATTAAAAGGTACTATAATTTCTGCTGGGTTAATTTCTGCTAATTGATGAAATCTCAATTTTCCTTTTAAAATTAACTCAAAGACCTTTTCCACATAAAATTTTACATAATTTATATGACAAAAAGATCCATTATAAGATATTATCTTCCCTTTGCATTAAAATTCCTGTAGGGGCATGTTTGGAGGGTCATATGACCAGAATGCAGTAAAGATTTGGATCCACATAAACCACATCTACCTTCTGTAATTTATCTTCAATCAAAGTCAGTTCTCTCTCAGCTTCAGATATTTCCCTGGGACTATTTAGGTTCTTTTCACCACCTAAGGTTTTATTTAAATTAATCAGGTCTGCTGGCAATCTTTGGAAGTCATTAAGAGTCTGCAATTGATTTCTCTAATTTGCCCCATTTTGAGTCTAATTTCTTATAAACATATTTTATAACATAAATAATTAATGGAATTTAATTATTCTCCTCTTTGTATTTTTTTAGGGGCAATTGCACCAACAAGGCAAAATTTTCTTTTTCAAACATTTTTTTCTGAAGTATCCAGAATTGAATCAGATAGCAAAATATTGCCCATGTATTGGTAAACTATAGATTCAGGAAAATGCATATGTGTCATTTCCAATAAATGACTTATAAAATATTGGCACAGAATGGGACTATTTAATATTCCCTGAGGGAGAATCCTCCACTCATATCTCTTAGTAGGCTGAGAATTTATTACAAGTAGGCACAATGAAGGCAAATTTTCCTCTGTCTTTTTCTTGTAAAGGTATAGTAAAGAAACAATCTTTTAACTCAATATCTATAAGAGGCCATCCTTTAGGCAATAAGGAAGACAAAGGAATTCAAGACTTTAGAGAGCCAGTCGGTGGTGGCACACTCCTTTAATCCCAGTACTCGGGAGGCAGAGGCAGGTGGATCTCTGTGAGTACGAGGCCAGCCTGGTCTAGAAGAGCTAGTTCCAGGACAAGAACCAAAAGCTACAGAGAAACCCTGTCTCGAAAAATAAAAAAAATAAATAAATAAATTTAAAAAAAGATTTTAGCGAGCTCATTTTCTGAATTACATTATTAACAGCTCTTGGGTCTATTATCATTCTCCATATTCCAGATTTCTTTTTAACAACAAATATAAGGGCTATTTGATTCTTCAATATGCTGAGCATCTACTTGCTCCTGTATCAGCTGTTCTAAAGCCTGCAATTTCTCCATTGTTAAAGGCCATTGCACAATGCATACAGGTTTATCTGTCAACCATTTAAAAGGTAGGGCTGTTGGTGCCTTTGGAAGATCAACAGCTGCCGTGCTGTGTTCTTGCACAACTTAACTGGTCAGTGATTGTTCTTTATAAGCCTTCTAATGTTTTTCCCAGACACATGTGTTAATTTATGGTTTGTTTCTAATATTGATAGAATGTTAATTTGAGCAGTCCATTGTGGTAACAAATCACATCCCCACATATTAATTGCTATGTTAACCACATATGATTAATATTCTTCTCTGTCTTTCTGGCCCTATACATTTGACCTATCTGTGTTCTGCTTTACTTGAGATAAAGTTCCAGTTCATAAAAACTGAACATTTATGTCCTGAAGAGGCCAATTTGGATGCCTAAATTCTGATATAATTATTGTTACATCTATACATGTGTCTACCAGACATTCAATAACAACATAATTTGTTTGTATCTTTATTTTGGTCTTTGTTCATTTATAAAAGTTTTCCAAAATACCTTCTTCATTGTTTCTCCTGAATTTTTTGTCTCTCTTCTATAGCTGTTCTGTTATCCAGAGCAGTATGGTTGCTTACAATAGGCATTAGGTTCTTCAATTGTTATGGGAATGAGTTTCCTCTGCACTATCAGGGAAATAAACTGAACTGGATTTGGCACAGGGGCCTACAAGAAGCCCCTCACAGAGTTTTCTGATGGCAAGTATTGCCTTGAATCTTCCTCATTGACCTACCTCAGTCCAATGCCTGCCTTGTCACATCTTCCACACAATCCAGAAGGGAGGGGCATTTGACTGAATCATTCTTAGAAAAAAAAGTGTTTCTAGGAACACCCTGTCTACAATCACTTTTTAAGGTGATCTTGATTGCCATAATCATAACATTTGACATTTTGATTTTTTCCTCAAACCACTGAAAATTACCTCTCCTATCTATTCATCAACATGATCATGAGATTTAATATTGTTTCCCAAATTATTCTTTTCAAATAGGCTGACCTTGCCTCTAATGGCCTAATTATCTTTTTGCGTAGAGAATTGGCTTTTTCAAAATCCAGAGATTCAGTTATTATTTGTCTAGCTTCTGAATTTGATATTATTCTATTTACTGATGATGTCAATTTTTGTAAGAAATCTATGAAGGTTTCTTTTGGGCACTGTATAACTTTAGTAAATCATTCAATTTTCTCTCCTAGTCCTTCAGCTATGGACCAAGCATTCAAAACTGCTACATGGCAAAAAGCCAGGATGTGACTATCATACAAAGATTGCCTTTCTATAGTAGCTCAATTTCCTTCTCCATGAATTTGATCTTGGGTGATTTCCATAACTCTAGCTTTATTCCATTGTTCAATAGTCTTAGCCTAGTCTCTGAACCAACTACTCCATTGTAATTATGGACCAGGCTCTAAAACAGCTTTAATCAATTCTATCCAGTTGTTAAGGGATAATTCTATTACAAATTGATCATGAGTTTAACATTTGCTTCACTCAAGGTGAGAAAATGCCATATGAATCTATTGCTTCATTCAATTCCCTTAAACCTAACATTGGTACAGAAGTCCATTCAGTTCTTTCTCTGTCATTTGGCAGTTCCTGTATGGGAACTGGGTATATTAAGGTTGGTTGTTTGAAAACCTTATATTGTTCCTCTTTATTCTTATAATGCAATGCTAAAATTTATTCTCCATTAAATTACTCTTTCTGGGTTTGAAAATCTCTGTAATCTATTTAATTAAGCTTTTCTAAGGCCTGTATTTTAGCACGCAGATTGCCCAACTTCTTTAGGGTTAAAACAAAAATGATAATGCTAATAATGTTTACACATGACCTCACATAAACCCCATCTAAATTAGTTATCCTCTCATTTAATCATTCCAGTTTCAAACTGTCTAGCATATTATCATACAGAGACCCAAATTTCCCCATTGTAATTTTTCCGTTTTAATATGGTAAAAAAAAATCTCTCTTTTAAATAATTCATTCCTTTAAATATTCCCAATTGTTTTACCAAATCTGCCACCAATGATGATGAATATGTGAGGCTTATTGCTGTTGTGTAGAACAATAAAAGCCTAACTGGATTTCAAGGCAGCTACATACTTTGGCAGCAGCCCAAAAAGAGGGTTCAAAGAAAGCCTGCCAGGATAGAAGAAAGAAAAACCAAGTCAGTAGGGCAGTGACTCCAGTCACAACTAGTTCTGGCCTATTTTGGTGACTGTAAAGACACAGCCCAACAGCTTTTTCATTAATTTGTACCCTAAACATTGGGCACCAAATGTTGTAGTAAAAATAAAAATCCAGAAACAGATATTAGGGTTCAACCTGAAGATCAGAAAAGTGAGCCACTGGCTCTTACCTTTACCTCAGACTGAAAATGTGTGATTCAGCCTCCACAAATCCTCAGTTTGAGATTGAGAGTGAGACCTGTCTCCTCCTGTTTTTCATACCTCTCTAATGTTGGGATTAATGGCTTACACCACCACCACCAGGCCTCTATGGCTAACTAGTGTGGCTGCTGGGATTAAAGGTGTGTGTAACCATTACCTGGCCCATATGGCTGACTAGTGTGTCTGCTTTGACTGATCTTCAGGCCAGCTTTATTTATTAAAAACACAAATAATATAGCATCATATACATATGCAGTCCAGAGGAAAACTTCAGCTCTTGCCCCTTAGATGTCACCCATCTTGTCTTATTAGACAGACTTTCTCTTACCTGCAACTATCCCAGTAGGCTAGACTGCCCAGGGTATCCTAGGACACCACCTCTCTCTTCTCTACCTATGATATCTTGTGGCCCCATAAAGTAATTTTTAGCTGAATGTGATGCTTCCCTCTCATAGGCCTCGTATATAATTTCTTCCCTATCATAGCTGATAGCTTTCACATTTTGTATTGAAACTACAGAGGTAATGCTTCTTTTAGCCTTTGTCCTTAATTAAACTGAATCCACAATCAGGAATTCAATCATTTATTAGTCCCGTCTTTACCTCAGATTCATGACATCAGAATTTCTTGTTAAATAGATTGAAGAGTGTAGTTGGCTTTTGAAGGGAGCTGACACCCTCTCTTTAGGAATGATGCGTATTGACACACAGGACCTCAGGATCATTATCAAAACTTGACATGAGAAAGAATTAAAAGGAAAACAATATAATATAATATAATATCAGAAACAGCCTAACAGAGGCTTAAAGGGAATGGGAGGCTTCCCTTAAATTCCTGGAAAGGAATTTTATCTAGAAGGGTTGCTTAAGAGTCAAGGAGAGAGTTATTATGGGTAGGATGTCAGGGTGCCCAGAAAGGAGACTTCAGAAAAATCTCCTGAACAAAGGGGACTATCCGCCTTTTACAACCTTTCAGGGGCTGGTGGGAAGCTTTGGGCCCTTGATTTCATCTGGGATAGTCTACATGATGAAGAGCATGGAGAAGACAGGGACTTGATAGCACTGTGAATTAGGAACTGTAAAAACCATGACCCACTGGGGTGAAAGAACTGACTGAAAATTAAGGAAATCTGCTGTTTTTGCAAAAAACCCAGGTTTGGTATCCAACACATACTTCTAGCCACACTCAACTGCCTATAACTCCAGTTCCAGCCAGTCTGATGACCTCTATTGGCCTCTTCAGGCACCTGTCTGAATGTTATATGCATACACACATGCACATATACACATACAAATAGAACAAGAAATAAATCATAAACACACACACACATACACACATAAACAGATATTTCTTAACTCTCAGTCCCAAGGGGATGAAACTTCAATTGGAAGTGACCTGACATTTTTCAGGCTGTGAGATCTGGCCTCTTCAAGCATCAGGGCAAGTAATAACCTAACATTTCCTTCTGACGTCACCATCAGAACTAATGTGCCTGTTCTTGGATAGTATAACTAAAATGTACCTGCCTCCTTCATTCTTCAGCACGATTCTCCCTGGCATAAAATTCTTGGGACACTGGTTTATTCAGGAATCCTCTTTTCCAGAGGACTCCAAATGCTGGTTTAGCAGCTGATTTAGTTGGATGTTTGGTAACGTCATTAGGATGTATTTCAGGGTTAGCAGCAATCATGTGTCAGTTCTTTCCCAGAATTCACAGTGCTCTTTGATATCTAAAACTCAGTCTGCTTGTCTCTGTGAGAAAACATGGAACTGTATTCAAATTTCGATGTGTCATTTCTCCTGTTTAGAAGCAACGGTTTTCTGTTAAGAAACAACAGCTACAAGATCCTCTCTCTGCAGCTGCTGTCAGCATTTCTGGTCTGTAGAACAATCTTTCTTTAACTTCCTTTCACTTTGTTTAACCCAGTGTCCGACATAGCATCCTAAGATTCTGTACAATATTTATTTAATTCACATGGTTTAAAAGGTTATCTCCATTTTTTCATTGGTTTGATTTTTTTTCAAAAATTTCTTTTAGTTTTGTTATATTTTACATCCACTTTAAGATTTATTTTTATTATTTATTCATTTATTGTGTATGTATGCGTGTGTGTGTGTGCTCACACTCATGTGCACCTGGATGCAGATGCCTATGGAGTACAACAGAAGGCATAAAGTCCCCTGGAGCTGAAGTTGCAAGCTTTGTGACTCACTTGACATGAGTGCTAGGAACCCAGTTCTGATACTCTGAAAGAGCAACAATTGATCTAACTACTGAGCAATCCCCCAAGACCTAAATACTTCTTGCTTAACTATGGTTTATCTGATTTGGGGTCTTGTTTCTTCTTAAGACATTCTTTCATTACTCTTTCTATTTCTCCCTTCTATTATTTTATGATAACTGGGACAGTTTTCAATTATTCAGGCCCAACAGTTGTTACCCACCAACAGTGCTAATTTTGCATCTATTAGATTATTTAACCAGTGCACAGTGATGCACACCTTTAATCCCAGCACTTGAGAGGTAGAGGCATGAGGATCAGGCGTTTGAGGCCAACCTGGGATGTATGAGGCCCTGTCTCTAGAACAAACAAAATAAAGCAAAGCCCAGGCTGAAGTCATAGTTCGGTTGGTAAAGTGCTTGCCTAGCAAGCCTTAAAACCTAAGAACCATCTACAGCACCACACAAAGGGGAAGGATGGTACAGATTGGTCAACCCAGTGCTCAGGAGGTGAGGGCAAGAAGATCAAGAGATTCAAACTCTACTTCCCTTAGCCAAGAGGATAACTATATGTTTTTCCTTGGATTGCCGGGGAGAAAATTGGGATCTTGGGGTGGGGTGGGTTGGGGGTAAGGGGAGATGGGGAGAGAAAAGTTAGAAGGGAAGGAGGTCGGGCCTTGGGAAAGCAGAAGGATTGGGATAAAGGAAGGTTGGACAGGGGAGCACGGAACCACAATTCTTAGTTAAGGGAACCACTTTAGGGTTGGCAAGAGACCTGACCCTAGAGGGGCTCCCAGGTGCCCAAGCTGAGGTCCCCAGTTAGTTCCTTGTGCAGTTGAAAATAGGGAACCTGAAATGACCCTATCCTTGAGCAATACTGACGAATATCTTGCATATCATCATAGAACCTTCATCTGGTGATGGATGGAGATAGAGACAGAGACCCACACTGGAGCACTGGATTGAGCTCCCAAAGTCCCAATGAGGAGCAGAAGGAGGGAGAACATGAGCAAAGAAGTCGGGACCACGAGGGATGCACCCACCCACTGAGACAGTGGAGCTGATCTATTGAGAGCTCACCAAGACCAGCTGGACTGTGACTGAAAAAGCATGGGATAAAACTGGACTCTCTGAACATGGCGAACTATGAGGGCTGATGAGACGCAAAGGACAATGGCACGGGGGGTTGATCCTACGTAATGTGATGGCTTTGTGGGAGCCTAGCCAGTTTGGATGTTCACCTTCCTAGATATGGACGGAGGTGGGAGGTCCTAGGTCTTACCACAGGGCAGAAAACCCTGACTGCTCTTTGGACTGGAGAGGGAGGGGGAAAGGAGTGGGGGAGGGGGAGAAGGGTGGGAGGAGGGGGCGTAGGGGGGGAGGAGGGGGAGGGAAATGGGAGGCTGGGAGGAGGTGGAAACTTGTTTTTTTTTCTCCTTTTCTCAATAAAAAAAAAGAGATTCAAACTCATTTTTAGCTACATAAATATTTTGAGATTAGCCTGTTGATGAACGGCGGGCTGGGTTCCACCACCCGGTTAGCTTTACCAGAAATAATTACACGGAAACCATATTCTTTTAAACACTGCCTGGCCCATTAGTTTCGGCCTCTTATTGGCTAGCTCTTACATATTGATCTAACCCATTTCTAATATTTTGTGTAGCCCACGAGGTGGCTTACCAGGGAAGATCTTAACCTGCCTCTGTCTGGAGTGAGAGAATCATGGCGACTCACTTTACTCTGCTTCTTTCTCCCAGCATTCTGTTCTGTTTACTCCACCCACCTAAGTGTTTCTTTATTAATTAACCAATGAAAGCAACAGATTAGAAAGAAATCACTCCCACATCATTAGCCTAAAGTACATAAGATACTATCTAAAATAAATTAATCGAAATATAGAAAGTCTCTAAGAATTTCAAAAAATGAAATTATGTAAAACCCAAAATACAAACTCAAAATAATACAAAATATGTCATGCATTATATTATCTGAAAGTGTAAGGAAAGTAAGACAGACCCTCTTCCAAATGTTGCTGCAAGTAGATTGGCTTAGGTCTCAGAGCTCCTCAGGCACCAGCCCCTGGTGCTTCTTCATTGAAGGGATACTTTCATTTATATCTCCATTGTCAGAAAAGTAAACTTTCAAGATTTATTTTCTTATTTTTAATTATATTCATGTGTGTGTCTGTGTGGGGGGTTGTGCGTATGAAGTCAGGGACCACAGATTCCAGAAAAGGACAGCAGATTCCTGGAACTGAGATACATACAGTTGTGAGCCACTCAACCTGGGTACTGAGAACTGGATTCTGGTCCTCTAGGAGAATAGTACAAGCTCTTCCCACTGAATCATTTCTTCCCGCCTCTTTTTTTTTTTTTTTTTTTTGGTTTTTTGAGACAGGATTTCTCTGTAGCTTTTGGCTCATGTCCTGGAACTAGCTCTTGTAGACCAGGCTGGCCTCGAACTCCCAGAGATCCGCCTGCCTCTGCCTCCCTAGTGCTGGGATTAAAGGCATGTGCCACCACTGCCCGGCCTTTCCCGGCTCTTTTAAAGTTACTTTCCTTTATGTATTATTACTGTCTCCCTTTAATTTATATAAGTGGGCATGCATGGCACAGAAAATATACAGGGGTCAAAGGACAAGTTTGTGGAGATGCTTCTCTCTTTTCCCATTTTTTTCAAAGTATCAAATATTGAATTCTGGCTTTTGATATTGCACAGCAAGCACCCCTATCCATGGAGCCATCTAGATAACCTAGGAAAAACATTCTAAATGAAAGCTCCAAATGCATCTCTCCACTGTGCTTGCTGATGTAAGGAACCAGAACACAGGAGGATGCATTCTCCCAGTACTCTGCCAGTGGCCAGCAGCCCTGCTTATTGCTTTTAAATATTAAGTTTCTCCCTCCCTTTATGGTTCTAAAATAAGAGGAATAATAAGTGTTCTAGCAAATGAATCAGGAAACTACATGAGGAGCCTAGATCTGCAGTCTCAGTGACCAAGTGGTAGAAGAAAATCATGGAATTTAAGGACATCTTGAATTGTGTAGCGATGCATTTTATATATACACAATATATGATTATATATAAATATATATTACATATATGATTATATATACACACATATAATAGAACTTGCCAAAGACTGGATACTTATGGTATGAATATAAAAGCCCCACTGGCTAATGCATTTAACATTTGGTTCCAACAGCTGGTGCTATTGAAGGAGTCTGTATTTTTTTTTAAAAAATCTAGCTTTCATATTTCTCAAATAGGAGTAGTCCTTGAGAGTGACAGCCAGACCCATTTCTGTCCCAGTCATTCCACTTCCTGAACAGTCACTATGTGACCAGGCACTTCAAAGATTCTTCTCCTGCCTCCATGACTTCTCAGCCACGATGAACTGTTCCCTCCAAACTGTGTACCAGAACAAGCTACTCCCCCTTATAGGTGTATTTCAGGAATTTGGAAACAAGAATGAGGAGAGTAAACAGCGCATATATTTAGACCCACAGACCAGAGTCAAAACAATCAACCAAGCCCAGACAAACAAATGAAAAACGACTTTTACAATTCTTCCACCATAGAAGCTTGCAAAAGTGAGTGCTCAGTACAATATAACTCTCATCCTAGGCAAAGGAATGGCACAAATGAATGGGTTTCAAACTCTTGCAATGGGGTAGGGTGCAAAATATGAGTGGCAAACTCAAGTGCAGAAATGGCAGTAGATTGATCTGAGATCCTAAAACCAATTTCTCTCAAGAAGGCGCTGCTACTGTTGAGAATGAGCATGCTTGAGCTACTCAACTATATTTAGTTACTGTTTAAAACACACTGTGGCAAACAAAGCCTTGTAAACATTTGTGAGAGATGCTGACATCGCGTGTAATAGTTCAAGAAACACAAATTGATTGCCTTAGGATGTGGGCATTGGAAATGTACTCAAAGTTTACAAAGGCAAGCTCAAGACATTGCCAGGGCTTGGATCCTTTCTAGGAAGCTAGAAGGCCAAAGTCCCCATTTTCTGATTGACTGGGAATGGAGAACCATTCTCGGATGGTAAAACCTGAGATGTTTCTTGGCCCCAACCTGGTTTATCTCCTGTCAGCAGAGGTTTAAGTCTTCTGAACTATACTTTTGTGGCCATCGTAAGTGTCAGTCCTGTTTTCTTACTGAGCTAGGAAAGATTTTCAAAGACATATGTGATATATTGTGTTCAACTCTGTAGCTTCCCAGTGTGTTAGCTCCATAAATGATTATATTGAGCTCATTTAGATAGCTCAGTGTATTAACTACTTTTCTCATTGCTCTGACAAAGTACCTGAAAAAAAAGGCAACCTAATTGAGGAAGGACTCTTTCTGACTTACCTTTTAAGGACACAGTCATATGGGGTGAGGAAGGGACGGCAGTAGTAACATGAGGCAGCTGCTCATGCTGAATGTACGCTCAGGAAGCAGAGGTAAGTGTACACCTGTGGTCCACCTGCTCTCTTTTCATTCAGTTCAGGACTACCATAGGATGGCAGTGCTCACATTTAGGACATGTCTTCCCACGTCTATTAATGCAGTCTGGAAGAGCTCTCACTGACATGCTCAGAGGTTACCTCCTAGGTGATACCTGTCATGTAGAGCAAGTGGAATATCAATATTGACCAGGGAACCCAGGTGGATCTTTATGCCTTCTTATTTTTCATCAATAGGCAAAAGTGGTCAAACAAATAAGACACTTTACTCGTACTGGAATAGATTCCTTTAACCTTTACTTCATAAATACACAGTATGGGATAATATGGAGCTAGGAATAGATAGAAATGAATGTGACCACTAAGTGATAAAGTTGAAACTATTTAAATTAATGAGACTAGAGAAACTAATCAATAAATTGTCTTAAGACATTAAGATAATTTTGCAGTTTAAAAAGACAATAATTACTTCAGTTCTCTCCAAAAGAATCAGTATGGATAAGCCATGTTGCAACTTCAGATCTCTAAAACAATATATGTTGCATTTACACATATATTTGTGTATATATATATATATATATATGAATAATAAGGTACAAGATTTGTATCTTGTTTTGTATCTAAAACAATGTACAAACATTGTATAAAATCTTTGATGAAAAAGATGCAACTTGGTGGTCGGATTGACAGCCCGGTGGTTAGTAGCACTTGCTGTTCTTACAGTGGGGCCAGGTTCAGTTCCTGACCCCCATTTTGGGCAGCTCACAACCACCTCTAATTCCAGCTCCATGGGATCTGATTCTGCTGGCCTCCATGAACACCTGTAGATAGAGATGTATACATGATTAAAAAAATAAAGTAAATCTTTAAAATATGTAATTTGTTTCTTGCTTTTATTTTATTCTAGAACATCTGAAGTGTGCTTTGCATGATGTTGTGTGACTCGGAGTGTGTGGTGAGAAACCATACTTAGTAGGTTAACAATACTTGTGAAGGTCTCTCTGTGTATGTTCCTGCACATATGGCCACACTCAGATGTGCATCATGACATGGTGGATATTTGCATGACTGTGGCTAGATTGCTAGAGGAAAAACAGCAAAGAGATTTCTTGAAAGTCTTAAGACAATGAAGGCTTTATTTAGGAATTTTTGAGTGTATGTCATTGAACATCTAAAGAAACTCTCTAACCTTATCTGGTTATGATACATTGTGTTCCTCAGACTATTGTTACTATAATAAATGACAAAAATTATCAAATTATAAAGAAGAGTTTTACTTTGGCTTATAATTTTGGAGGTGGCCACTGGCATGTTTTCCAAATGGCAGTGTTTGAATTTCAACAAGGAGCAAAATATCTCCCTATAGAGATTTCAAGACAAACACTGAAGTACGGCCATCACATTCAAGTGCATCCCTTCTACAAACCAAAGACTACAAATTGCATCTTATAAGTAATGGTCCCATCAGTTCACAATAGCATCTCCTTGATAAGCAGATCTATAACCTACCAGCTTTTGAAAAGTAGCAAGAACCAAGCTATAAAATAGGTGGAAGGTGGCTTGTTGTTTCTTGTAATGCAATACACCCTCAAGGTGGAAGTAACAATTGTTTATCTTTCTATTAGAAGATTATGTGGCTTACAAGGATGTCTCTCATTGTTCATTGTTGCCTGGATAAATAGACATCACAGAATCTACAACTGTTTTCACAAAGACATTTCTATTCTACTTACAACTGACGCTAAACAAAATATCCATATAAGCTAATTTTAAAAATATAAAAATAAACTCAACTTTACTTTGAAGACGACAGAAGTGCAAATAAGCCCCACTGCAATTCTGAATGGAGAAAAGAGACTTTTACTCAACCTTCACATTGCTTTGTTTTTCTGCCAGTATAATAAAGAGTAAATGGAAACACTTAATGCCACCCTAGCACTGAGCAATGGGACATCCATTTGCTTGTATAAAGATGGATGAGTTAGGTGACCTACCACGAAGACAAACAGAAATAAATTAATCAGTTTTATTGAGTCTTTGGCTTTTTTCCACATTAGAAGTACCAAGTCAGTCTGCCGTATATGTCAATCTCAATCTCATAGAAAATATCATTTGATGTTTTAATCTGCCAAAAATAAGTCTTGGTATGTTCAGCAATGACAGTCAAAATTGCTTTTGTTTATATATAGAACCTTCAGATGAAAAAATAATTCACTAATTCACTATTCTCTTTCATCTGCTGGATTGTCGAATTCATCTCTAAAGTTGCAGACGGAAGTTTTAGGGAAATAAAAAGCATTTTCAAAGGAAATGTAGTTTTAATATTTAATTAATGTATTTGTGTGTGTGTGTGTGTGTTTGTGTATTCATACTTGCGGACATGCATATGGAATCCTCCTTCTTGTTTGGTGAGCTCCCCAAAAAGGGCTGGGAACTGAACTCCAGGCCTCTGCCTAGTGTGACTTTTGAATTAGTTTCATTTGTTTACTACCTGAGAGAAAGCAGGTTTCCTTACATTTGAAATCAAATATAATTACAATTTCAGTCTCTATAAATAAAGGACTTTGAGCATAAAATCTGGCTCCCTAGTTAATATATTGTTTGTGAGCATATCTTCTTCTTGTCACAAAGAAGAATTGAGAAATTAATTGCTAAGCCTACAGTATTTACTACCCTTTCTTTGAAAGAAAAGAAAAGTGGGCAACTTCCTTCCTGAGGTCAGGTATAGTGATAATTTATTTGTAATTTAGCAACTGAAGCTTGGCTGAAGATCAGAGTGCAAAACTAAGCCACTAGAAGTCAGTGAGTGATGGTACAGGCCTTTAATCCCAGGACTGGGAAGACAGAGGCAGAGGGATCTCTGTGAATTCAAGGCTATACTGGGATATACAAAATCAATACAGAAACAGACCCAGATGGTGGTGGTATTAGGGAGGTGGATACAGGGGTATTATGGTTGGACAGAGACAGGACTCATTAGAGTGTGGGGTCTGAGGTTTGACGGAGACGCAGTGCAGTGTGGGCAGTATGAAAATTGCCCCTTCAGTGTGACCATCAGCAGAAGGAAAAGGTCTCTCTAGTGGTTTACTGCTTTGCTTCTCTGACCTTCAGGGCCATCTTTATATATTAAAATACAAATAAAATATTATAACAACCCAGAGGTGCAGGATGGGGTGTTTCAAGGAGATTCTGGGTTGTTCTACCTCTACCCTTTTGGATTCTGTTCTTCCTGTTTGACTCCTGCTACTTCCTGTTTGGCCTTGGCATACCTAGTACCTTTAGCATTCAATAAGTTATCTGAGTACCTTGACTTCAGTTTGTGTTGTATAAATCACATTGGTGGCCAGTTAAATTAAGTATGTCATGTGTGGGGCAGAAAAGAACCATCAAAATGTGTAAATTCTATTTTTAGATTTTTCCCTTGTCTTTATCAGAGCTCAGGAGACTGCAGAGGTTATACTTCAGACAGCTCCTCTGGGTGCTTCTGGCCCACTCTTACCTCTTCCCTGGCTACTTTAAACATATTAAAGCTCACCTTGAAAAAAATAGTAAAAGCTGTCAGCTCTGCCACTCCTAGTGGCTGCAATTTCAGTCCTTGTTATCTGATCCTTTCCTCCTGGGAAACAGTTGTGCTTTTATCCTCAGGGAAGTCCCAGTCCCGGTTTCAGGATGCTTCCGGGCATTTGTTTTCTCCTCCTACACAGACCTGCAGAGAGAACCCAGGGCCTAGAACAGAAAGTGGGAAGGGTGGGAAACGGCTGTGCTTCTGAAAGGGAGAGGAGACTGCTGCTTCCTTTTCTACTTTAAAACCCATGACATCTTCTTTGGGGCCCAGGGAGATGACTCAACTTGCAGAGGCCTGAAGACATGACTTTAGTCCCTGGAACCCACAGGGTTGAGGGAGAACTGCCACTCAGAGTTGCTACTTTATCACCTCTCTGACCACCCCATCTTTACCATGTCCCATATACCTCCATTTGGCAAATAAATAGACTATTTTCTTTATAGATTGTTGTTAGAGATTGTGCTGGTTTAGTAAGTTTGTGGTTGTATATTATTCTCAAATAGCACACCTATAAAGTCTCACCAAAATGACTGCCCAAATGTGAGCTGAACATGGGGTAATACCAATGAGCATCCTGAAATGAACAGAGAAAAGCCTGTAAGGCCTCAACCCTTCACCAAGAACTTCAGACAACTGAGGAGAGCTGGAAGTGGGAGGGCTAGTCTCTCCTAGGGAGGAGCACATCAATCGGTTGTCCACTAAAAGGTCAGCACTGAAAGCTTAAAGAAAAATAGCATTATATGGACTCAATGGGATATATTTAAAAATATTGATGTGATAAACAGGGATATATTAATACATATGTGCATGCAATAGCAATTGATGAAAAATGAGACTGAATTTCAAAGAGAGTTGGAAGGGGTTTGGGGAAGATTTGGAGGAAGGAAAGAAAAGAAACATTAGAATCATATTAATCTCAAAAAAACCAGAAAAGACAATTTATTTTTCTTGATTTATATTATACAAGTATCAAAATTGGTATAAAATAATTTGTAGTTCTTTTCAATATAAATTTGTAGTTTATGTTGATATTATATAAGTTTCAAAATGTGAATTTAAAACTTTAATGCCAAACCATGCTTTCTTTTTCAGTATATATATTTTCTGTTATGTTTTTCTACTTGAATGTGTTTATGAATAAGTTGAATCTTTGGAAAACCAGAAAGGACCTTTCCTATTCCATTACTCCAACATTTTGACTGCATGTCAGGCAGAATCAGCGAGCTCAAAGACCAATTAAACACTTGGCTTTGCTTATAACCCTGTTTGCCTTTAAAAGGATGCTAATTTTCAAACTCCCTGCAGATTGATCTCGAGCACAGATGTGCACAGCAGTAAGTGCACACTATGTAGGGTTGCACCTTATCTTCCAAAGTAGCAGTTGAAAATGGCTCTCAGGCTAATTAGCTCTCAAAAATGATTTAGAAGGACAGGAATTGGGAAAAGAGTCAGAGCCAGGCAATATGTTACTAAATTTCAAATAGAAATGTGTCTTTGGTAGAGTCCTTAAAAAGATTCATAGAAGAGCATGAAATAAAATGTTATTCAGGGGTCAACTATCAATTCACCCACTGTCTTTCAAAAGATCCACAATTTGTTACAACCGAGGTCAAAGTTACAATGTAGTTCATTTGATAAAGGCTTTCCTAATTTACAAATAGCCCTGGGTCCTATCCTCAGCATCACATATGCCAGGCATGATAGTATATGACAGTAATCTCAGCACTTGGGAGATGGAGGCATGACCAATCAGAAATTCAGAAGTGCCTAAAGTTACATGGAAAGTTTGAGGACAGTTTAAGCTACATAATATCCTGTCTCCAATAATTAAAAAATATTATAGAGAGTAGTTGTTTGGATGGAAAATTCTATCCCTAGCCCCCCTCCCCTGGGAGTTGCCTCAGTCCAGACTCCCTCAAAGAAAGCTGGCCAAATGATGACCCCTCCCCAGAGATGCTCAAGATCACTCCCATCGCCTATTTAAACTGCCCCGAGAGAACAAACATGTGGTTTTCTTGCCTTCTTTCCCCATCTCATCTCTAAGGACCTGGAAGGCCACCTGGGAGCTCTAATATCCATTAAGCCTGGGTTTTTTTTTCTAATTCAGTTTGATTTGGATTATTGTATTGGCAGAGAGGTTTATTGGGATGCAAAACTTTTCGGTAGTGTTATTTTGAGCACCCAGCTCTGGGGTTGTGTAGGAATATAGCCCACTGGCCCCATCCTCATTCTAATCTGAACCTCAACCTACTTTGTCCCGACATCTTTTAGTACCTGCAGTTTCCATGACTTCTGTTACATACATAGGTCCTAACTGCTGATTTAATCACTTCTGTCTACACTCTGCCTCATGGATGGGCTTTAAATTTGGCATGATGCCTCCTCATTTGAGATGGATATTGTCTTACTTAGAGTGTCTATTGCTGCAACACCACCATGGCGAAAAGGCAAGCTGGGGAGAAAAGGATGTTTTTGGCTTGCATATTTTTATTATAGTCCATCACTGGGGGAAGCTAGAAGGGAAACTCAAAGAGAGCAGGAACACAGAGGCAAGAGTTGAAGCAGAGGTCTCTTACCATCTTACTGGCTTGCTTGCCGGCTCGCTCAGTCTGCTTTCTTAGAGAGCCCAGGACTACATGTCCAGGGATGTCACATACAAAGACCCCTCCCACATCAATCACTAATTTAATAAAATGTTCTACAGACTGGTCCACTGCCCAGTTTTGTGAAGGCATTGTCTCAATCAAAGTTTTCTCCTCTCAGATGGCTATAATTTGTGTCAAGTAGACATAAATCTATCCAGCACAGATATCTAAGAAAGTTTCCAAGAAATAGACTCCTATCTCCTTAAAGATGCCTTATTGAGCAATAAGATGATAAGACTGACAATAGCCTGCTTTCACAAGTCCTGAAGACATGTGATTTTCTCTAGATAGCCAGGGTTTATGTAGTTCATTGTTGTTGTTGTTAGGGCTTTCCAGAATACATGATTTGAAAAAGTATCTGAGGCTGTTTCTAAAAGAATAATTCTGTCTCCACAGTCCAGCATTAGGTCAAGCTCTGGGAATCCCATTGCAGAGAGAAGGGGGATTTTATGAGCCACAGGGGTCAAAAGTGTGACATGTGAACACACAGAGACAGCTGACCTGAGCTCATGGAAGCTCACTGGCTCAAGACTGATTGTTGGGGAGCCTGTATGGGACTGAACCTGGCCCTCTGCATGTGTGTGACAGTTGTGTAACTCGGCCTGTTTGTGGGATTCCTATCAGTGAGATCAGGACCTGTCCCTGGTGCTTTAGCTGGTTTGGAGGAACCCATTTTCCATGCTGAGTTGCCTCGCTGCCCAACCTTGATACAGGGAAAGGAACTTGGTCCTGCCTCAACTTGATGTGCCATAACATGTTACTTATATGGAAAGCCTGCCCCTGTCTGTGTAGAGACTGAGGAGGAGTTGGTAGGGGGAGGGTAAAAGGGAGGAGAGGGGAGAAGAGAAGAGGGGGGAAACTGTGATTGGTATTTAAAATAAATGAAAAAAATTAATAACAAAAAAGGGCTGGAGAGAAAAGTCAACAATTGCACTGGCTGCTCTTCCAAATGTTTCTGAGTTCAATTCCCAGCCATGACATGGTGGCTCACAAGCATTGATAGTGGGATCAGATGCCCTCTTTTGGAATAAAGTCAATAGAGTACTCATATTAAACAAAAGAAGAAGAAGGAGAAGGAGAAGGAGAAGGAGAAGAAGAAGAAGAAGAAGAAGAAGAAGAAGAAGAAGAAAAAGAAGAAGAAGAAGAATTCTCTCAAGTTTTGAGAATCTTAGAACAGAGAAAAATTAAAGGGAAGATCGACAAACTGCTGTCATTGTCACACTGCAAACCACTACCCCACACTTCTACATCATAGATGCAAAGAAACATATTATTTACATGTATTGCTTAAAAAAATCACCTTGGGGACTGAGAATATGTTTTGGTCACAAAAGTATTTGTTATAGGAATATGAGAATTGGAATCAGACCCCAGTATGCATGGAAAATCTGGGTGTGGTGGCCCTTATCTACAATCCTGGGCTTGGCGGACAAGTATGTAACCCTGGGAGTGGTAGCGCATGTCTGCAACCCAGATACTTGGTAGGAGTGGGCGGGAACAAGATGCTGCGGTGGGAGTGGGTGGAAACAAGATGCTGCATGGAGTTCAAAGTTTATCAACCATGCATTCAGTGAACTCTGGATTCAGTGAGAAACTTTGTCCTCAAGATCAAATAAGATGGAGAGAAAAAGAAGACACACGGACATGTACATACACGACATGTGAATATATTCAAATGCTATACACACACATAATAATGTGGGGGGGGTGTTTGAGTATTTGTGTGTGTGGGGGGTGTTGCGTGTTTTTAATGTACATACTTTGTTTGCCATGGGCCTAGACTCTTTCTCTAGCACAGTGAAATAAGACAAATAGTTCTGGCATATACTCATCAGTTCATTCATTAATTGATGGAAGAGGGTCATCTCTCTATCTGTTGCTTTCATTGGTTAATTTATAAAGAAACTGCCTTGGCCATTTGATAGGCCAGCCCTTAGGTGGGTGGAGTAGACAGAACAGAATGTTGTGAGGAAGAAGGCAGGGAGCCAGGCGCCTCAGGCAGACACCATGGAGCCAGCGGCCAGGTCAGACATGCTGAATCTTTCCCTGTAAGCTACCAGTTTGTGGTGGGACACAGATTATTAGAATGGGTTAATCAAGATGTAAGAGTTAGCCAGTAAGAGGCTAGAGATAATGGGCCAGGCAGTGTTTAAAAGAATACAGTTTCCGTGTAATTATTTTGGGTAAAGCTAGCCAGTGGCAGGGAGCTGGGTGGGAACACAGCCCACAGCTCCTCATTACAATTAATTAATAATTATTAACTAGAAGAGTATAAATTGAAATAAATGATTTTAATTTTATTCTTTAATCCATAGATTTAAAAACACCTTCAAAAGTTATCCAAACAAACTAAAGGAGATTATTTAGACTTCATGATGTGTTATTTCCGGTTACTACATTTGGCCTAGTCTGTATAGTTTGGAGGCAAACAGAACCTGCTTCAACTTGAAGAATCACACTATCATGGACTAGTGTGTTCATAACTTTCTCACTGCTGTGACAAAACATGTGACAATCACAACTTAAGGAAGGAAGAGTTTATTCTGGTTCCCAGGCTGCAGGTTCAGTCCATCCTTGCAGAAAAGACATAGCCTCAGGAGAAGGAAGCCGCTGAGCACATTGGACCTGCTGTCAGGAAGCAGAGGGAAATGAGCACCTCCTGCTCAGCTTTGCTTTCCCTTTTTATGCAGTTCTGGCCCCAACCTATAGTGTCACTCTCATTCAAGGTAGTTCTCCTTACCTCAGTTGACTTAATCTGGAAACCCCTTCACAGAGATGCTCGGACACTTGTTTCCAAGGTGCTTCTCTATCCTGTCAAATGGACAATATTTGACCATCGCATACTGCTTTTCAGTTCCATTCTTTACCAGCTATCTCTTCATGGACATGTGAGCTTTCTTCCCTCCCTTGCTGAACATTTAATCATTGAATTGTCCCCTGGGACCCACTAGCCTGGAATACACATGACCTTTACATAAAAATGGCATAAACTTTGCACATGTAGATATATACAGCATCACTGTGAGGCTCTCTGAATAACTTGTAAGTCCTGAAGCTATAAATGGCCACACCTCTCTGTGTAAACCAAATTATATCTGATCTCTGTTCAGCAGTGTGGGAGAACATTCTTCGAATTTCTAAGGTTTAGGGAATAATAGCAAGGACAAAATGTCTGTACTTGTTCAATACAGTTGTTCCCTAAATGATTCTTTTCCATGGCCAGTAACATGCAGAAGGATATAGTGTTGGTTCCAACAACAGAACATTACATGAACATCTTATAGCAAATTTAACAAAGGTCACACCACTTTTTCACCCAGGAACAATCCTGTTCCACACAGGTTTGTGATAGTTGTAGCCTTTTTAATTCTTTCTGGTTTTACTTGTTACTCATACCAAGTGTAAGCTCATAATTCAGGGTGCTCTGTATTTGGCAATAAGCTGCAGTTGTACTTTCCCAGTCCCTTCTTGTTCGCCTTAGGTTGTCCTCCACTGATGAGTACCTGCTTCCTGTTCAGCAGAGAGCATGAACAGATTGTCTACAGTGAGGCACTTACTCTGTCAGGGTTATAGTCAGCCATGATAACCCTTATTTTCATGCCTTTCTTTAGCCAAGCTTTTGCCATCTATAAAATTGAAGAGAAAAAGTTTCATGTAAAGGAAAACTATGCTATCCTTTGTTCTAATTTTGAAAAAAATAAATTTTTCTTTTCCTTATCATTAAAATTGACTTTATCAATGATGGTCCTACTTGCTGTATAAGCACTGTGATGGCTAATTTGGTTGTCAACTTGACTACATCTGGAATGAATGACAATCCAGAAATAGAGGACACAGCTATGGGAACTTTTTCTTGATTTGAAGTGGGTGAATCCACTTCTAACCCTGACCTATGCAGTAGGAAGACACACACCTTTGAACTGGACCTTGAGGTGGGAAGACACACTTTTAATTTGTGCCACACCTTGTGCTGGAAGTCAATAAAAGGACATAGAAGAAAGGAGCTTTTTCTCTTTGCCTTCTTGCCCTCTCCTTGCTAGGACATCCATTGCTTCAGTGGCATTAGAGCCTACTTTGGGGTTTCAGCATATACTGAAGAACAGTTGAGACATTCAGCCTTATGGATTGAATAACTACTGGATTCCTGGACTTTCCACTCACAACCAGCCTTTGTTGGATTTGCTGGACTGCAGCCTGTAAGTCATCCCTATAAAACCCATACACATGTGTGCGCGCACACACACAGACAGAGAAAGAGAGAGAGACATATACATATATATTCATTATATGTGGTATTATATATATATGCCATATATAATGAGAAAAAGATTCATTCTATAATTTCTGTTACTCTAGAGATCCTTGAATATTACAAGCACAAACACACATATACAGAGGGCATTTACTAAAATTTTATAATAATAACTTTTATGTTAAAAATTCTTAATAAATAAGCCTCCATAACTTAGACAACAGCTAGACGTACTGATACACAGTTTTTGATATCTTGTTTATCCTTTTCCCTGATTGGCACCAATAAAAGAGATGATGCGTGTTTTGCCTTTCAGTTGATGACTTGGCCTCTGTATTGGAATTTCTACCAGAACCCTAGGGTTATACTGGCTGCTGTTCAAGCAGCAGAGTCAAGAGGCAGTTTCATCCATATGGGTAGGATGAACTTCAGCCTGTCATTGCTGAGGGTAGAAGCATGCTAATAACCAGGAAGCCATCTTCTCTGCAAACTTCTGGAGAAGTGGTGAGAAGCAGGGCATAGCCAGGCATCCTACAGCCCTTGGATTCATCTCTTGTGGTGTAAAGGTGGTCTGTCCCCTGCCCATTACTTTTTTGCTACTTTGTTTACAGCGTTCTTCTCAGAGACTCCTCAAGCCTGGAGTCAGGGAATCTATGGCACGCACGGCACACTTGCTGGATAAACATGCATTGGAAAACTGTACTTTCTTGATAAAAAAGTTAAAGTTTTCAAGGTCCTTTATTCAGTTCACCATGGGTGTATTACGAGGAAGTCTCCTGTATTGTAAGGAATCTGGTCTAGACCCAGCAGGAGCTTTAATTCTTGTGATTATGAAAGAATTCAGATAGGGCACAGAAGCAGACAGAACCAAGAGTAACAAGGATGAGTAAGAAATAAAAATATAAGAAAGGAGCAGAGTGAGTGAAAGAGCAACAACTCCACAACTTGAAGCTATGAGGAGCATGTATACCTCTCCTCCTTCTCATACCCATTTCTGCATCTCTTCCAGGTCAGAACTTCCAAGAAAGAGGCATGTGGGCTGGCAAGAGGGTTCATCAAGTAAAGACACTTGCTTCCAAGCATGAAGAACTGAATTTGACTTCCAAGACTTACACTGTAGAAGGAAAAAAAAAAAAAAAAAAAAAAAAACAGAGTCTTGAACATGTCAGATTGTCCTCTGACCTCGAAACAGGGGAAGTGGCAAGTACACATTCTCTCTCCCAACATAAAATAAGGAAATGTCATAAAACAACATTTAAGTTCCAAAGGGACATACATTTCTTAGAAGGCCATTTTACACAGAATTCAGTGTGCTACAAGCAGATGCATGAAATGCAAGAATTTACATTTCCATACATGTTTAAATACTTTGAAGGCTGAAAATTCCACTGGAGTGAAGGATGACAGCATGCTGTA
Organism: Microtus oregoni; assembly: GCF_018167655.1. Lineage (NCBI taxonomy): Eukaryota > Metazoa > Chordata > Mammalia > Rodentia > Cricetidae > Microtus > Microtus oregoni. The sequence goes on from NW_024543062.1 coordinate 47,030,386, forward strand.
CATGCTCCCAGGAATAGAAAGTCTCTGAAGATGATTGGGCCTGACTCAGCGAGTGTTAACTATTACCTAGCTTTATTTACGTTCTGTCTCTGGGGCCCTCAGCTGCATCTGGCACTCTGTATTCATCATGTTCTGTTTGAGGGAATCTTGTCATCATCCCACTTGAACCCACTTCCTGCATAAAGGATATAAGCAATCTTTGGTTCCGAAACAAGTGATTAGATGGTATATCCAGAACCTTGTAATTATGCTCCCACTTGCTCACTTGTTATCAAAGCTAATTGCTCATTTAAGAAGTGAGGTTCTGACTTTATGAAAACTAATTCTTTCCTCCCAGATATGGGTCCCAGAGACAACAGGAAGAAGTGAAATCATTTAGGTAAACAAGGCCAAAGATGTGGCTTTTCTGGAGCCTAGATCAGTCCTAGTTCAGTTCTGGATCCTAGATCAGTCCATGGACTGAGAGCATCTTGGTAGTGTGGTGCTGAATTATGCTTCACCCTCATGCTTCAGCCCTCATGCTATACCCACAGATAGCGTAGCTTATAGGAAGGGTGTGACTTCCTTCCTTGGGCTGAGTAATGGATGTATATGTCAATCTTTTGAGCTCTAAAACTCAGTTTCATTGCAGAAAAAAAAAAAGGCTGATTGCATGGCTAATTGGATGAGGGTATTAGGTGAAGCCCAGGTAGTCCTGAGCAGATGGAAATCTCTAATCCACACATCCTTGTGGAAGATGGAAAAATACAGTTGAGAAGAACCCTTTTGGAATTTCTGATCATGCATTCATCTTATTGGTGGTTCATTAATAGTCACTTTTCTTTTGGTTCATCCAATAAGATCCCTAAAGAGCAGGATTTGGAAAGTTATTGAGCACTTTCTTGACAGTAGCTTTTGAGGAAGCTGTAAGGAAGAGTCCTATTGCTAATGAGGAGTGAAATGCATTGTGGGAGTGAGACTACAATAAGTAGGGTTTAAGGGGTATTGAGGTCACCTGGAACAACCTTGAGTACTTCCTTTTGGAAAGGCTAGAAACTTTCCTATTTGCATTCTCCTTCTTATGCTAATCCAAAAGAGCCCCAATACTAAAATCCATTCTCATTTTCGCACATGGACAAGGAAATGCAAGCCTCTCATTTATCTCCCACAGTAATTAGGCATATGCAAAAATAGACCAGAGTCTAGGGTATTAAGTCATCAGAAATTTTCTGGGAAATAAAACACAATTGGAAGATAGGTCTTCTTTTTTTAAAAATTAAAATGTATTACTTTATTTGTGTGTAGGCGGATATTGCACAGTTAGAGGACAATTAGGGGACTTGGTTTCCTGGAACAGAGGTTTCTCTGTCCCACCCCATCCAGCAGCATGATGTGGGAGTCCCCTCTGTGTGTAAGCTAGCCAGGCAGCTGGGACAAATAAGCGGCCTCCCTCCTTACTATGAGCAGCCACTTTAAAATACTCACTCAGAGCCTTAATGTTTAACTTCAGAATGCTCAGCCTGTGGCTCAGGCTGATTACTCACAAGCTTCAACATTTAAATTACCCCATTTCTATTTATCTCTGTACTGCCATGTGGCTTTGTGCTTTTACAGATCTGCTAGCATCTTGCTTCTTGGGCACCGGCTCATGTCTCTCTCCCACTCTACCCTTTCCCTCCCTATACCTCTGTTTGGTTTTCCAGCCCAGCCTTATTCTGCCTGCCTACAGGACAAGTCAGCTTTTATTAACAACCTTTGAGAGCAGCAGAAATTCCCAGTACACAGACAGATTATCCTCGAGCAGTTTCCTCCTTATACCGTGTGGTTCCTAGGGAACAAACTCAGGTTGTCAGGCATGGTGGCCAGTGCCTTTACCCACTAAGCCACCTCACAGACTCAGAAAAAGATCTTACTGGTAGGTAAACTTTATGCTATTACTAAGTAGAGATGGAAGAATTTTCCAGAAAATGTAAAAAGAAAAACACGTTTGATGGCAAAAAAAGGCTAACAGCTACCACACAACTATTATCAATAGTTGGGTTAGCTCACATGTTAATCCTTACTGAGACAACCTCCCTCCCACACACACACCATGAGCATTACAATTGGGATCTGCCCTCATTTGCATTTCTGCTGCTATGGGAAAACTCTGAAACAAAGCAGCCTGAGAGGAAAGGGTTCATTTTGTCTACCAAGTTATCATCTGTCACTCAGGGGAGCCAGAGCAGGAGCTTGGGCTCCTGAAGGAAGGAACTGAAGTAGAGACCATGGAAGAACACTGCTTACTTGCTTTCTTTTTCTGGCATGCTTAACTTCCTTTCTTACATTGGATAGTCTTTCCTGCCAAGGGATGGAAACCCACAGTGAACTGAGCCCTCATAAATCAATTAGCAATTAAGAAAATGGCTTGCAGAAATGGCCATAGGTCAATCTAATAGGGTCCCACTTCCTGATAATGTCTATGTTTGTGTCCATCCAGCATAGGGATGGGTATATTAAAAAAAAAAATACACCTGGAGGTGAGTATATGATGGAGCAAAGAGTGTTAGCAGGAGGGTTTGAGGCACTGTGTGGATGTTCACCTTGCAGCAAAGAAAGTGCCTGGGATATCACCTGCATCAACTGGAAGTAAACACAGGAGAAGAAAGATCATCTCTCTAATTCCCAGCTCTGCCCAACATGTAGAGAATACAGCTGTGCAATCACTTGTGTTACTCTCTTTTGCTGTGACAAAATGCCAAACAGAAGCAATATAAGGTAGGAGGCATGGTGTCAGAGGTACCATATTAGGAGAGAACTGAAAAGGGGAGTTTATCACTCAGTTGGCTTTCTCCTGTCTCCCCCAATCTTGTGAAAAAATGTTCTATGTATATGTATACGTGTCTGAGTTGGATATGCCTACTTCAGTGCCCACAGAGTCCCTGGAGATAAAGTTGCATAGTGCGGTAAGTTCTACCACATGGGCACCGAAAACTGAGCTTGGGTCTTCTAGAAGAACAGTACATACATTGCTCCACCTGCTTCCGGCCCGCGGGACTCTTTCTACTCATATTCATGATGTGCCCTTATGTGCTCAGTTAATCCTCTGTAGACACCCTCACAGGCATCTAAAGGTATACTTCATCTTTCTCCTAGGTGAATGAATACAACTTAGTCAAGTTAAAAATGAAGATCAATTGTGACGATATTGTTTGGCAAATGAGCAATGATCATATGGAAATTGCTTGAGCTCTTAGTCATTTTTTTTCATGGGCAAAATGAGGAATATATGTGCCAGTAAGTGATAAAAATGACAAATGTGAAGTGCTGGTTCCAGGCATGGCACAAAATAGGTTTCCAACAAGTGCCATGCTGCTGGAGAGGCGTGGGAATGGACACCACTGGACCCCGGAAGAGGATCTCAGACAATATCCTGGAGTGATGCATGATAGCTTAGCCAAAATTAAACATGAAGATGGAAACTGCAATAGAAACCCATACAGATCTCATAGGCAAATGGAAATGGCTTGCTAGAAACATGAATGAGATCACAAAGAAAGAGACACGCTACTCCAACAGAAGAGTCCAAACAAGGCAAATGTACTCTTGAAGGAGAAGGGGTGCTGCTCACTAGAACAGAAGAACAAGCACTGGGGATAGGAAGTGCACTTGGATTTTAGTCTAAGGCTGGTGGTGGCTGGGTATTTTTACCATTGGCAGGAGTCCAACATCACAATCTTTTGTGATTTACTGGGCTTAAAAGAATAGGCACAGAGGAAACAAAGGAAGAAGTGGCCATTGTAATCTGAGAATGCACAGGGACTCTGTGTGAACTAAGGTTTAACTGGGTGGGGAATTAAAACATTTGCACAAATGTCTTACAAGTTTGGGAAGATAAAAAGATTTAAATTCTATGTTTATAAGTTTCATATTTGATAGAAAAGTTTCTTACAGGGTAACCGACTGCCAAACTCATGATTATAAAGAGAACACTGAGAGATGTGTGGCATTCTGAAGCTGATGATCATTTTTATACAAAAGTCTGAACTTCTGTGGACTAAGCTTAGCAGTCACATTTATAAGGACACAGTGGGTGGAGGGCAATAAGGACAAAAGGATTACAATTTCAGTTAAAGTTATTCAGTGTTAGTGATTACAGAAATGGAGACAGGGTTCTAGCTTGTCACCTGTCACCTGCCTGAGAAATCTCTTTAATCTTTTAGGAGACTTGAATGAGATTAAACCAGATTTCTGGCTTACATACAACAACAACAATAATAATATCTGGAAAACAGCATGAAGCAAAGTTGAAGACTGTACAAAAATAAATTTCAATATAGATTTTAAGATGGTTATAAGAAACAGAGGCATTTGCAAAGGAAGACTTCAAAACACATGCAGGGGTGTGGGCTCCTCAAACTTCTCAAAGAGAGGGACCCCTGTTGCCTTTAGATATGAGTAGGAACGTGATTTTTTTTAAGTCATTGTATTCAAAAGGTTGCTAAGGAATTTGAATGAGACCACAGTGTGATTCCTGAGACACCTGACAGGGTTGCAATTGCTGGAACTGTCAGCTGGTGGGAGGTTTAAGAGCACTCTGGGGAGGTGGGCTCTTTCCCACCTCTTGTTTTATAATCTCCCTTCCCTTCCATCCTGTCTCATTTAGTATTTTGCTACACAAAATGGCAGTACTTAAAAGACTGAAAATCAGCTCATGTTTTGAAAGTTTGTCTCACGAACAGAAAATATTGCTCACTGGATATCGAGCAGCCTGAACATAACAAATGGCGGCATTCGAATGCTGAGACAAATAAGCCACGTGTCAACCGCCTCATGCATTTCACTTCTGGGCCTGTCTTTCAGTGGGGCAGCAGTGTGCTTAGAACTCTGGCTGTGAACTGGGGCAGATGGGAACTTCAGCTGGAGTTCTATCCTGCACTCACCGTGCGGCCACAGCAGAGTGCTCAGGCTCTCTCAACCCCGATTTCTCTCTTCATAAAGTGAAGTTGATGTTACATTGTGTTAACAAAACAAAACCTGCTATCAAAGCCCTTGGTGCTATCGCTGGAGAATTTCAGGATTCCTTCCGTAGGTTCTTAGTCTTGTAATAAACAAAGTCAAGTCTGAGTCAAGGACCATTTTGACAGAGTTTGAGAGAAGGACTATAGAACAGGAAAGCAGAAAATCTTGGCAGCTGCCTGGAGGGAAGAGATGGAAAGGACAAGAAAATCACGGGAAGCAAGGTTACCAAAGAAGCTGCATAGCAGAAGCAAGAGAAAGGCTTCAGAGAAAGCACGACAAAGTACAGAGGGGTCGGGGAAGTTATCATTATTATTTATTTTCTAAAAATTTTATACATGAAAATGAATATATGGTTGTATCCAATCCATTTCTCCCTCCACTTCCCCAGCATTTCCCCAGCACATCACTCCCTCATTTCCGTCTCCTTTTTTTTATGTGCCAAGGCTGAAAGACCACCAATGAAGGGGTGTTAGAAAGGAGAAAAAGAGTGTTGTGAAATGCCACCCTGTGGGTGCAGCAGGGCCATTAGCTCCCTTCGCAGCAGCCCTGGTGGATGCAGCAGGGCCATTGCTCCCTTCGCAGCAGCCCTGGTGGATGCAGCAGGGCCATTGCTCCCATGCATTCACAGCAGCTCTGGTGGTCTGCACATGGTGAAGTCCGTCCAGGTCCCACTTTCTAAGAAGAGGCCAGTACTTCCAGGAAGAGGAGTAGCTAGCGAGTGTGTTGCGAGACAAAGATCGAGGTAGGGCTAGGGTGGTCTACTAACTTAATAGAAAGCTTCTATCTATTAGTAAGAAGATATTAGTTATGACGTAGGAGGTGCACAAGGTACTCAAGGGTTTAAAGCTGGCTGGAGACAGGGTAATCAGCCTCTGGACTTGGCAACATTCCCACCACTCCATATCACTGCAGTCCTAACCAGTCACGCTTTGCAGATCTAGCTTCTTTCCAGAAATTCTCATTCATAATGGAAGTGCCTTACTCACAGGGCCATGTAGGAGTCCCCAAACTGGTTACACTTGCATGTTATTATTGATGTAGCTTTTGTTTTTAAGTCTCTCCTATGCTACCCCAGCAGGATGCCTTGTGTCTGTGCATGTTGCATTCTTAAGCACATATACACATGTATGTGTGCTATATGTGTGTGATATACATGTATGCGGTGTGTATATTACCTATGTGTATGTACATGTAAGCCTGTGAGTATATTTGTGTGTTGGTGCACATGCCTCTCTGTGTGTAGAGGTCAGAGGGCAATGTTAAGTTCTTCCTCTACTGCTCTTTCTTTCTAGGATAGGGGTCTCTTGCTGATCATGAGAGCAAACTTGGAGGCAAACTTGGTTAGCCTGCAGGCCAGCAAGTGTCAGGTCCTACTGTCACCTTGTCTCAGTACTGAGACTGCAGGCATCTGCCAACATGCCTAGCTTTTGACATGAGTTCTGGTATCCGAACTCAAGTCTTCGTGTTCATGGCACAAGCCCTCCACCCACTGAGTTTTCTCCCAGCACACTTAGCACAGTGCTTGTGCAGAGCATAGGAAGCCCCAAGTCAGTGTTAGATGTCCCTCCCAATAAGATGAACTTTTTTTTTTGGGGGGGGGGTCAAGACAGGGTTTCTCTGTGGTTTTGGAGCCTGTCCTGGAACTAGCTCTTGTAGACCAAGCTGGTCTCGAACTCACAGAGATCCAGAGATCCGCCTGCCTCTGCCTCCCGAGTGCTGGGATTAAAGGCGTGCGCCACCACCGCCCGGCCCAATAAGATGAACTTTGAAACTTACATATGACTTGTAGTTCTCAAGCCCATTCTATTGCTAGTGTAGCTTTAGCATAGTTTTCTCATTTTTTGTCTTTGACACAATTCCTTCCCTATCTTTGAAGATTTAATTTGGACTCTTTCATGATAATTACAGAATGATCCAGGGATGACTCAATTGCCATGAAAGAAAAAGGAGCAGAAAAGAGGAGCATGATGCCCAGAGAACAGAATCATGGGCACGTAATACTGTTCTCGCCACATTTTTGTGTATTCCAACTTTCTCATAATAACAGAATTTGAAATGCCTTTTCCATGGTTTTATATGTAAGACATCCTTTCTGAGCATTTCTACAGGAGAGACTTCTAGTGAAAGACTACTTCTTGTTTATTGTGGCCTGAAAGGTTAATGTTGGTGTTATTTAGAATCATAATACTCAAACTGGTCAATGAAGTAGCAACTAAAGCTGAGGAAAGTGTCTAGGTCTTTCTTTTTATGCTGGCTACCCAGGCACTGATGGAAAGAGGCCCTGCACCTGTGATTCTGATTGGCAGAGCAGTATCAGTGAGAAAGCATTACTGGAATAAAGATGGAAGGAAATGAGCATATAATCTGTGTGGACAACAGAAGAAAAGGTATATCAGTCAGAGGAAAGAACGTACAACGTTCTCCTGTTGTAATAAGAAGCGGCGGGCTGTGTCCCACCACCTGGCTAGCTTTACCCAAAATAATTACACGGAAACTGTATTCTTTTAAACACTGCCTGACCCATTAGTTTCAGTTTCTTATTGGCTAGCTTTTACATATTGGTCTAACCCATTTCTATTAATCTGTGTAGCCCACGAGCTGGCTTACCAGGAATGATCTTAACCTGCGTCTGTCTGGAGTGGGAGAACCATGGCGGCTCCCTGACTCAGCTTCTTTCTCCCAGCATTCCGTTCTGTTTACTCTGCCTACCTAAGGGATGCCCTATCAAATGGGTCTAGGCAGTTTCTTTATTAATAAGAAATCACTCCCACATTCTCCCGATGGGAAGGGATTTTCTGGGTGTCAGGGAGGCCTCTGGGGTACAATGAGTAGATGAGCACCTTAACAGAGGGCCAAGAGACCAGTGACAGGGAGTGTGGTGCATGGCATAGCAAAGGAGCTGGGCCTTTTCTGTGACATGGAGTTCAACAGCAGGGCTTAGAACGAAGGAATAAAACACACTGCTTCAGATTTTTAATAGTATTTCGGTTTTTATGCATTTAGAAAATTAAGAATAGATAACAGTCTATTCTTGAATTAATGTCCTAAAGTATTTATTTATTTATTTAAAACATAATTTTTTAATTCATTCTTTGGAAATTTTACATCATGCACTGGTAAATCCCACTTATTTTCCAGTCCCTCTACACCTGTAGCTTCCACTCAAAGGAAAACTTAAAAAGAACTGATTAAAAAAATGCAACTTGTGATGCTGGTACATGCCTTTAATTCCAGCACTCAGGAGCCAGAGACAGGCAAATCTCGGTGGTTCAAGGCCAGCCTGCTCTACAGAGCAAGTTTCAGGACAGCCAACATAACATTAGGAAACCCTATCTTGGGAAACACACAAACAAAAAGAATATTAATTATGAAACAAAACAAAAACAACAGATAAAAATAAAAGCAGCAAATAAACAAAAAGCCTACCTTGCTCCTAGGCTCCTCTGTCTTTCCCACCTCTTCCTCATCTCTCACTTCTTCATTCATGTTACCAGCCATAGGAACTGCTGTGTGTCATGCAGTACACCCTTTTGTCCAGACAGCTCTCCTTGCAATTGTTCATTGTGAAGTGTGGTTTGGGTCAGATTTAAGGCCTCTAACTCCTGGTACACCAACAACATTGGACCCTCATGAACACTCCTCTCATTATATCTTGCTGTTGCCCCAGTCATGGCGATCCTGTGGCTAGGACCAGTCCCTTCACATACTGCAACAATTCATACTCAGAGGGACTGGGTAGATGTTGGGGAGGGCAACTCAAAGCCCTGGATGTGTGCCTGGGCAGTAGCTGAGTTGATGAGTCTCAGCTACTGGGACTACCCCCTGAGTTCCTCAGATGAGGAGCCGAGCCAGCTTTCCCAAGTTGGCGGTGTCAGTTCTCCTCTGTGGAAAGTGACAGTTCTCCACTGCTGTACATTGTCGGAGACCCTGGCTGCGGTAGGGCCACGGATCCAGACATGGCCCTCAGCAGCAGTGCTGGCTGGACAATACCATGGCCATGGACGGCAGTGCAGGCCACTCAGGTTGGCATGGCCCTGGTGGCAGCTTATCCCTCAGACCCTAACAAGGCCACAGGTGGTGGCTCAGACCCCAAGCATTCTCATGCACTTTAGTGATAACAGAAGCCACAGACGTTAACACAGACCACAGTTGCAAGCAGAGCCACAGATCCAGACATGGCCATTGACAGCTGCTCAAGCCCAGATGTCACCATGGTCCTAGGTGGCAAGCAGGCCACCCATATCAGCCCATTTCTCACCACTGTCATGTCTTCAGATTTGCCTCTCTCTACAGGACCAGAACTAGTCTGTCTTTCTCTTTCTCCATACCTCAACATATATTCGCTCACCATAATGGCATCCACTGCCTGTCGTTTCTCCTCCTTAACCAGGGCAAGCGGCCTCAGGTCAGCATGTGTGTGCCTTTTACCTGCTTGGTCATAATGGACAAGTTGCTGTAGTCATAACGCATTGTTGGGCATGCCACAGAAGTGATGATGAAAAGTAGTGTGTGTGTATGTGTGTGTGTGCGTGTATGCGTGTGTGTGTTTGTGTGTGTGTGTATGGTATAGTACAGTACATGGTGGCGGTTAGAGAACAAATTTGGATGACAGTACTCACGCACCTTTCATTATTTGTCTGTGACATCATCTTTTAATAGCTTAGAACTTCAGACTGAAAGCTAGGATACCTGGCCTGTTGGCATCCAGGATTCTGCCTATTTCTGCCTCCTCTCACCATTATAGAATCACAGGTGTGCCCCATCATAAATGGCTTTTTATGCATGTTCTGGAGAAAAACACAGCTCCAAGCATTTACCAGGTAGAACACATTACTAACTAAGCCATCTTTTCAGCTCACAAAGGACTTTTAGTTGGTTTAGTCCAGGACCTTAACTACAGCAAATGTTAAGCTGAACTTAGCTATTAAGTATCACGTGCCTGAACATAGGGCCACCACTTCACTCTTGGTCCCTACAGCTGCAAGGTTTGTGGTGAAAACCTATAAATATGGCAGCAGAAGCAGAGAAAAGTGGAAAATTCATAAACTCTTGCTTTCTACTGCAGAGCAAATAAAGGCCAATGTAAAAAAATGTTTTCCAGCAAACCTTGGCTTGGGAATTTGGTATAGAGTTTGGCAGATGGAACTGGTCATTTTTACAAAGAGTCAATCTGCTACTGGATAAAACAGATAAAGTTGAAGCCAGTATAGTTCATATAAATCTCCATGTTGGAAAAGATACATGAATGATGTCATTGGGGATCATAAAAATATGCTGGATATGTCATAGGGTGCCATAAAAATTGTTTAATTGAATTGGGCCCCTGCCAGAATTGTGTATCATATCCATCAACAAGGAAAAGTCCCTACCAGATTGCTTGAAGAATATGAAAAGTTGCCCTGTCGACTCACATCTATTTAGTGGCTGTATTGATCCAGCATAATGTTGACTCCCTGCAGAGTTAATTTCTTACTTCTCTGGATTGTAATATCTCCACTGTTGGTCATCATTCTGCCTCTTTCCTCAAATGATCACCACAGAACAAAATGCAGAACTGACTATATTAAAACTCTGCACTCTTTCCTGACAATTACAAAAAGATTAATCACTTAGACACTGCTCTGTGCTGTAGCTTCAGCCACGATTCTATTTAGTACCACTGGGAGGTAAGCACTTCACTAAAATGATTTATTTTATTTTAAGTTAAGTTGGTATGTGTGTTTGTACACATGCTACCCATGGAGATCCTAAGAAGGCATTGCATCTTCTGGAGCTAGAGTTACAGGGCACTGTGAGCCATCTGATGTGTTTTCTGGGAACCAGACTATGGTGCTCTGGAAAAACAGCAAGTGTTCTTGGCCGTTGGGCTATTCTCCTTCAGCCATTCATATGATTTGTTATTAAGTACTCAGAGTAGGAAATATCTAATGTCTGTAAAGAGGTGCTGATATCTTTGCTGTAGAAAAATCCTGAGTGTCATAACTCTTAGGAGTTCCTATAAGTCAGAAGGGTGAATGAGCCCAGGAAAATCAGTTTTCCAGAAATTTGCAGTTAGCTTCCCATGGCATCAGCCTCTGAGCATTGAGGCTTCCTCATGAATTTTAAGGTTACCTGCTTCTACTCCTGTGAGCAAAGCCATTACAATTTTAATGGGGCTAGCACATCTCTAAAGGGCACATTCAACAATTCACTTCCTGTAGGCTAAGGCCTTCCACGCCTGGGATCCATTCACTTCATTTTCTTCATTGATCTCTTTCTTCCTGAGCCCAGGCCAGTGGGAAGACAGGCCATCACTATGCTCTTCCTATTGACTGTTCTCTCCTGGCAAAGCTTTGAAGATCTCTGGCTGAATATCACTTAAGAATTAGGTTTGAAATATGATAGGAAATCTCTTGGGTATATTCCCAAGAGTGGTATTGCTGGGTCCAGGGGTAGGTTGATCCCGAATTTCCTGAGAAACCGCCACACTGATTTCTAAAGTGGTTGCACAAGTTTGCATTCCCACCAGCAATGGATGAGGGTACCCCTTCCTCCACAACCTCTCCGGCAAAGGCTATCATTGGTGTTTTTGATTTTAGCCATTCTGACAGGTGTAAGATGATATCTCAAAGTTGTCTTGATTTGCATTTCCCTGATTGCTAAGGAGAGGAAGGGGGAGAGGAGTAGGGGAAGGGGAGAGGGGCGGGAGGAGGGGGAGGGAAATGGGAGGCTGGGAGGAGGCGGAAAGTTTTTTTTTTCAATAAAAAATTTAAAAAAGATTTAAAACAAAAAGAATTAGGTTTGATGCTATCAAGAGGTCTTCACAGGTCCAGGAACATGCCACAGAGTCACATGATCTAGTTCGATCCCCAGGACTAGAATGATGTTAAAAGATGACTCTGTAAGTTGTCCTTGAAATTTCACTCACACACAAGATATGCTTCTTCCCCCAAAAAAACAGTGAGATGTAACATAAAATGTAAACTTATTCACTCTCTGGTGTGTCCTATGGTGTAGAGGCATAGCTGTACATGCTTCAGGATTCCTGTAATATTTCAATTAGAAATACATTTATGTTTATTTTTCAATTTAAAAATATTTGTTTTTATTTTATCTGTATAAGTGTTTCCTAATGCATACTTAGAGCTCCTGGAGGCCAACAGAGGATGCTCAATACCCTAGAACTTGTGCTAGGAATCAAACCTATGTCCTCTGGGAGAACCACGAGTGCTCTTAACTGCTAAGTCATTTCACCAGGCCCTGTATTTGTGCTTCTTTGTGGGTCTTGAGATTTCTCTCTATCAAAGTAATTCCAATCCTGAGACAGGCATTTATTTTTTTTCTCAGAATCTTCCCATTTCTCAGAACAAAACTTCTTATATAATAGTAAATTTTGCTCTATGATTGTGTCAAGAATCTACCACATATCCTATGCCATTCCAGATCTTAAAGATGCAGAGATTAAAAAGTGGTCTTTCGTGAGGACTCCCAGATTTTCCCCTCACAGATCTGGGGAAAGAATAACTTTCTCTGTTTCTATCCATGTGCAATGTACGTTTTTTTTTTCTCATTTGATTTAGCTATGTAATTTGTGGCTTTTATTTCAAAGGCAAATGTATTCTTTGAAAAATTTGGAAGTTCAAAGTAAGAAAAACAGACTAAAATTGTCTCTTCCAAAAATATCTTAGGAAAAATTGATCAAATCCAAATCAGCTGGATAATAATCATGACCTAATTAGAAGAATAATTAAGGAAATTAGAGTAAATTAGAATTGAATATACAAGGCATGCTCATTTATAAAGTTTATTTACAGCAAGACAAGGGATAACTATGAACTCACAGCTGTTATTATATGCAGAAGATCCAGATAAGATGAAAAGACAGGTCCCAACAGCATCCCATCATGGAGGAAGGAGGGACTGGTAAAGAATCATAGGAATAAGTAGTTAGTGCTTGCTGAGGTATAGGGTCTCCTTACTTGTGTACCCACAGAGAAGTTGCTTTTACTCAGGTAAAGGACCCTGTCTTTTCAAGTTCATGAAGAACACCAACTAAATTAAATGGGCCTCAAATAAGCAAAAAAGGCATGATATTTGGAGGGGGTTTCTGGAAAGACAAAGAGGAGTTCAGTTGTTTGGAAGGGAAGATAAAGAGGGCAATATGATCAAAGTATATTATATGCACATATGTGTGTGTTGTGAATGTGAGAACTAATATTTATAGAAAGAAATTAGAAGGGGAAATGAAAAATATTGCACAAATGCTGAATGCTTGGGCTTAGTGAGTTTTTTAAAAAGTCATTTTCTGTAGATACAGATACTGATTGTTGAGACACCTAACTCAAAATACACTTAATTGGCCTTTGTGACACTTCTGCATCTGTAAATTCAGATTACTATTATTTAAAAATATTTGGAAGCTTATTGCATGAGCTCACTCACATGTGGAATCTAAAAAGCTGACATCACAGAAGTTGATCATAGAATTATTTTTATCAGAGCCTGGGAAGGGGGATGTTGCTGTGAAAAAATACTTTTATACACTGTGAAGATTTGTCACTTGGATTGGTTTAATAAAAACCTGACTTGCTGGTAGCTAAACAGGAGGAAACATAGGTAGGACAGTCAGACACAGCTGCTGGGAAAAAGGAGGGCAGAGTCAGGGAGAGAGTTATCAGTTAGATGGAGAGAAAGAAAGACATGGCAGAGAGGTAAGTGCCATGAGCCTTGGGGCAGCACATAGATAATTAAAAATGAGTTAATTTAAATTTTAAGAGCTACTTAGTAATAAGCCTGAGCTATAAGTCAAGCATTTGTAATTAATATTAAGCCTCTCTGTGGTAATTTCAGAGCCAGCTGACAGGACAGGAAAATTGCACATACAGGATGACAAGGTAAAAACTTGGTAAGGTATACCAAAAGATGTCAAGTTGGGCAGGGAAAATTGCTCAGTTAATTAGAACCCTTGTGAAGCATGTTGGAATCCCTGGGTTCCACCTCCAGTGACACATAAACCAGCATGGTGGTGCACACTTATAGTAATAGCACTTAAAGGGTAGAAGCAGGTACATCAGAAACTCAAAGTGATCCTCTGCAACCTAGTGAGTTCCGCTTCTGTATAGGATGTATGAGTTTCCATCTAAAGAATATAAATAAAACTTGCAAGAAGAAAATTGATGGCATTAATTTTCTCATCAACCAACATTTAAATCTAGATATCAAGACATCCTGGTGATGGATGAATTGTCGTTTTTAACTACATGAGTAGTATTTGAAATAAGTTTCCAAAATATAAGCCAGGGTCAGTAAAGGCATAGAAAATCAAGCCTAATGGTCTAACTTCAACCCATGAGCACCCACATGGTGAAAGGAGAGAACTGACTTGCAGAAGTTGTCCTCCACACACATCTTGGCATGCACTCAAAAGATAAATAAATAAGTAAATAAATATTCTAAGTTTTTTTTATATTTTTCAACATGATTTATAACATTGCTATTTTACATTACCAATGATGTCTGAAAATCAGAATGAAATGATTTGAAATGCTAATGGTATTCTATATTTCTGATTAAGTCAACCAGATTAATTTTGCACTTATTTGCAATTTATAGCAAAATTTGTATTCATTTTTACCACTCAGCCTACTTGGTACAGTTGCTAAACATTCCTATCAATATTACAGACAAGACAGAGCACCTGATTAATCCAAATACCTAAACATAGTTTGCCTGATCTTAGCTAATTTATCTTGTATTGACAAAATCAAAAGTGCTTAAGTAATAAGCACACAAAATGTTACTTGCCATCTTGTAAATGTCAACCATATTGGGAGGTGATATTATGTGTGAAAGCTTGCTTGATTTAAATTTCCCAGTATAATTGAACTGTTTTAATAAGTCTTACATATTAAAAATAATCTGGTTGCAACAGGACAAGAAAAATTAGCTTCATTTGATAACATCCTCATTTAAATACTTAACACTACACTTGTACTCAATGATTATATCAAGTAAATCCTCCAAATTTGCAGTAAAATGTAATTGCCTGAGAAATAATACAGTAAAAAGTGAACAACAAATTTATAGGGTATGCATTACAATTACAGAGTGAGTCAATAGCAAAACAATTGATGGTGTTTTGTTTTTATATTTTAAAGTTATAATTTTCAACTACTTATGTCAGAAGCTACATAAATTTAAGATAGTATCAAAATTTCACAACGTTACATAATTCATTTCTTGCTTCCTTGCTATCCCTTAAAGGCACAGAATGTAGGGTTGGAGAGGGGGCTCAGTGGTTAAGAGAACATGGTGCATTTGAAGAGGGCCTGAGTTCATCTCCCAGCATACACATTAGATGGCTCACAACTGTTTGTAACTATAGTTCTAGGGAAAATGATAGCTTCTTCTCTGCACAACTGCAATCACATGTGCATATCCACACACACACACACACACACACACACACACTCACACTCACACGCACATCCATGCACATTCAGACAACTAGAAATAGAAATAAATATTAAAAGTACAAATGCACAGAAAAAAATGCTCACATCCAAAGTATTTCTTACAGGTTAATTTATGACAGACTCGGCTAGAGAGAAAGCTCAGTCAGTAATGCTTCTTACGCAGACGAGAGCTTCTCCAGTGTGCACAGTTTCTGACTCACCCTTTACTTTCAGTACTGGGGATACAGACACAAGTAGAACCCCAGAGCTCACCCACTAGACACTGTAACTAAATCAGTGAACTCTGTGTTCAGTGAGAGCCATTGTCTCTAAAAATGAGACGCAGAGTGATGATGGAATATTTCTGTGCCACGCTCAGACCTCTACAGGCATACACAAGTACAGTGTTTATGCAAACAGAAACACCATACAATATTCTCTCTCTCTCTCCCTCTCTCCCCCCCTCCCTCCTTCCCTCTCTCTCTCTCTTACACACACACACATACACACACACACACACACACACACACACACACACACACACACCAAGCTAGGAAGGAAGGAAGGAAGGAAGGAAGGAAGGAAGGAAGGAAGGAAGGAAGGGGAAGGGAAGGCAAAGGCAAGAGAGAGGGAGAAAGAGAGGACAATCTCCATGGAAAAGAGTCAAGCTAAAGCCTGTGGAGTTAGAACAATACATAGCTTTTAAACTTTAGTGACGGGAAGGATAAGATGTAAGAAAACCCCCATCAACAATAACCACTATCATTTATTCTCCCTAACAATTCACTGGTGCATGCAGGACACTAAGACCATTTCTGACAGTATTGAATCATGAGTCTCTCTTTCTTAAAATCTGTCCCATCTTCTCTTTATATTTTTATGTTTTTATACATTTATTTTTATTTTATTTATTATTTTTATTTATTTATTATTTTATTACTTTATCTTTCCATTTTGAGACAGTGTCTGTTTCTCAAACTAGTCTTGATGTTATATAGCCATAGTTGTTTTGAACTCCTGATTTCTTGCCTCCACAACCTCAGTGCCATGGCAAGTATGCACCATGATAGCCTGTTTATTCTGTGTTGGAGATGGCACCTGGGGCTTGCCCATCCTCAGTAAGCAATCTACAAGCTGAGCTATAATCCCAGCCCTGAAGCAGGCCTTTTTCAAATATGATATTTAAATATTCATATCTGAATATGAAATTTAAAGTTTGACCACTGTATGTAGGACATAAAAGGTAATAGATTTCCTGTTTCTTCCTGTGACACATCATTTCTCACATGCATCCTAGGTCAAAATCATATGAATTTAGATTAATTATAAAAATGTTTGACAAGACACAAGTCTTGAACAACAATAAAAATTTTTGGTAAGCCTCATACTTTCCAGTTTTCTTCCTTCTCAAACATGGCTTGTCTAACAGCCCAATGAGACTGTGGTACCTCTTTTCAGACGAGAACTCCACATCCCCCAGGGCTCCCAGGGTACTTCTTTTTGGGCTTGGAATTGGCAAACAACACATTCTCAGATGGTGCCTGGCATACCAAACTCTGTAAGAAGACTCTGCCCCATCTTGTTGTCTGAGTTGACTCTGAAGATCTGAAGTTGCAGGAACTTTCCCTGGGTAAGTATGAATAAACATCTTCTCAACCCACATAGGCCATCAAAACCAGATCACAGTAACAATCCCACCCAAATCTGCCTTTATGGACCAATGAGGTTATTGGTTTTATAGATAGCAGCATGGGAGATGGTCTATTTATAAAAGTGTGGAGACTCCCAAACAGCTATACCACTGAAAAGTCTTGCCCAGCCTGGATAATGACTTCCCTATTGCTGCAGAAATGGTGTGACCTCTTCAATAGACTTATACTCTCCATAGACTCTAGTTCCTACCAAGACCACATGCAGATGGGTCAGAGCTATACACACTGTGGAGTAATGTACCAGAAGACCTGCATGGAATCTCAGCCAAGAGTCTAATGCCTTTCTCTGTAACTTGTCTGAGACAGCATCAATAGACCCACTGTTCTGGGTCTTTTGTGGGTATCACAGTTGTCCTGAGAGGACACCTTTCTCAACAGCCTGTGACTCTGAGTTTAGACCTGGCGTTCTACAAAAGTCTTTAGTTCCACAGCAGGATACTTATCACTTCTGACCTAACTCTGAGTCCACATATTGAGTCCTGTGCTATTTTTTCAAATGACAGTAATTGAGTTCAGACAGAGAAATGAGGAAACGAGACCTCAGCTTGTGGAGTTTGCAGTCTTTGGACATACAGTGCAAGCTTTCCATTTGCCTGGTTCTTAGAAATCAAAATCATTACCTTTATAGTATCTGTATGTACATTCCTGTGTAGTTTTGACTCTATATCCATCACCTTCTCAATACACACACACACACACACACACACACACACACACACTCACAAACACACACACACACACATACATGAGGGCAGGGTGGAGTGAGAGAGAGAAATTCCCTAATACATTATTTTTCCTGCTATCAAACTTCTTCTAGTTGTATCTCCATCATATTTTCTTTCCCTTTTTACCATATATAACATGGCATAGGACACAAATTTTTCAAAGAGCACCTGCTTAGTAATAGATAAATGAATGAACAAATGAATAAGTTAGGAACTGAGGTTTATAATCAATTTCTGACAAGGAAGCAATTACAACCTCTTAAAAGCCTGGTCGTTAGAAAGATTACTAATACTAAATATTGGATGTGTCTGTCTGTGTAACAGTTGTTCTTCCTGTCCCTTGACACAGCCTTGGGGTGTGTGACTTGCTTTTTCCAATAGAATAGAGCAGGGGAGACATTACCAACTCTTCAGGAGAAATATATAAAGCAGCCATTGGTATTCATCATCTCTCTTGCTTTTCTGTGTTCTGAAACTGGTACATCCTAAACAGGAATTTTCCTTCACCAGACTCTATGACTCAGGGGCAATGGAACCTCAGCTATACTCACAGGTTACATAGTCAGAGGGTAAGAATCCAGCCTTTGTTGACTGTAGTCATTGATGCTTACGGACTGATGGATGATTAGAAATTCAGTGGTGTGATGGAAGAATTACCCAGAATCCTGCACTGTGAGAGCAACAACTGTTACCACTGGTTAGGTTATGGGCCTTGTGTTTTCACGTTCTTGATCTCTTATTCGAGAAAGAAACAAGAACATATTAGAAATGAGTCTTTGCTGAAACAAACAGAGGCTATATGAGTGAAGAGTTTAAGAGCTCCAAATGTTATTTGGGTCTTTATTGTTCTTGGTCTATTTGTTTATTTGGGTCTATTGTTTAATAGAAAAAAGAGTTTGATTGCTAAGGGTTTCACTTGAGTGCTTCTATATTTTTATTGGCAGGCTTAGATTATGCCAGCTTCTGCTAACTTTTCGTGTCCCATGTATGTATGATTTTAATCATATGCAAGTTCCTTTACACACAGGCATAGGATAGTAAACAGGTGATTTTCTCCAAAGGTTTACTTTGATCATATAATTTGACTTACTCCACATACATCCTTTACAACCTAAGGCACATTATCCCATGGCCTCTAGTTCCTGGATCGTGTTCCAGGATGTTTTTCAATAGAAACTAGCAATTAGCGAGAAGTTTCTATGAGAATTAACTCATCCATTGTTTAAACCAGGTATAGATGCAGTTGTATGTAGGTGTGTGGGTGCAGGTATTCTAAGATTTTAGGTGCATTGTTTGGAAGGTATATATGCAAAGTACAAGCCAAGGTGGAATTCCACATTGCTAAACAATTCCTGATACTTTCCTGCCTCAAATTGCTAAAGGAAGGAAGCTATCAATATGTGATAACCCATGGGCATTAATTATTTGGTAATTTTTCCTGCATACATACACCCGGGTAGGCTTTATTACATCTTACATGTGAGGAAAGAGGTACAATTAATGATTGCCGATATGTTGTCTCTAGTTAAATATTAATTGCTCTTCCAACTGATAGGCTCTGTTGTTATTTTCAATTGTCCTGGAGTAAGTGGTGGTGAATCTATGCTTTCCTTCTGTACATGTGTGAGTCCTATATCCATATGTGACTGAGTGTTGGCAGATGTGTAAGAGATACATACTTTGTCTTTGCCCACAGCTCATAATATAGGACTCATAAACTCATTAGAAGTTCCTGAACAACAGGGATGAGAGTAGCATATTTTGTTATTTAGATCTTTTTGGTTATACCTGAACTGATTCTAGCAAACTGATCTTCAAAGGATGAATTATGGTTACTAAGGGAGACTTAAGCTTTATTGGGTTAAAACTTGCACATTTATTCTCCTGCTTCCTGTGAACGGATGAGGGATGGAGACTGACTCATTCACTGTAGGCTGATGGCTTAATCAGTCATTTATTTATCTGCCAAAAATTATCCATGAGAATCTTCAGCAGCAGTACAGTCAAACTTCTAGGTTGATGAACATAGAGAGAGACTGCTGGTTCATCAAGAGGGAGTGTGGTGCAGTTGTCTCAACCCATGCTTAGCTTACAGTCATTTTTCCAGTTGGTTCTTATAATATCCTTAATAAAGAACTGAATCCCTGGGTTTCACAAGTCTTTAAGTGATCCAACTATAAGAAGAGACTGGCGAGCCCACTTCCCTCTAAGTGCAATGTCATGCAGGGTTTGGGACTGCTGTCTAGGGTGAGGTGGCAGTCTTACAGGCCTAACCTCTTCAAAACCAGGAAGTAGACGTGGAAGTTTAGGCAAGGGGTAGAGCACAGCCTTTGTGTCTGTGGAGAATGAGAGAGAGGAACATACACAGTCATGTGAGAAGTCTTCTGAGCCAGCAAGTGAACCACAGAGCCCAGGAAGGGCCCATGGGAAGGAGTGTTAGTAACTTTTCTCACTTCTGTGGACAAGTACTAGACAAACTGCAAGTCCAGGGCTGATTCCAGCTCGTGGTCTGAAGGGTTTACTAGGATGGGGAAGGTACAGTAGCAGGAGTGTGAGACAGCTGGCCATATTGTGTCTGGAGTTGGCAATCAGAGAGACATGAGTGCTCATGCTCAGCTCACCTCCTTTTTATGCATTTGGGACCACAACCTATGACAATGGGGATGCTCATATTTAGCTCTATCTATTTCAAATGACCAACCACAGAAAATCCCTTATAAATGCACCCAGAGGGACAGATGTTTTCATCCTGGTATCTGGATTAGATAAGCCGCTGGGTATGAAGAATTACAAAGACCAAGTGAATTAAAGTGGGAAGTCCTTCCCACTGTAGATGACATCATCCCATATGCTAGGATTCCACACTGAACATGAAGGAAACAATGAGTGCAGCAACAGCATTCATCATTATCTGCTTCCTGTGGATGGAATGTGAGCTGCTGCCTCATGGTCCTGCTGCCATGGCTCCCCTGCCCTATTGCACTGAACTTCAGAACTGTGAGCCCAAAGAGTCTCTTTCTCCCTGTTCTGGTCTCCTTTCTGATGCTGTGATAAATATTGTGACCAAATACAGCTTGGCAAGGAAGAGGCTTATTTGGCTGACACTTGCAGGTAACAGTCCATTACTGAGGGAAGTCAGGGCAAGAGCACCAGCAGACTCCTTGGAGGAATGCTCTTTACTGGCTTACTCCCAGGCCTGCATTCAGCTGGCTATCTTTTATAGCCCACGCTCATCTGCCTGGGGGTGGTGCTGCCCACAGTGTACTGGGCTCTCCCACATTCATCTTCTGTGAAGACAATGACCACAGGCCAATCTGACCAAAGCAGTTCTTCCACTGACTTCCCAGGTGGTTACTTTATGTTGAGTAGATAATAAAAGTGAAGCTGTATAATCCACTGAGCTGCTTTTGTCAAGATAGTCTATCATAGAATGGAGGAAGGAACCGATGCAGAAGGCAGCACACTCTGATGGGCTGCATCAGGGCACTCGTGTCTTTCACAGAGTGGCTCCGATTTCAGTCCATACCTGACTTTCTCCTGCAGGAAAGAAAGAGGACACTTCTGACAACATACACTATAAAAATACTGTGAAATCTGCATGTGAAAACCCTGTGAAGACAGTCTCATCTGCACAGCCCGGTCTTTGTGCTCCTCAGACTTGATACAGAGCAGATCACAGTCAACGATTTCCACTGAGCCACAAAGCAGACCTGGAAGAATGCAAGCATTTGCACATGTGTGTGTTCCCCATGGAGGAAAAGACAAGCCAATATGACTGGAATTTGAATCTTCTAAGTGCTCATAATTTTCCAGTATTAGATAGGAAAAAAAATTGCTTCATAGACGCTTTCAACTAAATGAAAAGAGCAAAACAATAAAACACCTAAATACAGCTTTTAGTGGCATGCTTGCTGAAGGGAGTCTCATGTGAAATCCCAGCACAGAATGAAACAAACACTTAGAGATGAAAAGACCTATTGCTTAGTATAGCAGTGAAGGCAACTGAGGCCTGAGGAGAGAGGCCTGATTGTCCAGCTTGCCAGCACACATTACACTGTTTAACAGATTTCAAGATATCAGAGTTTTGTCGAATCCCTCGTGTGTGTGTGTGTGTGTGTGTGTGTGTGTGTGTGTATGTGTGTGTGTGTGCGCGCACACGCGCGTGTGTAGGTGTTTGTGTATGCATATGCATGTGGAGGCCAATGGACGTCCCCAGAAGTCATTCTTCAGACACTGCACACCCTCCCTTTCCTCCTTCATTCTTTCCTTCTTCCCATCTTTTTTTTCCTTTTTCTTTCTTTTTCCAAAAAGATCTCTCACTGAGCTGGAGCTCACTAATTAGACTAATCTATTTGGCCCATGAGCCTCAGTTATCCTCCCCAGGCTGAGATTGCAAATATGCCCTGGGAATAAACATGAAGGCATGAGCGTTCATCACTTGTCTTGGCTTTAAAACAAAAACAAAACAAAACCCAAACCAAAACTAAAAAAATCTTTGGGCAGTATTTTATTAATGTGTTAAATAAGAAGAAGTAGCAAAAGTTTCAATAGCTACTGCAGGTTTTTTGTCAATATTTTAACATTTTTCTTTGAAATTATCATATGAGTATGCCATTTGCTCCCTCTGCTTTCCTCCCGCCAAACCTTCTCATGCACCCACACCTTTCTTTCTTTCAAGTTTATAACCCTTTTTGTTGTTGTTGTTGTTGTTTGTGGTGTGTGTGTGTGTGTGTGTGTGTGTGTAGTCCTAAATCCTAAATAAATAAATACAACCTACACAGACCATACAATGGGAAATGAACTCAGAACTTCAAGCTTGCATGGCAAGAACTTAAAGGACAGAGGCATCAGCTCAGCCTGACATTGGAGTTTTACGGCACCATATGTAGTAGTCCTATCAAATAGCAGTACCATGTTCTGCATCTGATTAGAACACAGTGGTGGAGAAACCTCATCATTTGCTTCCCAAAATCTACACGTGGAACTCTTGCTCTTTTATTTGTTACATTTTGTCTGGTTGCTTTCTAATTACTCCATCAACCAGGAGATGGATTTTGACAGCGGCTGCCATCATGTAGGAAACAAATGCATTTCTCAGGCTAACATTGCTCTCATATTTGCTTTTGTTAACCTGATTTTCAAATCTTAGCAATATTATATTATTGGTTTAACTTGAGAGCTCAGAGGACAAAATCATTACATGGCAGCAGGGGTATCTAAACAGGGGTTAAAACTTTAATAACCATTAAAAAGTCCCTTTGAAAGCTAGGTATAGTGCTGTGTACTTATAACTCCAATAGTCAAGAATATGAGGCAGGAGAATCATGAATTCAACATCAGCCTAGGATTGATTTGACTCTTGTTGGTAAGTGAAAGAAGGACTATCATTTTCCTCTGTTAAACAGCCATTGTTTTGCTTCCCATGCCCCAGTAAATAACTCCTGACCCAAGCTTAGATAATCAAATCTAATTAGATTAGTTAGGTCATACACACAAACACACAAAAATAGGAAGGACGCTACTTAGGAAGAAGAAGGGATTCAGTGAGTTTAGAGAGGGGCAAAGAAGGGGTGCTAAGCATACATTTGATCAAGATTTATTTTAGATATGTACAGAATTGTTAAAGATAAATAAAAATATAATTTTAAGTATCTGAGTTAGCAAGTCACTACCATGAAACAGTTCATAAGTATTCTGAGTGAACAGTGCTTGCACAGATTAAAACAAGGCATAAAGGGTCGGATATTGTTGAATTCTAGAAAGCATTTCAAGAACCAAGCAGGAACACAAATTTCAGGTAAAAGTTGTGATTATTTGTCAAAATCTGGGTGTTGTTAATAAATGTATCTTTAAATAACAAGTTAAACAATAATACAAAAAAAGACCAGCCTTCCTTAATACTATATTTTAAACTTTCATCTG
This sequence comes from Microtus oregoni, assembly GCF_018167655.1. Taxonomy (NCBI): domain Eukaryota; kingdom Metazoa; phylum Chordata; class Mammalia; order Rodentia; family Cricetidae; genus Microtus; species Microtus oregoni. The sequence continues at coordinate 47,054,158 of NW_024543062.1, forward strand.
TGAGAATATTAATAAGATTTTAAACATTGGCTCCCTACCAAGAACTTACTAGATAGCTTCAAATAACTCAGGTAAAGAACGACCTCCATGATACAGGACAGGATACCCAAAAATAACCTGGAGGAAGCTGAAGAAGTTCAATGCTTTGCCTGGTTCCTGCATGTACACAAGCACACAACACACACACACACACACACAACACACACACACACACAACACACACACACACACAACACACACACACTATACTAAAAGAAATTAACCAAAAGCCAGCCCAATTATTTAGTTTACAACTTTTCACTCAAATCGAGATCAAGAATAGAATGAAATTGTTAAATATGTACATTTTAGAAAGGAGAACCCTTTTTCATAGCTGGTGGAAGGGCACACCAGTGTAGTTTCCTCGGGAAGCTGGAAATAGATATACCTCAATATCCAGCTATCAGACTTTTGGGTTTTACCCAAAGTTCTCTACATCCTTTTACAGAGGTACATGCTCATGCATATTCACTGCCACTCTATTGACAATATTATTCACAATAGCCAGAAACTGGACACAGCCTACATATACACCAACATATGAATTGATAATGAAAATGTGGTCATTTATACAATGGAATATTATTCAGTTGTTATAAAAAATAAAATTATGAAATCCATAGGTAAATGGATGGAAATAGAAAACATCATCCTGAAGAATATAACCCAGAACCAAAAATACAAATATATTTTTCTCCTACGGTGGATATTAGCTTTGCTTTAGATATGTGTGTTAAAATCCAAATAACCCACAGAGATTAAGTGTTGTGGAGGCCCAAAAATGTGACCCTTTTCCACCTTGTGTGAAGGTCAGAGAGTTTCAGGTTGCTCAAAGTGGTTGACAATAAGTATAGCTATACACCCTGACCTAGGGTGTGGTTACTTGAATATTAAGATGGCCAATACAGGTAGAAACACTCCACTCTGACCAAAGGTCAAAGAATTTATGCATACTTCTGCTCCTTCTTTTAAATTAAGATGTTTGACTTAGGGAGCGGCTGCCATTAGGATGCTTGATCTAGGGTGGCTTCACTGTCTAAACAACAGAATGTTTTTCACAATAATTAATGATTTGATGTGACAAGTACTGAAGTAAGTAACCATTTTAGTTTTCCTTTGTATCATATTAAAGCAGCCTTTTGTCTTCTTCCCCCTTTGTATTGGGGTATAAAAGTATATGCAAAATTAAACACAGGTGAATTTCAATATTCACTAGAACTCCCTCCTCATACTATCCTGTGCTTCTGTTTTACTATATTCACTCACATCTTAATTCCCTTTACTTCTTTTCCTAATTCCCAAGCCCCTACCCTAGTAAGTGGTATACTTGTCGAAGCTGGTCTCCCACAAGGTGCCTTGTAGGAACCAAGAGCAAGGAGAGGCTCTCTAATGAAAGAGAAAATGGAATATATTGTTGTGAAAGGCAAGGAACTAGAATGGGGGAGAAAGATAAAGGAGGGACTATGGGGAAGGACAGCTGAAACTAAAGGCCATTTGAGAAAACCTTATGGAAATCTACTACTGTAGATGCTTCCTAATACATATATGAAAGGAATCTAAATACTGTCGCCAAATAATAGGAGAGACACTGGCTCAACTAGTCATCTCATTGCACCCAGAAAAATCTCCAGTTCCAAGAATGAGTCAATCTTGTTAAGTCGTTAATCAAGGTGCTCAATGGGAATCTTCAAACATCACAGGCTATTGATAAGCTCTCCAAAGTCATATTGCTGAAAAAACACTTAGGTCATCAAGCAGGAAAAGTGGCAGTGGTGCCTAACTAGAAGCTTGACTCTTACTGACTAGAGTTCATAGAATGTAAGGCACTCGGCATGACTGGAGGAGAAAAGGAATCATCAATATCACCCTTGCAAAACCATACGACCTTCAAGAGTGACCCACCTGCAAAGATACATTGGTGCAATAGTGGTGCAAATGCTATGGGACATCTTAATGGGATTTGAGCCTATTCCATGAGATGGGACCCATTCTTGAATACCGTGTTAAGTGGTCAAGAACCTGAGAATAGATAAGGATATAGCCTAGGGATATAAATGACTTGTAGTGATATAAAGCTAGATCCTTAGATTAGTACCTTGCTTAATCCACATTAGAGAAGCTTTTTCTTGTAGCTTAATGGGAATTAATACAGAGGTCCACAACTGGACAAGTGCACACAGTGAGAGGCTTTGGAGAACTCAGTTCTAAAATGAATGTCGTCAAAGTACTCTGGGATTTCAGTTGAAGAAACAGATGAAAGGTTATACTAGCTACAGGCGATGAATGACTCCAAGGAAACAGATAGGAAAGGACTGATACACATTCACAGGCAATGTGGCAAGAGAAACAAAACCCATCAAAGGTTAAGGATGGACTCTAACACTGAGAGCAGGAAGTGGACACAGGGTCTTAACCCTGACCAAGCATCTATCTGCAGCTGATATCCTCTAGCAATGGATGTATCCATCTGCCACAGTGCAGTGTTACTGGGTATGTCAGCCACAGCTCAGGCAGGTCCTATGCCCAGGAGTAGGTATCTAACATGAAATGAATTCAGTTTAATTTGGTGGACATTTTGTTTTATTTTGCTTTGTTTTGGTTGTTATTTATTGTTTGGACTTTTGGTTTTTATTTTTGTTTGTGTAGTAGATTTGTGTTTGTGCATGATCTTCTTGCATGTGTGTTTTTGTTATTTGTTTGGTTTTTTGGTTTGGTCTGTTTGCTTGAGACAGGATTTCTCAGTGTATCTCCAGCTCTCCTGGAGCTTGCCATGCAGACCAAGTGGCTATGATCTCAAAAAGCTCCACCTGCCTCTGTTACCCAAATGTTGGGATTAAAGGCATGTGCCACCACCATCCGACTTTTTGTTTACCTTTTCATTTCTCTTAGAAAGAGAGAGAAAGAACATAAAGTTGAGTAGATAGGAAGGTAGATAGTATATGGGAGGAGCTGTGAGGGTGAAAAATACATGATCCAAATATACTGTACAAATTTTTCAATTAAACAAGGGGGGGGGGGTGAGTGGCAGTGATACAAAACTTTAATCCCAGTGTTCTGGAGGCAGATTTCTGAGTTTGAGAACAGCCTGGTATACAGAATTAGTTTCAGGACAGCCAGAGATATACAGAGAAACCCTGTCCCAAAATACCAAAACAAGGAAGAAGAAATTATTAAATCTTATCATTTCAGTGACTATAAAATGTTCGTCATATGGAAACATTAAAAAAGTTAAACAAGAAAATGAGATAATTTAGAATTCTTCTTTTCAGGTTGCGTGTAGGGTTATTATTTCTGTTGTAAATTCTGGTTGATGTTACTTTAAGATGTCTCTACTGAGATCATATGGTGTTGAAAGTACACCTTTTAAATGTGGAAAACTCGGGAATGGTACTCTAAATACTCCCAATTTAAGGTCAAAAAATAGTGAACTGCATTTGAAAGGAGCCATAGGAAGGTCTGCAAGTTGAAAGGAAGAGAGAGTTTACGAAAGTAATTCAGTGGCACATCATATAACAGGGTGCATCCAGGAGGAATATGGGTATACGGTGCAAGACTCCAGGTTGTGGCTGGCCTTCTGAGCTTTTTTGCTTATCTATCTATCTATCTATCTATCTATCTATCTATCTATCTACCATCTATCTACCTATCTATTTATTTTTGCTATGATAAAATAATCTGACAAGAAGCAACTTAAATGCAAAGAGGGTGATTTCAGCTTAAAATTTCAGGTCACTGCCCATGATTGTAGCGAAGGTAAAACAAAAGCTGCCAACCTCATCCATAGTCCAGAGCAGAAAGAACAGATGCATTCATGCTTACTTGCTTCTCTGTGCTCATCTCCATACCCCACCCGTGCAGTTTCCAACTCTCTACATGCTGGGTGATAACACCCAGTATATACTGGGTCTTTCCACACCAACTACTTAATAGAGACAATCCCTAGCCGGGCGGTAGTGGCGCACGCCTTTAATCCCAGCACTCGGGAGGCAGAGGCAGGCGGATCTCTGTGAGTTTGAGACCAGCCTGGTCTACAAGAGGTAGTTCCAGGACAGGCTCCAAAGCCACAGAGAAACCCTGTCTCGAAAAACCAAAAAAAAAAAAAAAAAAGAGACAATCCCTAATTGACCCCTAATTCTCCGGTGATTGATTCTAAGTTATGTCAAGTTGGCACGGCTAAACGTAACAAAGTTAAATACTAGATCTTGCACCTGCTAGCTGTTAACCCTTAGTCAAGCTGAGTCGGGTGATACTCATGAGTGTTTGGAACACTGCTGTGTGTATGTGCATGGTTAGGGCCTGGGGACTTGGGTCCATCACGGTGTTTCAATGGAAGAAGCTTCCAGGTTTCTGAATGGATACCGTGGGTACAAGGAAAAGGAGAGGATGGTCAACAGATCAATAGCTGTGATCATCCATGAGGCAGACTCACTGAGGGAAGACAGAATAGAACAGGAGGCTGTGGCTGTGTTCCTGTCCCTGAGTCTATATTACCTCTACCCATTTCACTCACGTGAGTATGGCCACTTCCTTTCTCACATCATCATAGGTTATACACATAAGTGTTGCTAATATGATGAGCACCTGTAGCACATGCTTATGCATGGCTAGAAAGCATGACTTGGCACTTATAAAATGACACAGAAAACATACAGGCATGCTTTTGTTGAAGTTCCACTTCACTCTATTGAGTGTATCTGCTATTTGTCTTTATTTTTAATGCCTACCTTTATCTTTCACACTGCTTCACTTCTGACTTGTGCCCTTCCAACATGTGAGTCATCTCGCCTTACCTAGTTGTGTGTCAGCCTTCAGTTTATAATGTATGCTGTGCTGTGTGACATGTGTGTGCACTTGTATGTGGAGAAGAGATGTACGCCAACTGTCACTTTCAGTTAATCTACACCTTGCTACTTTTTAAAGACATTGTCTCTTTCTGAACATATTATTTACTGGTTCATGCTTGAGGGTACATGAGTGTGTGAATGCATGTACAAGTGTGTGCATGTATATGTGAATGACCTGGAGTGTCTACCTCAGACATGTAGACATTATTCTTGGTAGTTTTGTTTATAACACAGGGACTATTTAAACCTGGCACTGGTTGGTTCAGCCAAATGACTAATAACTTCCTCCTAAGTGCTGGAATTAGAAGCATATGCTTTTATGTCTAGAGTTTTTATATCGGTCTTCTGGGAATCAAATTTGGGTCTTCGTGCTCTAAGCCAACTACTTTTTTGACCTTAGTCCAAAATCTTTTTTCAGAATTTATAAGTAAAAATATTTATAATGTTTATAATGTAAATTATAATCTATATACCTAGCACAAACCTGATAAACACTTTAGATTCCCAGATACTTTTCCAGATAAACCCTGCAACGTACTCCCCATCAGTGCTAAGGAAAGACTTGGGAGGGACAATGAGGAGGCTCTGGCACAGGGGAGATGCACTGAACTTCCAGCAGAAATAGGTCTGTGGTGCAGTATGTTCACTAGGAGTTTCCCTGTAAGTGCCTATAGGAATCTTTCTCAGGTTCTTAAGAAACAGAACATCTGCAGGACATGTTCAAGAGCATCATTCTGTATGCTCTTCTGCCACTGAAGCTAGTCATAGAGTGTTTTTCATTGCAGTAAACATGTTCAAAATGTTTTAACTATTTCTTACTCTAATTAGATATTTATTGGAGATATTGAAAACCACTAAATACTGGCAATTAAAATGCAACTGTACATTCAGATTGATTTTCCTGTGTTAGCAAATGAAAAGACACCAATCTGCGTGATGGTCGCTCTCCACTTGGTATGGAATCAAAGACCAAAGACCAAGATGCTGAGCAATCAATCTCAGCAGAAGCTATTGATGTGGAAGGAGCTATGATCCTGCAAAGAATTTGTTTGGAGCAAAAAATTAAAAACATGATGGTGGAAGAAAAGCAAAAGAGAAGAATGAAGCCAAAATGCAGCCAGGCTCTTGTGATGTAGGGAAGCACTTAGTCTCACTCGTAGACAGACTCGGAGGGAATTGAGTGTTCCTGTACAATAAGCAAAACAACACGCTGAGGAAAAGCAAGAGAAATCCCACACAAGGCAGAGGACAGGGCTTAGTGGAGGAAACACCTGCTGTGCAAGAATGAAGACTTGAGTTCAATCCCTGGATCCCAAAGAAAATCAAGCAAGATGCTGTGTAGTTCTGATGAGATAGACAACAGCCATACTGGGGCTGCTGGCCAGCCAGTCTTGTAAAACCAGTGATGTTTGGGTGCAGTTAGAAAATGGGACAGACTAGTGACCGAGGAAAGATGTGCTGATGTCAGTCTCTGGCTTCCACACGTGCTTGATGGGCAAGCACACACACATACGTACACAACATGTGCACCACATACAAAAAGAAAAGAGAAAAATTAAGCATAAAATATTAGCACTTTTATTAGGAAAAATATAATCATCTGTCACATAATAATAAAACCATAAGTCAAAAAGATTATTCCCAAGGCACAACAACACAGAAGAAATGAAGATATTGGCAATTTTGCTAAATAGGAGATATTCCTGTATTTTGGTTGGTTTTTACCAACAGAAATAAAGGATACTTTATTCTGAGGTAGTTTTCTTTTCTTGTGTGGTTAAAATATATTCATGCATGTAGATAGGTGCCTGTGCACATGTGTTTGTATGGTGATGTATGTGTTTGTATGTCAGTTGTTTTCCAGGATGTTGTAATCTTGTGCTTTGAGACAGGTCACTTTCTCTCTGGAGCTCACTGTTATGCCTAGTCTGGACGAAGTGTCTTCTGTCTCTGCCTTCCAGCAGCATACCGCACACCACACCTGGGTATCAAACTGAGGTCTTCATGTGTACTATGCAAACACTTAAAAGACTGAATTATCACCCCAGGCATATATGGTAGACTCTAAAATGTATGTTTGTGTTACATTTGAGATGCAGTTACACAAGGTTTTGGCCAGATGGCTTCTTGCCATATAATTTGAAACAAACAAACAAAAACACATGTTGTGGGATATTTACATACTGTGCGAAATGCATTGCTCAGATTGATGCAATAAAATCTGAATGGCAAATAGCTATGCAGAAGGTACAGGTGGGACTTCTGGGCACAAAGAGAGGAAGTAGGAGGAGATATACAAGTAGCAGGGAGATACCAACAAGACATGCAGGAAGTCAGACATGTAGAAAGGTAAAATTTATCAAGGCAAAACATAATTCAATATAAGTGGATTATTTTAAGTTATAAGAACCAGTTATGAATAAGCCTAAGCTATAGGCTGAATTTAATAATCAATAATAAGTCTCTGTGTCATTATTTGGGGCTAATAGAGGAAACAAAAGTCTGACTCCAAACACACTTTTCCAATAAAAACCCAAATCTGGGATATTTCTCTAGATCAAAGAAAACACAACAACACATACAAATTATAATAGTGTACAAGAGCTGCTTCACAAGATACCCAATCTCTATTCATGTTTCTAATTCTCTTCCATAGACACTTCCAGAATTGTGGGATTTAATCACTGGGATCAGGTTGGCCTAATTTGAGTTTTCTTTCAAAGCTATTAGTGGAAATTTGCTGAGTCTTAGTGGCAATTTCCATTCCCTATGCACTATTTTCTCTTTGGATGGATGCCACATCTGTCACACACAGGAAACTGTTATTCTGTTTTTCCATTTCCCCCTTTCTTATGTCATAAATCTTAGCAGAGAACGTCTGTGAGGACCATTAATATGACTGCTTTTACTTAACCAAGGGCTCTCGCCTGCTCACTGATGACTGGGTTAAGTAACTGTCAGAGTGATCATGGGGTTGGGCGTTAAAGCAGAGCAGAGAGACTGAGAAGGGTTGTGTAGGTTGCTGGGTGAAGACTCTAATAATGGAGTCACTCAATGCAGAGCTGAGGAAGGTGCAGGACATAGCTCATGTGGTAGAGGGCTTGTCTGGCATTCTGCAAGTGCGATGACACATGCCTGCAATCCCAGTACTTGGAAGATAGAGGCACAAAGAACAAGTGTTTACCACTGCACAGTTTATGCAGTACTAGGAATCAAACACAGGACTAAGTACATGCTAGGGCAAGCACTCTGTCAACTGAGACACATCACCAGTACCTAAACATTCTTCATTTATTCAGCTGTCTCAAGTATCTCTTCATTATACCTCATTCTTCTCCTCTCTTCCTGCAAGAAAAGACAAAACAAACCCCACTACCTCCTCGTCACTCCTTGTGCTCAGTGTACCCCTACACTCAGCCTCATGCAGGATGTCCTGTGCACAGTGTACCCCTATGCTCAGCCTCATGCAATATGCCCTGTGCTTAGGGTACCCCTCTGCTCAGCCTCCTGCAGAATGCCTTGTGCTCAGTATGCCCCATGCTCAGCCCTATGCAGAATGCCCTGTGCTGGGTGCACCCCATGCTCAGCCCCATGCACGAAGCTTGGTGAGTACCCTGGAATTTGGCATGTTCCCTTCTCATATTTTATGCACAACTGGCACACTGTGTCCTCCTAGCCTTCAGTCAAAAGATATGCAGAGCGGTCCCCCAGCCTGCTTCCCTGCCATTCTTTTCCCGTTGTTCAGAGAGGGCTTTCTTGTGTGTCTAAAGTTCACCTTACAACACATATACAAACAAAACAGACACCATGGAGTGAATGCAATCAAAATATCTTAAATATCCTTAGAAATGTCATAAAGAAATAAAAGCTTTAAAGAAATAAAGCCAGACTGACGAGATAGCTCAGCAGGCAAAGGCATTTGCCACTAAGCTTAAGTTCAACCTGCCCTCAGTCCCTGAGACCCACATGGCTGGACTGACTCCTGCAATTACCTTCTAAGGAACATACACTGTAGCGCATGCGGCTCACACACACTAAAAGATATTTAAAAATTCAGAGAAATGAAGCCAGTATGTTCAAGAGACATCAATCGTACCAAGTCTATTGTAGCATTATTCACAATGGTCCAAAGGTGAAAGAAATTCTATTTACCTAGTCAGCCAATGAACAGATAAAATGTGGTCTACATCCAGAATGGAATGCTGTTCAGTATGAAATGAATCTAGACCTGCCATCCATGGTGACATGGATGACTCCTGAGACCATTACGATAAAAGAAATAACTCATATCAGACTCAGAAAGACAAATACCACACAATGTCACTTACGTGTGGAATCTAAAAACATCGATCTCATAAATAGAAACAGTTACCAAATGTGGGGAAGATGTGTTCGGAAGGGGATAGGAGGAGTTTGTTCAATGAGTTCTATTACAGTTAGACAAAAGGAGAAAGTTCTGCTGTGCAATCATTCAATATAGTAATGATATAGAATAAAATTTGTTGTATATTTCCAAAGGATGGAAGAAAGTATTTTGAACATTTTTAACATAAAGAAATGATAGATGTTTAAGGAAATATATACATCTTAAAACTCTCTAAATGTTTATCAATAAATACATGTATCAAAAACTATGTAAATGTATCAATATACACTGATATATATATGTATCTTGATGTGTGTGTGTATATATATATACATATATATGTATATATATATACAAGATATATATATATATACAAGATATATATATATATCTTGCATTTTTATGCATTTTTAAAGTAAATTTGGGACTGGGGAAATGGCTCAGTGGGTAAAATGTTTGCATGTTTGCTGTGCAAGCATGAGAACTTCAGTTCAAATCCCCAAAACACACATAAAGCCAGCCCTACCATTGAGAATATATAATCCCAGGTATTTTATGTAAGATCAGAGGCAGAATGAAGAGAATTCCCACAACTCCATGAGCCAGTAGGTGAAAAGTGAAAACCAACACTCAAGATTGCATTCCAATCCAAACACATTCATGTACCTAAAGTCATATCAACACACAGACACACACACACACACACACACACACATAAAGGTATAAGAAAAATTTTAAAGATTGATATAAAAATAAAAGGAGTTACTGGGAGGCTAGAGGGTAGGGAAAGCGGCCAGAGAGATGCGGTGAAACAGATAACCCATTGTCATAATTAGAAGGAATTTGATCATCCGATCTGTCATGAAATTTATCACTTATCTTCAGTTACACTTTAGGCTCAATGACTTAGCCACCGCCTTGTATAGAGAGCAACTCCTGGCCTCATCACATGACCTCATATTACTTCAAAAGATGATAACTTAATAAAAGTTTTAAAAAGGATGAGGGCCTTGGAGGGATAAAATTTAGCTAAGTAGAATGGGTAGAATGGAATGGAGTATGGAGAGAGGAATAATCTGGAATACTAAATTAGAGATAAAGATATTTCTATTCATTCTTAAATAGATTTGAATATGATAGATCCAAATTTTTAAAAAATAGAAAAGATAAGTTTAATAAAAAGTAATAAAAAGTAGCTATCATGAATAAAATTGGAAACTAAAATGAAAAATGAGAAAGAATAGGGCTCTGGATGATAGTTCAGTGATTAGGAGCACATGCTTTCCTGGTAGAGGACCCTGCTCAGTTTTCAGCACCCACATCAGGTGACCACAACTGCCAGGATGCCAGCTCCAGGGATTAAGATGCCCTCTAATGGCTTACCCCAGCACTGTACTTATGTGAAGCAACCCACACACAGGCACACACCTATGCACATGATTAGAATATTTATTAATTAAAAAGATGGATAATAGAAAAATGAGTCCAATCACATAAAAGTGGAAAAAGTGAGCTTAGGAACAAATATGACAATACATTTGCTGGAGATAACTGTATGAAGAAATTTAAAACTAAAATCCTTTTGAACTCAAGAGTACATTTGACCAGACTGGAAAAGAAGATGCTGTATAAGAATGACGGTGTCTCCTGATGATGCAGCGGTTGCTGGGTTATTTACTAACAAGAGTTGTGCAATGGAAACCCAGAGTTACTTCTGAATCAAAAAAGACACTATTCTAAAACCAATGTAAAAATGAGCAATGCAGCTATAATAACACTGGAAGTGAAGAAAAAAATGAGGGTTACAGTCTTAGGAGCTGTTAACTGTATACAAAGACTGGATAATTGTGTGATGCGATACTCAGAAAATGAGAGAAAATCAAATCAATGGAGTGGAAAAATCTAGAAATAAAACAGAATATTACAGACATTTGTATGAAATGAGGTATTTAAACACTTTATGACAAATAAAAAGCAAAGAAAAATCTTAGAGTAACTGATGTGACAAGCCTTTCCTTGGGGATACAGTCAGCACCTACCCACTCAGAAGGTCCCAAGACAACTCAGTCTTGGGAACCATTGAGTTTCAGGTCTAAAAGGAGAAGGATGAACCCCAAAGAAACCCCACTGGAAAGTCTTTGCTCTTCCAAAGCTGCACAGATGAGGCCCACTTCAGTTAACCTTCCACAGCCTTTATAGTGTAGCACTTCCCCAAATCCCAAGACTGTGTGCCGAATTGTATACAGTTGGCTTGGAAATGAATCTGAATCTCATACTAGGGTCCAGTGATCTTCCGTGCCTTCTCCTTTATTTGATTGTGTGTGTGTGTGTGTGTGTGTGTGTGTGTGTGTGTCTATGTTGGCATATGATATGCTTGTGTATATGTGTGAGTAAATGTCACACAAGCTGCATGTTAGTGAAAGGCAGATGTCAGATCTCCTGAAGCTGGAGGTGCTGGACGTACAGTCTTGGAGCTGAACTCTTGTTGTTTGCACAAGCACAAGATCTCTTGACCTCTGAGTCATCTCTCCAGCTCTACTTTCTCCTTCTATGAGCAGGTCACATGATGGCCTCCTGAAATCATGCAAGCTCTTAATGGTGGGTATTCTCAGAGAACCTTATTCGGCAACAGAAATAGTTTGCAGAGCAGATCCAACTCCCATCCCTGTTTGTCCCATCCCTCTACTTTTCTCCTTTGGTTCCTAAAGTGTTCCACTTCCTCACCAAAGTTTAAAAATAAATCATTGAATATTTTAATCAAGGAGCTGCTATACATCAGTGATACAATATAAATCAGTTATGGATACAGCTCAACAGTTATAAACACTTACAGCTCTTGCAAAGAAGCTCAATTTAGTTTCCAGCACCCATGTTTGGCTGCTCACAACTTCCTACAAGTCCAGCTCTAGGGAATCAGATGCCTTCTTTTGGCACTGCTCTTGTATGGACATACCCACACACAGACATGCATGCATATGTATAGTTAAAAATAAAACCAAGCCAGAAGTGGTGATCCACACCTTTAATCCCAGTATTCAGCAGGCAGATCTCTGTGAGTTCAAGGTCAGCCTGGTCTACAAAGTGAGTTCCAGGACAACCAGGGCTGTTACATAGAGAAATTGTGTCTTGAAAAACCAACCAACAACAACAAAAAATAAAAATAATAATTTAATAAGTAAAGCCTAATCTTAAACCTGAATCAGTTGTAATTATAGAAAGTCACATCTTAGCATCACTGTACAGGCAGAGGAGCAGTGTAAGAGCTTGTGTTCATAAGCATATCATTCCTATTCCCTTGTGTTCATAAGCACATCATCATTCTCATTGGCTGCCTGCCGCACCTTTCTTAACCATTTAGTCACAGCTTTGTTTTCATGCATTTATCTTTCTTAGAGAGGTTTTGTCTTATTAAGGAGTTGAGTGTACATTTGGAAAATTTGTAGCGAGTCTGTAGCAAATCTGTCCAGATTTGCATATAAAATACCTGGTTTTTTTTTTTTCGCTAATGAAATGTGTAATGTACTCACTTAAGGTGAGACCATAATAATCATTGATTAGGAAAACGTTACTGTCTAGGAACTTTGCCAAATCTTTCCCATAAGAAATCTCTATAAATTAAGATACTTTATGCCATGAAAAATAAGAAACTTTAGAATTTTCTTTACATGTATTTACTGAGTGTGTGGATGTGTCAATGTGCACATTTCACAGTGCACATATGAATGCCAGAGGAAAAATTGGTGAGTCAGCTCTTTTTCTTTAGCATGTGCATCCTGGAGACTGAACTCAGACTCAGGTTTGATAGCAAAAGTCTTTGCTTGCTGAACTGCCTTGCTGCTCCCCTCCTCCCCAAGCTCAGGGGTCGTAATAGACAGAGGACAGAAAGAGGGGATGAGCCAAAGGTTGTGTGTGACTACAAGGAAACATTGTTATGTTGACACAGCAGGGCATGTGACCCATGGAACAAGCCAGACCAAGTCTCAGCACGAGAGGGGAATTGGACATAAAGGAGCTATTGGCAAATGTCAGCTTCGGAAAGAGGAGTCAGTTTTCTCTGAATGTAGCCTCTGGTAAGTCAGTCACATTCCAATGGAAGGTTCCAGAACCAAGAATAGTAGATTATAAGATAAAGGACAGAGTTAAAATAAAATGAAGAGCATAAAGTTGGATGTGTCGTGAATGAGGCGGTTGGATCCAGGGGAGTAAATATTATCAAAACCTATCTTATGATATTCTCATTGAACTAATAATTTTCTAAACCAACCATGGGAGGAGGGGTTTCTAGTTAAAGAGACAAAGGGATTAACAATAAAGGAACTTTTCCATCTTTGAATACACAATCACCATTCTTTTTTATTTCCAGCAAAGTAACTGTTACTCCTGGGAAGGAGGTTGTCCTTTAACTCCAGGTGTTCACTGTAGAATATGCATATTAGCACTTACATATGAACATGAGTACACATGCATGGGAGGGGCTAAAGCAAAAGTATGTGATGCTACCTGGCTCTTCCTGGATCCTTCCCATACTCTGCAAGTGTGTGCATGCTCTTCCTTTGTTTCTGCTGTCTCATCTTTTCAGAATTTGTGTCTTCTTTCACTTATTTGTCTCATATTATAAACTTACATTTAATATGACTTGATTCCTTCTACAACTCTCGTATCACCTATTTCCTTACTCTGTGAGCTATAATTTCCAAAGTCTAAGCAATACAGATGGCAAGAAAGAGAAGAAACCCGATTAAAAGAAAGGAATGGATGGCCTAGAACTCACTCTCCATGATGGCCATCTGGGGTGAGGGAGGACAATAGAGCCATCTCAGAAAACACTAACTAGGAAACGAAGTCACCCCATAGCACACTGGCAAATGACATCCCACACCACAGTTCCTGCGGCTAGGTCACTGAGAAAACAGGAGTTCCCAAGATGAAAAGCCAGGTTCAAGCAGCATGTGAAAGAGAGTACCAGGAGTTTTCACAAGTCCAGCTCCGAAGTCTACACTCCCTGCCCCTCAGCATCCTAACCAGTCAGATCTGAGCTGCATAGAGGGAACAAGTTGCAGTAGAAGCATCAACTCATGTCTGTCTCAAAAATCTATAGAGCCTCAGGCGTTGGTGGCGCACGCCTTTAATCCCAGCACTCGGGAGGCAGAGGCAGGCGGATCTCTGTGAGTTTGAGGCCAGCCTGGTCTAGAAGAGCTAGTTCCAGGACAGGAACCAAAAAGCTACAGAGAAACCCTGTCTCAAAAAAAAAATCTATAGAGGGCCTTGGTAATATCATGTGAATCTCCATGCCTTGTTTTCAAGTTTCTTCTGTGTTAAGTGATTATGATACTTATTTAAAGCTCTTTCCTAATAAAGTAGATAAATAATGAAAAATATAAAATATTAATATACTACAGAATGCTCAACATATTTAAGACTCTGCCCATTGTCTTGTGGAGTGGTTTTCCTTTTCTGTGTTTTATATATATAATCTATCTTTCTTATTGTCTATCTGTATCTGTATGTTTGTATCTGAAAGATGAAGTGGAGAAAGAACCAGCATTCTGTTTATCCCATAAATCCAGTACCTGTGTCTGGACTTCAAAGCACCTATACTTCAGGTCACAGTCTGTGCTCCCACAAGCCAGGTCCAGCCACCCATCCTCAACAAGACAATCAAAGGAGACAAATTAGCAATGGAAAGTAGAACAAAAAGAAATGTATTCAACATGGACATATGGGGAAAGGAAAAGAGAACTAGTCGTAATCCTCCCGAAGTGAGGCTACTGCTTAAGTTTAAATGGTCCCCAAGAACTTGCACATCTAAGCAGTTCTGATCAACATGTGGTCCGACACACTGCTAACATGTCATTGTTAGGACTTTAATCCCCTCCTGTAAAATGGTGAGCCAAGTTGTTAGAACTGTGTGAAATCTCTTTCTAAGACACAAGTATGGTAAAGGGGAAGATTCTTATTGTAGATATGAGGAAGAGTATAGTTAGAGGCATCTGGAAAAGCATAGATCAAGAAGAGAAAATAATATTCTGAACATGGCTTGTTGCAAGGAGGAGGCCTGCTTGTTTATCCCGGCCGCCAGGCCCAAAATAATCACACAGAAACTGTATTCATTAAATCACTGCTTGTCCCATTAGCTCTAGCTTCTTAATGGTTAGCTCTTACATCTTAATTTAACCCATTTCTTATAATCTGTATATCACCATGAGGTTGTGGCCTACCAGCAAAGTTTCAGCACATCTACCTCTGGCCACAGATCTCTGACTCCACCTTCTTCCTCCCAGCATTCTGTTTCATTTTCCCCACCTAGCTCTGTTCCTCTATAGCTCTGCTATAGGCCCAAATCAGTTCCTTTGTTCATTAACCAATTAAAGCAACATATAGAAATGAGGATATCAAGAGTGAAAGATAGAGACTACCAAGAGAGAAGGACAAGAGAGAGGAAAACAAAAGAGAGCAAAAGCTGAAACATAAGAAGAATGAGAAGCTGAGGGGGTGTGGGAGAACTTCCAGGGCAGTGGTTCTCAAAGTGTGGGTCATGACCTCTTTTGGGTTGCAAATCAGAAACTTCCATTATGATTCATAACAGTAACAAAATTACAGTTATGACATAAATAATTTTTGTGATGGGATCTCATCCTGACATAAGGAAATACATTAGATGGTCATAGCATTAGGAAGGTTGAGAACCTCTCTTCTATGTGTAAGGGAAGTAGAAGGAATAGCTAGACAATTATGATACTGGGTGAGCCTGGAGATCAGCAAGTGCTTTGATGTTCTATGAGGCCACAGAGAGCCAGTTGTCCCCTCTGGCACTGATGAGAAAATTATTTTTTTGATAAAGGGGAAGGGCACCAGAATTTGGGGGAGTGGAATTTCCTTGTTTCTGACACCTCCTGCTGGTGCATTTTCCTTCTTCCAGGAAAGGATTCCTTGGGAAATTCCCATTCCTTTGGAGTCCTCTGTTTCAATAGTTGTCTCAATAGTCAGGTTGAGAGACACTAGAGTCACATTGGGAAAGGGAGATCCAGTGACCTCAAGTCCATTTTCCAGGTTTGTGAAACAAGGTTAAGGTTTAAGTAGAGGGCCAGAGCTGAGCATATGTACACAGTCCACTCTCAAGGTGTAGTCTCCAATACTCTAACAAGTTATAACTTTCTTTCCAGAATCTCCCGTCTGACTGTGCTAGCCTCTAAGCCTTCACTTTGACCACCATAAAATTCTTGGAGGAATTCCAATTTCTTGGGCCAGTAGTTTGCATAGCCTGACCATCCACATGAAGACAGGAGTGATGCTGGAATGGAATTTCTTAACCCCTCACAGACTCATTATAGCCCCTGCAGATACTGCCTGATGAAATGAATTACATTTCAAAAGCTACTAAATGCATTCACTATCTGGTAGGAAGGAAAACATCACATTCAGAGATCTGAACCCCCTTTATCACCAGCTCCAACTTACCAAAGAAAGAAAGCAGGAAAGGAATGGTAATAGCACACAGATGGTCAGTGTGGTGGTTTGAATGTAATTGCCCCAATAAGCTCATCAGGAGTTGCACTACTAGGAGGTGCAGCTTTGTTAGAGTAAGTATGGCCTTTTTGGAGGAAGTGTGTCACTGTGCTGGTGGGTTTTGAAGTCTCATATGCTCAAACCACTCTCAGCATTCCAGTTCACTTCCTGTTGCCTGCAGATCAAGATATAAACACTCTCGGCTCCTCCAGCACCGTGTCTGCCTGTATGCCACCATGTCCTGCCATGAAGATAATGGACTAAGCCTCTTAACTATAAGCCATGCCAAAAAATATTTTCCTTTATAAGACTTGCCATGGCCATGGTGTCTCTTCGCAGCAATAGAAACTCTAAGACAGTCAGCAATAGCTTCCCTGGCTGCATCCTTGGGAAAGAAATATCCAGTTTTATTTTCAATTAAATCTCCTTAGTACAATTGGAAGAAGGAATTCCAATTTCAAAAAATGAGCTGGGTTGGAGTGCAGTCTCCAAACACTCACAAGGAAAGAAGATAAAAATTCTCGGAAGCAATGCTACAGGAAATGACTCTTCTTTTCTTTTCTTTTATTTATTTTTATTTATTTATTAAGGATTTCTGCCTCCTCCCCGCAACCGCTTCCCATTTCCCTCCCCCTCCCCCGACCAAGTCCCCCTCCCTCATCTACTCGAAGATCTTCTATCCACCCTGGATACCCCCTTTGCAATCTCCTGTTGGGGCCTTGAAGTCATCCGGTTCTTTTGCTCTCTGGTGTCTCCTGGTAAAAACAAAGCAGCTCAGGTGTCCAGCAGTTGTCAGTTCTGGCTGTTTAAGCGACAGTGCTGTGCAGAAAGAGCCAGATATCTGATTCAGGTAAATAAGTGTATTCACCCAAAAAGACTCTTGCATAGGTAGGGCGGGAACTATGAATGAGAAGTAATTTGCAAAGGCCAAAAGGGTACTTGCTGCCCTGAGACCTCTCCTCTGTAAGCCTTGCAGGTTCTCAGGTAGGGGGCATAGTTGGAGGATAAAGGTTGGTCAGTGAATATGCCTGTGTTTATTTGGTAGCTCTGCTGTTTGCTATATCTGAAACTTGTGAAAATTTTATAAATGTGTGTGCATATATTTGTTTGAGAGAGTGTGTATGTGTGAGTGTATGAGAGAGTGGTGTGTGACTATGTGTGTGAAAGAAAGTGTATGTGACTATGTGTGTGACTGTGTGCAGCTGTTTATGTCAGTGTATGTAACTGTGTGAGTGTGTTTGTGTGTGAGAGTGTGTGTAAGAGTATATGGGTGAGTGTATATGAATGTATGTGTTTGTGTGTGTATGTGAAGATATGTGAAAGCATGTGTGAGTGTATGTGAGAATATGTGTGAGTGTGTGTGACTATGTGTAAGTGTGTGTGACTATGTGGGTGTGTTTGTGTGTGCAAGTATGTGTAAGAGTGTGTGTGTGTGTGTGAATGTGTCTGAGATTGTATGTGTGTATATGTGAAGGTGTGTTTGTGTTAGTGTGTGTGAGGGTATGTGTGTGTGGTGTTGGTGTGTGTGTGTGTATTTGTGTGTGTGTGTGCATGTGTGTGTATTGGGAAATTTGGAGGCCAGACTCAGATGATCGGTGTCTTCCTCAATCACTTCCAAGTGAGTTTCTGAGACAGGGTCTTTCTCTAAGTCAGGGTCTTACATTTGGCAAAACTAGCCAGTCAGTGAGCTCTAGGTATCCATGCGTCTCTACTTCTGAAGCACTGAGATTACAGACACACTCTGCTGAACCTATTTTTTTTTTAAAGAAAACTATGAATACTAGAAATTGAATGCAGTTCCTGAAGCTTGTGCAGCAAGCACTTTACCTACTGAACCATTTCCACAACCCCCAAATTCCACACATTTTTGAATGTGTATTTCTTCAACTGGACAATAGAAGCAATTTAAACCTGTTACAGATGAGTTATAAAATCCAAACCAGAGGACTTCCAAAGACCCTGTCTCTGAGAAGCATTCCTTTAGGCTAAAGCTGAGCTTTTGACAACACATGCAGACCTTCTTAAGGGACGGCACACTTAGATCTTTACCAGTGTTGCTGTTAGACACCCCTCCCATTCCTCTGTGTGGAGCAACACGTGATATCAAAGGTATTTATATGTTTTCAGATGTCACTCAATTTCACAAAACTGTGCACGGGGGAAGCATTTTCTTAGTTATCTGGTGAATCAAGAGGGTTGTTGATAGCTTCATGCGATAGGATGTCCTATGAAAGCAGCCTGGTTGCTCACAGACAAAGCTTGCTATGCAGGCATGAGGTTACAAGTTTGGACCCCAGCACTCAACTCAAGAATATTGCACAGCAGAATGGGAAATATGATGAGAATATATTGTATAAAACTTTTTTCAAAAACTCATATTTTTTTCATAAGACTGAAGTTTCTCCCTCTTCCCCACCCTATCCTCTCACTTTTGGGTATAGGAAGTTTGCACTTGTATTAATTATAAGAACTGGCCATGGTAACATGCATCTCAAATCCCATTGCTAAGAGAAAAGATAGGAGAACACTTGGAGCTGCAGGCCAGCTACTCTAGTCAAACTGCTGAGGTCCAGGTTCAATGAAAGAGGTGTCTCAAACAATAAAGGCGATGCTGAGGAAAACAAGATGTTCACTTCTGACATATATGTTCACTTGCACATGTCTGCATATGCTTCTCTGAACACTTGTGTACACTTGAATGCATACATCACATTCAAATGACAGACATGAATCAAGAGTACTCATTATAGAAATATTGCTTCTATTTAAATAGTCTATGTAGTACACTAGAAACCTAAGATCTCAACCTTGGCCTCCAAGACTAGTCTTCAGGAATTTGGTGATATAGCTCACTCAATTGGTACTCTTTGCCTCAAATACTCAAAGCCCTGGGTTCAATTCCCAGCACAGTAGAAACCCAGCCCTGTACCTCCAGCACGCAGATGGAAGCAAGAATATCAGAAATTCAAGGTCATCCACAGTAAATTATCCAGTTTGAGATTAGCCTGAGCTACATGAAACTTCTCTACAAAAATAAGTACATACATAAGGAAAAAGGTTCCTGGATTTGGGTGGGTGGGAGGTGGAGGGGATCTGGGAGGAACTGGGGGAAGATGTAGGCAGATTTTTCTGTTTTACCTGCCAGCTCCCAAATAACCACACCAAAACTTTGTATTAATTATAAAAACTCAGCCTATTTGAGGCTTGTTTTCACTAGCTTTTATAACTAAAATTAACTCGTATTTTTATTAATCTACATTCTAGCATGTAGCTTCTACCTCTACCCTATTTTGTGTGTCTGACTCATTCTGTGTCTGCCTGGCTTCTCTAGCCCTCTTATTCCCAGCTTCCTCTGTGCCCAGAAATTATTGGCCACTCAGCTTTTTATTAAACCACTCACAATGACACCTCTTCACACTGTTGAAGAGAATATTGCACAGCAGAAGGGGAAATGTGATGAGAATATATTGTATAAAACTTTTTTCAAAAACTCATATTTTTTTCATAAGACTGAAGTTTCTCCCTCTTCCCCACCCTATCCTCTCACTTTTGGGTGTAGGAAGTTTGCACTTGCTGTGTCCTGTTTCTGCCATGTCCTTCTGAGATCTTCATATCGACGCATTATTTTCACCATTCAGTGCTCTTCTTAAATATACACTTTCTCTGAGAGACTTTATCTCTATGCAGCCCTTGGCAGGCCTGGCGCTCAATACATAGATTCCTAGGCTGGCTTCAGACTCATACACACTAACCCTGAGTCTCCATCATGATCCATCATCTCTTGTGACCTCACTACTTTATTGTCTACTTTTCTTTTCACTTTTATAAAAATAAACTCACTATAAATTATAGTACACAAGGTAAATTCCCCCTAAAAGCAATTTTTCTGTCATTATCTCCATATTTCTGTGAACTCAAAAGAACTTCCGGTAAGGATCCTGGGTGTTTGGGGTGAGGCCTCACTAAAAGGGAAGCAAAGGAAAGACAAAGACTGCTTTCTACGTTCTTCAGAGATAGGCTTCAAAGTCAGGATTGGGGAGAAGGGAATGGAGGATAGTCATTTTTTAAAGTGACTGAAAATCATGAGGTTGAAAATGCAAAGGAAGACTAAGGAAGAGGGCAGCCTGGTGCTTAAGTGGTATAAAGCCTCAAATGCATGCCAAAATGTCAGTGAGCCCATGCCCCAGTACCAGTGAACCCATGCCACAATACCAGTGAACCCATGCCCCAATACCAGTGAACCCATGCCACAATACCAGTGAACCCATGCCCCAATACCAGTGAACCCATGCCACAATACCAGTGAACCCATGCCACAATACCGATGAGTCCATGCCACAAGGCCTGTGAACCAATGCCACAATACCAGTGATCCCATTCCACAATGCCAGTGAGCCCATGCCTCAATACCAGTGAACCCATGCCCCAATACCAGTGAACCCATGCCACAATACCAGTGAACCCATGCCACAATACCGATGAGTCCATGCCACAAGGCCAGTGAACCAATGCCACAATACCAGTGATCCCATTCCACAATGCCAGTGAGCCCATGCCTCAATACCAGTAAACCCATGCCCCAATACCAGTGAACCCATGCCACAATACCAGTGAACCCATGCCACAATACCAGTGAACCCATGCCACAATACCGATGAGTCCATGCCACAAGGCCAGTGAACCAATGCCACAATACCAGTGATCCCATTCCACAATGCCAGTGAACCCAAGCCACAATGCCAGCGAGTCCATGCCACAATACCAGTGAGCCCATGCCACAATACCAGTGAACCTAAGCCACAATACCAGTGAGTCCATGCCACAAGGCCCCTAAACCTAAGCCACAATACCAGTGAGCCCATGCCACAAGACCAGTGAGCCCATGTCAGTGAGCCCAAACCCCAATGAAAATGGACAAATGCCACAATACTAGTGATCCCATAACCCAGTGTCAGGGGACACATGCCAGAGTGTCAGTGAACCAGACAGAAAAAAAACAAATAAAATTTCACTTTTAGACAATGGGGACAAGGGCGAAAGTCTCAATGAACCTACTTTGTTCTAAGAGCTTCCATGGTAAGCTGTTACCCAGGAAACAGACCTGACTGAGTCATAGGCCTTCCTTTTAAATGTAATGTAGAATATCTTTTGGGTTATCTTATGTCTTAGATGTTTTAAATCTTTACTTAAATATTTTTTTCTAATTTTTGCTCATTTGCTTTGTTTTGTGAGGAAAGGAATTGTGTATCTAGGCTTCTTTCAACTCTATGAGCCAAAGACAACCTTCAACTCTTTGAAATTCCTGTTTTCATCTCACAAATCTTGGGGTTACAATCATGTGCCACCAATGTCCCATTCCTGAAGTGCTCTAGATGGAACCCAAGGTTTTGCATATGCTAAACAGTACTCCACCAACTAATTGTCCTGTCGGTTTATGTTTTGGTTTGCTATATTTAATTTTAGAGACAGAGACTCACACAGCACATCTGATCTTCCTGCATCTATCCCTCAAGTGCTGGTAGTTCAGTATATACAACCATGACTGGTCACATCACTGTATTGTGATTCAAAATGAGGACTGTGGGAGGAAAGGACAAAAACTGCACCGAATAATTATAAACTCTCTTAATTGTTATAAATTTAAAGAAGAGAGAAAAGGAAATAGTAATGAAGGAAGATGTTAGAAGAAAATAATGACTTAATGATGAATATCATTTAACTGTGAAATAGAGAAAGGTATGGTGTAATTGGAGGTTTCTCTCCTGCCCTCCAGTTCCAGAATAAGCACTTAGAGGCTTATTTTAACTATAAAAGCTTGGCTGATGGCTCACGTTTATTACTAACCAGCTCTTACTTTTAAATTAACCTTTTTTTTATTATTTTATATAGTTTACCATGAGACCCGTGACTTGTCACCTCACATCTTGTTTCTCCAGAGGCTGCTGGCAGCTCCCAGACTCAGCCTTCTTTTTCTCTTTATATTTGCCTGGATTTCCCTCTTAGCTATATTCTGCTCTGTCATACCATAATTTATTAACTATTGGTAATAAAACATATTTATAGCGTACAGAAGACTATCCTCCATCAGTATGGGGCTCCAGAGATCACTCAGGTGTTAGGAGAGCTCACCAAGCTTGAAGAGGACGTATGTTCAGTTTGCTGCACCCTGGTCTATTGTCTCACAACAACCTTTACCTTCAGGGGATCTGACACATGTTTGTAGACTATACAAGTACTTACCCTTACTGCCACACCCACATGCACACACACACACACACACACACACACACAAACCATACCATACACATATACTCACACATTCACAGTCAATCCTTGCAAAGAATTGTTTAAATATGAGTAGCAAAACCAAAAAAAAAAATTAAAAGGTAAGCAAACTGAGCAGATTATATTTAGAAATATATCAATATACATATATGCATGTAACAACACTAATTTAAGAGGAGGCAATTAAATTGATAAAAAGCAAGTATGGGTTTAGAGTGGGGTAAGGAATTAAAAAATGATGTAATTAAACTAAAAATCTCAAAAGTAAAAAAAAATGTCCAAAAAAGATCCTGCAATTTTTAAAAAAGGATGATAAAACAAATAATCTTTTAAACAGTGTAGATTCAAATAAATATAAAAAAGAATGCTGTTTGTGACACTGAATTAGGCAAAGGAAAACAGCAAGTTCTAACGGACTAAAATGAGATTATTATACAGAAGCACAATGCTAACAGCAGCTGCAGAAGACAGATACATGCAATTGTTTCTGAACAAAAACACATTGTTCCCAAAGAGGAGGAAAGAAACACAGAAATCAGAGTGCAGTCTGGTATTTTATCACACAGAAAAGCAAACTGGATTTTAGATACTGAAAAACACAATGACTCCTGGGAAAGAACTGACATGTGATTGCTGTTAACCCTGAAACGCATCCTAATGAAGTTACCACACATCCAACATCTAACATCATCTTCTAACCCAGCATTTGGAGCCCTGTGGAAAAGATAGCATGGCCTGAACACCTGAATAAACCAAAATGTCCCAAGAATTTTATTGCCAGGAAGAACAGTGCTTAAGAATGAAGGTGGTGCCAGGTGGTGATGACAGAAATGCCTTTAATCCCAGAACTCAGGAGGCAGAGGCGGGAGGATCTCTGTGAGTTCAAGGCCAGCCTGGTCTACAGAATGAATTCTAGGACAGGCTTCAAAGCTTCAAAGAAACTCTGTCTCAAGGGAAAAAAAGGAATGAAGGTGACAGGTATATTTCAGTCAGACAATCTAAGAATAGGAACATCACTTTTGATGGTGCTTCAGAAGACAATGTTAGATCACAGCCTGCCCTGCCGCTCAAGGAGGCTAGATTCCCTGGCCATGTCATGGAGACAGAGATTAAAGAAGCCTTTCTGCCCTGCAGTTTTTGATGCCTCTAATTAATGGTTCTGCCTAGTAATGGCCTCCTTCGTACTCCCCTTCTGGCCCTGCTGTGTTCTTTCTGATGCAATGTACCATTCTTTTTTCTTGGTCTTCTACCCCAAGGTTTGATGAAGACTGACTGAGGTTCTTTCAACTAATAAACTTCATTCCTGAAGGATAATTATATGATAATCTATTCCCAAAACAACCAACTTGCAGGTTCTAAAATGAGTGTGTATAGCTAGTTCTGAGCATGGTCCAAAATAGCCCTTCCTATGTTTGTGTTGAGTAGTCAAGAAGTGAAATAGTGCACATCACCCAGGTCTTGTCTTTGTTCCATTACACTGTCCTTTAACAAAAACTGTATATGGGTTCATTTTATATTCTGCTTATTTTATAGCTTGTTTTGTGTATGAATTTTTGATCTGGTTATGGGTGGGGTGTTAGTTACATTAACAGAAGCTTGGATGGGAGCAGACAACCAAAGAGGCCGGCAGCCCTGAGGGCACCAGCCAGCACCATTCATCCATAGTTATACCTAAGTTGACTTAAACTATTTTTATTTTGAATGCGAACCATCTTTCTCTCAATTTGGTTATAGCATCTGATCATTTATGACATACATTAAATGTCAGGCTTTTTCTGTTATGAATAGCTGTTCGAATTTATTTCCATTTATTTATCCTCATCTGTTTAATAATGCTGATCAATTTGGTGTGATTTTTTAACATTTTTAATTTTTAAAAATTTATTTGTATTGGTGAATCGCCTGCATATATGTGCACTATATGCATTCAGGGCCTGTAGAGGCCAAAGGATGACTGCAATCCCCGGGCGCTGATGGTTCAGGAGGTTTCATTTTTATTATGGTTTTGACTCATTTCCCAGTTTTCTTAACTGCTTTTGGAAAGCCTTCTGCTTGTCTTCATTGTTGCTAATCCCTTTAGTTAATGCAGCTTAAATGCTTTGGTGTTCGGTCTTTATCTCCTGATGCTTCTCGTGTCCCCTTTAGCCCCAGCACACCCCATATTGTCTGCTGTTCTTCCAGGGTTTAGGTTCTAATCTCAAGTCCACTGCCCTTAACTGCCGAGTCACTCTCCACTGCTGGGGCAGGTGCTTTCACGTGGCTATACACTGTATCCACTGGGGTTCATTTTATTTTCATGTTGATACCTTCTGTGCTTTCATTGGTTCTCATTGTACACATTTAGAGGTTCACATATAAATTTAAAATATTAACAAAAAGAAAAACTGTGGGTGACTCCTGTAGAACAACATTGGAATTCTGTCACTGACAAACACATGAATTCAAAGAGAGAGAGAGAGAGAGAGAGAGAGAGAGAGAGAGAGGTGGGAGAGGGAGAAAGAAAACTAAATATAAAAATAAAAAATAAAAAGCTGTTGTTAAAGGACGCTTGTCTGTTCCCGGCTGCTCAGCCCCAAAATAAGCATACAGAAACCATTTTATTAGCAATACTGTTTGGCCACTAGCTTAAGTGTATTTCTGGAGAATTCATATCCTCATATCTTAAATTAATCCATCTCTATTAATCTTTAGCTGGAAAGCAACAAGGCTTCTATCTGACTCTACTCCCTTTCTCCCAGAATTGTTTAATTTTCCCTACCTAGCTCTACTCTGCTGAGCCACTGGCCAAAACAGTTTCTTTGTTAACCAATGATATTCACAGCATACAGAGGGGAATCCCACATCAAAAAAGCTACACAGTCCCTTTGATATCACTTGATAAATGATAATAATGGATGTCTAAGTTTTTTTAGTTGCATACAAGGTGTTAAATCTAAAGGAATGTAAGTCTCAGGAGCTACATGAGGGAGAGGAGGTATGACATAGTTGTTGATAGTTTTAGGTTTCAAGTCCAGACTAAAAAAAAAAAAAAAAGAGTACTTGATGGAGATAAAAAATAATGTTCATTATTGAAAATATATAAATCAGAAAAAAACACAAAATATAGTCATGTAAAAAGTTGGAGGTGATAAAGAAGAGGCCAAATATGGTGGTGAGAATATGCAATTCCAGTATTTAGTGGGGCTGAGGTAGGAAGCTTGTGCTCCATATTGTAGACGTTTGAATGAGAAATGGCTCCATAGGCTCAGGTATTCAAACGTTTAGCTCCTAGTTGGCATTATTTCATTCCCAGTGACACTATTTGGGAGAGATTGTGGAGGTAGAGGTAGTTACAGGAAATACACAGCAAGGGGCATGGATCTAAGTTCTTGCTTGCTCTCTTGGCTTGGCTTCCTGTGTGTAGTTGAGATGTGAGCTCTGACCTTTCTGCTCTGTCTACCTGCCTTCTGCTCTCCTTCTGTAATAATAAGCCAATAAATAGATAAGTGAACAAACAAATAAAAATTAAAAACCTCTTTTTTCCTTTTCCCTAAATTATTGTTTTATTTACATGGATGCTCCTTTGAATACAGTGCTTACTCAAACCAAAAAAGTGTTACTAAAACAATAGTGACTTCAAGTACAAGTATAACGGGAGGTATTAGGGGTAAAGGTCTGCCTCCAGCAGCCCCAACAGGCATCTATCCCAGTATGCTAATTTAAAAAACGACTATAGTGAAAAACAGGGGAAGGTGATGTATTCACTGTGACCATTCTGAAGAGGAAGAAATTGAAGGTTTTAATGGTACCTAGAAGTTGATCAGTATACTCACATGGGTTTTAGGAACAAATAGAGAAAGAATTAAAACAGTGGGTGAAGGGTAAGCACAATTAAGCATCTTGTTTCCTGAGTGGGCCTCTATATTGTCCCAAGATACCCTGTTGTCTCAGAAGATGGCTACTTCTACCCCAAGCACACTTTCACATTCATAAGGAATTGTCTGCCCTCTGATTCTGCTATTCCAGGAGTCCAAGGTAACTCAAGAGAAAAGATTAAAGACAATGATTTATCTCTATGATGAAGTAAAGGTCTTACAAAATGAAGGCCCAAGTGGTGGGGCTTTCATCAAACTTTTAGCTACAAGTAATGAGAAATGTTGTTTAGTGAAAGCAACTTCAAAGTGCCTATGCACGGTCTGAGCTCAGCAGTGAGACCCTGCCTCAAGAAAAAAGGTAGGATGGGAGCGTTTCTCGGCCATAGAGTACTGGTTCAGGGTGTTGGGTTTGATTTTTCAGCACTGTATAAACAAAAGAAGGGGTAGAGGAAGAAAAGGAAAGAGAAGAAAGGGAAGAAGGAGAAGGAAAAGAACAAGAACAAGAAGGAGAAGAAAGAGAACAAGGAAAAGAACAGGAAGAAGAGAGAGAAGCGAAAGGAGGAGGAGGAAGAAAGTATGATACAGGCAGTTGAGAAACACGTTGCTTCTCAAGTTAATTCATTTATTGCGTATATTATGTATGTGTCCACATGTATACATGTGCGCCACATTCATGCAGGTGCCTTCAGAATTTCAAACTATATGTCAAATCCCCTAGACTATACAGGTAGCTGTTAGCCACCCAATGTTGATGCTGGAAACTGAACTCAGACTCCCTCGGAGAAAAGCAAACCATACGAAGTGTGTTGCAGGTAAAGGGGATTTGAGAAGCATCAGGAGGTACAGACAGCAAACTGAAGCATTTCAGTTACAGTATACAGTGATTAGAAACCATGAAGATGCACAGAAGGCTATCCAAAGATACACTAAAGAAAACTAGGAAAACAAGTCAAAACTGTGAAACAAAACAATACACAGGAGCATTTGAAAAGGCTTTTCAGCAATCTTTGTGAATATTTAGACTGATTAAATTCTTAAGAAACTCATCAATGTGTTGTTTGCTTTCATGATTCTCCTCTTTAGGAAGAAATTCTATTAAGTTTTGTGAAGTTGGCAAAATATTTTACCTAAATTCAGCAAAGTCATCAAAAGAAAAGTTAATATCAATTTTTATTGCAATACTGACTTTTAAAATGACTAAACCAAATGGATGAAAACTGGCATTTCACTTAATTTCAGTTCAAGATTGGTTCCATGCAAGTAAGTGAATTAATACTAGCAAATATGCTATATCAGTGTGTGGTGGTAGATGGGACATAAAAATTATCTTGCTAAGCTCTGTAAAACTTTGTAAAGCACCATCTACAATAGCAAGAATTGGAAATAACCTAAGAGTTTAGCAGCTGATGAATGGCAGACCAGTTGACAACAATAATAACGAGCCCAGTTAGACAAAAGAGGTAGGCTCCAATGTTTCATTACATAGAAGACCAGTGGTAGATAGTGATAATGTTCTGTATATTTCCAAAAAGCGAGAAGGAGAATTTTAAATGCTTTCACCATTTAGAAATGATAAAGAACATGGGTTTATATGATCCAGTTTAAAGAATACACAACGGAGGCGGGAGAGATAGCTCAGTGGTTAACAATGTTGGCTACTCTTTCAGGGAACTCATGTTCGGATACCACTACCCACATTGGGCGGCTCACAACAGCCACTCCGGGTGCAACTCTTCTGGCCTCCACATGAACATAAATACAAGTAACACACACATATACATATTCACACAGAGCACACAAACATGCACATAAATTAAAATAATATACACATAAAGAAAGCACACTACATACATGCATTGAAACCTAACATTACTTTAGGAATACATACAAGGATTACATGCCAATTTTGAAACTCAGCAAAATCTTTGTATAAATATTAGTATCTATTTGTGAAAGAAATTCTGCAATATTGCTGCATATCAACAGCCTACATATATTGAGCTCATTATATGCCAAGCTTCATTCCAAGAGCTTTATGTCTATAACTCAACCATTTACGGCTGCAATTTTGAAGAGGAATGAACAGCTGGATACCTCCTGCACTGGAACCTATAAATCCATCATTGCAAAGAATTTACTAGGAGCCAGGCAGTCTTCTGAGTGCTTTCCATATATTATGTCTTTTAATCCTCACAGCACCCCATGAGGTGGCATTTCTGTCCCCTCCTTACCCACATGCATAGGAGTTGTATAAATATACTTAATATGCCAAACTTAAAAGCCTTCCTCAGGCTTTAATGAAAAAGTATTCAAATCTTGCCATTAGAAAATAGGAAGCAGACAGGAGTTTCCATTATCACCACTGTTATTTGCCCGGGTGGTGCAGTTATGGGCAAATTCTCCACACAGGTGAGAAATATAAAAATTAGATAAGCAATGGGAGATAAAGACATTTGCAGACATGATTTCATACTTGAAATACCAATGAAATTCAATGAGAAAACTCATTTCTGTGGTAAAATAAAAATGCCCCAGACCTTTGTTATGTGTTTAGTGTAGAAACAACACAAATGTACCAGACTTTGTTATGTTTCTAGTGTATAGAAATGATTTAAAAAATGTCTCAGACCTTTGTTCCATATTTACAATGTAGAAATGAAGAGCTTCCTGCTTGTCTTCACCATGCTTAGGGAGATGAATTATTCTGACAAAAAGCAACAAAACAGAGATAGGGCTTTTCTGTTTCCCAGATTAGTGTTCATCACTGTAGTGAATTCACGGTGGACGAGCTTAGAGCAACTGGTCAATCACCAGCACAGTCAAGAGCAGCGAGAAATGAACTGAGGCTGCATGTTGGTGCTTAGATTGCTGTCTCCTTATTGGTCATTCCAGGACCCAGCCCATTAAACTCTGAGTCCACATTCGGGATGGTTCTTCTCACATCAAATAACCCAACTAAGAAAATCCTCATACACATGTTCACAGGCAAAGTAATTGGAGACAGTCCTTCACTGAGAGTCCCTTTCTCTGTCAGTGCCACAACTGAAAGTATCAGAGCCCTTGCTGGAAGGCTTAGAGGGAGGAAATGTTATAAAAACTATCTACAAGTTCTCCAGGGATGTGATGTGTTGCCTCCTGAGACAACATCTCTATTGGAAATGGGACTAAAGTTCATAAACACACCAACCAAGGCTTCCAAATATATAAAGGCTTACAGCATACTTTTCTTTCAAGATAGTGTCTCGTGTATTGCAGGTTGGCCTAGTAACCACTTATATTGCTGGGGATGATCTTGAATTTCTGATCATTCTGTTCCTACCTCTCAAGTGCTGGGATTATAGATGTGCACAACTATGCCTACTTTATATTGTGCTGGGAATTTAACAAAAGACTTTATGCATACTAAGCAAGTATTCTCCCAAGGTGGAACACCCCCAGGCCCAGACTTAAAGCATTATAAAAGCAAACACGAATTTTGATTATCTCTGTTAGTATACAGATTTCATGCTTCTGCAATAAAATTGCCAATTGTTTTTGAAGTAGTTTATTTCCAAAATCCTTACAGCATGCTTATAGAACCTCTTTAGCAATGGTTTGAAATTTCAATATATAAGGATGAGAGATAAGCCACAAATTATTCTAAACATAATTTAAACCATCAATAGAAAAATAATATCATTCTGTGCACAAAATCACATTAGCAGGAGATACTAGGATGCTGAAAAGAAAGATCACTTCTGTTGGTGTCTAAGTTGGAAAGCTATCTCATTTCATCTCTCTGTTCCTTGTTTACAGAATGAAGTTAATAATGTCATTGCTAGCAGAGAAAAGAAATGTGTAGGCAGATCAATTAACTCATCAAAACCAAAATGCTGCCCTTCCATTACAGAAGTGTTCCAAGGCCGTTGGTTAACTACTGAGTAGCTGGATGATGATTCTGAAGGCTGGTCCCACAGTTTATAGTAAGTCTTCTTGGCTACTGGTAGATTTTTTACACTCCACCGTTTCTGTAGCCAGTCAACCTAAGTGAGTGTGATGTTTAATATTGCTCCTCAATCGGAAGACTCCAGAATTACCTAGAAGACAAGCTTCTGGGTATGTCTGTGATGAAGCATCTAGATTAGGTAACTTAAGGGGAAAGACTCACCTTGAGTGACTATGATTCCAGACTGAGTAAAAAGGAAAAAGGAAATTGAGTATCAGCATTTATCTCTTTCTAATTCCTGACTATCGATGTCATGGGCCTCATGCACCTGCCACCGTGCCTGCCATACCATGATGGACTTTATCCTTGTCTTCCAGTTTGGGGGTCTTGATATGATTAGTTTTCCCTGCCAGTTAAAGAAGTAAAAGGCTGAAAAAAGTCTTGAGGATAACAAGTAGTCACAAGGAAAATCTCAGACATAGCAGACAGAATCATAGAGAACAAAGGGGGAGAGGAATCACACACATACAGAGAGAGAGGGAGTGAGAGAGAGACAGAGAGACAGAGAGAGACAGAGAGAGACAGAGACACATACAGAGAGCCACAGAGAGAGAGCCTTTGCTGATCATAGCAGGAACTTAGATGCCTAAAATCCAGTATCCCTTCAAGAACTGGGACTTTTAAAAAGTTAGGGGCAATCTGCTCCTACTTTAGGATCAGTACTTTAGAACACAAATAAGGTAAAGTGGCTGATTGTCCTACAACTTTGATGCAAATATGCCCTAATCTGGCCTAGATCTTGTCTGAATTGTCTATCAGCAGGAGGGCTAAACTGACAGAAGAAAAAGACCTCCCAGTCTTTGTGTTAAGCTTCCAGGCTTTCACCTCAGGTGAGGGGGTAAGGAACAAGCCAGACGTCTTAGAAAAAAACCAGCCATTTTGGAAGTTTACCATCTTTATCACCCAGTGTTTTATTTTTCTAATCAAGAGATTGGCCTAACTCCTAGCCCCACATTTGAGCTGTGAGCCCAATTAATTCCTCCATTAAACTTAATTCCTCCAATAAACTTTTGTCATGAGTTTCGTACAGCATAAAAAAAAAGAAAGCAATGGATTGAAAGTATGTTACTAAGTCCTTGTATGGCTCCAGCCATGCCTACATGGCCATACTGCTTAAGAACCTACTAGGTGATGGCAGCAACGGCAGGGAAAGGGGCCCACCATTCTTTTGTACAAGTTTCCTTATCACTCAGCTTTTAGGAGTAGAGGAGAGGAGGTTTAATAAAGGTGTCGAGATGACTGTCCTTCAGAGAGAGTTGCTGAGAGCTCTTAACTCTGCAGTTAACAGCGCGATTCTGAGGATCCAATGTTTCACACCATCAGACAAAACTAAAGTCCATCCTTAAAGGTTTCCAAGGGACACGGGGTCCCTACACCACAAGGTAGCAGGTGCAGCTAATATCTTTGGTCAAGTGTCTCCTGAATAGAAAGGGTCGCTTCTTCTAAGATCTTCGGGAAACTAAAGAAAACGGTCTCAGCATAGGCAGCTGGGCTATAAGACAGGAGGACTCATGATTTGATAATATCCACCCATTATTAAATTGCTCCTCTTCCAAGGTCACCCTTTCGTGAATATTTACACAATATACAAATGTTTCAGTGTTTCCTTCATTCGAAGAGGCCCATCAACCTGCCTCCTCCACAGACCTACTAACATTAAATTTATGGTCATGTTCTTTTCAATTTCCTGACCAAATGTTGGCTACAGTCCATTAATTGATGTAGAACCAGATCCCTGTTACGCATATTGTCATGATGTGACAGGACAAGACAGGGCAGAGCTTCTTCCATCTTGTAATCTTGCTGAGGCCATTTCTGGTTTAACTAGAATTTTATCTCCTTGATGGAGAATCCAGTGGAAAATTACATAACTCTTCTGGGAGCTGAGAGGCCAAGATGCCCCAGTTAACTTATCTTAACTTATGGTGAGCTGCCTGCTCTTGCAAGCCTCCCCCTGCAGCTGCAGAGTGAGATACCAGGATGTGGCTTCTGCCTTTAAAAGCCTCTTGCTCTGAAATACTCTGACTACACATAAGTTCCAAATTCCTGCGTGCAGTTCCGAGCTGGTTGGCATAATGACACAATTGACTCCAGACATGCATGGTCTCCTTTGGTAGGCTCTCTATAACAATGGTCAGTGCCTAAGACCTGATAGCTCTACCATAATAGGCTTAACCACCCGTCCTTACCAATAAACAAGAGTGAAAAGTATTCAATATGGTGGCACTGATAATGGAAATAAACAAGTCTATTTATGCTCCAAGTCCATCTTTGTTACCCTAACACGAGGTTTAGATCTAAAGAGAGGAAAAAGCAATGCATAACCTAGCAGTCCTGGTCAATGTGAGGTACTGCTCATCATTCATTCATCATTGTCTGGGCTCTAGTCTCTCCTGAAGGTGATCTAACAAGTTGTTTAAACTATATGAAATCTCTGTCTAAGAAACAAACTCTTACTCTGGTTAGTGCCAAGCCTTAGCCTTTTCTTTCTTTCAGCATGAGATTCTTGGAGAAATTCTATTTTCTTAGGGAACGTTAAGTCAATATTCTAACAGCCAAAGGAGGAGCACACATGTCTCTTTAGAATATCTGCATTACTACCAGGATGGTTATATGCCTGGTGTTTCAGAAGCCAATCAAAAGAAGCATCTTCATACCCTTCATGAAGTTCTCCCTATTACAAAGAATCCCCTCATCTTTGCTTTCAAGGTATGACTCAGAAACCAGAATTCCTACATCTGTCTATTCCCACTGGAGCTTATAAATTATGCAGAGACACCAGGAGGAAAGGCCTGTATTTTCTCTTTCTCTGTCACTCAATTTTTAGAAGATGTCCCAGGATGCCGCAGCTATGACCTAGGAGATGTAAAAGCTATGAGGAAGTTTAGGGTACCATAGGCAGTAGACCTGCTTCTTCATGTAAGGTCTTCAGTCTTCCTGAACTGTCTGAGCCTAGACCTGCTTCTTTATGCCTTCCTGGCCTGGCTGAGCCTTTGTGATATACGCCATACCGTCTTGGTAACAGACGTTTTCTTGCTGCGTACTCTAATGCCCATTTCACAACCATGTTCAGGATACAAAGATCAAATGCAGGGCCACGATGCATATTCTTCTTATTACTGTAAAAGCATCCGTTCCAGAAAGATCAAAGTCAATTAAAATTAAAATGTTTCTTTTTAAGATTTTGTTTGTGTGCAACCACTATCTGAAGCAAAATTTGTAGTTGTCAAAATTCTCTAGGGAATCAAAGCCAACACACATGTACCCAGAGGGGACACATCAGTTTACTATGATTCCACTGAACAAATACATTACTGGACTTTATAATGATTTCAAAGCATGTTCACATAAGTCTCATCTTCATTTTTAGTAGCTCTAGCTGAGCATGTCTGAGGTAGACTGGCAAAACTGAGCTATTCACTGAGTTAGATACAATAAATTTGTGTTAGTCCTAGTTTGCATTCTATTGCTGTCCTCAAACACTAAAAGCAGCTTGGGGAATAAAGGGTTTATTTTACCAAACAGTGTACAGTCTATCAAGGAGGGAAGTCAGGGCAGGAACTCAATGTAGGAACCTAGAGGCAGGAAGTGAAGTAGAGGCCACAGGGAATGCTACTTGCTGGCTTGCTCATTATGACTTGCTCAGCTGATTGTTTTAGGCCGTTCTGGACCATTTGCTCTGGTGTGACACTGCACATACTATCCTGGACGCTATCACATCAATTGTTAATGAAGTAAACACTTCACAGACTTGCCTACAGGCCAATCTGATGGAGGCACTTCCTCAGTTGAGATTTCTCTTCCCAGATGACTTCAGCTTGTGAAAAGTTGGGGACACTAACAAGCACAGTGTTCCAATGACTTTGGTAGGACACAAATCCCTCGAAAGTTGAGAACTCTCTTGTGTAGGTACGCAGTAAGGGAAGACAGAAAGACCACGAGGCAGCAGGAGACCACATTATTGCTTTTCTCTTTGTTGTGACAAAAGCAAAGGAAGGCTTGTTTAGACTTGTTATTCGAAAGTACAGTCCATCACTGTGGAAAAGGCAAGGCAGCTGGCCATGCTGTGTCCACAGCCAGGAGCAGAGAGTGATGAACGCTGTGTTCAGCCACTTTCTCCTTCTTGGTCAGCCCAGGACCCCAGCCCTGGGAATGGTGCCTCACAGACTGAGGGTAGTCTTCCCACCTCAGCTAACCAAAACCTGAAGCATCCTCACAGACTTCACAGAGGTTTGTTTGCCAGGTGCTGTTAGATGGTATCAAGCTTACAGTCAATATTAACATCACAAAGGGGGAGAGGGAGGGAGAGAGGGAGATAGGAGTGGGTTTCTTTTAAGGAATTAGTGTATTTGGTTATGAAGGATAGCACAGGGGGCTGCACACTCATTGAAATGTCATTTTAGGTTGGAGCTTAGTGTTGGTAAGATATCCTGTTTTACTCATTACAAACTGAGTATGCAAACACCACCAGCAAGCATGGAGTGCAGTTTGCTTCACTGAGTTAATACTTAATTGATTTAAATGTTATTGGAAGAGAAACATGTGCTAGTACATCTACATACTTTCATGGAAATTGACTTATGTAAATCAGTATCACATATGAAAAGCAAATAATGTAAAATATAATGTGAATTTTTAAAGAATAAGAACTCTTTAAGTAGCATCTGTCTGAATCTCTGGTAATTTTACCCAGTCAGTTTGACATAAAATCACAATATCAAAATAAATACCTGAGTATTTTAAAACAAGTGTGCTGTCATATTGTCATACGTGATATGAATGTTTATCCAAACGTGTTAAGAATGTAATGGGCTCACATGTATAAGGCAGCCTCAGGCATACGGTTTATAGTTAACAAACTGAAAATTAGCCGTAACTCAGTGATGTCTTTTAAGACACATTTTTCAAGACAATTTTGTTGATATGGTAAAATTTTATCACTTGCTTTTATTCCTTTCTACTAACTTGCATCATTTCATATTTTTATATAAACATAAGTTTTTATGACTGCTTGGAATCTCATACAGAGTATTTACCATGTATCTCTTACTTTCCTTGTAATGTCATATATATATATATATATATGTATATATATATACAATTCTTTTTTTTTTTTTTTTTTTTGCTTTTTAGACATTGCTCCAGGCTGGCCTCATACTTGCTATATAAACAAAGATAATCTTGAACTTCCAATCATCTTGCCTTTACATCCCAAGTCCTGGAGTATAGGCTTGTGCCGTCATTCCTGGTTTTATGCCAGGCTGGGGATGTAACACAGGACTTCATGTATGTTAGCAAGCATTCTGCCAGTTGAAGCACATTCCAAAGTACCAGTTTTCACTGATATGAGCTGTGTTATGAATTTTGAATAAGGATGTCTGCTGAGTTTTCTTTTTATGAGTATCCTTTATACAACATTTAGAACTTCCCAAATACACATATTTTGTTAGAGTTTTTTTTTTTTTTGTGTGTGTGTGTATGTGTGTGAATTTAAACTTCAGATTAAAAGTTTAAATTTAGCCAGAGAACTTTCTGGAAATATTGAAGAGATCCTGGGTACTGCACAGTCTGTGGGCTGCAATGCAGATGACTGCCACCCTCTTGACATCATTGGTGATGTCAACAGTGGTGTAGTGGCATGCCCAGATAGTTAAGAAGCAACAAGAGAAAATATTTCAATGAAAAACCACCTGATAACCAAAAAAAAGTTTCAATTTAAGAATTCATTATGTTAATGGTCTATCTATAATCAGAACTCATTTTCAGGACTTCCCAAGATTAAAAAAAAAAGGCAACTAATTTCTCATTATCTTTGCTATTGTTCAATTGCTATGATAAAATAGCCCAACAAAAGCAACTTAAGGGAGAAAGGGTTTACTTTATCTTGCAGTTCAAGGCAGTTGCAATGGAAAGAACTTGAAGCAACTGCATGCACACTCAAGCCTCCCTACTCACAACAGTTCCCAGACAGGAAGCAGTGCCAGGGACATTGGATAGGTCTTTCTATCTCAGTTAAGCCAGTCAATATAATCCTTGCAGGTGTGCCCAGAGGTGTGTTGCCAATTAAGGTAGCAGCACACTGGGAACGACTATAGATCTCACAAGTTTCCTGCAAAGAAAAACAGTTAGATAATCTTGCCAAAGGACCTTTGTTTTGAGGAAAAATTGTTCACATGTGTGAAGTCTAAGACACGAAAGACATAGGGTCATTGGAGACCTGGAGTTTGACAAGACTTTGAGGAACTTCAGGTGGAAAAGACACGCTATTCAGCAGACAAGGTTGCTAGGCAAACAGCAGGTGGCTGTACCCAGGCACAGGCTGCTACATACAGGTCTCCTGCAGGCAGATCACACAGAGGCAGTAACACAGGTTTGCACGTAGGTGCACACAAGTGGACTGCCAGAGATGGAGGACCAGACGAAGACTCAGTCTCTACCCTCAGAGCTACCTTCATACAGAATCATACAAAAGTGGCACTCTGGAAAATACAGTCATATAACAGATTATATATCTGTTCACTTTGAAGTAGTAAACAGTTTACTTTTATGCCCGGTATCAGCCTATTTTGTGTTGGCTAATAACCCCTCACTGGATGCCCAGAGGCTGATATATTTTTGCTGACTCATACCGGATATCCATTTGAGCACCATGTTGTCTAAACATACACTGGCGTTAAGGCCTTGTGTTCCCAACAAAATCTCTTTTAAGTATTTCAGATTTTCTCCTCTACTCCCTACTTGACAAATATAGCCTTTTAGTTCATGGGAATTTCTTTGGAGGCCAAGCCCAGATGAGCACTCAGAGAGAAGCAGAGCCAGTAACTATGGGTTGATCATCTTATCTAAGCACAGCTGCAGGGAATGATAGTTTGATACAAGTTGCTTGGCAGAGGTTTTCCTTGACTATTTCTCCTTCATCCTCTGTCTTATTCTAAAATGTCCCCTTGCCCCTGTCCCTAGATTGTAAGGGTCTCTGGAGTGACCCTTTGCAGACGGTGAGAACATAAAGTATAATCTCTTCGATACTGACTCTAAAATGTGCCTCTCAATTCATGTCACTATTCCACACGGTCTGTCATTACCTGGGAGCTACTCAGATATGACAGAGGGAAAAGCAACCTCTGGTGATCTTGATTATTTATTCCCAGTTTGAGCAAAACTCAACTAGGATCAGAGAATCACAATATTGTACAACAACAACCATCTCCTTTGTTCCTGTGATTTTAGAAATAGCAAAGAAGCTGAGATGGGTTACTTTATTTTCATCCCTGTGTTATTTCCACTACTGCCTTTTTAGAGGAATTATGTTCAACTTATGATTTGAAATCAGAAATATATCACATCAGCTACAGTCATAACAAGTGTTACTAAAGGAACTAGAGAGACAGCACAGTCACAGAATCACATGGCCACCACAGGTCTCTAAATCAGGTGGCCAGTACCATGAAAACTCCAAGGCACCCATAAAACATTCTCCTTTTTACTGAAAGCAAATGTTTATAAAGATTTAAAGATTGATTTTATTATTTTATGTCTACGAATATTTTGCCTGCATGAATGTATGTGTACTACATGTTAGCCTGAAGGTTAGAAGAGGGTATCATATTCCCAGGCACTGGAGTTACTGGTAATTGTGAACAGAAGGGGGTAGGAATCAAACCCAGGTCCTCTGGAAAAATAAATGCTCTTAACTTCCAAGCCAGAAGAGGGTATCATATTCCCAGGCACTGGAGTTACTGGTAATTGTGAACAGAAGTGGGTAGGAATCAAACCCAGGTCCTCTGGAAAAATAAATGCTCTATTTGCCAAGCCATCTTTCCAGCCCCAAACAAAAAGTCTTGGAAGGAGTGTATAATTATTTCCCTGTGGAGGAGAGGGCCGACTGCTAGGGCTAAGGTTTATCTTGCAGACCTCTAGGATATCCTAATTCACTATACTCTAGTCTAATACACTAGCCATTCTTCCAGAACAATTTTTCCTCAGCATTTCTCTGTTGCCTTTGTCTTTCCCCCCATTTCCCCAACTGTAAAGTAATATGTTGTAACAAGAGCACTGCTAATGAAAAATATTTTACTGTGATAAGTATCTCTAAGATTATAGTACATGCGAGTTAGGCTTGTCAGAATAACAATAGTGGAATATATATATATATATATCACGCATATATATACACATACATACGTACATACATACATATATTTTTGTTAGTTTTGCCCAGTTGCACTAGGGGCAGAAAGAACAAGAAAGGAAGCAAGGCAAGTTTCCCACAGGCAATAATGATCACCCCACATTCTTCTCATGGGTCAGACAACAGGAATCCTTGGCTTCCCCTGAGCGGAACTGCACTTGCATAACTGAGAACACAAGGAAATCAGTAACGTTTGTAATAAAAGGTCAGGACTGTCTGGACTCAGGAGGGACCCTGTGAAATCGCACATTTCTACCAGTGAAAACTAGTAAAGGCTAGCTGCTCATTGTGTTTGACCTGCATCTTTTATTGTTTGTATGTGCTGGTATTTCAGTGTACATGTGTGCAAACACATTTGCATGTGTGCACATGTGAAGGCCAGAGGTCAAAGTCACATGTTTTCTCAATCAATTTCCACCTTATTTTTTGAGACACGGTCTCTCTCTCTCTCTCTCTCTCTCTCTCTCTCTCTCTCACTCACTTTGAATTCGCAATTGCCTAGACTGAGTGGTCAGCAAGCCCTAGGGATCATCTTGTTTCTTTATCTCCAGTACTGCGGTTATTGGTATTCAGTGCAATGCCCACATTTCTTGTGGTGTTGGGAATTGAACGTAGTCCTCATGTTTGAACAGCAGGTACCCTACCAACTGAGCCATCACTAGCTCCTGTTGTCACCTTTTAAATTAGAAAATGGCAGTACACCTACAGAGGAATCAAACTGGACTTGGGACAATGGCTGGACAAGTAAGGGGGACAGCATGTAAAACAATATGTCCTGGGAATTTGTGCACCTCCCTTCCTACAACCCAAAAAGGGGAGGGGGATAATGCAGAATTTCTGGTACTGTGTGTGTGTGTTTAGAATAATTCAAGACTGATACAAAGGGTTTGACCTGCTAACCTAGGTCACTGTAAGACACATTGCCTAGTGCTGATGCTATACCTTCATGAAATGTTCTGAAAAAAAATATAATGTATTTATCTCCTAAAGCCATTTGACTACTGTGTCTTTGTAACAGAGACAACACAAAACACCATTTCTCTGTTGTGAAATGCTGTGCTATATAAGGTAGGCTGTCCTAGGGTTTTCATATGTCTTCACTGAGTTTAAATCTGGGATACGGGGGTAGAAAGAGGTGGAGCAGAGAGTTTTGGAACACTCTCAGGTATGGCTGTCCTAGTCACGGCTACTACCACGATGATGAAACATCATGACCTAAAGCGACTTGTAGAGGAAAGAGTTATTTGACTTCCAGTTCAGTCTGTCACTGAAAGACTTTCAGAACAGGAGCTCGAGCAAGGCAGGAACCTGGAGGCAGGAGTTGATGCAGAGGCCATGGAGGAGTGCTTCTTACTGACTTTCTCCTCCTGGACTGCTCAGCCTGCTTTCATATAGAACCTAGTACCTTTAACCTAGAAGTAACCTCAAGAATAATGGGCTCATCCCTCCCACATGGATCACTAATGAAGAAAATGCCCTACAGGTTTGCCTGCGGACCAAATTTATGGAGGCTTTAAAAAAACATTTGAGTATTCTCTTCTTAGACAACTTTAGCTTATTGCAAGTTGACATATAAGCTAGCCAGCAGTCTTGCTCTTGAATGCATAACAACTATGATTACCTGCAGAAGACTCTACACACCTGGCTCATCAGCATCCACCCTAGAGTAGGGAGCAGCTTGCAAGGCTTGTCCTTTCTTGAGGGTTTATGATGGGAAAAGAGATATTTTATTTCACTGTATAGCTACCGATAAGGTGCCCATGTCTCTGTAAATATAACCCTTCATCCAGGCTTGTGAGCAACCCCAGTGAAACACACGTGGGGTTCTAAAAGGAAAAGACGTGCAAGTAGAAGGGAACTAATGTGGAAGAGGAGAGGGGTATATGAGACTGAGAGGGCACAAATGAGGGCAGGGAGAGGTCATTAGCATCAAAAGGCATTTGATACACCTGTTAAAAATGTCACAATGAAGTCTATTCTCAGCAAAATTAATGTATGCTAATAAGCCGGGCAATGGTGGCACATGCTTTATCCCAGCACTCGGGAGGCAGACACAGGGTATCTCTCAGTTTGGGGCCAGCCTGGTCTGAGGCAGTCTCTCTACTTACTAGATGTGGGAGCTAATGTGAGGATTTGAGGATGTTACACTTGAGGGCAGAAACCAAACTCAGATTTGACATTTACCTTGTAATCAAGAGCTGCAAACAGTTCAGTGGATAAGTTAGATTCTTCACTCAGCATATGCCTGGCAAAACTTTGTTCATAGCAAAACGTTAGGGTCTTTACAAAAATGGTCATTCTCTTCCACCAGGCATTCCTGTGCCCCAGATTAAAGTGCCCTTTGTCGCAGCCAAGAACTGACAATTGAGAGGAATCACCGTTTGCCACCAGGCTGGTTAAGTTCCGACTTGGTTTTAAGTTTCTTCATTTTATGTCCCATGGGACAAATGTTCAAGGAGAGAGAAAGAGAAACAGTACTGTCATGCAGCCATGTGCAAAGTTACCTCCAGGCCCTCACTAGAACACTGGGATTTACTCTAAGGAATAAGTTTCTTTCGCTCCTGTTTCCGGTTCGGAAGTCTTCAGGGCAGATAGTGCACACCAGGTGCATCTTTCGCGTCTCGCCTGAATTCTCTAGCACATTTTCACAGCAATCCCTGACAATTGCTGTCACTGAGATCAGCCTTACAGGATCATAGACGAACTGCTCCTGGGACAGTGTCATCGGTCTCTGAATTAATGTATTATTCCCATGACAGGTGACCACAGACATAGTCAGCTAGCACATACAAATTCCTTCTTTTGACACCCTGGAGGTCAGAGACACTAATATCCTCAGAACAGAGGAGTTGCATAGTGGTGTTGTCTTCCTTCTGGTGGCTCGAGGACAGACACTGCTTCCTTGCTTTCCTCAGTTGGCTAAACACTCCCAGTTACATAGCTTGTGGACTGTTATGGCTTGAATGTGAAGTGTCTCTTTCAATTTGTGTGTTTGAATACTTGGTACCCAGCTCGTGGCACTGTTTGGAAAGATTGTGGAACCTTTAGAAGGGGGTCCCTGGGGATTTTCTATCTCTGCCCCATTTTCGATTCTGTCTCTGCTTCCTGAGTGCAGATGCCTTCCCT
Source organism: Microtus oregoni (assembly GCF_018167655.1). Taxonomy (NCBI): domain Eukaryota; kingdom Metazoa; phylum Chordata; class Mammalia; order Rodentia; family Cricetidae; genus Microtus; species Microtus oregoni. Next base: position 47,096,351 of record NW_024543062.1, read on the forward strand.
GCCATGTCATGAAGAATGATTGTTGGTGGTGGCGATGGGTGGCACTAGCTAGGTAACCTTAAACCAGTTTCAGTGCCTTCTTGTACAAAGATTAATACACATAGCCCTGATTGCTTCCCACCTGGTACACTGTGCAACTTGATAGGTAATTAACCCCTGCACATATTTTTATCTCATGTGCCTGCCTATAACAGACTGAAATGAACTTCTGGGAATAGCACGTTCCTTTCCTGAGGTGTCTGACCCCAGGGAGGCACAGAGGGAGGAGAATGCAAGCCCTACTCCCTCTGGACTTGGCCTGCTTCTTTTCTGAAGGATGAATTCTTGTTCCCTTGCCAAATGGAACGAAGCTGTTCTTCTTGTCATTGTAAATGGACTAGATTCTTTAAAGGGGGGAGCGGGATTACTGCAGTAGAGACCTGAGGGAAACCTGGGTTCTAGATTCTGTAATGAGGAGGGGGATTACTGCAGTAGAGACCTGAGGGAAACATGGGTTCTAGATTCTGTAATGGGGGAGTGGGATTACTGCAGTAGAGACCTGAGGGAAACCTGGGTTCTAGATTCTGTAATGGGGGAGTGGGATTACTGCAGTAGAGACCTGAGGGAAACCTGGGTTCTAGATTCTGTAATGGGGGAGTGGGATTACTGCAGTAGAGACCTGAGGGAAACCTGGGTTCTAGATTCTGTAATGGGGAGTGGGATTACTGCAGTAGAGACCTGAGGGAAACCTGGGCTTCTAGATTCTTTAATGGGGGAGGGATTACTGCAGTAGAGACCTGAGGGAAACCTGGGCTTCCTGTAAATTATTTGCATTTCCTGTTCTCAGAACCTGAACACTCTGCCTTCATTTTCACCACCATTTCACAGATTTCTTGGTTCAGGAAATAGTAGAAATGTGTGTGGCTGTGGAGAGAAGTAGGCACAGCCTGCGGGGATGGAATACCCAAGTGCCACACATCACAAGAGTGCAGGTCAGAGGACAGCTTTCAGGAGGCAGCCCTCTCCTGCCAGCTTGTTGAGACAGGGGCTAGTAGGCCACTCTTCCCGGTGATTCTCGTGACTCTGTGTGAGAGCCAAAATTACATTTTAGGTGTTAATTATGATGCCTTAGAGATCCATGAAGCAAAAATGCCTCTGATTTCATGCCCCTAGCCCAAGGACAGATAGTTCCTGAAATACTGGAAGCTATTTTTAATGGGAGATAACAAACCAGAAGTTTGCATTCCCCTAAACGAGTTTGTTTGACCCATCTGCATTGGGTGTGCCTGATCACATGTGAGCAGGAGGTACATTGGCAGGAAATATGTCACGATATATGCATGCCCCTGATTGGAAATGAAATGATTATGGGTTTTCCTTTTTGAAATCCTTGCCATACTTGATTCTGAGCTATGTCTTCTGGGTCATTTCCCAGGAACCTGATTATGAAACTGGCCAGAACCCATCCACTTGCCAGTATTTAATTAAAGCTTCCTTCAAATTTGACTTTAAACTAGAGTAGTGGCCTTATTCTCCATTGGTGGGATGAATATCTGCCCCATCATCTCATGGAAGAAGTGCTGGGATGCAGATGTGGACCAACTCTGTTTTTCACTTGTGTTCTAAGGAATCAAACACTGGGTCAGCAAGAGTCTGATCATTTCATTGCACTGATCAGGGGTAATCAGCATATTTTTCTTTATATCAGTTATCTTTTAATTATTATATCTCTTTATTGACAGGTTTCTGTTGCTTAGATGTGGAGTTTCTACTATCTAACTATCCAAAATTACTTAACCCTATGGCTTAAGTTACTTTGTTCTAATTGGCCTTCATTGGGGAATTTTTACTAGACTAGACACTACTTAATGTTTCTTTAATTGGATCTGGAAAATAGCATTCAATCAAATATTTTTAAGGGTGATTTTCAAATATCTTATTTTATTTTGATTTTTGTATGTATATTCAGGTTTGTGTGCCTGTGTGTGTATGTATGTGTGTGCAGGTTGTTGTTTTTCTCAACATTACTCCTTGAAAAAGAGTCTATCAGTGACTCTAGAGCTATATGAGGAGACAGCACACCCCAGAGAATCCCTCTTTCTGCCCCTTGCAGAGCTGAGGTTATAGGCATGTTCAAGGTCACACCCAAGGGAGTGCTGGGGATTTCAACTCAAGTCATCATGTTTGTGCAGCAAGTACTCTTCCTCACTGAACCTTCTGTGCAGCCCTATAAACTATTTTTATAGAATGCTAAAAAAAAAGTGTGGTGACTTGAAAATGAAGATGTAGTTAATAATATTGTAAGAAGAGTAGGAAAGGGAGACATATTTTATTTTATGTACCACACACCATTCCCTGTTGATTTCAGGACAAATCCCTGCCTCAGTGTGGACCGTTAAGATAAAATCTTTCTCCATTTGTAACACAAAGGCAGCCATAAGCACAGTAAGTCTGCCTTTTGAAGTGCAAGTCAGGGTGAGTTTTCATGCACATATCCACTTGGAGCTTTCAGAGGGCAATTCATAAGCAGCAGACATGGATGAGACTTTATCCACAGACAGATGGAGGACAAGAAAGTTGTGGAACAGAGGGGGAACTTCCCAGCTTTGCCTGAGGCCATCCCCGAAGGACATTTGTGTGGGAAACCAAAAACTGGTTTAGTGAGTAAGGCAAGATTTGGAAAAAGAGACATTTTTCCACATTCCTTGGCAAATACACAACCACTTCTACCTCTTAAGCAACAAAAACAGAGAGTGCAAAAGGCAGTGATGGGGCTGACTGGTCTCTGGCCCTCTTTAACTAGTCACTTGTGATGGTTAGCTTTAACTGCCGACCTGACACAACCTGGTAAGAAAGTCTCAGTGAGGTATTATCTAGGTCAGTTTAGAATGTACGCAAGTCTGTGGGGGATTATTTTGATTGTTTACATTGATGAGGGCATATCCTGCCTAAAGTCAATGGCATGATTCTTTGTTTGGGGCCTGGGACTGTAGGTATAGCAGTATCTAGCACTCACTAGATACTAGATCAACACTAAGTATGAGTGCACTGGTATGGATGAGACGTGACTACTATTTCATGTTCTGTGTTAGTTTCTCTGCGATGGTAGACTGACCTGAAACTATAAACCAAATAAAATAAACCCTTTTTCTATAAGTTGCTTTTTGTCAACTTTTTTCTGTTCTTCTACTTTTTTTATAATCACAGAAACAGAAATGAACTATACTAAAACACCATCTAATAGTCAAGGCTACATTTAATCTGTTTATGTAGATGGCTATAACAATACCCTAGACATTGATTCTGACTGTTAGGAGTCATGATAATGACATGAAGCTATAGAGTAAAACATAGGAGCCCTTGGTACAGGATTTAATACTTATATGAAGTAAAAACCATAGTTCAAACCCTCAGATGATAAGTCCCATTAGTGAAATGATATGGGACTGAATATTTATAGAATTTAACTTTACCCTAGAAAGTACAGGACTAACAGTGTAGCTAAGTCAGGAGAGTGCTTGCTAGCATGAGGGACTCCCTGGAGTCCATCCCCAACACTGTAGTCCTTGAGAATTTAGTGCTTAGCTATAATCCCAGAACTGGAGAGGTGGAAGTGGAGGACCAGGAGTATAAGATCGTTGTCTGGTAGTGAGGTCAGTCAGGGCTACATAAGACACAGTCACAACAAAAGAATAAACAATAAAATCGAGTATAAAATATTCAACTTTACAGGAAATTATTTAGGCCTAAACAGCTTCAGTGCTTTTAAGGGTAATTAATTAGGTTGATATGAAATATTGTATGGCGGTATGGTAAAAATTCAGAAGTAACTCCAAATTTCTTTCCCAATTGTCTGTGGGCAAAATATCTTCAGCTGGAGAACTTTTACAGCCCTCCCTTCATTCTTTCTAACATAGTCCCGGGGCTGGCCTGTTGATTAGTGAGATAATATTTAAGGTGAGCTCAGGTTTGTGAGTGTGTATGCTGTGTGCATGTGTGTGTTGCAGGGATTATGGAGTACAGGGTTATCTAACAAACCTCTAAGTTGGTTCATGAAGCAAGCACAGAATTGTGTAATGAGGAAAGGCAGAAGATTAAGATGAGGTAAAAAGACCACAACAGACTCACAGACAGTGAAAGTAGTGGACTGTACTAAAACACAAACAGATTCCTGTAGGATCTGAGGGACACCAGAGTGCTTTAAAGGGCTCTAGTTTAAACATCTTATAGGGCTCTCAGGCACTCATCTCTTCTGACCATCCTCCTCTTATCCCTACTGGTAGTGCCATGACATCCTCCCCCCGGGTGAGCTTTTAGTTCTGTTTTTGAAGTCTCAGAATCCTCTGGGAACAAGAAGCAGATCTTTTTGAGAATTTATTTTTGAGATTATAATTGTATAACTTTTTTCCTTTATTTCCTCCATCTAAATCCTTCCATACACTTCTCCTTTCTCACTTTCAAAATGTGGCCTCTTTTATCATTAAATATTGTTCCATGTGTGTGTGTACGTGTGTGTGTATGTGTTTATGCACACATATTCCAAAATACATAAAAATAAGCTGCTGAGTTCATATAATGTTCCTTGTATGTACATTTTCAGGTGGACCATTGGGTATTAGATAAGGAGTTGATGTTCTCTTCCCTGGGGAAGACCATTTCTCCTGCTCTCAGCAGTCCTTGGCTGCCTGTGATTCTTTGTTCAGTGTTAACCCTTTCTGGGCTTTTCTTGATCACATTACCATGTCTATTGTTGTCTATGTTCAGCTCATGTTTTGGTAATCATGTTGGTTAGACCATATGGGTGTTGCTTCTGATACTTGACGTTCCTAGGATGCGCAATCCCATAGCACACTCCCATTTCCTTTGACTCTTATAATCTTTTCATTCCCTATTCCACAATGATCTCTAGCCTTAGTTTTATGCATTGGATTATAGGTGTATCCTCTGGTGCTATGCTACACAACTTCATTTTTATTGGTTGTGGTTTCCTTAACGAGGGGTGAAGACTAAACTTCTTTGAGGGTATAAGGACAAATATTTAGAATGTTGTTAGAGATTGTGCTGGTTTAGTAAACTGTCAGTTGTGCGTTTACCTCCAAGATCCTTGACTTGTCATCATTCACACACACACACACACACACACACACACACACACACACACACAAAAAGGCTATTGTAAAATTCACAAAGAACCATAAAAGACCCTGGATAGTCAAAACCATATTCAGGGGACTCAGTAAAGAAACTGCTGAAATAGCTACTCAAATAAGAGAAAGATTTTTATTGCAAACAAAAACAGAGAATACTTAGAGACACTTGGAAGAGCCAAGAGCAGAGAGAAAGAGAAGTAGACAAGACAGTGCCAGTGTTAGGTCTCAAGAAATTCCCTTTTCCAGTCTGGCATTTAGACAAAAGCCAGCACTCCCTCAGGGACTGATGAAAATAGTTCCTACTTGTTAAAAAAATATCATTCTCCTTATCTTTGGCAAAAGGCACATGTTACTTTTCCATTAACCTATGCCTGTGGTGCCTATTAGCATATCAAGGTCTATGCCAGACCTCGAGGCTCCCTCAGTCCCTACTAATACTTTCCTGTTACAGAGTCATCTTGGCTGTCATATTCATTCCCTAACTCAAATCTCTCCCGCCTCTGAGCTTCATTCCCTTCCTCAGCTTCTGCCATCCCTTCAGAACCCATTTTAGCTACATGTCCTCTTGGCTCTTGTATCTCTTGGTCTTCTGATCTCCTAGCCAGCTCCTGACCTCTCAGCTCCCCCCCCCAAACCTTTCTCTCTCTCTCTCTCTCTCTCTCTCTCTCTCTCTCTCCCTCTCTCTCCACCTCTCCTCCTTTCCTCTCTCTCCTCTCACAGTTCTGTTCAATCTGCTGCCCGGGTTCAGTCTGGAATCTTTCAGATGCCTCTGTCTACGTTTTCCCTCACACCTATAGAAAACCTCTTTAACCATACCTTGTTGCTCGCATAGACTCTTATTTTGTTTTCCATTCAGCCAGGGCTATCTGTGAGAGAGATGAGAGAGTACAGAGTGGAAAATGCGGGTTGTGAGGACAGAGAGTAACTAAGGGGTGCGGGAAGGCTGGAAGGCTACAGTGAAGTTTAAAAAGTTGAATGTGTACTTATGAGTAGGGGTTGAGGAACCTTGGAGGCTAGTTTGGACTTTGATATGCTGATAGCTGCCAAAGTATAAATCAGTGGAGAGCTGCCTCTCTTTTGCCAGAGGCGAAGAAAATAATTCCTTTTGCTGGACAAAACAAGTTTTACAAGTTCCAGGAAAGCTGCCTTTTATCTAACCTCTAGAAATCCTTCTATAGTCCAGCTTGAGCTCATTTCTGGATAAATGGAGATCCTAGGGCCTACCATAACCAACCCTCAGCAGAAAGAACACTATTGGAGGGATTGGCATTCCAGATCTGAAGCTATATTACTGTAGTAATAAGGGTGGCGGGGCTGCGTCCCCAGCACCCCGGCTGCCTGGCTAGCTCATGCCCGAAATAACAACACACAAACTGTATTCATTTAAACACTGCTTGGCCCTTTAGCTCTAGCCCTTACTGGCTAATTCTGATATCCCGATCAACCCATCTCTAATAATCTGTGAGCACGGGTCACATAGGCTAGGGAAGATTCTAGCCTATGTCCATCCTGGGTCGGAGCTTCATAGCGTGCGTCTGCCTGGGAGCGGGACATGGCATCTCTCTGAGGCGTCTGCTCCCGAGAGGAGAGCTGTGGAGTCTGAGCTCACTTCCTCTTCCTCCCAGTGTTCTGTTCTGTTTACTCCTCCCACCTATCTTCTAACCAATGAGGGCCAAGCAGTTTCTTTTTATTTCACCAATGACCTTCCTCCATCATATTACAGAACCACAGTGATAATATCAATATGACAGTGGCGCAACAGAGACATGAAGACCAAGGAACAAAGCCGAAGACCTAGCAAGAATGTATGTGACCCCAGCCATTCACTATATGGCAAAGAGACCAAAGCCAAACACTGGAGAAAAGAAAGATCTCTAACAAAAGCTGATGGGGAAACTGGACATCCATATGCAGAAGCGTGAAATTAAACTGAGATCTATCTATTATCTTGTATAAAAACAAAATTCCAAGTGAATCGAAGACCTAGACTTGAAATCTGAAACACTGAACCTACTAAAAGAAAACCTAGGCATACCCTAAATGGCATAGGTGAAGAAAAAGACTTCCTGAGTAGGAAGCCATGTGACCAAGAATTAAGTCTAATAATGGACAAGTAGAACTTCATAAAACTAAAAGGTTTCAGTATGGCTAAAGAAACAATCAAGTTAATAGAAAATTCACAGAATGGGAGAGAATCTTTGACAGCAATACAGCTGACATAGGATTAATATTCAGTCTGTATATACAGAACTCAAAAGACAAAAAGGTAAGAAAATAAATGGTCCATTCAAAACATGGGCCTGGAATCTGACTCTCCAAAGCAGAAAAATAATGGTGAAGAGATATCTCAAAAAAAAAAAATGTTGATGATCTCCAGAAATTAGGGAAATGCAAATAAAAAATCTTTGAGATTTTATCTCATCCCAGTCAGAATGACAAAGATCAAGAAAACAATGGGGATGTGGTGAGAAGAAAATCTCATTCATCATCCATCATTGGTAGGGTTGCAAACTTATGGAGCCATAGCCCTCTAGAAACCAGTGTGGTGAATTCTCAAAAAGCTAAAACTAATTCTACCATTTAACTGTGTTACACTACTTCTTGGCCACAGGACTTGACATCCTGTTCCAGAGATACTTGCTCAGACATGTTCATTGCTTCTCTATTTACAATAGCTAGTGTTATGCAGAGCTCACCAGACTCATGACTTTTTATCTCTTTTGCCTTGCACCTCCTGTTTCCTCTTTCTGTCCTCTGGCATCTCTCCTATGCCTAGATTCATCTTTTTTTCTTCTCCCTCTGCTTGTAAGTCCTGCCTAACTATTGGCCATTCAGCTCTTTTTTAAACTAATCAGAAGCTTCCTTGGCAAAGACACATCTTCACAGTATACAAAGTTTATGCCACAACAGGGAACCATTGGTGGGGTAGGGGAGCAGCAAAGAGGGATATAGTAAGGTGCAAGTAATCTGTGAGGAATATGAGGAAAACTCAAAGAGCGGTCTCTAATTAAGAAAGAGGACAGGGAGATAAACGCAGAAGAAGAAGGGTAGAGGGTAAAATAATGAGGAAGCATATCATTAACTATCTACCTGAAGCAAACAAACAAACTACGGTAGACATGAGTCCTTATATAAACATACAGATACAGTTTAAATGAAAGTGTTTCATCTGGACTGATGATGCTCCTTTCCAAGAGCTAAGACCATCTCACAAAAATCCCAACACCAGACAACAGAAGTCCTGTTTTGAGATGTCAGTCAGGGTTGTCAAGAGACTCCCAAAATGTTAAAGGCCTTTGATGTTAGTTGCCTCCCAGAGGTGAAAGGAAAGTCCCTGTTGCTGAAGACATCATACACTTCAGACTAAGGACCCAGAAGCCCCTGTGATAAATCTGACCTGAAAACCAGCTTTCATGGTAGCACAAGGCTTCATGCAAGCTTCCCAAGGAGAGAAGAAGCCAACAATCCTACTCAGTTATGATGTCTATCAACTACAATGATCTATATGTATAACCTTAAGGATGCAGTAGTATCATGCCTACCTTGGGGGTAGCCAACATCTGTCTAAATGAATTTAAGACCCAGACAGCACATAATAAATCATACTCTTGGAAACCTAGGCAACTAACCATGCTTAGTGAGGCAGCCCTCTTATTGGGGCCTGTCCTTGCTTTTCCATTCCCCATTGTCGAGATTCCTCTAATTCTAGTGTGTGTGTGTGTGTGTGTGTGTGTGTGTGCACCTGAGCATGCATGTATGAAGACCAGAAGTTGCTATTGGTGTTTTAAATTATTATTCTTTACATTTTGAGGTATTTTTTATGTGTAAGAGTGTTTTGCCTGCATGCATGTATGTGTATCAAGTGTATGCCTTGTGCCTAAGAAAGCCATAAGAAGGCAGTAAATCTACCATGTGGGTGCTGAGAACAAAACCCAAATCCTCTACAAGAGTAGCAAGTGTTCTTAACCACTAACGATTTCTCAGAGACAGGATCTCTCACTGAATCTGGAGTTAACCATTTAAGCTATGTTGTCTAGTCACTCGCCAGCAAGCCCCAACATTTTCCTGGTTCTGCCTCCCCAACAGGGATTATAGGCAAACACCACCAAGCTTGGCTAATTTCTTGGTGTTGGCAATCAAGTGCTTGTGCTAGTGGGGCTTTTCCACAAGCTTAGTCTTATGTTTCACAAGAATTTAAAGGAGAAGCATTTGAACATCAGCACCTCAGTTTTCCCCATGGAGAATGTGTTCGTTCCCCAGTGGTCTCCTGATGATCACAGAATTCTAAGAGCAACTATGTAATTTTCTCTTCAATGAGGTGGGGGGCAGGGGGCTTCGGGGCACCTTGAAACTGTGCATCATGGGGACTTCTCAGTCCCACACTCCGGCATCAACATTCCTCATTCAACTGCTTATAATTTAATTGGTACTTTGTTGTTTTATTTGAAAATTCAAAGATGCCCTATATCTCTTGCCTTTGATAGTTAGTATTAGCTTTCAACCTGAAAAAAATATATAACCACCCAGGAGCCAGGGCTCTATGCTTACCTGTGGAGAACAACTTTGATTTTGTTAATTGTGGTGAGAAGACCCCTTTATTGTGGGTGGTGTTATTCTTTGGAGAGAGGGTTTGGGGCTGTGTAAAACTGAGAAAGTGTGCTGAGCAGCAAACATGCATTCACTCCCCTTCATTTCCTGATTACCAATGTGATATGAAAAGACAATTTAAGTTTCTGGGGTCCTGACTCCCCAGGATGTTGTCATTATACCTAAAATAAACCTTTCTCCTCTAAGTTCCTTTTGTTAGAGTATTTTATCATAGCAACAGGAAATGAAACTAAAACACTGCCCTCTTAGGACGTTGATGTAGTCTGTTCTCTCTCAAGATTTATGCACTTTCTTTGTGTTTCTTCAAATATGCCTGTTGTGACTTACGATATATCCATGCAATACTCTTTCAAATATAAGTTTGCATCATGACTGAGACTAAATATAAAATAAATGATATTTAGTGGCACTGTGTTTTCACAAACTGACTTTTCACATTATACAGAATCTACTTCTCTTCTGTGATAGGCTAGGAATATGTCAAGCAAGGGTATTACTGAGCACCCTTCTCTAAAGAGAGAAACTGAACCTGTTCCTACAATGAGATCTCAACCCTGTTTCTGTACCTATAGCTCTTCATTGTCCAGATATTCAGAAAAACAATAAGTAGATTCTAAGAATAATAATTATTAAAGACATGCATTATAACAGGACACACGAGGACTGAGGATATAGCTCCATCGGTAGAGCAGCTAGAGTTCTTGCTTAGCATTGGCAAAGTCCTAGTTTTCCCCTACATCACATAAAACAGGTATGGTGATGCACATCTTCAGTGCTAACCCTTGGGAAGCAGAGGCAAGAGGGTCAGAAGTTCAAGGTCATCCTTAGTCACTGATGAGTTCAAGACCAGCTGTGGACAAATAAGAGCATGTCTCAAAACAAAACACTAGTAGACAATACTGCAAAGCTCCTCTTTGTCTCTCTATATGTTCTTTTGAAATACTATGAAGAATTGCCTCACATCTTGATCCTCCTCTTCCTGCCAGTTCTATGGAGTTATCTTGGCCTCTTGTTTGAGTTGCCTAGTGAGAGATCTAGGCTCCCACAGATTCAGTGAGTCTATAGTCCTAGCACTACCTCTGAGCAATCTGACTCCAGGTTCAGAGCCAGGGAAAGAAACACAACCTGAAAGTAAAATCAGAGCCAGGGGCAGGGACACTTTGTCCCTAAACGTAGAGTAAGAGAAAAGTCCCAGAACCCGTAATCTAAAACTAGAAGAATGCACTAAACCCCTAGAATCAGAGCACACCAAAGAAATTTGCTCTGGTCTAAAACTTAGAGTCAAAAAGGTAAAAGGAACGAAAGAAAGAAACACACCTTGGCTCTAGAGTCAGAGCAATCTCTGCCCCTGACACAAAACAAGCCAATCCCTAATAAGGGAAAATGGGTCAATCACTGAGCCCCTAGAGGCTTGAAATTCCCCTCAGGCAGTTACTGGCAGTTGAAAATTGCCCTTAGGCCTAGAAACCCACTTGTAGGGGGCAGTTAGCCCCAAGTGTAGACAGAGGCTGCTCATTTGTTCCTGGCTGTCTAGACTCGAAAATCACACCGAAACTATATTAATTAAAACACTGCTTGACCAATTACTTAGGCATATTGCTAACTAGCTCTTATATCTTAAACTAACCCATTTCCATCAATCTGTGAATCATCATGAGGTCATGACCAACCTACAGGCTCCCATGGGTGTCTTTCTACTGTGGCAGCAAGACATAGCATTCCTTCTCCCCACTCTGCCTACTTTCTCCCAGCATTCAGTTTAGTTTTACTGCCTAGCATTATCCCGCCCTGCTTTAGACCAAAGCAACTTCATTAGCCAACAGTATTCACAGTATACAGAAAGGAATCCCACATCACCCAAGACTCTTCCCCTGTATAAACCATCTCTTTTTCATTTCTATGTGATCCTGTTGCTGCTGCTTCTCTTGTTTTTGCTGCTACTATTGCTACTGCTGTTGTCACTGCTGCTGCTTGGATGGATGGAGGACCCATGTTAACTCACAATAAAGATTCTTTGTTTTTGCTTCTAATACGGTTTGCTTCTAATATGTTTAGGGATCTGAACTTTGGGCATAAAACTTAGCAACTATAGTACAGTCCTATGTGATATGACCAACCACACTCCCCAATTCACTATCAATCTGGAAAAGACATGGGACCTGAAAGATATTTGCTTTATTTCTATATCTTATGCTTTAGGTATTCAACAAACCACTAAAATCCATTATCTGTCTTCATTCCCACAGCATCATTTGGATAATTCCCAAATAAGTCAGACTTCTCATTACTCTCATCTGGACTTGTCTGAACACACCTCTGCTAATCCAAACCCATTAGATGTAAGTACCAGGAAGGTTGGTGACTTTCTCTGTTAGGAACCAAACATCAGCACTAATTGACTTGAGTAATCAGAAAGTCATAGACTAACATAACCAGGAATTCCAGAGAATGTTCGTTTCCTGAGTTTCTTTATGAGTCATTTGGCCAAGCTCTTTATAGGTTTCCCCCACAGAAAGATAGCATCTTCTTCAGATGGACAGTGGGACTTCTATTTGCTTTCTCTTAAGGAGATGATAGTGATGCCTCTGAGTTAAAACATGGCCTCCAGGAAGTGGGGTGGCACTCACAGAACTCAGGAAATAAACTTTCACTGTCTGGGGAAACCAAAACTTGCAGATTCGCTAGATATCCCCACCCTCCTATTTCCTTCTATGTGTCATTTCCACCCCAAGGGTATAGATGCAGTAAACATTTGCTGGGGAGGAGACTGACCAGCAGAGCAGTTGACAGGAGAGTATTAGCCCTGTGGAGCTCCTCCAAAGTCTTGTAGGAGAGCTCCAGTAATTTTTGAGTTATCCCTGCTTCTGTCAGTAGCTCCTGACCAATACAACTGTAAGTAACCCTAATCATTCACTGGTTCATCAAATTAGACATTGATATTTACATTATTTTGCTTTCCTATGGGTCTCCTATCTTAGCTTGTGTTAGTCCAGGAAAAATCTCAAACAACCGAAACTATCAAATTAAAATAAATCCTGATTTAGACAAGGAAAGACTTAATTGGAAAAGTTAATAGCTGTAACAGGTAAGGCAAGAGCTGTTGCAATGAAAAGAATTTTTTATGAGAGACCCGTATGCACCAGATAGGCAGAAAAGCACACTTCTCTAACGAGAAATAAATGAGACTGTGGGAGCCCACAGAAGTGGATCCATTCCATCTTTACAAAGGTCAGAGAGTTCAGACCTATTCTTGCTCCTTCAAGGTTATATGACAGGAAGTTTGACCTAAGGTGTGGCTACTAACAGGATGTGTTGACCTAAGATGTGTTTACCTAATGCTTTGGGTATTGAGAAGGTAATTACTTGTTTGGTCATTTTATCTTAGTGAAGAAGCCTTTCGCCTTCACCCTCCTCTTTGGATTGGAATATGTAAAGACTATGAGAAATAAATATGAGGCAAATCTCAGTATTCAGTGGATGTCATCCCAACTCTATCTGTTGTATCTTGTCTAATTTTTTTTTTAAATCATACTCGCATGGACGAATATGTTGGGCAGGACCTAGAACAATATAGGAAAAGTTCAAGTAGGCAGAGGAACTGGGAGAGCCAACAGACAAAGTGAGTCATCTCATACCAGTCCACTCTCTGCAGGACATTACAGGTAACTTGTATGCAGATGAACACAGGGTGTGGACCAGAGGGTAGGAATGTTGGAGGATGTATAATTAGTTATAATCCAAATCTATACACCAAGCATCTTCTGCAGATTGGTTAACAAATATGAACAGGACAGGAAAAAATTTATTGAGGCAAGACTAGTAATGAAGTTGATATTGGTAAACAAGAAATTAGATAAGAGGTGACCAAGAAAACTGTAGCTGGTTTTGGGCAGCTTTGTCTCCTGATGGTCAGAATGACCCTTTGTGGCTAAAAATTCTTAAAGTTGCAACTAGGTTGTTACTGCTCTATCAGATATGAAGGAAAAATACTAGAATATTCTCCCAAATATACACATGGACCATAGGTTCACATCCTCAAAAGACCTGAAGTGATTATGTCACCCACGTTGTGGTTTGGTAACCCCTTATGATTGTGGGCTTCTTTATAACACCGTGGAAAGAAAAGAAAGTCTGGTTCACCATTAATTGGGGAGGATAAAGGGGTCACTTGTCCAATGAATATGATACCTGCCTCATAAATATTATTTAAAACCTACAAACACTTCTTTAAAAATCACAGTTGGTTGTTTGCCTTGGGGTGACCTACTGCTATCTCTCTTTGGAATGTTTGTTTTGCTTAGCTTTTCTCAACAATCTGCTTGAATTGTCTATGTATTTTGGTTGAATTCATTTCTTTTTTTTTGTTTGTTTGTTTTTTGTTTTGTTTTTTTGAGACAGGGTTTCTCTGTGGTTTTGGAGCCTATCCTGGAACTAGCTCTTGTAGACCAGGCTGGTCTTGAACTCACAGAGATCCGCCTGCTTCTGCCTCCCGAGTGCTGGGATTAAAGGCCACCACCGCCTGGCTTGAATTCATTTCTTAATGAAGACAAAAGCCAAGAGAACAGCTGAAACAAAGTGAATCTGTTGTAATCTGGTGACAGACAAACAAGGAACATCACCAGCCAAACATATGATATGAGAAAAGTGAGACCAGGCAGCAGAGGTCAATGGCTTTGGTCAAGCTAAGATGTCCTTCTTTTCAGGAAGTTCTCTTTGTTTTACTGAGATAGGGTCTTTCGTGTTTACCTAGGCTTGATGACTCAGCTGCATTGATTGGCTATCAAGCTCTAGGCTTCTTCGGACCTCTACTTCCCTAGTACTAGGATTTTGCTGTTACATGCAACTTTTTCATGGAAGTTATGGAAATCAAACTTTAGTCCTTATGCTTGCCATCAAGCATTTTACCAACTAAATTTCTGCCCTGGTGTGGGATGCCCTTTTGTATGTTGTGACTATGTTTTACTATCATTGGTTAATAAAGAAGCTGTTTCACTTATGGCAGGATAGAATATATCTAAATGGGAAATCCAATCAGAGAGACAGGGAGAAAGAAGGTAGAGTCATGGAGACACAAATAGCCACCTGAGAAGCAAGATGTAAAGTAACAAGCCACAAGCTTCATGGTGAAATAAACTAATAGAAATGTGTTAATTTAGTTGTAAGAGTTATTAATAATAATCCTGAGCTAATAGGTCAAATAGTTTGTAATTAATATTAAGCCTCTGAATGATTATTTAAAAATGACTGTGGGAACTTGTGAGCTGGAGAGAAACCCATCTAGCGGGACCAGGTGGGACAGCAAAAAGTCTGCAGCTATACTCAGGGTACCTTTCAGGCTGAGTCTTTTACTTTCTGTATCTGTCCCTCCAACTTATGGGGTAAAGATTGCTAATGTCACCTCTCATTCCTTTATCTATTAAACAAACATTATTGGAGGGCCTTTTTTTTTTTAAATCAGGGAACATTATAGACAATTGTCCTACCTCTGTCTCATGCAGGTGACATTCTAGGCATAGAAAGCTATCAGTCAATATAAAGGTAGCTAAATAAGATCAATACACAGTGTCCTAAAGACTTTTTCTAAGATTAACAAAGAACAGATAGTCAACAGAGGAAGGGACATTAGGACCAAAACGAGATAAGGAATAGAACTCAATCTAGTGTCCTTAGCAAACTGCAAGTAAATCAGACTTCAGAGATGAAGATTCACTAAAAAGGTTTTTGAGAGAATAAAATAAGTCCCAGGTTGAGGAAAAAGGCAACTTGTGTGTCTCCCACATGGCAGTGAGTAGGGTGAGATCAGTGTGGAAGAGCAGAATGAGACAGGATGGGAAGGAAATGGGAGGCAGCTAAAGCAACTCTGACCATGCTTGTGGGCCTGTTCTGCACTCTGATTCCATGGCAAATAGGAAACTAATATGGCGAATGTGATAAATGGAAGCTAAGCCCTGCTGTCAGTTGAGAGTAGATTACAGCTAAAGCAAGAGCAGCAAGCCTGGTGCCAAACGTCAGTCATTGTCTCAGAGTGACTATGACTCCTCGGAGTTTATGAGAAGTCTTCAGCTTCAAATTCCATTAAGGCATAGTAGAGGGTTTCCTGAGGTCCCAGGCATAATAAAGAGAAAGACAGAAGTCAAGGATTGCTCTTGGGCCAAGTATTAAAATACACAGCTGGTGAAAGAAAGGTTGAAAGGAAGGTCAGGACTCATTTGGGCTGTGCTTCCATTAGACAACCATGGGCAATGACCCTGACACTGAGTGCCACCTCTTCTGTCTGACTTGTACACTGATTCCCAATTAGAATGCATTCATCTTCTATCTTTTTCACCTAATCATTTCTTCTCTAAATTCCAGATCAAACCAAAATTATCACATATGGAAGCCACCCTTTATGTAACTTCTATAAGAGAAAAAATGTTTCTTCATTTAAATGAGAGTAGTTTCAGTCAACAAAGTTCTCATGAATTTAATACTAAGTGAACACTTAGTCTGTGACTGTCTACTAGAAACTGCCGAACAGTAGAAAAAATCAGCAACATGACTACTCTGGCAGAAATTTAATACCAGATGAAATAAAGAAAGTCAAGAGATAAATGATAAAAGTTTCCAAATGTAAATGATTGTGACAGAGCAATATCATTGAGATACTACATAACGATATGCCCAGGGGCTCTGCCTGTGGTGATGGAGTAAGAAGCAACCTCTAGGAACCCATGATAGTGGGAGTAAGAAGAGGAAAAGTAGAAAGGCATCAGATGTTCAGAGAGGGAAAGTCAGCTATTAAGAGAGATCCTAACTGAGGGAAGAAAATATGCAATTAGCTGTGTGGGGAAAAGTGTGGCATGTGACTAGAGCAGCTTTCAGGAGAAAAAGACTTGACTTTAACACCCCAGAACATGTGTGGGCTGGTTAGTAATGACAGTGGCTTGTTCCTCCATGGCACAGTGAAGTCCATCACAGGAAGGTCTGTGGTTTCCCCTGCAGGTGAGAAACATCATCTTTTCTTCCATTCAAGAACTAATATCTTTCTTTCCTCTTGTCACTCCATCCCTCCTTTCTCTTCCCCTTGTTCTTCTTCCCTTCCTTTCTTGAATTATATAGTTAATTTATTCTTTGATAATGCTGTACATTTATAGAAACTGTTCTGGACCGTTCTGGTAACATTCATCTGTCTATCTCCTTTCCCCTTCACCATGTCTCTTCCTCCCCATGCCATATTTATGATTTTTGTTGTTTATTTGTGACCTAGTAAGTATGACCAGGGCCACTTAAATGGCCATGGTTGTAGCACTTTCAACTGGAACGTAAGGAACTTGTCAATGGTTGTGTCTCTGAAGGCAATGACTTCTCCAGCAGCCTTCACAGCAATTTGTTCTCCTGGTTTGGGCAGGGCTCCATGACCCTTTCCCCAGCTACAGCTGAGTATTTAGGTGCTCAGTCTTCTACAGATGCTATGCAGGCAATCCCTGCTGTTGCGTTCATGAGTGCAACAATCACATAATTCCAAGAAGATAGCTTTACAGCCTTCCTCTCATCTGGCTTTTATATTCATTGTCTCTTCTTTCACAGTCGTGTCTCAGCCTCGGAGAGAATGATATGGGTGTCACTTTTAAGAAAGAACATTCAATATCACTTGTTCTCATCACCTTGACCAACCAGTCATCAGCCACTCCTTGCTACAGATTGAAGTTTCCATCACCAAGGCTGAAGACAACACCAATCCAAGAGCATAAACCAGTTTTTCTTTGATTTTTTTTTCTTTGTTGGGGGAAGAATAATGTCTCATTATGTAGGCCTGCATGATTATTATCTGGAACTGTCTGTTTTTTCATTTGTTTTCTTTCCTTTCTTTTCTCTCCCTTTTGTTGAAAATCTTATTTTTTTTACCTGTGTATGCAGGCACAGGTGCCTCTGTGTGTGTGTGTGTGTGTGTGTGTGTGTGTGTGTGTGCGTGCGTGCGTGCACTGTGAGTGTATATGTCTGCATATCTGTGACTGTTTGTGCTTGTGGGTTTGTGTATCTGCGGAGGCCAGAAAACACCATCAGATCATCTGGAGATGGAGTTACAGGTTGTTGTGAGCCATCCGACATGGGTTTAAGGAACCAAAGTTAATCTTTTGGAAAAGCCACCTCCCCAGCTGTTTGGCTAGGCAACCTATGGTGGCCTCAACTTCACAGGAATCTTCCAGTCCCATCCTCCTCAGTGCTCGAATTATAGAAGTGTGCTATCACACCTGGCTCCTTTCTAGAACTTTCCTCTTGATAGAGATCATGCGTGTTTGTGAACATGTATTAATTTAAATTTCTACACAATTTAAGGAGATAGCCTCAAGATCACTAATAGTAACTATCTGCTATATTTTTTCTAGTCAACACCTTGCAATGACCCTAGGAAAATTGCCCTCAGTTTTCATGATGCACCCAAAGTTGCTGTTGCTTCATTATATGTACACTTGGAAATGAGACTTGGGTCACATAGATGACATTCCAAGTATACAAAGAAGGCAAAACTGCTTTCTGTGTATACTCCTGTCTGTAGCAATACAGTAATAATCCAGTAATAATCATAGGGTCATTCCAAAGCCATGTCCCTGCAGAGACCACTGCTACTTCCTCTGTCCAAACTCTAGCCCCAGTGACCAGTGTCACTGTAATTAGGCATGGAGTGGATACTTATGTTGGGCAAGATAATGCTGTTTTCTAAAAGGAATAATGAATGTATAGAATAAGTTGTCGAACAAAGAGAATCTACTGGGGCATGTGAAATTAAAAACTTGCCAGAAGGTCAAAATTAATTTTGGAAACATTGGTGGAACAAAGAGTTTCACAAAAAGAAAACCGGAAAAAATAAAAGCTGCATGAACTCAGCAAATAAAAGGGGAAAACGTGTACCTGGAGGGTCTCTTGCCTTTGCTGGTTCCAGAACTTTGATCCTGACTTCAGCTCTTTGAGAAAGTCAAGCCTAGAGGAGTTCCTTCCTTTGGACCTAGTGTGGTGTGGGCAATGGAGGCAAAGTGAGGCTTGGTGGGTCTCAGACTGAGTAGGGGCCTGGAGCAGTCCAAGACCACCCAGGGTTTTCCAGAATCAATGGCTGCTAGAGGCAGAATGGAAGGAAGTGATTTCTGATGTTAGACAGGGAGTTAACGACCACTGATGCACCACTGTCAGTCTCTCCTGAAAGCATAGTTGCCCTCAGAGAAGAGAACACAGCATTGCTGAGTTCTGAGGCCTCCTCTCTCCTCTGCTCCCAGCAGCTGACAAATCTCATCAACAGGACAGCTGAAAATACAGGATCTGGTTCTTGTGGGCATGCATGTGTGTGTGTTCATGTCTGTGCGGATACACATATGTGTGTAGGTTTGTATACACATGCATGTAGATGCCAGAAGCCAGCCTCAGTTGCCATTCTTTAGATATTATCTGTTTACCTTGTTTTTGAGACAGGTAAACTGGTCTACAGCTTGCAAAACAGGCAAGTAGGCTGGCAAACGACCTTCAGAAATCTGCCCGTTTCCATTGTTCCAGTGTACACTCAGCTTTTAGAAAAATGTGATTTCTGTGGAACAAGAGATGACTTGCTTTCTTTACTGAGCCATTTTCCTAATCCCAGTTTCTAGGTTTTAGGGAGTTATTTTCATGTCTTTCCTTCATTTCAATAACACTTAATGTAATAGAGATGTTAAGCACTTTGATTTACACTAATCGTATTCTCTGTGCATGTATGAATTATATGTACTTATATTTCTGGATCATAGCATCTCTGTATATAGAAATACAATTTGTCAATACCTCATAGGGTACTCCATATACATAATCTTCCAAAAATATCGGTTTCACTGGAGTCCAAAGAAGGCAGCAGACCTCCTGGAGTTGGAGTTACATCAAATTCTCACTCACCTGATATGGGTGTTGGGAACCCAACACTGATTCTCTGAAAGAATAGTAATGTCTGTTAACCACTGAGGCATTTCACCAGCCCCATATACATATATGCACACATACACACATATACACATATGTAAATTCATGTTCAAGTATATGTATAGTCAGAAATATTCAAAATCATAGTTTCATATAAACATATAATATTTAAATTTATCAATAAAATGGACAAAGAAGAAAGAAATCCCTGTAACTCCATGACAACAACTTGTATTTGGTGGCGTACTCCATTTCATTGCTGTTTGATTTTATCTCTGCCTTTCATTGAGCTTGGTAGCCCTTCATGGATTCTCTGAATTTCTGTAATTTGAAAATTTCTCATTTCCTACTTTAAAATAATGTCAGATAGCTCAACTTAGTGGTTAAATCTGCTTTTCTGGAACCATGTTGTTTGACTCTACTTATGGAGCACAGTGGGCAAACAGAGGGAGTCATAGTTCCCTGAGAATGTTTGTTGTATAATTGACCATGCTCATTGCAACAACCCTTCTTCACAATAGACTTCTCAGTAGACCCACCAAGACTTTGCCCCAGCCTCATGATCCCTGCTCATGTGGCCAATCACACAAGTCCTTCTTCAGAATCTACTTCTGGCAAAATTCAATCTAAGATCCACATTAGTAGGGATTAAAATAATTTTTCCACTTTTGTTGCTGAGCGGCAGGGCTGTGTCCAGCCACTCTGTTGAAAGCATACATTATGGCTGCATAGTATTTGACTGAGGAGAAATCAAGGCATGTTTTGCTTGTGTTGATATTGAGTATTATACTATTTTTCAATTTCTATGGTAAAATATTTTCAGTATGGATGAAATGTCTTCAATGAAACCTTTGAAATATCAAATACGATTTCCACAGTTCAGTTCTCAAATAAGGAGTGAGTGGGTCAGCAAGCAGAGTCTCTTGAGTGCAGATTGTCAGTTGTGCTTCCTGGAAGTGGCTACTTGGTCTAAAAGGTAGAATTCTCTTATTTGTGATATGACTAATCTCACAAAGTTGTCATTTTATTGAACCTGTCTTCTCTACAAAGACTGAACTAATTTCCCAGGGCAAGTTTTAATTTGGGGGGCAGACACCGTGGAAGTAAAGAGCCCTAACCATGCAGCCAATTAGTTCCATCCCAGCGCTGCATCTTCCCTTACCTTGTTATTAGTTTAGTCTAACTCAGGAATCTCGGAATAAACTCCTGGAGAGCTGCCAGTAAAATCCTTGCAGAACTAGCTATGCCTTTCTCCACAGGATCCACAGCACGCTTCTTATGCCTTTGGGTGTCATTTATCACACACAGCCTTCTAGAAAAGAAAACAATTATGCTTGCATGCATACTGCAGCTTACTTGCATGAACAACATTCACAACAAAATGAAGGTCTTACATATGTTTAAAAAATGTATGTGTTTACCACATTACTGATATAAATAATTTATTTATTGCTGTTACTATGATAATGATATGGTAAAGAAAATTATACTAATATCATAAAAATGCATCTATTGATCAACTACAAAGCCCCAAGTCTTTTACATGGTAGTTATTCAGTTGGGATGATTGATGACTAAGAATTGTCATCTAATTTTATGGATACAGTGAGTGTGAATGTATGGGAATATAGACAGAGACTGTGCTTTTGATTCGCAGCTGCTCAGACCTGAATAATCACACAGAAACTATATTAATTATAACACTGTTTGGCTAATGGCTTAGGCACATTTCTTTCTTGCTCTTACATCTTAAATTAACTCATTTCTATTCATCTATGTATCACCACAAGGCTGTGGCTTACCAGTAAATCTTTCTCCTTCAGTGGCTACGTGACATCTCTCCTTGACTAGCCTGCTCTATCTATCTATCTATCTATCTATCTATCTATCTATCTATCCATATATCATATTTCCCATCTGACTTTACTCTGCTAAGCAATTGACTAAAACAGCTTTATTTGTCAACCAATAAAAGCAACACATATACAGAAGGACATCCCACATAATGTGAAGATAGGACATGAGGATGCAACTTTATTTAGAAAACATCTTTGCAAATGTAAATAATTTTTTTTTAATTTTAATAATTTTAAAAGTCTTTTTTTCATTTTATGTGTTTGAATGTTTTACCTGAATGTATGATGTATGTGCATACACCATGTGTGTGCTTAGTGCACACAGAGGCCAGAACAGAGCACCAGATCTCCTGAACTGAAGTTGTCATGTGGGTGCTAGGAATTGAACATAAGTTCTCTGACAGGATAACCAGAACTCTTAACTTCTGAGACATTCTCCAGCCTGTGAAATTTAGTGATTTTAAATTTATAAAATTCTTGATTTTAATGTTTTAGATAAATTTTTCTTAAGAACCCCTTTATTGAGGACTGTTGACATCAGTGTCCCTGAATCTGTTACCTAGAATGACATGGTTTCAGCATGAAGATGTTTTAGGGATCATGAGTGTATTTTCTTCTTTTTCATTTTTAAATTACATTTAAATTATAAATTTAAGACCATTTGTGATCTTAATTTTATAAAAATGTTTTTTAGTTTTGTTATATTGGTCTTTTAATTTATTACTATTTGTTTTAATTTTAAATTAGCATGTAATGTGTCTGATAACATTGGGGCATTATTTTAAACAAAATATGTTTTTGTGAAAGGAAACTAAGTAATTAAGGCGAAGTCATCCTGAATTTGGGGGAAAGATAAATGACTCTTCTATTAGATTGCTTGCCTTTTTTCTTACACATGAAACCATGTCTCATGTACATAAAGTATATGCATTCTTTCAAAGCCCTTTTTAGTAAATGCTGTACTATACAAAGAGGAATGGAGGCAAACGCAAGAATGAAGTTCATGAGAATGGAGTCAAAGCACATGATCATGCTGCCACAAGCCACTGAAAGTCAGGAGCCACCAATGATATCGAAACAGGAAGGTTGAGTTCAGAAGTGTTGACCTGCTAACTCCTTTATTTTAGACTTGTAGCATCCAAAAATAAAGCTCACACAATCTTTTAACTTAAAGTAAACCAATTTTATGCTCATTATTTTGGCAGTCCCAGAAAGAATCAAATCCATAGGAAAATGAAAGTGCTGGCATATCAGTTCACAACTGTGAGCTCCCACATGCTAGCCAGAGTGTGGGGAGCTCTATATCCTGATCTTCCAGGACAAAGAACACATTCTGTCACACTGTGTGCATAGGACAGAAGGAACCCTTCAGCTTGTACAGATGCAGAGAATGGAGAAGACATGTCTATCGATGAAAACACATGCCACATTATTTTCGTGTTGATATGTTTTCTTCATTTGAGTAACAGTTGGTATTAAATCTTCCCAGGCTCAATTATTACAATGTTTCTGTTACAACAAGCAATTAATTATCTGTCTTTTCCCTATCTAGAACAGTGGTTCTCAACCTGTGGGTGTGACCACAACAGCAGGAACTGCATTAAAAGGCCATAGCATTAAGAAGGTTGAGAACCACTGGTCTAGAATGTGAGTCTTCTCGGTGTGAAAGGATTTGTGCACAGAATTTCACCCATGATTGTGGACCTGGGGAGCAGTCCAGAAATGATGATTTAACTTGAAGTCTGGGAAAAGGAATTGTAATATCCTAACCCACACATTTTCTTCATCAACCTCCCAAGATTATGAGGGCCCTTGACTCATTCTGCCACTCATCCTAGCTGTGCTATATAACTCAACACCACTAACATATACTCCCTTATCAGATTATTCTTTCCTTTTCTGCCTTCACAGCCACACATGTGTGTGTTTGTGCCTGGCTCGCCATCTCTCAAGCCCCTCACTCTCATTCTTTGCAGAAGAGCTACGTATTTTATACCTCAGAATTTATCTCTAATCTCCCCACATAGTTTACTTTCCCTGGTTGCTTGCATTCAGAGGCTTCATGGCACTATAATGAAACACCTGAGACAATTTATGAAGTAAAAATTTTATTTAGATTATGATTCAAAATCACCCTATTTCAAAGTGACTGACACCTTTATAAGAAAAAAACCTAAACATGGACCCTTATAGGAAATGTCACAAAAACACTAGCATAGAAATTGGCAAAATATATCTATAAACTAAGTTGAGTCCTTAGGAATCTCGAGAAGGCCAATTTCTAGGTGAAGTTTCAGAAACGAGTAATGTTGAGGAGTTCTGGGAGGCACAATATTAAGATACTATATATACAACAATAAAAGTGATAAAATATGATTACATAAAACACATCGAAGGATGCCCCATATCTTATATTCTGCAAAATAATTGAATTTGTTCTCTAGCTAAATATTTATACAAAAGACCTAACCTATGTCACTGAAGGGAAGACTGAGGCTTGAAGATGCTCAGTTACTATTCCAAGACATATGTATGATTCCCAGGACTCTACGGTTCCAATCAAGGATCTCTGCACTCATGAACATGAGCATTATTCCATACAGATGTCTTAGGAACTTCTTGGCATCCAAACTAGGCAGTCAAGCTCTGATGAAATCCAAGGAATTACCTCAAGACCAAAGTGACATAAAATCAACAGTAGGAAGCAACACTAGAAGTTACACCTTTGTGTACTACAGCAAGGTTCAAGGCAAAGATTGTGACTGTGAGTTGGTCTAAAATTTCTGCAGTTCTTCAATCTAACTTGGGCTGTTCTGGGACTGTATATATGTGAACAGATGTGGCAATCTATAGGCTTTCTAGAGAAAAAGAGAAGAGTGCCTCAAGCACAGAGTAGTGTGCTGCTCATCTGGGCACATGCTTGAGTCATCAGGACACAAGGATGCTAAAACATGTAGAACAAACTAGAAAACCATGCCAGTTAACATGGGTCTCTGCACACAACTGAAACAAGTGGCAAATTTTAGAATTGCTGGTTTCTTGTTGAGTAGATCCTTAATTCTGAATATTAGAATGAAACAAGAAGGGATTATTTGACATTTGTTACAGTCCACTGCCTCCGCAGAAGGAGAATCCTGGCAACCAAATCATTTTTCTTTTAGTGAGAACAAACAAAAAAAGCTTTACCTGCAAAATCAAAAAAAAAATGCTACCCTTAAAAATTATTTTAAGGAATTCAATGCAGAAGGCAAGCTGAGTAAAGTGGAATTGCTCTTGGAGACAAACTGAGACACCTGTGGAAAGACGAGAATGAGAAGTTAGCAAAAAGTACAGACTCAACTGTCCAAAGTGCTAAGAACACGGATGCTGAGTGCTCAAGCATAGATGGGACACCTACTCCAACCCAGACCTGCCTCCCCAAGGCTCAGTGAATATTGCAGAAGAGGGGTCAGGAGGGATGTGAGGCAGAGGATGGGGAGGAGTCATAAAATGTTGTGTTCTGGACGTGGTATCAATACAGCACACATAAACTCATAGCAGCTTTAGTTACCTACACAAGATTGAGCTAGTCAAGAATTCCAGCAGAGATAAGAAAAAGTCTACTGAGGTACCAACCTAGCTGAGGAACTGCAGAAAGTTGATGGCTGCTGAGGAAGGAAGAGCCACTCTTCTTTAGGGGTATCCCCTGGTAGGTTCCTCAGATCGAGTGCAAGACCCTGCATTCATTCATCTACGAACAGTACTGGTTCAACTAAATAATCCAGAGCCGCAAGATCTCAAATGAGGGACAAAGTATGAACACAGCTGGAATGCTGAGAGGACTCACCAGGTGGAAAGTTCAAAGACCCAAGTCATGCCAGACAAACTTATCTTCAGCAAGGCACAATCCCCCACAGTGCTCCTACGATTTTATTTTGCTGTAGTTTTATTTGTGGGATTCTCAAAAATTTCAAGTGTAACTGGAGGTATTCAGGATCAGGATCCGATCTGGCAGACTTAACAGCTTAGACTTGGCTACCTGTTCTCAAAAGGCCAACTAGAGACTGAATAGTGGAGGGGCCATATAAGAAAGGGGATGTATTCAATATTACACATCGAGAAGAGATACAAACAGACGCAAGCCCATCTTCAGAGCAGTGTGATGCAGTTCAGGTTAAAAAGGATGGCAAGAGATATGAATAGCTAAGCAGTCCTGGTCAAGTTGTGGTCCTACCCATCAAAGTTAGGGCTACTGTTTTCCCTTCAAAGATTTTCAGAGACAAGTTCCTGTTTCAACTGGTACTAGGATTCAGTCTTTTTCCTCTCACAAGTCTGCTGGAGAAACTCCAGTTCCTTGCAGTGCATTTTATCAACTGTCTTCTAGCTGAAGAGAGGAACCAAGTTTCTCTTTTATAGATTCTTTATTGATTGTGTATGTGTGTGTTTGTGCATGCGTGCATGCATACACACTCACACATTCACATACACACATGAGCACACTATGTGCAAGTGTTCACAAAGGCCAGAAGAGAGTATCAAATCCCCAGGAGTTGGAGTTATAGGTAGCTGTAAGCTGCTTGATAAGGTACTGAGAACCAAACTCATGTCCTCGACAAGGTTCTCTTCTGGCCTCCACAGCTGCCCACACTCACATATGCATGAACACGTAGAGAAACAAAAATAATACTCTTTTTGAAGATGGAGTTATTCCCTGGGTTTATTGTTTCTGCATTCCTTTGTAAGATGCATTTTTTACAGTGAGAAGCATATAGAAAATATTGAGAGATGGACTCTAACCAGAGCTGTTCACAAGGCACAGCAAAGTTGTGCATCCCACTTCAATCCTCCCTTGGCCTCTCTCAACACTGGGAAACAAGCTTTATTCTGTACTTGGAATGCTATTTTTCTCACCATGAAGAAGACCAATAACTCTTTCTGAAACAGAAAACAAGATCTGGAGGAAAGGATGGGACTATTTTTAAAACTATAAAATGATTGTGAAGGAGGCCCTATTGGCTGTCTATGTAGGAGGAAGATATAGTATTTATTCCTCAATATGTGGTCATCCAGAAAGTATACATTTTATGATGGCTTTGAAGCAGGAACACAGAAGGCTGCTGCTCTGAAGGGAAGAAAGGAGCCACCTTTCCCACTGCTAGTAATCACAGTTACTGTAATAAGACGTGGAAAACATTTTTCCATTTGTTCTGTAGTTGAAAATTAAGGCCTGCATTCAAAAGACAGCCATTAACAAATGGGGTCATAAGTACTCCCCCAAAGGCTTACAGAAACTGATGGAAGTACTTTGAATGATCTCTTACCACTGAATAATGTGTCAATCCAGGATATAAAATGAATGGCTGAGGAGGATGAACAGAAAGAAAAACAAAAAATAATTTTTTTCAGTGTCTTTGGTCTTCTGGAGAATGTATGTAAGGTACTCAAACCATCCTGGGAGGAATGAAGATGTTCTATGTGTTTTTAAGTGTGTGTGTGTGTGTGTGTGTGTGTGTGTGTGATGTATGTATGTATGTATGTATGTTTGCATGTTCCTCTGTGCGAGTATAAATAATCGTGTGCCATAGCAGGAGCATGGAGGTCAGAGGACAAACTTGGAGGTTAGCACTCACCTTTTGCCTTGTTTGGAAAAGAGTCTTTTGTTTTTCCTTGCATACTCCAGGCTTTTTGGCCTGTGAGCTTCTGGGCATTCTCATTTCTCTGTGTCCCATCACTCTACAGGAACGTTGGGACCACAAATGTGTGTGCAACTATATCAGGCTGTTATGAGTATTCTGGAGAAGCCAAACTCAGTGGCAAATGTGTTACTCACTGAGCCACCCATTCAATTGAAACTATTGTAAAGAGACATTTGTGCCCCTCTCTTTGACTATCAGACTACCGGACAACAGACTCTAAGAACTGGAATTTCCCCAATACTTTCACATGAGGAGAGGGTAAGAATGAAGCCTGCTGCCAATGTCAGGGGGAATTTGGTTCTTAGAAAGAAACTGCACATGGTTCTGACAAATTGTAAGTGGCCTTGCAAGAGTAACTGGAGCTGAGACAATGATGCAAGAGGGATCACACTCTGTCCTGGACTGACCTGGACCGCTTAGTTATTCATAATGCTTGTCTTCTTCTTCAACTGAACCCTCATGTCAGGGCATTAAAGATGAACTTAGGAGTTTAGCAGAACTATCTGTCTTTCCAATGTGAACACATTGAGTAAGTCTCCTTTCTCTGCCCTTTTCTGTTGTTTGTTTAATTGACCTGTGGTTGTGAAGCCGGTTTATTAGGTCTGCCAATGCTCAGTCTCTGGTCCTCACAACTCTGATAATGGAACACACAAAAAAAAATTGACTTTCACCTTACCCTGTGAGGGATCCATCACCATCATATTACCCTAAGCAATGGTAGGCAGGGAAGATCTCCAACCTCCATAGGTGAAGTCCCCTGCAAGAGAAGAGCAAGTATTTGACTTACATGATCATCCCCTGATGGCCAGAGATACCAGGATCCCCTAATCCTCCATGTTATCCTTCATGCCTCCTCTGGGCACTGCCAGCCTAGAGTTCTCAGTGGTCATGGTGTCTGTGGCCAGCAATGCTAAGGACAGAGACTGCTGTCCTCCTTCCTCGTGTGTCATTACCAGAGTAGCGCTCTGAGTAGCACTCATCAAAATGAAAAGTGAGCCCCTCTGTCCCAGAACACCAAACCCACTACAGGTTCTTTGTACCCTAACATCACCCTAGGTGGAGACGTTGGTCGTGTACAATTTTGGACACAGCCAAATGTATGTTTCTCTAAAGGTGAGGCTTCAGACAAATGTGTGCTGAAGACACGTGGACATCTCTCTAGGAAAGTGCAGACACCTGAACAGCCTGCTTGTGTGCAGATATCATCAGAAAGGAAAAGAGGGGCTGGGCCCTACTGGGCTGGTTGGGCGGGGTGGGACAGAGGGGCCTGCTTTGCGGTAGCTGCACCCTATGTAGTGTCCCACTAGGGTTCTTCACATTCCTGGCATGAGGCTTCCAGAAGAGGGAGAGTAAAGACATGTGAGAGAAGCTGTCCCCAGTCTTTCAGCAATGTTTTCAGCTCAGTTATAATCATTGATCTTACCATTCTTATGTGATTGGATTCGCATGCGACCCAGGACTGATTTAACAATTGCATTTATTACTTTGTGCACTTTTGTGACAAAAGTCATTTAAAGAAGGAAGAGCTAATTTTGTCTCGGTGTTTTATGATACAGTCTACCGAGGTGGGGAAGGAGGATGGCAGGAGCATGAGGTATCTGGTCACATGGTCACACTGCAGATGGATGCTCAGTCTGATTTCTCATTCTTATTTTAGGCACCCCACAACTGATAGAAAGGTTCTGCCCACATTTAGGGTGGGTCTTTCTAAGTCATTTAGTCTAATCTAGAAACTCTCTAGGAGGCACGCCCAGAGGATTGTCTCCTAGGAGGTTTAGATACTGTTTCTAGCCATCTATATTAACCACCATAGTAACCATATGTAAACAAACACCTAAGGACTTCGTGTATTCATATGTGTAAAGGTATGTGGGCGTTTGTCTGCATATGCATGTGGAGGCCATAAGTCACAATCTATCACATGTTCAACAGACACTGTCCACCTTGGGTTTTTTTTTTTTTTTGATGAAATATGTGTCACTGATCTGAAGGTCACCAAATAGGCTAGGCTAGCTCTCCCATCAGCACCAGTGGCCTAGCGCCCCCCCTTCCCCCAGTACTGGGACTACAATGGGATATCACCACACCAGACTGGTTTTTTGTTTTGTTTTGTTTTGTTTTTTTGATTTTTCGAGACAGGGTTTCTCCGATGAGGACCACTGTCAGACAGATGTGTGCGCGGTAATGAGATGGCATATATAACCAGAAAGCTGGAGTGCAGAATAAGGGAAGAGATGAGTGCTGCAATGGAAATGCCACGTGCCAGTGTTTGGAACTCTGGGTATCTGGAAAGTCAGTGTGGTGGGCTGTATTCGATAGTGAAGGACAGTGAGAACTAACACTCTGACAGCCTTTCCTGTGGTTCAGCTCAGCGACACCTGCACCAAGGTTCAGGGCCCTCAAGTTCTCCTCTCATGGTATATTCCCCTGCATGCATCTGCCCCTTGGTTTTGATGAGAATTAAACTGGTAAACTGCCTGGTTTAGGTTTTTATTTATAGCCTCTGAAAAGGGCTAAGTCAGACTAGACTTGAAATAACAGTAGACCAAGGTTACAACATAGTACTCGATGATTTTATTTGGTGCTTAGATACATATAGCTATAAGGAAGCAGTAACTAGTAGCTACAATAAAACAAAAAATCACT
Organism: Microtus oregoni; assembly: GCF_018167655.1. Classification (NCBI taxonomy): domain Eukaryota; kingdom Metazoa; phylum Chordata; class Mammalia; order Rodentia; family Cricetidae; genus Microtus; species Microtus oregoni. Next base: position 47,126,186 of record NW_024543062.1, read on the forward strand.
GACTATTTCAGAAAATATTGAAAATAGCAATGCAAAAATACAGATTCTCCATGAAGAGCACATTCCAGTTCCTACTGACCAAAGGATGATTGACACAAATAAGGAAAATATACTGAAAAGTTCTAATGATTTCTTTTCAGAGCTGACTGTGGTCCCAAAGCTAGGGAGGCAGATGCAGGCTAATACCTGTGAGTTTGAGGTGAGCCTGTTATACATAGTGAAACTCTCTCTCAAATATGTAAACGCAATATTTCTTTTCATGTTGTTAAAGAAGAAAGAATTAACACAAAACCATTGCAGGTGTTTCTTAAAATTTCTATTTTATATTTTAATTATTTTTATTTATTGTGTAAACATTTGAAAGTCTTTGTGAGTGTAGGTGAACACTTATTGAGGTCAGAGGACAAGTTATAAGAGTCAGCTCTCTTCTGCAGCATGGGTTTCAGGAGAGAAACTTAGGTCATCAGGCTTGACTGTAAGTACCCTTACTGAGCCCTCTTCCCACGCTAAATTAGGTGTTTTAATTAGTTTATTTACTGGAGTGGCAAATCTAAACTTGTTATTATAACCTTTATTTTTTTAATTTTAGTTTTTTATTCCCTCATATGTTACATCTTGACCACAGTTTCCCTTCCCTCACCTCCCCCAGTCTCTACCCCACCTAGCCTCTCTACAGATCTACCTTCCACTCTGTCTTATCTAAGAAAAGAGCATGTCTCCCACAGAGACATGCCAAATATGGCATGATATGCTATAATAAGGTCAGGCATATACCTTCCCATCAAGATGGGATGAGGTTAGCCAGTAAAAGGAAAAGAGTCTCCAAAGCAGGTGAAAGAGTCAGAGAAGTCTTTTCTATTTCCCATTCCCAAGGAGATCTGGGAGTCCCCCACAATGAACGCTCCTAATTACCCAGTCTTTCTAGGTCTGTAGATTGTAGCATAGTTATCCTTAATTTTATAGTGAATATCCATTTATGAGTAAGTACACACAAAGCTTGTCTTTATCAGTTTGGGTTATCTCACTCAGGGTGATTTGTTTTTTCTAGTTCCACCCATTTGCCTTCCAATTTCCTGATGTCCTTGTTTTTAACAGTTGAGTTATACTCCGTTATGTAAACAAACCACATTTTCTTTATACATTACTCTGTAGAGGGATGTCTGGGTTGTTTCCAAGTTCTAGCTATTACAAATAAATCTGCTATGAATATAGTTGAGAAAGTGTACTTTTGGTATGATTGAGCCTCCTTTGCGTTTATGCTCAAGAGCAGTATAGCTGGGTCCTGTGCTAGATTGATTCCCAGTTTTCTGAGGAACCACCACACTGATTTCCAAAGCAATTGTACAAGTTTGCACTCCCGCCATCAGTGGAGGAGTGCTCTCCTTGCTCTACATCCTCACCAGCGTGAGTTGTAATTTGAATTTTGATCTTTGTCATTCTGACAAGTGTAAAATGGTATCTCAGAGTTGCATTTTCACTAATGGCTAAGGATGTTGAACATCTCCATAAGTGTTTCTTGATCATTTGAGATTCTTCTGTGTTTAGTTTTGCACCCCATATTGAAGTTGAAATCATGTTTCTTGAGTTCTTTATATATTTTGGAAACCAGCCCTCTATAAGATATCAGATTTGTAAAGATATTTTCTCCTCTCAGATGCTGTTTTGTTCTTTTTCTTATAGAAACTTTTGAATTTCATGAGGTTCCATTTATTAATTTAGACAGTTTTAGTGCCTGTGCTATTTGAGTTCTGCTCAGGATGTTGTCTCCTGTATCAATGAGATTAAGACTATTTCCCATTTTCTCTTCTCTCAGGTTCAATGTATCTGGATTTATGTTGAGGTCTTTGATCCATTTGGACTTGAATTTTCTGCAGAGTATTAAAAATGGATCGATTTGCATTCTTCTACATGCCAACCTCCAATTAGATCAGCACAATTTGCTGAAGATACTTTTTTTTTATCTCTTATATAATTTTGTCTTCTTTGTCATAAATCAGGTGTTCATGGGAGGGTGGTTTTACATCTGGATCTTCAATTCTATTCCACGGATCCGCATGTCTGTTTCTATTCAAATATTATATGGTTTTTATTACTGTAGCTCTGTAGTAAATCTTAAAATCAACGGTGGTGATACCTCTGGAAGTTCTTTTATTGTACTGGATTGTTTTAGCTATCCTGGATTTTTTTGTTTTTCCATATGGAGTTGAATATTTTTCTTTCAAGCTCTGTAAAGAATTGTGTTGGAATTTTTTAATGGACATCACATTAAATCTATAGATTGCTTTAGTAAGATGGCCATTTTTTACTATGATAACCCTACTGACCCATGGACTTGAGATATTTTTCCATCTTCTGGTATCTTCTTTAATTTCTTTCTTCATCTTAATGAAAAATCAGTTGTCCATAGATGTGTAAATTTATATCCTTGATTCAATTCCATTGATAACGTCTGCTTTTATGATAGTACTATAAGGTAAAAGGGCCTGCCAAAGAAACCCACCCTGACCCTAAAACCAGAGCCAATGAAAGAAACACACTTAAGCACTGAGACAAGAACCAAAGAAACACACCGTGACCCTGAAACCACTGCCAAAGAAACATACTTTGGCCCTGGCACCAGAGCTAATGGAAACATACTCCATGACCCTGAAACTAAAGACAAAATGTTAAAAAGTTAAAGAAATACACTTTGGCCCTAAAGTCAAAGCCAAAGAAACACAATCTGCCTCTGACCAACTGAGCATGAAGCCAACCAATCCCTAAGCAGAAACCACTCAATCCCTGAGCAGGAAAACAAACCAATCCCTGAGCACAGAATCTAAACAATTTCTGAGCTTGTGCAAGGTCAGGGGATTGAAATCTGACCAATTCCCACTCTAAAACTCTTCTCCCTGCAAAACTCTGCCCCTAAGCAGCCCTTTATAAGCCCTGTGCCTGTTCAGTTTGCAGCTGCCCTTCTCCACCCTGGCAGAGGCAGCCACTGTCTTGGGTTCCTCCCTCCCAAATAAAATCTCTTGAAGGAGTTTTAGGTGAAGACCTTTGTTTTCCTGAGCAGAGCAGAGCGCTGTTGAGAAACTCCCTTAGAGGAACAAAACAGAGCGACAATGGACATCTCTACAGGGGAACTCTCTTAGTGGAATGGCATAGAGCTCACTTATAAGGGCTTTATCTCGGAGAGGAGCAGGATTGCTACATCCTGAGGGAAAGCCATCCCCACCAGAACACAGATTCCATGATAGCCTGACTTCCCAACAGTAGAGATACCTTTCTCCTCATGGCTGTAAGTATAGCCTGACTTCTAACAATCAGGATACCTTTCTCTTCAGAGCTGTAACACATGCAAAGACCACATGATTTTTATTACAATAGCTCTGTAGTACAGTTTGAAATCAGGGACAGAGATACCTGTGAATATTCTTTTACTGTAAAGCGTTGTTTTACCTATCCTGCATTTCATTTTTGGTTTTCTATATGAAATTGCATATTGCTCTTTCAAGGTCTGTGAAGAATCATATTGGAATTTTGATGGAGATTTGTGTTGAATCTGTAGATTGCTTTTGATAGGGTGGACCATTTTCTATGTAAGTTCTATAAATCAATGAGGGGGAGAATGGGAGGGATGTACTGGGATGTATGTAAAGTAAAATAGATGAAATTAAGAAATGAAAATAGAATAATGACTAAAAAAAAGAGTCAGAGACAGCCCTTGCTCCCACTGTTAGAAATCCCACAGGAATACCTAGTTACTCAGCCACAGCAGCATGTAAACACATACCCGTAATTAAAATAAAGCAAGTGGATTAAAATAATGTGCTATCCCTTGATCAGAGAACCTGAAACCGGATATCCTATTTGGTCTCTGGAGATCCACTTCCCCTTCCCTGGCTTGATTACCCTCCTGACTTTTGGAGAAAACTGATTGAGACTAACGTCTTCCCACAAGCCTCACAACCCAAAGACAATGCAGTTTATTTTACGTTGTGGTCTGTTTGTTCTAGGTATTGACAAATGTCTTCCTAGCTCTAGCAGGGTATAAAGGATGTATTTAAAAAGTGAAAATCCCAGGCCACATGTAAACCTGCAAGCTCAGCTTTCCTCCTATAATGAAAAGCAAAGAGGCGTCGGGGAACAGAGATATTGAGATAATAATATCAGAGATATTAAAATTCAACTTCTCTCATTCTAAGAAAAATTTGGCTTCCAAATAACAGAAGGGGCCACCCAAAAGTCACTTTGAACCAATGCTACAAATAGTGGTAACTGCAGAAAAAGAACAGATATGACTCTATAAAAATTTGAAGAGAATCTTTCTGCAGGAATATTAAAATGAATTAAAGGGCACATGAAAAAATAAAATTCCACTTAATATTGACAAATGAAGGGTCCTTAGATTCAATATACAAAAAGATCCTACAGATGGATAAGAAGAGCACGCCCCATCTGGTGATTAAATAATATGGCCAGTGCTATAGTAGGGCTCTCCCAAGAAAAGCAATACAGGAGGTCAGCGAACATCAGGAGAAGCCCATTCTCCACTGTACTGAGTAACATTAGTTCTGCACCCTGCCTACCTCAGAGCAGCCCCTTTCTGCAAAGGCAGTGCTTAATACAGAAGCTGTAACTGGACCAAGTGCTAAGAATAAGGGGTGGTGGATGCCCAACCCTAAATGAGTAAGATATCTTACCCCCTTTAAGGCTTAGGGAACATCTCCAAAAGGGAACAGAAAGAATGCAAGAGAGAATACATTCATGTGTATATTCTGGATATGACCTAGCCACTGCCCTTGTGATCTCACTGCAGCTGTGGTTATCTGCAGAAGACAGGCCTTTGACATTACATCATGAACAAGAAATGCCCCATCCCTCCCAGAGCTACTGCTGGTGGCTAATGGTTGCTGGGGCATGGGTATTGTAGTGGTTGATTGAAAATTGTCCCTGTACTGGCTGTGATGGTACACACCTTTAATATGGATCTCTGTGAGTTTGAGGCCATCCTGGTCTACAGAGCAAGTTCCAATACAGCCAGGGCTGTTACATAGCCTTGAACTCGCGGAGCTCTGCCAGATTCTGACTCTCTCATGCTCAGCTAGTCTTAAATACCTCTGATTGTTGTAAAATGTTTCACTGCCTCAACTATTTCTGCAAGGCCACTAGATTAAACAGGCTAATGGCTAAATTTCACTCTTGTATGGAATGCTTGCTTGCTTGGATGGATGAGGTACCTGCTAGATGTCTCTTACAAAACTAAGTCTTGCTATCATTTGAGAAAGGATATAAACTAATTTAAGCTGCCCTCCCTCTCAAATTATAACTTTGTGGGTTGTACCTTTACAATCCTTGTATTAACTATATCCAGCGCCTTACCTAGATAATGCTCTCAGGTTTGGTCCTGGTCAGTTATTTTATAAAAAGCCTCTATTTTACTAAAATCAAATCTTGTGTCAGGCTGGTGAATCTCTAAATGATCCTAGACCAATAACATCTCTGAAACTAAAAGCACCATACTGTGTACATTTAGATGCTTCAAGCTGATATTTTAATACACATATAAACACCTTGAAATCATTTTCATTAAAAATAATGCATATACAGTTTTATGGATATATTTATTTTCTCAATACAAATGTATTGTGTTTTACATTATTTTTCTCTTATCTTAGACCAATTCCTTTCTAGAACTGTTAAAGTACAAATTATTAAGCAATATAACTGGCAAACCTTCTTCAAATACTATAAAATAATTTCACTTTAAACACGAATTCATTATGATATGAAACTGAAGACAAAACATCTTTTTCCAACTCTTTGAAAATGTCTTTCCAGTATTTCTGGTACCCTAAAGTTAAGTTCAGCCAAAACTGTATTCCATGCAGACAGGTCAATTTCATCCATGGGCCATATTAGAATTGATCTATGGACATTTAAATATACACACTGAGTATGCAGCTAAGTTGGAAGAATGTTTGCTTTGCGTGCATGAAGTCCTGTGCTTGATCCTCAGCTTTGCATAAGCCAGGTAAAATGAGGCCAGGCTTTCATCCCAGCCATCAGGATGTGGAGATAGGCAAATCAGAAGCTCAAGGACATCCTTGACTCCACAGTAAATTCTAGGCCACACATAGATACATGAAACCTTGTCAAAAAGAGTTAAATATTGTAGTTGTAAATAATATTTCTTGCTTAGCTGAGTAGTTTTCTATAATGCTCATCAAATGAGCTTTCATTTTACCCAGTAATGAAATTATTAGTGGTTGTATGCTTAAAATGCTTCCTCCATTACACAGTTTTCCTCACGGCATGGAATTCCCATTTTACGAGTTTTGACATTTTAAATTCTAAGTTTAAAGTATGCATATAATACATACAATATTATATATACATGAGTATATATTAAATTGGAATTTATTAAATTGGCTTTAATGATCAGGAGTGAATGCTCCAACAATGGCTATCTGCATGCTAGAGAAGTTCAGCATTTGGTAGCTGTACAGAACTGGATGCCTCAGCAGACCCAATCTGATGTTAGCAAAGGAAGGAGCAGCAACAAGAGTGTAGACTCACTCACCAGTAGGAAACAAAGGCAGACAACAGCAGGCTTCTTGTTTGGCCCTCTCCTTATATGCACCACTATAAGATGGTTTTGCCGACTCTGAGAAAGATGATTTTCTGCTCAATTACTTCTTCCTGGAAATGTCCTTACAGACTTTTACAGAGCCTAACTTTTATGTTGATTTCAGATCCAAAAAAATCAACAGTAAAATTTAGTTATCACAGAATATCACTGACAGTAATACAACCAAAGCTTTCTAAGTGTACATATGTCAGGATGGGCTTCTTAGAACTTTCATGTAAACTGGAACTTTGAAGAGTATGAGGAATTTGTAAAGCAGTCCTGAAGACACGTAAGGAGTTGATTCTAGCCAAGACACAGATAAACAGGCCAACAACAGAAAAGTTATTGAGAGCAATAAAATTAGGAGGTTGTACTACTAGCATCATAGATAGTTGATGAGTTTACCCAGTATGACCAAATGATTGCTTCTAATTGTTGCATCTTCACACTTGATATGGGAAATATCTTACCATGTGTACAAAGATGCTTACTTACTTCATTAATATTAGATCATTGTGTTGTCAGTTTTTGCAACACCTACTGTGAATTTTGTTGTTTATATCAGAGGGGCTGCCCATTTCTAAGAGCCCCTCTGCTGATTGTTCTTACCCCTGCATGTGATGAGAGGAACTGATGCATAGAGATGAAGTTTCTGTACCTGCCAGGATCAGCCTGGTGCCCTTAAAGCTGAGAACTGCTCAGACTTTATTTTCCTTTCTCTGGGAAAAGCTTAGCTATATAGGAGTTTCTATAGGCAAATATTTCAAACTTATCAATGTTGAGCTGCTCAATGAGGGGCCAAAAAGCAAACTTACAATTTTCTTCAGATTCCTGATCCCCTACAGAATTTTCCTCTCTAACTTGCCCACGCATGCAAGAATAAAACTGTGAAGGGCATTTTTTTCTCAGTGAAAATACTTTCCTCTATTTATTTTCCCTTTGTGTTTATAAAGTTTATATTATAAGGTTAAAATGTTATCTCTGTTCTGACTCTTTGTACACTTGTCTCTATGTATTGAAAGTTTAATTAGAATGCCAGTAAGAATTTTCCAACAACTTGAAATACCAGTAATGGCTTACTATTTATACAGAAGTTGTAAATATTAGTTCCTGCCATTCCCTGTGATTTACTAAAAGTTTTGTTGTATGTGTAGAATAAACTTTAGGAGTTTCATTTGCTTTTCATAAACATTAATTTTTACACTTGTTCTCCTAAATGTCTTTGGCTAATTTCCCATTTTCACTGGATCTCCCTTCTTGTAATATTCTGTTTATGACTGCAAATACACTCCATGAATCATTCTTGCTGAGGTGCTAACACTAAGTTTTATTTTACTATCAACAGTTAAGAGCATATATAGTTCTTGTGGAGGACCTGAGTTCATTTCTCAGCATCCAGGTCAAACGGTTCACAACCACCTGAAACTCTAGGTCTAGGGATTTGCTCCCTCTGCTGTACTCCATAGGCACTGCACACCTATTCATAAACTTACACAGAGACATACAAACAGAACATCCATCTTCCAAAATAACTAATAGTAGTCCTTTCCAAATTCTTCCAAAAATTCATAGAACCATCAACACATTCAAATTCATTTTGTGAAACTCGTATCACTTTGAATCAGAGACGCTACATAGAAAGAATTATTCAGATCCATATGCCAGTGAGTACTGATGAGAAAATCCTCAGTTATGCCAGCCAGTCATCAGTAGCACATACATCTGTACCCGTAGCAAGTTGGTTCTGTACCTTAAATAGTAAAATTCATAGACAGCAAATGTGGAGAACTGGCACTAGGAACTGTTCATGTAAGCATTGCGGCTCAGATGGAAAAGTATCCTGGCAGTCAGAGCCAAGGAATATCACAAAATTACTGTGAGCATTGCAACTTACAGCTTTGCTGCAGGGCTAGGTTTCCCCAATTCAAGTGTAAGAACTCTGCTCTGGTAGAGGAGGTTTTTCCTGGTTGCTACAGCTCTACTTGGCTCTGGAGAAGTGTTACAGCACTGCTCAGATCCCCTGAAGTGTAACAACTCTGCTCTGCTAGGACTAAGCTTCCCCAGGGAATGTGTTCCAGGTGTGCTCCACTCTGTGCTAGTGAAACTTGCTATGGCTGGCTCCACTCTGATGAAAATGTCACACCGCACACCAAACCTTACTCAAAAGATGTATTGTGAAGGAAAAATCCAAGTTAGGGTCAATTCAGAGAAATTTCTCCAAACTTGTATAGATTTATTATTGTTCCCTAATGTTTAATTCATATATGAAAGAGTTTTTAAGTTTGAATGGTTACATTTTAAATTCCCATATCACTTGCATGTGTTTCTGCCCTAGTACTTTATCACACTGTGTTTTAATTGCTTTATAATTTCTTATCCTTCCACTGTATCATAGACCACATTAAGTGTTTTTATTATACAATGGTTATAGTATTCTCAATCCAATTTTTAGGGCACAAATTTATGAAAAGTTACTTGCCTGTGGCTTTGCAGACACTGGCATAGGCTGGAGCTACACTCGGCTAGAGTTACCACCCTGCCGACTAAGTTTTCCTTTTTTCTCTCCTGGTGGGCTTTCCCTGGCCCTGCTTCTCAGGCTGCTGCCAACTGGGTAGCTGCTTTGAAACCACTCAGGCTTCTTCTACTGTTTTATGCAGCATCAGTCAGCTTCACATCTTCATCACCATCCTCAGCAGATTTCATGAGACAACTGGGAATTCTTTGGGGGGTAATAAGTTAGAGAGAGATAGAGACAGAGACAAAGACAGAGAGTTTTTTCCCATGATAAATAATGGGAAACACAATTATGATGGAGAGAGTTAGGTTTCTATGAGTGATTGAGAATTGAAACAATTAAATCAGTTAAATGAGGGGATAATCAACTTAGATGAGATTGACAATGTTTGATAATTGATAATGTTAATAATTATCTTAATAATTCTTGATTTATCTCTAAAAAGTTGGTTAATATGAGTGTCATGATAAAGCCTTTAGTAAAACTTATTAAAACAGATCAGAGAGATATTTATATACAGACAGAGAAATTTAAAGGAGAACCAATTTCAGCATTGCATTATAAGGTCAGAGAGGAACAGCCTAAGGTTTTCAAACAACCATCTTCAATATATCCAGTCACCTTACATGAACTGCTAAATAATAGATATCCATAAGACTGTTAAAGTACTCACTGGATCCTATGGAAAAGTTAGATTTAAGGAGATTCAAGGAAACAATAGTCTCATATGGCATGCATTCACCTTTTGTGAAGTAGATGTTAAACTTGTGGTCAACTTGTAATAGAATTGTCCCTTAAGACTAGAGAGACTTAGTTAAAGCAGACTTAGATCCTGGTCCTGAGTGACAATGGAGGACTTGGTGGAAAGGTGAGGTGAAGATCATTGAACAACAAAGAAGGGCTAGACATATGGAAATCTTCAAAGATCAACTTCTTGGAGAAGGAGATTATGCTAATGTAGAAAGACTGGCTACACTCTGGCTGTATGCCACACAGCAGCTTTGAATGCTTAAAACAGAATTGGAGAAGTAGAAAATAAAATGAAGTCATTTTCTAAAGTCATATAGGGCCCAGAAGAAAACTTCACTAATTTCTTACAAAAATTGACTTCAACAGTATAATGATACCAAATTCAGAGGCTAGATAAATAATAATTGAATATACGGCTTTTGAAAATGCTAATTCTCAATGCAAAAGTAAAATTATGTTTTAAGGCAAGATCAGCATCCTTGGAGGAATAGATCTGAGATACAATTAATATTGAATCTCATGACCATGATGATGAGTGGATAAGAGAGGTGTCTTCCAGAGGTTTGAAGAAAAATTGGAAAGTCAAGTGTTGCAGTTGTGATAAACAAAGCCTCCTAAAAGGGTTTATAAATGAGCATTCCTAGAAACAATGATTTTTTTTTTAAGCAGATTCCTAACAGGATGGCCCTCCTATCTGGATAATGCAGAAGGTGTGGCAAAGGAAGGCTAAAGAATGTAGATCAACACAGAAAAGTCAAGGCAACTGTTTACCATCAGGAAGTGCCTTGAGGGGTCTCTCATAGGTTGCCAGGTAAAACTCAGTTCAGTTTTTACCTGCCCTTGTGGAGGAATTAAAGAACCTAATGCTTTTGTAAAAACAAACAAACAAACAAAAACACTGCTCCAAATGATAGAATAGCTATAGAAGAGAGAACAAAACTTATAGGAGGAAATGTAAATTAAAATTGATAAGGATTAGATTTGCAACCTCCCCAAAGTTAGGGTTGAGTCAGGGCTTTGTTTTGTCTTTCCAGGAAAATAAGATCTGAGATGACCCAACTTTCCAGGCTACTCTAACCAGGACTTGAGAAAAGTCCTATACTTTTCCATTACACAGAGATGGATAACAAATGATACAGCTGTCTCACTCAGGACTTCACAATTAACCTAAACTTTTCTTTTCAGAATTCCCTAAAGATGCCATCACCCCCAGACAGCAGGAAGTAGATTTAAGAACATGATACCCATATTTCCAAGAGGTGTGATGCGTGTTTATTTTTTTATTTTTATTTTTTTATTTTATTTTTTGTCATTAATGGGTTATGGATATTTGTCATTGTTTAGGAGGATAGGTTGCAAGTTGTTATTGGTAATGATCAGCAAAAAATCTAAACAATGGATATTAGATTCAGGGTTCTTGTTTTGAAAGGAAAAAAATGGGAATACAGATATGATAGGATAAAAGGTAGATTATTGAATCTACTCTGAAAAGAAAAAAGGTGGGAAATAGAAATAGAATTAAAAGGTAGATTATTGAATCTCCTTTTAAACCCAAAAAGTACTAATTTTTAATATTTTACATTGATATGGATTTTTGTACATTGATACAAATTTAAGGTTATTTTTTAGAACATAGTGTACATACATTACCAACCTTCCTCTAGATATTGTACCTAACAGCTCATTTAACAACATAATGCAAAATTTCTAGTCCTTAAAAGTTGTTATTACCAACCATTTAAGATAATAAGATAATGCAGGTTAGTAATTAATCACCTATTTACAATTGAACCTGTAGTCAAATTAGGTATTTTTCAGGTCAGACAGATATTTTAGGTAGACAGGTCATCTTAAAGCACTTCAGAGATATACAGAATATTGCATTCAAGATGTTTTAACAACATAGGTTCAGCTGGGCAGTAGTGATACATGCCTTTAATTTAACAAATGGGAGGCAGAAGAAGATGGATCTCTGTGAGTTCAAGGCCAAGCTGGTCTTCAACATCTAGACAGCCTCCAAAGCTACAGAGAAATCCTGTCTCGAAAAACCAAAGGAAAATAAAAAAACATTAGTTGTTTTTTATAACAAGGAGACTTGTCTGCTCCTGGCAGCAGCAATCTACTTTTGTATTAGAATCAAAGAAAGTAACGTCCAGAAGAAGTTTATTTTTTGTGTGGCAAAAGTAGCCACTTGGCAAGAAAGGCCCTTGCTTCAACTGCTGACAGTATGTCATGCAAATTGGACAATCAGGACACAAACGAGAGTGATTTCCAAATCTTGCCAAGACAAGGTGGGGCAGTCCTTCAAAAATCCTGCTCCATAAAAATGTCTGTCAAATAGTCTAAGCCTTTAGGCTGAATATGAATGCCCAAACATTGCAGAGGAACCTTGGATGACTGTCTAGGCAGCCTTTTGTTTCTGTTATTTCTCATATTTTTGGAAATTGCTTACTCAGTTAATAGTATTTCCCTTTTGGGTCTCTGATGGAGTTGAAGACTTTACAGTTATACTTTTCCTTGTTTCCCATCCAAGTACTAACCAGGCCCGACCCTGCTTAGCTTCCGAGATGAGACGAGATCGGGCGCGTTCAGGGTGGTACCAGATTCAGAAAAGAAATTCATTGAAACAGTGTAAAATGTATAAATTGAGACACTTTATACGATAACTTTGGCATTGCAAGTTAGACTAGAAAGTGAATTAGTTACAAGACTTTGGACTCACTAATTTAGGATAGATAATTGAGTATTTTCTCTGACTTTATCAAATACAAATAGAATAGACATTTTTGATATATTTATTGCTTGTATATATTATATATAGTTACTATACTTATTGTATATAGTTTTTCTTATATTAATTATAACCCTTTTAATTTAGACAATAGGAAATGTGCGATATTTTGTTTGTGCTATAACAAATAAATCTTGCCTGACATCAGAGTATGAAGTAAGCCATTAGTTACTCAAAGATGCCAGGCAGTGGTGGCTCACACCTTTAATCCCAGTATTTAGGAGTCTTTAATCCCAAAACTAGGCGAGTGGAGACAGGAAGGGATACGGCTGGGCAGAGAGAGGAATATAAGGCAGTAAGAGAGAGGAGCTCACTGTATTCAGTCTGAAGTTTTGTAGAGATGGCATTCAATCTGAGGATTCACAGAAGCAGCATCTTGTCCCCTTGGTTCTGAGGATTTCATTAAAGTAAGAAAGAGTGACTGGCTGCTGCTCTGCTCCTTTGATCTTTTAGCTTTCACCCCCTAATATCTGACTCCAGTTTTTATTATTAAAACCAACTAGAATTCTCATTACAGTATCTGTCTGTGTGTACATGTCTGTTTGTATATATGTGTGTGTGCATATGCACACGCACATGTATTTATCTGGAAAACAGAATTCATCCTCGGGCCTCATCCTCAAAGTCATTATTCACTTGTTTTGAAACAGAGTCACTGTCCTGCTTCGAGCATACTTATTTGTCTAGGCTGGCTTGTCATAAAGCCCCATGAATCTGCTTGTCTTACATCCCCAAAGCTAGGGTTACAAGTGTGCTGCAACACCGGCTTTTTTATGTAGGTTATAGGGGTTGAGCTCAGGTTCTCATGCTTATGAAGGTCAATCATTGGCATCATTGCCACAGATTTACCTAAGATACCTTTCTTATCTGTAGAGGGAAGGTGTGGCTCTATTTTTTTCATATGTTGGAAAAACTCCATTAGGGTCCTTGAGTTCCTTAGACTTCTAATTTCATACTCAGGGATTCCTTTTCTCTGCCTCACTTGCTCTGTGAAGATGCCACTGTACAGGATGCTTGAATCTGGTTCCCAAACTATTCACCTTTCTGCTTTCACATGATATTCTGATAGCTTTATGAGAATGAGCTAAGATTTCAGAACGGAGCCCAATTCATTGTGGAAATTGACTCTCATGATGTCCTTGTGCCATGTTGGTAGAGAATACTTCAACTTTATAGGTATAGGGAGAAGTGAGGGTGGACTTGAGGTCCATGTGTGATATACATTTTCTAGCCATGTTTCCTGGGAATTGGAAATATTATCAGGATCCTCAAGTACAGCCAGGCAATGCTTCCTCCTGGACTTAGGTTACTAGATAAGGCAGGTACTCTGTGACTATAGAAGTAACTCAGTTTAAGGTTTCAAATTATGGGACGCAGTCAGATATCTCACCAGGTGTCAAAGTCCTTACCTGGTTTTCATTTTCCTTAGATTCTACTCATGCTCATCATCCTGTCTCTTCATTTCCTCCCTCCCACTCTTTCACTTTTTCCCTTCCTTTCTCTTTTCTTCTCTCCATACTTTCCACCCTCTCTTGCTCCCTTCCTTCCCTGTTTTTTTAATTATCTTCAGGTGCTTATTGTAGAATAAGTAATTAATGTTTGTGCTAGTCCATTAACTATTTTGAACATGGTTTCTCATTTCAGTAAGTGAAAATAAAAGGCCACATTAATGTTAGACTTTTAAAAGGCCGATAATACATAATTTAGCTCATATTCATCTATCATCAGTCGACTTACTGTTTATTTCTTTGTTGTAACGTTTGCTTTCTCTTTTCAGTAAATGGGATCATTAAGAGTTAACATGAACATTCTATCAGGAAGTAAAATTCTCCAAGGTAAATAGTTACTTCTACAGATTTTCTAAGCCATCTTTGAAAATTTAATTGGATTGACTATTCAACCAACTATAATATTTTAAGGAGTCTTCTAATACTTCACATTAAAACCTAACAAATAGCAATGTTTTAAAAGTACTTTTAAAGCTAACATTTCTTTCTGACATTTTCATACATCATGGTGTGAAACAATGGAGTTGGAAGAGGAACCAAATCAGAAGTCAGACACGGGATGAGAAAGAGTTGGGGAGTGAAGTGAGGATCTGCAGCCACACCACTCCAAATGAGCCCAAAGTCTCTCATCTCAGAAATGAAGCAAAGTTGAGCTCAGTTAGTGCTGGGAAGGAAAGAGAGATGGAAGGTGCATAAGACACTCATAAGACTGGCTGTCCTACCTGAGTATACACAATAAATGAATTCTGGATTATTAAGTGGGATAAATTTAGCTTTATTTTTATCTATAAGTAAGATATTAAGTAGTAGGGAAAGCATGTGTAAATATCAGGCCTTGTTTTGAAGAGTAAATGAAAAGATGTATTCTCTATAATGAAAAAATACTATTTGTCTCATCTGGATTATGGCACAGCCCAATTTCAAGATCGCCCTCTTGTTGTACAGAATCTGTATTGATTTTCCAGATTGTATCACACCTAACATCCTTCAGTCGATAATCAATTCATTACATTAGTTTTGTTATGCTGATTTTAAATGTAGAATTTTTTCTGCTTGGAATTCTATATTATGATTAAATAAAAATGGAAAATTACAGGAGATACATAAGAAGGATGTAAATGTTACTTTCATTATATGTTAAGCTAAAGTTTAGTCCTATCTTTTCTTTCTTCTCCATCAGCAATATACGTCACTTTTCTCTGGAATGGTAAGCCTGCTGCCCTGCATTACAAGGCCCATCACCAGATACTTGGGGAAGGATCTATGGACGAACAAATACTCAGAACTTTCTCTAGATCATAAAAAATAAGAAAGAAAGCAAAGAAAACCAGCTTTTATGTAATTTTGTTCTCTTATCTTCATATACCTAGCATCTAAGATAATGTTAGCCTCCAAATTACATATCCTTGCTAACACCTCAGTGGAACTTACTAGTGGCTTTAATTCTTTATTTTATTATTTTAATTTTTAACAAATTATTTGAAAATGTATCTATTTGTGTATGTGAGTATATGAGTGTGTCAGGGTGGTATATGAGCACACGTGTGTGCAGATAGTGGCTCACATGTAGTCATGCAGAGGCTAGAGAAGGACACCAGGTTTTCTCTTTCTTACTCTAAAACTTGTTATTTTGAAGCAAAGTCTCTCAGAGAATTTGTAACCTAGCTAGTGGTGAACAAGCCCAATGACCATCTTGTCTCAGCCCCCATAGCACTGGGTTTAGACATTGCTGGGCTTTTTTGTGAGCACTTGGGATTTGAACTCATGTCCCCACACTTGAGAAATAAGTAATATTTCCCACTGATCCACATTCTCAACCCTAATTCCTTCTTCAGAACCTGACTTTCTCAACTTTACTTGTAGTTTGTAGCTCTGTAAAGTCTTATTTGAGAAAGGGATTATTTACCATTATCCACAGGGTTACTTTGACGTAAACCTGTTTCTTGTGCATTACTCTTAACAACACATTTCCATTCTTCACTGGAATGGAGAATTCTACAGAGAAGTAGTAATTATTATATGAAATCACACTAAGTTAAATTAACCTTAATTTTAAGAAAGCAGAAATATCCTTTTGTCATGAACTTTGTTGTCACTCTGCCTGTCCATTTCTCAAATATCACAGACATACAACAAGAGATTTTAGTTCTTAATCTGTGTATTAAAAATACTGACAAGAAAAAGTAAACCAATTTTCAAGGAAAAAGTGCAATTGTAAAGCTTATAGGTTATGGGTGGAAAATAATTCGTGGGTCTCTCTCTGCAGCTGCACAGCCTTTCTGGTTCCCCCAGTAGAGACTTAACAAGAGCTATCCCTGTTTGAATGGCTGGGATTGATTAGAATGAATATGGACTATTCTCCCCAACCCAAACCTGGAGCATTTTCTACAGCTAGCTTGGGCCAATCAAAACTTAAGAAATTCTTCAATATCTCTTTTACTTTAAATGCCTAAAGAATTTGGCTAAAAGAATTAATGCTAAAAGAATTTAAGAATCATAATGCCCCAAAAATGGGGGATAGAGAGATGGCTCAATCAGCTGAATACTTGATTTACAGGGGAAAGTTCAATTCCAAGAATCACATCACAATAATTACATTGTGGCATTCGTTTATTTAGAATCTAAAAGAAAAGGCAGTGGAGAAAAGTAGATCCCCAAGGCTTACTGTCATGTCAATCTGGCCTAATTGGAAAGCTCACAACCAGTGAGATACGTTTTCTCAACATAAGACACACAGTGTAAGTAGGAGTTCAGTGACTCTGGACTGACAGTGGGGGAACCTGCATAGGCCCAAACTAGGACCTCTGAATGTGGGGGACAGTTGTATAGCTGACACAGCCTGTGGGACAAGGATTTATCCCTAGTGCTTGAACTGACTTTTTGGAGCTCATTTTCTTTGCAGAGATACCTTGTTCAGCCTAGATATAATGGGGAGGCTTGGTCCTGCCTCAAAGTGATGTGCCAGACTTCATTGACTCCCAGTGGGAAGCCTTACCTTCTCTGAGAAATGGATGGGGGTGGGGTAGGTAGAAGTTGTGGAGAGCCAAAGGAGGGGAAGGAGAGGGAACTGGGATTGGTATGTGAAATGAGAAAAGCTTGTTTTAAATAAATAAATAAATAAATAAATAAATAAATAAATAAATAAACAAAGTATATGAGTTTCCTGAGGGACAAGCACCCAAGATATTCCTCTATACACACACGCACATATAGTGCTACCTCTGTACACATGAGCATGCTTACATAAACACACACACACACAGAGTCAGACAGACAGACAGATAGACACACAGTAAGGTGACCCTCTGTAAGATATACATTGTGCTCTGAGTATGATTCAATACGCATAATTAAGTAAACTAATTTCTAAATTCATAGCCTGAAAATATCTCAAGATTCTACCTCTAGAAACATAGCAGCAAACAGTTTTTACTAACCTAAAACAAAGCTCATATATTATGAATTTTAAAATCTATTACAGTATTTGATAGGAAAGAAACAAGATAGAGGACATGAAGAAAACCGTCCAAAGTCATGCACCTGGCACCAAACAATTTTCCTTAAACTCTGTGCCTTTAGCCACTTGGCTAGATTGTGTCCCAGTTCACCTAAAGATACACAATCACTGATGCTCACTGTTTTCAGTGACTCTAGCAGAAAAGGAAAATATTAAAATGGTTCAAGATTAGGTAATGCTCAAACAAACTATGAAATATTCATATATCAGAGTATCACAAAAGTCCAAGTGATTCTATGAATAGTTTATTGTTTTATGAAGAGCGCATTGGATATGATGTAAAGTAAAGCTTATTTACATGGGAAGATAGCGAGGTTTAAGATTCATAGAAAAACATTGAAGGGAAAAATACTAAAACAAAGAGTAATTACAAGTTGTTCTCTACACATTTCTTATGCATTACAAATGAGAGTGTGTAATGCTCTGTAATAATAAATAGTTAAAAGTCTAATGTTTTAAAGAAATTATATCAGCAAAGTAGAATTCATTTTCATACATAATAATTTCACATCTCTCTATGACCAGAAAAGTCCTTTGAGAACTTCAGAAATGAGTTCAAATGTCAGAGTTCTTCAAATACCCTAATGACCACATTGAAGTGACTAAGGAGCATTGTGAGGAGTTGGAAAGACAGCCTAGTGGTTAACAGTACTTGCTGCTTTTGCAGAAGAGTTGAGTTCAGTTCCCAGCTCCCTTGTCAGGCAGCTTGCTACTGCCTATACTTCCAGCTCCAGAGGATCAAATGAGAAATTTACTGAAATTCTTCTAAATTCTTCTAGCTTATGCAGGTGTCCACATATACACATATAAATGTAAAATCAAATGTTATTTAGAAGGAGGGGGAGGAATGGTGAGAGAAAAACAAAGAGGAAAAAGAAGAAGAAGGAAGAAGAGGAGGAGGAGGAGGAAGAGAAGGAGGAAGAGGAGGAGGGGGAGGAGCGCTGTAGAGTTTACAGTGCTTCTTAAGCCACTGTGAATTGCTGTGACCAGGAGAAAACAGCAACCTGAAGTTTATGTTTCAGGTGAGCAGGAGAAGAGCACATGTACAGCCGGTTTTCTGGGGACTAGAAATCAAGAGCCTGCCCAAGGGACCCATTCCTGTCTCACAGCACTTGGGATATATCCCCTACCAGCCTACTTGGAACACCTCTATGGTATGTTGTGCTAACAGAGAAGCTACAATTCTTCAAGAAGGAACAGCAGACTGCAACTATGGAAGAGATACTCATAAACATTTGTCACTGGGAAGCCAAACACACACACACACACACACACACACACACACACACCTTACAACAGATGATTATTCACAGAGACCATCAAAAGTCACAGAGTCCTTGGCTTGAATGGCAAAGTGAAGTCTTTCTCTACATGTCCTTACTGTCTTGGTGAAATGGCTTGTTTTTCTCACTTGAATAAATATAACAAAAAAAACTGTTACATTTATTTTTATTTATATATTTATATTTTTAATTTATTTTTATAATAAAAATAACTAGAGAAATGTGGCACAATCATAAGAATAAAACATGTATCAATAATTCAACTTTTAAAGAGACAAATACTTATAAAACTCCTAATAAAAATTGGAAATAGTCAACTAAAGGAATGAACTATAATAAACTGCACAATAAACAAAAAGTAATAAAAGAGACAGTATTATCAATGGTTCTCATCCTGTGGATCACGACATGTGGATCATGTATCAGATATCGTGCATATCAGATATTTACATTACAATTCATAACAGTAGCAAAATTACAGTTATGTAGTAGCAATTTTATGGTTGGTTCACCACAAGACTAAGGGGTCACAACGTTAGGGAGATTGAGAACCACTGGAATAGAAATAAGGGTATCAACAATAAGTCAGAGACCATAAGACAGGTGGAGATGAAAAATACTGTAACTGAATTGATAATGCCACAAGAGATTTCAATAGCTGTCTTTATTTACTCAATAAAAGAATCAGTGAAGACAAGTTACTTGAAACTACTGGTTTAAAAAGCAGAAAAAAAATAAAGAAAATTGAAGAAAACCAAAAGGATCCTTAAATCAGAATCAAGTAGAACAATATGATCACTGTAGGATGGTTCCAGAAAGAGATAGGCAGAGGGAAAATAGAGGAGAGATTATTGAATAAAACAATAACCAATATATTTCCAAAGCTGAAGTGGAAATAGATATCTAAATTCAAAAAGTTCAAGGGAGTCCAACTTGAATGAATCCAAAGATATGGCAATCAAACTATCAAAAGCAGTTTGATATGAGAAGAGTGACTGATAGATGCAAGGGAACTTGCTTAATATCATCAGGAAATTTCTCAGTAGATACGTTAAAATGCTAGAATAAAATATAATGAACACTCAAAGTGATAGAAAAAAGAATGTCAAACAAATACATTGGCATAATCAACTTTTCAAAAACAAGGAAGCAAAGGATTTAGATAATAAAATCTAAATGTATTCATAGTAACTAGACATGCTTTATGAGAAATGGCTCGTACTATCCTCCAATGGTAGATATTAGTATGAAATAATTAAAAATAGAAAGATCTCTGATGATGGTAAATAGGAAAAAACAGAATCCTGATTATTGTAATGGTGACATGTTAATCACTTTAAAATCAAGCATGCAATTTAAAAGATTAAAAGCATGAAAACTAGCAACTATATAACTATATTACTGAATAAAACATGAGAAAATGCAATTTGTGAGGGATGTGAGGAGCTAAATATTATTAATAATGATATAAGTTGTAGTATACTCAAAGCTAACTTGCTATTAATTCGAAAATAATTTGTTAAATCATCAGGATATTTGTATGTGTATGCATGCACATACATGTGTGTGTGTGTGTGTGCATGCATGCCTGTGTGTGTGTGTGTGTGTGTGTGTGTGTGTGTGTGTGCGTGTGTGTGCTGGTCCTCTTCTTCTACTATGTTTGAGGCAGGCTTTCTCTGTTGTTGTCCATAACATGATGCTGCACACATAAAGTTCTCCAGCCTATGAACACCTGGGTTTCTTCTTTCCTACCCCCAACTTGCTGTAGTACCCTATGAGCTATCTTGCCTGTAGGCTCTGGACCCCATGTCTCCCAAAAGCATACTGCTTCAGCAAATGTTCACAGAGAAACTAACTTTGGATGAACCATCAACTCACTAAAAGTCCCCAAGACAATAAGTCAACATTTCACCATACTCACCAAGCCAACAGTGATGCAAAAAACACCTTTTTATTAGAGATTCATGCTCTACTATGGCACCACAAGATTAGGAAGAAGTCCTTAGTTTCAACCAAGGAAAAGAAGGGGCTGAGGCGTATTTTCAGGACTCCTCATTTCTGAAAGGGCTCCCCAAAACTAGTTTCTGCACAAATAATTTTTGTTTTCAGAAGGCTCTCACACCAACTAGTTTACTTTAGAAAAATCTGAGTTAATACTTGAAGATATCAATATCATTATCTTCCTTTCCTGAAATGCAGAGCAAGTAGGTGGAACACCTTAAACTCTCATTTCCCATCTATAGAGGAAAATAATGAATGCCCACGCCCAGAATCATTGTTCTTCGTGGATGTCAAAATAATTACCCCATTATTTGTTCCTCTTCAGACTGATAGGTCTAGTATAGTGTGGCTACTTTGGGGGGAAATGAAATTGTAGTTTGAGCCAGTAGGGTATATCTAGCAACCTCTAATGTAGCACAAAATAAATAAGTAAATAAATAAATTGTTAAATAAAAAAATAACCAAAAAGATGACTAAAGCCACACCTGCCTGTTTCTCCCCCCCCCCCCCCGCAAAAAAAAAAAAAACAACTGGCAGAAATTCTTAAAACCATAAACTAATCATGGAGAGTGATCTCTGATGAGAAATCTAGTGAGGAGCTACTGAGAGTAGTATCTGCCCAGAATAATGAACGATTACAAATAACATGAATGGAAGATTCAAGAACAAATGTTGTAAACAAAGAAAGTTTGGTGAATAGAGATGTATAATTTGCCAGACATACAACTAAAAATAGCTATACAAGGTGCAAATAATAATGGAGTTGGCCTTGTCTAGCTGCCTTTATGGGCACATATCATAAGCTTTTGAGCTTAGACTCCTGGTACATTGTGTGCTTTTAAGTTTCTGAGAAATGGAGTGAAGCATTCAGGCAGTGAAGCATTCAAGCTTCCTGTATCTTTGCATTCCCTAGAAGTCAGTGAAGCAAAAAGATGCTTGGCTGAACTTTGTTGGAGGAGGCTGCTTGTTAGTTTCCCGGCTGCCCAGACTCCTGAAATAATCACACAGAAACCATATTATTTAAATCACTGCTTAACCTATTATCTCTAGCTTCTTATTGGCTAGCTCTTACATATTAATTTAACCCAGCTCCATTAATCTGTGTATTGCCATGAGGCAGTGGCTCTCCCGGTAAAGTTCCATCTGGCTCTGGCATGGTTACATGGCTTCTCTGACTCTGTCTCCATTCTCCCAGCATTCCATTTAGTTTTTCCCACCTACCTAAATTCTGCCTTATTAGGCCAAGCCAGTTTCTTTATTTATTAACCAGTAAGAGCAACACAGAGACAGACGGATCTCCACATCAGAACCATTAGTCTTAAACATTAATTTTGTGTACCCTGTAGCTTGCAGATGCCATTGTATCCTGGAAGCTGCAGTTGTATTCTTCCTGGAAACTGCCATAAATGTCTGATAAGGATATAAGAAGTCTGATTGCTTGCAAATAATTTGTCTCAGGCTCAGTCTTGATGAGACTTCCCATTTGGCCTGGCTTTAATTCGCACCAATCGTATCAGGAGACCCTGGCTTGGTAAATAAGCACTGGCACTAACAATAAAATCCATGGGGATGGCAAAATCCTTACTGCATAAGACCTGAGTTTGGAATCCCAGTGTCCATATGAAAATCTGCCCATGTTGGCAAGTGCCTATAATCCCAGTGCTTGGGAACACAAAATAGGCAGATCCTTGGTACTTTCCAGGCTGCCAGTCTAGTCAAAACAGTAAGCTTCAAGTTCAATCAAAGAACCTATCTCAAAAAGTAAAGTGAAGAGCAGTTGAGGAAGACATATAACATTAAACACTGGCCTTTATATATTGTGCACACACACACACCAAACACTCACACATTAACTATTATAAGAAGCTTATCAAAGTCAAGTTAACAAAGTGATGAGAGAGTAAGACAGAGGGACACACACACACCGAATATTTAAAAGTACCAAACAGAAGTTATTAAGCTAATGGAAATATGCTGAAAGTTCACACACACACACACACACACACACACACACACAGAATATTTAAAAGTACCAAACAGAAGTTATTAAGCTAATGGAAATATACTGAAAGTTCACACACACACACACACACACACACACACACACACACACACACGTTTCATGGCATACTCAATCACTCAATCACAGAGAAGTGATAGTCAAATGCAAAGACAGATCTCCATGCTAGGGAATCAGTTCCCTTCAGTTTTTTTTTCCAATGCTGTTATCTAAAAATTTAAAAACAGACTCACATGGGAGCTCCAAAACGATGCTATTAAAGTTTGGAAGAGACACTCAGACAAGTAAAGCTGTGACTCTCATTAGTTCACTGAAGCAGGAGCACGGAGAAGAGAAGGGGGAAAGCCATGCTGCCTGAATTAAACCAGCATGTGTAGCGAGCTGCATGGAATCACACCTGATGGAGATGTATAATCAACTCCTATGGCTAAAGTCTGACCTATACTATGATCACGCAATGATCATCAGCTGCCTGCATATGCGTGAACCTATGGGCAGCGCCCACCTGGCAGTTTGGGGTTAGCAGCCCATGCCTACTTAAGGGCTGGGAGAGTTTTGCCCGGGGAGAGAGGAGAGAGAGAGAGGAAAAAAGGAGAGAGAAGAGAGGTCAACGGAGAGAGAGGGGAAGAGAGGAAGAGAGAGAGAGAGTGAATAAAGGTCCTGGAGTAAACTGCAGTGAGAAGAGCTGCGGTGGTCGCGTCATTCCTTGCTGGACAAGGTAGAGCCGTGACAAGCATGGAGAACTGGACACCAGTCACCTGGGAGAAAGGGAGCCACATGGAAGGGAGGTTAGATCTGAAGAAAGAGTGAGGCCAAAGTGTAAAAGAAGCCCCAGTTACTAGGGAAAATGTGCACAGAAAGGAAATAGAAGAAAGTGATAATTTGCACGTTCTGAATTATTCAAAGGTGGGGAGAATTACAAAGTTGTGTTTTTGGCTCTGTTAAAGATAGCACTAGGAGTATCGATTCTATAAAGCAAAAGTGCATGAAGTAATAAGAGTGGCGGGGCTGCGTTCCCAGCACCCCGGCCGCCTGCTCGGCTAACTTATGCCCCGAAATAACAACACACAAACTGTATTCATTTAATCACTGCTTGGCCCTTTAGCCCTAGCCCTTACTGGCTAATTCTCACATCCCGATCAACCCATCTCTAATAATCTGTGAGAACCGGTCTTACCGGGAAGATTCTAGCCTAGTCCATCCTGGGTCGGAGCTTCATGCCGGGAGCGGGGCATGGCGTCTCTCTCAGGCGTCTGCTCCTGAGAGGAAAGCTGTTGAGACTGAGCTCACTTCCTCTTCCTCCCAGCGTCCTGTTCTGCCTACTCCTCCCACCTATCCTCTAACCAATAAAATGGGCCAGGGCAGTGCCTTTATTAGCCAATGACCTTCCTCCATCAAGTGCATTATCTTATTAAAGGGATATCTATTCCTCCTAATCTTTTAGAATTGCCTTTTTAAGGAGTGGTCTGTTGTCCTGGTGATTGACTAACATCAAATGAATGAATTAAGGTGGAAGAGACTGGCATGTCCCCATCTGGAAGCTGATTCCATTTTCTTTTTTCTCTTTTTTCTTTCTTTCTTTCTTTCTTTCTTTTTCTTTTTTTTCTTTTTCTTTTTTTTTTTTTTTTTTTTTTTGCTGAGGAGGCAACATATTTTTGTTTATGGTCTTTCAATAGATAAACCAGACAATATATATTTAAAACCAACAAAACAAAGGAAATAAAACTTAAAGGATTTGGGGTACACTATCAATCTTACCAATATACGTTTAAAAAAGAATGAAGAGAAAGAAAGGGAAAAGTTACTGAATAAGATAATGGTCAGGAATTAAACCATTTCAATGTGACCACTGTGGAATTAAACCATTTCAATGTGACCACTGTGGAAAAGAGCTCTCCAGGGCTTACTCGCTAAAGATGCTTTGCCTAATGCATGAAGTGATTTCTTAGTGCCAGACTACTTAAACCAGGAGCAAGAAAAGACTCTTGTTCAATATGATCTTGGGGAAAACACTTTTGAAAGCAACTCTTCTGTTCAAATGCCTGTGATTTCACAGGTCTCCTCAACCCAGAATTGTGAAAGTTCTTTCCCTTTGGGGTCTCTTGGTGGGCTTGCAGAGAAGGAGGATGTGCAAGAGCAGTCAAAGACCAGTGCTCAGGAAGAGGCCACGCAAGACGACGCCCCAAAGTCAGAGCTGTCTTCTCTAACTATTGAGTAATTTTGTGATTTGGCTTCAGTTTTGTTTTCTTGGAAAGTTTCTGTGCTTGGTCTTTCAAGTTTAAAGTTAACTTTTTAAACAAAGAAGGGTACCTTTTGTAAGCTCTGAAATTGGAGAGTTGCTTTGCTTTTGTTTTTGTTTTTTTTTTCATAGCTGTGAGATTGCTTCTGTGTGTATACAATAAGGTAACACTGAAACAGAACATAAACTCTGAGACTTAAGGAGAAGCAGCCGATTTCAAACATGACAATTCTTCCCATTGTTAAAGTGGGCAGTAGTGGATACAGAAGAAACCAGGTTATTGTTGACCTTCCTGAGACGAGAGGGCTCATGGGAAGTTAGTAAACAGAATTTGACAATGCCTAAGTAAATGTTTACTCCTAGATGCAGGGTGTTATAAACCCTGTAGTGTTGGAAGTATTTATGGCAATTTTTTCAAAGAAGATAAATAACTTTTGAAATTCTTTTTTAAACCATTATGAATTTTCATGGTGAAAAATTGGTATCGGGCAGGCATTTTCTGTACCTTTATAGTACCACTCCAAAGGCTAAGAGGTGGGACTGAGAGAAGTCAGGCTGTGTATGGAATGGCCAGGATACAGAATGAGGTATGTATACCCCAATTTTATAGGAATTGTTTTAATACTGTTTTTCTTACTAGAATGAACGGATGGTGGAGAAGAGTATGCCAAGTATCTAAATGTCATGCTATTTTAGTGGATTGGTGTCTAGTCTAAGGACAAGGGAGGGTTGGGGAGAGTGTGCCAAGGGTCTAAATGTCATGCTATCTTAATGGATTGGTATCTAGGGGTCTAGCAACAAGTTCTTTTCGAAGACCTGGTGACATTGCAATTGTGATCTGTGATGATTCTATATCCTACTGAAACCTCCCTCTTTTGTTGTATAATTTACTCCCTCATGTGATATTCTTATTTTTCATTAAATATTTTTTTATGGTTTTTGTTGTTCTCTTGCAACACTACAACTCCCAGCATCCCTCTGGACTCCAGCGCACGCAAGCGCGGGACACATTTCCCAGAAGCCTTTGCATCCTCCGTTAAAAGCAAGGACAAGCCACGAGTTCGCCCCTTCCCTTCTTGCCCCTTCCTTTCGCTTTTCCTAGTGTGTCTGCACATTTTCCCTTACCTGTTATTACCCTTCCCCCTCCCATTAAAAGTGTACCACGTGGGACCGCCGCGTGTCTGTGTCTTTCCTCGCGTAACCCTCGTCTAACCCGCAGGAATTAAGAACAACATTTTGGTGCCGCCGCATCGACCCGGAGACCTCTCCGTCCGGTGCCCGAGGCTTTTGCCTCTGGGTTTCACCGACAAGGTCTAAAGAACCTACAGCCTTCGCTCACCGCCACCTGTTCTCCACGGCCATTTCCACCGCTTCATCCTTATCCGTGAGTTACCCCGGGTTGACTTCCTTCCCCCTGGGGCGTTCAAAGACTGTCGGGCCGGCTTTCTTTGTGCACCCCGGGCTAGGGCTAGGTTGCTAACCTGCCTCCCCCGGTTTTTTGTCCTCGGCCGAAATGCTCAGTCCGCGCACCCGGAGTTCGGTGCTCTGGGCTTTTTCTCTTTTTTTCTTTTCTTCCTTTTTTTTCTAACTTTTTCCTGTCCCCTTCCGGGCCACTCCTTGCCGGCACCTCCGGGCCCTATGCCCTAAAGAGCTTAATCGTCTCCTCCCAGCCGGGGCTTTTTCTCCCCCGTACAGTTGCTGGGTTCGGGGCAGTTAAGAGTTAACACGCCCCAAATTCGCTCGGACCCCTGCGTTTTTGGCTTGCCGTGTTCGCGGTACTCTGTTGGTACCTTTTTGCAGCTGGGCTACACTTCGGCCATGGGCTCTAAAAATTCTAAACTGATCCCTCCATCTTCCCCGCTCGGACAGCTTCTGGAAGCTCTCGAACCTCACGCCCTCATTCCCTCCATAAAACTTTCCAAGTTAACACGGCTTTGTTCCAAGACTTGGCCTAAATACAATTTACAAGGTTCTATCTGCTGGCCTTCCCAGGGATCATTTGACCCTGACACTCTGCGGGAGCTGGCAAATTTTTGTCACCATCAGCTAAATGGAAGGAATTAATGTACGTGATGGCCTTCTTTTATATGGCTCTAAAAACTGACCCATCTACCTCATCACACTGTTCACCGGCTCACATGTTTTTGGCTCTACCCTCCCTCCAGGAACCCTCCGCTCTGACCATGGACCCCGCTGACGACCCCCCGCCTCCCCGACCTCGTGGGACCACTCCTTCCTGCCCTGCCCAATCGGGGGCCACCTCCTCTATCCCCCCTCCTTCAAAAGTTTCTTTTAGGTACAAAAAGGAGTCGCCTACACCTTCTCCCCACGCCTCTAAACGCTTCATTCCTAGGTCTCCAGGAGTTCCGCGTAAACATCCTTCTGGGTCGCCTTCCCGTTCCTCTGAATCCCCCAAAAAATCTCATTCCCCCCATCTCATATATCCCAGCCTTTCCGATCCAGCTTCACCTAACTTCTCTCACAGCAGGACTCGGACTGCGAAGACAATTAACAATTTCTTCCCGTCACAGCAGGCACAGGCCGTCTGAATCGACTTCGGATTCTTCCCTCTCACCTACCCGCCCC
Organism: Microtus oregoni; assembly: GCF_018167655.1. Classification (NCBI taxonomy): domain Eukaryota; kingdom Metazoa; phylum Chordata; class Mammalia; order Rodentia; family Cricetidae; genus Microtus; species Microtus oregoni. Next base: position 47,154,009 of record NW_024543062.1, read on the forward strand.
ACCCCTCTGCCTCGGTCTTCCAAGACTCCCTCAGGCGCTAACCCCACCCGCCACCTTGCACCTAATTTCACCCCTCCCCTTACGCGCTCGCGAGCCGCTGCCGCAGCAGCAGACCCTGATCAACCTAAACCAGCTACCGTTCTGCCCTTACGAGAGGTAGCTGGGGTCGAGGGCCCACTTTGGGTCCATGTCCCCTTTGCCTTATCGGAACTTTCACATATTTCTAAGCTACTAGGGTCGTATACGGCTGACCCCACTAATTTCACAAAAGAGTTTCAATATTTAACCCAATCTTACAACCTAACTTACCATGATATTTGTATGATTCTCTTTAACAACTTGCTTCCTGAGGAACGCCGATGGGTTTGGGAGCAGGCGAGACTGCATGCTGATGAAGTACACCAGACCCAGCCTTCTCATCCACCTGGTGCAGAGGCGGTGCCCGAACAGGAACCCCACTGGGATTACAACTCCCCCGGGGGCATTCTGGCCAGAGACCGATTCTTAACCTGCCTCCTGGTGGGATTAAGAAAGGTGGCTCTCAAACCAGTCAATTATTCTAAACTTGCAGAAATATTTCAGAATACAAAGGAGAATCCTTCCGCATTCCTTAACCATCTCACCAAAGCTATGCTACAGTTCACAAACATGGATCCAGAATCCACCGAGGGCAGACAGCTCCTGATAACCCACTTTGTCAACCAGTCCTACTCAGACATCAAGGCGAAGCTCAGACGTTTGGAGAAGGGTCCCTTAACTCCACAGGCACAGATCCTGGAGATGGCCTTCAAGATCTACCATGCAAGGAATGACAAGGCCAGAAATCATTGCCACGTGATCACCGCACCCGCCAGGCCAGCCGAGGTGATGGACTCCACTGCCCACCCTCCGCGCGCGGCTCCCCCGCCCCCCGGCCCATGCTTCAAGTGTGGTAAGACAGGTCACTGGTCAAAGGCGTGCCCCAATCCCCATCGCAACCCAAGGGGCCCCTGCCCAAGGTGTCACAGGGAGGGTCATTGGTCCACAGACTGCCCTCATGCGTTCGGTGACGTTGGGGCAGCCGCCCCAGAGGACCCCCAGGTTGACCTATTGGGTCTGGCTCTGGAAGACTGAAGGTTCCCGGGCTCCTCCACCGACAACCCGACTGCTACGCCAGAGTTTACTTCTCAGATTTCTCAAAATCTGTCTAAAGTGCTCGGGATCCCCTGAAATTTTCATATACCGTACCATCCTCAGTCGTCAGGTAAGGTAGAATGAACTAACCGCTCTTTAAAGGAAGCCCTCATTAAGATGTCACAAGAACTCCACCTCGACTGGGTAAGGCTCCTGCCTTTAGCTCTTTTCCGACTCCGAGCCCTTCCAAGGGGCCCCCTCCTCATCTCACCCTTTGAACTGATGTATGGGCGGCCGGTCTTAACCCCCGGCTTCTCATCAGAGACCTCCCCCCTTCCTGGCCACCTGCCCACTCCCCTTTTGTTCCACTTACGCTCACTACTATGCGACTTCACAGATCACTCACTACCTCGACCATGTGCTAATACATGTCCGCCGCCAGTTAAAATAGGGGATGAGGTATTACTCTCACCCCCAGGCCAGCGCCCTTCTCCTTTTTCCCCTAAATGGCAGGGCCCTTTCAAAGTAATTCTTTTAACTCCCACAGCTGCCAAGCTTAAAGGAATTCCTCATTGGATTCACCTGTCACGTCTTAAACCATTTATCTCCACAGCTCAAGATAATCCTTCATACACGGTGACTCAAACCGGACCCTGTACTCTTAAGTTCCAAAGGACGCCGGATTCAGCTCCCCTACTACAGTCTAAGGAAAACAATGGTCCCGATCCGTCGCTGTGTTAACATACCCTCCCTTCTTTAAATTCATAAATAACCGTCTAGCTGTCGTTACAGGTACCCCCATCAAATACGAAGTCAAGTGGTAAGCAGATTCTCCTCTACAAAGCTCTTTAACATAACAGGCCAGCCGCTGACTGCAGCAGTGGCCCCTGAAATGTTAAGAGATGTATGGTTAGAATCTATTTCTTTTAAGACAGTTTCCTTAAGCTTCAAGATGCCAGCCCAACGGATCAAACACAAAGGAATAAGTATCACTTAATTTTTTTTATCATTTCTTTTTTTTTTTTTTTTTTTTTTTTTTATCATTTCTTAACCCCGGACATCCTAAGACCCTCTCCCCCCCCCTTCACCCCAGCTCCCCAAAAATTCCCCCCCTTCTTTTAATTTTTTTGTCTTTTACTAATGCAACTTTTGCCTTCCAGCATCTTAATGATGACCCAGCTACTCAGGAAAAGCCACACAGATTTCTTCAATCAGCCGCCTCAGACGACAGCCAGGACTTCAAACATCAGTGACCAACTACACCAGCCAGCAACCCTGGACATCATTGACCAACTACACCAGCCAGCAACCCTGGACATCAGTGACCAACTACACCAGCGACTGCAAACGCCAATGGGACATTGCCAAGATAATCGGACATTCCCTGGACCCCTCAACGCCCAAAGCCAGCAGGAAGCAGCCATGAGAGACTGGACTACGCCCCCATTCCCTACCCTTTAAGGTCCCCCAATTTTTTTTCTTTTAATCAAACCAAAAGGGTGAAATGTTCTCTTGCAACACTACAACTCCCAGCATCCCTCTGGACTCCAGCGCACGCAAGCGCGGGACACATTTCCCAGAAGCCTTTGCATCCTCCGTTAAAAGCAAGGACAAGCCACGAGTTCGCCCCTTCCCTTCTTGCCCCTTCCTTTCGCTTTTCCTAGTGTGTCTGCACATTTTCCCTTACCTGTTATTACCCTTCCCCCTCCCATTAAAAGTGTACCATGTGGGACCGCCGCGTGTCTGTGTCTTTCCTCGCGTAACCCTCGTCTAACCCGCAGGAATTAAGAACAACAGTTTTCATTTCAAACACAAAACTTTCAAAATGTATAATTTCTAAAAGATCCATTATTTCTATTAATGTCCGTGTGTCTTGGCATCGGTCTACATCCACGTTTATGTGCATCTAAAAAGACAAATATAGTGCATCGCGATTCCCTGAAGCTCGAATTACCGGCTGCTATGAGCCATCTATCATGGGTGCTAGAACCTCACTGTGATCAACAGGATGTAGTCTTAACTTCTGAGTCATCTAACATTTATGGTTTTTGCTAGACTGCAACCTTAAACATACCATCACTTTCTATTCTACTATCCAAGAAAAAGGTCACAAAGAGAAAGAAGACATATCATTAGTTTTATATTTGTGTAAGTAGAAGATAAAAAAATGAGGAGTATGAACCACTCATATTATGAGGTAATTTCCCTCCAGATTTCTAACCTCATTCCAATTGGCAAATCTGTATGAGCAAGTATTCGCAGTTAATATCATGCCCACCAACATCTGCCTACAAGGATGTGGAGATTAAGTTACATTTTAAAAGTAACACTGTGGCCACAATTCAGTAATTAAACATCTTTGAAGCATAAGATGTCAAATAAAACATCAAATCTCTTAGTAACCAGCCAAAGGGCACCTTTGGTAACTAATATTTAACAGTGAAACACAAAACTGATTATACAAATGAGAGCTCAAGTTGCAACCAGTTCTCAGAGGGATGTATATAATGACCTCTGGAACTCTGGGTAGCCACCCATTGTGTACCTGGGCTTAGATACAGATATAAGTGGAGTACATGCCAGGGTTAGTGCTTTCAGAGTTTGCTAGTAGATGTGGAGAGATGCCTGCTAGACATGGAAAAGGATATGCGAGTATCCGTTAAGTTTAGAATTAAGCTGAGAAATCCATGCTGAAAGTGCTAGTCAAGGGACATCAAGACATAAATTCAATCTTGAGACTGGCCAAGGCTTCCACAGGATGTGAAGAAAGGAGCAGAATTCATATGCTAAGCTTAACGTGCTAACTGGATCTTAGATTATTGGATATCACTGAAATGAGCAATGAAAACTTAAAATAAAATTTTATAAATTTAAATTTTTTTCAAATAAAAATAATTTTATTTTCTCATAAAAGAAAGTTAAAGTTATTATCCAGAGCTTAGGGATATCTAACTATTTTTTGCAATTTCTTAAAGTCTTTCTTTTGCTAAATTGCTAGGAGTCATCTCTTTTGGAATGTTTTTTAAATAAAAAAATTTAATTGATGATGTTTGTATTTTATGAGGGGAACAGGATATCTGGATATATGTGTGGGCTATAGAATAATAAAATCAAGTTAAGAACAATCGCAGTGGGTTTTTGATCCTACTGCATGTACTGGCTTTGGGGGAGCCTAGGCAGTTTGGATGCTCACCTAAGAGACCTGGATAGAGGTGGGCGGTCCTTGGGCTTCCCACAGGTCAGGGAACCCTGATTGTTCTTCCAGCAGATAAGGGAGGGGAACTTGATCGGGGGAGGGGGAGGGAAATGGGAAGCGGTTGCGGGGAGGAGGCAGAAATCCTGAATAAATAAATAAATTAAAAAAAAAAAAACAAAATAAAGCTTCTGCCGAAAACAGGAAAAATAAAAAATAAATAAAAAATAAAAAATAAAGAATTCTATGCATGTGTATTGTCAGGTCTCATATCTTTTATTGGGACTCTTCTGAAGTCTTGGGTCTGAGTCACACACTTTTTTCATCCCCTCCCTGACATCTTCAAACACAGTTCCTAGGGTTTTCAGAGAGAGAATGCACAAGATTCTTCACTCTATCCTCCAGGCACCACTTGCTAATCTTACGAGACATCTTTTGGTTGTTATTTTCACAGATGAGGAAGCACTACTACCTGTAGTGGTTTGAAAGAAAATGCCCCACAAAGAGAATGATATCATTCAGAGGTGAGGCTTTGTTGGAGTAGGTATGGCCTTGTTGGAGGAAATGTGTCACAGTAGGGGTAGACTTTGAGGTTTCCTATGCATGAGATACCACCCAGTGCCTGGAACCATTTTCTGTTGTAGGACTCTCAGCCACTTCTCCAGATCTACATCTTCCTGCATGCAGCCATGTTCCCTGGCATGAAGATAATGTACTGAACCTCTCAAATTGTAAGTGAGACCTCCCCAATTAAATATTTTTTGTAAGAGATGCCATGGTGTTTTTTCACAGCAGTAGAAACCTAACTAAGACAACACCCAATGTGTCCATCTGGTAAATATATGTGAGTGCTAAAAATGGCATGAGAATGATGCAGCTTCAATGTCAGTCATTCCAAGAGAGGGCTGTCACTCATTCTAGTGAGGAAGGTGTCCCAAGAAAATAAAAATAAATAATTAATTAAAAAAAAATCTTAGAAGACCTGGCTGTGTTATCTTGTGGTTTAGTGGAAGCTGTCAATGCAGAGAGGAACTCAGGACCTGAGGATTGAAAGAACAATGATAAGGATAAGTCTGAGAAAGGACTTGGGAGAGTTTATCAGAGGCACTGGAAAAGGGAAAGGGACTGGCATTTAAAGAAGTCCTGAGAAACAGGTTCTGAATTAATTGCTGAGAAATCCTCACATGTTGAGTACTGCAGAGATCTAAAAAGCACTTGAATGCAGTTTGAGAGAGGTTGCTGTTCTTCTTTTTTTTTTTTTCTTTTCCACATGAGTTGAAAGTACTCCACAGTTTTGATGTTGGATTTCTCTCTGTATTCTGTGATTACCGTTGATAAATAAAGGAACTGCTTTGGGCCTATAGCAGAGCAATAGGGAAACACAGCTAGGTAGGGAAAACTAAGCTGAATTCTGGGAGAAAGGAGGTGGGGTTAGAGAGAAGGCATGTAGTCAGAGACAGACATGCAGAAACTTTGCTGGTAGGCCACGACCTCATGGTGATACACAGATTAATGGAGACGGGTTAAATTAAGATTTAAGAGTTAGCCAATAAGACTGTAGAGCTAATGGGTCAATCAGTGATTTAAATAATACAGTTTTTGTGTGATTATTTCGGGGCTAAGTGGCTAGGAACTAACTAGTAGCCTGCTTGCTAGACAGCTTCAAGGTAACTCTACTAGAAATATAAACAGTCATTTGTCTTGGTTCCATAGCTGTGACCTCACAGAGAAGGGATCTGTCTAATGTTTTGGAAATCCCTGTGTATACTACCAGTGGACAACATAGACTGTAGATACACTTGGTTCCCCACACTGGAGACAAAAGAGAAATTCTGGGTGCCCAATGACATTCTTCTGCCTTCATTTCCAGGTGTGGTGTCCCTATCTCTAGCCTCATACTCTCTTGCTGTGCACTTCTAGAGCTTGCCTCATGCCCTGCTTCCCACACTGCCTTACTATCTATTGGAACATTCCCACTCTGGGACATGTTATACACATCATCACCTATTCAGAAGTGCTTTTTAGAGGTTTTATAAAAACCCTATACACTGGTTCCATAACATTTTGAAGGTAGGCTCTGTGGAGAGTACAACATGTGAAAACAGCTGAACGTCAATGACTACCAGTGTTACTATCAGATACTATGGAAGTGTGCAAAGCAATTACTTTGAAAGAAAGAACACTTGCACCTGCATCCTTCAAATTATTTCTGACTGGAGACTTCCTTTAAAATTAAGTTTTCAAGAGTGTGCTATTAAATACCATACTTACAATAACCTCACTGGTGTGTCCAACTCATGGCAAGGATAGCTATAAAAATACAAAACACAGAGCATAAACTTGTTGTAAGGAGTGGCCACTTGTTTATCCAGGCTGCCCGGCTAGCTTACACCCAAAATAACCCCACAGAAACTCTATTAATTAAAACACTGCTTAGCCATTAGCTTTAACTTCTTATTGGATAACTCTTACATATTAGTTTATCCATCTCCATTAATCTGTGTATCGCCACATGGCAGTGGCTTACCGGAGATTCTAACTTGCATCCATTTCAGGCAGAGGATCCATGGCTTCTCTCACTCTGCCCTTCTTCCTCCAAGCATTCAGTTCTGTTTTCTCCTGCCCGCACACCTATCTAAGTTCTGCCCTATTAAAAGGCCAAGGCTGTTTCTTTATTTATTAACTAATGAAAGCAACACATAAACAGAAGACCCTCCTACACCCTAAACTTACTTAAAATCTTATGAAATATTTTTGAATTAAAAAAATTGATTAAAGGATTCTGGAAAATGAGCTTGGTTAGTGACCATGTTGTGTCACAATGTCAAATGTAAAAAAAAAAATAGATGCACATGATGGACAGTTTGCAGTAACTTTATTATGGGTGTTGTTCGTATACACACACACACACACACACACACACACACACACGTATAATGCATCTGAATCTGGCTTGCTTATGTAATGGGAAGCACAGTATTTATGCTTGGTGTCTACTCAACTATTAGCAGACTTAGAGGTCACTGCAGTTGGACTCCTCCCACAGAATAAACTGTTTACAAAACTAAGAACTGAAACAACAGGACTTTGATTATGAGGAAAAAATCAAAAGGAGAGACTACATCTTACCCCTTTCTCTGGATTGAATGACACGGCCTAGAAGTGCCTAGAAGGTTATTTATATATAGTCTATATAACTATATAGACCTTATATTATTGTTATCTGGTTTAAGTATTTTGGTAAAGAATAAAAACATCATAATCCTCTGCTCTGAGACTCAGTCCAAATGTGCCTATCAATCACCTGGAGAGAAAAATAATATCTTCCAAGAAAAACCTTCTAGAAGCTTTAAAAATAGTATAAAGCCTGCTTAAAATGTTGGTTGGCATGATGGGGCCTTTGGACATTCTCCACTCTCATCCCTTGAGTGGAAGTTTTCTGACAATGGACCTTTGTTCGCTGTCTGCTGTCACCTCTCAAAATTCTATAATACACAGTGGTGCCTTTGGCCACTAACCACTTAACAGGGTGTCTTATGACAGTCATATCTTTGACCATTGTCTACTCTCACCCCTTGGGAGTGTGCCCTACACAATGGTCCCTTTGGTCATTGTCCATTTTCACACCTTAAGAGTTTCCTACACAATGGTCCTTTTGGCCATTGTCCACCCTTAACACTTGAGAGTACTCTACTTTATTCTGTAATGAAAGCTACCTATTTTTACATCATGCATTGTGTCTCATCTAAATTATTTAAAAGAATATCACAGGACTTAGAAGCTGATGGGACTCTTGAAGGAGATTTTACTAACATCGTTTTGTGTTCTGGTTGCCATTGGATTTGTTCCATCTTTGTTGTAGCAAAAAGTGGACTCCTATCTATCAGACTGTGACCATACTTACAATTCCCTTGATGTATGCAATTCTACACCTGGCTTTAGAATCTATTCTTCTTCCTTATTTTGCCATACATAGGTCACCAACGCTTCCTGCATGTGTACTTTGGTCTCTTTCTACTACCAGGCTAACCTAACTCAGGAGCCTTTATCTAAAATGGGTGCTTCTGCTCATGTAATGGATTCTGGGTATCCTATTACTATGTGATAAGGTAACTGAACTTCCAATACAAGATCAAGGATAAAATTTCAGCCTTTGAATCATAGTTATCTCTATTTGGCAGGAACTTATTTTGCATAATGTACCGTTTCCTGAAGTGACTTAAGAGATTCCCTTGTGAGTTTTAGCTTCTAATACATTGTGACTAAGACAAATAGCTTAGTTGTTTCAGGTCTCTCTTCATCTTTACAGGGAGGAAATACATACTACATCTGAGAAGGATAATTTTCCTTTCCTGTGTACCAAAAATAAAAATATCTTGGCTCCTTCCAACCAAGGCAACTGTGGGATCAAATGCGGCTGCTGGGTTGGTTAGCTTTAGTATTGTCAACTTGAAATAAACTAGTGTCACCTGGGAAGAGGGAATCTAAGTTGAAGAGTTTGTTCTACCCAACTGGCCCAAGGACATGTCTCTGGGAAATTGTCTTGATTGATGATTGATGTGGGAGTTTCTAATTCACTATGAAAGAAATCGTCCTTAGGCATCTGGACCTGAATTTTATATGAAAGCTAGTTGACTAAGTCAGAGGGAAAAGTCAGAAATGAGCATGCCTCTGTGGTCTCTACATAAGTTCCAGCTTGAGCTCCTGTTCTGATTTTCTTTACTGATTGACTATGATCTAGAAGTGTAAGCTAAACAACAACAACAAAAAGTCTTTCCCCCACAAGTTGCTTTTGGTCATGGTTTTATCAAAGAATTTAAAAGTAACTCGAACACATTCCAAACCTGACTTTCAGGAAACTTATGAACTTGGCCCTCACTTGCCAGGAACTCTGGAATTGGATAGGCACACTGCATTATTCACAAGCTCTATTTGTGAGGTGTGACATATCTTTCTGTTGAACCCTCACTGCCAGTTTTATGTGCTTATGGCCATAGTGGATATGGTCTTGTGGTCTTGGGGGGTCGTAGAACATATCAGGTATGGAAAGTTAACTGATGGACCCCATCTGTGTATCTGTGGGGTGTTATCCATTTAAAACTCACAGGCTCACCCAGTTGAAGTTTGGTGAAATCGTACTTTGATTATCATTTGTGCCCTATCTTGTGGAGCAAACATTTGAATGTATCCTTCTCTCCCAGAAAATGTTCACACAACCCAAGGTCACTGTGAGGTCAGAAAAGGAGTGCAGTACCATTTAATTGGAGTCCTAAGTTAAAAGGGGACACTCTGATCATTCACTGTTGCTTGTGTTAATATTCAGGTAAAAGAGACAACGTACCCATGTCCTCTTTGTATTCTGGTTTGCAAATGTGCTTTCAATTTTTATTGATTCTTGGATGTATCCTTTAAAAGGAAGATGAATTCTTGATCTACCCTAACTCTTAAAAAGAAAAAGATTAACTGCCTGAGAGCCTGACTTTATTTTCTTCTTTTACAAATAATGTAAAGTGCAAGCTTATACATATGTGAAAACTGTTCTCAGAAAAATTGTTAGTCTTTTGAAAGATATGACTAACAGCTGAAAACTATTGACAAGACACCTGATAAGAACTGTTTTCTTGCAAATAAAATCAATAAAATTTTATTTTACCATTATAATTGTGTGTGTGTGTGTGTGTGTGTGTGTGTGTGTGTGTGTGTGTGTGTGTGATGTGTTTGTATGGGTTTGCATATAAGCCAGCAACTTTGTGGAGTTCCTTCTCTCTTTTTATACCTTTATATGGATTTTGGTTATCAAACTAACATTCAGAACAAGTGCCTTATTGGCTGAGATATGTCATTGGTCCCCTCTTGCCTTTTTAAAGAGGTTTAAAGAGTCTATGCAAAAGTATACTCTCACTGATTCCTACTAATTTGAATGTGAAACCCCTCTGTGGAAAAAAATTCTTATTCAATCTGCTCTTTATATTAGAAAGAATTCAAAAATTTGTCATTGGGATGATACTACATATAACAAGCTCTTTTTTCCCCCTAAATCGGATCTAAAGGAGGGACACTCCGGGGATGGTAAGAAAGAGGAGGAAGAGAAGCAGAAGGAAGAAGAGAATGAAGAGGAGGAAGAAAAGAAGAAAGAAGAGAAGGAGGAAGAGAGTAGTAATCAGCCTTAGGGGTTAGTTTAAAATCTCTTCCACTGAATCTTCTTCTAGAGGAAATAAACTGATAAGTAAATGATATGACTATCGACAGATAGAATACTGAAAGATAAATTACCCAAATATTGGGAGTTTTCCTTAGATTCTTTGTTCTCACTGTGGCAAGCCAGAGCCCTGGAAAGTTTATTGTCCTAAAGACTGAGAATCAGAGTCTAAGTTATTATCTCTGTGTATTATTCATTTTTATATTGCTATAATAAAACATTTGGATTTTGCATACTTGAACTTTTGTATTAATTTTATCTCCAATAATTTATAGGCACTCCATCTTCAGATGGTCCTCCAGGTATCTAATGCCATATATTTGAGTCCCGCTGATCACCTTTTGAGGGTTCTCAGTCAATAATACTAAACACTTTGTACCTGTCTATAACTTACTTCAGTAGAAAATAGCCAGACTGATCAAAAGCCCATATCTTAAATGATTTTAGAGTCTTAATTATAAAATGAAGAGTATTAATCAAATAGATATTAGATATAAAAAATTAGTAAATATATATTAAATTTGAAATCTTGGAGGTCACTGAGGATAGACCACTCCCTTCAGAATCAGCAGCTTATAAAACAAAGATTTCATACTGAGTGATTTGATCACTGCTCAAAGGAGTGGGATCTAAATAATATCCAAAATTTCCCAAAAGATACAAGCAATATATAGCTATCTAAATTTTATCGGATTTGTACCTAGCAAAAGGATTATGGTAAAGAGAAAGAGCTTATCATAGCCCATTCCTGTAGAGACTATCCATATGGGCCTGTCTATCACTTATAAAAGTACGCCTCAAGAAAAACTGTTTTGTCTAGGGATTATAGCATGCAGCCTTCTTAAAGAACCCATCAGTATGTGGTTCCTTCAGTCATTGTTCACCCTTATTTGAGTTCTCTTCCTAGACACTTGCTTGCCTCACTGCTGTATATTTTTACTATGTGAGAGTGTCTTTTATGACAACAGTCTTTTTGGCCATTCTCTCTCCCCTTGAAAGGGTTCATCACAAAATAGTTTCTTTTACTATTGGCTACTCTCATTAGTTCACTAAATGGTGTGTCTAATCTTAATTCCTTTGAAGAATATTACTGATACCATGGAGAGAAGGTGAGCAAGACTGAAATCCTTGTGATAATTATACACAAATAAACATAGACACATACCATATTCTCCAATAGCTTGCTTCTAAATTCACCTATTTATTTCACTGTGGGTTCAGTTAGGTTATCAGGGGTTTAGTACAGTAGTAGAACACTTACTTGATATGCATAAATTCCTAAGGTGAGCTCTAACGTCATCAAAAATTAGAAAAACATACTCAAAAGTAATCCAGGCTTTTGAATTCCAATATTGTATATAAAAATTGCTTACTCTGATTAAAGAAACATGTTTTGTTTATTTTTAACTCTGATTTCTTCATCTCATAATTCAGTGCTTATATTCCTTGCAGTTTACAGGATTATACATTTCAAATAACCAAACAGTTATTGGAAAGCACACCAACAAAACTGATTACATTTAAGTGAGTATTTTGGGGAATATAGGGCCAGGAACAAAAAATTTAAAGATAAAGAAAAAGCAATGAGATATATTAATGTTCACATAAACAACAACTCATAATTTTCATTTCAGGATATGAATTCTAAAGGATAACTTTGTACGTACATAGGTAAAGATATTGATATTTATGGAAACATGATATATTGTATAAATTCAAAATATATATTTTTTGATTTTTCAAGACAAGTTTTTTTGTCGTTTTGGAGCCTGTCCTAGATTGGCAGAAAACAGATGACAAGATACACACATGGGTGAAAGTTTATAGGTCAAGAGTAGTAGATACATACATGTATAATCTTCATCCACTAGTGCTGACACAAGGTTAGATGCAGAACATCGGTAACAAAAGGGAAACAGCAATAGCAAGTTACAAACCATGCGAAAAAGATTATGTGTCCCAACAGCCATCTGTAGTAGATGAAATTGCTCTGCATTTCTACTAATTGTTTCAAATCCTTGGGTTGAATGTCAGAATGTGTAGAACAGAGTTAAGGATCATAATATACGTTGGGTGGAGAGGCACTGTTGAAGATGGAAATTGGGAGGTAAGTAACTATGCTTTAAATTTTTGAGAATTTTTATTTTTGCAACATATGACAATTAAAATAAAAATTAGTTTAATCAAACATGACATTGATCTGAAGAACGAACTTCTGACATCCTCAAAACTGTGAATAATGTAAAGTTGGGTCTAGGGAGGTAGCTCATTTGTGAGGAGTGACTGCCTAGCATGGGAATAGCACTGGATTCAATATCCCTATAATACCAACACTCAGGATGTGGCAGCAGGAGGGTCAGAAGTTCAAGGTTATCTTTGAGTATACAGTAAGGTTAAGGACAGCTAGCATTATACCAGACTGTGTGCCAAGGAAATAAACAATCAAGAAGAAGAAGAATTAGTTCCAGCAAGACTCAGTGCCCTCCAAGAGCACAAGCACAGATTATGGGTGTATTTACACTGTATGTCTACTCAGCGAGAAGATGCTGACCTTATATCACCCTTGATTTCCACATATCTGCATACGAAACTTCTTTTATAATAGACACTTGACCTATTTCTTGTAGTAACTTTATATCAAATATAATAAAAGAGAAAAAATAGGAAGCAGAGCAAGCAGCTCAGTGCATCTATCTGCCTAGCAAGCTTAATGCACTGAATGAAAAATGACCGATAAATATATGACAAAGTAAGCAGCCTACTTTTCCTAAAATTACATGATTAGGTATCATTTTCCCCAAACATTAAAAGAAAACAAACATTCAATAGGATCAATATGAAAATGACCTTACCTATAACTGGATCATATATATTGTGACAATATTTCTAAAAGAAATTGGCCATCTTTTCCAAACTTTTAAGATAGCAATTTCATGTTTCCCCCATGCCTAGAGATGCAGTCATGTTTTTCAAACCATTGCAGCACAATAAGCCTATTGTACTAGCTTTATTTCACTTTCTGTGGCAACATATCATGACAAAAAAGCAATATAAAGGAGAAAGGGTTTATTTTAGATTATAATTCCAAGTCACAGTTCCCAGAGGCAGAGGCTGGAAATAATCAGTTATATCTCATTCACAGTCAAGAGTGTAGAGAAGTGAATGCATGTCTGCTGCTCAGTTTGATTTTTCTATTCATATACAGTCTAGAACATCAAAGCAGGACATGATGTTACTACCTTTCAGATAAGGTCATTCCATATGAAATCAGGCAATCACTACAATTTCCAAAAGATAAGTATATAAGCTAAGTTCATCTGGACTATCCCTAATAAAGACTTACTTTCCAGGAGAACCTAGATTTGGTCACGTTCACAATTAAAACTCACCATCACATCTTCAAAATGCAATAGCACATGAAACAACTACTATTAAAATGATAAGAGAGTGTCATCGATTATGAAATTCTAAAATAAATAAAGGCAGCATTAGATGTTTATTTATTACTTAAGGTAAACCTATTTAATACATGTTCCCAAGGCAATGGATTTTCTGTGAATAATAATTACCAATGTTGACACTTGTTGCAAAATACTAGTAATAATTTTGTATAATAATTTTGCAATTAGTGCTTAGCCTAATGCCAGAATATGTATCTATACCACATTAGTAGACATCCCTTCCTACTGTGCCAAAGGACATCTTGAACTAAGTGACATCTCTAATTAAATGATCCAAAATTTTCATCTTCAACATATAAAAGAAAATTGTTCATACTATTACCTACAATTGACTGACGCTGATCACAATAATTAGTTATGTCTAGAATGTTTAGGAAAGGGATCTTTATTAAGCTGTGCATGAAAGGAAAGGGTGTTATGTACTTCTTAAGGTGGCCCAATCCTATTACAGTCATCTCTGATAACTGATGAAAAGGAGTTACTCCGTTCCTTCTCTGGCACTAATAACACCAAAGTAAAAGGGCAATTGAGCTAAAAAAAAATGTCCCTGAATAAGATAAAATGAATGTATATTTTCTAAAAATTCACATAAGAAAAAGACACATTTCTTTTCTGTCCCAAATTGCAACTTTGAAATATAGAAAAATAGCCAAATAACATCAAATCAAGGAATTTGTCCTCCGTCCTCTCTTCTCGCAGCTGTAATCCACAGTAGAGTTACTTCTTGAAGGTTTATGAAAGAACAAATGACCTGACAGGCGAACAGGCTCTTGACCTGCAATGCCCCTTCTGCATTTTCCCAAGAGTGTGATGTCATGCTTGCTTTTTCCATCACCGAGTTCACAGCTCCAGGCCAGCTTTTTTGCTATTCATTTATTCAATCTAGAGTAATCTGTGCTTAATAGAGTGCTGGAGCATGTCAGGATGAACAATTAAATATGATGGTTGCCACTGACAACCAGAAGTTAATGCTAAAAATGTCTTAGGCAGGAATGTGAACATTAGTGTGTTTATTTTAAATAAGGGAGATATTTAAATGAAGGGATTCTTCCAGATAATAAAAACTAAATGCTACTAATCATGTATTGCAGAATTCTTCAGAATGATAGAACCAGTAGCAGAGTTTCTTTTTTTGTGTGTCCTGCTCATTCTTAAAGAAAGCCAGAAATACACAAACAAGCAAAATATAAAGGAAATTAATAAACCACTTTTTAAAAAATCAAAGAAAAAAACAAGCAAACAGTTGCAGGGAAGAATCAAAACTGTTCAAGACCAGAAAATAGAAATAGAATCAGGAAATAAAAACATAACCATAGGAAATTATGGAAATGAAAAATTTAAGAATGTGGTCAGAAACTACAGAGGAAAGATCCACCAACATAATACAAGAGATAGAAGGAAAATCTTGGGCATTTAAAGTATGAAAAACGAAGACAAGACATACCGGTCAAAAAATGTTAACTATAAAGAATCCTGGCACAAAATATCCAGGAAATCTGGTACACTGTTGAAAGACCAAGCCTAAGTATAAGAAAAAGGGGAAGAATCAACTCAAAGGCCCAGAAAATATTTTCAAGACCACCAGAGAAGAAAGTTTTCCTAACCTAAAGAACAAGATGCCTATAAAGGCGCAAGCATACAAAACACCAAATAGATTAATCCAGAAAACAAAGTCCCCATGGAACATAATAACCACAACACTAAGCATAAAGAACAAAGAAAGAATATTAAAAGCTACAAAAGAAAAAGATAAAGTAACATATAAAGGCAGACCTATTAGAAATATGCCCAGTTTCTCAATGGAGACTCTAAAAGCCAGAAGTGTATGGATTGATGAGCTGCAGATGCCAAGACACCATAGATGCCAGCAAAGACTATTATACTCAGCAAAACTTTCAATTACTATATATGGAGAAAATAAGATACTACACGATAAAGCCAAATTTAAACGGTATCTATCCACAAATCTAGCCCTACAGAAGGTGCTAAAAGTAAAACTCCAACCCAAGGAGATTAGCCACATCCTTAAAAACACAAGAAATAAATAACCTTACACCAACAAATCAAATGAAGGGACACACCACAGCGACCACCACCACCACCAACAACAATAACAAAATAACAGGAATTAGCAATCAATGGTCATTGATATTGCTCAATGTCAAGAGCCATCTCAATAGCTCCAAAAAAAAAAAAAAAGGACAGACTAAAAGAATGGATTACAGACAGAATTCATCCTTCTGCTGCATCCAAGAAACACACCTCAATATCAAAGAAAGACATTACCCCAGTGTAAAGGGTTAGAAAAAAGATATTACGAGAAAATGGACCTAAAAATCAAGCTGGCATAGTCAATTTAAGGTCCATGAAAATAATCTTCAAACCAAATCTAATAAAAAGAGATAGAGAACAACACCATATACCCTGTGAAGGAAAATTACACCAAGATGAGATTTCAATTCTTAATATTTTTGCCCAAACTTAAGGGCACTCAAGTTCTATGGTTTAAATAACATGCTGACCCCCACACAATGATAGTGGGAGACTTCAATACCCAACTATCCACAATGGGCAGGTCATCAAAACAAAAACTGAATAGAGAAACACTGCAGCTGATGGACATCATGAAACAAATGGACCTATTAGATACATATGGGATATTCCTCCTAAACACAAAGGAACACACATTCTTCTCAGCACCTCATGGAACTTTCTCCAAAGTTGACCATATACTTGGACACAAAGCAAGTCTAAGTACAAGAAAACTGAAATAACCCCCTGTATCCTATCAGGATACAAGGATATAAAGCTAGATATCAACAACAGAAACAAGAGAAAGCTTACAAAGTCATGGAAATGGAACAAGTCCCTACTGAATGAAAAATGAGCCAAGATAGAAAAAAAGACAGATCTTAAAGACTTTCTAGAATTCAATGACAATGCTTATATAATATACCTAAGCTTATGGGACTGAGTGAATGTGGTTCTAGGAGGAAAATTCATAACACCAAATACCTACATTTAAAAAAAAATCAGAGAACCACGCAGTGGTGGCAAATGCCTTTAATCCCAGAACGTGGGAGGCAGTGGCAGGCAGATGTCTATGAATTCCAGACCATTCTGGACTACAAGCAAAGCTCTGGGAAAGCCAGGAGTACACAAAGAAATCCTGTCTCAATAAAAAAAATAAAAAAGGAAAAATTTCACACCAGCTACTTAACAGCACACTTGAAAACTCTAGCACTAAAAGAAGTAAGTACACCCAAGAGAAGTGGATGGCAAAAATAAGCTAAGTGCTGACACCAAAAAAATAAAATAGAAACAATACCAAGATTCAATGAAACAAAGAAATGTTTCTTTGAGAAAATCAACAAGATATACAAACCCTTATCCAAACTAAAGGCAGAGAGAGAATATTCAAATTAGCAACATAAAAACAAAGGGAGACATAAGGACAGACAACAAGGAAATCCAAAGAAAAATAAGGACATATTCTAAGAACCTATGTGCCACAAAATTAGAAAATTTTGAAGAAATGGATAATTTCCTAGATAGATACTACCTACCAAAGTTAAATCAGGGTCAGATAAACAATTTATATACACCTATATCCCCTAGAAAAATAGGAGCCATCATTAAAAGAAATTCAGAAAAAAAAGCCTTAGGCCAAGAGATTCCAGTGTAGAATTTTAGCAGACTTTCAAAGAGGGGTAACACTAATACTCAAATTATTCCATAAAGAAGAAACAAAAAGTGCATTCATTTTATGAGGTCAAAGTTTCCCTGATACCCAAATCACATAAAATGACTTCTCATAAGATTTTGCTACTCATAAACAAGTGTCTTATCTAGTCAACATCAGGGAGGCTTTCTCTGGCAGCAGATGGAAGCTGTTACAAAGACCCATACCCAGACATTCCCCAGAGAGAGAGTCTGAATGGAAGGCCTGCATCAAATCGCTCTCCTCAGATATCAGAAAATCACATGGGGATTATGAGAGTCAGACGAGAAAGATGACACTAGGAGAACAAGGTCTTTTGAACCAACTCAGCAAGGCACAGCACATGGGAACTCAGAGACTGAAGCAGCAAGCACAAAGCTTACATGGGTCTGTACCAGGTCCTCTAGGTCTATGTTATAACTATTAGCTTAATATTTTTATGGAACTCTTGACTGAAAATAAGTAGGTGTCTGACTCCTGTGCCTTCTTTTGGGACTCTTTCCTCCTTTTAGGTTGCCATGTCCAAGTTTGACATACTAGTTTTGGTTTATCTTATATTTTATTTTGTCCTGCTTGGTTGTTATCTCTTAGAAACATGTTATTTTCTGATGAGAGAAAAAAAGTAGTAGATCCAGAGGGGAGGGAAAGTGTGGAGGAACTGAGAGAAGAAGAGGGAGGGGCTGCTATACTCAGGGTACATTGTATGATAAAATAATCGATTTTCAATAAAAAAACTACAAAATAAAAATAACAACCACATTTTTCTTGCTTCTTTTTTCTTTGGCTCTCCTTTGTAGAGCAGAGATAATAAGTCTTATCCCTTCTGAGACTTATTCCACTATGGCAGGAATTAACTCCCAACTCTAGAATTGAAAAAAAAATCAGAAACTAAGGTCATTAAATTGTTTTAATTCTGTGTTTCAACACTGCTAAATTAAAAACAATTTCAAGTACATAGGTAGTTTTTGGAAGACACCTTTTAAGTCAATCCAGTTGGAGAGGAAGCAGGTTGAGGTGGTGATGGTTTCTATCAGTGCTGCAGAGGCTAAGACAAGATGTTTGACCTACACTTGTTGTTGGAGGCTGCTTGTTTATTTTCCAGCCACACAGATTCAAGAAAAAATCACACAGAAATCTGTATTAGTTGCAATACTGATTGGCCAATAGCTTAAGCATAATATTAGCTAGGTCTTATATCCTAAACTAACATATTTCCATTAATCTGTGCATCACCATGAGGTCATGCCCTAACAGCAAAGTTTCAGTGGAATCCTGCAGAGGTGTCTGTCTTCTATGGTGGCTTCATGGCTTCTCCCTGACTTTATCTTCTTCCTCTCAGCATTCAGTTCAGTCTTCCCCATCTATCTTTATTCTTCCCTATCACAGACCAAAGCAGCTTCTTTATTCATTAACAAATAACAGCAACACATATATGGAAGGACTTCCCAAACCATTTCCTTTTTTCTATTTAAAGAAAAATGAAGGTTTTAATTTTAAGATCTTGAAATTATATACAACAAAATAGGTATCAAGCAAGAATTATAGTTACAATCTTTATATCTATTTTATCTTTATCATAATTAAGGAAAACTATAACTATCTATTCTTCAATTCCATCAAAGACTCCAGAAGGATATAATATTACTTAAGTAAACAAGAAGCTTATTGTAAGCAACTCCCAAAACTCTAGAGTTGACAGAGACATCTTGCTGCCTAGACAGTCACTCAAAGTTCCTCTGAAACATTGGGGCATCTTCAGCCTACAGAACCATAGTATCCAGCAGACTTTTCCATGAAGCAGGAACTATCAAAGACAGTTCCATCTATATTGGAAGTTTGTCAGTCACTTTCTTCTGTGTTCTGCAAAATGTCTCACAGAGTCTTTCATGAAGCAGGAGCCCTGAAGGACTGTTTCACATTTAGGCAAGTTCAGCAGTCATTTTTCCGTGGGTCCTATATGTCCCGTTCCTACAGCATAACATCAAGCAGTCCAGGAAAGAGCAATTTCTTGCCCAAATGGCTCACCAACTCCATAAGGAGCCTCTTCAATGCCTATCATCCTCTCGAAGAAGATTGGTGCTGCTAGGAGCAGCTGTGTCTCATTGTCATGAAAATTACTAAGTTCTTAGAACATTTTAAATGCCATGTTCTGTAAGACTTTGAAACATTGAAGATTTTCTACCTAACAGAAATGTATCTCTCTATATATAGAAAATCTAACTAACATAACTACAAACTTGACTATTATAGATGATTATCTCTTAACACATATTTCTTAATCATACATTACATTTTTAAATAAGCTGCACAAACACAATACCTAATCAAGAGCAGATACGTATATATATATAACAAAATTGATCTAAAATTTGTATCAATCAACCAAGATTCATATCAATGTGAAGTATCTATAGCTATAGCTTATCTCCCTTTAAATGTAAACAAACAAAAGCAGAACCTCCTTTCCAAAGCAACATATCCTTAGACCTAAATTTTGAAGTCAAGACACCTTTAAAACATCTTAACCTAGCTTAGCAATCCATACAATGAAATGTCTCTCTGTACTTAGCTCTTTCACAGTTAAAAATTTAAAGAAAACACAATAATATACATAACCCAGTTTACTTTGTCTCTAAAGACTTTTTTATTTTTTAAAAACTATTTACTTCTTTCTATAACCCTCTTTTTCTTCTCTCTCTTAAGCCTATGTACATTTTTAAACACACTTTTACCCACTCAGATGTTTATTTCTGTCTGAATCTGTCTTTATTGCATATCTATAATTATTTTCTGACCAGGAAAGCCTTTTAGAAAAAAATGCTAATTGGGTGTGGGTAGGACTAAGGGTGTTTTGCCTTTTGGCTCTGCCAACTACAACATGGCGGAGGCATGTACACTGCCTCTGTGAGCTGTGCACACTGCCGCCCCAGTTCCAAGTATGCAGCGGGTCTATGTGGCACCGTTAAGCAGTTTGCAGCATGCTGTTCACAAACCCCATTTAAATGCTAGGTCTCCCTAAAAAAGCTATTCTCGCAACTAGCATGAATCAGGAAGCCTTTTTGGAGCAACAGTTTTTACTGTCAACATTGAGTCAGGAAGACCTCTCTTAAACTTGCCACCAGCAGAGTCCATACAAAAAGAAAAAAATGACAGCTACCAAAAAACCATGCTTAACTCTGCTCTTTTGTGTCTGGAATCCCTTTCCAAGCTCTCTCAGGTTTTATTTGGATTTAACTGGCACATGCTGGCTACTGAGACTGAGACAAGATGTTTGACCTACACTGTCTTATCTTAGAAATAAACATGTCATTCTGACAGGTGTAAGATGGTATCTTAAAGTTGTCTTGATTTGCATTTCCCTGATCGCTAAGGAAGTTGAGCATGACCTTAAGTGTCGTTCGGCCATTTGAAGTTCTTCTGTTGAGAATTCTCTGTTCAGCTCAATGCCCCATTTTATAATTGGGTTGATTAGCCTTTTAGGGTCTAGTTTCTTGATTTCTTTATATATTTTGGAGATCAGACCTTTGGCATCCTCATGAATATTAACCTTCATCAGGCGATTAAAGGAGACAGAGACAGAGACCCACATGGGAGCACGGGACAGAAATCTCAAGGTCCAAATCAGCAGCAGAAGGAGACGGAGCATGAGCAAGGAACTCAGGACCACGAGGGGTGCACCCACACACTGAGACAATGAGGATGTTCTATCGGGAACTCACCAAGGCCAGCTAGCCTAGGTCTGAAAAAGCATGGGATAAATCCGGACTAGCTGAACATAGCGGACAATGAGGAATACTAAGAACTCAAGAACAATCGCAGTGGGTTTTTGATCCTACTGCACGTACTGGCTTTGGGGGAGCCTAGGCAGTTTGGATGCTCACCTTACGAGACCTGGATAGAGGTGGGCAGTCCTTGGGCTTCCCACAGGTCAGGGAACCCTGATTGCTCTCCCAGCAGATGAGGGAGGGGAACTTGATCGGGGGAGGGGGAGGGAAATGGGAAGCGGTTGCGGGGAGGAGGCAGAAATCCTTAATAAATAAATAAATAAATAAAAAGAAATAAACATGGATGGAATTGCTATCCAGTGGGAGAATACTTGGGATGGGTAGGTTCTAGACCACTTACATAGTTAGGTTTAAGTAATCTCTGCATTAGAGTATCGTGGTTCTGGTGGTTTGGCAGTTTTCTTCTTTTCTCCTATAGATGTCTAACTGTAAAAAGGTTGAATACAGTCTGGGAAAGAATTCTGGGTTTCTAGAGCATCACACTATAAAACAAATAGTGACAACTCTCATTCAGACAAGTTTAGACTTCATGGGATATAGCATACATGAGCATGTCAACTAGTAAATGTGAAGCCTATCCAAAACCCAAAATTGGGAAACAGTTTGTACCTTTACATATCCCACACCAAGAATCAAGCCACACTTCCCTGATGATCCCTCTGGGAAAGTGAGTTAAGAAGCAATCTGTGCTGTGACTTAATAGCTCTCTCAATTTATGGTACCTGTCTCCTCCATACTCTGCCAGGTACACAATCCTGAACTAAATCATGTGATAGGAGACGTTCCACAAACCCAAAAATGGAATAAATTGTTGAAATTTCCCTTTGTTCTGGGGTCTCATCGAACGCCTGATAGAGTGCTGTAGCTTCTAAAGTGGCTCACTAAAGAGGTTCCTCTGGTCTTCCACCTGTCATCACGCTCATTCTGCCCACCCCGTTTTTCCCCATCTCATCCCCACCCTTACAGAGCTCCTCTGAAGGCTTTTAAGGAAATCTTCTCCATCCCTATAAGACCTCAACATACTTGTATCTCCATTAATTGCATTGCTTCTATCTAATACTGTCCCCACCACTTCAAAGCCCAATTATGAATTAAGCTCACTAAAGAGAAGTGTTCAGCTTCTTTTGTAGAGTGACCCTTGGGACTTTTTACTTCTTTAACAGCATCCCTCTGCAGTGTATTAGTTCTGGTGATCAAACTTGGATCTTCATGTCTGTATAGCATGCCTTTAGCCAGCTGAAATATCTCTGCAGTTCTGCACTTTTTAGCATAGATTAAATATATGTGACAGTCATAACAATGCTTTCTTCTGCTCAAGATGCAGTATAAATATAGGATTTCCTGATAGCACTTGACATAGATGGTGGCTCCCATTTGGATGAGGGAGCATAATATGAACTTGTGTACAGTTTAGGTCTAGGAGCCTCATGAATATCATTTGGAAATTGAGGAACTTCAGGATTAATTCAAGTTGAGTTGCTAAGGAATGAAGTTCGCTGTTTGGACATGAGAAAGCTGGGTTCTATTTTCAACCTATACATCAACAGAGCCCTTAGAAATCATTCCAGCTTCCCAATACTGTTTCAAAGGTAATTTAGGTTAAAGATATGAGTGGGTAAACACTGCGGTGTGTTCTAGTTCACACAGTTTTCTATTCATCAGCAAATGCCATTGCTCTACAATTTGCCTTTAGAAAACACACGCAATTTGCTTCAAAACGTGAAAATTCCAGCTCCATGCTGCTCTTCAAAGAGTAACCAGGAGGCTCCTACAAGGGCTATAAATACAGCTGAAGTTTGTCAAAGGTCCTAACAGTGGAAAAATGAGAATTACAGTAATTGGATCCATCTATTTTTAAGGGCTCCTATAAGAAAAATCTAGTACTATTTAACTGAAAGAGTTTAAATCTCAGTTCTGGTGCCTCAGGTCCACCATGTAGGGCTAAATCAATTAAATAGCCAAGGTAGAAGAATATAGAGCTGAAGAAAAGCTTAAGAGAACCAACTCCAGTCTATCACTGTGAGGTACGAAGAGTAATTCATAGTAAATGAGGCTGCATGGTGACTGAACAGTACTTGGACATCCCCTAATGGATGCAGAACAAGGAACAAGCATGGAAGTGCTATGAGCACTCTCCTCATCTTTAACTTTATTTTTTTTCCCTTGCAAATATAGGATTCTGCATATATTTTACTATTTAATGATAAACCACAAAGTAGAATTCATTTTCATGCAAGCCTTTGAGCTCTTGAGATATTTTTTCCTGATATTATTACCTGTATAATAAGATTTCCCCCATAACTAGTACAGAAATAAGATATATCTGACTCAAAATTGAAAATTAAAGATATGGCAAGAAGTTGTATTTCAGCAGTTATATTTTGCAGTACCTTTATTTGTTTACCTTTCAGGAGATTATAGATTTATTACACATATACATGGCTTAGAAGAAATGTGTTGCCAATAGGTAGCAGACATTTAAGATAACCGAGTTCCCCTTTCCAGCTTTCTCTCCTTGCTATGAAAATCATTATCAGTAGATGATTATAAATCTGCATATGTAGTCTTTCAGCGGTTTTACCTGAGGAAATAAATATTTATGCTTTCATTGGACTCATTTGAGAATTCCACTCATGTATACAGTGCATTTTGATCACTGTGATGCCAGTCCCTCTCTAGCCTTCCTTCCACCCCTACTAGCCCCCTTTTTTCTTTTTATACTTTTCTTTCATGCATTTTTAAAACTCATCAATTTAGCCAGGATCATCTACATTAGCACAGCTTTAGAAATAAAATCTGTGTGTGTGTGTGTGTGTGTGTGTGTGTGTGTTTTCGAGACAGGGTTTCTCCGTAGCTTTTGGTTTCTGTCCTGGAACTAGCTCTTGTAGAACAGGCTGGCCTTGAACTCACAGATATCCGCCTGCCTCTGCCTCCCGAGTGCTGGGATTAAAGGCGTGCGCCACCACTGCCCGGCTAGAAATAAAATCTTAATAGACAGTTGTTTGTACTAAAACTGGTCACTGTTACCTTCATTAGTAGATAATTTGACTTGAAAATTCTCAATGAATCTCTTTTTGTTTCACCTCTCTGCCTATGAAACTTAACAAAATCTACAGGAGCAACAGTCATGCTAACAGTATCACTCATAGTTCACTCAAGCAGGAATGTGCCCCACGCTCATATTTCACACTTGGGAGAAGCCTTACTTATCCCATGTTACTGGGAACAAACACGGGCTCCAAAGTGTAGTTAGCTGGGTGTGTGACTAGTGATGGTACAAGCATCTTTAGTCCAGAAAGTAAGAACAATTTATTGAGTGCACTGCACGAGGCAGGAGTCTGGGCACTAGAGCACCATCTACAGCATCCAAGGGGAGAAGGAGTCCCCAGTTGGGAAAGTGTGTTAAGGCATCTCTGCTGTCAGTTTCCTATGTATAATTCACATCGTGTGAGAGAACATGGTCCAGAGATGTTAGCATGAGTTGTTGTACAAATAATTTCCAAATGTGCAAATAGAGATCATGAAAATAAGTATCATGTAAATAAGGGTCATGTAAATCATGGTCATGCAAATAAGGGCAGTGGTCTTAGTTCCAGGGTGCAGCTGGATATTAGTGTGAGTAAGATCACTTCATGAAAGAGGCTGCCAGATATTCTGCAGGACACAGAAGAAAGTGACTGACAAACTGACAATATAAGTAGAACTGTCTTTGAAATTTCATGCTTCATGGAAAAGTCTGCTGGATACTATGGGTCTGTAGGCTTAAGATAGAAGTTCCAATGTTACAGAAGAACTTTGGATGACTGTCCAGGCAGCAAGATGTCTCAATCACCTCTAGAGTTTTGAAAGTTGCTTACAAGGCACTTCCTGCACGTACTGGCTTTGTAGGAGCCTGGGCAGTTTGGATGCTCAACTTACTAGACCTGGATGGAGGTAGGGGTTCCTTGGACTTCCCACAGGGCAGGGAACCCTGATTGCTCTTCGGGCTGAGGAGGGAGGGGGACTTGATTGGGGGAGGGGAAGGGAAATGAGAGGCAGTGGCGGGGAAGAGACAGAAATCTTTAATAAATAAATAAATTTTAAAAAATTAAAAAAAATATTATATCCTTCTGGAGTCTTTGATGTAGTTGAAGAATATGTAATTTTCCTTAGTCATGATAAAGATAAAGTAGATATAAATATTGTACCTATAATTCTTGCTTGATAACTGTTTTGTTATATGTAATTTTATTATGTTAAAGTTAAAACCTTCCTTTTTATTTAAAGAAAAAAGGGGAGGTGATGTGGGATTTCCCTCTGTATGCTGTGAATACCATTGGTTAATAAAGAAGCTGCTTTGGGCTCATTGATAGAGCAGAAATTTAGGTAGGTGCGGAAAACTAAGATTAATGCTGGGAGAAAGGAGACAGAGTCAGAGAGAAGCCATGGAGTCCTGCCAGGGCCAAATGGAACTTTACCCGGTTAAGCCACTGCCTCTTGGCGATACACAGACTAACAGAAATGTGTTAAAATTAGTATGTAACAGTTAGCCAATAAGAAGTTAGACCTAATGGGCCAAACAGTGATTTAAATGATAGTTTCTGTGTGATTATTTTGGGGCTAAGCAGCTGGAAACCAACAAGCGGCCTTCCCTCAACATGGATCAGATTACAGTCTTCTGCAAACACTTTGCAATTCCTGAACCAAGTACACAGCTGCATTTTCTGGTCTCTTAGAAATGTCCTTCCTTAAAAGAGCAAATCCCAATGTTCAAATAGCTTTGCAACAACACGGGGAGAGGTAAGTGGTTCAAATGAAAAGCTTGAAACCATCCAATGTGTCCAGTGCAAGTTCCTATTGTAAAACAAGTGTAAATAAAAGAGTAAAACCCCGTTCTGTACCCTTTGCCTTCTTTATGGCTAAGAAACTTTTCCCAGTAAAGTGGAAAGAAAAGTATAAGAAGCATAACTCACAGGACCATAACACATAAAACATGTGTCTCTAGAGATTGTTATTGTGAGATACACATGTCCACATGGGTGAGGAAGCTAAAGTGTGTTCAGAACAGAAAAGACCCTCCTTGACAATCTTCAGCTCCAGCTCTCTGTGGGTAGCTCGCATGCTACCAATTTACACACATGAGTTTCTATGTGCACCTGCTCATCCATTTCTATTAAATGTTAACAGGCATTAGCTCCCTTCATTGAGTTGGGGTGCTTTTTTGTTTTTTAACTTTTCTCCTGACACATTTGGGTTTTTAATGTATAAATAATTTTAATACTAGAATATTAAATAAGGCACTATGGAGTACAAGGGCTTTAAATTAAATCTTAGTTATGTGTGTATATAGGCCTGATTTATGTGTGTGGGCACAAGGGTTTCACAGTGCATTTGTGGAGTTGAATTGGCAACTCATGGGATCTGACTCCTTCCTTTCATGATTATGGTCCTGTGGATTGAACTAACTTAGTGGTAAATGCCTTTATCCACTGAACCATTTTGCTAACCCTGGTTCCATTTCTAATGAAATAAGTCAAGTTAATGGCTTAAAGAAGACAGTCTCTAGTTTTCTGACTCACTTGTCTGTGGATATACACCCATCATTTCACCAAGTAATCTCCCTGCTGATATCACTTTATATTTTCTAGTTTTTCCATTGAATTCTTTGGAATAAGTTTTTATATATAAACCAATAATTTTAAAAATATTAATGAGGGTAATAATCAATTCAAGTTTCAATAAGATACATATTTATCTAATAAACTAAAAAGGCAGAATTGCTACTGTCAGAAACCATGCTCTTTATTTTGTGTGTTAGTGTACATATGTACTTCTATGTATCGAAACCAAGAGTTAACATGGGCTGTCTTCCATAATCAGTCACCAAATTTTTCAATGACCCAGAAACTCACTGATTTAGCCAGGCTAGATGGGAAAGGAGACCCAGGGATACCTCTGTCTCTACCACCCTAGCACTCAGATGTGGCCACTGTCTTTTTCACATGGATTCTGGGAGGCTGAACTCAGGTATGAATGCGTGCACAGCAAGAACTTTATTGACTGAGCCTCCTCTCCCTCTCGTCCCTACTATGTTTTAAACCAAAATTCCATGGTTCTTAAATAAATGAAACACAGTCATATGTGTACATGTGCAGAGATCAGAGAAGCATGGGCATCTCACCCACACCCTTAAGCCGCTTGTTTTCCTTCTTCTCAAATCATCCTGGCTCTTTTCTGTACAGTTCGACATGTGGCGTTCACCCTTGACTGCTGTGCTTGTTCTGGAGACATCACTCACACACACTAACAAATGAAAGCAAGTATGAATTAGTTCTCTCATCTAAAGTTGATTCCAGAAAATAAAAACATCAAGAAGTCCCAGGTTAAACTTTGACACACATACGAACAATTATGAGTAAGAACACAGGATGTTCTCTGCTTTTCTGTATTTCATATTCTTGAGACAGAATTTCATGTATTTTAGCCTGACTTTAAGCTTACAGTGTATCTATGGATAGTCTTGAACTCCTGACTTGCATCTTCTATCTCATAAGTGCTAGAATTATAATTTTGTGTCACCACACCTGGCTCACAAGGACATTCTGATCAGTCCAAAAATTCTCATGGGTTTAGAAATTCTCTGCCTATTGCCAGAGATGACAAATATATTTTTGCATTATTCACTGTAGCATTTCCAATATTATACAAGTGTGCTATATTAAATTTTGTACAAAAAAACTGACTGTGTTACAAAACTTATATAATTCAGCACTGGGAAAAAGAAGGGACCAAATTTGAGATTGGTCTAGTGATGGACCAGCCTGACTCCATCCTTTTTTTTATTGATTTTATAGAACTATATATTTTCTCTGCTCCCCTCCCTTCCTCTGCTCTCCCCTTCAACCCTCTCCAATAGTCCCCATGCTCCAAATTTACTCAGGAGATCTTGTCTTTTACTACTTCCCATGTAGATTAGATCCATGTATATCTCTCTTGTCTAGGTTTTCTAGTATTGTGAATTGTAGGCTGATTTTCTTTAATTTATGACTAAAAGTCACTTATGAGGGAGTACATATGATAATGTCTTTCTGGGTCTGGGTTATCTCACTCAATACGATGTTTTCTATGTAAACCATTGTTATAAGGGAGGACAAGCTCATTTCTGTTTGCTGCAAAATTCAAGTTGATCGTGCCTTAAAGTGCTTCTGGAATTTATCATTAACCCTACCCTTGAATGTAAATCCCCCAACCCTTGAAAACCCCCTAGTCTTGCAGTTTGGGGGCTATATGAACTCTACCTTCTCCTTTGATTCCTGGTATTGTTCAAACAGGAATATATCCCTGTCTGACAGAAAATAAAGCTTACTTAACTTGACCAAAGAATTTGGGTAATGATTTTTACTCTCATTCAGTGGGATTAACATGACGTTAAACAACTAGACATGTTCTCTCAAAAAATCAAGAGCTAGTGATGGAACTCATTGGTAGAGTACTAGTCTAGCATGTATGAAGTCTTTATCTTTGATCTCCAACACCAGAAAATAAAATAAAATTTGAAATATGAAGTATTTATAACTTTTGAAGAAAAATCTAAGCTAAATTACATTGTACACTTTATATGAGCAAAATAAAATAGGTATTTTCAAGTTTAAAATGCTAGCACATGATTTGGACCTTGAGAATTATGTCCGGTGCTCCAATGTGGGTCTCTGTCTCTGTCTCCTTTCATCGCCTGATGAAGGTTAATATTCAGGAGGATGCCTATATGTTTTTCTTTGGGTTCTCCTTATTTAGCTTCTCTAGGATCACTAATTATAGGCTCAATGTCCTTGGTTTATGGCTAGAAACCAAATATGAGTGAGTACATCCCATGCTCCTCTTTTTGGGTCTGGCTTACCTCACTCAGGATAGTGTTTTCTATTTCCATCCATTTGCATGCAAAATTCAAGAAGCCCTTGTTTTTTATTGCTGAGTAGTACACTAATATGTATATATTCCATACTTTCTTCATCCATTCTTCCATTGAAGGGCGTCTAGGTTGTTTCCAGGTACTGGTTATTACAAACAATGCTGCTATGAACATCGTAGAGCATATACTTTTTGTTGTATGATAAGGCCTTTCTTGGGTATATTCCCAAGAGTGGTATTGCTGGGTCCAGGGTTAAGTTGATCCCGAATTTCCTGAGAAACCGCCACACTGCTTTCTAAAGTGGTTGCACAAGTTTGCATTCCCACCAGCAATGGATGAGTGTACCCCTTTCTCCACCGACTCTCCAGCAAAGGCTATCATTGGTGTTTTTTAGCAGAAGGAGAGAGAGCACGAGCAAGGAACTCAGGACCACAAGGGGTGCACCCACACACTGAGACAATGGGGATGTTCTATTGGGAACTCACCAAGGCCAGCTGGCCTGGGTCTGAAAAAGCCTGGGATAAAACTGGACTCTATGAACATAGTGGACAATGAGGACTACTGAGAATTCAAAAACAATGGCAATGGATTTCTGATCCTGCTGCACATACTGGCTTTGTAGGAGCCTAGACAGTTTGGATGCTCATTTACTAGACCTGGATGGAGGTGGGGGTTCCTTGGACTTCCCACAGGGCAGGGAACCCTGATTGCTCTTCAGGCTGAGGAGGGAGGGGGACTTGATTGGGGGAGGGGGAGGGAAATGAGAGGCGGTGGCAGGGAAGAGACAGAAATCTTTAATAAATAAATAAATAAATGCTAGCACAAATTTTAATTATAGTTAAGCCAAAGAAAGGGAAATGATATATAGAAAGAATCTAGCTAACTTTAGTCAGCATTTATTTTTCTCACATGAGCATGATCTGATCAGTTGGCAGCCTGTGGTTTGCTAAAACTAAAAGACCATGAACAGTGGCCACTCTCTATCTGCCACTATCACTATATGTTACATGAAGTGAAACTTATGCTAGTTTGGAGTATGTTTTGTAGTATACACTGCATAGTGAGTCAGCCTTGAGTTCAAATTTATCACCCAAATATAGGAAGATACTTAGAGCAAGCACTGATTTGCCAAGCTTATATTCTCAGTCCAAGGATTGATTCACTAACTTTGTAGAACTTTGGTCTAGTTTTTTTTCATTATCAATAGTTTTTTTTTCATTATCAATAATTACTACTCTGTGGCAACATCTGATTTTTATTGTTGTTCCAGAGAAATCATTAAGAGTTCTCATCATGCCTATCCTTGAAGAAAGAACCATGGTGATTCATGTCTCAATTATCTAAGCTGTATGAAATCTAAACATATAAAGAGCATGAATGTTTAGGAAGTCACATTCCTTTTGTCCTTTTGATTAGAGTACTTTTACTTTCTTACTAAAACCTAAAATACACAATGCCTGGTTCATTTGCTAACTTTAATATGAGCTTTAAAAACATCAAAGTCTTTCCCAAGTGGAAGGTGCTGGAAGGGCTCAGTCACCTGAAAAGACTGGGTTTAGAGCTGAAGGAGTGATAGGTCCCAGTGTTGAGATAACATTGAAGAGAGAGGAAATAGTCCATCCTGAGAACTAACCATGGAATAATTACTGGTTTGGTAGCTGTTAACCTCATGACATACTTTAGTGAGGCCACATCTTCTGTAAATATCTAAATTGTTTTGGTGGAGTGAGGGAGAGGTTTTCAGTCATAATGCTCTCTACTTAGTAGAGAGGAGATTTGAGAAGTTAAAAATACACAGCAGGTCTTATGTCTTCAAAAATAACTGACTATGCTGTGTTACCTCATAGGTAAAAACTGGAAAGAGAAACAAGAATGTGGCTACAATTCTTTTTCCTGGCTCCTCTGTGATTTTCCATATCCACCATTGTCTCTCTGATCACTGAGATGAATTATTTGTTTAATTATAGTAATAACTACACAAGTTGAGGCAATGATTATTACTCATTAATAGTTACTACTTTGTATTCATTATCTCAGCAATCTTCATGACAACTCTAAGCAAAATATCACTATTTTCTGAGGAGTTACTATAGCAGAAATATAACAGTAGTGACCTAATCTCCACTTCTCAGGTCATTAAAGTATAATTTTAGAGATTACTTTCCAATTGAAACATTCAATCCAAAAAGGAAGAAAGAGGTTCATGAGTATCTGAGAGGAAGCACACCTCACAAGTCTCAGCAAGCTCCAAAATCTTACAGGAATCACTAAGTAAAGATTTTTAATGCTTAGCTCTCTTTCTTCTTGTATATAGCCCAGGATCCCAGTTCGTGGCATAGTGCCACCAAAAATGAGTCATCCCATTTCAATTAACATAGTCTAGAAGCTTCCTCAAAGATACACCCAGAGGGTTTTCCAAAACGATTCTGAGTTCAAACAGGTTAACCATTGCATTGTCTGACAGTAATGAGCAATACTGTGTGAAGTGGGACTTTTCACCATTAACTTCATGTGACAAAAAGGGTATGTGTGATGTCTGCTTTGTATTTTTCCCATAGACTTTTGTTCTGCTAGAGAAGTTTCAATAATCCTAAAATATACTGTCATTTAAAGTAACTAGGCAAACACACACACACACACACACACACAAACTTAAAGAATAGTGAAACCTAAATAATAATGCTTCTTTTTTTTCCTGGTGCTTTTAATCACCATTATTCGTATATATTTAGCTTGCCACGTGGCTTTTAGTAAAGGGGGTCTGCTTGGATATATAAGTAGGCACAGGTTTGTGTGGGTGTACAATTGTGCAGAAGCTACAGATCAATCTTGGATGTTATTCCTCAAATGCCATCACCTTGCTTTTAGAGACAGCATCTCTCACTGGCCTGGAGCTTGCTGATTTGTCCAGAATGGCTGGCCAGTCCTGGAGATCTTCCTGTCTCTGCCTCCCCAAGCTAGGTTGCAATAAACAGTACTATGTCTGTGTTAAAAAAATAAATGAACCAAAGAACCACGTTCTTAGAGTTAAAGTCAGGATATTAAGCTTCTGTGCAAGTTTTATAATGACTGAGCATCTTTCAAGAACAATACACTCGATTCTTAACTTGTTCATTAGAAAATAAGAGCATACTTTCTCCCTCTGTCCCACCCTCCCTCTCGCACCTGATCTCTTCTGTTCCCATCCCCACCTGTTCCCGGTCGACTCACAAAATCCAGTCTATTTTCCCTTCCCAGGGAGATCTATTCTCGTCACCCCTCCTTGACCTCTCCTATTTATCTAATGTCTCTGGATTTGTGGATTGTTGTGGAATTATCCTTTACTTCAAAGCTAATATCCACTTATAAGTGAATACATATCTTGATTGTCTGGGTCTGGAATGCATTACTCAGGATGATTATTTTTCTAGTACAGGGAGAGATGACTGAAATAGACAGGAATTTCGGGGGACAGTATGGATACTTATAACAGAGGAAACTTCCAATAACCTATGAGGTTGACCCTAACCCTAGCCCTAACCCTAAACCCTAACCCTAACCCTAAACCCTAACCCTAACCCTAACCCTAACCCTAACCCTAAACCCTAACCCTAACCCTAACCCAGTTCATCTTGCACTAAGAACAGGTTATGGGTCATAGATTTTGTGGCTAGTTGGTGTCCCAGTCCTACCACTGAGAGTTTATCCTGGTTACAGAAGATAGCTAGGGTCAACCTCATAGGTTCTGGGAAGTTTCCACTGTTATAGGTATCCATACTGTCCCCCGAAATGCCTGTCTGTGGAGCCTGAACTGGGGCAATGGTGGCTGAGAGCTTTAGACAAATGACTGGCCAAAGCTGAGGTCCACACCAGGAGAGGCAGCCTGTGACAGACACTGCCTAGATGACCAGGATGGGGAAAACAGATGGCTCAGAGACCTTGGGTGGAACCAAATAGGACTGACAAAGAAAAAAGAAAAAGCCAATGAAATGATTCCTATGATGTTCTGCTATACTCGTAGATGGTTTCCTATCCCAATTGCCATCAGAGATGCTTCCTATTGCCACTGATGGAATCAGGTGCGGAAAACCACAGCCAAACATTATGCAGAACTAGGGGAATGCAGCAGAAGAGGGACAGGAAAGATTGTAGAAGCCAGAGGGGTCACGGACACCAGGAGAGCATGGCCCACAGAATCAGCAGGCGGAGCTCATAGGGGCTCATAGAGACTGAAGTATCAATCACAGAGCCTGCATGGGTCTGTACCAGGTTATCTGCATACATGTTATGGTTCTTTACCTTAGAGTTTTTGTGGGACTCCTAACAATAGGAATGGGGTATCTTTGAATCTTGCCTGTTTATCAGGACTATCTCTTACTAGGTTACCTTGTCCAGCCTTGATATGAGGGTACAGGCCTAGTCTTGTATCTTGTTACACAGGATTAAGTTGATGTTCCCAGGAGGCCTGCTCTTTTCTGAAAGGAAACAGAGGAGCAGTGGATCCAGAGGAAAAAGGAGGTATTGGAAGGATTAGGAGGAGGGGAAGGAAGAGAGGCTAAGGTTGGGAAGTATTGCATGAAAAAAGAATAAATAAGTAAAATAAAATATATTTTTTCAAACAAAAGTAGCATAGGTAGAGATAGAGACAGAGACTGAGCAAGTGCATATATTGTATGGACTCATAGAGGAGCTACATAGCTGAATAACTAGGCCTAGCAAGTCTGTAGTCCTCAGCTTCCTTCCTGACAAAGCACAATGAATACCCTCTTTTCTAATTCCAGTGAATTCTGGGAAGTTCCTGATTTGAATCTCCTTGTATTTTTCCTGCTAAGATTCCATACCGAAGTCTCTACTTCCTTCTTCAAGGTATGGTGAGTTTTGATTCCTAACCCCAAGCTCACCATGATTGTTTAGCCTGCTCTTCATAGTAGCTGCTAAGCTTTCTGAGCTCTGTTGAAAGTTATCTGTTCCCAGCCAGATTTTTTTTCTATCTTGTCCTAATAAAGTGGAACCTTTCCAGGGACTCCTAGCCATATGACATGTGCTTATTTCTTTAGGCATTCCATTATACTGTGAGCTATGTGAAGGCATTGGCCAGGATTGTACTTTATTCTTTTGTTTCTTTCTCCTATTTTCACCTTGGGACATAGTTATATCTCCCCACAACATCCAGCAGGCTCACAATACCATACATTCAGGGATAAAGAAAAGAATCATTAAAGATCCCATGCCCTAATGCTGCAAGAACAGAGTGTATGAGTAAACAGAATAGAGTATGACAAGCTGTGTGTGCATCTAGGGCGGGTGGCCATCACCCCTGTGCCTTCAGTTCCATTTACGAGGACAACTATCTAGCACTAGTTACCAAAAACACTTTCTATCAGTTTTTGGCCTTGGTGAAATTAAATACAAACCAAAATACAGGTCAAGAGTTACCTTTTAGAGGGCACTGTTTATCAAGAAATGGAAGAATTGGCACAGGCCATCTCAGCTGTCCAGCTGGAGAGAGCACATAACAAGTTGAGCTTCTGAACTCCAGCCATGCAATGGTGTCTTTCACATGTAGGGTGGTACCTCCAATCCACTCTACAAACTCAATCACAGATATGCCCAGAAGTCTGTCTCTTCTGAAACTGCCAATTAGCACTAACCATCATATAACCTTAAATGTGCACATAGGATGAGGAAAACAGTGGGGTCAAAGAAGGTGAACTGGGCAAAGTTGAAGGGTGGCAGCAGGGTATTTTGGAAGAACAGTGCTCCATTTATTTTACTTAGCTAGTTGTTTTATATAGCCCAGGACAACAGCCTAAGTATGGTGCTATCTATAGTGAACTGAGCCATCCTACATGAATTAGAAATAAAGAAAATCCCCCACAGAAATATCTATAGGCCAAACACATCAAGGAAAAATTTCAAGTAATGTTCACTCTTTTCAGGTATTGTGTAATGCTGACAATAAACTAAGCAGAACGCTCGTTAATGACCTAGGCCCCTTCAGAGACAGTTTCCCATGTTAATGTGTCTTCAAAGTGTCTTTTCCTAAACTTGTACTTGAAACTTTATGTTTATATATGCTCAGAAATGTACTCCTGAAATGAACATGCTTAAAGATGGACCCACTCCTAATGTATAGCTCCTCCGCCCATCAAAACCCCATGTTCCCTTTGTTATTGGTAAACCTTGCTTTAGACATGTTTTTTGAGGGGGAATCTCTTTGCATATTGACTTTTTCCACCTTCAACTGTGTTTATTTTGACTTTACATTCATCAAGATGTGGACCAACTACATTGAGGTTTCATACTGAGCAGGAGACGGTCGCCAGATCTGTCTCTGCCAGCTCAGATGAGGGATCCTGAATTTCCCAGCAGAGAAGTCCAAGGGCACAGAGAACTTCATCATGCATCTCCCTTGACAGACAGAACTTGAAATTGGGAGTAAGGAAAAATGATGTCCTATTGTAAGAACTTAAAACTCACAAGCTTGCAACTTACCACAGACATTTTTTTTTCACCCAAAACTGAATAACTGAGGAAATCGGTGAGGTTTTCAGTCAGAATGGTTGAGAATATTAAATGAGATAATCTACAGAATAATTGCCACACAAAGATGGTAGATGTGAGTTCTGTGGAAGCATATAGCTACATGGTGAATCAGTGATCCATACTGGCACACACCCTTCTATTCACTTGCCAAGCTGTATTTGTACACATTCTGTATGGATTTGGTCTCCTGCTTCCATGACTTCTAAAGTGTCCATTGTGTGTGTTTCTTAATGCTGTGTTAAAATTCCTGAAAAGCCAACTTAAGGATGAAAGGGTTTACTCTGGCTTGCAGTTCAAGGCTAGCATCCATCATGACAGGAAAGAATGCAGCTGGTCACATAGCATCAGTCAGGCAACAAAAAGAGATGGATGTTGGTAGGTGACCCCTGACCAGGAAATCATTCTGACTCTGATGTGGGAGTGATTTCTTATTAATAAAGAAACTGCCTAGACCCATTTGATAGGCCTACCCTTAGGTAGGCGGAGTAAACAGAACGGAATGCTGGGAGAAAGAAGCTGAGTCAGGGAGTCGCCATGATTCTCCCACTCCAGACAGACACAGGTTAAGATCATTCCTGGTAAGCCAGCTCGTGGGCTACACAGATTAATAGAAATGGGTTAGATCAATATGTAAAAGCTAGCCAATAAGAAACTGAAACTAATGGGTCAGGCAGTGTTTAAAAGAATACAGTTTCCGTGTAATTATTTCGGGTAAAACTAGCCGGGTGGCGGGACACAGCCTGCCGCTCCGTATTTCAACATGACCCAGTTTTGGGACAGCGGTGCTTCAGATATGACTGCATGGGGGATTCATGCAAGTGTTCTTCAACTTACAAGATGTATTCATAGCCTCATAGCCCATCACAAGGTGGAAACAACCCAAGTCAGAAGGTCGTGAGTTTGCTTAATATCATGAGAATCCTGGCTCAGCAACACTGTACAGGGGAAAGTCAGTTGTTTCTGTCAGAATCACAGGGCTGACAAGGATCTATGGTTGCTGTTATCATCAACCACGATAGACAGGAGAGGATCAAATATCACCAGATTGGGACAAGATCCAAATTCAAATTACAAGTACAGTTCTACTGAGGATCCTTTTTGTACCATGTGCCATAAAGTTTTTTGTAAAAAAAAAAAGTTAAAATTTGTGACAAATTCTATAATCTATAAAAACTGAAATATTTTTCAGGATTATTTTTGGCCATTCTTGGTGTTTTGTTTTTCCATATGAAGTTGAAATCAAGACCAGGTGGACAATTTAAATAGACCTATAACCTGCAAGGAAATAGAAGCTGCCCTCAAAAGCCTCTCAACCAATGAAAGCCTAGGGCCATATCGTTTCAGTGTAGAATTCACTAGAACATCAAAGAAGAGCTAATACCTATACTCCTCAAAGTGTTCTACGTATAGAAAGAGAAGGACCATTGCAAATCTCTTTTTATGAGGCTACAGTTACCCTGATACCAAAACCACATAAAGACTCAACCAAGAAAGAGAATTAATTACAGACCAATCTCACACATGAACATAGATACAAAAATACTCAATAAAATACTGGCAAACCGAATCCAAGAATATTTCAAAAAAATCATACACCACGATCAAGTTGGCTTCAACCCAGAGATGCAGAAATGGTTCAATATATGAAAATCTATCACTGCAATCCATGATAAAAATAAACTTAAAGAAAGAAAACATATGATCATCTCATTAGATACTGAGGAAAGAATTTGACAAAATCCAACACCCCTTCATGATAAAGGTCTTGGAGAGATCAGGGATAAAAAGAACATATCGAAACATAACAAAAGCAATATACAACAAGCTGACAGCCAACCTCAAATTAAATGAAGAGAAACTCACATCAATTCCACTAAAATCAGAACAAGACTAGGCTGTCCACTCTTTTCATATTTCTTGAAGTTTTGGCTGTAAAAAGCATTAACATAACAAAAGGACATCAAGGGGATTCAAATTAGAAAGGAAGAAGTCAAACTTTCACTATTTGCATTTGAAATGATAGTATATATAAGTGACCTCAAAAACTCTACCAGGGAACTCCTACAGTTGATAGATACCTTCAATAATGTGGCACGATACAAGATCAACCAAAAAAAAAAAATCAGTAGCCCTCCTATATACAAATGATAAAGAAGATGAAAAAGAAATCAGAAAAACATCACCTTTCACAATAGGCCACAAATAACATAAAACATCTTGGGGTAACACTGATAAAAGATGTGAAAGACCTATTTGACAAGAACTTTAAGTCTTTGAAGAAAGAAATTAAAGAAGATACCAGAAAATGGAAAGATTTCCCATGCTCTTGGATAGGTAGGATCAATGTAATAAAAATGACAATCCTACCAAAAGCAATTCAATGCAATACCCATCAAAATCCCAACACAATTCTTCACAGACCTTGAAAAAACAATAATCAACTTGCCCATCAACCAAAGAATGGATAAAAAAAAAATGTGGCACATTTCACATTAGAGTACTACTCAGCGTAAAAAACAATGATACATTTTGCATGCAAATGTGTGGATCTAGAAAACCCCATCCTGAGTGAAGTAACTCACACCTAAAAAGATGATAAGTAGATACTAGCTATAAACAAAGGATATTGAGCCTATAGTTCATGATCCTAGAGAAGCCAAGTAACAAGGTGAACCCTAAGAAAAACATATGTAGATCCACCTGGAAAGTCTAAACAGACAAGATCACCTTACAAAATTGGGAACATAAGGGTGGGGGAAAGGGAGAATGGAATGGGAAGAGGAGGGAAGAAAGGGGGGATTGAGGAAAACTTCAGGGAATGGGATAGTCAAGATGGAGGAAGGACAGAGATGAGAGTAAGGAAAGAGACATCTTGACTGAGGAATCCATAATGGGATTAGCAAAAAAACAGGCTCTAGAGAAATTTCCCAGTATCCACAAGGATGACCCCCAGCTAAGAACCTAAGCAATTAGAGGAGAGGGTGCCCAAACTGGCCTTTCCCTGTTGCCAGACTGATAAATATCTTAAATGTCATGATAGAATCTTTATCCAGCAACTTATGGAAACAAAGACAGAGCCCACATTGGAGCACTGGACTAAGCGCCCAAGGTCCAGCTGAAAAGTAGGATTGTGAGAATATGAGCAAAGAGGTCAAGACCATGATGGGTACACCCACTGAAACAGTCTACCTGAGGTAATGGGAGCTCACCAACTCCAGCCGGACTGGGAAGAAACAAGCATAGGATCAAACTAGTTCCTCTGAATGTGGTTGACAGTTGCATGGCTGGGGCAGATTGAGGGGCCACTGACAGTGGCACCAGGATTTATCCCTACTGCTTGCACTGCCTGTTTGGGATTCTATTCACTTTGGATGGATACCTTGCTCAGCCTAGATAGAGTAGGGAGGGATTTGGACCTTCCCCAAAACAATGTGCCTTACCCTCTCTGGAGAGTGTAGGGTAGGGAGGGTATGTGGAGGGAATGGGAGAAGAAGAAGGAGTGGGAACTTGGATTGGTATGTATAATGAAAAAAGATAGTTTGTTTTATTTCTTTAAAAAAAAATAAAAGCACCTAACATACAAAAGAAACACTGACACATACTAAGTAACTTTCCAACTTTATTACCAGTTCTCGTTTACTGTAATAACTATACGGAAAACAAATGGAGTGAAACAATAATAATCACCTAGGATCTTCCATGTTAAGTGGCACATCTCATAACTGGAGCATCTTATTCTTGGATAAAATGCTCTACAAGAAATCAGGACAAGCTCCCTGATATAAGCATGAGTCCATACTTGAGAAAATAAGAGAAAATGAAATAGTTGGTTGTAATACAAGTAAAATCTCTCTAATTGGTGATACAGTCATGTGTGCTTGGTAAGAAATTGGTTAAACTCAGAACAAAACTAAAGTTAAATCAGAAAATACTATGTGAGGACCTAAAGCCACTTAACCAGGAAGACAAGCCAAGTTCAGGAGCCTTGGATGCTTGTATTCCAGTGTGGGATTCCAGAGAAATAGGTGAGCATTGGTTTCTCTCCATGGCTTCAAGGAGCAAAGCTGTAATTAGGTAGACTCATAAGTAAAATAAGTACCTTTCATGCTGTAACCAGATGGTTTCATAGATAAAATAAGTACCTTTCACATTTTAGAAAAGAAATTTAAGGGCAGGAGAGATAGGTCAGCTGGTGAATCTCTTGACTCAGAGAATGAAGACATGAGTTTGATTCCAGCAAAAGCACATTTCAAAAGCCTTCAATGGTAGTGTGTGCTTCTAGTTCTAGCACTGGGGAGATGGAGACAGTCAGATTGTGGGGTTCCTAGGACACCTAGACTAGCTTACTTGGGCAAGTACTAAGCCAGGAAGAGATCCTGTCTCAAAAGGGACAATGGAAAACATCTGAGGAATGACAACTGAAGTTGACCTCTCATTTTCATGCGCTTGTGCACACATGTACACACATGAACACACACACAGTATACCTGTACACACACGTGTGTGCACACACATACACAGGCGCACACACACAAAGTGAGCAAAAAGAAAAGAAATATTTATACAAGCGTCATTCTTAAAATGGACTTAACTTACAAAATAAATGGACTCACCCACATTGGAGTTCACTGGTATATATCTTTGTAATTGAAGGTAAGCGTACCCTAAGACAGAGGAAACAGGAGAGAGTTTGGTAGAAAATGGGAATATTAAGGGAAGAGAGCAGGTATATAACAGTGAGGAACTTGTCTCTGACTCCATGCTAAACAATGACAGAGAAAGGCGGGAGTGTGTCTCAGAGGGTAAAGCATCTGCTATGCAAGCATGAGGTTAGATTATTAGAACCCATATAAAAGTTGGTTGTGGCAACACAGACCCATTTCCACAATCCTCAGAAAGAGATAAGCAGGTGCTGGGAGCTCAGTGGTCTGCCAGTCTATCCAAAGCAATCAGCTCCAGATTCAATCAATAGATCTTGTTTCAAAATATGATTGAGAAAGACACCTGATATGAGCCTCCCACTTCTTCCAACCTGTACAGAAACATAACTTACACAAAAAAGGAAGGAAAGGAGGGAGGGAGGGAGGAAGGAAGGAAAGGAGGGAGGGAGGGAAAGAGGGAGGGCGGAGGAAAATTGGAGGGAAAGAGAAATTACATATTCCATTTTTCTTTGCTTTCAAATATTCAAAAATTGTGGCTATGTGCAAGTACCAGTTTCACCTGGACCCTGAGAGACATGTTACATAAAGTGGACGGAGCTCTCATGGATCTACCCCCAGCCAAAAAGGGTGGTAAATAATGCACTATAGTGTGGCATCAGTGTGCTGCACACTACAGCTTTCTGAGAAATAGACTTTAAGTAAATTTTAAAAAGTTACCTTGAATGTTTTTGGAAGGAAAAAATAAGAGGGGAAAAAATAAGGTACATGGAGCCAACTTTTTACTTCTAAGAAAAGAAATGTAGGTGAGAGCTGGGGGCGGGGGACGCAAGGATAAAGCACTTGCTGATCCACATTTGCATCCTAGAACCCATTCAAAAGCCAGGTGGGGCAGTGTGTATTTGTAACCCCAGGACCAGGGTGTAGAGACAGGACAATCCTGGAACTCACTGGCCAGACACTCTAGCCAACAAGGTGAAATACAGATTCAGTGAGAGACCCTGTCTCAAGAAGTAAGATGAAGAATAATAAATAAAAGACATTCCAACATCTACCTCTGGTCTCCTTCCATACCTACATGACCAAACACATGCATGATAGAAGAGAGGCTGGAAAGATGGTGGAATGTTCCAGAGGATCAGGGCATCTGCTCTGAGATGGTGTCTCCTAGTATTGTCAAAAGCTATATCCATAAACTCTCACCAATGTGAGCTGAACAAGGATGACACCAAAGAACCTATCAGACTCTACTGAGAAAAATCCCACACGGTTTTAACCAAAGGCCAGGACCTAGAGGCGGTCTTCTGCAGGAAAGCACACCAACTGGTTGTCCAATATCAAATGGTCAGCCCTGAAAATGTGCATACAAGTAACATTATATGGATGAAACACATTATATCCAGGGAAGTGTGTGAGTGTGTGTGTGTGTGTGTGTGTGTGTGTGTGTGTGTTTGCTCACGCACGTGCATTAGCAGTTGATGAAAAAGAGACCATGAATCTGAAGGCTAGTAGGGAGGAGTATATAGGAAGGTTTGGAGAGAAGAAAGAAAATGGAGAAATGTCATAATTATATTATAATCTCAATGTGAAATAAATCAAACTAAAGAGAAAGAAAGAATAGTTACAGAGAAGAGGGATAAAGAAAGTTGGGCTGTTTCTTCCTCTGTTTAGGTCCTGGGATTCAAACTCAGGCTTGGCAGGCAAGAACGTTTTCCCGCTGAGCTATTATTATGCTGACCCCATTGATGTATTTGTTAAAGTTCTGACTTTATATATATTTAATTTTTCCTGTTATTACAATATTGCCCAAATGAACATACCGGTAGATATGCATATTAGTTTTTTTTTTACAAATTTTCCTTCATTTATATAGCAAAGCATACACGAATGCTAATATCTGTACCCATTTGGAAACAGAATAGGTTTCCATTATATTTTCTTTATTTATCTGACAAGAAAAACATCCATATTCCAGTACCATACTAATTTGCATTTAATCATTTTTAAATAATTCTGAATGCTTTCCAAATTTGTATTCACAACAAATTCTTAGGGTGTTTATCTTACTTTTAACATACTTTTTATGTTTGTGCATATGTATGAGAATTATAGTTTTTTTTCAATGATTTAGTTTGCTAAGATTTATTAAGAAAACTGCTTAGCAGTTAGTTTTCAAAGAGAAATGCAGCCCCACGTGGTGGTGGATACCTATATTCTAACCCCCAGGGTACTAGAGTCAGCAAGATTAGAAATTCAAGTTCATTCTTAGCTGCATAGCAAATTTGAGATCAGTCTGGGCTACATGAGACCCTGTCTCAAAAACAAACAAATCAACAACAACAACACACAAGGAGGAATATTTGACTTTGGGTTTTAATACTCTGTGATTTAGGATAAATATTTAGGAGCTGTGATATGGCCATTGGAAGAATCCTGACCAACATCACATTCAATCTCAACGGAGACTTTTCAAACAAGTACCCTCCCCCTGGGTAGCAAGCCGTACTGCTCTTGCCCAATTTGTTTAAATTCATCTCACCTAAAAACATATCAAGGAATTTCCTGAGATTAATTGGCATTTAAGGCTTGCCCTCCTATCATGAATGGTGGCTACGCATACAAATTAAAATACTATAAATTTCTCATAAAATAAATTCAAGAAATAGGAAGATGAGTTAGTTTTTAAAGCACTTGCCTTGTAAGCAAGGGGACCTGAATTTGATCCCTGAACTCACATAAAAAGTTGGTATTGATAACTTGAAACTGTAATCCCACAACTGAGAAGATGGGTCCCTTAGACTTGCTAGACAGCCAATTTAGCCTACATTGTATTGCCCAGTACTATAAGAGGTCCTCACTCAAAAGAACAAGGTGAAGGACCCCAGAGGAAACAGAGCCCAAATTGATCTGTTGGTCTACACACGCATGCTACATTTTGAACATCCCGAGGCTCAGTGGGTAACCACAGGATGGGAATGGCTTAGCATGAAAGAGTTCTTGTGCTATGTTATTGTTCCTGTTGGGGTTGTATGTGAATTCCCAGCAGTCCCTGCTGAAGACTCTTTTTAGGAGATATTAACTCTTTGGTACATGGATATGTTGGCTGGGTGGCTCTGCCCACAAAGATACATATAGTGATAGTTAACAGTTTGGAAAGTATATGTATAAGTTGAAAGCCCATGGGAGAAAGAAACCCCAATAGCCATAGATGTTGAATGGTCTTATGAAAGAATAGTTAAGAGAGGTTGAATGTGATAAAAAAAATACATTGCATACATATATGAAATTATCAAAGAATAAATTAAAATGTTCCCATAATAATGTCCTGTATAGCCAAAAACCAAGCTTCCCACCAGAATGAAAAATAACTTCTGAAGTGTTTCCTACTTTCTTTTAAACATATTTTACTGCAGACATAGTGCATGGGATTTAGCTGTCTTGGCACCACTTTCCACACTGTCATCCCACTGCTAAATCATTTACAGTGTGATGACAGCGCCCCACTCTTGCTCTGGATTGCTTTAGCACAGCGCATTTAACACAGCATTTGTCCACTGGCACATCACAGCACAATGGTAAAATGGGAATTCTTGATAGAGGTGTTGTCAACATGCGGTCAATTTTCATTACATGTATGGACATTTTTAAGACAACCAAGTGTCATGTCAGTGTCTGCTAGTTTGAAGATAAAAATGAATATAAGAAATAGAGAAAAAATCAAATCTATTGGTTACTAAACATCATATATTTATTCAAATGTTTAATGATATTACTCCAAAATTATAAGTGAAATACATAGCAAGGAATAAACTGCTTTTTTCTAATAAAATGGAGGTCAAGGTGGACAAAATAACAGGCATAAGAAAAATGGTACTAACCAAGTCCTTCATAAGCTCACACTACAAAACTTGTCTTGCTTTCTTTTCCTGTTGTGATAAAATACCCTGACAAGAGCAACTGGGTTTATTTTGTCTCAGAATGTGAGGGCAGACCCAGTAATGGTGAAGTTGAGGTGGCAGGACCTTAAAGCAGTTGGTCACATAGCATCTGCAGCTAGAAGGCAAATGGATTGGTTGCACTCTGCCCGCTTTCTTCTCTCCATGAAGTCCAGGATCTAAGCCTAGGAATGGCACCACTCACAGTGGTACCATTTCCACCTCAATAGACCTAGTTTACATAATACTGCCCAGGTGCCCAGAGGCTCAACTCCCAGGTTGATGCCAACTCCCTGCTACATGCCATCAAATTGACTCTTGAGTTTAACTATTATGGATTCATTTTCTTTTCCCTTGACCTCAGCTATAGAATTTAATGAGTGACACACAACTACCATCAGTTCATTGATTTCATCATCTTTTCATTCTTCCTTTCCCCCAACCAGTTTTC
The DNA here is from genome assembly GCF_018167655.1 of Microtus oregoni. Classification (NCBI taxonomy): domain Eukaryota; kingdom Metazoa; phylum Chordata; class Mammalia; order Rodentia; family Cricetidae; genus Microtus; species Microtus oregoni. The sequence continues at coordinate 47,198,938 of NW_024543062.1, forward strand.
CATTGTTTCATAAACAAAAAATATCTGTATTTTTTGAAAACTCTTGGATTTGTACATAACCTTGTTAAAAAGTAATGCTGCTTTTTATATTTTTAGATTTTGTGAATAGTGTTATGCTTGGGAGCTGGTACATTTGTGTGCTCAGAATGTTTCAGCTTTAAGTCATCCCTAAACACAAGGGTTCTGACACACTCTCTGTCTTCTCATGTGTTTCTCCATCTGTCTGTCTGTCTCCATGTGTTTGTATTTCTCATGTGATTTATTGTTTCTAAGTGTTTTCCAGTGAATATATTCATCAAATCTGAATATATTCAGAGATAAATACATTCAAGGCTACAATCTGGGGCTGGGAGATACCTCAGTTGGTAAAAGTGCTTGATAAGGGCCTGAGTTTGGATTCCCAGTGCACATATAAAAAACTTACTGTGATCATAAGTGCTTATAACCAAGCACTGAAGAGTGGAGCCAGGATAGTCCCAAGAACTAGCTGGGAGGCTTAGTCTAAATGGAGAGTTCCAGTGGGAAACTCTGTGTCATGTAACCAAAGACAGTAGAGGAGAACTCTAATTTTCTTTCCCTTGTATGTGTATAAGCATGATGTATACACAAACTTAGGCAAGGGCACACACAAGAATTCACTACATACACTCCCTAAAAAAATGATGGTAATCATCACAAATAGAGATGAAAATAATGACACCACCAAGAACTTCTCTGGAAAATGTGCCCAAGAATAAAAAGGCTGGATATTACACAATGTGAGGAGTCTCTACAGGAAGCTTTTGAGATCTGCTATATTAGTGTATGGCCACACTCGTTTTACACTCATGCATGCACATACACCCAGATGCAAACACACATAAGTAAAAAAACACAGACATACACAAACACATTCTCATAAATACACGTATATACAAGTATACACACAGATATATACATAAGTAAAAAACACACAAATACAAGCACATGCACAAATGTATATACAAGCACAAAAATTATGTATATATGTGTCACAGACACACATGCACACACACCTGCAGTATTTGGTCCTTCAGAGTCCCAGCCTTCTAAAGTGTTCAAGAACACAAGTATGTTGACCAACCTATCTTAGGCACCTCTTAGTCTGGCACCTTGTCTCCCTCACCCCATTTTCTTTTGGCTTCAACTGTGGGATTAAATTTGGTGGGATTCAGCCTTAATGTGATTTCTCAAAGGATATCCAAACATTTATAAAATCATAACTGAATTCATTATCAGTGAACTTCAATGCATATTTACACAGTGAGGGCCACTGAGAACTGTTGTGTCCTGTTGACCTTTAGATATGATATTCAAGATAGTAATCCTTAATTGTTTTCCTTTGTGCAAGTGCTTCCTTTTGTGTTTGCTAGTGTTTACATTTGCCTTCTCAAATAAAATGCTTATTATTTATGTAATACAGTCCATCAACACTGGGCTGTGAAGATGGCTCACTCTGTACAGTGTTTGCCTTACAACCATTAGGGTCTAAATTTGGATTCCCAGCACCCATATAAAAGACTAGGTATAATGAATCATGCCTACAATCCTGGCACTGGGTTCCAGGATTGGAAGTTCCACCCCAAGCCCCTCTCCTGGAAGTTGTCTCAGTCCAGACTCTGCCCCTGGAAAAGCCCACCAAATGATGACCACTCCCACAGGGCATTTAAAGTGCCCCCAGAGAACAAACACGTGGTATTCCTGTCTTCCTTTCCTGTATCCTCCCGGTGGTCTGAAAAGTCATTTGGGAGCCTTTGTATCCATTAAACCTGGGCTTTTTCCTAATTCAGTTTGATTTGATCTGATTTGAATTATTGCATTGGTGGAGGAGCTTAACAAAAACCTTTCACTGGGGAGTCAGAGAGACAGGAGGATCCCTAAAGCTCCCTAGCCAGCTTGTCTTGCCGAATTGGTGAGTCCCCAGTTCTGTGAGAGAGACTCAAATGCAAGGTGCAGAGTGAGTGTGGAAAAGCTCTGATGTCTACCTCTGTCCACACATGCGTACACACACACACACACACACACACACACACACACACACGCCAGTGAGTATGCCAACTTTACATACTTGGAAAGAGGAAGGCTCAACTGAAAACTTTTCCATATCAGATTGGCTGTGGGCATGTCTGTAAAGCATTTTTGATTTTTGATGTTAATTTATGCTCAGCTCACCACGGTTGGTCCATCTGCTGATTAGATTGCCCTGGAATGTGTAAGAAAAGCAGCTGAGTGAGATAGGAGAAGCAAGCCTGCAAGCATCCGTCCTCCATAGTCCCTTCTTCAGCTTCTGCCTTCCGGTAGCCTTGAGCTTCTGCCCTGGCATCTCTAAGTGATGGACTGCAAAGTGTAAGGTTAAATAGATCCTTTCTACCTCAAGTTGCTTTTAGTTATGTTGTTTATCATAACAACGGGGTAGGACTACCCAAGGCACAAGTGCACATGCACACACACACACAATAAAGTAAAATACACTAATTCATTTTCCTTGTGGTTGTTATTTGGATATCTGATAAGTTTTCATGTCCCCCTACTGTAATACAAGCCTCAAGGACGCCCTCTTACACGTCCTTTTCGCCGTATGATTTGGAAGGTACTCTGGCATTCTATATTCCATATTCTGATGCTGAATCAGAGAGATGAAGCTTTAAGTCCCCACTAGAAGGGTTTTAGCTTTAGCATTTTTCCTACTATATTGTCATGTCATGCATGTTTTATCATGTGCAAATCTCTAATTGTGTTTCTGAGCCTTCTTCAGCTTTGAATCAGTATTCATGCTGACCATACATCCTCAGCAACAGCTTCTGAGCAGCCCTATATCCATTGGGATAAACATCACCCCCACTTCATAAAGTAAGCTATAAAAGCTTCATTCATTTGCCCAGGTTCCTGGGAGTTTTTTCTAAGTGAATAGATATTCCTTGAAACTTCTAGAATTTGCTGGTTCTTTCTCCAACAGCCACTTCAATTACATTAACACTTATTGGATGTACTGTGGATTTTTTTTCTTGACAATTTTTGGCATTTCATATTTCCAAAGAAATTTAGCCTTTCATGTAGGTTTTCAACTATATTTTCATATAACAGCTCAGAATATGCCAATATATTTTAAAAATCTCTTCTGTGTCTTATTTAACTATCTAGATAGAATTTTGGAGTGGCTCTTTTGTTACAGATTTCTAAGTGTGTCACATTCTGGTGAAATAACTTATTCTGCAAGACACTGAAATAGGTGGTACTCTATTAGTGCTTTCTACGTAATAAATTTTATCCTATAAATATAGTAAGTTTCTTTTTGCTGTATTAATATATTAACATATGTAAATACGAATTTAACAATTGGGTTATTGCAATGTTATTAGAGATAAAAAACTTCCTTCCTCTGCCTGCAGTTCCCAGACCAGGGCTTCTAACATTCCCCTGTCCACTCATCTGGAATGGGAAGAGCATCCTACGGAACATGCTCTCTGTGTTTATCCCTAGTTCTTGAAATCCTAGTGTATTAATAATTTTCTCGTTGGCAATAACAAAACACCCAGCAAAGGGAAATTAAGGAAGGAAGTGCATGGGGGTTCACAGTTGGAGTGAGTGTATGGTTCATCATATGGGGAAGACTTGGTGGCAGAGGCTTGAGGTCGGTCACCACACTGTAACCAAACTCAGGAATCAGATACAAATATACACCGGTGCTCAGCTAAATTTCTCCTTTGTATTCACTCTGTGGTCACAGCCAAGGGATAGCACTGCTCACACTCAGGTTGAGTCTTCCCTTCTCAACCTGTGTCCTCGAGAAAGCATTCCCAGGTGATTCTGGATTTTGCAATGGTGGTTATTTCAATCCTACACCGACATTCCCAGGTGATTCTGGACTCTGCCATGTAGGTAACCTTAATCACACACCAAGTATTCTGAACAATGCAACAGAACATTTCCTGTTAATGATAACTACATCCTTTAATGCTTATAGTAATAAGGTTTGTATTAACACAGCCCCAGTGAAAGAAGCAGCCTGCTGCCTAAGGGAACGAATACCTGACTAGATAATTGGAACTTCATCCCTGTGCACCCAGCTTTTTAGATGGGGAGGAGGGAGACTGAATGAATCACCACTGGCCATTGATTTAGTCCAACAAGATCATGCAATTGAAAATCCCTAATGAAGAAGTTTGGAAAATCTGGAAAAAATAATTCACCTATGTACCAGGAAGTACTTCCATTTTTTTTTTTTTTCTGTGAGCCATTTCAACAGATTATAAATCCTGGTGAACCAGTCATGAGAGCCTGGCATTTAGCCAAATTAGAGATGCTGTAACCTGGAAACGCACTGCTTCAAATTAGCATCTGGAATGGAGCAGTCTTGTGGGACTAAGCCCCCACACGGGGTGAGCACCAAGTTAGAGTAGTTGCTATCTGAAACTATTCCCAGCGTCAGGCACCACGTGTTGTCTGCTGAGAGCTGGAGAAAACTTCTACACACTGGGTCTCAAAAACGCTTACCTTGACTAAATTTTGTTAGCCGAACTTCCCAGAGGAAGGCAAAATCCCTTGTCTGTGTTACAAATTCTACGAGGCTGATTAAGTACTCCCTGTGCCCTCAATTATAGAGAATTAGAACGCTGCAGGTCCAGAACCAATTTATCCTGGGCTTCCTTTAATGGCCTTAATAATAGGTCCCAGGCTTTCATGGCTCAGACAGCATGTGCATTTGTCCCTCTTCCAGGAAACGCACAAGTTACAAAAAAAAAAAAAAAAAAAAAAAACATGGGGGACAGAAAATCGAGCGGAAAGAAAGTCACAAAGCAAAGTCGATCCTGGTTTAGGTGGAAGACTCGGTCAGTAAAGAGCTTTCATTCAAGCAGAAGACCAGATCATCAGAACCCAGATAAGCTTACACCTGCAGTCCTGGTACAGAGAGGCAGATCCCCATGGCTCAGCAGCCAGCCTAGCCTGCTTGGCAAGTTACAAGTCAGGGAGAAATCTAGTCTAATAAGAAGGCAATGGTGCCAAGGCTGTCCTCTAGGCTCCCTCGTGTGCACACATTCACAGTGCATGTGCACCCCATATATACATGCATCTGCACACACATTACAAAGAAAAGAGGAACTAGAACCTGCTGTGAGACTACTTCAGTGTAATCGGCTGCACGATCCCTATGCATTTTCTGATCATTCATCACAATTTAGTGTTTCATTGACAATGAAACAGCCGCTTTACCTTCAGTTGTACTCAGAAGTATTTTGTCTCCAGAGTGTCTGCTCCAAGGTTTTATTTCTGTGTCCTGGTTAATATTTAGTATTGAGTAGACACAACCTAAGGTCACCTGAGAAGAGAGAGACACTCTTGAAGAATTAGCCCATAGCCACGCCTACAAGAGACTGTCTTGAGTCAGGATGATATGGGTGGGTCCAACCCACTGAGGGAAGCCCCAACAACTGGTCATATGGGCCTTGGCTATATAGAAACCAAGCTGAGTATTAGCCATTCAGCTAGCCAGTAAGCAGCGTTTGTCCATGGTTCCTGCTTGAGTTCCTGCCCTGACTTCCCTCAGTGATTGTCTCTGACCTGGAAGAGTAAGCAGAAATAAAGTCTTCTGTTCTCTGATCTTCGTTATGTCAGTGTCCTGTCACAACAGAAATACTAGATGTAACCTTTCACTTTCTGCTCTCTACCTTTCCCTCGCTTCAGGCCTCTCCAGGGTTCCCACAGCATGCTGAGGACTCTCCAGGGTTGCCGCAGTGTGCTGCACTTTTGGAAGCCAGACTTCAGAGCTCTTTTCATTCTAACTTTATAGATGAGGGAGTTTAGGTACTGAGGATTTAAATAATTTGTCTGCATTACTCGGCCACTATGCAAGAGACAGGATGTGTACTGTTCTATCTAAACGCAACTCCCATGGCCCTTCCTTGGAATTTATATCGTATAATATAAAATAAGCAGAAATCACTTCTAAGAATACCATTTGCTAGGCCAATGGGAAAAAAGTCATCTTAGTTTTTACAAATACTAGAACTGGGAGATCATTTCAAATTTGTCCAAGAAATTCAAGCACACAGGAGATATTTTCATTCCCAAATGTTCATTTCCACTCAGTGGAAATGAGAAGCTTTTGAATAAATGTGAAGAAAATCGTGTGTCTCATTTACAAAGACAACTCATGCAGAAACTACATATATAAGCCTCATAATAAGTGGACAATGAACACCGCAAGTGATGTGCGCACAGCAAATGGGAACCTCCCACCGCTCTCCAGCATAACAGTTATTAGCTCTCCTTGCAGGGAAGCAGTTTTCAACGCAATGTCATTACAACAGCCCTTGAAACAATGCAGCACATTTAATTTTTAATTACTACCTACTTGCCTGTTATGGGAATAGGCACAAGAGTGCCAAGTCAAATAATCTAGCAAATGGAAAATGAAACCTGATCTTGAAAGAGTCTCCAAAGTTTTCAAGGCAGAGTTGAAATCACTACCAATGGGCCAAGGAGATGGTTCAATGGTTAAAATACTTGAACGATAAGCACAAGGGCAGGAGTTCAGGTTCCCAGAACTCATATAAATGCCGGGTGGGCATGGAAGACTGCTTATAGTACCAGCTTCAGCAGGCAGGAGGAACCCTAGAGAGAGTTGCCATGTAAACAAGATCTGGGTTGAGTTGAAAGACCCTGCCTCAATGAATAAGATGGAAAATTTATTGAGGCAGATTAATAAGATGGAACAATTGATTAGATGGAAGAGTGGTATGTACACCAAGACTGCACACAAGCATGTGCGCACACACACACAGCTATACATGTGTGCCCACACACATCCAAACATGTACACACATGCACGAAAATGGGAAAAATAAAAATTAACAAAATAATTGTCTATCGTGTTCATTTGCTTTTACTTTATTGCTATGTGATTGTTGTATCACAGGTCCTGTCCATCACTGATCTGGCCATCCCTGTAGCCTGTCTGTTCTCCTAACTTCTGCCAGAAGCAAATAGTCAACATCTGCTGTGAGTTTGCAGTTTTTATCCCTTCACCTGCTGCCCAGGTATCAGTCTGGCAGCAAACACGTGCCCTAGGCTACTTATTAACCATGTCTAGTGATACAGCCCAAGCTAAAAGCCTTTAAGAGGTAATTCCACTTTGCCTGGTAGGATGCTAGAGGCTTTCTGTTGTCCATGAGGTCTGTAATGTCAAATCCCCTTAATAAAGTTCTCCTCCAAAGGACACATTGTCTTGGAGCCTTTTTCTCAAACTACCTCTTATCTCCAGACTTAGAATCTAACATACACTTTTTGAAAGAAAGGCTATTTGAATACAAGCAGATTATTTTTAATAAGTCTAGTGATTGACCTGTAATCAAGTGACCTCTTTGTAGGTCGCAGTAGTGAGTGTTAATCCCCATGGATCCATGGGATTATCAGACACATACATCCCACATGCACTGTCTTTCTGTTCCAAACCAAGTAATCTATTCTGTAAACCAACATTCAACAGATTTAGCCATATCTTGCCACCAATTAGACGGAGGTGACCAGTCCTTAAGTACAATTCACAGATGACTTAAAGAGTTAAAGTAGATAACAGCAATCTGTTTTCTGTCTCAAGCGAGGAAAGATTATAGAACTTGAACAAGAAATGTCACAAGAAACATCCTGTCAGTCATCTCACATTTCTAACCCAGCTGGGCTGGTTCAACTCTGCAGTGTTGCTGTGATAAGATACTATGACAAAAGCAATGTAAGGGAGAAAGAGTGGAATTGGTTTACAGTGTGAGAGGATACATTCCACCATGGGGGGGGGGGGGAACATGGCAGCAGGGCACGGGCTGATGACATCATAGCCACAGCCAGCAAGCAGAGACTAAGAGAGATGGAATTTATTTCCCTTTCTTCTTCTTAGTCAGTTAAGGACCCCATCCCAGGAAATGGTACCTGCCATGTTGACAATCAATTTAAGCCATCACAAGCATTATTACTAGTATCCCATTCCAAAGTATCAACACTCCATTAGGTCCCAGAGATTCAGGGATCAAACACTATAAGAAAAGTCTTTTAAAAAGAAAAGAGATTTACTGTGGCTCACTGTGTCAGGGACCTAGTTCACTTTGACAAGGAGGTCATATAGAAAAAAGACAGTTCATATCATGGTGGCCAGGAAGCAAAGAAAGAGGTTTTGTGAATTTTCTGTGGAAAATAGAGGCATCAAGAACATGATCCCCTCTCCCCTATTAAGTGACTGTCTTTCTCCATTTGGGTTCAAACCCACTTATCACCACTTTTCAATGTTGCCACCACGATATAGATCAAGGGACTGCTGTTGCTGTACTGGTCACAGGAGTATTCTTGAGAGCTACATGTGTCTGGAAATTGAGACATTCAGAGATGTGTTCTCTTAATCCCCTAGACACTTCCTGATCCGGACAATGGACCTGGGAGATTAAGCATTACACATAGTTGTTTTTTCTGGAAGACATCATCTCTTGGTGAACAGGAAAAGGGGTATTTGGTGCTGCCCGTCCAGCTCTCAGCCCTGTTGCAATGACACTAGTTAGCTAGCTGATAAATGGCTCCAGCATTATTCTGCTAGAAGAAGGTGTGCACTCTCTTCCAGGCAGGATGTGACCTTGCCATGATAACACTTGAAGTACAGACTAAATATTGAGTGCCTTCACAGATTCTACCTTGCTTTCAGTCTATCGAAAAGATAGGAAAATATTGACCCTTTTGTAAGTCATTTATGTGAAAACTGAACACTTTTCATGAAGTTACCTTTTTTTTGAGACATTTTTGTTTAGATTGCCATTACCTGGTAAAACAAAAAGTCTAAAATTACTTTGGACATTTTATATCCTTATTAAAATGCAAGGTATTAACTTTTAAGGCTTAATAGTCTTAGCATAAGGAGTATTTTTTATTTATATCATATCTGAGATCTATATTGTTAAGAGAAGAAAATAATGTGAATTTTCTAATTATTTAGCCTATATTATGAGGCTAGCTGTGAACCATAGACACTACAATGTTGATTGCTTTGGGTCTCTTGTACAAAGTAACCAAAGATAATGTACATGAGTTTAGTGTTCAGTCTCGGAGACATTGATAAAATAGAACAGTAATTTGGCTTTGTTTCAAGAATGCTGAATATTCATCTATATGGTGACTATATAACAACATAATGTTTATGAAAGCATGCATGAGACATTAAAGTCAGGTACTGCTATTATTACTAATAAATTTATATACGCCATTTGAATGGGAGAAGCTGAAATAATCCTGGATATCATTTATTGACTATATTTTATGTGATACATTAGGCATTCCATCTGTAAAAGCTCATTTTTTTTCTGTATCTTTCACAGGTTGGATTCTGGGTCATAAAGATTAAAAAGTGCTACATGATACACTTGTAATGTTTTAAAGTAATGGCTCCAGAACCACAGAGAAAGAAGTTATAAAGTAGGGAGGATTTGATTTTGTGAAACCCACACCTGCAATTCTGAATCCCAGAGCTAAAATCATGAGTAAGATGGGATCTTTTTGAGACACAGTTTTATGATGTAGCCCAGGCTGTGTGGGCAAATCTATGGTCATCCTGCCTCTGTGTTCTTAAAGCTGGGAGAGCAATCATGAGCCACCCTCTGACTTCCAAATGTTAGGATTATAATAATAAGCTGCTGGATCCAGTACTTCAGAGAGGATTTGAATCATGTCTTACATACTTCTGAAATTCTTTCTCTTGACAAATAGCCTCAGAAGCCGTTTGATGGGGCTATTTAAACCAAGTTATTCAAACCACTGACATTTATGATTTGGTTGAATGAATGCATCATAGTTCTCATGGAGGAAGCTTTAAAAGTAAAGGAATACCTCTACACCATAGGGATGATTGGTTTTTGTAGTAGGAAGAGGAGCGGGCTGCATCCCGCCACCCAGATAGCTTACACCCAAAATAAATTACATGGAAATTGTATTAATTAAATTACTGCCTGGCCCATTAGTTCTAGCCTTTTATTGGCTAACTCTCACATCTTGATTCATCCCATTTCTAATAATTTTTATGTCACCATGAGGTCGTGGCTTACCAGGAAAGATTCAGCATGTCTGACTCTAGCAACTATATGGCGGCTCTCTCCCTGCTTTCTTTCTCCCAGCATTCTGTTCTCTCCACTCCTCCCACCTAAGGGCTGCCCTATCAAAAGGCCAAGGCAACTTCTTTATTCAACCAATGAAATCAACACAAATACAGAAAGACCTCCTACACCATTTCCCCTTTACTGTTTAAACAAAAACAGAAAGGCTTTTACTTTAACATAGTAAAATTACATATAACGAAACAGTTATCAAGCAAGAATTATAGTTACAATATTTATATCTATTTTCTTTTATCATAACAAAGTAAAACGATAACTATAACTATCAATCTATTCTTCAACTCCATCAAAGACTCCAGAAGGATATAATATTACCTAAGTAAACAAGAAGTAAGAAACTTCCACAACTCTAGAAATGACAGAGACATCTCGCTGCCTGGACAGTCACTCAAAACCTCTGTACCGTTGGGGCATCCGTCTTCAGTCTATAGGCCCATAGTATCCAGTAGACATTTCCATGAAGCAGAAAATTTCAAAGGCAGTTCAGTCACTTTCTTGTGTATCCTGAAAAATGTCCAGCAGACTCGTTCATGAAGCAGGAACCCCGAAGGACCATCTCACCTTTAGGCAAGTTCAGCAGTCCTCTCTCTGTAGGTTCTTCATGTCCAGTTTATGTAACAGTCCAGGCAAGAGCAGTTTCCTGCCCAAATGGCTAGCAAACTCCATAAGGAGCCTCTTCAATGCCCCTCTTCCTCTTGAAGTAGATTGGTGCTGCCAGGAGCAGACGTGTCTCATGTCATGAAAAGTCCTAAGTTATTAAAATATTTTAAAGGCCACATTCTGTAGTCTTTGAAAGATATGAAGAATGCCTATCTAACTGAAATATATATCTAGAAAATCTAATTCCCTGACTACAAACTTGATTATTATTGATGATTATCCATTAACAACCTATATTTCCTAATTATGTGTTACATTTTTAAATGAACTACACAATCACAATACCTTAATCAAGATCAGAAATACATATATATATAACAACATTGACCTTAAACTTGTATCAATAAATCAAGATTTATACCAATTATTCATATCTATATCAGGTTTTCATCAGCCACTCTCCCTCTCTCTCTCTCTCTCTCTCTCTCTCTCTCTCTCTCCCCTCAATGTCAACCTTAGAGGATGAGAACTTTCACCTCGGATAGCCCAGGGTCAGTGAAAGGCACAGACTGCTATTGGTGTATTTAATTGAAATCGCATTCTTGTGCTCTCCTAGATCATCGGGTCTCACGGAGAGCCTGACCAATAACATCATCCCTGAACAGTGTGGTTGTCAGACTTAGGTCAGTTTATAGCTCCTCAGAACCAGGGAGGTGTTAGGGAATTTTACGACAAACTGGATTTAGGGTTACAGGAGTCACGACGTGCTTAACTTGTAAACATGAGGACCTGATTTTAATTACCTAAACTCTCATAAAAATGTAAGCCTTGTAGTTGTGATCCTTAAGCCTCGGTATACTGAGTTTTGGGATTACAAGCACGTACCACTAGTCCTGGCTATACAAAAGTTTTAAAAGCAGTATTATTGATTTAAAATACAAATACTTATAGCAAGACTGTTAGCAAGTGTAGAAATAATACAAAACAATTTTCTGACTTTCATTAAGTATAAAAAGAAGGAAATTACTTGCATGGTATGAAGGAGGTTGACTCCAGCTATTGTTTCTTTAGATTGCAATAAATGTATAATGGAAGGCTTTCAAAAGAAAATGTGGATGAAAAGGTAATACTCGTTAATGTTGGCCCACCAGGCAAATTCTTTTATGTCATATATATGATATTATTTAAAAATTAATGTAGTTTCAGTTCCAACCATGCATCATGCTGTCCTGATGTTTTGATTCTTACAAGACAACTTACTATGACATTCCATCAAGGTGGCAGTGGCAGGGAAGACGTTTAATTCTTTTCCAGGTCTGTATCATGGAAGGTTTATGACTTTAGTGTCTGGCCTTCTTCAGAAAGACAGTATCACTGGTAGTGAAGAATTATAGACAGAAAAATATTAAGCTTATGCAACTGAGTCCTGGTACATATAGAACACCTGATCATGGAATACCAACTGAGTGTGGCTCTGGCACTGACTGGCTTTATCTAAACTGTGCTGTAATTCAGGCCTTCTGAATACTATATGATAAACATACTATATGAGGAGACCAACACAAGTGTGACAAGGAGATACACCCAATCTTCATGAGAAAGCATTTCAAAACATCACATCATTAACCTCTATTGCACCTGGGATAATTCCATTGAGAACACACACACAGAGAAACACACACACACGAAGGACCTTCCAACCAAATGACAGAGGAAGTAAAACCATGACTTAATTTGTAGATAATGAATCATATCTGTTAAGCTAAAGAGACAATCACTAGAATTTCATCAGATGATTATGCAAGGATAACCGTAAACGATGTTATTCTTGTTACATTTCTGTCACGACTACAGAATACTCTTGATCAAAAATTACATAGAGGAGAAGAGTTAATTTAGCCCCTGGTTCTAGGTTAGTCCATCATTAAAAGGAAGACAAAGCAGAGACCTGAAGCAACTTACAACATTCGTAATCAAAAGCAGAGAGTGAAAGAATGAATGTATGCATTCTTAGTGTTCTCCATCTCTGTTTACTCCTATTAAATCCAGGGTCAGTCACCTATTTTCAGGCTAGGCATTCCCACATAAATTAAGATGGTCAAGATAATATCCCATTGATATGCACACAGGTCAAACTGATCTAGAGAATCAAACCTTCCCTGTGACTTCTTTCTCAAGTGATTCGAAGTTGTGTCAACTTGACAGTTAAACAAGCAATCATCTAGTATATACCAAATAAGAAAGTTCCTAAGACTGGTGGGATAAATTTTCAAGTAGTAACTAATGGTTTTGGCATCTGCCACAAGCAAGCATGAAGAGAGACTGGAATATTGATAAATGGAGGGATAAAGTGGAAACATATATTTGAGTGAGCACAAAGGTATTAAGGAAACGATCAATAGAGGATCTCCTGATATCGGTACTGTATAGCAATTTCCTTTGAACTGAAACTGTCAGTCCTAGACGGAAGGTCATTAAGACTCAGGAAGTTCTAAAGGGAAGATTCGTAAGACTCAAGAAGTAAACAACTCATAGATCTCAGGAAGTCCCTGTACAAGTCATATCATAAGATTATGTCACCAGTAAAGGCTACTGAAAAGAGACTTTCTAACTTCTTGAGCTATTTGCCAGTCATACAGACAGCTCCAAGATTTCAGATGTCATGAGTCATGACTCATTCTGGGGTAAACTTTGATAGTACAGGTGTTTTTGAGTCATCCCTATTCCTATAAGTAAGCCCTCATTAATATTCATGTAAGTAACTCCAATATACTCATTGGTACATTGAGTTAGACTTTGGCAGTATCTATCTGACCTTTCATTTTTGCCGTAGGTGGGGCAAATAGATGTTTGTCATGTTGTCCCACAAAAGGCATCACACAACACTCAACAACATGATATCTGGCACTGAGTATCCACTATTAGTATGACAACGAAAAGAGCTAAAAGCCACTTTGGAACAAATAGGGGATATGAATAGGCCCATCCGCATTAACTCCTACCTGTGGCTAATCTCAAATCCTCCTCCTACTTCATCCCCAGAAATAATATCGTCTTACAACAATTAACATTACAATTATTCATTCCTTGCTGATTTTCCACCCTCAAGCAGAGAAAACTGGTCTAGTCCTTTGAACACAAAATATGTGAATATACAGTTTACATTATACTTCTAAACAGTCGATTTACAAGTGAATCAAGAAACTGCAACAGTAATTCAGAACTTTTTCGTCATTTTTTCTAGGAAAACATAATGAAGACTCTGTCAAGAACTTGCAGTGAGTGTCCTTTTTCTGGGTAAGAACATGGCCAAGAAATAAGCTCTGAAGTATTTCCAAGACCATAATCATTGTTTTCCAAAGATCCAAATCTAGAAGGACTCTTCCAGCTCATTTTCCACTTGAAAAGAAGTAATCAATTTCTGAGCATAACCAAGTGACCAAAAAATTGTTAATGGGATATTCTCTTGTTCCAAATTTAGAAAAACAAATGACCCATGTGTAGTTCCCACTATGATTTAAGGTGATAATTCTTAAGGTATTTTAAATAATGATCTTCAGAATGTGGAGGTGTGGCATAGGGGGAAGAGTGCATGCCCAGAATACATAAAGCCATGTGTTCTATCCCAAGCAATATGCCTCCCAAAAAATTGGGGCAAGGAGCTACATGCCTGTAATCTCAGAGATCAGGAAGTTAAAGGTCATCCTCATGGATTGTTCTAGGCTAGCACGGGTTATCTGACACCCTATTTTAAAGAACAAACAACTTTTCCCTTCACAAGGTGGTCAAGGTTTTCTTTAAAAATCATGGTATCTGTGTTTGCCAAATAGCATAGGTAATTTTTTATGTTGTGACACTAAGAATAGATAATGCTTCACTGGAAGTAAATTCACTCCAGCCAAAAGGTTTGGTAAAATTGCCAATATCCTCTGTCAATGTCTTCATATTTCCCAGTTCTCTGTGGAAATTTCCACTTTATAGTAGGCTGTCAGGAGAAAACTTTTCTTAGCTATGTATCCATAGTGACTGTACTTCAGGAGAATAACTTCCAATTAGATAAGTAAACTTTCCTTTAGCTCCAGAACCATGACATACTTATGAAGCTTATGAGGCTAAGTGGGATCTTTGCAGCTGAGGAGGACTAACTGCAGTGTGGGTTCCTGAAGCCCAGAAGCAGAACACTCCTAATTAGTTCCTGGTGCCAGCTGCCAATGCAGCTTCACCGATGACTCAGGAGGGTTTGCCTCAAATTAGGATTCTCCAGACCTATTGCCCTTTCTTTCCTGTCCTTGCTTGCTCTACCCAAATGGCTTTCAAATCTTACTACTTTGGCTTTTCCTTAACTTTCTGTCCCAGCGTTTATGAACTATGAAGACTTGGCTATCCTGGTTTGGGTATGAAGTATCACCCAGCGGCTCATGTGTAAAAGACTCAACAGGCCAGGCAGCAGTGTTCAGAGGTAGGGAGTTAGGGAAGTGATTGGAGCTTGAGAACTCTGCTTCCACTAATAGATTTACTAATTTCATGGCATTCGGGGTAGAGGAGGGAAAGTTGAGGAAATGGTGCCTAATGTGAGGAAGTGGACCCCTGTATGTGTGCCTTGGAAGAGAATTGGAACAGCTAGTTACAGCACATCCTCAACCAGGAGCAGGGAGCACTGAATCACTGTATGCAAGTTAGTCTCAGCTTGCTTTCTCCTCTTCATTCAGTCCAGGGCCCAGACTCTGAAATGTCTCTGCTCACATGCATCTTCTCACCAACTAAAAAAGCCCTCAAAAGCATGCCCACAGACCAATATAATTGTCTTAGTTAGGATTTCTACTGCTGTGAAGAGACATCATGACCATGAAAACTCCTAGGAAAGAAAAATATTTAATTGTGGTGTCTCACTTATAGTTCAGAGGTTTAGTCCATTATCATCATTGCCAGAAGCAAGGCAAACATGGTGTTAAAAAAGCCTCGAGTTCTTATATCTTGACTAACAGGTAACAGGAAGTGGTCTCAACCACTGAGTATGATTTGAGCATATATGAAACCTCAGAGTCTACCTCCACAGTAACACACTTCTTACTCCAACAAAATCATACCTTTTAATAGTGACATACCCTTTGAGAGCTATTTTCTTTCAAATCACCACAACAATGATATCACAATATTATTTCTAATTGTGAACGCTTCCCAAGTGATTACATGTTCTGTCAAGTCAACGTTTAACACAAACCATCATCATTCTCATTAGCATACTTACCCAGGTTTAGGAAAAACTTTCATTCATGTATTTAATTCTATTGTTTTCTTTATGCAAAAAGTCTGCCTTCCCCCTCAAAGTAATGTTTATGAATGCCAAGAAAAATAACTTAAGACTCATTTTTCTCTATTGATATTCAGTTTATAAAATCTATTTTATTGAGTCTCTTCCTTGCCTCTTTATTACTTTGTACTTCTGGTTTTATTTACTATCTCCAGGTCTCTCTTGTATAGAAACATAATAAATCTCAACTCTCACAAACTGTGCACTGTTTTTCTGCACGATTGCTTTGGCTGTTTTTTGGAAACAGAATATATATATTTTTGATTCAATTTCAAATTTTTCACTAAAAACTGACACTTAGATTTTAACTGAGATGACATTAAATTAACAGTTTAATTTAGGAAAAGTCACAGTTTTATTTTGTTAAAGCTTTCATTGCTTAACATGGAATGGCATTTAATTTGCTTTGTTTTTTTCCTGTCAGGATATCTAAAATTTTTAATTTAAATCTAATATAAAATTTCAATTTGATGTGCTTATGTCTTACAAATCTTTTCTAGACTTATTTCTAGAATTACCTTACAATATTATAAAAATAAAAAATAATCTCCATTTAAGAATTGTCACCTAATTATTTGCGGCAGTATCTGTATTAAATTACTTTATTTTATTGAGGTTGAGTCAGTGATTGTACTAACTTGATTCTTGATTTTCTAAGTACACAGTCTAGTGTTGAGTAGGTCTCTGGAGTTCTAAGGCCTCTCAGACTCTCCTGTTTGATGGAAGTCCAGGCAAGTGAGAGACCCTGCTTCAAAAACAAGAGCAAAGCACCTGAGAAACAGTACTGGAGGCTGTACTCTGCCTTCTAACTATCATACGATTGAATGCACACACATACACACCAAAAATAACAGCCCTTTGATGTAATGATGAAGGGCATATGACATGGTGAGTTTGTGACATGGCGTGCAGGTAAAGGTTGGAGAACATCAATAGGGAACTACGTAATTATGACACAGAACACATGGTCTGAATTTAGTTTGAATATGCTGTTATTATTTTCAAGTTATAGAGCTCTGTGGTTGACTTTGACAATAGTCACTGAAGCCCATATGCCTCCAATTCTGAGGATTTGCTGGCATTCCATAAGGCTCAGTGCTGGTGGGCTACATCAGCTACACACGGAGGACTCAGGCCAGCCTGTAGTCACTGAAAGTCAGAGAGGCAGTGTAGCTGCCAACACAGGGCCACTCATGCCAAAGATGAATCCTCTTCTTTTGATTTCATGAGACTAGATCCTGAAGCAACTCATGCTGGAGGCCCCTTAGCAAATTTGTTGTAATTCAAACCTTAATGACATTCAGTGCAACATTGTACAGGGATTAACAACTCTTCCAGCAAGCAGCAGCCTGAAGTTTATGTGGCACTAATACTCAGCTAAGTAATTTGGACCACTCAGACATCTGGCCACACAGAAACAGCTGGAAAATGCAGCTATTAACCTTTTGTTATAGTGAGGGGCATTCCTGCAGATGCTCAAACCTCATGGTAGACTAGAAAGTGCATTCTAACAACTGGAGGCAACCTTCTTAATTGCAGCTGATGCTGTGTGCCTACTTTACCTCATTAACGGGCAGGAGAGTCTTCATTGGTTTGCTCTAATCTATGTCATTTTGTCGTTCACCTGTTAAATTTAAGTTCATCAGATGTAGGCAGAGGAAGGTTTTACGTTAAAACCAATGTCAAAGGAGAGCTGTCTTAACCACTAGGAACTGTGTGTGTGTGTGTGTGTGTGTGTGTGTGTGTGTGTGTGTGTCTGTGTGAATGTATCAGAAATATACCTCAGATGTCATTCCTTAGAAGATATATGTTATTTTCTTATATACTTATTTATTTGCTCTGTACCAGTACAGGCATATAGAGATCAGACAACCTGTGGTAGTTGATTCTTTCCTTTTGCCATAAGTTCCAGGGATTGATGTCAAGTTATCAGATTGGTAATAAGAGCCATGGGTTTCTAAGCCAAAGAAGAGAATATCCGTCATCTCCATATTAATTTTTGGAGACAGGGATTGATGTGGGATCCCCCTCTGTATGCTGTGAATATGTTTTATTACCATTGGTTAATAAAGAATGTGCTTTGGGCCTATGACAGGACAGAATAAAGCCAGGTGGGAAATCCAAACAGAGATATATAGAGAAAGTAGGCGGAGTCATAGAGGTGCCATATAGCCATTGAAGAAGACAGCTGCCTGGGAACATTACTGGTAAAGCACAACCCTCGTGGTAAAATATAAAATAACAGAAATAGGTTAATTTAAGATGTAAGAGTTATCTAATAAGAAGACCAAGCTAAGGGGCCAAGTGGTATTATAATTAATATAGTTTCTGTGTGATTATTTCACATCTGGGTGGCCAGGAGAAAAAGCAGCCTCTGACTACAAAGGATCTCACAGAAACTGGAGCTCACTTACTGAACTAGGTTGTTTGGTCAGTGTATCCCAGGGATCTGCCTGTCTCCACCTTCCAAGTGCTGGGATTACAGACATATTCTACATCTATCTTTTTATATGTTTATATATTTTTTCATTTTTTATGTTTTAATTAAATTTTTCATTTATTTTACATGCCAATCTTAGATTTCTATTGACAAAGGTTTCTGTCCTGCCTGGTCCCACAGCCATTCAGTCCCAAAGAAACACACAGAAGTCTACATTAATTATAAGTGGTTGGCCAGATAGCTCAGGCTTCTTATTAACTCTTACATCTTAATTTAATACATAATTCTTGTCTGTGTTAGCCACATGGCTTGGTAACTTCCTTTTATCAGTGAGGCATTCTCATCTTGCTTCCTCTATGTTGGGGTGTTAACTGCAGACTGAGCATTTTTCTCTTCCCAGAATTCTCTTGTTCTAATTGCTCCACCTATACTTCCTGCCTGACTACTGACCAATGAGCATTTATTAAACCAGTACAAGTGACAAAACTCTACAGAGTACAAGACCATTGTCCCACAGCATTTCGCTCCTTATCTTTTTCAAAATAAAAACTCTGAATCTAGTCTTCTTTGTTTAGCTTTCTTTCTGACCATTATCCATAACAACTTGTAATCAACACTCTAAACAAAGACAAACATCCATAATCCATTCTTTGGAAATCTGTACACAGTTTTCTAGGCTACTTCCTGCTGATTGGGGGTGCTGATAATCTTATGGGGACCTAAAGAAAATTTAGGATTATGGTCAAGTCCTGACTGGAATATTCTGTAAGGCTTGATTATCTCAGCCAGCAGTCTTGAGGCTGTTCTGGGTGCAGAACTCAGAGAAAACTCCAACAGAGGTCCTCTGAAATGTTGGATCATCTGGGACATCTGTTTCTATCTGAAATTTTTCAGGGGGGGGTCTTCTTTGATCAAATGTGATTTTTCTTATCCCAGAATAAATCCACAGCCTCTCATTTCCTATGGAAACCAAAGTAACATATCTTTTGACTTAAATTTTGAAGTCAAAGCATTTTCAAAATATATGTGTTGGATTAATCCAGAAACAGTATTTATAATCAAATGTATTTTAGCAGCTATTGCTCCTTCCTCAGCCATTAAACCATCCAAAGACAACACAATAACATACAGTATCCAGATTCTCTGTGGATCTTCTATCTTTACATTGCTTTATTTTAAACTCTATTTCTTTTATTTTATTTTTAATTTTTCAGTTTTTTCGAGACAGGGTTTCTCTGTGTATCTTTGGCTGTCCTGAAACTCACTCCATAGACGAGGTTGCCTGCCTTTGCCTCCTGGGTGCTGAGATTAAAGGTGTGTGCCACCATACTCAACTAATCTCTCTCTCTCTCTCTCTCTCTCAAAAAAAAAAAAACTTTTTCCATTTTCTTTTCTCTCCAAAGCCTACATATGATTTTAAACATCTTCACTGTATATCTTTCTTTTTCTGACAGCATGAGTCCTTAATTCACTAAACCATGAGGCTAGGACTAGAGCTGTGACTTTGAAGGTTGAATCCACCCCATTCCTTAGCTTTCTGGGAGTCTAGCTTCATGGAAGAGGTACTGGTGGGAGACATGTTTATTTCAACAACTCTGTGATGTTTTAAGGTCCCTGTCACCACCAAGAAGCATGCTGTGGGCTATTCATAAACACTGTTTAAGTGCTTTGATGGTGGGGCCTCTTAAAAGAGCTGTAAGGTTTTTATAGCTGAAAGTGCTGTGGGAAAATGGACTTGTACTCTGTAAAGTTTTGTCACTTGAACTGGTTTAATAAAATGCTGATTGGCCAGTAGCCATACAGAAAGTATAAGTGGAGCAACCAGAACAGGAGAATCTTGGGTAGAGGAAAGGCTCAGTCTGCAGTCATCACCCAGACACAGAGGATGCAAGATGAGACTACCTTACTGATAAAAGGAAGTTACCAAGCCATGTGACCAATACAGACAAGAATTGTGGGCTAATTTATGATGCAAGAGTTAATAAGAAACCTGAGCTAACTGGCCAACCAGTCTATAATTAATGCTGACCTCTGTGTTTCTTTGGAACTGAAAGGTTGCTGGACGGGACAGGACTGAAATCTCTGTCAACAAATGGCACCAATGAGGACAATTTAGTGAATTAAGGACTCATGCTGTCAGAAAAAGAAAGATATACAGTGAAGATAGATTCAGACAAAAAAAACACTCTAAATGGTTTACAGTATGTTTAAAAACATATGTAGGCTTTGGAACCATCTAAAACCTGAGAGACCTTGGGAAGCAATTTTATACAAAAGAACAGAGTTAAGCACAGCTTTTTGGTAGCAGAATTTTTTCAGATAGTCTCCATTCTTTTCTAGAGAAAAATGTGTCTGCAGCAAAAACTGTGCAGCTTCTTTAAGAAGGCTTTCTGGTTCGCCAATACTAATGGCTCTAATTCTTTCAGATGATCCAACTATAATATATTTAAATGGGGTCTGTTAACAGAGTGCTATATAGAGAAATATTTCAGTTAGATAGATGTTCTTCAAATCTTTCAGAGACCTTCAGAATATAGCATTTAAAATGTTTTAAGAATTGAAGACTTTTCATGACAGAAGACACATCTCTTTCTGGCAGCACCAATCTACTTCAAAAAGAAGATGAGCATCAAAGAGGCTCCTTAGGGAGTTTGTTAGCCATTTGGGCAAGAAACTGCTCTTGCCTGGTTTGCTTGATAATATGCTGTATGAACTGGACATGCAGGATCCACAGAGAAATGATGGCTAAACTTGTGTAATGGTGAGACAGACCTTCAGGGTTCATGCTTCATGAAAGAACAAAAAGGATCTGCCAGATCATTCTTCAAAACACAGAAGAAAGTGACTGACAAACTGCTAATATAGGTGGAACTGTCTTTGATAATTTCCTCCTTCTAGGAAAAGTCTGCTAGATACTATTGGCCAGTAGGCTGAAGATGGGTGGTTTCAATGTTACAGAAGAACTTTGGGTTCAGGCAGAAGATGTCTCTGTCAATTCTAGAGTTTTGGAAGTTGTTTACAATGCACTTCCTGTTAACTTAGGTAATATTATATCCTTCTGGGATCTTTGATAGAGTTAAAGAATAGATGGTTGTAATTATAATTTTCCTTAGTTATGATAAAAGATAAAGTAGATATAAATGTTTTAACTATAATTCTTGCTTGATAGCTGTTTTATTGTATATAATCTTGCTATGTTAAATTAGAACCTTGCTTTTAATTTAGACAGAAAAAGGGAGGTGACGTGGGATTCTCCTCTGTATGCTGTGATTACCATTGATTAATAAAGAAACTTCTTTGGACCTATAGCAGAGCAGAATGGAGATATGTGGGGAAAACAAAACTGAATGCTGGGAGACAGAAAGCAGAGTCAGCGAGAAGCCATGTAACTGCCCACTAGAGAAAAATGCCTGGGATGGAACTTTACCTGGTAAGCCATAGCCATGTGGCAATACATAGAATAATAAAAATGGGTTAATTTAAGATATAAGAATTAGCCAGAAATAGTTAAGCTATTGGCCAAACAATATTGCAAGTGGTATAGTTTCTGTGTGATTATTTCAAGTCAGGGTGTCCAGGAAATGAACTAGCTATCTCAGCCTACAGATTTCCCTCCCTCCTCTCTTCCCATCACCCCCCAAACTTCCCATCCACTCCCCTCCACATCCATTCCTCCTCCATTTAAAAATGCCAGGAGTTCCATGGGAATCAACAGAACATGGTCTATCAAATTGAGGCAGACCAAGCTCCTCCCCCTTCATTAACACTGGTCAAGGCATCCCAACATGGAGAATCGATTCCAAAGGAGACAGTTCATGTGCCAGCGACATATCCTGATCCTACTGATAGGGACACCAACAACAGACCAAGTGTCACCAGTTATAGAAGGCATAGATCAGTCCTTTGCAGGCTCCCTTGCCGTCAGTCCAGAGTCTCGTGTGCTGCCAAAGAGATATCTTGATAGAAGGGGCCATTTGGGGGTTAGGAAAATACCTGATGCTAAGAAACTCCTTCTCCATTCAGAAATAGACAGAACTCCCAGGAATCCACAATGATGACCTCAACTAAGACTCGTAGCAAAAGAGCAGAAGGTGACTGGACTGGCCATCTCTTGTAATCAGATTGGTGACTACCCTGATTGTCAGCAGAAAGCCGGCAAGTGATGGAAGCAGATGCTGAGATCCACAGCCAAGCAGTGGGCTGAACCCCTGTAGTCCAGTTGAAGAGAGGGAGGATGGATTGTATGAGTAGGGGTTTCAAGATCACAACAGGGTACCCACAGAGTCAGCTGGATGCAGGCCTTTACGCTGTGTACAAACACTTTTTCAACTGAGCCATCTTGCTACCCTACCACTAGAAAGCTTGATGAGGCTAAGTCAACATATGACAAGTCGTTCAGACAAGGAAAACAAGTGTGTATCTGTCTAATAAGAGCTTTGTATTTCCTTCTTATCAATTCTTACAACTTACAGAAACTTTATTCACTGAATCAAGTGAAGCTTGGAAACCTTAGTCTGTTATTCAAAAATCACACAAGAGTAAGCTGATTGTTCTGAAATTAGAATCCAATCCTTTTAGAAACTCACTTAACTCCCAAGTATATTACATTCTAATTTTTGTTCAATGTCTTAAAATCCATATGTTTGGATCTTCATATCTTTGAAAGTACCCTGTGTACTAAAAATTTGGTGTTTAGCCTTTAGTATTATTTAAAAAAGTGGTAGCATCTTTGGAAGATGAGGCACAGTGAGAGGGAAATGGGCCAGTGAGCACATTCCCTTGAAGAGGATATTAGGACTTTGGCCTCTTCTTTATCCTCTCACTTCCCAGCAACCATGTTATGAACTCTCTTCATCTGCCTTGCCTTCCCAACACGAAAGAGTGAATGGTCACAAGCCTGAAGCAAAGGGGCCTAGCAGCCATGGACTGAGTCCACAGAAACAGTGACTCAAACTACACCTCTGCTCTTAAGTGTTTAGTTGCCTACAGAGCAATGACTCGCCCCGTTGTTATAGTTTAAATGCAAAATGTTCCTTAGGGGTTCACATTTGAAGACATGATCCCCAGCAAGTTGGACTCTGGGTCACCAATGGGCCTTCATTCCTGGGACTATCCCTGATCTGTTCCTGTCTAGCTCTCTCATCCTCATCATCCGCAACTATGGTGAGGTACTAAAGCTCCTCCCTGACAACTTCCACTTTCATGATGCTCTGCTTTGATGGGGCAAAGCAGCCATGGACTGGATCCACTAAAACTGATCTTTCTTCCCCTCAAGTTGTTTTTTCTAAGTATTTAGTCTCATATACTAGAAAAGAAGCTGATATAGGCACTAAATAAAATCAAGTCTTCCATAATCTCTATATAATAATACTTTTGCCTAAAGTGTGATGGTCCAGGTATTTTGGTTATTTGGTGTTGATCGTGTTTTGAAAATAATAGGCCCTTTCTTGGGTCAGGGACTTAGGGTGCCAGAAATTGAGTTGTCACCAAAAGTCAGCCTGAGACAGTGGCTTTTGATTTCATTATCTTACCAACTCACAATAAATATAGAGATGCTGATTATGAGTCAGTAAAATGGAAACAAACTTTATTTACAGAAATTGAGGGAAAGCTGGAGAAACATCAAAGAGTGAGAGGGCCTTCTAAAAAAGAAAAACTCCGGGTCCTCTTGTCCATGGATTTTCTAGGATTTACACAGTAACTTACCAAAGGCTGAGGTAACATGCTTTGAGTTTATTTGTTTGGGGGGCTACCACAGGCTGAACCAATAGAGGACGTACCCTATTCTCCTCCCATCATATCTTTGCTGTCATGATGGGGTGCACTATCAAACTGTGAGCTATAATGAGCACTTCCTTCCTTAAGTTGCTATTGACAGGTATTTCCTCACAATGAGAAGAGGGGTTACCTAATACAAGCCCTCAGTGTTATTTAATGAGATACTTCTAAGGGGAAGCTTGAAGACCTTATAATGACTGAGAAAGGAAGATAGTGTGACAAGTGGTTTCCTGAACAGAGAAATGCAAGAAAATATGGACCTTGTGTGGCCGAAGGAAACTCCAGGAGAAAGTATTTCATGGGGTGTGGCTAGATAAAAAGTTAACTCTATCAGAGTCCTTGGCAGGGGTTGCCTCAGTGGAATTAGAAGGGCAAAAGTAGACAGTGCAATTTTTTTCATGGAGGACAGAATGGGAAAAAATGAGAGAGAGACCTAAAGAGGGGGCAGATCCCTAATAGTTGAGGTTGAGGGCCAAGCCACGTGACCAGATATATTATTTTCCTATTGCTGTGACAAAATACCATAACAAAAGCAATGTAAAGAAGAAAGGTGCTATTTTGGCTCACAATGAGGGTATCATTGTTTATATCAGGGAAGGCATTACTGCAGGACATTGAAGCAGCTGCTCACATAGCATGAGTGTCAGGAAGCAGAGAAATAAATGATTGTGATTAGCTTATTTTCTTCTTTTAATGCAATCTGCAACCCTGACCTTCTGAGTTTACAGTGGACCATTCACTTCAAGTAACTTAATGTATCAAACCTTGTAATCAGACACTGCTTATTTATTCCTGGCCACCCGCACTTGAAAATATCACACAGAAACTACATTAATTGCGATACTGTTTGGCCAATAGAGTAAGCATATTTCTAGCTAGCACTTATATCTTAAGTTAACCCATTTCTATTAATCTGTGTATTACCACATGGTTGTGGCCTACCGGTAAGGTGCCGTCCAGCATCCAGCGTCTGTCTCCTGGAGCGGCTACATGGCTTCTCTTTTACTCTGGCTACTTTCTCCTCTATCTGCTTGGAATTCTCACACTGCCCTGTTCTGCCCTGCAATGACCCAAAGAAGATTCTTTATTAACCAATGGCATTCACAGCATACAGAGGGGAATCCCACCCACATCAACCCCCCCTCCAGACACAGTAACATTTTGTCCACAGGCAGGAAGCAGAAAGAGATCAACACTGATCTTCACTAGCTTCCTCCTTTGTGTACAGTTCAAGTCTCCAGGCAGTATATACTTTGGTAGTATACACTTTTAGGTGGCTCAACCTCAGTTAATCTAATTAAGATAATCCTTAACGGTCATGTCTATTCTAATCACAATAATTCCTCACTGACATGTCTGGAGACATGCCTGCCCCCCAACAGATGATTCTAGATCTGGTCAAGCTGACAATGTGATCCATCACATCATCTTTGTTGTGTGGATGCTATTGATGTTGACTTCAAACAAGTCATTTATTACCCCCAAAATTTCAACGTGCATAGCTTCATATCATCTCTCTCCCAAAGAAAAACACAAGTTGATGAGCCGTATCTCAGTTCACTTTATAGCTTGTAACCTATCTTCAGCTGGGAAGAGTGATCACTGCTGAGATGATGTAGTGGATTTGTTGTCAAGGAGGAGGACATGGAGACATCATCATTTCTCAGCAGAATAAACCACTCTCTCTGAGGAGTCTGATGAATGTTTTAAATAAATATTGTTTGCTGGCAGTGCTATCCAAAGAACAACTAGCTATATTTTGGGGGAAGGATAAGTCAATGATGGCAAGTATGAGTCATAGCTACTATTTATCCACTAAGGCCCAAACACTACAAAAGACACATGTGGAGAGTGTTTTTCATTCCTAAAGAGTATGTTTCATGTCAAAACAAGTAATAAATAGTGATTTCATTCCTCAGGGTCAAATTTCCATTTACTTTATCTGTTACCTTGTGAACTGAGAATCGGATGGTTTCATTCATTAGCACTTATGAGAATTCCCTTTCCGAAGTGTCAAGATAAAAGAAGCAATCTTTGTTTTCTGGTCCTGGTCTGGTATGAGGGACTTGCTCCGTGGTTAAAACACTAGCTCAGCTGGCATGAGAATGAGGGCTTCATTCCCCAGAACCTATGAAAATACTGACTCTGCATGGCAGCCCACCTGTAATTCTAGCATTGGAAGGCAAAGCAAGACTAGCCAAACTGACAAGCTCTGGATTAGACTGGGAGACTCTGTCTCAATAAGTAAGGTGCTGAATGACGGAGAGTGATTCCTGACATCAAACTTAGGTCTCCACATGCATGTGTACAGATCTTCACATGCACATGCACACACACACACACGCACGCACACACACACACACATGCTATATATGTGTGTGTGTATGTATATACATATACATACATATATATATGTGTATATATATATATATATACAATGCA
This sequence comes from Microtus oregoni, assembly GCF_018167655.1. NCBI lineage: Eukaryota > Metazoa > Chordata > Mammalia > Rodentia > Cricetidae > Microtus > Microtus oregoni. Next base: position 47,225,669 of record NW_024543062.1, read on the forward strand.
TGCATGCCACATACACGTGAAAAAAAAAACAACAGAATTGTTCTGTGACCTCAAAATTGTGGAGATGAAAAACTAAGGAGTTCTTCCATCTCTGTCAGGTAGAGATAGCCTCCACCTTCTAGCTAAGACTTAAAAAAAAAAAGAAAGAAAGAGCTGTGTAGTTACCTGGAAAAGCCCTTCTCCTTGTCCTGCATGCAGAACCCCAAAGATTCAGATCCCCCAGCCTTGGTAGTACAGCTCTAACACCCCAGTATATCTAAGCATCTTCTTTCTAGGGAAATGACACAAAGAAAGAGAGATGTGGTGCTACTATTAATTTCCTGCTTTAGAACCCACTAGGTTACATTTGGATGTAACTTATGGAACCTATATATTGGAAGTGTGGTTTGGATGTGAACTGTTCCCTGAAGAATTATGTTTGAAGGCCTCCAGCTGGTAACACTGTTTGAGAAAACTTGGAACCTTTGGGAGATGGATCCCCAACAGGAGGAGGTAGGTCACCAGGGGAGGAATTGAGGCATCACCTAGTCCCAGTTCCTGTTTCTCTCTGCTTCCTGGCTGCTGATGCAATATGAGTAGGTGGCCTCCCACTCTTGCCAGCATGCCTTCTCTGGCAACATGAGATGTAGTTCTTCAAAGTCTGAGTCAGATAAACCCTTGTTCTCTGTGGCTTCTTGTCAGGAGTTTCGTCATAACGAGGAGGAAAGTTACTAGTAAACAGAGTACTTTCGTTGGTAAAAGGTATAAACAGCAGCCCTATGTGCACAGATGACCAGAACTACCCAAGAGGAGAGGCACAGGCTGTGGGGCCCAAGGAAACTCCTGAAGCCGACTGGACCAATAATTATAAGGGGATTTGGCAAGTTACTCCCCTTACTGAGTTTCAGAGTTTCCTGTGTAACATGGGAATAATGAGGTTGCTTTTCATATGATGGATACGGCAAGAACTGGAGAAATAAGTACTTGGCACCAAGCCCAAGCTCAGTCAGCATGAGCACCATAGTTCCTGACTTGAACAATAGCATAAAATTCTTTCACACAGTTTATCTTACATGTGGCATGAAAATCAAGTCAGGAAAGAGGGCTCCATGGTCAACTATCCAAAAATTAGACGTGGAACCAAACATTAGCAATGGAAGTGAGCAATTTGGAAAAGTGTGCCAGTTAGACACTAATAATTCTACATTACTTTCCACTTGACTAAAGTTTTTGCTCTCCATTTGTGTGGCCAATTTTGAGAAAATGTTCAATTCATAAGGTTCTTTTCTTGCATCGCTAGAGATATCTTTCTAATCATTTAAAAATTCATGTGTAGCGACACTTCTTACAATGCCTTATGAGATCACACTGTGCCCTGTGAATGTAAAACATCAGGCAGTTTGTAATTCAGCCCCAGGCTCCTGTGGTGTTAGGGAAGGCATGGAAATGGACTCTATAATCACATCATCCCAAAGCACAGGTAAAACAGGGAACTGGCTCGGCATCCGAGCTTTTACTCTGAAGCATACTTTATTCTATGTTCCAAATACACAGATGAACATGCTATCAAGAATTATAATACTTTTTCATATACATGAGCTTTCTTGCCCTTTCTCATACTACGTCAGCAATGTTGAAATATTCAGGGCTGTTAGAGGGCTCACTTGGTAAAGTACTTGCCTTACAGGTGTACTCTGAGTTCCATCCCTCCAAATCTGTGTGTGCTGACATATCCTTATCATTCCAACCCCGGACAGGCATACACAGATGGATTCCTGAGTTTCAATCTCCAGTCAGCCTAATCTACATGACCAGCCCCAAGGATGTACTGACATTTCATTTGTAACTTAATGAATAAAACTTGCCCTACTGGTCAGCCTTACAAACCAGGCAGTAGTGACACACACCTTTAATCCCAGGAGCCACATTAGTTTGCCATACAAACCGGGCAGTGCATGCCTTTAATACCAGTGGTGCACGCCTTTATTCCCAGAACTAGAGAGTAATGTAAGAAAGGAGGAGACAGCCCACAGACACAGTTTCATTCTGAGATTCCTGGAGGCAGGAGGATCGCCATTTCAGTCTGAGGTGGAGGTAAGAGCCAGTGGCTGACTGTTTTACTTTTCTGACCTTCAGGTTGAATTCCAATTTCTGTCTCTGGGCTTTTATTAATTGTGCTACACAAGGCAATAAAAGTTTCTGTCTCGAACAAAATAGATGGATATCACCTGAGGCACAACAGTGAGGACCTCTGACCTCTGTGATCATGTGCGCATTTGCTGGTGCACATACATGCATGTACAGATTCACACACATTCAAAGACACAGATTAACAATGTAAAGTAGTATGCATTGCAGTCAATGACTATACTTTCAAATACTATAGAATAAAAGGGTATTTACACCTTCATCTATTGATGAGGCAACTGCTATATCCTGATTTTCAAAGTTGATAATACAATCAACTGATTAAACATGAGATGTATCAGTAAATATGGGATACAGCCTACCTTAAAGTTTACAGATATTTGAAAATAAATCAAATAGTGTTCATATTACAGTTTTCTAGTGCCCACAGTAATGGTTTACTTGAATTATGCCTAAATGTTTTCCTTAGTGAAAGAAAAGTTAAGCAAGATTTGAGTCCTACAGTGAAATACAGATTATGAAAAATTAACTAAACCTAGTTCTGCATGTACAATTCATATCCAAGTATGTGCACTTGCTAATAGTTAACAAGAGCCTTACTCCCCAAAATTCATCATTGTGGGTCATTCTACCACTGAACAAAACTGGAATCTTGCATACAATTTTAGTACCTGGTTTTCATACTACAGCATAAATTTCAATTACAATAAAGAGACACAGAAATCACACACAGCAACTGTGTGACCTTGTGCCCCTTAAGACTTACCACACCAAATAAAGACATTGCTCAGCTGGGAAAATATTTTTCTTGCATTCATGGAGCCTTGGGTTTTATCTCCAGCATGTAAGTCAGGCACGATAGTGCATCCCTATAGGAGCAATGCTTTGGAAGTGAGGACAGAATGACCATAAGTTCAAGGACATCCACAGCTACCTATCATGTAAAAAGCCAACCTAAGATCAATAACAAAAACAATAAAACAAAAACATAAACAAACAACAGATCCCATCTTCCACCCCCCATCCAAAAAATAACAGAAACACCTTACAAATTCCCTAAATCCTCATTTTTAGCAGGGTGACTGTAAAAGTTTGTAGGGCTAAAAGTCTTTGCATTGCCTGTCAACTCATTAGAAACATGGAATTAAAACTGTTGGGTGTGAGAGTTTAGTGGCTTATGTCTTAAAATATTCTGGATGGCTGAACATGCTAAAACATGAGAAAAATTATTCTCACCCAGCATCATACTTATTAAACTGGCTCCAAGCCATTTCATTCCTACTTATGGGGCTGCTTGCAACATCACAGTCAGTACTGGTGGGATGAAGCACTTTCAATGAATTTTTGCAAGCTGCAGTATGCTGGAAGTATGAAAACACATTGAGTATTAGAGACTTTATTTAGAACAAAATGTAAAATATTTCAATGGTAGTTCCTACAAAGTATATATTAAAATTACTGTGATGTATCATATTAAATAAAATATATAAATTAATTTTGAATAGTTTATATTTTTGTTGCTGTCTTTGTGTAACATATGTGTTTGTTCATATATGTATGAATGTGGGTACAGGTAAGTGTGTGTGTGCATGAAGGTCAGAAGTCTATAATGAATGTCTTACTCTATCATCTCCACCTTAACATTTGAAACAGGGTCTCACACTAAACCTGGATCTCACTAATTGCTCAAGGCTGCAAGGGATCTCCAGGGATCCCCCTGTCCCTGTGTGTTCAGCGTTGGGATTACAGGCATTTGCTGAAATAGTTGATTTTCACTGGTCACCAAAGCTCAAAACTCAAGTCTTCATGCTTATTCTGAAGACACTTTACCCAGGGAGCTCCTCCTGAGTCCTCTTCAATTTTTGTTTGTTTGGCACTAGAATATTTAAAACTATATATCTAGCTCTCATGTGAGTTCATCCTGTAAGGTTTCCTTTCATAATCTCTTTACGGCATTTACTCTTTCAAAAACATGTTTAGCTTAGTGAGGTAAAACTGGCACATGTGCATGTTTACGGTGCTGCCACTGACAAATGGATGCGCTGCTAAGAGATCTAAGTAACCAGTTGCCTATCATCTCGCGCACTTACTGTTTCATGTATTTATATTTATCATTAGCTGTGCTCTAAGAAACTGTACTCAGAAAATTCAAAGTATGGGACATTTGGAAGTCTTTGTATCTTAGTTGACTTTCCTGCTGCTGTGATAAAATACCCTGACAAAGGCCACCTGAGTGAGAAAGGTCTTTTATGGCTCAATGCATGGAACTCTGATGGGGTCAAGGTAGCAGGGGCTTCAGGAAGCTGGTCACATTGCATGCTCAGTCAGTAAACAGAGAGAAATGGATGCTAGTGCTCGGCTCACATTCTCTTTTTTCCAGAGTCCAACAACTCACCCAGGGAATGATGCCACCCACAGTAGACAGGTCTTCCCCCAATTAAACTAATCAACCACAGAGAGAGAGAGAGAGAGAGAGAGAGAGAGAGAGAGAGAGAGAGAGAGAGAGAGAGTTAAGGACAAAGGATACTGAAAAGCACATCCTCTGGGGGGGGGGGGGTTCTAAAGTTCATCAAATTTTCAGCTGAGCTTGACAGACACTGTGGTCTTCCACCTGGTTTCTCAATCTCTGGAACTTCTGCATCCACAAACTTCAAATCCTTTGGCCCACATTTCCCCAGTCTCCATACCCTAGCACACCTTTGGTAGCCAACACTCTACTCTCTGCTTGTACATGCTTGGTTTAAGATTCTACTAATAAATAAGGCTATGTCATATCTCTCTGTAACTTTCTTCGTTTATCAAAATACTCTCCACTCTCATTGATATTACTAGTATGCATCTGCACATAATTCTATGTTATCCCTCCACTCTGGAATGGATAGGAATTTTGAATGATGCTACAATAAACTTGAGGGTACAGATATCTCTTCAAGATCCAGGTTTGACTTCCTTTGGGCACATGCCCAACAGTGCCATTGCTATCATGTGCTGCTTTTGTTTTCACTGTTTCTGAGGAACTTCACTGCAGTTTTCTATGGAACAGATGGAGTGACACGCATGCTTATGGATTAGGTTGATAAATATTGTTTAAATGCCCATATTATGTAAAATGACCTACTGGCTCAGAAGAGTCTTAACCAAACTCTCAATACTGATTTTTACAAAACTGGAGAAAGTTTACAATTCAGAGGAATCTACAAATACCCAAGTAGCCAATGTCATCTTAAGAGTAAAAGGCAAAGCTAAAGGAGTCATAATTAATGATTTCATAATATATTAAAAAATAAATGTTAACAAATAGTATACTATTATAAGATAAGCATGCAGCTCCATGGAACATAATGGGAAGCCTGGAAATACAGCGACAGTCAATTAATCATTCACAAAGATGACAACAACACACAATAGAGACAGAAATGCTTACCCAAGTACTGGTTTTGGAAAGTTATATTTCAAATGCAGAAGGCAGAAGTGGGATCTTTATCTCACCAAATACACAAAGGTCAACCCAAAATGTACTGAAGATATAAACTTAAGCTGCCAGATCATAACACTACTGAAAGAAAGCAAAGAAAAGCTGTCAAATATTCCTTTTATTAACAATTTTTCCTTAAGCTGTAAAAGCAAGGGTTAGGGAGATAGCTCAGTCAGTAAACTGCTGGCCTTGTGAGAGTAAGGAGCTGTTCTATGCCCAGCATCTACATAGAGAACAGCGGTGGTGCTGCACATCTGTAGCCCACACTAAGGAGGCAGAGGTGGGCAGATCCCTGAGTCTCACTGGCTTGTCTGCCTCACCTACTTAGTGAGGTCTAGGCTGACAAAAGACTCTCAGAAAACAAGCTGGATGGTGACTGAGGAATGACACCCAAGGTTAAATTCTGGCCTGTATCTTCATGCACAGAAATGTGTACATTCAAAAGAGGGGGGTGTGGAGGAAGAGAGACAGACAGAAAGACAGATAGACAAATGGATAGAAAGAGTACGAGAGAAATAGAAAAGGGTATCAAAATCAGACAACAAATAAAAAATTGCCTCAAACTAAACTTTCTTCCTATCAGACTAAACGAGAAAAGTATTAAGGCAAACCATCAGTAAAGTGATAAGCAGCAGATGGAGTGGAATGGATGTTTGCAAGCCTAATGTGGACCTAATACTCCAGATATATGAGACATTAATAAAGCTCCATAGCAAAAGGCCAAAAGAAGCAACAAATAATCCTTGAAGCTGAGTAAGAGGCCTGAAAAGGCATTACTCAGAAGACATATAAATGACCAACCTGTGCATAAAAATGGGCTTAGAATCACAAGGAATCAGGAAAATAAAAATCAGAACCTTAATGAGCCTGCAAGAATGACTGTTTTTTAATGTTAAAATTACACTTATCTGTAATGTGTGTATGTATGTGGGTGTGAATATGCCATGGCACAAGTTTGGAGGTCAGAGGGCAACTTTTGGAAGCTAGTTTTCAGCTTCTATTGTGCAGAATTCAAGGTTTTATTTCAGGTCATCAGGCTTGATGATAAGTTCCTTTTCCTGCTAAGCCAACTTGTTGGTCCCATTTGACTGTTATTCAAAGGATGAGGCCTAATAAGTTCCGGGAAGAATGAAGAGAACAGAGTCCAGTCATGTTGCCCAAGAACAGAATGGTCCTAGAACCTGGCGCTCCCCTTCCAAAACTCCCACTTCATCAGAAACAGACAGTGTAAATGTCAAAAGCTCTGGATTAAATAAAGCAAATCTTTAGAATAAATAGTGAAACCCACTGAAATAATTTAGTGGAACAGACCATTACAGGTCAGTGGAGCTGGACAACCTTCCAGAGACAGGAAATATATTCTTGCATCAATTCTTCTAACAAAAATAAATGTTACTGCTCCTATGAATCTAATTATCTATTGTGGTGTTGGCCTTCAACCCGCAACCAGGTGTCAATTGCTGCCTTGGTTTCAAACCTTGCAAGCCGAATGGCAGTAGCTGTAGCGGCTTCTTGACCCGCATGCATCCATCACAGCTGTCTTGAGTCCTCCCTGTCTTCCATCTCACAGCTGCTGCCTTTCGCTCTGCCTCACAGCTCCCAAAAATCATAGGGTTCCTGTTTGGGCACAGGTTTGGGCACATCTGTCTGTGGTTCTCCCTACCACTTGTAAACTTGAATGACAATCCACAATCCAGAGGACATGATTGGTTAAACCTGCAGCTGACAGCAGAGCTGAATAACTAATGTGTGACAACCTTACATTCAGGGAGAGTATAGGAAGGAGGGAAGAGGCTAGACCTGGAGCATGACCAGTGGAAAGTAAGAAACAGTAAATGGTATGCTTCAAATGTGATATGTCTCCACTAAAACTCATGTCAAAGCTTTCAGCAGTGTCAGAGTTGGGAATGGGGAAGATGCTTGAGTCTTTGACAATTATTCTAATTTCTTTTCTCATTCGTGTGGTCAAAGAGCTGATAAAACACAAATTAGGAAAGGATGCGTTTGTGAGATGTGTTCTCCCTGGGGCCATCATGGTTGCAGAGTTTGGGGCAGATACTTGTGTTACATCTGCAGGCAGAAGAATGAAAAAGAAATAGATGTTGGTGCTCGTTTACTTTTGTGTGTGTGTTGTCTTGGACACCTGCCCATAGAAGGACCCTCCTGTACGTAGGCTGGATTTTCTCATCTCAATTAATCCAATCTTGAAACCACTTCACAGACATTTCGAGAACTTTTGTGGTTGGAGCTCTTGTTAGATTGATCATAAATAATAACTAAGACAGTTATGGATCTTGTTGTGCGATTAATTTTTTCCCATAGGATGCCATGAACAAACATCAGTTCGCCCAGATAGGACACCAATGACAGACGGCATAAAAGAGTCCACTTGAGTCGAATTCCATGTTAGTGAACCAGTGAGTTTGCTGAAATTATAGGAGCAGGGGTAAGGGGTTGCTTGCTCACAGCATAAGGAAGGGTTACTGATAGCAACCAGGGGCAAATAAAGGTAGCTTCATCATTGAAACCCACTCAACATGGATGACAACTGCAGGGAAATGTTGAAATGCATCTTTGGAGTTCCCTATATAACTTGAAGGCAACTCCCACCAAAGGATCTCCGCTCCTTGAAATTGCTTCCTGTTCTTATATCTTTGGAGGGACCTTGTGAACCTGCAAACTTTTTCAAGTTTCATTTGATTCCTGGGTATTGAAATTTCTCTAGATTCTCTATTCTCCCTAGGATAGAGTGCTTCAATTCAGAGGAAATAGACAATCTCACCGCACCCTCCCCCCCCACACACACCAAAGAGCCCTAACAGAGAGCTTACTTCTTGAGACACTGGGACTGGGTTAAGAGCATCAAGGTGGTTTGCTGTGAAGCAAATTTACTCTTATTCTACTTCTCCCACGTTTCTGCTTCCCTTCCACTTTGCCCGTGAGTTTAAAGTAACACACGACTCTTACCAGATAAGGTCATGACACCAGGAGAAGGATCACTGACCCAATTATGGTCAAAATAAAGCAAGCTTCATTCATGTACACATCAGAGCTGAAGAAACAGCTGTCGACCCCTAAGCCTGGTGACCAGTCCTGAAACAGCTTCTCAGGTCCTTTTATAGGGCAATACATAGGGTAGGGGGTTTTACCAGCAAGCGTGGTTACAGAAGCAAGAACAGGAAATTAAGGAAATCTTCTATAACATTTGTTACTGAATGTTATAAGGGTACTGAAGTTTTACAGTAAACATAGACTTAACTTAGCTACAGATACAAAAGGGCTTCCAGGAGCAAATAACTGGCACTTTTGTCTCCTTATCTTAAGTTCCCAGAAAATAGCGTGAACCTTCAAGATCACTAGCCAAATTAAGTTGGTTTATAATGTGAACTATCCAGTGCATTGTTTACTTTTTATCTTTCAGGCTACAAGTACATGAGGAGAGTCAAAGCAAGAAAGAGTTTATTCTAGGGTACATTTTCAGGGGATGCATTGAATCACTGAGGGGAAAGCAAGGAAGCAGGGGCAAGTCCACTGGTGAGGATAAAGAGGGTGGGCAAGAGATGGAACTGGCTATAAAGTCCCGTTCCCAGTGAACCTACTTCCCCACCAACACTCCACCTTCTCAAGGGTCCCCAATCTTACCAAACAGCACCAGTAGCTGGTGATCAAGTATTCAAACACATGAGCCTATGCGGGCATTTAACATCCAAACATAACCCTGTTATAGCTAGCAGAAAGTGGGCTAAAATGATGCCCATACAAAGATGCATCCATAAAGGCTTTCTTCTCAACACAGTTATGTGGGGAGGTACTGCATGTGGTACCAAGTGTGCATGCTAGATAAGTGTATGTGCCCTGCCAGACTGACATCAAGAATTTAGCAATCTGGCTGCTTCCCTCAGCCTGCCTCTGCCTTGCTGCCTAGTCCTATAAACATTTGATTTTAAATAAAAGACAGGAATATGTTGTGAGATAGAGGGAGAGCAACAGCAAGAGATGAAGAGACTGCGAAAGCGTGGTCTCATGACATGGCAGAGATACAGAAGTATTTCTTCAGTTGAAAACTGGACTTGGGGGCTGGCTCAGCAAAGTGCTTGCTTGGCAAGCTTGGTGGCATATATTTGTAATTCCAGTGTAGGGATGTGGGGACAAGTTCATTGCCCATCCTAGACTACTTGGTAAGTTCCAGGTTAGTTAAGTAACCTGGGTCAAAACTGACTCTAGACATTTTCTGAGGATTGGCAACCAAATTTGTCCTTTGCTTCCCCCCATACACACAAGGTGGGGGGTGGTTATTGACTTCAAAGTAAAGTGTTTTTCTTAATTCCATGTAAAATACGGAGACTAACTTTTCCAAAGTTTATTTTCAAAATGCAGTTGATTTTCTCTAGTTGAACTAAAATAGCTTCAGTAAGTGCCAATTGACCCACTTTTCCACTTATATTTAGAGACAAAGTGAAGTTCTTCCAATGGAAAGCTCCTATGACTTATTCTTAGGTCATCTCCCGCTAGTTGCAAGTGTGACAGAAAAGCTGGCTCATTAGAACGGTGGCAATGCTTGTGTGGGAAGACTTAGCATCCCATTTTACTTTGCTGTTTGACATTTTTCTCTCTAATGTGTAATCTACTGAGAGAAGCTAATCCTAAGCTCATCCCGCTCAGTGAGAAGTGAAGTAATTGCTAATTATCTCATCATGAATCCATGAGCACTGCAAAATTCAGTGTGGGTGTTTAGTATATGGCATTATGAACTAAAACTCATTCTTCAAGGAGGGAATCTAAGGTAGGGTATCTGTGGGTACCTGCCTAATATCTGCACAAAGGCTAAGGCTATGAACACAGAGGCAAAGTTCCCCCAACTGCCCATAAGCAGTTGAGGAACAGCAAGTTCACATTCCCATGAGAGCAAAGAGAAAGGAAGTTTCTGGGAAAAAGGCATCTGAGTTAGATGAGAATATAGGGCACTGGGCTAGGAGAATGGGTCAGTGGGTCTTTGCACTTGCCCCAGATGCATGAGAAACTGAGTTCCAATCACCAGAGTTCACATAAAGCAGGTTTCAGTGTTAACCATCTATAACCCCTGAGCTCCTGCAGTGAGCTGGGAAAGTCGTGGAAAAAGAGAGTCCACAAGTGTTATTGACTAGCTAGCCTGTGGTACACAGTGCAGGCAGCTGGAGACACTGTCAAATAAGGAAGACAGTGAGAGCCAGTCCCTGAGATTGTCCTCCGAACAGCACATAGACTCAGTGGCACATGCACAAATGCACAGATGCACATCACATACACCAAAGGATAAAAATGTAAAAATAAAATGTGCTATACCACCATGAAGGAATCTCCTAAGAGAAAAATCACAAATTGTCAATCTCCTTGGCTGAATCCAGATCATAGACAGGTTTTCTTAAGCTTATTCAGTACATTTTTATAAAAGTGAAATTGTTGGCAAAAATTAAAAATTGGCAGGGTGCACATAAAAAAATGCAATCCATATCTTTTACTTTTGAAAAAGGGCCAGTCTAACCTATTTCCATACGGCTTCTGTTGGATGGCACACAGGGGACATGAACCTCCCAATCATCTGATGTCCCCACCTGACCCCTTTCTCAGCTCACCACTTAACATAGCATGAGTTTGTGTCCCTAGCTAGTGCTTTTTTGTATTCAAACTGCACATGTGTTAGCAGTTAGCACTTCAACACTGAGAAATCAGTCCTGCACATGTTCAGTCTCAATGAAACACAGAGAAGTCTACATTAATTATAAACTGGTGGGCCTAGTAGCTTAGGCTCTTTTGTTAACTACCTCTTATACCTCACATTAACTCATAATTCTTGTCTGTGTTAGCCACATGGCTTGGTACATTTTATCAGTGAGGTGTTCTCATCAGTGAGGTACCTTCTGTGTCTGGGTGACGACTGCAGACTGAGCCTTTTCTCTTCCCAGAATTCTCTTGTTCTTCTTGCCCTGCCTATAATTCCTGCCTGGCTACTGGCCAATCAGCATATTATTAAACTAATATAAATAACAAACCTTAACATAGTACAAGCCCATTGTCCCAGAGCACCCCCCCCTTTTTTTTAAAACAAAAACTCTGAATCTAATTCCTTTGTTTAGCTTTCTTCCTGACCATTATCCATAATAACTTGTAACCAATTGAAACAAAGAAAAACATCCAAAATCCATTTTGGGGGGAATACAGGCATAGATTTTTAGGCTAGTTTCTGCTGATTGGGGTGCAACTGGTAATCTTATGGGGACCTAAGAAATTATGGTCAAATCCTGACTGGAATATTATGTGAGGCTTGATCATCTCAACCAACAATTTTGAGTCTGTTCTGGATGTAGAATTCAGAGGAAATTCCCACAGATATCTAAAGTGTTGGATCATCTAGGCCATCTGCTCCTATCAGAGATTTCTCAGGGGGTCTTCCTTGATCAAACATGATTTTTCTTTACCCAGAATGAATCCATAGCCTCTCATTTCCTATGGAAATAAAAGCAAAACCTCTTCTCCAAAGTAGTATATCTTTTGACTTAAATTTTGAAGTTAAGGCATTTTCAAAATATATATGTTGGATTAATCCAGCAGCAACTATAATCAAATGTCTTTCAGTAGCTGTTGCTCCTTCCTCAGACATTAGACAATTCAAAGACAATGCAATAATATACAGTATCCAGACTCTGTGTATTTCCATCTTTTATTCTGATTTTTTTGCTTTTTGAGACAGGGTTTCTCTGTATATCTTTGGCTATTCTGGAACTCACTCTGTAAGCCAGACTATCTTTGAACTGATAGAGATCTTCCTGCCTCTGCCTCCCAAGTGCTGATATTAAAGATGTGTGCCACCACACCCAACTACTCTCTTACATAGAGAGTCTGGATTATGTATGTTATTATGTTTTCTTTGAATTTTTGACTGTAAATGAGCATGAGCTAAATATAAAGAGATATTTCCTTGTACAGGCTACTAAGCTAAACTAATATATATGTTTAAGAGGTATCTTGACTTCAAAATTTGGGTCTAAGGATTTGTTGCTTTGGAAAAGAGGTTTTTCTTTTGAAACTCAAGCCTTCCTCCAGACTAACATGGCTTTATGGACCAAGACCCCCTGAAAGGTCATGATAACCCCCCCCAAAATTATTTTGCCTAACAAAAAGTAGGAAGCGTGCCCATATTCCCAAATATTGTTAATAAAAGTTTCTTTACATTTAAAGGGGAATATGCAATAGAGATTTGTATTGGTATGGATTGTGGTTTATTGATACAAATTTAAGGTCAATTTTGTTATATGTATATTTCTGCTCTTATTTAAGGTATTGTGTTTCTGTAGCTCATTTAAAAATGTAATGGATAATTAAGAAATACAGGTTAATAGATAATCATCTATAATAGTCAAGTTTGTAGTCATATTAGTTAGGTTTCTAGATGTACAGAGATGTATTTCAGATGGAAAAATATTCTTTGGGTCTTTCAAAGACTACAGAATATGGCATTTAAAATGTTTTAATAACTTAGGACTTTTCATGACATGAAACATATCTGCTCCTGGCAGCACCAATTTACTTCAAGAGGATGATGGGCATAAAGAGGCTCCTTATAGAATTTGTTAGCCATTTGGGCAAGAAACTGTTCTTGCCTGAACTTCTTTACTGGACCTGCAGGACCCACAGAAAAATGACTGCTAAAATTGCCTAAAGAAGGTGAGACAGTCATTCGTGGTTCCTGCTTCAGGAAAGAGTCTGCCAGACATTTGGCAGGACACAGAAAAAAGTGACTGACAAACTGCTAATATAGGTGAAACTGTCTTTGAAATTTCCTGCTTCCTGAAAAAACTATTCCAGATACTATGGGCCAGTAGGCTGAAGATGGGTGCCCCAATATTGTAGAAGAACTTTGGGTGACTGTCCAGGCAGAAAGATGTCTCTGTCAATTCTAAAGTTTTGGAAGTTGCTAATGATGCACTTCCTGTTAACTTAGGTAATATTATACCCTTTTGGGGTCTTTGAAGGAGCTGAAGAATAGATAGTTATAATTATAGTTTTCGTTAGTTATGATAAAAGATAAAGTAGATATAAATGTTGTAACTGTAATTCTTTCTTGACACCTGTTTACTTATATGTAATTTTACTTTGTTAAAGTATTTTATTTAAACAGAAAAGGGAAAATGGTGTGGGAAGTCTTTTGATATATGGGTTGCTTTTATTGGCTCATGAATAAAGAAGCTGCCTTTGGCCAATGGCTTAACAGAATATAGACAGACTGGAAAGATATAGAGAGAGAGTAGGCAGAGTCAGTGAAAAGCCATGTCAGTAAACTCCTCTGGAGACAGATGTACCAGAACCTTGCCAGTAAGCCACAACCATGTGGCAAGACACAGATTAATAGAACTGGGTTAATTTAAGATGTAAGAGTTAGCCAGAAATATGCTTATGTGATTGGCCAAGCAGTGATTTAAATAATATAGTTTCTGTGTGATTATTTTGTGACCTAGGTGGCTGGGAACAAACAATCAGCCTCAACCAACATTCCTTCAACTATGCCACACCCTGGAATCACCACGAGGGCACTATACTGTGTTTGTTGTGATGGTAGACAATGAGAGCAGAAGGATTCTTTTGGATCATAGTTCCAGGTTACTGTCCAGTAAGATCAGGAAGTCACAGTAACAAGGAGTTGAGGGGTTGATCTCACGGCAGGCTCAGTAAGGAAGCAGAGATCTGATGAATGCTGGTACTCAGTCGATGTGGGACCCTAGCCCAGGGAACAGTGCCTCCCACACTTAAAATATCTTCCCACTTCAATATATGTAATCAAGAGATTCCTTCATGGACATTCTCAGATGCTGATGAAGTGTAGATAATCCCTCATGGGTGAGACTGGAAGCTTGTCTCTTAGATGACTTGAAATTTTGATGTGCAGCATTGACCATCATAGGCATTACGTATTTTTATGCCCAGGCCATTCACCATACTATGTGTGTGGATATAGCATGTGTTCTCCATGGTACATGTGTCTAAGTTTGGAAAGAACAGTGCCTGGATATTTCTCAAACTCCTGAGGTGAATTTCTCTGCCACCAGATCAGATAATCAGGGAACACCAAAAGCAGCAGAGAGGAGAATGGGAGGTACACAGGGGGCACCGACAGTTACACCATAAGGTACCAGTTCTGTTTATGGTGAGATGGCCTGCCTCCCTGCTGATCCTCTTCCCCACTCCAAGCCACCGACCGTAGCCCCTCCCTGGGTGGAGTTGACAAACAGGCATGCTATGATCCTGTAGCTGTTCCTCCTCTTCCTTGCAACCGTGAGATCACCTTGAGTTATGATTGAATTTGTGCCCTGTGACTTCCAAAATGTAAGCCAGGTCATGTGCTATGGCATTTCATCCTGCCTCTTCTGCAAACCAAAAATAAGAAACTTGCTTGGTTCTTGGAATCTGATGTGAACTAGGGTAACCAGGCTGCCACACCTTCTTTCAGGGTCCCTTAAAGCTGCTCTTGGCCAGGATGCTCTCTGTTGCCTAATATTCTAGAAACTAAAACAACATCCATTCAGGACCCCTGCCATGCTGACAGCTCACAATGGCTGTCCCTCCTAAAGAAACCCTTCCTTGGGCCTGCAGGTGTGCTTTCTCTCTCAGGCCTTGAAGTTAACTGTCCTAAAAAGAAAAGTCCATCTTGGGGGAAATTTGTCTCAGTTTCCTTTCTGTGGAACCCCTGCTCTTCCTTTTCTGTTTATTAAAGATTGATTTAGTTTTATTTTACCCATCCAAATGTTTTGTCTGTGTGTATGTATGTGAGCCATAGGCATACAGTGCCTACAGAGTGGCCAGAAGAGGATCTCACATCATCTGGAACTGCAATTACAAACAGTTATGAACCACCACACAGGTGTTAGGAACTGAACCTGAGTCCTCTGCAAGAGCAGTGAGTGCTCTTAACCACTGAGCCGTCTCCATCACTACCCTACCCCATTCTTTATAACAGTCGCAGTTACAAATAACCTAGGAAAGTTAGACATATTTGTCATCCTGCCTTCACACCAGCTCTTCTGATTTGGGTCATGTAGTTTGGAGTCAATTCCTCGGTTTATTATTATTATTATTATTATTATTATTATTATTATTATTATTACTACCTAGTTTGTCTGAGAAAAGTCCAGGTTTGAGCATCACAGATTTGGAGCATTTTTTATATCCAAAAATGTTCATCTGGCCTATGGACATTTAACCAGCTGGTAAATGAGCAAACAGCCACCCTGGGCTCGGCTCAACAGGTGAGCAACTTTAACTAGATTTCACTTTTGTACTGTGCCTTGATGTGACTTTCATCTTTCTTTAGATGTGTAGCTCTCACAAAAAGTTGTCACATCTCCAAAATTAGAGGACATGTTTATAATTGGCAAGATCTCCAGTATCATTTAATTTTCAACCTATATTTTCAGTGCGACCAGCTGCTTCTTTTCATGGTGCTGCTGCTCTGTCTCAGAACCTGGGAGGAACTCGGCACCTGGCCGACTATCAAAAATGCTCCATTTAGAGGGGAGCTGAACGCTTTTAGGAGAACCTTGTCCTTGCTCTAAGTTTTCTGTCACTTCACTTCCAGTCTTAAAATATCTAATGCAAATGTGGGAATATATTCTTTCGTTTTGTATTCTATTATTTATTTTTTATGTTGTGAATTAGTGTCTCTCCTTGTAGCATGAAGCTCAGGCTGAGCTGGGCCTCGGGGTCCTGCAGCCCCAGCATTCAAAGTACAGCAATTACCACTCCTAGTTATAAGTTTTCTCCAAACATTTCCTTTCAAGTCAATGCATGGCACTGTCTCAAGTAGTTGTTTGCTAAATCTTCTTAAAAACTTTAGTTACTGAACAGTCAAATGCCTGTTCCATCTGTGCATAATTTCTTTCCCTTTTCTGTAACTCCAGACCCTGGCTTTCTTAGAAGGAGTAGTGAACATTAGTTCTTCTCCCTCACCCCACTTTCCCATCACCAGAAAGCTGGCAGCAAGGCCAGAGAAGGAATAAACACCCAGATCAGAGATTCAAAAGTCATAATTAGCTGTGTGTAGAGTTTAGCTGATAGAGTTTGCCTGGCATGCAGGAGGCTCCGGGGCTTCATCTGCAGCACAAATAAACCGGATTGTAGTTGTTGGTTTTCTGTTACTGTAGCCAAATGTTGGTTGTTTGACTCTTTTGACTCCTACTCTTTTGCTTTTTTGGAGGGCCCACCACCCAGCTCCCAAATCATGGCATGGAGGCTTATTATTAATTATAAAATGCCCAGCCTTAGCTTGGCTTGTTTCTTGCCAGCTTTTCTTTCTTTGTTTCTTTCTTGTTTTTGTTTTGTTTTTTGAGACAGGGTTTCTTTATGTAACAGACCTGGCTGTCCTGGAATTCACTTTGTAGACCAGGCTGGCCACAAACTCACAGCCTGGTCTACAAAGTGAGTTCCAGGACAATCCGAAATACACAAAGAAACCCTGTCTCAAGAAACAAAAGACAAAAGAACAAAAACAAAACAAAACAAAAAAGAATATAGTGATTCCTTGACCAAGAGCAGGCTCCTACCTGGGAAAGACAGAGGAAGGCAGTTTTTAACATCAAAGGACTGCAATCACAGCACCCTAGTGCAGCCCAAGGGGTTTTTACACCTAACCTTCAATCTTGTGACTCATCACTGGAGGTCATTCTTCCAGCAGAACAAAAGTTTATACATCAGGACCCTTTCTCAGGAGGGAAGGGGGCCCTTTGGGTGTTGGAAACACTTGGTCAAGAAGAAGGAGAAGCCATTTGTGTTTGCAGGCAGATGTGGCTTTCAAGTGGGGGCCATAGGGGTGGGGGGCAGGCCAACCGACCTTTTTTAATTCATTTCAGCCTGTCCCTGGGAAATTCACTGTCTAGCAGGCACAGATGGCAATACATGCTCCTGCCTACTGACTGCCTCAATTCAGAGGACATACTTAGTCTCACACAGAGACTGAGTTTCCCTTTTACCCTATATTGTATGAGACTTCCTAGGGCAACATGACACACCCATCTACTTATCCCCACCCCTGACAGACCTGCAGGCTGCTAAACAGATGGACCCCCCCCCCCCTTGGCAGTTCCATCAGTCCTAGTCCCCCACCAAGCCCTCAAGGCATTTACTGCTTCTGTAACCCTCAGGAGAAGTCCCATGTGGATTTTTATGTTTCACCTTCCCAAGGACTGTTTACTTGCTTAGACTCATGAGCCTCCAGCCCCCTGCTGAAGGGAAAGTTCTAGAAGCCGAGAAATTGCTGGATAGCACCCGGGATCAGTCTGTGGGACTTCATTATGGCTCTCAAATTTCCAGGGTACCCCCAGGCCAGTGTAGAGTTTCTCCTATGCATTTAGACTCCCTAGGTAACCCAGACAGCGGAAACTGGTGCCTTGTGAACTGTCTGTTATAGCTCATCAATCTGTCTCAATTTTTAACATTGGTGACAGCATGGACCAGAGGTATAAAAATGCAATGGCAGGCACTTGATTTAATGTCCAGAGATAAGAGTCCTTAGGGAGCTGTGTCTCTTTGATCAACCTTAATTTATAACAACAGAACCATCTGGGACTGATTTGTAAGGACAGAATTCTTTTAAAAAAAAGAATCACCCGATGTACCTATCCTCCACCTCTGAGAAGCATCATTTTGTGAAAGTGACAGCAGTGGCATACGCAAGAATACATTCGGGTTTTTTTATTAACCCTAATTTAAGTACTGAGCCTTTTAATCTCAGGCTAAAGTATTTAGGTTTAGCTTGACTTGCTGGCATGCGTAAATTCATTGGCTCATAACAGAGGATAGAAAAGTTAAATGATCTGAAATACATTTTATAGGAGACTTTCATTTTCCAATAAAGGTTCAGAAAACATGGCCACATTCTCCAGGAAGGAATATATTAAAGTCACACTGGAGATTCCAATAACTCGCGATGTTCACTATGGATTATTTAGATGTTTATAACCAAGAAGAAAGGTTTTCCATCAAAATCTGATGAATTACATTTGCTAGGGCTATTTGCTGAATACAATCCCATATCCTGGGCTCCCAAATTAAAGCATCAATAAAATAGTCTGTCTTAAAATGGTGTTAACAGGTTGTCCTGACAGGTCTTCATTTTCCTAATTCCCAGACAGGCAGTTTCCAGTCCTTCAAAGCCTGGCTCCAGAGAGACAGTGACACAGAGAGCAGCTTTTCCTTCTCCAGGACCTGACTACTAAATGCTATTTGATGCTCCACACCCGTGTCCACGTGTCGTCAACCTCCCATTTGTCAAGGCACAAATGGCACTAGGGAAGCTCTTCTGCTTCACCGTAGAATGAAAGCGTGTCACAGAGCACGCTCCTTAGTCTGTACATCTTTACTTGCAAGTGTTCGTTGCCTGAGTCATTGGCCTAGTTCCAGGCATCTGGCTTCTGCTAGGCCACCAATATCGGGCCCTCCCTGAATCTCTGCTTGGATATCCTGTTGTTGCTTAGTGTCGTGGAGATCCTGGCAGCTTTGGATCTGCAGGACTAGCCCCTTTATATGCTCCAGCAGTTCATAGATGGGGTGAATATCACTGTGAACTAATTCATTGTCTTGGTTCTGGGCCTGGATGGTAGCTGGGTTGGTCAGCTAGTCAGCTCTCCCTTACCTTCACCACCAGGGTGAGCTCTCCAGCACTGCCCCTTCTATCTCACTCCAAGCAGTAGGCAGCAAGGAGCAGCACCAGTTCTCCTATTCTCATGTGGCAGGCTCTTCTGTACCTCCAGAGCAAGCCCTACTGTGTTGCACAGTTGAGGTGCTGGACCCACTCTTGCAAGTGCTGCAACTGATGGGGAGCAGGGCTGGCTCTCTCACTCTCATGCCCCCAGGCCACCTCTCCCACCTGCCCTGATTCAGGTGGCAAGTGGCAAGGAGCTGTGGGGGGCATCTTTCCATCATCCACAGCACCCCATGGCAGAGGAGCTGGGGGAGGTGTAAGGAGTCATGGTCAGCTCTCCTGCTGCCACACCTTCAAGGCATACTGTGTGACTCACTATGTCACATTATGTCTTCCATAATGAGATTAGTTTCTCTTAAATTTTATTCTGTTTTACTTTTGCTTGGAGGTTGCAAGGGCAGAGGGAAGATACGAAGGGACTGGGAGATGGATGGGATCAGAATGAATGCACGACGTGAAATCCATAAACAATCAATAATTTTTTTTTTAAAGTGTGTTGTCTCCACACAGCTGCTGTGGGCTGTGTCCCTGCCACTGTGTTCTGGTTGCATGTCATACCGGAAGCTCAGTGGATGCTGAGCTCCTGGTGGGAAGTGGATCGTGAAGAACGGTGGTGAAGTTTCAGGATGTGCTACTACACCAAGGATGTTGCCTTATTTCTTCACACACTTCACAAGACATCCTTGTCTTCGTGAACCCCTGACTGTCATGATGGTTGCAATCTATTGAGCACTTGCTATGTGCCAAGCCTGTGCCCAGCACTTCCTACACAGGAGGCACCTGGATTCGGCATGGCATGCAGGTTAAAGGCCTGGGTTCCGCAGCTCACACAGGGAAGGTGCCTACTGACAGGACTTGTTATGCAAGAGGCATCTGTGCCTTGCATTCCCTACCCTGGAGGTGAACGTTCACCACACTCTTTACATGGGAGGGGCCTGCACTCAGTTCTTCCTAGGTAGGCTGGCTCTGGGCTCAGACATCCTTTAATAGGAGGGCTACGTGCTCAACACTTCCTACACAGGAAGTGGACTATTCAACATTTGTTACAAATAGACATATTGACTTTTAAAACAAACAAACAATAAAAAAAAAGATTTTGTGTAAGTGTGTGTCTGTGTGTGTGTATGTTTGTCCCTGGAAATGGGGCTAAAGACTTGTGATTTGCCCAACATTGCTGGGAACTGTCCTCTGCAAGAACAGCAAATGCTGTTAATGGCTAAGCCATCTTTCCAGCTTATACCTATTTTTATTATATCCATTTTGCAAAAGAAGCAAGTTCACATGATTTTTACGCCTCCAAGTTCCATCTGTCTTTATTTCCACCATCAGCTTGTTCACAAGAACATCAAATACTGGCTGAGGAGATGGCTCAGTGGATAAGATCAACTGTTACGCAAGCATGAAGATTTTGGCCTAAATGCCTAGCTCCTACATAAAAAGCTGAATATGGCCAAAGAGGAGCCTTTAAAGACAGGACTATGGAGGATGGAGACAGCAAGATTCCTGGGGCTTTCTAATTGCCAGCCTCCTCAGGGAGAGACCCTGTATTAAAGGAACAAAGGGAGAATAATACAGAAAGACACTGGACATCCTCCTTTGCTTCCATGCACACATGGTCATACAACATGTGCACATACAACATATACACTATAGACATGCACACATATAAAAGAATATTGAATCCTAAAATTAGTGGAAATAAGCAATTTCTAACTTTCTCTATAAATAAAGTTACACATTTTTAAAAAAAAGTTACACATTTAGAAAATAAAAATATAGCATGCCCAATTCCATTTGAATTTCAGATTTGATTTATTTTAGTATAACTATGTTTCATACAATATTTGGGACACATTTATACAGAAGTTATTCAGCGTTAATTTCAACAGTAAATGGGCATCTTGTCTTTTATCTGGAAGCCCTATTTATAAACCTAATGTAAATTTCTAAAACTGGGTCCCATTATTGTCTTATCTATGCAAGCTGTACAAGATCTAATGGGTTCCAAGCTATTTGTGCTTTAATGCTAGTTTTGATCTTAGACAAGCTGTGTAATTCCCATATCCCCATTGGATATCACCCAATACTTCACAAGTCTCCAGGTAATGACACCTTTCCTGCGTATATTAGGAGAGATCCTTGCTTATAGGTATCTCTACAGAGTCACATGTATGCTGTACTATCTGTGGATTTGGCTTTCAACTCAGAGGGATCTTATTGTTTGCCGTTGAGACCCGGAGGGTTCTCTGCCTTGAACACTAGTGGGCACCGCTTGCAACAACCTTTCCATGAACTGTGAAAGACATCAGTTTCACCATTTTCTTAACATATCATAGGAAGAGTGTACCTTCTCTGTGACATGCCTAAATTCTAGGTACTGGAGAAGTTAAAGTAAAGAAACTGAGGAGTCAAAGAGAAGAAACATCACAAATTTAATATTAGAATAAAAGCACAGAGGAAAACAGGAGCTAGGAGGAACAGGCTTAGGCAGGTGCATGAATTAGGGGGCTCAGGTGACCATCAGTGACAGATGAAAAGACACATCATCCCATGCCCTCCAGTTGGACTTTCTCTGGACGAAATACCTTGCAGAACTCTGGAACAAATTCTTATTGTTTGGTACGGTCAGAGAAAATGGGGATGTGGAGAGCAATGCATAAGAGCATCTTTCTCTGTGCAAGCCGTGGAGTTGGAAGACTTTAAAAGCAGCCACCACCTTCTAAGTGCTTGTGCCTTAGGTGCTGTAAGTGCTTCACCTTGTTGCCAGCTCTGTGAGTGACTTTATTCTGACTCCACCTATATGTTGTTTCACTCAGATTCTTTGTGATTCCATAGCTTGTTAAATGAGCGCACATTGAACCTCATTTAATATGATTTCTGGAAAGAGCTCCGGGTTGTGTACAAATCACTACCCAGTTTATCCATCAGAGTAGCACAGTTTTCTAGACTTGGAACTCCCAAATGTGAACATAGTTCCATTGTTTGCCTGTTCCTTCTGGCTGGAAGTAAGTTATCATGAAATCTGAAAGTAACATTCCTAAACCACAGTAGAAACTGTAACAAGGACTAGGAACACTTAGAAATGGGACCCAGCTGCTAGTCTGCTCTCCCACCTGCCCTGTGACCATCAACAACAGATTCATCTTTTTGAGGTGTTGATTCTTTATACATGAAAAACATCCATGTATTTACCAAAAGAATTATGGTAAACATTAAAAAAAAACAAATGATCTATGATTGGCTAGAGCAGCCAGATGTTGGTTCTCTGGCCTCATCTCTTGGCAATAACTCTATTTCATTTCAAGTTAATTAAAATGAATTCTGTATATGAATAAAACAGCACCCAGAGCACTTTCTCAATAAAGTATCATTAACTGTGTGGCTCGAGTACTAGACTTGTAGTTGGAAATCTGTGTTTCTGATTGGAGGCAAATCCTATGGAGTCATATAATAGCTGTGAGCTATGACCTCTGAAATTTGATATATGTGGAGAGTTTTTTCTCACAAACATTTTATTAGTGATTTTGTAGTCAAGGCTGCAAATAAGAAAACTTAGGTCTCATATAGCCCTTTTAACGATTGGTTTAATATCACTCCTGAAGGCATAAGTCATAAACAATGCCACACCAGTTTGGAATTATGATTAATAGGGTGGTATTTATTTAAAGGGGAAAAAACTTACAGATCACCATCAGCCCTCTGCGCAACCAGGAAGGGAGTCTAGTCGCCAGCGGAGCAGGAAGTGAAGAGAGAGAGGAGAGGGAAGTGGCCACTTTTTTAAAGGGAGAGAGACCACGCCCCAATGGGCTGGTATCTCAGCGGCGATAGGCTGGAGGAGTGGGAGAACCTCCTGTAACACCTCCCAATTTTGTTTAAATAAGAGAGTTCTAAACCTACTATGAAATTATATACAATAAGTACAAATATAATATTCTAACTAGCTTAGGTCTTGTATAATAAATAACTTGGCCAAGTCATGAGAGAAAGTAACTACATTTGTATAGTCTTCAACCACATCGAAGATCTGAGAAGGGAAATAATGTTACCTGGGTAATTAGGAAGTTCAGTAAAACAACTTCCAGAACATGCAACAAATCACAGAGACAACTAGCTACCTAGGCAATCACCCAAAGTCACATTGGCAGCGTTGAAGCAACCAACATTGGCTAAGGCCTAACATAACTGACATACCATTTTCAAAGGCAAGCAACTTTTCAAAACTATCTTACCCTGTCTTGGCAGGATATGACAGCCCTGTTTTATCCATTGATGCACACTCTGTATCTTTGTCAGTGGTTGAGGTATGGGCATTTCTTTGCCCCAAGGCCAGTTCTGCCAAAAAGAAAGGCTCCAGGTGGAGTGTCTTTGGTGCTCAACATTCTCTTGGGAATAGAGTGGTGTTGCCAGGAGCAATTGTGTCTCACTACCGCAAAACTCTGAGTTAGATTAAAGACCATTTTCTACAGCTCTTTGAAGAAGTTGAAGATTATCTATCTATACTGAGTATAATCTCTATATATCTAAAGAACCTGATTAGTCTAATTATAAATGACAAACTTAGATGACTATTAATCTATATAATTCTCAATATCTATCTAACTTAAAGACTAAGACAATAAATGACTGTGAAACAAATGAGGACAATGACCTCCAAATATAAACAATGTACAAATATACATTGCAGTAGGTAAATATATATCAACACACAAACATTATGTAAGTATCTTAATCAAAGGTAGAAATGTACACTGCAATATGGTAAATATATACTATATATATATATATATCAATACAATATATGTCAATACATAAAAATGTTTTAAACAGAGGTAGAAACATGCATGCATACAATAGTCAATATAATTTAACTTTGTATCAATATACAAGAATCTATACCAATATATTTGTCTAAAAACAGTAACTCACAATTACAAATCTATTATCCCATCATCCCTCTTTTTTTTTTTTCAAAATGATCCCTGAGCTTATAAAATTCCTCCCCCAACCCTCAATCGTATACTAATTATAATCAACCCCTAAATGATTTCCCTAAACCCAAGGGCAAACTTTACTGGGAGAGGGGACGTCGTCCTCTAGAATTACTTCCAGCTGTCATGGGGGCGACGTTCTTTCTGGGGGATCCTGTGAAAGTAAAATGATGGTTAAATTTCAAGATCAATGTCTTTTAAAATTGCAAATAGTCTCTGAGTATTTTGTGCAGGTCTGGCCAAAATGTTGTATAAGATCTGCACCATTTCAGCTAACCAAGTTGGAACTGTCTTGTGCAGCTGGTACCCAAAGCAGGTCTTGTAGTAGTGCTATCAGTATCATGACGTCATATCAACCAGGTGGAGTTGTTGTTATGGGGCCCCATCTTCTTCCTGGAAACTTCAAATGTCACTTCAGGAAAAACTCATTGTTCATTATGAAAAACTTAAACATCAAACATATATATATATATATATATATATATATATATATATTCAATGAAAGACATGATAGATATATTCAATGAAAAGTATGATAGATATGAAGAAAAGCAAAGATGTTTTCTAAACTCATATTTCTTTCTGTCCCACATCATGGCTCTTGACATGAGACAGAAACTCCAGAAACTCTGGGTTTTTCTCTTACTAACAGGATTGGAATTGGAGAGGGACTGAGCCAGAGTCCAACTTCAAAACCAGCTTTATAAATTTAGAAATATGGTTTAATTTTACTTACACAACCCGTTCAGTTTTCTTGATATTTCCTATTGGGCAGGTATTTTTCCATCTGTCAGTATCCAAACATCCAGGGTCCCTTGAATTTCTCAAAGATGAGTGTTTTCCTGTGGAGATAAGAACAGAACCCTGCCCCCATTCTATATGTCTTTCTTACCACCTGTATGAATATCATCATTGTGAATGAGTTGTCATTTCTCCTTTCCAAGAAGTTTCTCCTCTTCAAATCGAAACTTTATTAATTTTGATGGTATCCACAATTTTTCTTCTCCTGTGGAAACAAGAGCAAAACCCCTTCCCCAATGTAGCACATCTCCTGGCTTCCACTGAGAGGTCAGCACACCTTTGAAATAAATCGGTTGATTTAGTTCAGCAGACTTTTCCATTATCCAGTGTCTCTCTGCTGCTGTCATTCCTTTCTCATTAGCGTTAAGAAAATTCAAGGTTAATAAAGCATTATGTAATCTATTTCTGGGGGTATTTTTGGTCCCTTTCTGTTTGTTCAGCATATCCTTTATAGTACAATTTGATCTTTCTATAACTGCCTGACCTGTAGGATTATTTGGTATACCTGTAATGTGTTTTATATTATAATAATCAAAAAAGCATTTCATTTTCTTAGATACATATGCTGGACCATTATCTGTCTTTATTTGTGCAGGTATACCCATGATGGCCATAATTTCCAATAAATGTGTTATTACTGAATCAGCCTTTTCTGAGCTCAGAGCAGTAGCCCATTGAAAACCTGAATACGTGTCTATGGTATGGTGTACATATTTTAATTTACCAAATTCCATAAAGTGGATCACATCCATCTGCCAGATTTCATTTCTCTTAGTACCCTTTGGGTTACTCCCTGCAGGCAAAGGTGTTTGATTATAGAAAAAACAAGTAGGACATCTCTTTATAATGTCCTTAGCTTGTTGCCAAGCAATGGAAAATTCTTTCTTTAGGCCTTTACTATTGACATGATGCTTCTTATGAAATTCTGAGGCCTGCAACACATTTCCAATCAATAATTGATCAATCTCAGCGTTGCCTTGGGCTAGAGGACCAGGCAGACCTGTATGGGACCGGATGTGTGTTATGTACATCGGACAAAGCCTGTTCCTGATTATGTCTTGTACCTGGATAAACAATGAAGTCAATTCTGTGTCATCTGGTATAAATTCAGCGGTTTCAATATGCAAGATAACTCTTTCTGCATATTGTGAATCTGTAACTATATTAAGAGGTTCTTTAAAATCCCTTAGCACTATAAGAATGGCATATAATTCTGCCTTCTGGACAGAATTATAAGGGCTTTGTTCCACCTTACTCAATTCATCTGACTTGTAACCTGCTTTCCCTGATTTCTTTGCATCAGTATAGAACGTACGGGCTCCAGTTATTGGAGCATCACTTACAATTCTAGGAAGAATCCAAGAAGTTCTTTTTATGAGGTTAAGTCTACCACTTTTGGGATAGTTGCTATTAATTTCTCCCAAAAAATTAACACAAGCTCTTTGCCACGGTTCATTGTCTTCCCATAACTTTTTTATTTCTTCAGGAGTAAAAGGCACTATAATTTCTGCTGGGTCTATACCTGCTAGTTGACAAAGTCTCAGCTTACCTTTTATAATTAATTCAGAGACTTTTTCCACATAAGTTTTTAATTTTTTACTTGGTTTATTAGGTATAAATATCCACTCTAAAATAATATCTTCCCTCTGCATTAGAATCCCTGTAGGAGAAATTCTAGAAGGCAATATGACTAGGATGCAGCTAAGATTTGGGTTCAGCCTATCCACATGTGCCTCCTGTAATTTTTCCTCAATCATTGCCAGTTCCTTTTCTGCTTCAGCTGTCAGTTTTCTTGGACTATTCAAGTCTTTATCACCATCTAAGGTTTTGTTTAAATAAACTATTAGATCAGGTGTTATCCCAACAGCTGGTCGTAGACTGGAAATGTCTCCTAACAATCTTTGGAAGTCATTAAGAGTCTTTATCCAGTCTCTCCTAATTTGTGCCTTTTACGTTTTAATTTTCTCTAACCCTATTCTGTAACCTAGGTAATTAATAGAATTTCCTCTTTGAATCTTTTCAGGGGAAATTTGTAATCCCCACCTAGGCAAGACTTTTTTTTTTAAATTTATTTATTTATTAAAGATTTCTGCCTCCTCCCCGCCACCGTCTCCCATTACCCTCCCCTTCCCCAAATTAAGTCCCCCCCCCCTCAGCCCGAAAAGCAATCAGGGTTCCCTGTCCTGTGGGAAGTCCAAGGAACCCCCACCTCCGTCCAGGTCTAGTAAGTTGAGCATCCAAACTGCCTAGGCTCCCACAAAGCCAGTGCATGCAGTAGGATCAGAAACCCATTGCCATTGTTCTTGAGTTCTCAGTAGTCAGCTGGCCTGGGTCTGGAAAAGCCTGGGATTAAACCGGACTCTCTGAACATAGGCAAGACTTTCTTTACTTCTTCAAACATCCTTTCTAAAGTATCTTTATTTGAATCAGATAACAAGTTGTCATCCATGTAATGATAAATTATGGACTTGGGGAATTGTTTACGAATTATTTCCAATGGCTTACTTACAAAATATTGGCACAATGTAGGACTATGGAGCATATCTTGTGGGAGTACAGTCCATTGATATCTCCTATTAGGCTGAGAATTATTATAAGTAGGCACTGTGAAGGCAAATTTTTCTCTATCCTTTTCTTGTAATGGTATAGTGAAAAAACAATCTTTCAAATCAATAACTATAAGGGGCCATCCTTTTGGCAACAGAGAAGGCAAAGAATTCCAGATTGTAGTGGGCCCATAGATTGAATTACTTTGTTGACAGCTCTTAGATCTGTCACCATTCTCCATTTACCAGATTTCTTTTTTACAACAAACACAGGAGAATTCCAAGGGCTGGTTGATTCTTCAATATGGTGAGCATCTAGTTGCTCTTGCACCAGCTGTTCCAATGCCTGTAGTTTATCTTCAGCTAGAGGCCACTGTTTGATCCATATTGGCTTCTCAGTTAGCCACTTTAAAGGTAGGGCTGTTGGTACCTCTAAAGGTTTGGTATTTGCTGTATGTTCTTGTACAGCCTGAATGGCTGGTGACCTTTTCCCATAATACCTCATCATATCCTTCCCAGAATTATGAGTTCCTGGAACTACAGGAATGTTAATCTGGGTATTCCATTGCTGTAGCAGGTCACGGCCCCATAAATGTATGGCAATATTAGCTATATATGGCCTTAGTCTGCCTATTTCCCTTCGGACCCCATGCATTCAACACATCTTGTGATTTGTTTTACACGAGATAGGGTTCCAATTCCCAGGAACTGAACATCTACCTCTTGAAGAGGCCAATTCGGATACCAAGATTCTGGGGTAATGATACTTAAATCTGCACCTGTGTCTAATAAGCCTTCAATAAAAGTGCCATTTATACAGACTCTTAGCTTTGGTCTTTGATCATTAATAGAAGTCTGCCAAAATATACGTTTACTCTGTCCTACTGGGTTTTTTGACTCATCCTCCACATGTATTTCATCATTTAGACCAGTATTACTTTTTACAGCAGAAATTGGAGCTTTTAATTTTCTTGGTGAGGCACGTTCTCCACTGTGACTGGGAATGACTGGGCCACTGTTGGCTTGGGGGCCTGCGAGAGGCCCCTCAAGGAGTTTCCCGACGGTATCGGGTTGCCTTGTTTGTCTGTTGTTGACCTGCATTCGTTGGACCAATGTCGGCCTTTACCGCATCTCCTACATATACCTGAAGGCCTAAGTCTCCTATTTTTGTCATTCCCAGAGGAGATAATATTCCTAGAATTTCTGTGCCTGCAATCCCTTTTCAGATGTCCTAATTTACCACAATTAAAACACCTGGCAGTTTGATGTCTCCTCATTGCTGTGGAAATCGCTTCTCCTACCCAAGGTTCATCGTTATAGCTAAACGTCTCAACATTCATCATATGCTGAATCCATTCATCCATAGGTGCTGATCTAGACTTTAAAGGCCCAATTATCTTTTTGCATTCTATGTTTGCATTCTCAAAAGCTAGAGATTCAAGAAGTATTAGTCTATCTTCTGGGTCTGTTACCCCTATGTCCAGAGCCTTAATTAATCTTTGCAAAAAGTCAATAAAGGGTTCTCTCGGTCCCTGCCTAATTCTAGAATATGAATCAACCCTTTTTGCTGTATCTTGTATCCTATTCCAAGCATTTAAAGCTGCTTGGTGACATAGACACAGTACTTCATCATCATAAAGAGCTTGGACCTGTGGATCAGCATATTCTCCTGCTCCATGAATTTGATCTTGGGAAACCTCGACACCTTTTGCTCTTCCTTGCTGTTCCATATGTTTGGATTCTTCTCTGAAATAAATTCCAAACATCAAGGAAGGTCCATTATCTAAAACTGCAGACACTAACTGATGGAAATCATGGGGGGTAGCTCTAACATTAGAAGCCCAAGTCCTTATCATTTCCTTTACATATGCAGAGTGCAAGCCAAAATTAACAATAGCTTGTTTAATTTCTTTTAGATCATTCATTGCTATTGGCGTCCATCTAGCTTCTCTGACTCCCTTTGAGCCTTTAGAAGTTGACGCTTTGTCAGAATTAAGTATAGGGTATGCCGCTAAAACCTAGGGTTAGCCAGTTCTAATAGCTGGTGTTGGTATTGTTGATGGAGGAAGGTCATTGGCTAATAAAGGCACTGCCCTGGCCCATTTTATTGGTTAGAGGATAGGTGGGAGGAGTAAACAGAACAGGACTCTGGGAGGAAGAGGAAGTGAGCTCAGACTCCACAGCTCTGCTCTCTCGGGAGCAGACGCCTCAGAGAGAGACGCCAGGCCCCGCTCCCGGGATGAAGCTCCAACCCAGGATGGACATAGGCTAGAGAATCTCCCCGGTAAGCGCACCTTGGGGTGCTACACACAGATGATTAGGAATGGGCTAAATTAATATGTGAGAATTAGCCTAGAAGAGAATGGGCCAAGCCGTGTTTAAATGAATACAGTTTGTGTGTTGTTATTTCGGGCATAAGCTAGCCTAGGGGGCGGCTGGGGAGCTGGGGTGCTGGGGACGCGGCCCCACCGCCCCTAATACTACATATTGTATCCTGTCCTTGTGCCTTATTACTCTGTTCACCAGCTCCAATCATTTCTTCAGTCATTTCACATCTTTTTATTATTGTCTTTATTATTGTCTCTTTTGAATCCTGAATCTCCTATCCTGCATGAGTTTCTAGTAAAGATTTTATGGTTCTTAGGAGTGCCATGATCTTCCTAAATGATAGAATATTCAAAAGAATACTGAAACCTAGTAACCAGTAAATTAAGTTATCCCCATAGTCATATAAACCTTGCATGATATAACCCATTGTATTGGTAACCAGAACAGTAAAATTCGTGTTGGAAATGAAAACTGCCATATTACCTATTATCCAGCGGGTGGCGCTGTTGCCAAGTCGCTACGAAAACAGAGTCCTGTTTCAGAGTCCGCCTAGTATTTGTTAAAAACTGGAAAACGTAAGTTGCTCAACAAAGTAAATGTAATTAAATCAATTCCAGAGGCAGAACCAGAAACCCAGATTCCAGGGGTAGAGAAGAGCAGCCTGGAAGCCACTTATGCCTCCACGTGACAGAGTCACCCTGAGGGGTTGCAGCTTTCAGCAACCGCGTGCTCTGGTTCGTGCCACTTAAGAGCTGTGCTTACAAGGGAGATTTAAAAACAACTCAGAAAAGAGCAAACCACGCGGCAGAGACTACGCAGGCCTGTGGAGTTTAAATCCACGTGGGGAGGCCAAGGCCGCCGGCGGCTGAGGAAGGGAGGGCTCCCGCCAAGCCCAACTCGCGGCCAGGAGCCGAGCGGGGAAAGGAGAGGTTCTAAAACCAAACGTTGGGTGCCAACTGAAGGCGTAAGTCATAAACAATGCCACACCAGTTTGGAATTGTGATTAAAAGGGTGGTATTTATTTAAAGGGGAAAAACTTACAGATCACCATCATCCCTCTGTGCAACCAGGAAGGGAGTCTAGTCTCTGGTGGAGCAGGAAGTGAAGAGAGAGAGGAGAGGGAAGTGGCCGCTTTTTTAAAAAGAGAGAGACCACGCCCCAATGGGCTGGTATCTCAGCGGCGATAGGCTGGAGGAGTGGGAAGACCTCCCGTAACACACTCCTGTGACAGCAATGGTGATTTTTGGAAAAGATTGTTCATGACTTGAGAACACTAGGCATTCCTTTCAATATGTCTGTGCATGAACTAAATGATTAGAAGCGTTCATCTTTAAATTAGATTTTATTTTTACATTTGCATGTGTGTGTGCACATGTGTGTGTGGTGTGTATGTATATCATGAGTACAGGCTCAACACAGGTTGGAAGAGGGCATCAGATACCCTAGGGACGGAACTCCAAGGGTTTGTGAGTCACGCAATGCAGGTTCTGAGACTGAACTCAAGTCCTCTGCAGAGTACATACTTTGAACCACTGGGCCACCTCTCTAGCCCCTAAAAGAGTTGCATGTTTATTTGTTTGTTTTTCATGAATATATTCTATCAGATTCTTGCAGTCTGTATTAGACTGGGTTCCCCATCTTTACAGTAGCAGGAGAGAGATTGGAGGGCCATGAATGAATTTTTCCTTTAAACAAGAATAGGAATGTGATTTATTGCGTAACTGGAAGAAGGCAGCTGGATGGGAAGTACAGCACTCCAATTCAGGAATGAGTAGTGAGGATTGTGGAGTAAGTGTCCACACAATTCAACATTCACAGGCCATTCTCCAGGTCTGTAGGTGAGACTGATCCACTGAACGCATAATTTCCTGTTGTGCAACTCTGCCATGCAAATAAGGGCATTGCAAACTAGGAACATGCAAACACCTTTAGTCATTGAGGTCATGGTGTGCAGAGTTGCAGCTTTGTGTTATCATAGCATGTAATGGTTAGCCACTTGGAAATCCTGGCTCACCCTAATGAAGGGTCCCATGTACTTTCCTTCACACAATCCATGCAGCCCAGCTCTGCCCTTCCTAGTTCACTGTGGTGCTTTGGCTGATGCTGTCCTCCTTTCCAGGTGGCTTTACCTGGAATGCCATTGTTCCTCTTCCCAAGATCTGTGCAAAATTCATGATTTTTCTTATTCTTTATTTTCCTGATTATTTTATTTTTTAAACTTATATGTATGTATTTGCACCTGAGTCCTGGGTGGTTTTGTGTGTCAACAAAGGCTAGAACCATCAGAGGAAGGAGCCTCTGTTATGGTTTTCATCTCTTTAAGAAACAAGCCACACCCACTCCCTGCAGCCCCAGCCCCCTCTCATCATCTTGATTCTCACCCTTCCTTTTTGGCACGGTCACTTCCCTCTCTCCCACTCCCTTCTCTGTCTCTCTCCTTTCTCTTCTCCTTCTTTCCCCACTCTTTCTCTCCTATAAGTAATAAATATCCAGTTCTATTCTGTACAATGTGTCTGCCCATGTACCTTCTACTGGCCTCCTACTCATACCCCCAGGCTCGCTGGGACCAACCTGCCACGACCAGCCCAGTGCCAGTGACTCTTATGGGAGCTCAGGAACTAACAGCCATCTCTGCCTGGGACTGGCTGCTCTCAGGGCCCCCTGCCTGTCTGCCTACTGCCGCCAGGGATCTTGCAGCATTTTTAACAGCATCAGCTAAGGAAAGGCCTCCTTGAGATCCAGCTGTAAGGCATTTTCTCATTTAGTGATCAATGGGGAGTACCCAGCCCATGGCAGGTGGTGCCATGCCAGAGCCGCTGGTCCTGGGTTCTATAAGAAGATGGGCTGAACAAGTCAAGGGAAGCAAGCCAGTAAGCAGCTCTCCTCCATGACCTCTGCATCAGATCTTTCTTCCAATATCCTGTCTTATTTTGAGGTCCTGCCCTGACTTCCTTCAGTGACGATCAGCAATGCTAAATTGTAATTAAGCCTAACAAACATTTTCCTCCCCAACTTGCTCTTTGGTGGTGATGTTTTTTTTTTCTCTCAGCAATAGATACCCTAAGACACTCTGCATATAGGTATGCACATATATGTACACAAATGACCATGAATGCCAAAAGTGGGTGCTGAATCTCTTGGTGCTGGAGTTACAGGTATTTATTAGCTTCCTGATGTAGGTGCTGGAAACAGAACTCAACTTTTCTGCAAGAGCTTCTACATGTGCTTAACTTCTGAGCCACCTACTTAGCTCCTTTACTCTTTTAAGTAAAAAGAAATCCTTTACGGCCAAATTTATTCATGGGGTGGGGAGTGGTGGGAAGGACAGCACCAAATGGAGTGTTTGTATTTTTATAACTTCTGAGTGAACAATCCATTTCAAATGATTAATTCTATTGCACTGAAATTTCTGTCTAGTGTTAAGTAATGAAATAAATTACTTCCAACTCCAATTCAGCCCTCTTCCCTTTGCTTACATGCTCTCATTAGCTTCATCTGGGATGTTTTCTTCAACAGAGTCACTACCACACCAGCTGCTCTGTTAATGGACTTCTCTTATCGATTGCTAGGAAGTCATACTTAAGAAAGTAGAATGGACTGGGACTCGGTAACCAAGATGAGATTGCAGTTTTAAGGCTGAATAAACACACACAAGATGTTTACCCCTTTCTGTTTATTTACTAGAAATCATGTTGTGTATATGATCCTGCACTGTTGAGAAAGAGCTGATAGATATGTAGGTTTTCAAAAAGCATTTCGGGACTGTGGTACAGAGGATTGAATTGTTACATGAAACAATAATGTTGCAGATGTTACTGTACTTTTTTTTCAATTAACAGGCTTTTCTAACCCACTATCCCAAGTGATCTTCAGGGAAAACCTTGATAACAAAAAACTAGGGTATTGCA
The DNA here is from genome assembly GCF_018167655.1 of Microtus oregoni. NCBI lineage: Eukaryota > Metazoa > Chordata > Mammalia > Rodentia > Cricetidae > Microtus > Microtus oregoni. Next base: position 47,259,568 of record NW_024543062.1, read on the forward strand.
TTCTCTAGTTGTTGGGGTCACATACCTATAATTTCAGTACTTAGAAGGATGAGGCAGGAAAGTCAAGAATTCAGCAAACACAGGCTACATAGAGAGACTATCTCAAAACAAAACAAAATAATCTCCCTCTCTTCTCCAATTAGTTTGAAAATCAAGATGTGAGCTCTAAACTGTGTCTGCCACCCTGCTTTTGTTCTGCCACCGTGGGCTCTAACCCTCTGAAACTGTAAGCCTCAAATTAGATAATTTCTTTTAAAGGTTGCCTTGGTCATGGTGTTTTATAACACCTATGGAAGAGTGACTGATGCAGAAGTTGGTCCTCGGCGTGGGCTGTTACTGTTACAGACATGACCATGCTGGTTTCGGAGAAATGTATAAGACTTTGGGACTTTGAACTAGGAAAATAGTTAAACGCTGTAAGCAGGAACAGTCTTGCTATTAGCCATGTGGACTATGGAGACCCAACTCAAGATGTTTCAGAACAAAAGACGATTAGTAAATGACCAAGAGACTATTCTTATAATATTTTGGGAAAGAATGTAGCTGATTTCTGCTCTTGTTCTAAAAATCTGCCCAAAGCTAAAAGTGATTGGATTAATTTCTTTGGGGTAACGCATCTCAAGGCAACCTAATATTGACCAACTTGGCAATGATGTCCTTGTTCTGGCCTTAGAGTCATGAAAGATACACAAGTAAATGGGTTGTGAAATCTTTTTCTGAACTAAAGAAGATCCTTTAAGGCCAGGCATGTGGCAGGGGAGTCCCTGGATGAGAAGCCATCAAGTAAAGTTGTGAAAATGAAGCCTGGACTACTTTGGAGATCCCAAGATGCTGGGGTGCCAGCAACATGAGACATTTTCCAAGGAGAGGTAGAGATGGGATGTGGAACCAGTTCAAGGGAGAGAAGTGTGTTGTAGTCTGAGAAGCTGGGAGGATGGGGTCATCTAAGTTTTTTGACATTGTGCATTGAGGTATAGGATTCAAAGTTTGCCTTGCTGGGTTTTGGTCTTGCTGTGGTTTAGGATTTCCTCACTCTGACTCCATTCCTCATTTTGGAGTGGTAATATATATTTTGTGCCTTTGAATATGGGAGATATGTGATTTGATATTTTTTATTTAAGAGATATAATTAAGAGATTGCTTGAGTCTCAGTAAAATTTTGGGCTTTGGACTTTGAAACAGTGTGAAAACTAACAATGAACACGGGAACTTTTAAAGTTGAACTAAACATATTTTGCTTTATAATATGGTAATATGGCCAAACCAGAGTGTGGAATGTGGTGGTTTGAATGAAAATGGGCCTTGTAGGTTCATATCTTTGCTCACAAGTTGGTAGAGCTGTTTGTGAAGGATTGGAGGTGTGAACTTGTTGGTGGGGTGGCTGTCACAGGGGGTGAGCTTTGAGGTTTCAAAAGCCTTTTGCCATTCCCAGGGCTTTCTCTCCTTCCAAATTTTGGATCAAGATGCAAGCTCTAAACTGTTTCTGCTTTCATGCCTTTGCTCTGTCCTCATAGATTCTTACCCTCTGAAACCATGAACCCCAAATCAGACATTTTTTATTGAAAACTATGTAGACAACATTACTCCCAGTCTATTAATACATATCTGTAAATATCTTACGTTTTCTTAAGAACCTGGAAAAGCGTCTTTTTCTTATCTCCTTTTGTCCTGAAAAGCAAAAACAAGAAAGCAAGTATGTCATATTTTCAGAGCCCGATTGTGTGTAAGAGTGTAACAAAGAAAGATGTTTTCATGTAGCAAGTCACTGCTGTGAATTTGCCCCTACCTTGCCAAAATGATGTTCTGAAATCCTCCTGCCACCATCAATGGTTTTTTTCTTCTCTACAGTTTCCTGAGTCAGATGTTTTGTCACAGCAGTGAGCAAAAAAACTCATACAAAATTGACCCTAGAGAATCAGAATTCTTCCTACGCTAGACTTGACTGAGTGGTTTCTTATGTCTTTGAAACTGGTTTGTGAGATGAACTGGAACAGATGTAACCTAGAGAAACCATAAATTGTTATAAGCAGAGCTTAATAGGCAATTATGGTCAGTGTTTGAAAGGCCAAATCAACCCTAGAAATATGGATTCTATGGACTGTACTCTTGAGGTTTTGTATGGCATGAAATCAATCAATCATCTATCGGGATTTAGAGTACATGTAATTCATGGTGTGTTCTTGCAATGAATTTGGCTACATTCTGCTAGAGTCTTGAAAAAACTGAATGGGACAGAATTGTAAAATAGTGGATCAATAAAACTTGTGGAAGAAATTCCAAGGCAGTATTGGAATTTCAGCTGTGGCATGGTTGTTGCTAGCTGCTTTTAGCTGTGGTATCATGAGATTTGAGATTTAAAAAACAGAAACAGACAAACAATCAAAACAAAACAAAAAGCAAGAACAGAAACATTTGAGAAACATGCAGTCTGATGAGAAGGGGAGTTGAATTAATTAAAATGGGCCAAGTGAGTTCAGATACAGTGACTTTAATTGTGAAAAGCTTAATGTTATTAAAGGGAAGCCGACTTTTGTGCTACCTCTAGGATAAGGCCCTCCACCCTCAGTCTTCCTCCAAGCAAGCTGGGAGGAAGAAAGCCTTGGAACCAGTATTTCCTGTTCTGTTGTTTTGCAGAGGCAGATAATACCAGCTTAGCAAACAAATGCAAAATTGCTTTCATAACCATCTGAAATGTCTACATTTGACAGAAAAGTCAAGAAAATACTTAACCAATTATTAAGTCGGTTAGTGTCTATTTCTCAAAATCATGGTAAAAGCCCACAATTGTTTACCCAACTTTCTCACATAAAAATACCCAATCCTCTACGTTTTAAAACTTGTGTTTTGTGATTTAAAAGCTTAGAATAAAATCATATTAAAACAGGTCAAATTGTATCATCATTACGAATAACTAATCTTGAGCAAGCAAGTATAATCCTTTCTTTTCAATTTCAACACTTTATCATTTATAAACTGGATCCTTTCTCATAGGGTTGCAAAATAAAGAACCTATGCCAGTGTGTGACTTACTGAACACAACTTCCAGTAACTCTGATTCCCACAGTGTGGCACTGTCACATCTGTCCTTCATTCTGTTTCCTGGCAGGCCTTTATTTATGACAGTGTGCACATCATCACCTGTGGGGTGCATGGCTTTGGCTAGTACTCTTGCCTGTGACAAAATGCCTTGACCTCTGCCTGCTAACATCAGACACTCCCCAATGCTCTAGACTGACACACAGCTCTCCCAGTAACTGAACCATGGCCACATCCTTCACTGAGCATCTTTGCTTTGTGAACACAAACCTAGTGAGAGGCCTTTAGACTAAAGACTTGACTGTTTCCAGTGAATGGTCCCCTTTGTGGTGCTTTGTAAGATGAAGCTACCCTCTTCAGCTGCATCCTGTGGCAGGTTTAAGATGTGCTAGGCTCATGTCAGCACTGAAAGTATTGTGAAGATCATATGCTGGGATGGAAGTGATTTTATCTTTAATGTAATATTGATGATGCTCTCTTTTATGGGTATTCTCTACTGGAATATCTGTGCTTTTAAATATTGATGATCTTCACAGAATTAGCATATGAAACCTTCTCAAAGTCAGATAGATAATACAGCAATTTTGTTTTATTCTAAAGTAGTGTGGATAATTAAAAAAAGAAAGAGAAGACATATTTAGCTGTTTAGCTCTCTGGCTTTTTTAAGCTAAACAAAGTTTGGTAGATGAACTTGAAAAAATTGCAGATTCAGTTTGGAAAATATTAGCATAGCATTAAAACCATCGTTGATCCTTCCCTTGTTTTCCTGGTGATTGTGACTCTGTGTGTGTGTGTGTGTGTGTGTGTGTGTGTGTGTGCGTGTGCGTGTGTGTGTGTGTGTGTGCGTGTGTGTGTGTTGTACCAGAGGTCAACCAGATATTGTTCCTTAAGAACTGCCCACATTTTTATTTTAAGGAAGCCTCTCTCAATGGCCTGGAACCCACTGAGTAGTCTAAAGCCCTCAGGAATCTAACTGCCTCCTCATCCTCAACTTTGGGAGGACAAGCCACACCACCATACTTGGATTTTCAGAATGTGGGTACTGGGGATCAAACCCAAGTCCTTGTTAGCACAGCACACGTCCTTTACCCACTGATCCATCCTCCCAACCTACTTAAGCCTGGTTTTTGAACATCTCATACAAGAAGTTTGTTCCGGTTTCAACACACCAAAGCAAACATGTACAAAATCCTGAAACAGATCTCATGTTTGATCCTGCACCTTGTTCCAGATTCCCAGCAGAAACAGACATTAGTGATGGTGTCAGAGGAAAGTATGCAGGACTTGTCGCTCGGTGCACACTCTGTCCCTATCCTCACTAGCTCTGACCTTGGTGCCTTACTGAATAGAGATCTGAGATTCCTCACATGGTTGGCATGCTGTCCAATGGCAAATAGAAAAGACTAATTTTCACAAGATGTCTCAGAAAATTCAAGAGATTAGATGGAAATGCTCTGTAAGAGTAGGGAAAAGGATGGAACATATCCACAAAATTATTTTCATTAACATTTCTATATATGTTATTAGTTTGGTTTTTCCCTATTCACCTGGAATTATATATAGTAATATAATTGAAGTGAGTTTTCATTCACACCGCAAGTTTAGGTCTGAACATGAAAAGACAGTCCATGTCTCTCTTGCAGAAAACCATGGTTCTTTTCCCAGCACTAACATTGGGCCTCTCATAATCACCCACATCCACTCTAGGAGGCCCAATAGCATCTTCTGGTCTTCATGAAAACTCACACACATGTGTACATGCATATACAGATACACACATACACATAAATAAAAAAAAAGTTAAGGCTGGTAACCACTTACACCATTAATGAATCCAGCTAATTTTAGTGTGTTAAAGCTGTCACTGGCTACAGAATTTAAGAGCTGTTTGGGAAGTAATAACAGGTAAGCAGACGCTGTGCTGGGAGCTACTAATCCAAGCCCAGAGACTGAGCTTCAAGTATCTGTTCCCATCTCATGCTGAGCAAAGGATGTTTCCAATAACTTCATCTTTTGTTCTATCTTATCCCTTCCCTCAATCGGGGGAAACACGTGCTTTCTACCCTCTTCTCAAAGACAACACTACCAAACAACTCTTTCCTCCTATTTCAAAATCTCCTACACTCTCACTTCTCACTACACATGAAAAGGCTCACACTCAAGAACAACAAAGGAGAAATTTGAGACCCAAGAAATCAGAGAGGACTTTTAGAGACCAAAAAAAAAATGTGAGCCGGGAGAGGGCATAGTCAATAAAGAACTTGTTGTGAAAGTTGCAGGACTTGGCTCACAAGTGTGAGGTCCTGTGTTCACGCCCTAGCATCCTCGTAGGAAATTACGTATGGGTGTTTCGACCCTGCAACTCTAGCACTGTGAGTTCAGAGATGGGAGGATCCCCCTGGTGTTTGCTCGGAGGTTGGTGGGATACCCTGTCTCAAAAACAATGTTTAGAGTGATTCGGGAAGATGCTTATCAACTTCTTACTCCACAGAGATGAGCACAAACATACACCCACACCCCCACACACATGTACGCCTACACATAGACACCTACACTAATACACATAGCAAAAGAAAAAAGACAATTATTAGGTACCTTGCTTTGGGCTGAATGAAGGTGCCTGTTTGCAGGAAACAGTTCTAGTTGTCCCAGTATAATCACTTAGTGATTTCCCTCCAAATTCAAGTGGAGGTTGTTGGTTAATTTCTTTGTCACCTTTGCTAGAAAACATACCGGGAATCCCAGTCACGGACCTGTGCCATTCACTATGCCAATCTGGATATAGATGTAAGTATTTCTCCAGGAAAGCCACTTACTGGCACAGCCACCACAGAGCTAGAGGAAAGGAAGAAGAAAGCATTGGCCAATGCCACCCCTCCAAGCTAACATCTACTTCCTGGTTAGCTTCCTCCCTACGCTAACTACTTTTCAAAAGCATAAAGACAATTAATTTTATAGGTGGGAAGGTGGCTCAGCCAGTGGAGTGCTTTACTCACACTGAGTGGGGTCTCAGATCCCATGTTCAAAAGTTGGATGTGGTGGCACACACAGTCTCAATATGCTGGCGAGGCAGAGACAGAGAGATCCCGGGGGTTGCTATCTACTTGGCAAGCTTTGTGCCAGTAAGTAAGGGGGGAAAAAAGAAAGAAAGAGAAAAAAAAGGATTCAAGCCAAATTGTGCCCGAGGAATGAATTCATGTTTGACCTGTGGCATGCATGCATATAAACGTGCACACAAATGCAACTCCCATTCCCGCCCCAAAACAGAGCATCAATTTCTGTACCATCAGACTGAAAAAAAACACCGCACTTTGGCTTGTTTTTTGTAACCATATTGCTGCCCAGAGCTACAATCCAGATACATCTAACTCATTACTATAATACACAAAAAGACGAAACAGCTGATGTTAATTTTTACCCACTGGACAGTTTAATAGTTCAACTGAATTCCACTAAGTTTGATTTCATTATTAATAGGTATCAAATGTTTTCACTGGGCAGTCAAAGAGTTTCATTTTGTCTTTGTTTCTTTTAAAATTTGAATTTAAATGTAAACAGTCTGTTCCTCTGAGCATAGCATGCCATGCTTGTCAGTGCTGCCTGAAAGTCTTAGGTTGGATGTGACCAGCTTGGTGCTTACTAACCTTGGGCTCCCAAAGGGCCATGGGAAATAGGGTGTGGAATGAGGCCCAAACCAATCTCCAATTCTTATAAACTAAACAATAGCCAAACACAAAACCCTGTCTGTGTAGATAGCTCTTCTTACTCGACTGTTTGACAATTTTGACAATTGTCATATGAAATATTGTTTCTGTTTGTGTGTGTGTAGTCATATGGTACATACACCTTCATGGTCTGGGTATGTCTGGGTTTAGGCTGTAGTGTGTTTCTAGGTTAGTGGTATGTGAGTGTGTGATATCAGTCTATGTGTATGTCTATCTGTGTGTGTGTGTGTGTGTGTGTGTGTATGATGTCTGTGTGTGTCTGTATTTGATGTGTATATGTGTATGGTATCTGTATGTGGTGTCTATATGTGTGCTTGTGTGTGATTTCTGTGTGTATATATGTATATACATGTATGTGGTATCTTTATGTGTATGTATGGAATCTGTGTGTGGGTGATGTCTGTATCAGTACATATGTGTGGTATGTGTGCTGTATGTATATGTGTATTTGTGTGTGTGATCTGTATGTATATCTGTGTGTGGTGTCTGTGTGTAGGTAGATGTGTGGGTAATGTGTATGATGTCTGTGTGTTTGTTTGTCTGTGATGTGTGACATCTGGTGTGTGCATGTTGGTTGTGTCTTTGTGTAGGTGTATGTGTATGGTAACTGTGTGTGTTTATATCCATGTATATATGTTTGATTTTTTTATTTTTTTATTTATTTATTAAAGATTTCTGCCTCCTCCCCTCCACTGCCTCCCATATCCCTCCCCCTCCCCCAATCAAGTCCCCCTCCCTCATCAGACCAAAGAGCAGTCTGGGTTCCCTGCCTTGTGGGGAGTCCAAGGACCTCCCATCTCCTTCCAGGTCTAGTAAGGTGAGCATCCAAACTGCCTAGGTTCCTACAAAGCCAATACGTGCAGTAGGATCAAAACCCAGTGTCATTGATCTTGACTTCTCAGAGAATCCTCAGTGGACAGAGGGTTGCCAGGAAGGATGGTGATGGATGCACATTGCAACAGACCACACACACACACACACACACACACACACACACACACATACACACACACACACACACACCAGATATCATATATGCACAGACACAAAAATAAATTCTCAGACAGCATACACATACACCACACATACACATACACCATACATACAGACACCACATACATATATATACATGCCACAAACATGACTGCTGAGAAGTCGATCCATGTATATATGTTATCTAATGTATATGTACATGGATGTGTTTGTGGCATGTATATATATGTATGTGGTGTCTGTATGTATGGTGTATGTGTATGTGTGGTGTATGTGTATGCTGTCTGAGAATTTATTTTTGTGTCTGTGCATATATGATATCTGATGTGTGTATGTGTGTGATCTGTTGCAATGTGCATCCATCACCATCCTTCCTGGCAACCCTCTGTCCACTGAGGATTCTCTGTCTTTCTCATATCTATGTTACTCAGCCTCACGCCTCGCATTCTCATGTTGCTGCTGACAGAGTGGCTGCATAGTTCCATTCTGAGAATGACTTTTCACAGATGACCCTCACAGTTGGCGAAGAATCCCATAAGAACGTGACCTTCTGTAAGGGATGGTTCTCCTGAAGGTTCACAGACCCCTGTCTTGGAGACCATACTGATAGAGGCTTGCCCAGCCAACCATCTGAGCATCAGTTGTCAAAGCTAACAGGTCAAGAAGCTGTTCAGAAATCATAAAGGAAGGAAGAAAATTGGGGAAGACCCTGGTTTTGTTTTTGGTTTTCAAAAGAATGGCCTTCAGATTGTTGAGAATACCTGAAAGAAATGGTCTGAGAGATGAAGAGCAAAAAGGGTTGTTGCAGAGGCAGCTCAGGCTGTCAGTTACACCTGGAAAAATACCTCAACAATTAGACAGACATGGCTCTTTTTGTGGGTGGTAGGGTGCATGTTTCTGTGTGGGTGGGTGTGTATATTTACATGTGTGTGGGTGACATGGATGCAGTGCACATGTATGTGCATATGGAAAGCTAAAAAGACAACCTCAGCTGCCATCAATCCAACTTGTTTTTTATGGTGGGTCCTCTTACTGGTCTGACACTTGGCAATTTAGGCTGGCTGGCTGATGGGCCACTAAACTCACTGGACTGTGCTGTGGGGAAAGAAAAGCAGAATAAAGAAGAGCATGAGAGTCTTGCAGGTCTGTAGACACCTAGAGAGAAGGAAGGAGGAAGAATGTGACAGTCTTGCAGGTGTCTCTGCTTCCTCGGGCTTAGGATCACAGGCACACACCACCATGCCTGCTGCTTTTGCGTGTGTGCTGTAGGGATCAGACTTTACTGCCTATCCCCCCAGCTTTGCTCTTCTTTCTTCTCTGTCCAGTCTTCCAAAGGTTGGTATTACTTTCAATGTCTTGCCTTTTGTCAGCCAAGCCCTCTTTAAGGCTCTTGACATGGCCCTGTGGCATAAATTCTACTGTTTATGAGGGATTGTTCTTCTTGTTTTCTGCTGTTGTAATAAGATACCATAACCAAAGCAGCTTAGGGAGGAAAAGATTTACTTGGCTTATAGTTTCCCATCACTGAGGGATGCCAGGACAGTTCACAGGAGCAGCCTGGAGGCAGGAACTGAAATGGGGACCATGGAGGAACATTGCTTACTGATTTGCTCAACTATGTTTCTAATATAGTTCAGGAACACCTGCTCAGAACTACCTATGATGGAAATTTCCCTACATCAATTAGCAACCAAGAAAATGCTTCACAGACATTTCCAAAGGGCAATGCAATGTGGGTGATCCTCAGTTAAGGTTCTGTCTTCCCAGCCGAGTCCAGGCTCATGTCATAGAGACAGCCGAAGCTCACTATAACAGAATGGAACCAGAGCTCCAGGGTTTTCCTGAATTCCATGTGCGTCCAAGGAAATGTGGTAGAAGAGATGAATTAAGATCTAATGCACATGTGGCTAGGCTTAGAAAATCTGTGGCATAGCCATGAAAATTTCATGGCAGAGCCAAGGCGGTGAAGTACACAGGAAGTAGTGGTCAAGGGTCTCCCAAGTCAACATCCGTGCGGCAAGGCCACATGTGCTCAGCAAGTTGATATACTGAGCCAGCACAGACAGCTTTGACTGTCCAGTGAGGACAGAGTGGTTACTGCATTAAGACAGGAGACACGAACAAATATATGTTCAACCCAGAAAACACACCAAAGACAGACTAGGAAAAGGGTACCACCAAAGTCTACCTTCATGAAGCAGTGAACTTATTGGGGTTACTTACAGAATAAATGAGGGGTTACTTAATGAAACATGAGTGACCCTAAGAGAATTGAATCTCCAAAAAGGCCACCATGGAATGGCTGACAGACAGTTCATGAAAGCTGCATACCTAGAGATCTCAGCACACCTTCCAGCAGCTCAGTTGAAGAGCCGCCTTTCCCAGCATCCCTCACTGTGCATGCAACTTTGTATATAGCCTTGCAAGTGTTCCAAGTTTCAGGAGCTTCCTGAGACTTTCCTCATTTTGAGCCCTATAGCATTCACTCCCTCCCTGAGTCTTAATCAACCTCCCTCCAGGATGGAATGTTTCAGTTCACAGTGAATGTGCGCTAGAGAGAGCCCAGGAAGCTTCCTGAGGTCCTGTCTATGGAAGACTAGAGCTATGTAGAGGACTCTGCCTTAGGAGATACCTGGAGGATCTCATTCTCTTGGATGATATGAACCAGGCACACCAGACCTCAGTATATAACCTGAAAACGGTGGCATATAGAGAGAGCACACATGACAATTGACATTTTCCTGGCACTTGGTAAGGCAGAGAAAGAAATAGGCATTTTCTTGCCAATTGTCATTAGTTACCATTGGAAGAACAGGTAAACTGGGGGAGGCACAGCTGAAATATAACAGATGCAGCCTGGAGCTGGCTGGCAGCGAGTTTTTTCTCCCCTGAGAGTGTACAGGAACCTGTGTATACCAGGACTCTAGAGACCCCTGTGCAGCCCAAGGCAGTACCAGTAACACCGCAAGCCCATAACAGCAGCAATTAGTGCCTCTTCACAGGGAGGCAGTGCGTGGATTCTGCCGCTGCTGCGGTGCTCCTGATGGGTGGCTTACCCTCTGCTCCAGGCGCCAGCTGGTCTGAGGAGACAAGGCAGCAATTAGAATAATGAGGACAAATCATCATAGTGAATTAATGAATCGCCAGCCGCCCTCTGAGCATTGTGTGACTTAACAGAGGATGCAACTCTCAGCGATACCGTGACCATAAATAGTCCCGAACATCTACGCTGCTGCCTGTGTCCAGGGGACACTCCATTAGGACAAAAACAAGTCCCCCAGCTCCACATTTGGCTGATCTGGTCAATCTGGCCACTTGTTTAGCCGATTGTTTATTAAAAGAAGATTCTGGAGGGCAGACAGTGTGACAGCATGTGGCCATTACAGATGCAACCGCTGAGGATGCACAACTCCTCAGAAGAAAGCGGGAGCAAAGGTGGCTCGGTGGGTAACAGCCAGCAGAACTATTTCCAGCAAGCTCGGGTGCTCAGAAGGTCTCTTCTATGCTGTTGTACTGCTTATGGTTTCATAAGAAGTATGGGGCTTGTGACTTGGGAGCTTTGCAAACTTGAGGATCTGAGTTCCGGACCTCAAAGACAAAGTATTGGGCACCTGTGCCTGACACCCCAGTGAAGTAAATAGGGGCAGCGGTGCTGCGTCCCCAACACCCCAGCCGCCTGCCCGGCTTGCTTATGCCCGAAATAATTACACGGAAACTGTATTCATTTAATCACTGCTTGGCCCATTCTCTTCTAGGCTAATTCTCACATATTAATTTAGCCCATTTCTAATCATCTGTGTGTAGCACCCCAAGGTGCGCTTACCGGGGAGATTCTAGCCTAGTCCATCCTGGGTCGGAGCTTCATGGCGTGTGTCTGCCCGGGAGCGGGGCATGGTGTCTCTGCCTGAGGCGTCTGCTCCCGAGAGAGCTGTGGAGTCTCTGAGCTCACTTCCTCTTCCTCCCAGCATTTTGTTCTGTTTACTCCTCCCACCTATCCTCTAACCAATAAAATGGGCCAGGGCAGTTCCTTTATTAGCCAATGACCTTCCTCCATCACCCCAGTGCTGTTGGCGAGGAGACAGGAGATTGCCAGGGCTTGCTGGCTGCCTTTGCTGATGTTAATGGTGATGCACGGCTCTATTTTATTCACCAAGAGTCAAGGGACTCAAAGCCCTAAGTGATGGAGCAAGGAGCTATGATACAGACATTGTGCTAATCATGCCCCAGAGGTCACCCGTTTCTGTTCAATACAGCGTTCAAGTTCAGGAAACTCGCATGCACAGGGTAATATTCCATAGTTTGTTACTCAAGCACAACCATGGTCTGCAAAAGGCAACAAGGTGTTTTGGGAGAGAGCTGGAGGATGGTCCCAGTGGGGAAATGTACTAATCACAAGTTCATGGGTCCAGACTTGGAACCCAGCACACACACAAAAGGCTAAGTATGCCTATACATGCACCTGTAGTCCCAGCATGCTTTGCGAGTCAATGCAAGAGGTTAGCTAGTGCTTTCTAGCTACCATCTTAGTTCCGGGTTTGGTGACAGACCTTGTCCCTAATGACTAAGACTGAGAACAAAGAGCAGAAAAGTGTACGCTCTCCTCTGCTCTGGCCCTTGTACACATATGTACAGACATGCACAGACCTATAAAGCCTCCCTACACACATCACACACATATGCCACACAGAAGAACATGGATGCAGACAGGGACACACACAAATTATTTTGAGGAAAAAGAAAGACGCCATTGACTTCGTTTTTATTTTTTATTTTAAGGTACTACTTTAAAAATATCTTGATAGTGGCTGATAATCTCTTATTGTACCTAGTCTTACCTAGCTTATAAATTAAAGTTTATTGTAGGTGTAAATATTTTTTAGGAGCATATGTGTAAATGCAGAAACAAAGATAGTACATACTCAGTTGACACTCTATGTGGTTTTAGAACATACCCTGAAGATGAGAGGAGACTACTACAAACTAGTCACGCTACCTCCAGATTGGGTGTGCCACTTGGACCCTCTGTCACTGCCAGGCACCTGGAAGATTAACTGAAAAGGCAGAAAGATCTACTTGGTACATGGTTTCTGTCCAAATTCTGATGGTTCCATTGTGGGGCTCTGTGGTGTGGCAAAACATTAAGGCAGCAAGCAAGTGTGAACCGAGTATCTCGGGACAGCCGGGGGCACAGAGACAGAAAGGGCACAGGGAACAGATGTGTGGCAGTGGGAAGCTTTCCCCAGGACACAAATCCTCTTCCTCTAAACCTCTGGATCCTAGAGAATCAAGTACTCTTTTTGTTGTTGTTTCTAGAGACAGGGTTTCTCTGTGTAACAGTTGTAGCTGTCCTGAAACTCACTCTGTAGACCAGGCTGACCTCGAATCACAAAGATCCACCTGCCTCTGCCTCTCTAGAGCTGAGATTAAAGGAGTGTGCTCCCACTCCCTGGTGAGATTCAAAATACTCTTAATAATAAGCATTTAATTTGGAAAAATAATTCTGAAGTGTTGTGTGGTATTCACCAGAGAAGACTGCTCCGACACGGCTTTAAGTCAATAGGAAGTCTTTATTAGTCAGCCAATGAGTACACTGGGTGTTTGGGATCCCAGTGTAGGCAGCCCATTCTCAGGGTGAACTTTTAAGCACAAAGGCCATGTTCCCGGTTGACATACTTCAGTTAACAAGAACTACAGAAGCCAAAAAGAAAGGTTCTTACATTTCCCAGAACTATGGACTTTGATAGATTAGGCCTTTGTTTAGTTTTGGCAGGTGGTATTGTCTATAGACTAAATTTTATAGCCTAAATTATTGTCCCTTTACCATGGAGTCATTTATGCTCAGGTCTGGAGGCCTACTAAGGTCTGGGGCCCGGTTACACAAGAAACAAAGAAGAACCTTATAATTTTTAGTTGTTTAGCCATCATGAATAATATTGTAGAATGGCATCTATAAACATTAGCATTTATCAATCAACACAGAGAAAGGAACCTCCAGAAATCATCACAAAGTGATCAAGGATCCACGTTTTCCAGCGCAGATGAGTAGACGTCTAGTCTGGGAGGCTGGGTAAAATTCTCAGTGGTCCACTGTAGAAGGCTGACACAGCCACCGTTTCCCACAATGAAGAATACCAGCTGTGATCCAGTTGTCACAGGTGTGTAAAACACAGTTAGAAAAGGGCTTCAAATGCACCAGGACTTCAGGGAAATGCACTAATTCGATAATATACTGCTATATTTTAAAATCCCGTGGTTCGAGACTGGACAATGATACCCACGTGTTCCTATCTTTCTAGTAGGTAGAACCAGCATTAGCCATGTTTTCTCATTTGAGTCCTATAACAAAGTTATAAAGAAGGGAAATTTCGGCCCATTATTAAGAAATCAAGAAAACCTGAATATTGCTGAGAAGAAGGCATGCTAAGACGATCACAGTTAAAAGGCTAATAAAACTATAATCTGTGCCTACCCTTAGTGGGAACTCCACATCTCTGGAAATGAATGAATATAGGTATGTTCGTGGAGGTATCTGTATTCATTTTCATATGTAAATATATGGGTTTTGAAGGAAAATAATTCAAGTGTTATTGAAATCATCTGGTCATGGTTAATTTGACTATCAACTTGGTGAGATTAATAAATCCTGAGGTTATTAGTGATACATACCTATGGGTATGTCTGTGAGAGAGTTCTCTGACAGGACTCACTGAAGAGGATCATCTGCTCCAGTTGTGGGGACTCAGGCAATGATCAGAGGAGAACAGTCTGTCTGGTTTGGGGGGGCTTCCAGTAATAACTGAGTATGATGGTTTGGTCCAGTAGCTGGGGGTTGCCATCCAGTGTTAACTGAGGAGGAAAGTCTGGCCTGAGGAGGGAAGGATCTAATGGTCTGAGGTCCTGAACTGAGTGAAATGGGGAAAAGGTTTTCTGAAATGCCTTTCCCAACTCCCTCTTCTGATGCCATGTAGCATGCAACTGCTACACTCTTCTGCACACAGCCTTGCCATGCCCGCCTGCATGGACTGTATCCCCTCAAACCATAAGGCAAAAATAAATCTCTCTTCCCTGAAGTCTCCTCTTGTCAGGCATTGGTCATAGCAATGGAAATATTTCTGTAATATAACATCTCCCAGTCACCATCTTGAAATGCAACCCTTTAAAGTGAAATTTAGCATTGTAAGGGAGAGGGGGCTAGTGATCCTGTTAGCCAAGTCTTTTTTTGTACAAAAAGAAGTCACAGTCCCTGGGTGTAGGGTAAGCATGACTCATCAAAAACTTGTGGTTGAGCCAAGTCTGTCCCGAGGAGGGCTCTGTTCACGGCGCATCTTTTATGCCGTTTGAACATCCTGTATCATCAGTGGTAAAGCTTTCAAACGCAGGGCACTATCACCGTGGCCCCCATCACCACCAGCACTAAGATCTCTAGTGATGTGATGGCTGATCTTGGTTATCAACTTGAGTACATCTGGAATCAACCAAAACCCAAGCTTCTGGGCACTCATGTGAGAAACTTTCTTAGTCAAAGTATTTGAAATTGGAAAATCCATTCTAAATCAGCCCCCACACAGGGATATGGAAACAGGACGCTATTACTTTGGACCTGATTTTCTTCACCCTCCTTGGCGAGTTGCTGCAGCTGAATTAGAATACAAACCAAGGACCAGTAGCTCCTCAGGAATCCCCTCCTGAACCCCGACAGCAGAATGATACTGTAGAGACATCCAGCCTTGTGAACTAAGCAATAACTGAATGCTCAGCCTGTCTGTAGTGACATAGCCACTACTGAACTACACAGATCCCTTTTAGTGTGTGTATAGTGTGTGTGTGTGTGTGTGTGAGTGCGTGTGTAGTGTGTGCATGTAGTGTGTGAGTGTATGGATAGTGTGTGTGTGAGTGAGTATGTGTGGATAGTGTGTGTGTGAGTGAGTATGTGTGGATAGTGTGTGTGTCTGTGTGTGTAGTGTGTGGTGTGTGAGTGAGTCTGTGTGTGCAATGTGTGTGAATGTGTGTGTGGTGTGTGAGTGAGTGTGTGTTAGTGTGTGAGTATGTGTGGGTGTGTCTATGTGTGTATGTGTGTATGTGGTGTATGAGTGAGTCTGTGTGTGTAGTGTGTGAATGTGTATGTGTGGTATGAGTGAGTGTGTGTAGTGTGTGAGTTTGTGTGTGTGTGTAGTGTGTGGTGTGTGAGTGAATCTGTGAATGTAATGTGTGTGAATGTGTCTGTGTGGAGTGTGAGTGAGTGTGTGTTAGTGTGTGGTGTATGAGTGAGTGAGTGTGAATGTGTGTGTCTGTGCATTTGTGTGTAATCTATCAGTTCTGTTCCTTTAGAGAACCCTGATTAATATACATCACCACCATCACAACTGTCACTGTTACCAATAAGGGAAAAGGCTGTCTCTTGAGATGACTTCATTCTGTGCTTTTTTTTTAGAAAGTTCAGACATTCATTGTATTTGCGTCCTCACAAGGGAAGAACAAAGCTATTTAAACCATGGCAGGGAGCCCCCACAGCTCTTACTGCTTTCCACGTTCTTTGTGTGATCCCAAGAGCTGTTTGTTAACAAAGTCATTGCCTGTGTGCCTGCTGTCGGCTCTAAGGAATCAGTCCTAGGGCGAGCTGTTATCTCCAGCCTCTGAAGACACAGGGCTGAAGCAGATTCACAGGCCAGCCTAGGGACAGGGATGTAGCACAGGCAGGGTGGGGTGGCCCATCAGAGCATCTGCAGCAGGCTCCTTTGCCTCAGTGTTCAGAAGGACAAAAGTAGAAATCAGGAATAATTCAGTGACAAGTTGGCCAAACATCAAGGCAGCCACAAATAAAGGGTGTCAAGAAGCTGTAGTAAATAGCACTCTATCAAGGAGAGGCCTGCAGTAGCTTATTCTAGGCACCCTGGGTAGCTCTGGTGCCCAGTGCTAGAAAGGGCCCGAGCACTCTGTAGATTATTGAAATTAAAAATACAGTCCACAGCACTCATGCCTACTCCCAGCTGACCCTTACCTTGCGCTGCTCTAGGAATTTGTTAGCTTTCTATTTCTGCCCCAGCTAGAGGTCAGGTCAAGGGTGGCATCTGGATTGTCTGTGGGGTGAGCGCCCAGTGGTGATCCCTAAAGAGGCTAAAGTTGAGCCGCATCTTCACTCAGGCTGCACTGGGTTCTCAGGCTTGTCCAGTCAGGAAGGGGGACTGTCAAATCAGGAGCTCACAGCATCCAGCAGAGATGACTGGAGCAGCCTTACTGGGAGGGCAAACACAGACAGCATCAGCAAGTCATTAGGTACAGCATCCAGCAGGCACGGACTGGGGAAGCTCAGTTGAGAGTGGCAGGTAGAGTCTCTGGTTGGCCTCTCTCTGTGGGTGAACTTAGGTTCCTGAACTTCCAGCTTCTCTTTCCCACTTTTGTACCATAGGAGAAAAAATATTAACCTTTCTTGGGAATATTTTACCTCCTAGATGTTCTCAGGGACATGGAGATTTTAACACCCTTAACTGCTTGATGTTTCCCCTCTTTTCATTACAGAGACAGAGTCAGCCTCACCCAGGATATGGGACTCCAAGGACACCTGACATAAACACTCGTGGGCTTGAATTTGGGGCCGGGGAAGGCAATCCAGCCTTATTGCTTGCTACTCAAAGAACTCAGAACAGAAAGTAAAATTTTACCAATATAATGAATATAACATGCAAGTGCACACAGGTGCTTATGCATCTACCCATACGTGTACACACACAAACACACATTAGTTGGACCATGACAAAAACAAATTTGAAGAAAAAAAAAAGGACTGGACACCTCCCCAACTAAGGCTAGCCTGTGAGGAAAAAGAAGAGTTTGTAAAAGCGACATAAAGGGTCAGAGCTATAAGGGGCCATAGCCCTCTAGGTATCAGGAAAGCCTTTCTGGTTTTCCTCACACCTATGGCCCAGCCAATGTCTGGCCTGTTCATAGGTCACTGTCATTGTATTATCAGGAGGCACAAGAAGCTAAAAATCTCAGTGGACACCCACTGGACATTGACACCCACCTGCAACCACGCCGCAGTGCAGAGGAAGCAGCCACAAATAACTGTGGACTGAAACCTCTAAGGAACAAAAATCCAAACAGACAAAACACAACAAAACCTCTGTTTTCTTTTTCTTTTTTTAAAGGGAAGGTTTAATGTTGCTCCAGTGGAGGGGCTGGAAGCCATGGTGACAGAGAGCGAGGTGAAAGGAGCAGCTCCCGGGCACTGCAGTGGAAGGCTATGTTCTCCCCTATAGTGGATAAAGACACAGAGAAGGTGGAACGCTGGCCCTCAGTTGATGTGCCACTTCTTAAGGGCTTATCATCTCAGGCGTTTGTTACAGCCATGGAAAGCTGACTGACACAGGGCCCCGTGGCAGATGGTGGACACGGAGCCCCACAGTCTGCGGATGTCTGAGCCACCAGGATCATAAACTTTCTCACCCAAGTTATTTCTCCCATTTGACACTCACTTTCCATCTGTGTTAAATGAATTTTTTGGCCCAAGGCAGTATTCTTAGATATAAAATCTGTCTCCCATGAAAAATTTACAAGAAAGTTCTATCTGCAGGGCAAACAGAATCCACTCCAGCAGAATATGAGCACGCTCTGGACCCAGGGATAACACATATGATCTGCAAAGTTTGTCAATTCATGCCAGAAAATCGGAGTTTTTAGGAGAAACCAAGACAGTCCTTTCTTCATTTATTTTACATGAACTTGCTGTTTGAGAATGGTTTAACATACACACACACACATACACACACAAAATGTAATTAAAAATAAATTGTTAAATATTTTACAATAGATTTCCATTGATTTTATTTGGTGTCTGATACACACATGGAATAATGGAGTCTGGGACGCATAGTCATCTGCATATTTAACAAATGGTGCTGGCGTAACTGGATATCAATTTGTAGAAGAATGAAAATAAACCCATATCTATCACCATGCACAAAACTCTAGTTCACATGGATCAAGGACCTCAGTATAAAGCCAGCCACACTGAACCTTATAGAAGAGAAGTGGGCACTTGAACACATCAGCACAGGAGACCACTTCCTAAATATAACCCCAGCAGCACAGACATTGAGAAAAACAATTAATAAATGGGACCTCCTGAAACTGAGAAGCTTCTGGAAAGCAAAGGACATGGTCAACAAGACAAAACAGCAGCCTACAGAATGGGAAAAGATCTTCACTAACCCTAATCAGACAGAGGTCTGATCTCCAAAATATACAAAGAACTCAAGAAATCAGTCATCAAAAGAACAAATAATCCAATAAAAATAAAAATACAGACCTAAACAGAGAACTCTCAACAGAGGAATCTAAAATGGCTAAAAGACACTTAAGGAAATGCTCAATATCCTAAGTCATCAGAGTAATGCAAATCAAAACAACTCTGAGATTCCATCTGACACTTGTAAGAATGGCCAAGATCAAAAACACTGATGACAACTTATGTTGGAGAGGATGTGGGGTAAAGGGAACACTTCTGTATTGCTGGTGGGAATGCAAGCTGGTACACCCCCTTTGAATGTCAGTGTGGCAATTTCTCAAAAGATTAGGAAACAACCTTCCTCAAGACCCAGGCATACCACTTTTGGGTATATATCCAAAGGATGCTTAACTGTGCCACAAGGACATGTACTCAACTATGTTCATAGCAGCATTGTTTGTCATAGCCAGAACCTGGAAACAACCTAAATGCCCCTCAACCGAAGAATAGATAAGGAAAATGTGGTACATTGACACAATGGAGTACTACACAGCAGAAAAAATAATAACATCTTGAATTTTGCAGGCAAATGAATGGAGCTACAAAATAACCTTTTGAGTGAGGTAACCCAGACCCAGAAAGACAATTATCACATGTACTCACTCAGAAGTGGTTTTTAAACATAAAGCAAAGAAAAACAGCCCACAAATCACAATCCCAGAGAACTTAGACAACAATTAGGACCCTAAGAGAGACATACATAGATCTAATCTACATGAGAAGTAGAAAAAAACAAGATCTACTGAGTAAATTGGGAGCATGGAGACCTTGAAAGAGGTTGAAGGGGAGGGGAGAAGCAGTAGGGGAGCAGAAAATAATGTAGAGCTCAATAAAGATTAAAAAAGGAGTTGCTAAATCCTACTTCAGTTCTATCCTTCACAGCCCCTGGATTCTCCAGCAGGATACTAAACCTCATCTATAAAATAGAAACAGGCATACCGCTAGAGTTGGAGCTTGTTTAAAAGGAATTATTATTTATAAGATATCCAGCATAGCACAGAATACAAAGCCTCATTCTTTCCCACCAAATATTAATGCAACAAGCACAATATTAGAAAGTAGGATGCACATATCAATTCTAGCCAGTGCAAAGGAGAGCTTTCTAAAGACATATTTATTTATGCAGAATTTTAGAGTACGGTCAGGGAAGGTCAGTGCAAATGGTGTCTTCTGGGCACTACATGACCACTGCACTCACACACTCCCAGCAGCTGTGGTTGGTTGCACAAGATCTGCACCAGATCAAGCCAGTCAACAGTCTAGCAGAGAGGGAAGAAGGGTTCACAAGCCTCCTGACTCAGGAGTAGTGGGCAGATGATGGTTTCTTTAAGGCTATGGACCCTGCAAGGTTGACTATGCTCCAGTGAATAGTGCCACACCCAGGAGTGTACGGGGATAACAAAATGGAATTGGTGGGTTATTAAAAAGGAAAATATGACAGGAAGTTGAGGAGCTATAGGGAGAAGGGAACAGATCTGGGAGGCATTAGGAGTAACTATGTTAGAAATACATTGTGTAAAATTCTTAAATAATAAAAATTATATAGTTATATGATTTTATTGTATATTTGTATATAATGTATATTTTATTTATTTTCATATTATTATAAAATTATATATTATGGTAAAAATATATTTTATACACACACACACACAACTTTGATGTGTGCCTGCATGAGTTTATATGTAGTAACTTCAGGCAGGTATCCACAGAGACAATTTCCTGGGGAACCATTATGATAATCAAACCAACTTTCAAGAACAGTGAAAACATTTAACTTTTCAATTTCAAGTAGGTATTCCATGTACTTCTAAGACTGCAACGTTCCAGATTTGTTCATTTTTAGGACAAAGGAAGGTTACATTTCTAACACATCTTCATCCATTTTATCTTATATACAGATTAATAATTTTTTTGTCAGTTATTCAAAATTGTATTAACAGTATCTATTTGTTAGGGGTGAGCATAGGCAAGGGTGAGCAAACTCCACCTTCTCACCCCAGCACTAAGACCAATAATACTTAAGATTAATTTATTGGGGAATGTGCATGCCTCAGAACACATAAGGATGGTAGAAGACACTTTACTAGACCCGGTTCTCCTTCACTGTGTGGATCCTGGGGATCAAACTCAGATCATCAGGCTTGGCAGCAGGTAAGTTACCTGTAAAGCCATCTCCTCAACACCAAAACAAGTAGTTTTTAAAAAATCTTATTAAATTGATTCAACCTTGCCTTTCACACATTTACCAAGAGTCATGCTATGCTGTTTTCTAATCTAGATACTGATCAAAACACACACAGCAGCTAAAGATTGAGGGGTTCACAATCTATAAGAACAAATAAAAGACGGGCACACATGGAAGAAATGTGGGTGACAGGGTATTTAAAAGTTACAGATGTTTGCAGGAGAAATAAGTGAACTAGTTTGGAAGACGCAAAAATGAACACCTGAACTGTGAATTGATTTACAAACATCCTCATAGAAAAAGGGGAGCAATATTCAAGGAGAAAAATCTAATATAATCAAAGATATGAAGGCTAGAGAACACAGGAGATGAGCAACATAGCAGATAATCAATTAGCTTGTCAGTTGCTGGTAGAAAGAAAAAGATTTTTAAAAGCCATCTATGGCATTAGATGCTCTACATGTGCACTCAGAAGCCTATGTACAAAAATACTTTCACTTTTTCCCGAACAGCCCAGGTTGTTTGTATTTCTCCTTTCCTAGAAATATATTGAGAAGCAGAGAGTTTCTCTTGTTAAATAACTGATTACCTACCCTCAGCACAGTACCTAATATATACTTCCTAGATTTCTCCTGAATAGAACTTTCATTCCAGCTATAGGAAGACATAGTCAAACAAATGGTGCCACAGTGAATTAAGATCTAGAAATAAAAAGGTTTTACTGTATTAATGGTGTTCGTGAGGGGTTCTGGGCTCTGAATCCCTCTTCTTCCATGTGCTATATGGGTCATCTTCCAACTTCCCATTTTGACTCTTGTGACCATAGAGAGGCTCAATGACTATGATTTTAGCTTTGGCATTACCCAAGTTTGTGTGTGTCTCTGTGTGTGTGTGTGTGTGTGTGTGTGTGTGTGTGTGTGTGTGTGCGCACCTACATGAATTTTAGTGTATACACTTGTATATGTCTTCTATATATAGGTTTATATACATGAAGAGGCTGGAGGTAGACATTTGGTTATGTTTTTCAGTTGCTTTCCATCTTATGAGTAAGATATTGCTGGCCTGTGAGTTTATAGACAAGTATCTGTGATTAGAGAATACATTAACTTAAATATTTTTTAGATATATTGCACTCAAATGGTGCTTGGGATTAGTCATCTTTTGTAAAAGGTAGTTATCAATTTTTCTTGTCATAGAATCTGTTTTAAAGATCTACTAAACAATAAAATACTCCATATTTTTCATGGCCTGGAAGCAGAACCACATGCATGTAACTTGTACTCACAGTACAATATTGATTGATGATATATGGATAGATAGATAGATAGATAGATAGATAGATAGATAAAGATAGAGAGATGAATGGGTGGATAGGTAGGTGGATGGATGGATGGACGGATGGATGGATAAATGGATGGATAAATGGATGGTATGTAGGTAGGTAGGTAGGTATGTAGGTTGTGGATGGATGGATGGATGGATGGATGGATGGATGGACAGATTGAGAGACAGTCAGTCAGACAGACAGGCCAAAATGGTTATGACTTTAGAAAAAGAAGATCATAATGCTAAGTGAATTCTCTTAAACTTGAATTCTCAATGAGCCACAAAAGTTGGCCAGTACACTCCACACTTCCCTGAACAAGGACTAAATTAGAAAGTATTTGCAAATAACATGCCACAAAGCAAAACCAAGCTGAACACGTAGCTTTATTTGGAAACAAAGACAAGAGGTTGCAAAGTGGTGTGCACATGAAATGGTGCTCAGAAACACCCAGAAGGCTGTGAAGCAGCAAATCTGTTTATAATGCATTGTGGGAAAGGAATAGAAATCACAAGGCCATTTGTGCCTCTTAGCCTACTACTGCAGACTGGTTCTTACAGAATCTAGAATCAAGCAATGGAAAAACACAGAGTTAGAATTAGAGAGATTCAAAAACTGGCATAGATGCTGTCATTGGCAGCTCTCTCCTCATAGCCATTTTCTCATCTGTCGAGGGTCATAGTGCCCTCCTTACAGGTTTCTGTTAAAATATATCCCATGTAAGAAAATTTGTGATTTAGAAATTGGCTTATAATGTTCAGTTATTAAACTTTCAAGCTACTTTATCTTGAAAGGTACATAATACTAGCTCACTACTATACAACATAATTGTTATTTTTCAGGGAAAGAAATTAAAATTCAATGAGGTTGGAGCCATGAAGCAAATAATAACAATTGCAGTTTAACAACTTCCTAATGAATGTCAGGCCCTAAGTCCCTTTTTTTTTTGTTTAATATTGAAAATGATTCTGCAGGGGGGCATTATCTTATCTGCTCTTGGAAAAAATCCTGAGTCTTGAAAGAATGATCCAATTTTATCTAAAGCAACTGATTCATGTAGGATGAAGATCAGATTTAAAATTTTATTACATTTATTTAATGTGTTCACATGAATGCATGCATGTGGGTTCAGTGTGCCTTGGGGTGTGAATAGCAGCCAGAAGAAAAGATGCAGGAGTTGATTCTCTCCTATCATGTGGGAACTGGGAATCTGAACTCATTACGCTTGATGGCAAACACATTTATCTGCTAAGTTGTCTCGTTGCTCGGAGGCGCAGCATCTATCCTACTGCTTGCCTCGTTAGTCTCCAATCCAGTGCATTTACACTGTAACTAAGCTTCTAATGCATAAAGAGAACCATACTCATGTGTGAAGGGTGTTAAATGAGGAACTGGGTGTGCAGGGCCCACTGCATCCATGAAGCATGCTTGTCAAAAAGTATGCCCTGATAAGATTTGAGTCATAGATGATAGATAGATAGATAGATAGATAGATAGATAGATAGATAGATAGATATAGAAAAATTGAGAGCACCTAATAGCCATAAAGAAAAAGGTTGAAGCTAAGAATTTGACAATAAGATACATCAACATCCTTTGAACACTAGAGGTCAAAATCAGGAAAACAAGCTTCTGTCTCATGGAGAAAGAAGAGACTAAGTTCATAAATGTAAAAGAAACTAAGGTCATAAGTGTAGAAAAAACATTGTCAGAAACTATAATGAAATACTTTATTAAAATGCTGACATATCTAGTGGAATGTTAAACAAAGATGATAAAACTGGAGAAATGAATGAAATGGGGAAAATTAAAAACAAAGGAATATTAGAAATGAAAACAGTACATGAGGAATTCACTAGGAAGATTGCACGAAGCAAAGAGAAGAATCCATTGAACTTGAAAATACTGTTGCTAAAATTACTGAAAATGGAACACGATGCTAGGGAGAAAGTGTTGCGGGAGGTCCTTCCTCAACAAGAAAGCTCATTTGGTAAAGTGACTACAACATACACATGCAGATCTTATTTCAATCTCCAGAACCCACATGAGAGACTGGGAATGGTGGGGCAGATTCTTGTCATTCCAGTGCTAGGGAGGTGGAAACAGGCTCACCTGCCAACTGAGCAGAGTTGAATTCCAGACAAGTGAGAGACTCTATCTTAAAAAAGAACATGGGACTGGTGACATATGTCTGTGGGAAAGTTATTTGTCCAGGACCCACACTGTGGGAAGAGAGGACTTAAGCAAGCTGCTCTCTGACCTCTACACATACCCGGTGGAACATGTACCTCCTGACACACACAATAAATCAAAACAATAAAAAGATATAAATAAATGTCAAAAATGGTTTAAAGAAAATAATGTAGGAGGCATCCCAAAGTACAATGCCAGAAATTAACCTCTAACTACCATACATACATACATGTAGACCTACAAACATGTGCACCTACACACACACACGCACACACACACACACACACACACACACACACTGCACACACTGATACACCAAGATAGCAGGATGAAGCAAACAGGATACCATAGAGCTCTCTACTCTTTTCTGGACAAGCATTCCATGGTTTGTAGAAAACATTTCATTCAACCCATCCAAAGATGAAAACACCATCAGTCAAAACAGCATTTCGCCTGTGTCAACAAAACAATGCCCACATATTTGTGTACCAAATTTCCCTTGTTGATTTTCTTTAAGCCTCAGGGTAGTGGCTGGTTTATGATGTGTTCAACATCCTGAGACAGCTGGTCTCAGTGCAAACATAGAGGTCCTGTTCCTTTCTCGTCATGGTAAAGGCAAAGATCATAACTCCAACTGTCATGAGCCAGGAAGGGTCCTTATAAGAGTTTCAAAGGGAAGAGAATGAGAAGGAAGAAAGACTGGAAGATAATGAAGAACTTTCTGATGTACAGAATGTGGTAGCAGGCAGGCACCACCCTTGATTTCTACCCAGCAACACTGAGAAATAAGCACACTTGTCAGAACAAATGGTCAGAATTTTGGAAAATGATAGAAATATTACAATTACCAGAGTTTGGGAAAAGAGATGGCAAAAGGCAAAATGGCAGAATATCCATAATGTTAAACAAGAAACCCAAATGAGGGATGGAGACATGGAGCAGTTAGAGGAGGGAGACTGGAGTATTGAAGATGGAGAGCTCATGTATGTGGTTCTTAAAATCAGTAAGCTGGAAATGGTGGTGTGGAGTTTGAGGAGATGGCTCAGTGAGGAAGTGTGATATATGCAGACTCAAGGTTCTAAATTCCCACAAATATTAAAAAATAAAATCCTAGACATGATAGCCTGTGCTTGAAATCTCAGTACTGTGGATATGTAGATAGACAAATTCCAAGATTTTGCTCTTCATCCAGCCTAGACAAAAGGGTGAGTTTCTGTTTAGTGAGAGATCCTGACTCAAGGCTTTGAGACCTGAGTGATAGAAAAAGATGTTGATGTCTTACTGTAGACTCCACATGCATACACATGGATGTATGCACCAGGACACTCACATGCATGCACCACACACAATACACAAATGCACACATGTGTAAAGAAGACAGAAATCCTTGTGGATTTGATTCAGAAACTTAACTGGAAGTTGTAAACAAGGGATCACTGCTGGCCTGACTAACAGGAAAGGAGGATGTAGGCTCAGCAGGAAACCCTTTGTCAAACATGTGGCATTAACCTTATATGAAAGGGTTTGTGGATGAATATGCACTTATATTCTTGAATTAAAATATCACTAATAATGACTAATATTTGAGCAAATGAAAAGCAGAAATTTTAGGGCTTTTAAAACTAGACATGATCAGACCACCATGCTATGGAGATAGGCTCAACAAATTAAAAATTTAAAGACATTGATCTTGCTGACCAACTAAGTTTCAAAATGCTTAAACATACCTAGTTATATGGTGTTATTTGTTACCAGTGATAACAGAATTATAGCTCACATATTGGTGATCTGCTGTCTCTTGGATTATTTTGCTGTTGCTTTTACTAATGATGTCAGAGAGAGTTTTTTGTTTTGTTTTTCAAGACAGAGTTTCTCTGTGTCACAGCCCTAGCTATCATGGAACTAGCTCTTGTAGACTGGGTTGGTCTTGAACTTACAGAGATCTGCCTGCCTCTGTAAATGCTCAGATTAAAGGCGTGTGCCATCACCGCCCAGCTAAAACAGAAAAAAAGTGAAAGTGTTTCTGAATTCATGACCTGTAAACAGATTACTAGGATTAAAACAAAGAGAATATTGAGCAATTATAGTGTTCAGCTTGCTTTCTATCCTGTAGATTGCAAAAGATTATTGTATGGTTTTAATTTTAAGTTAAACTATGAGCTAATGAGTTTCGTAATGGTGATTTCATACATCATTTAAATTGTTATATTTTGTTCTCAGTCATATCTTTCACCTTCTTCATGCCCCTTGCTCATTTTTGGCTAGCTCCCATTTTCCCCCAATAGTACTCCACTCTGCTTTTTTATCACATGTATTTTTTACCCTCTTTTTTTTGCTTTCTCTTTAGATATCTTCTCCCTTTTTATGATCTTTTTATTTTTATGACAAACACAAACAGAGAGAGGGTAGGGAATCCATACAGAGACAGAAAAAAATTTAATTAAAACATCTTCACCCATCAATCTGTCTTTGAATCCATCCTCTTTTAGATAATCAAAGTTGTACAAACTTTTTATAAAGTGGATCACAATTGTTATGTGGAGGAGTTCATGAAAAGAACCAGAAACCAGGACTCTGCAATGCTGCCAACTAGGGAAGCTGAAAGCTCTTTCCCTGTGATAAAGTGAACAGAAGAGACAATACTGGATATGTTTGCTAGGCTTGGGAACACAGATTGAAAGATCTCAGCAAGCCTCTGGCTTATGATAGAGTACCTATTCTTGAGTCACAGGTCCCAATAGACATAAAGCAATGCTCTCTTTAAGGATGACTTAAGATGTCAGAAACTCATCATGGGAGAAATGAAGCATCATTGATTATCAGAAGGCAACCCATGTTACAGAGTCATTGTACAAACCCTAGAAATTGGGGACATTTTGCTGTGCCTGCGACTGGAGCAATGACTCAAAAAAGGAAGCAGCATGCATTGAAAAATCTCGTATTCAATTAGTGAGCTCCTGCAGCAGATGGGAATAGAGCAGGCTACCATTCGGTGACTGTTCTGGTTAATTTTCCTGTCACTGTGGCAAAATACCACAACAGATGATACTAAAAAAAGAAAAGGATTAAGTCAGTACTTCAAAGGTAAAGCCTTTCACAGTGGGGAGTCGAGGAAGCTGAAGTGGCTGGTCACATCACATCTAGAGTCCAGAAGTAGAGAGAAATGAGTAGATGCAATGCAGCTCACTTTCTTCCTGATAGTACAGTCTGGACACTTTTCTGGAATACCCCTCTCAGTTAATATGGGTCTTCATGCTGATTTAATTTAGTTTACTCAAGATACTTACAGACACTTTCGAAGCTAATCATAGCTGAGATAATCTCAGGTATGACTGGAGCCTTATCTCTTAGATGATTGTAGATGCTCTCAAGTTGACAATTAATGTTAATCATTCAGTGACAAAGTGTTAAATAACAAGTCAGAAATACATAATTGGAGAGAGATACACTAAAATATTTAAATAACACAGAGTGTCAAACTGTAATTTCATGTGTGATGGATAACTTCTATGTCTACATATAGATATGGTCTTGGCATAGCTGCATCTGAAAGTCTGTGTTTGCAATAGGAGATCAATATAGTGGAAAACTACCTAAATATAGTAAGACAGGGTAACCCTATGAGAGATTCTTTCTACTGTTTCCAACCCTTCTCCCAGGAACACAACATATGTGACCATGCTAAGTAGAAATGCTTATCTAGTAGGTGATCATGATAAAAGTTGTCTCAATTTAGTGGAATGTTTCCATTTCCACACAACAATGGGCACTTGTCACAAAGACGCCATGAATGGGTAGTGGCATAGAGCTGAACATCTGGAAAGAGTTGCTGTGTACTATTGGATGACATCATGCACCCATATCTCACCTGACTTCTGAACATATGCACTATATAGAAATGGCATCTATAAACATCAACAAAGATTTAGTGGGGATCTATTTCCTTGAAAAAAAATCACCACCACCCAAATACAACAAGAAACCCTTGTAAACTATTGGGGGAGCTGTACTTATTTACCTTAGTACAGAGGAAGCTTTCGATCCAAATAAATGAATAAAGCCATGTTTCTCCACTATGCCTAGTAAGCTTACATTTATGGCTATAAAATTATAATTTAGTAGTTTTTCTTAATGAAAGTATCTCCTTTCTTAATAATCAAGTACAATGATTTGAATGTTCACAGATACAATTCAGTAAATGTGAAGTATCACCTTCCTGGCCACATAGTGTCACCTCTCAAAATGAAAAGTTGTGCCTTAGTCTCTTCTCCTGCTGCTTTTATAAAATATTCTGACGAGAACCACTTGAAGTAGAAAGTGTTTCTTTTGTCTTACAGATCCAGAGGAATAGAGTCCGTCATTGTGTGGGAGGCGTGGCAGCCAGAAAAGGAGGTAAACAGAGCACTTTGCTACATCAACCAGAAGGCAGGGGCTATAAAACCTCAAAGCCCACCCTGCCTGACTCCTGGCTTCCTCTGGCAAAGTCACCTTCCTATAACCTCTACAAACAGCACCAGCAACTGGGGTGCAAGTGTACAGACCTTTGAGCACAGTCGGTGGGCATTTCACATTCAAACTACAACATTAAAACCGAGAGGAAGTGGCAACTGAAGTAGGATTCGAATTTTCCTTAGTTAATCACAACTCCAGCTGGTGGACTGCAAATACATGTTCCTGTAAAAAACATGAGAATAAGAGAACGTCCCAACAATCTGGAGTTAACTGGGAATTTCTCTTATTCACGGTTTACCATATTTTTTTTTCATTAACCAGATTTATATTACTACAGCACAAACGTAACTAATAAACTCTAAGATATGGTTTTGTAAGTCTATACTACAATAGTTGCCACAATTGTGTTTGTGTAATCATAACCATGTTTTTAGTGGTACACTAAAGACTATGATGTTCAGTTCACTCAGAAGCAGATACATCGCTAATGCTTTTGTTGATTTTACTTTAAAATTAGTTTAGTCCAAAGGACAAAGAATAACACTAAATTGATAAATTGATAATGAACAGAGCTGGTGAGGTGGCTCATCAGAAGAAAATGTTGGTGAAAAAGTCTGGCAACCTGAATTTGATTGCATAGACCAACATGATGGAAAAAGAAAACTTATTACGAAAACTTATTTTCTGACTTCCATGTATTCCATGGTGAGTGTATGTAAACACACACGCATGCATGCTTGCATACAACACACACACACACACACACACAGTGAATAAATGTAACTTAAAAGATACTACAAGAATCAAATAAAAACTTGATATTATCTTTGCAGATAATGCAATGCTGTGTACAAAAAGCTACTGAAATTAATAACTAAATTTCTCGAAGTAGCAGAACACACAGTATTTCTAAAACAGTAATTTTATGTGGCCATGCTTACATAAAATAATAGGAAAACTTTAGAAAAATATTTAGTAGCCCAAAATTGCAATAAATTTAAGGGTAAATTTGATAGAATATATGGAAAATTATGCTCTGAAAAGTAAAATAAAATATTTACTGGAAGAAAATGAAAGAGATCAAAATAAATGAAGCAATAACACACAATTGTCATGGATTGGAAGGCATAATATAAAAATATAAACATCTGTAAATTACTTATGTATCTAAACAATAACTCATTAAAATAACTGAAGCTTTTATTGTTGGAATTAACAAGCTAATTATAAAGTTTACATGAAAAGTCTAAGAAATTATACTAACACAACTCATTAGAAAACACAGTTAAGGACTGAATTCAGTTGGTTTTAAGAGTTGTAACAATGAGCTGTTGAGATGGTTCAATGGATAAAGGGGCTCATCAGTAAGACTGATGACATTTGAGCCTGATTCCATCTATGGAGGAGATAATTTGCATGTTGTCCTATGATCTCTACATGTACACAATAACATGCTTGGGCATACACACACACACACACACACACTATAAAGATACAATAACCAAGCAAGTGGGTATTGGGTTCTATAGAGATAATTCAATGAAGTATCATAGACACTATAGAAATAAACCTCAAAATTCAGAACTACTGGTTTCCAACATAATTTAGAAGAGTTGGAAACTGAAGAATCTTTTCCACAAATGACTGGAACAATTAGATATTGACATACAAAAGAAAACAAAGGAAAAACTAACAAGTAAACAAATGAACAAAAGAAGACACAAATAAAACTTTAATCTGTTCCTTTCTTGTACCAGGTTTAAAAAAATGGATAACTAAGCTAAAAGTTTATTTTAGTTAAATAATAAGTAAACTTATTAATAAACTAAAAGTGAAACAATTCTAAAAAGGAAAGAAAAACTTTTTAAAAGCCCACTAGAAGACACTAAGCTAGGGCAAAACTCAGATATGACACCAGAACTCCAATTAAAAAAAGAAAAATGTGGTCATTTGAAAGTTATGAAATGTAAACCCTCCTCACTTTGAGAGCTACTTGGTGCAGCCACTATGAAGAATGCTTATGTTGTTCCTAGCCTTTTCCTTTCCCGGGTATTTTTGCAAAAGATACAAAAATATATACACAGG
The DNA here is from genome assembly GCF_018167655.1 of Microtus oregoni. Classification (NCBI taxonomy): domain Eukaryota; kingdom Metazoa; phylum Chordata; class Mammalia; order Rodentia; family Cricetidae; genus Microtus; species Microtus oregoni. Next base: position 47,290,848 of record NW_024543062.1, read on the forward strand.
ACTTCTACATGGTGAGTAACAGTTTTTCATAGTGTTAACCAAGAACAATCCAATGTTCATTCAACAGAAATCATGTACATGTGATTGCTATATTTATTCAATTAAAAGATATTTGGGGACTGGGGAGATAGTTCAGTCAGCAAAGTGATTGTTATTCATTTATGAGGACCTGAGTTCCCAATAAAAAGTTTGTAAAGGAGACAAACTTCTAGTCTCAGTTTTTGGGAGACTGAACCAGCAAGCCTAGCCAATCTGCTGGCCTCTAAATTCAAAGATAGTACCTGTATGAAAAAAATTGATAAGTGCTTGAGAAATCTGGGCTCCCATGCACATACACACATGTACACACCCATGTGTACATATGTACTAACATTAACATATACACTTACATACCCATATAAAAAATAAAAAGAACTTCTATTTGATAACAAGGAAATGGTCTCAGTTTGCTTTTTATTTCTTCAATAAACACCGCAATCTAAAGCAACTTGGGGAGCAAAGGGTTTATTTCTTCTTATAACTTGTAGCTCATCTTCTAAGAGTCAAGGCAGGAACCAAACAAGGGGCTATGGAGGGGTGGTGACTACTGACTTGCTTCCATGACTTACTTACTTGCTTTCTTATATAACCCAGTTCACCTGCCTAGGATAGACTGCCCACAAGACCTGGACCTTCCAACATCAATAATTTATCAAGAGAATGTTCTACAGATTTGTCAATGGGCCAATCTGAAGAAGAAGAAACCTTCTTACTGATGTTCCCTCTTCCAGGATAACCACAGATTGTGCCAAGTTAACAAAACAATAACTGGCTCCGAGTATTTTCATTGAATACAGATAAAGCCTAAATATAGAAGACACACAACTTGCTCTTAGGGACTGCACTAAGAGCACACACAACAGTTCATATTGTTCAATATTGTCACTTAGACAGCCCTCTGGAGAAGAGAAAACCAGCCATTGTTGATGTGGGATTCCCCTCTGTATGCTGTGAATAGGTTTTACTACCAATGATTAATAAAAGAAGCTGTTTCAGCCTGTGAAAAGGCAGAATATAGGCATGCTGGAAGAGATAGAGAGAGTAGACGGAGTCAGGAAGATGCTGTATAGTGGCAAAAGGAGAAAGACACCCACAGGAGTCTGCTTGAACCTTGCAGGTAGGCCACGACCTGATGGTGATACACAGATTAATAGAGATTGGTTAATTGAAGATATAAGAGATAGCTAGAAATATGCTTAAGCTATTGGCCAAACAGTATTGTAATTAATACAGTTTCTGTGTGATTATTTCAGGTCAATGCGGCCGGGAAACGAACAAGCAGCCTCCGCCTACACATTGTGGCAGAAATGACACTGAAAAATGTGTCTGCGGATGAAAGCATTCAGATTTCCTTTAGGTGGTTTAGCATGGACATTTGTTATACAAACTCATTAATTTGAAAGCTTATAATCATTTACCTTATGACTTATAAGTTAAAAATCATTTTAAAAATGATTTTTAAAAAAAGAGTTGAAAAAGTTTTAATAAATCAAATTTCTTGTTATCACCAAGAGGCACAAGATAAACTTGGGCTGTGCACTAAGCTGCCAGATATGAGCAAGACACTAACACGTGTGGCTACAAACCACTGGGACGTTAGATTTGTTTGTTATTGTGGCATAGTCAATCAAGAATATGATTAATGAAAAGATGAGATTTTGTTCCAGGACAAGCTACCTGCCTCTTTATGCCATTTAAAACGAAACTTTCCATTTTGAATGCTTGAAGCAGAAAATGTATCTGTTTCCTTTTATGTTTATGTATCATTGTCAGAATGCATTGTTTTAATCTTTCTTATAAGGCTATGAAATTGATATCAAAGGCTGAAAGTATAGCAATTAATGGTATATAATTTTTTGATAACACCATATTATGACCATGGCAGCAAATGCGTTGGCTCTGGTGCTAGAGATGAGTTTTTCAAGAATAGTGCATATCATAGAATTTTTTTTTCTACAAGCCCCACTACCTTTGAAGATCTCACACTCCCAGGAAAATGTTGAGTTCTCAGCCTTGTTGAAGGAGGGGATTTGAAAGCAACAGAGTGACTAACAGGGTATATTTGGCATTTTGCAAGATGTTTTTGTGTGCACCGTATGATTTAATCTTCATTTAACCCCACCCATTATTCATTATCCCTGCCATTTGGAATATGACAGGTCTGAGGCTCATGATTTAGTAACTTGCCTATTTTTGGAGTGACACCCCATGATACTTCACCCAGATGACACTGATCCAGAAGAGGCCCCTGACACACTGCCTGTCATCGCTTCTTCCAGAACCAATCCACAGTCTTGGTCTCTCAGTGGCAGTAGCTGCCTAATTTTGAAATCACATTCCTGTGCAACTGTTTCCTCAGAATTAAAGCGTTCTCTTAGGAAGGAGGAGGGAGGCTCTTATGACTCCAGGAGTATATAGCGACCTAAGCAGATAAACTTTACCAAGCTAAGTTTAACTTCACTGAACTCCTAAATCTTACACATTATTAGCAAGACCATTTCCAAGGTTACAGATAGAGACCTCTTGGTAGAAGAGACTTTCTCACCAGTAGAAAGGCCTGCTAGTTGAGCCAGGGAAGCCTCCAGGGATGCAACTTTCATGAATTTTCCCCCATGTAGGTAGGGCAGACTTTTCCCTCCTGGGGCTGCCTTTCAGTCACAAATGACTGTATAAACAGCTGCTCACCTATACTCTTGTGAGGAACACTAACAAACTCAGTGGTTCACTAAGTTGGACTGAGTAGAATTGTTCCTTTGTACAACCAGTGGTGTCATATCTAGGGTGAATACACATTCACGCTCATATCTGATGAGGAAAAGACACAGCAGCCATCCAAGGCAGAGTGTTATTTGATTTGTGGCAAACAAAACAGACCAGATTTGTTTAAATGACTCTCTCTACTCAATTCCCAGAAACACCATCTATTAATCACCTGAGAGTTAATCATTCTGAATATCCCTCATTAAAAGCAGAAGCCATTATTTAGAGAGCCACCAGCAAAGAGCACATGGAGAAAGCAATCATCATCTTGGATGTAGGCCAACCTTCACCCAGTTGCCTGTTAACTAAGGACACAGAACACAGAACATTGGAGCGAGATAGCTACAAGGAGTCAGGAGTTTTATTTGCTTTCCAAAGAAAGTAATGAGTAATAAAGAAAAAAAAATGACACTTTTGTGAAGTTCAGAAAAAAATGTTATTTTGGAATTTCTAATCACCTCTGTTTTCTGCGCGCTGTAAAGATTAAAAATGCATTGGATGGAGTCAGAAAGCTACAAGCAGATACATTTTCATGGAGACACTCTGAGGCATGAATAAAAAAAGCTTGAAAACTCTTCAGCTCAAATGCTACCCAATTATCCTTTTATTCTGAGGCAGCATGGAAATAATATTGTATTTCTAAGATACACTATGTTGTTCTTTAAAAAAATATACAATGCTATATGATTTATCACATCATGAAATCTATCTTTTTCCCTTCCTTCTACAATTTGATTTCTAAAAAGTCACAAATGTTTTCTCAAAATGATATTGATGATACTATGTAGGCCATTCTGAAATGTACTTCTCATAACACAACATAAAATTGCAGTTTTGTTTCCTTATACTAAACATATTCTGCTTGCATGAGGGTCTTCAGAAAACCCTTCATACACAGGTTATATTTTTGACAAGTTGTTTCTGTGGTGGTTAATCTTCACTGTCAATATGATTGGATTAAGCATCACATCTGGGTATGACCATGAGGGCATTGCCATAGAGGTTTAACTGAGGGAGATAGATCTTCTCTGAATGCAGGGGGCACCATCCAATTGGCTGGGGTCTTGGACTAGATAAAGAAGAGAAAGTGAACTGAGCACCAGCCTCCATCACTGCCTCCGTCACTGCCTTCTTCCTGCCTGTAGATGCACCGTGGCCAGCTGCCTCATGCTCCTGGCATGAGGACCCCTCAAACTATGATTCAACTACTTCTGTCAGTAAGACATAAGAAAAATGAATACAATTTCCAGTCTGCTATTACAGCATCCTAGCAACCACCTCCAAGTGTGTCCCTTTTCTACCCGTTAATGTTGAAGTGATACTTATAGTCCCATTTCTCGGAGTACGGCTTTGGGACCCACTGACAGAGTAGAAAGCAGGGATTTGAGTATTGACTTGATCCCCTAACATACTTAGACTATTTTCAGTTGTCTAAACTTTAGACAAGAGCATATGTTATTCTCAGTTCTGAAGGCTTAGAATTCTAAGATCAAGGTGCCCAAAGACTCATTCTGGAAAGTGTCCATCTGTAGTTGAAGGCTGCGGGCAGGCCTGCTTTTCATCCTGCCTGGCTCCTGCACGCCTGGCTAACTTATGCCCTGAAATAATAACACACAAATTGTATTCTTTTAAACACTGCTTGGCCCATTACATCTAGCCTCTTCTTGGCTAACTCTCATATCTTGCTTAACCCATTTCTAATAATCTGTGTAGCACCACGAGGTGGTTGCTTACCGGGAAGGATTCTAGCCTATGCCCATCTTGGGCCGGAGCTTTATCACGTCTGGCCTGGAGAGGAGAGCTATGGTGTCTGGCTCACTTCCCTTCTTCCCAGCATTCTGTTCTGTCTACTCCACCTACCTAATTTTTTGGCCTATCAGCCCAAACAGTTTTCTTTACTGATTAACCAATGAAACAACAGATTGGCAAATGACCTTCCCACATCAGTCCATCTATATTGGGGGCTTGCCACTGATTGGAAAGTCCTGGACTTGGGGAGGTAAGGGTTAGTGGTCAAAGAGAGTTGCACACAGCATGTTCTTGGTGCTGTATCTTGCCCCATTTCATCACTGCACCTGTCTGCTCTGTGACCACCATGAGTAGACAGCAAGCTCCAATCATCCAGAACTTTCCTACCATCAAGCTCTGCATCACCTCACCTGGAAGCAGTGGCACCTGCTGTCTGCAATGGATCCTCTGAAGCCATGAACCAAATGAAGCCTTCCTGTGTTCCACTGTGGATAACAAGTGTTCTGTCACCTAGGTGACAGTCTGAACAATCATCAGCTTCTACTGGAGTACCCTACATGGTAATAGAGAACAGGTTGCCCTATAGATATTTTATAAGACTATAAATCCCAATTACAAGGTAGAGCTTTCACAACTAAAATGTATCCAGAAGGACCCATTTATTAACGTATCATCTTGGGATTAAGTGGAAACATGAACATAGGAAGACATAAACACGTGGAATACATAAGTCCATAAAATCACTGCAAACATCACAATCTTCACAAATACATTGAAGTTTGAAGCTAAGTCCTTATTTATTTGACACACTTAATTTTAGAAGTCATTTTCAGCCTAGTTTGTGTGCTTTTTTCTCAAAGTTTCTTATATTATTACCTAAATGGTATTGTTCTTCAGAATTAGATTGTTTCCAGGAAGAAAATGGAAGGAAAACTGTAAAGAATTTTTACTCAAACTCCAAATTTCCAGGTTATTTTAATGCTATTCAAAAGAGGAAGACACTCTAACTTGACCTTACAGTGAAATTTGTTCTTACAATAAAAAGGAATGAAGATGTTGACAAGGGACTACTTACCAAATAAACTTTAACATGTAAGACAGTCACATACGATCCTACTTAATCTTCATGATTGTGCCTATCAAAGACATTTCAGCCTAAGACAAATAGAATATTTGTTTGAACTAAATTAATATATGACTTTAAAACCTTATGAAATTTTAATTTGATGACCGCGTGTGTGTGCCACAGGTGAAGGCCAATGAACACCTTGCAAGTCTCGTCTCTCCTTCCATTGTGCCTATCTCAGGATTCAATCTCAGCTTGTCAGGATTTGTGGCTGGCAAGTGTTTTTATTTAGCTACTGACCCAAGAAATCAGCCCTCATAGAGAATTTTAGCCATTTTTGTTTCTATTTTTTTATTTTATTGCTAAAATAGATATATATTTTTAAAAAGAAGAGTAAATAAATAATTAGATCCTCTTCTTTTTGTAACTATAATCTATAAATGTAAACTATAATGAACTGTAGTTCATTCTGTCACCATGCATGCCAGTGAATAAGGATAGGAACGAAATGTCCAAAACAATTTTTGTTCAGAGAACTAGTGCTCTGAGAAGGCAAAAGATCATTAACATCTTAGAAAAATCTGCCTTCCATCTCATTCCCGGCCTTTATAGGGAACAGGATCTCTACAGGGCTGAGACAAAGGAAACCCATCATTCCAATGTTCAGCCTTATCTCTCTGATAGAGTGGACAGCTTTGAGTTGAGTTCTGTGGTGTTGGTGCCTCTCTCTTTATTGTCTTCTGCAGTTTCCCCTAATTCTCTGGGCATCATTTGGTCTGAGGCACTTCATTAAACACTGAATCCAATTTGCCTTTTCCAATATCGACCTTGCACTATGCCAAGGCCATGCTGGTTAGAGGAGATTGACGCAGTACAAACAGATCATTAACAGTGTGCATACACTAAGCTGTTAATAACATGATAATACAGATTTGACTTTACTTGATGAGTGCAGATGTGTCCTCATAGAATATAAAAGTACCCCCATCACACATGTACTAGGCTATAAAGATACAGACTGTGTCCCTGAGAAAGTGTTAGAATTGTTCAGAATAGCCAGACATTGGTAACATCTGTTGAGGGAACACACTAAGACTAAAGTTCCTCAGGTTTACCGTGTTTGCCATTTGAAATTATGAGGCTTATTTTAATTGCACACTTAACTAAAATTCCCCGAGAAATGAGAACTGGTCAACATAGTGGATACAAATACCAGGGATACCTGATCTTGGGTAGTTGAGCATCAGTCCCTCTACTCAGAATTTATGTCTATCTAAAAATCTTAAACTGAAATATAAGACTCATTTTTAAAGAACAGAAATGCAGTTTTTCAGTCAAAATTCTTTTTGAAAATATATAAGTACATGTTATACAGTATAATCTGACTATGGTTCCTTCTCCCCAACACCTCCCAGATCCTCCCTACTTCCCCACCATCCGAATCCACAACCTTTCTTTCTCTCATTAGAATACAAACAGGGAATCTAAAGAATAATAATGATAAAATAAAGTAAAAAGAACAATACAGAATGGAACAAAACAAACACAAGGAAAAGAGCCAAGGGGCATGGGGTCAAGAAGCACATTGAGTAGACACAGAGGCTTGTGTTTGCACACACAAACCCCATAAAACATTTACTTGTTCTTGTACAGAGAGCATGTGTGAGAGAGAGACAGACAGATAGACAGAGATAGACAGATAAACAGAGACTTCACTATCGTTGGAAGGTAGTCAACACAAAGCCTTGTTTTTCAACATAAGGAAAAATAACATAATTGTGAGTGTTTGAAATGCTGGCTCCGGGAGAATAATTATGCTGTAAAGTAATGCCTTCCTGCACCTGCAAAGCCAAGAGAGTCTCCTTATAGACACATACCCACCTTCTTGGAGACAGTGCTCAGGTGTCAGCAAAGGCAATCTCTCAGAGGTAGAATTCCATTTTGGACTACAGGCATGCAATCAATAAGTTTGCCAAGCATTCTATAAACACACTCATGAGAATATCTTTCACTTTTTTTCCCCACTAGACCTGACATTTTCCTCTCTCCGATGGTAAATTTCTGCTTTCAACTTTTTAAAGACAATATTACAAGTCCTGCAAGCATTTCAGGTAGTGCAGCCCTCGTCACTGAAGTCCTGCTTCCATCTGTCAGTCAAGAAACACAGTCCATCTCTGTTCAAAGTCTTGGTGATGTCTCAAACACCACAGTCTTTGACTATTACCGTCCCCCCAAAAAACTTTTTAAAAAGTATTGGAAATGAAAGGCAAGTGATAAAAAATGAACACTTCACTTTCATCTGCCTATTTAGAATATTTAGTAGCACAGACAGAACAGTAGAGGAGGAAGCGCCTCACCTTCAAAGTGGTAGCTAAATAGTGTATGACAGCCAATTACTGCAGCCAGCCAGGTCCTTCACACTTTCTACTTCAAATGAGAGGAAAAGGGAGCAGCGCTTCTCTCCACAGGACACTCCTTTTGATGAGAAGATTTATACCTGAGAACTGAAAGGATAAAAATACAATGGACTCCCACCAAACACAATATGTGCCTTTGCAGGAATCATTTTGTCCAGTTGTCCAGTCTGTGCCAATATAAACTTATCCGCTTTATTTAAAAATGCATGTGAAAATCATAAGTTCAATGCAGCAAACTTGACCTGAAAAATAATAAGTAAGCAAAAACTATATTGCATTTCATTTTTATATTAAAAGCAGAAGTAAAATACGAACATTATACAGCAAACTCTACTTTTGCTCTTTTAAAAAGTCTTGCAGCAGCAGCTCAAAACCTTAAGGCAGACAATAGAGAGCATGGCTAAGGGCTTCTGTGTGAGAAGAGGAGGAAAAAGAGGAGAGAGAGTAGAAGAGAAAAAGGAGATAAGAAGGCGCTCTGAGAATTGCCATGAAATCTTCCCTGACTCTCTGAAGGTGGGTCACAGGGATTAAAATGGAGGGACCTCTAAATCCTTAGGAACATTTTGTTTTTTCCTTTGTAGTGGATACCATCCCCCTACAACCCTTTATCTTTTGTGTACTAAAAATGAAAAAATCAAGATGTTCATTGTATTAAGATGGGGCTGCTCCCCATTCACCCATCACAAGTTGACTGTGCCACGTTGAGCAAGTAACTGGTCTCCAAAGGCTTACTCAACCGCTCCACGTGCTGGGAATCTCTGCTTTTTCAGTATTTCCATTCAAAACCTTTCTGTTACGTGTGTGTGTGTGTGTGTGTGTGTGTGTGTGTGTGTGTGTATGCCACAAGTGTGAGTGCTCAAAAAAGCTAGAAGTTATCAGATAACCTGTTTCAAGTTCCAGACCACGCTAGCTTGTGTGCTGGAAACTAAACATGGGTCTGACTGCAGCATCGCCTGTCCAGCCACCAACTTGTACACTTGTGACACCCCAGGCCTAGAATAGTTTTACATGACTCGAGGGTAAGTTTAAACAAGTATACAAATGTCAAACATTCACTAATTTAAAAAGTCCCAAGGAATTTTAGATTAAAGTAGTTCCTTTGTCTATAACCTGGCCATGTATAAAAGATGAGAGTAAATTTGGATGCTAATGATATGGTGCTGTTTGTTTTCACATGAAGAATTAAATCTTGTTTGAATATTTGATCCACACAACAGGGACATTCCTCACTGTTTTTCTGAGTTTTGTCAATATTTCAATTCCATAAAGGTCAATGCTGAGGAAGTCCTTTCATCTAAGCACACAAAACAAAATGAAAGAAGTACATTTAGGGCCATTTCCGAAATTGATGAAAATTCTGTCCTGAATTCCAAGCCAAAATTCACTAAAAGACTTTCTAATAAAACTCAAATAGCAGCTCGACAATTAAAACATTTTTGTCAGTTGTTTGATTACATTTTATTTATTCTGTGAGTGTGTGGATGATTGTGTGTACCTGTGACACACATGTGTACAGATACAGATGTGAGGTCAGAGGACAACTTGTGGGAATCAGTTCTCTCCTTCCTCCAGGTGCATCCTGGGGATCAAATTCAGGTCATCAGGCTTGGCCCATGTACTTATCCGCTGACCCATCTATCCCATTGGACTCCAAACAGCAAATTTTCAAGTCAAAATTGTGAGGAGCTGGGAATGTGACTAAGCAGTTAAACATTTTTTCTTGAATGGGTGAGACGCAGCGACCCCCCCCAACACACGCACAAAGCTAATAGCAAATATCATAACAGTGCAATCAAAACATCTGATCTGATGTTTAAATGCTGAGATGCTGAGCAATTATGACTGGAAAATGCTAACCATTTTTGTTTTCATAATTAACTCAGGTTTCCATAAGCACAGAAACAGTTGTGTGTAGGGTGAAAACTGCACAGTGCTCTGTGTTTACATCTGAGGTCCTGCCGCACGAGGACATGTACAGTGCAGTGTGCTGTGTGCTCAGGACTAATACCATAGAAGACTGTGGCTCAGCATGGCAGAGGGAGGCCAGAAATCTCTCGGATTCATCACGGGTTTGATTTTGAGCTGAGTTTTGGCCATTATGGTTCAGAAACTTTTTTCTGATGCCAATTGTTTTTCAACATTGTCCATCAATTTCACAGCTCCGTTTGGGGTTGCGAACACAGTTTATAAAGTGGTCTTGTATATAACTATGGTTTCAGAGCTGTGGCTGCCACTGCGGCCCAGCATCACTAGAGAGGTTCACACTGATTTTAAAAATGCAAAGTTCAATCAGCAGTGACTCTTGAATGTCTGTTGTCTCAACTCCAGTTTATCCTTCAGAGTAAAGTCATAAGTTGTTAGGACTGCCTGAAGTTCCATCCTGGGAAATAAGCTCCCTTCGGCTTCGCCCCAAAGGTCCAGCATTTTTCTTCTCCCTACAGTGAGTTCCTGGGAAAACCGCAAATCCTGAAACTCAGTTGTTTCTAGTCTGACAGTCAAAGGGAGAGGCACAAACGTCTCTTAAGTATGTCTTTGTTCCAGCAAGGAAGTGCTCTGGTACTTCCTGACTGAGTGCCCTGGTACTTCCTGACATAGTGCTCTGGTACTTCCTGACTGAGTGCCCTGGTACTTCCTGACATAGTGCCCTGGTACTTCCTGACATAGTACTCTGGTACTTCCTGACAGAGTGCCCTGGTACTTCCTGACTGAGTGCTCTGGTACTTCCTGACTGAGTGCCCTGGTACTTCCTGACTGAGTGTTCTGCTATGCCTTTGGCCATCTTTGTGCCCTGGTGCCTCTTGCCTCACTGGAGACTGAAAGGTTCAATTTTTAGTTAGGATTTTAGGAGTTACACCTACTAAAAAACGCACATGGACATTCTTAAAGCTTGTGGGGGAAAAGTCTTTATCACTGTTTATCACTGTCAGGCAACTGCATGAGGAACTTGCTCAAATCATAAAGCCTTGATCCTCACAGTTCTTTGTTTTTTATGCATAAAGTCACATCCTGGTTGACATGCTTCAGTTAGCAAAAACAGCTAGCAAGAAGCAGAACTACAGAAGCTCAAAAGAAATACTAGTAGCCTGAAGGACTTTTCCTGATCCTGGAGTAGGGCTTAGATGGATTGTCTTTGTTCCCACTTTGGTCAGTGTGGGAGCTCCATTCAGAGTGTGAATGTCAGAATGGTGACTCTAACATGGTGTCAGGTGTGCTAAGGTCTGGGGGCCTGTTACATGAGTTGACATCTACAATGGAGAGACTATAATTTTTTTTTCCAACATTGTGATGGAGCAGTTTTAATGGAGATAGTTTAATGCTACTGAAGTAAATGAAGTCAACACAAAATGGAACATTGAATAGACAACCATTGTCTTCAAGGAGCTGCTCAGCTCTGTGCATTAGCACGGTCACTGACATCCTTTCACTTTCTGTCATACTGATGTCATAAGGTTTGCTTCCTGTTTCCACCCTCTAAACTGTGCAGTCCTTTCTTCAAAAGCACTACCAACTATCCAGATTCAGCACTTTCTTCCTATGAACATACACAGGAGTCAAATGTCTGCTCTCCCCATGATTCTCCAGATCTTGCTGCATCCTGCCATATCCCCATGTGAAACCAAGCCTAACTATGTAGCCTATTCATCTTGAAATACAACTATTGTGCAAATTGCATTATTTAGACTTTGTTTCTCATAAATTCTGCTTTCTTTTGCATGACAATGAGACTTGATAGTCTACTTATCAGACTGGTCTATTAACCTTTCAGAAAAATCATTCTACACTTCTAGGTTTTATCAGTCACTTTACTACTTACCCAGTGGGGTAAAATACTTTTAACCAAGAAGTAAATGTCTCATATATTCTAATCATTGGTTAATGCATTCTTTCAAATAAACAATTTTAAGAATAGTATTTTGTTTACAGTTGGTGCCATTTAGATATTCCAAATTACTTAAGTGCCTGACAAATGTAAAGATTTTTTTGTCTCACATCATCAAACATGTACGAGAAAGCTTAACGTTTAAGCCATTTAGCTCTCTATTTACAATTATCCTCATTGCTGACATCTCACAGAGTAAACATCCAGATGTGTCACTGAACATTTCACTTTTGAAGCAGATGTTTCAGTATCTACCACACATTTTACGAATGAAAAATAATTTTTGTAACATTCTTAATAGAGCAATATCTTTTACAGCCTTTAGATTCCAATTGTTCTTTGCTCAAGAGAAAATTCAATTTCCTTGAAGCTGACCTAAAAAAAAAAATAAATAAACGTATGGTTTCTATCTGTATCTTTTCATGCCCAATCAGAATAATCATTTTTTACTAACTGCTGTAATAGAAAACTTTCCTCTCTTATGTGTTACAGAGAAATTGACCAGGGAATTGGACTGTTACTTAAAAGCTTAGTCTGTATCATTGCATATCATATTTTCCTTCCATATTGAAGATCCCAATTTTCTGGGATCATAAGGCTATGTCAAAGAGGGAAGGAAGAGCTAGAACTGAACCTTACCTGTCAAGCAGGCTCTTAAGCTGGGATTCTTCTCCTTCTTCTATTACTATTATTCCTAGGTGTGGTCTTTTGATATTGTCCCAGATTGCTTGTTGGTGTTTTGTGTCAGGAATTTTTACATGTAACATGTAATTTAAAAAGCAAGAAATTAACCACAATAGTTCTAGCAATATATTAAAGAGTAGTGGTGAGAGGATACATCCCTGTAACACTCCAAAACTTTATTTTTATTTTTTTTTTGTTTTTTTTTCCGTTTATTTATTTATTAAAGATTTCTGTCTCTTTCCCGCCACCACCTCCCATTTCCTTCCCCCTCCCCCAATCAAGTTCCCCTCCCTTGTCAGCCCATAGAGCTGTCAGGGTCCCTGCCCTGTGGGAAGTCCAAGGACCACCTACCTCCATCCAGGTCTAGTAAGGTGAGCATCCAAACTGCCTAGGCTCCCACAAAGCCAATAAGTGCAGTAGGATCAAAAACCCATTGCCTTTGTTCTTGAGTTCGTGGTAGTCCTCATTGTCCACTATGTTCAGCGAGTCTGGTTTTATCCCAGGCTTTTTCAGACCCAGGCCAGCTGGCCTTGGTGAGTTCCCGATAGAACATCCCATTGTCTCAGTGTGTGGGTGCACCCCTCGCAGTCCTGAGTTCCATGCTCCTACTCTCTCTCCTTCTGCTCCTGATTTGGGTCTCATCTCCAAAATATATAAAGAACTCAAGAAACTAGACCGTAAAAATCTAATCAACCCAATTATAAAATAGGGCACTGAGCTGAACAGAGAATTCTCAACAGAAGAAGTTCAAATGGCCAAAAGACACTTAAGGTCATGCTGAACTTTCTTAGCAATCAGGGAAATGCAAATCAAGACAACTTTAAGATACCATCTTACACCTGTCAGAATGGCTAAAATAAAAAACGCCAATGATAGCCTTTGCTGGAGGGGTTGTGGAGAAAGGGGTACACTCATCCATTTCTGGTGGGAATGCAAACTTGTGCAACCACTTTGGAAAGCAGTGTGGCGGTATCTCAGGAAATTCGGGATCAACCTACCCCTGGACCCAGCAATACCACTCTTGGGAATATACCCAAGAGAGGCCTTATCATACAACAAAAGTATATGCTCTACTATGTTCATAGCAGCAATGTTTGTAATAGCCAGAACCTGGAAACAACCTAAATACCCTTCAATGGAAGAATGGATGAAGAAAGTATGGAATGTATACATATTAGAGTACTACTCAGCAGTAAAAAACAAGGACTTCTTGAATTTTGCATACAAATGGATGGAAATAGAAAACACTATCCTGAGTGAGGTAAGCCAGACCCAAAAAGAGGAACATGGGATGTACTCACTCATATTTGGTTTCTAGCCATAAACAAAGAACATTGAGCCTATAATTAGTGATCCTAGTGAAGCTAAATAAAGAGAACCCAAAGAAAAACATATAGGCATCCTCCTCAATATTAACCTTCATCAGGCTATGAAAGGAAACAGAGACAGAGACCCACTTTGGAGCACTGCATTCCTAAACTCTTAAATGCTTAGACTCATCACATAGTTCTCCACAGACTTTGACTAATGCAGTGGTATCTTTATATGCATTTTCTAGTATTCTTATGATTTTCTGTGGGTACCTGTAGAACCTCAATGTTTCCCAAAGTCCTTTCCTCCAAATGCTACCAAATGCCTTTCTGAAGTCAATGTAACAGACATTTAAGTCTTTTCCAAATTCTTCGTATTTTAATTCCAGTTGCCTCAAAGTGAAGATCTGATCAATTGTGTTCCCATTAGCTCTGAATCTGAACTGCTCCTCTGCTAGGATTTCATCTCTTCTGCACTTGATTTTTGCAGGATAATGGGGGAGAAAATGTTGCTGCTATGGTGCAACACACAAATGCCCTTATAATTTGAAGCAGCCCAGCTTGTTCTTTTTGTATATGGGAATTATGACTGAGTGCTTCCATTCTGTGGGAGTCACTTTGTATTCCTATATCCTTCTGAAGGGCCTGAGAAGTGCCTAGGCCCCTGAACCTATTGTAGCTGCCTCCAGCTTTTACTTGATGTCATCCACTCCTAGGCCCTTCCTGCATTTCGCTCTCTTGATAACTTCCTCTATCTTGCTCCTGTCAATATTTTTCTTGTGTTTTGCCTATGATACAACACTATTTGCTGAAAGTCCAAATGACCTGCAGGCCATAATAAACAAAGTGGTGGAAGTAAGTGAAAACCTTGTTATGAAAGTAAACATCGAGAAGACTGAGATACAACACATGGGAAGGGCACATAAGGATTTGTAATAAAGAATCAGGACCTCAAGCAAACAGTCAACTTTGTCTGTCTGGGAGGAAACCTCAGTTCCAAGTAGAGAACTATTTCAGACATCAAGAGGTAGATAGGGACAGTGAGGGTTGTATTTCAGGCTCTAGGAAAGGTTTGGTCAGCAATAGACATAACTACAGCAACAAAATTAGAAATATATAAACCATTTGTCTTGAGCTGCTTTCTTTACAACTCTGAAACCTGGACAATTAAACATTCCTCAGAACAACGACTGAATGTGTTCCAGATGGCATGTCTCAGGAGGATTCTAGGCATTACACGAAGAGATATGTACAATGATGACATTAAGAAACATCTTCATCTACAGAAGGAAGTAAACTACAGGATACAGCAATGGTGCTTGGGATACTTTGGCCATGTTATGAAAATAGATGATGGCAGATATCTGAAGACTACCACTACTTGGAGGAGTGAACAGGATAAGACAAAGAGGAAGGCCCCAGAAAACGCTGGATAGACAACATACAGAAAGACTGTGGGGCCTTAGGTATGACAATAACACACACATCTAGAACTACCCAGAATAGGAACACCTGGAGAACTTCCATAAACAGGCTGCCCATGCATGCTTAAGCATTGCCTTAGCATATATGAAGATAAATCATGAGAGATGCTGAAAAGAGACCACAGCTAGCCACAGTGATATGGATATGAATCCCCAGCCTAGTAGCTTCGACTGTGAGCAATAAACTGTGATGCCACCATTATTGATGCAGCCTACAGACATCTGAAAGAATAGCCCACAGATAGGCCTGTGGGCATGTCTATGTGGGGGTGGGGTGGTATGTTTTCTTGATTATTAATTGATGCTTGAGGTGCCAGTCCACTATGGGCAGCTCCATGCTTAGGCTGGTTGTCATGGGCTACAAAAGAAAGCTGGCTAAGCATAAGCCTGGGAGTGAGCCAGAGAGCAAGTCAATAAGCTTGCTTCATGAATTTTGCATTGAGTATCTGCTTAAGTTCTTGCCCTGACTTTCCTCAACAATGGACCCAGAAGTATGAGATGAAATAAATATTTCCTACTCCAAGATGCTGTTGTTCAAACTGTTTTGTCACAGAATGAAATTATAAAAATCACCTACTTCGCCGGGGCGGTGGTGGCACATGCCTTTAATCTTAGTATTTGGGAGGCAGAGGCAAGCAGATCTCTGTGACTTCAAGGCCAGCCTCGTCTACAAGAGCTAGTTCCAGGACAGGCACCAAAAACTACAGGGAAACCTGATGGAGGAAGGTCATTGGTTAATTAATAAAGAAACTGCTTGGCCTGATAGGTTAGAACATAGGTGGGTGGAGTAAACAGAACAGAATGCTGGGAGGAAGAGGAAGTGAGGTAAGATGCCTCAGGCAGACACCATGCCTCCCCTCTCCAGAGCAGACATGATGAAGCAAGCCACCAGGTCAGACAAGCTGAATCTTTCCCTGTAAAACTGGTGCTAAACAGATTACTAAATATGGGTTAGGCAAGATATGAGAAGAGGCTAGAGCTAATGGGCCAAGCAGTGTTTAAAAGAATACAGTTTGTGTGTTGTTATTTCGAGGCATAAGCTAGCCAGGCAGCCTGGAGCCGGGCAACAGGAACACAGCCCATAGCTCCCTCAATAGAAACCCTGTCTCAAAAAACCAAAAAAAAAAAAAAAATCACCTACTTCCCACAGTTATAATATATATTTGTTTAATAAATATCCATATATATCATAGCCTCTCAGTTCTATCATAAGTAAATTCAAAGAACATCAAAAGCATGTGGCTTCAGACTGTAAGTTCTTTGTTGCCAAATCTCCCAACTATTCTATTTATTTTTTTTGATCCAGAAATGAAAAACTTGTCCAGAAGACCAGGTAGGCCAGCTCCTCATTGACCTTTCCCACTCTCTCAGTTCCCTTAAGCAGACATCCCCTGCCCAGCCACAGGCCATGCATACCCAAAGACTAGATAGGCAGCCAACCTATGGAGCTTCCCCACTCTCTAGCTTCCAACAGACCCAATCCTCAGCTGTTTCTCCTACCTCTTATCATTGTGTCCTGCTGTGGAAATATATACCGTGGAAATGTGTTTCTCCCATTGTTAATAAAAAGCTGATTGGCTGGTAGTCAGGTAGGAAATATAGGTAGGATAACCAAACAAAGGATGGGGAAGAAGGAGGATAGAGTCAGAACAGTGACAAGGAAATACAGAGAGAAGCAAGATACACATGCTGTACTGAGGAAAGTTATCAAGCCACATGGCAAAGCATAAATAACAAATATGTGCTAACTTAAATGTAAGAATTAGCTAGTAATAAGCCTGAGCTATTGGCCAGTTACTTATAATTAAGATTAAGACTTAGAGTGATTAAATGGCAGTGGTTACCAGCACAGGAAAACTCCATTTACAGTGTTCCAGTATCCAACTCTGGCAGACACCCACTTTCTAACCACAGACCATGCAAGAAGACCAGGTATACCACTTGCCAATGGACCTCCTCCACTCTCTTGTGGCAATCCACACACTTCCTAGTGACCCTCTCTTTGTTACCATGCCTTAGCCCCCAACTCAGGTAGAGATTCTCTACTAGACCAGAGGTCATACCAGCAACCAGAACTCAAGTTAGGCTTCTGGCCTGCAGACCCTCTTTTACTTTCTCAGTGATCCCAAATACTTTTCCTAACCCCCTTCCTGTATTCCTCACCTGGCCCTGGCCTCCAACTTAGGTGGAGAATTCCTGCTAGATCAGAGGCTTTGAAGACCTGTTAGAACTCCAGCTATGCTACCCATCCACAAAACTCTTCCAATCACTTTGTATCTCCCCCATACTATTCAAAATTCCCCCTCCCCTCCTTGTTTCCATGTTCCATGCCCTGCTTAACACAAGACCACACTGAATACAAGAAGAACAGCCCCAACTTGTGTGGAGACCTTTGTTTAATCACACGACACTCTGGATGGAAGACCAGAGAGGAAACAGAAAGCAAGGAACAAAATGCCCATCCAACAAAAACAAGTCCAGAAATTAGTGCCTAGACCCTTAAACATTCACAAAATAGATGTCATAAGAATACAACCAACAATATCCACGGCAATATATCATCACCAGAGCCCAGCTATCTTACTACGCCAAGCCCTGAGTAGTCCAACACAGCCGAAGCACAAGAAAAATGACTAAAATAATGTTTATGAAGATGATAAGGATACTTAAATAGGAAGTAAATGAATCCCTGAAATCAAGGAAAAGTCAATCAATAAAATGAGAAATAAATAAATCCCTTTAAAAAACAAAGAAAAAAAACAAACTGAAAGAAATGAAAAGAAGAAATCTCTTTAAGACCTAAAATTGGAAAAAGAAGTAATAAAAAAAGCACAAAGTAGGAGAATTTTGGAAATTAAAAATTCTAGCTAATAAAACATCCCCATTGTCTCAGTTTGTGGTGCACCCCTCGCGGTCCTGAGTTCCTTGCTCGTGCTCTCTCTCCATCTGCTCCTGATTTGGACCTTGGGATTTCAGTCTGGTGCTCCAATGTGGGTCTCTGTCTCCTTTCATTGCCTGATGAAGGTTAATATTCAGGAGGGTGCCTATATGTTTTTCTTTGGGTTCACCTTCTTATTTAGCTTCTCTAGGATCACGAATTATAGGCTCAATGTCCTTTATTTATGGCCCGGGTCTGAAAAAACATGGGATAAAACCGGACTCACTGAACATAGAGGACAATGAGGACTACTGAGAACTCGAGAACAATGGTAATGGGTTTTTGATCCTACTGCACATACTGGCTTTGTGCGAGCCTAGGCAGTTTGGATGCTCACCTTACGAGACCTGGAAGAGGGTGAGTGGTCCTTGGACTTCCCACAGGACAGGGAACCCTGATTGCTCTTTGGGCTGATGAGGAAAGGGCACTTGATCGGGGGAGGGGGAGGGAAATGGGAGGCGGTGGTAGGGAGGAGGCAGAAATCTTTAATAAATATATAAATTAAAAAAAATAAAACAAAAAATAAAATAAAAATTCTAGCTAGGTGAACAAGAATTATAGAAGTAAGCTTCACCAACAGAAGACAAAAGATGGAAGAAAGACTCTCAGGTGTTAAAGATATAAGAAATATATACATAAAACAAAGAAAATGTTAAATTAAATGTTGTCCAGTTGCAAACTTCACATTTCATTCCTAGTCAAAAATTCCTAGATATCTATTGTATATAAACATGACATCCTCAAATGTTTACAAAGAACACATAGAAAAAATGGAAAAGTTTAAAATTCATACAAAGTGAGGTAAATAACAAGTCCCATCAAATGAAGAGATCATTGTGTATGCCGAATACTTTATAAAGTAATTTGAAAGATCAAACTGATACATTGAAAATGGGCATGTTGTCAAAGTTAGTAATAAAATAAAGCATAAGAAAAAGAAAAGAAAACAAAACCTCAGGTATAACTACAATTACAAATTCAGAATCTACATACAGAGAGGACTTCCTGCTCCTCCTAGCAGCCATACAATCCCTGCCATGGCGTACTGCGTCTCCCGGGACGTGGGGGCCACAGCAAAACCTTCCTTGCTTGAGTTGATTGGTCAGGTACTGTGTCATAGCAAAGTGACATGTAACAAATACATAAAATTTCCTCCCACAAATACCCCTATTGAGGGGCAGAGACTTGTAAAGATGACAGGTAGATTCATGGTTCATAAAAGGAATGAATCACTACTATGGCAGAGTCTATCTCCTGGGATGAGGTTATTTGTATCAGAAGCAGGACAGATCTAGTTTGGGTTCACCAGTGCCCTGTCTATACCCCAGTCTCTTATTGTTTATCTCATAGTAAGTGATACCATGGATGCCATACAGACAGAAGCTCAGGCCTTGTCCCCAGCTCTCTTCTCCAGCACACCAGAGCCATTCCACACAAAAGGAGCTCAGGCACCCCCAGGGAGCTTACATCCTACCTTATAGCCACACCTTCCCCATGCACCTCAGGATCAGGTGTTTTCATGGTTCAGTAAGAGACTAAATAGAACTAAATAAACATAAACTTGTCCTCTTTCCACTTTTAAAAGATTAAGTTATTGATAGATTGATTTAATGTATGTGTGTTCATATACACACAAGGACATGCCTAATTCCTCATGTGAAGATCAGAGAAAGCCTTCAGAAATTGGTTCTCTTCTTTTATCAATGTGTCCTGAGCTCAAACTTAGGTAATCAGGTTTGTGGAAGGTGTCTTCCACTGAGCCATCTCACCGGCTCCATACTTCCAATTTTATATAATAATTTGAAGAATCGTTTCAAATTGGGCTTACTAAAGAAGAAAAAACAAGCAAAACTATGTGTCATGTGTTCTTAGAATAGTTACTTAGAAATTTAATTTTTGAAAGTATATTGCCAACATGTGTGAGGATTATGGTTTATACATGTGTGTGTTATTGAAACATCTGATGTTGGCTGTGTGTCAGTATGTGTGATATTGAAGGATCATGGGCAAGTCAGTGAATATAGAACAAAGATGATATGCTGGCCATTGATGGACAGGATGGTATAAAGGCCGAAGAGCATAATAAACAGGGAAGTGGCTTCTAGAGGCTGGGTTTGCAGAGAAGAAAGAATACATTAACATTGCTATTTTACTGGATAGAGAACACTATGCAGAGAGTGGTTCATAAACTATAGCCAAGCCCTTTTTCTCACTCAAAAAATAAAGGTAACGACATATTTCCAGACAGGGCTCTTTGATTTTCATTAGAGATTTCAAAACTGTCTGGTATTTAAGCAGAACATTTCCTCGGATCAAGACAATTGTCAGCTCTTATTCAGGAAGTTAATTAAAAAATAAAATTGAGCTGTTTTCACAGTCTCCTTTTAATGGCATGCTATTGGTTAAATTAACTTAAATGCAGTTTTATGAATTATTTATATCTAGGCTTCTTTATGACTTTTAAAGTCAAAGCACATCAAAGGTCATTGTGGACATAACCTCAGCTAATATGACACAGTAGTTTGGTTTTAGTAGAATGGAGAGAAACCACAAACACAGTATTTGATAATGTCAGTGACAGTCTGTGTTTGTGTGTGTGTGAGTGTATGTGTGTGCATGTGTGTGTACATGTGCCCACAGAGGCCAGAAGAAGGAATCAAATCCCCTGAAATTGGAGTCATAGGTGGTTGTGAGACCTCCAATGTCAGCCATGTGAAGAGAACCCAAATTCTTAGTTCATGGTATGATTGGTAGAATTACAGTGATATGATCCTGTTGCAAAAAACAAGGGTCAAAACAGAATCAAGATTTAGTCATTCAATAAATATGACTTTTGTTTAACTTTACTTATTTCAATAATATTTGTAAATAGGAAAGTCTGATTAACCCATATGCATGAAAATCATTTAATTGTGAACTATAGCATATTATTTTCTTCCTGTTCCCATGACAGAACACCACTGTTAAAAGCAACCTGGGAAGGAGAGGGTTTCTTTACACAACCCAGTCCATCCTGAAGGAAGTGAAGGGTAGAAACATAAGCAGCAGTAGAGGCAGAACCACGGAGGAGCACTGCTGACTGGTTTGCTTCCCATAACATGACCATCTTGCTTTTTATACAAGACAAGACCACCTGCCAAGGAGTGGCGTCTCCCACAGTTGGCAGAGCCCTCCCATGTCAATCATCATTAATCAACAAAATGCCCCACAGACATGTCCACAGGCCAATCTGATGCAGGAAGTTCCTCAACTGAATTCTCTCTTCTTAGATGACTATAGTCTACGTTAAGAGGATAACAGCACACAATTGTATGAATCATAGATCCAGAAATATTGTTTAAAATTTCATTTTTATGGCTCAGTGAGCAATATATAGCACATGAATTCAGATCCTCAGAAACCAGAACCCAACTAAAGCCAGACTTAGAATCAGGAGTCCCTACAGTGACCTAAGGAATGGAGAGAGGAGAATATTTAGCCTGATGTATATATTGATGGCCAACCAAAATGAGACCCTGTCTCAAGCCAGGTGGAAAGTGAAGACCACACCAAAGGTTGTTGTCTGACCCCTATACATGTGCCATGCATGTGAGTGCCCACATTCACATATACCAACATGAACACGCACATACACATACGATTTTTAAAAATGCCTCTTTGGATGAGCTTTTCCTTTTTTGGATGCATCTGCAGATAACAGGGAAAAAATCCAACTTTCATCAGTATTGAAAAATCTACGGGCTACTGAATATACTGCTTTCTCACTCCATTGATTTAGAGTGCCACACTTCTGTGTTTGCTCAGTGAAAACAGACACATGTCTGGCAACTGTTCACTGAGGACTGGATTTATTGGTGAGAATTGCAGTTATGCAGACAAGAAAAGGAAAACTGTATCCTAAACAGCCTTGTTTACGTCAATCTGTCTCCATGGGGTGGAGAACTTCCTGATGGTGCACAGATTGAAGCTGATATGCTCATGATTCATTGTTTGGAAATTAATTAACTGTGACTCCAAACAAATGTGTCTGTACATTGTTGAAAGCGACAGTAGATACTTCTAGGATCACTTACAGGCCCTGACTCCATCAACCATGCCTAGCATGGACCCATCTGTTGGAATTCCTGCTGAATTGGTCAGGTTTCTGTTGTTGCAGCAAATACCTAAGATTCAGTAACTTGAAAAACTTAGGAGAGAGACAAGGTTTGCCAGGTCCAGAATACCAAGACTTCAACTTACAAAGGATTGACCTGTGCAAAGTACTGAGACTTCAGCTTGTGATACATTGGCCCAGTTGTTTGGAGCCTGTGATGGAGCCTCATTTAGGGAGTTTATCATGGTGAAGCTTACTCTATCTCAGAGGTGGTAGGAAAACAGAAGAGAACAGGGTAAAACAGTCAGTCCCCTTTGAGAACATACCACTCACTACCAGATAATATCCTGTCAAGTGCTGCCTCTTAAAGTTTTCAGTACAGCCCTATACCACAATGAGAATCAAGCCTTTAACACAGGGGTTCTTATATAGTATTTAAGATCTGAACTGTAGCATCCACTAAGTTTCAGTAATAATTTAGTTAAGTTAAATCTTAGGTTCACCAAATTAGTGTCTAGGCTGCCCATGATTTGGAAATTGATGTAGGAGGTCCTTCTGTATTTGTGTTGCTTTCACTGGTTGAAAAAAGAAACTGCCTTGTCCTTCTGATAGAGCAGCACTTAGATAGGCAGAGTAGACAGAACGGAATTCTGGGGAAAAGGGCAGTGTGGCAGACTCCATGAACCTCTGGCCTGAGATGGGCATAAGTTAGAATCTTGCTGGTAAGCCACAGTCACATGGTGATACACAGATTTAATAGAAATGGGTTAATCAAGAGGCTAGAGCTAATGGGCCAGGCAGTAATTTAATTAATACAATTACTGTGCGGTTATTTCAGGGGTTAAGATAGCCAGGCGGCAGGATGCAGCCCACTCCTCCTTCTATAGAGTGGTGCCCAACATGGTAGACTAACTCCATATAAAAACCTGAGAGGGCTTAGAGAGAGAGAGAGAGAGAGAGAGAGAGAGAGAGAGAGAGAGAGACAGGGTTTAACACAGTTTTTTGCTGTTTGCTGAAGGCGTGATGCATAGAGAATTTCATGATACAGAAGCTGTACCAAAAAAAAAAAGCCATGCCATTTTAAAATGCAACTTCCTGGGCTGTGCTGCCAGTGTGAACTCTGGCTATAAAGCATTTCAATGATAGTTGTGGGACCCGGGTGTTTCTGTGCCCACTAGGGTTGGAAGAAACTGGCTGAGACCATGCCTAAGACTCAGCACTCCCTGCCTGGGCAGGCAGCAAGATCAAGTCTACTAGGTGAGCATCCAAACTGCCTAGGCTCCCCCAAAGCCAATATGTGCAGTAGGATCAAAAACACACTGCCAATGTTCTTGAGTTCTAAGTAGGCCTCATTGTCCGCTATGTTCAGCCAGTCCGGTTTTATCCCATGCATTTTCAGACCCGGGCCAGCTGGCCTTGGTGAGTTCCCAATAGAACATCCACATTATCCCACAGGTCAGGGAACCCTGATTGCTCTTCGAGCTGATGAGGGAGGGGGACTTGATCGGAAGAGGGGGAGGGAAATGGGAAGCGGTGGCGGGGAGGAGGCAGAAATCCTTAATAAAAAAATAAATTAAAAAAAAGTCTACTAGGCATGTACAAGCAGCAGAGCATAGCGGATTTTTGCCTCCATACAGAGAGATGTTTCCAGGCTGTGCAGTACTCCGCATAGTAGATTTGGCTATAACTCAAATAAAAAGAGTTTATATGCTGCACACTCATTCTCAGAGTTAAAGTTCTGAGTGTGGCTCCTACCTGGAAGTTTCAGAGCTAGCAGAAATGGTACATCCACCATTTTGAAATTGGAAAGAAGCATAGCCAACATCCAGGGTAGCTATCAAGCTGCTTAGCATTTTTAAATCTCTTGAAGACAGTAGAGAATTATAGACAATGCAATAGGACAGATTCAGACATAAAAAAAAACCTCTAAAGGGGTCAAAGTGTTGAATAAATACACAGAGGCTTGCAAGATAAAAGATAAAGAGCATAAAGACTCATAAAATAAAGTTAATACTTTTAAAAAAGGATAAAGTCTTTAAAGAGACAGGGTAAAGATAGTCACAGATAAAAAACAAGCCAAATAAAATGGAAAATTCGGAGTCTGGATTTTGTACATTGTGTTTTCTTTAAATTTTTTGACTGTTAAGGAGCTAAATACAGAGAGACATTTCATTGAATGGGCTGCCAAGCTAAACCAGCATCTATATTATAAAGATATCTTGACTTTAAAATTTGGGTCTAAGGATATGATGCTTTGGAAAAAAGATTCTTCTTTTGTTTTCACAGATGAGACCCCTGGGGATTACTTCTAGACCAGTATTGTATGATAGACCATGCCCTCCTGAAAGGTTGCTGTGAACACCCTCAAAAAATTACTTTGCTCAACTGGTGACTGAGATGAACCCCACACACAGGATATACCATGAAGGACCTGATTAATAGCATCCCCATACAGCAGGAAGCAGTTTGGAGAGAAAAAACTGTGCCCATATTCCCAAATATTGTTTGTAAATGTTCTTTTACATTTAAAGAGGGATATGATATAGATATGAATAATTTGCATTGGTATGGATTTTGCTTTATTGATATAAATTTAAGGTCAATCTTATTATATGTATACTTCTGCTCTTGATTAAGGTATTGTAATTGTGTAGTTCACTTAAAAACATAATGTATAATTAGGAAATATAGGTTGTTAATGGTCTCTGTCTCTATCTCCATCCATCACCAGATGAAGGTTCTATGGTGATATACAAGATATTCGGCAGTATTGCTATAGGATAGGGTCATTTCAGGTTCCCTATCCTCAGCTGCCCCAGGAACTAACTGGGGACATCGCCTTGGGCTCCTGGGAGCCACTCTAGGTTCAAGTCTCTTGACAACCCTAAGGTGGCTCCCTTAACTAAGATTTGTGCTTCCCTGCTCCCCTATCAAACCTTCCTTTATCCCAATCATCCTGTTTTTCAAAGTTTCCCCCATCCTCCCTTCTCACTTTTCTCTCCCCATCCCCTTTTACCCCCATCCCACCCCACCCCCAGGATCCCAATTTTTTTCCCTGGCAATTTTGTCTACTTCCCATAGCCAGGAGCATAACTATATGTTGTTCTTTGGGTTCACCTTCTTATTTAGCTTCTTATTATTAGTTATCCTAATAACCAATTAGAGACTCTGTGACCTTTATTTATGGCTAGAAACCAATTATGAGTGAGTACATCCCATGTTCATCTTTTTGGGTCTGGGTTACCTCACTCAGGATAGTGTTTTCTATTTCCATCCATTTGCATGCAAAATTCAAGATGTCATTGTTTTTTACCGCTGAGCTTCTATTTCCTCACGACTTATAGGTCTATTTAAATTGTTTACCTGGTCTTGATTTAATTGTGGTATATGGTATTTATCTAAAAACAAGTCCATTTCTTTCACATTTTCCAACTTTGTGGCTTATCGGCCTTTGTAGTAAGACCTAATGATTCTCTGAATTTCCTTAGTGTCTGTTGTTATGTCCCCCTTTTCATTTCTGATCTTGTTAATTTGCACGTTCTCTCTCTGCCTTTTGATTAGTTTGGATAGGGGGTTGGCAATCTTGTTGATTTTCTCAAAAAACCAGCTCCTTGTTTCATTGATTCTTTGGGGTGTTTTCTGTGGTTCTTTCTATTTTGTTGATTTCAGTCCTCAGTTTGATTATTTCCAGTCTTCTACTCCACCTTGGTGTGTTTGCTTCTTCTTTTTTCTAGAGATTTCAGCTGTGCTGTTAAGTCTCTAATGTAAGATTTCTCTGTTTTTTTTTTTTTTTTTTTTTTTTTTTTTTTTTTTTAATGTGGGCACTTAGTGCTATGAACTTTCCTCTTAGCACCGCTTTCATAGTGTCCCATAGGTTTGGGTATGCTGTGTCTTTATTTGTGTTGAATTCAAGGAAGACTTTAATTTCTTTCTTTATTTCGTCCCTGACCCAGGGGTGGTTCAGTAGCTGACTGTTCAGTTTTCATGAGTTTGTAGGCTTTCTGGGGGTAGATTTGTTGTTAAATTCTAACTTTATTCCATGGTGATCCCATAAGACACATGTGGTTACTAAAATTTTTTTTGTATCTGTGAAAGTTTGCTTTGTTATCAACTATGTGATCAATTTTCAAGAAGGTTCCATGAGATGCTGAGAAGAAGGTATATTCTTTCCTATTTTGGGTGGAATGTTCTATAGATGTCTGTTAAGTCCATTTGATTCATTACTTCCATTAGTTCTCTTATTTCTCTGTTAGGTTTCTGTCTGGTTGACCTGTCCATTGGTGAGATAGAAGTATCGAAGTCTTCTACTATTAGAATGTGGGTTTTGATGTGTGCTATGAGTTCTAGTAATGTTTCTTTTTCATATGTGGGTGCTTTTATATTAACTGCATAGATATTTAGGATTGAGAGTTCATCCTGATGAATTGTTCCTTTTATGAGTATAAAGTTTCCATCTCCATCTCTTCTGATTGATTTTAGTTTGAAGTCAATTTTCTTAGATATTAGAATAGTCACATCCACTTGTTTCTTATGTCCTTTTGACTGATAAACCTTTTTCCAACCCTTTACTCTGAGTAAATGTCTGTCTTTGTGGTTGAGGTGTGTTTCCTGTAAGCAGCAGAATGCTGGATCCTGCTTTCGCATCCAATCTCTTAACCTGTGACTATTTATTTATTTATTTATTTATTTATTTATTTATTTATTAAAGATTTCTGTCTCTTCCCAGCCACCACCTCCCATATCCCTCCCCCTCCCCCAATCAACTCCCCCTCTCTCATGCGCCTGAAGAGCAGACTGGGTTCCCTATAGGTGAATTGAGACCCTTGATATTAAGTGATATTAATGACCAGTGGTTGTTAACTCTGGTTATTATTTTTTTTTTTTTGGTGGTAGAGGTTGTGTGTTCCCCTTCTTTGTGTTGTGCTTGTGGAAGATTATTAGATGTCTAAGTTACTGTGGGTGTTGTTGGGTTCCTTGGGTTGATTTTTCTTCTATTTATTTTTGTAAGGCTGGGTTTGTGGTGACATATTGTTTAAATTTGTTTTTATCCTGGAATACCTTGTTTTTTTCATCGATAGTGAAAGAATGCTTGGCTGGATATAGTAGTCTGGGCTCGCATCCATGGCCTCTTAGTTTCTGCAGCACATCTATCCAAGACCTTCTGGCTTTCATGGTTTCTATAGAGAAGTCAGGTGTAAATCTGATAAGTTTACCTTTATATGTTACTTGATCTTTTTCCTTTGTCACTCTTAATATTCTTTCTTTATTCTGTATATTTTGTGATTTGATTATTATATTTTCAGTGTTCTGTATGCTTCTTGTATTTCATAGGGATAGCCTTCTTTAGGTTGGAAATGTTTTCTTCTATAACTTTGTTGAATATATTTTCTGGGCCTTTGAGCTGTAATTCTTCTCCTTTTTCTACCCTTATTATTCTTAGATTTGGTTCTTTTCATGGTGTTCCAGATTTCCTGGATGGTTGTGTTAAAACATTTTTGGATTTGTTGTTTTCTTTGATCAATGAGTTTATTTCCTCTATAGCATTTTCAGCATGTAAGATATTTTCTTCTATCTCGTACATTCTGTTGGTTAAACTTGTCTCTGTAGTCCCTGTTTGTTTACCCAGATTTTCCATATCCAGCCAACCCTCAGTTTGTATTTTCTTCATTACTTCCATTTCAGTTTTCAAGCCTTGAACTGTTTCCATCACCTGTTTGATTGCTTTTTCTTGGTTTCCTAAGGTATCTTCGAGGGATTTATTCATTTCTTCAAACTTTTTGTTATTCTTCCCATCCATTTCTTTAAGGGAGTTTTTCACAACCTGTTTAAGGGACTCTATCACTTTCATAATGTTACATTTAAAGTCTATTTCTTCTACTTCTTCTGGATAAGGGTGTTCAAGTCTTCCTGTTGTTGGATTCCGGTGTTATCATGTTTTTCAGATGTTTGAAAAATTCTTGCATTGGTGCCTGCCCATCTCTTCCTTCAAATGCAGCCTTGAGAGTATTGGCGTCCTGGTGCAATCTATGCTGTAACTGACTCTCTGGGTGGATCTCCTCAGTGCAGGAGCAGAAACTGTTCCTTGGCCAAGAATCTCACAGACAGCTTTTCTGCCTCCCCTCTCTCTTTGAGGCACTGGGGCCGAATCCTGAGGGCAACCTAGAGGGTGGGAGCTCCTTTGTTTCAATAGCCTGCCTGCAGCAAGCAAGGTAGGCGCTTTGTTTATGAGCTACCCAATCAGCACGGAGATCTGATCTCGGCACCACGAGAGACATCACTTGAGCACCAGGAGAGCCATCACTGGGGAGTGCCACCACTGGGAAGGTACATCAGTAGGCAAGGAGACCTGACCCTGTAAAAGAAGATTCATAGGGAAGCATTCAGAGGAAGAGATGGGCAGGGGCCAATGCAAGAATTCACCCAACAATCTGAAAAACAACATGAAACCCCCAGAACCCAACGACCTCACAACAGGAGGACAGGAACACCTTAATCAAGAAGAAGTAGAAAAAATGGACTTTATGAAAGTGATTGATGCCCTTAAACAGCATGTAAAAAATGCCCTTATAGAAATGGATGAGAAGTATAACAGAAAGTTTGAAGAATTGAATGAATCAGTCAATGATACCAAAGGAAACAAAGAAAAAACAATCAAACAGATAATGGAAACAGTTTGTTATTTCACAGATGATATGATAGTGTACATAAACGACCCCCAAAACTCCACCAAAGAACTTTTACAGCTGATAAACACCATTAGTAATGTGGCAGGATACAAGATCAACTCCAAAAAATCAGTTGCCCTCTAATACACAAAGGATATGGAAGCAGAGAGGGAAATCAGAGAAGTTTCACCTTTCACGATAGCCACAAAGAGCATAAAATATCTTGGGGTAACTCTAACCAAGGAAGTAAAGGATCTATTTGACAAGAACTTTAAGGCATTGAAGAAAGAAATTGAAGAGGATACCAGAAAATGGATGAACCTCCCTTGCTCTTGGATTGGGAGGATCAACATATTAAAAATGGCAATTCTACCAAAGGCAATTTATAGATTCAATGCAATCCCCATCACGGTCCCATCAAAATTCTTCACAGATCTTGAGAGGACAATAATCAACTTTATATGGAAAAACAAAAAACCCAGGATAGCCAAAACAGTCTTATACAATAAAGGATCTTCTGGAGGCATTACCATCCCTGACTTCAAACTCTATTACAGAGCTACAGTAATGAAAACAGTGTGGTACTGGCATAAAAAAGAGAAGTCGACCAATGGAATCATATAGAATACCCGGATTTTAACCCACACACCTATGAACACCTCATTTTTGATAAAGGAGCTAAAAGTATACAATGGAAGAAAGAAAGCATCTTCAACAAATGGTGCTGGCACAACTGGATGTCAACCTGTAGAAGAATGAAAATAGACCCATATCTATCACCATGCACAAAACTCAAGTCCAAATGGATCACAGGCCTCAATGTCAGTCTGAACACACTGAACCTGATAGAAGAGAAAGTGGGAAATACCCTACAACAGATGGGCACAGGAGATTGCTTCCTATGTATAACCCCAGCAGCATAGACATTAAGGGCAGCATTGAATAAATGGGACCTACTAAAACTGAGAAGCTTCTGTAAAGCAAAGGACACTGTCACTAAGGCAAAAAGGCAACCTACTGATTGGAAGAATATCTTCACCAACCCCGCAACAGACAAAGGTCTGATCTTTAAAATATATAGAGAACTCAAGAAACTAGACTTTAAAGTGCTAATTAACCCAATTAAAAAATGGGGCACTGAACTGAACAGAGAATTCTCAACAGAAGAAGTTCAAATGGCCAAAAGACACTTAAGGTCATGCTCAACCTCCTTAGCAATCAGGGAAATGCAAATCAAAACAACCTTGAGATATCATCTTACACCTGTCAGAATGGCTAAAATCAAAAACACCAATGGTAGCCTATGCTGGAGAGGTTGTGGAGGAAGGGGTACACTCATCCATTGCTGGTGGGAATGCAATCTTGTGCAACCACTTTGGAAATCAGTGTGGCAGTTTCTCAGGAAATTCAGGATCAACCTACCCCTGGACCCAGCAATACCACTCTTGGGAATATACCCAAGAGATTACCTATCATATGACAAAAGCATTTGTTCAACTATGTTCATAGCAGCATTATTTGTAATAGCCAGAACCTGGAAACAACCTAGATGTCCTTCAATGGAAGAATGGATGAAGAAATTGTGGAATATATACACATTAGAGTAAATAAAGGACATTGAGCCTATAATTCTTGATCCTAAAGAAAGAAGCTAAATAAGAAGGTGAACCCAAAGAAAAACATACAGTTATCCTCCTGGATATTGGAAGTAGACAAGATTGTTGGGCAAAAATTGGGAACTTGGGGGTGGGGTGGAAGGGGGTAAGGGGAAATGGGGAGAGAAATGTGAGACGGGGAGTGTGGGGAGAGCTTGGGGGAAATGGGATGTTTGGGATAAAAAAAAAAGGGTGGATATGGGAGCAGGGAAGTATATATCTTAATTAAAAGAACCATTTTAGGGTTGGCAAGAGACTTGACTCTAGAGGGGTTCCAAGGTGTCCAGGGAGATGCCCCCAGCTAGTTTCTTGGGCTCCTGAGGAGAAGGAACCTGAAATGGCCCTTATTCTATAACCATACTAATGAACATCTTGCAAATCACCATAGAACCTTCATCTGGCAATGAATGGAGATAGAGACAGAGACCCACAATGTAGCACCAGACTGAGCTCCCAAGCTCCAAATGAGGAGCAGAAGGAGGCTGAACATGAGCATGGAAGTCAGGACCGCAAGGGGTGCACCCACCCACTGAGACAGTGGAGCTGATCTATTGGGAGCTCACCAAATCCAGCTGAACTGGAACTGAACAAGCATGGGATAAAACTGGACTCTCTGAACATGATGGACAATGAGGGCTGATGAGAAGCCAAGGACAGTGGCACTGGGTTTTGATACTAATGCATGTAATGGCTTTGTTGGAGCCTAGCCAGTTTGGATGCTCACCTTCCTAGACCTGGATCGAGGGAGGAGGACTTCGAACAGGACAGGGAACTCTGACTGCTCTTTGGACTGGAGAGGGGGAGGGGGGAGGATGGGATTAGGGGGAGGAAAATAGGAAGCAGGGATGAGGCAGAAATTTTTTTTCAATAAAAAAATTTAAAAAAAAAAAACAACTTCCAACCAAAAAAAGCCCAGGACCGAATGGTTTGAATGCAGAGTTTTGTCAGAAAATCCAAGAAGAGCTTAAACCTATACTTCTTAAGGTGTTTCATATAATAGAAAAAGAAGAGTCATTGCCAAACTCTTTTTATGAAGCTACAGATACCCTGATACCAAAACCACACAAAGACTCAACCAAGACAGAGAATTACAGACCAATTTCACTCTTGAACATTGATGCAAAAATTCTCAATAAATTACTGGCAAACCAAATCCAAGAACACCTCAAAAAATAATCCATTATTATCAAGTAGGCTTCATTCCAGAGATGCAGGGCTGGTTCAACATATGAAAATCTATCAATGTAATTCATCATATAAATAAACTGATCAAAAAAAACATATGATCATTTCATTAGATGATGAAAAAGCATTTGACAAAATTCAACACCCCTTTATGATAAAGATCTTGGAGAGGTTAGGGATACAAAGATCATATCTAAATATAATAAAAGCAATATACAGCAAACCAACAGCTAATATCAAATTAAATGGAGAGAAACTCAAAGCCATTCCACCAAAATCAGGAACAAAACAAAGCTGTCCACTCTTACCATATCTCTTTAACATACTGCTTGAAGTTCTAGCAATAGCAATAAGATGACATAAGGAGATCAAGGGGATTCGAATCAGAAAGGAAGAAGTCAAACTTTTGTTATTTGCAGATGATATGATTTTGTACATCAGTGACCCCAAAAATTCTTCCAAAGAACTCCTACAGCTGATAAATACCTTCAGTGATATGACAGGATACAAGATCAAAAAAAAAAATCAGTGGCCTTTCTGTACACAAAGGATAGAGAAGCAGAGAGAGAAACCAGAATAACTTCACCTTTCACTATAGCTACAAATAGCATAAATTATCTTGGGGTTACACTAACAAAGGAAGTGAAAGAACTATTTGACACTAACTTTAAGGCTTTGATGAAAGAAATTGAGTGTTCATAGAAGCATTATTTGTAATAGTCAGGACCTGGAAACAACCTAGATGCTCCTCAATGGAAGAATGGATAAAGAAAGTATGGAATTAGTAGTACACATTAAAGTACTACTAAGTGGTAAAAAAACAATGACATTTTGAATTTCGCATGCAAACGGATGGAAATAGAAAAACTATCCTGAGTGAGATAACCCAGACCCAAAAAGATGAATATGGTATGTACTCACTCATTAGTAGACTCTAACCATAAACAAAGCACATTAAGCCTAGAGAAGCCAAATAACAAGGTGAACCCAAAGAAAAACATATATAGATCCTTCTGGAAATTGGAAGGAAACAAGATGGCTGGGAAAAAGTTGGGAGCATGTTGGTGTGGGAAGGGGTGGGGTGTGGAAGGGGAGGGTGAGAGAGAAGGGAGAAAGGAAAGACTGGAGCGAGCTTGAGGAAGTGGGAGGGTGGAGATGGAGGAAGGGCGGATATAGGAGCAGGAAAGAAGATATCTACATTGAGGGAGCCATTTTAGGGTTGACAGGAGACTTGGTTCTTGAGGGGATACCAGGTGTCCAAGGGGATGTCCCCAGCTAGGTCTTTGGGCAGCAGTGCAGAAGGTGCCTGAACTGGCCTTGCCCCACTATCACACTGATGTTTATTTTGAATATCATCATAGAATCTTCATCTGGCTATGGATGGAGATAGAGACAGAGACCCTCATCAGAGCAATGGACTGAGCTCCCAAGGTCCAGTTGAAGAGCAGAAGGAGGGAGAGGATAAGCAAAGAAGTCTGGAGTGCGAGGAGCTGGTCCCCCCACTGAGACAATGTGCCTGTTCTAATGGGACCTCACCAAATCAAGCTGGACCAGGACTGAATGAGCATGCGATCAAACCAAACTCTCTGAATGTGTCTGACAATGGGGGGTGACTGAAAAGCCAATGATAATGGCACTGGGATTTGTCTCTACTTCATGTACTGGCTTTTGGGGATTCTAGTCTGTTTGATGCTCACCTTTCTAGGCCTGGATGGAGGGGGGAGGGCCTTGGACTTCCTACAGGGCAGGATTCCCTGTTCTCTCTTAAGGAGGGAGGGGGAAGGAGGAGGATGAGTGGATGAGTGGAGGGGAATGGGAGGAGGGGAGGAAGTGTAAATTTTTGAATGGAAAAAAGAAAACAAAAAAGAAAACAAAATTCCTGCTTCATGGAAAAGTCTGATGGATACTATGGGCCTGTAGGCTGAACATGGATGCCCCAACGGTACAGAAGAACTTTGGGTGACTGTACAGGCATCAAGATGTCTCTGTCATTTCTAGTGTTTTGGAAGCTTCTTATTTCTTGTTTACTTAGGTAATATTATATCCTTGTGGAGTCTTTGATAGAGTTGAAGAATAGATAGATAGTTATAGTTTTCCTTTGTTATGATAAAAGATAAAATAGATATAAATATTGTATTTTTAATTCTTGCTTGATAACTGTTTTGTTATATGTAATTTTACTATGTTAAAGCCGTCTTTTTTGTTTAAACAGAAAAGGGGAAATGGTATAGGAGGTCCTTCTGTATTTGTGTTGCTTTCATTGCTTGAAAAAAGAAACTGTCTTGGCTTTTGATAGGGCATCACTTAGATAGGCAGAGTAAACAGAACAGAATTCTGGGAAGAAGGGCAGTGTGACAGATGCCATGAATCTCTGGCCTGAGATGGAAATAGGTTAGAATCTTGTCGGTAAACCACAGTCACATGGTGATACACAGATTTAATAGAAATGAGTTAGTCAAGATGTGAGAGTTAGCCAATAAGAGGCTAGAGCTAATGGGCCAGGCAATAATTTAATTAATGCAATTTCTGTGTGGTTATTTCAGGGGTAAAGCTAGCCAAGCAGCAGAATGCAGTCTGCTCCTCCTTCGACAGGAAATAAACATGGAGTTGGGTACCTGACTCTGTGGGTGAAGAGCTTGCCAGGCAAGCATGAGAACTAAGTTTGATCCCAGCACACACATAAAACATTTCATGTGGTGAGACCCATCCTTACGGCCATGGCTGTGAAGGCAGAGGCAAAAAAATCACCGCTATCACCAGTCAGTCAGTCTGGTCTTATAGGTGAGTTCCTCTCTCTAAAAGTGAGGTGGAGAGTCATTGAGGAAGACTCCTGACATCAAACTTAAGCCTCCACAGGCATGCACACATATCCAGAAACATACACACTCACACTTACACACACACACACTTGCATGTGCTTTTCCAAAATCACGTTAATGTGAGTACCATTGCTCATATGGATGGGAGTAAGTTACCACATACTTTCTGATTCTAATTCTAACTGCATGTTTGTCTTGCTTCATTCTAAATGTAATTTGTGGCAGCCCTAAAGAATCATTGGAAAAATTTCATATATATATATATATATATATATATATATATATATATATGAAGTCAAGAGCATTGTTCAGAGCCTTCTAGAGTATGATACAAAAAGATAAATGAAAAGTCTGAACTAATCTTTAAATATGGTCTACATTTAATTACCGTTAAAATCAAAATTAGCTTTGACATATATGTCAGGCCATGTTTGTCATGTTTGTGTTTAAACTCTATCATGTTTGTATGAAAAATGCAAATATGATCCAAAAAGCAGCAAAGCAGAGACTTAAAAATGTCCAAAACACTCTTGAAAAATCATGAAGAAGTAGGACTTAATCTGTGGTTATCAAGAATTAAGCCAGTGTCTTTGTTCGCCTGTTCCTCTTATGAAATTCCCTGCCAAAAGCAACTAAAGAG
Organism: Microtus oregoni; assembly: GCF_018167655.1. Classification (NCBI taxonomy): domain Eukaryota; kingdom Metazoa; phylum Chordata; class Mammalia; order Rodentia; family Cricetidae; genus Microtus; species Microtus oregoni. The sequence goes on from NW_024543062.1 coordinate 47,326,232, forward strand.
AGAAGTTTATTGTGACTTCCTTCCAGGCACAGCATATCAGCCAGGAAGTCAAGGCAGTGGGACCTTGAAGGACTGATCATGTTCCCAGGTAAGAAGCAGGAACAGTGAGTACAAGGTACTGCTCAGCTCCATCCCTCCACTACCCTAACCCTCGATCCCAGCAAGGGTTAGTGTCACGCACACACAACTGTATCTTTCTACTTTAATTGTTGGAATCAAAAGACTCCCTCACAGGCATGTCCACGGGACCATCTCCCAGGTGATACCAAAATCAAGCATCCCTCTTTGAAGTTTTCTGAATTATTTGGCAGTAAATGGATGATGTCTCTTTATGACAGAACACTAAATGGGAGATATTGACCTAAGGAAAGTGTGGGTAAATGAAGTGTCAGATAACAGCACCTATCAACATTAGTACCTATATAGTAGTGTTCTATAACCATGTAATCAATTATCGGAAAGCCTCTGTAAAGGGATCGATAATAAACCCTTTAGGCTTACTGTCACAAGTCAACTTGTGCTTGACTTAGGACAAGTCTCTGTCACAAGTCAACTCTGCAAGTTTAAAGCAGCTATGAGCAATTTGTAAATCTTAGGGAACAGAAGACCATAAGAGATAGTTAATATTTTGCCAACATAGTACTGATGTGAATCTCTGACGTGAGCCAAGATGGCAAAAAATGGCTACAAAAGAACTATAAGGAAGCAGAAAATTGCTGATACCCGACATTCAGGAACCTGCAACATAAGCAGTGATGGATTGTGCTGTATGTGTTCCTGACAGACTGCCATTTCTGTGTGAGTTCCTTATAAGCATGCCTGTGGGGTCAGAAGCCTTTAGCCTTAATCTTTGGTTTCACAAGTCTGTGTGTTTGCCTCTATTCATACAACTGTGCACCTACCTCTGTGTGACTGTACAGCCACCAGCACACGTATCTATTATGATCTATATGTGGCCCAGGTGTGTCAGCTAGTGCCTGGATCCTGAAAACATTTACCTGCCAGAAGTCTGTGTGATAGCCTAAACCTGAAGCCAATAGAATAGTTTTTCCTCAGTAACTCCTCACTTTATCTTTTGTGCCTAGGTATTCCAAGATCTTCCTACTTTCCTCATATAAGTTATTAACCATAGCTGTTTTACACTGAAACTTTTCTTCTTCTTCTTCTTCTGTAGACAGGATTTCCTTATGTACCCTAGATTTGCTTCAACTCAAATGTAGCCAAAGATGACCTCCATGTTGGGTTCCTCCCATCTCATCTGCTTGAGACCTAAGATAGCAGACCATTACAACTGGCTATTTCAGTAAAATTTTATTTACAAAAACAGGTAGTGAACTAGACAATTCTTCATTCTTTGTTTACCAGCTCCCAGCATAATGTAATATTTATTTAAAGTAAGTGAATCAAACTTGAAAATTGCTACAGTTAAAATGAGAAGGGGCATGAAAAAAGACATTGACCATGTTTATTTTTTTGGTTGGTTGTATTGGGGCTTGAACGCTAGGTTATGAATAGTAGGAGGGATTATTTAGATTAAGTAGGAAGAAAAGGCTTTCTTTAAATTAAATAAGTGGTAACTTCTTTAAATGTAAGAAGATAAGCACTCAAATAGAGTTATAAAGAGTTCTAAAGACTGGGGATATAGCCCAGTTGGCAGAGCTCATGGCTAGCATGAACAAAATCCTAAGTTTAATGACCAGCACAGTGTAAATGAGTGTGGTGGCTCACGCCTATTATCCAAGAGCTCCAGAGGTAGAGGCAGGAGGATTAGGAGTTCAAAGTTATCATCTAGTACAAAATAAGTTCTGGGAAATTCTGTGCTACATGAGACCATGCCCAAGAAAAATCATTGCATCTAAAATTCTCAGAACTACCATATGTAAATAAATTTTTTGAATACAGGGCACAATACTATCCAAAACCCTATGAAGAAAAGAAATATTTGAAAGAGCTGAAAAAGTATGCAATATATATTTTGACGTGTTTAATAAGAATTATAAATGATAAAGAATTTTTTTAAAAAATCAATATTCACCAAAAAGTTTTGATCAAGTTTTCCTATAATTTACAGGAAAAATGAGTTTCAAATTGCAGAAAGATTGAATATTAAGGAGGATAAATTACAAAGTAAAACAAAATACTGCATATACATTTCACCAAGATTGCCCAATATTGATATTTTGAAACTACATTATGCTCCAATTCTAAACCTGACACCTGTTCTCTCTTATGTTTCCTGAATTACTCACAGTACATGGAGGACATAATATCTTTTTACTACAGAATACTTCAATATTTACTTCCTAAAACAAGAATTATTCTGTATGTTTTAGTTATCAAAATCAGTAAAATAGTGTCTATCCATACTGAAATTAATTTAGTCCATTCAGCTATTAATTCACTCTATTAAAATTATATCAGATGTCAAAGTAGGAGTAATAACAAATCAGTTCTCTTTCCTCTTTTTTGTACTACTTTCTCTTCTTGTTTTCTTTCTTTCCTCGCCACACAGAGGGACCAGTTAGCTGTTCCTAAATTATGCTCTGCTTACCACAGGTGGATTGCAAGATCAACCAGCTGATATTTTTGAGTCATGATCTAATATAATCCAGGCTGTTCTCAAACCCCTGATGTCCCTACCTGCAACTCCAAGGTGTTAGAATTCCAGGTATGTGTTACCAAACCCAATTTCCTTCCAACTCTGTTTTTAATAACTATTCCTGTCTTATTGTGAGAAAGTTCACCTCTCCTAGTGATTTGCTATGCCAATGCTTTAAAGTATTGCAATTTTATCCATGCATAAATCTGTATCTGGAATCACTAGCATGATTTGGATTTTCTATATCTTCACCAATTCTTTGATGTAATTTTTGATGGCCTTTGTTATTTAATTATGCTCATCTTACCTTATTCTACTGCTTCAGAACTGCTTGGTCTCCACATGAAACTTCATCAATGCTGTCCATGATCAAATGTGAATGATACCTTCTACTGTCTCTTTCAGATGAACAACTTCAGATTCAACATCACCTTCAAGCTTTCTTTATATATGATCTCTTAGGATTGCCAAGGTCCACCAATATGGAAATTCAGGGCTGCACTCATACTTATTTGATTTAACAAACTCCAGTACAAGTACAAGTTTGGAACTGAATAAATGGCTCATTGTTTAACTGTGCTTGTTGCCTGCCTTAGGATTTCTATTGCTCTGAAGAGGTACCATGACTGGTGTGGGAAGTTCTTCTGTGTGTGTTGCTTTTATTGGTTAATGAATATAGAAGCTGCTTTCAGCCAATGGCTTAGCAGAATATAGTCAGGCTGAGTCAGAGAGTAGGCTGAGTCAGAGAGATGCCATGGAGCCACCAGAGGAGCAGAACACCAGCCGCCAGATGGAACCTTGCTGGTAGACCACAAACCTTGTGGTAAAATATAAAATAATAGAAATGGGTTAACCAAAGATATAAGAGCTAGCTAGCAGTATGCCTAAGTGATTGGCCAAGCAGTGATTTAAATATTATAGTTTTTGTGTGGTTATTTTGGGCCTGAGCAGCAGGGAACAAACATGTGGCCTCCTACAACACCATAAACAAGACAATTCTTAGAAAGTAAAAACATTTAATTAGGTGGCTTACAGTTTCAGAGGTTTAGTCCATTATCATCATGGTGTGACATGGTAGCGTGCAGGCAGAAATGGTGTTGGAGAAGGAGCTAAGAGCCCTTCATCTTGACTCACAGGCAGGATGAAGTAGCCTGTCTCACTGGACAAGGCCTGAGCATATATGAAACTCCAAAGCCTGCCTCCACCAGTGATACACTTCCTCTAGCAAGACCACACCTACCCCAACAAGGCCACACCTCTTAATAGTGCAACTCCTTTGGGAGACATTTTCTTTCTTTCAAACCACCACAATATTATTCCAGAGGATACAAGTTATGTTCTCAGCACCCAAGTTAGGTGGCTCACAAACACTTGTAACTCCAGCTCCATTGGATCCAATGGCCTCCTGGTCTCCGTGAGCACCTGCACTCATGTCCACATGCATACATACATACATACATTCATACACATGTTAAAGAAATAAACATTTAACTGGGTGGTTGTGGCAAATGCCTTTAATCCTAGCACTCAGGAGGCAGAGACAGGAGGATTTCTGTGTGTTTGAGGTCAGTCTGGTCTATAAGGGGTAGTTCCAGGACAGTCAGGGCTGTTACACAGAGAAACCCTATCTTGAAAAAAACAAATAAATAATTAATTAAGAAATGAACATTTTAAAAGAATACTCAAATTTGATAGTACCAAGTCTAACCCAGTTAGGCTTGGTTTTCTGCTAAGTATTGTATTACTCCCCTGATGCTATAAGATAATTCACTAACAGGAATAGTTGAGCCAAGAGGGAGAGCTGGCATTAGGTTTTAGTTTGGTTGTATTGCAGCCACTCATCATGCCAGAAGGGGAACTGGACTTCCTAGTTGTGCATTGTATTACACACTGTGAAATTTCTGTTCTTCATACCTCATTAACCAAGATTTCTCAGTAGAGATATAAGCCTGAAATACATTGTCCTTAAGGTATCATAATTGTGAAGAACTTTGCATCTATGGTACTTGATTATTGTAGGCATTTTATAAAAAGCACCATTCATCCGAGTTCATCACCACTGTATTCATAATTGCTTAGGAAGTAGAAACAACCTAAAAGTCCTTCAACTGATTATGTAAATGTGGTCTGTATGCACAGTGGAATTCTATTCACCTGTAAAGAAATATTAAATAATAAAATGCAGGTAAATGGATGGAATTAGAGCATGTTATACTGAGTGAAAAACTCAGACACAGAAAGACAGATGCCAAGTGTTCTCCCTTATTTGTGGACCCTAGCTCTGAACCTTTGGATACCAGGTTTTGAGTTACCTGGAGTAACTTGAAAGAAAAATAGGAAATTAAGACAGATTATGGGGAGAGGGGAGGAGTGGCTCTAGAGATGTGGATAGTAGAACACAGATGCTACAGAGGAGTGTGAAGATGGGAGATCAGATAGAAAAGAGAAGAGAGAACCAATACAGACAGTGAAGGGAGGAGGAAGGACAAATAATACAACCACTGTTTGAAAATGCCATAAAGGAAACATCATATTATCTTTATTCCACAATGTATATTTATATTGTTCCTTAGAGGAAGTAAAAGAGATTCCTCAAATGATAGAGGTTACTGCTATTGCCCTTGCTTGCCTCCCAAAAATTAAACATGAGACCCTATTGCTGAAGATACCACATTTTAGAAGCCAGGACTTGGAGGAATAGGTTGGAACTGAACTGGAAGCCTTCCCCATGAGGAATTTTAGAAAGTAATTAATTGTAAATATTAATTAAAATAATAAATAACTGTAGAACCTATGAACCACAACAGTTATCAGCAAGTCAAGACACCTTTAAGGGTATAATAGTGAAATGTATCTTGAGGCTAGCCAACAGTCCTCTAATTGGATTTAAGGCCTGCTCAATACTAGGGTATTGTACCTGGTATTGTAATCCTTGCCAGCCAGTGGCTGTTGAGATCATGGGATCTAGAGAAGAGCCTACTACTGCCACTTTCCTAAACCAGTATGATTTCCTACTGATTCTAAATGCTTATTCTTATGCCAAGACAGATGTGCAGGTCTCATTTTTAGTGAAGGAAGCTTCTGTTGGCAATGGATGGAGATTGTATATAGCTTTTTAATTGTTATGATAAAATATGATGACCAAACCAACTTATAGAAGAAAGGGTTTATTTGGATTTGTAATTTCAGAAGGATGAGAGTTTATTATCATTATGGAAAAGAAATATGACAAGAAGACAAGCATGGTAACTGTAGCACTAAGCTGAGAGACCACATCTTAAATGACACACAGGAAGAAAAAGAGAACCCTCAAACTGGGGAGTCTTTAAACTTTGAAAACCCACTCCCAGTAACTCACATCATCCATCAAGTCCACACTCCCTTAGCCTCCCCATACTGTTTGACTAACTTAGACCAAGTCTACAGAAGCCAGAGGTGATGAGGGACAGACTCATTTAAATAGCCATAGAGACTGGTAGAGAAATCCACAGCGCATCTACCTATAGAGAACAACTGACCATGGTGTGTCCAATTGCAAACGGCATATGTACAGCAGGACACCTACATCTAAAACTCGGGGAATATCCAGAAGAGGGGGCAGGGAGCCTGCAAGAACCCGAGGACCAGGAATCTGCTGAGAGATAGTGGCTTCTAGGAATTACAGGTACAGCCATGAAATTTAACAATATCTCTACTTACAAGATGAGCACAGTGATAATACCAGTTGATATGCCAGTGTGGACAAGGAAAATCTTACAAAGCTTCTCTTCTAAAAGAATAGGTATGGACAATTAATGGTCACTGAAAGAAGTAAAATTCTTCTCCAGGAAAGAACTATCTACTAGGTGATGAAGTACCAAATGCTCATCCCTTAATACATACATATATAAGTAGTACCAGATGTATCCTGTATATGTGTGTGTAATCTATATATAATATATCATATACTATCTTGTATAATTCATATAAATATAAATTATAGAAGAATAGGTCCTTAATTTTAGAGCAATTGGTGAAGTCATGGGAGGAGTTGCAGAAGGAACAAAGAGGACTGAAATAATATAAATATAGTATTCTTGTGTGAAATTTTCAAAAAACTAAGATAAATTCATAAATAAAGTGTCACCTTTGCAGGAAACAAAATGAACCAACACAAACACATTGCCTCAAGGCCAACAAAATGGCAAATGGAAAATGCACCTTCTGAAAAGCCCAATGACTGAGTTTGATCCCTGGGAGTAACATGATGGAAGGAGAGAGCCACCTCCTGAATGGTGTCCTCTGATGATCACTTGCACACCAGGGTATGTTTGTACCCACACATGCACAAATTAAGATACTTTAAACTAATGCTTCATTTTTCTTTTGTTTGTTCAGGTTGGTTATTTGTCTTTGTTTCCAAAACAAATACTTCTTGTTGCTAACATTACTCTATGGTTTTACAACTCAAATTAACTATTTACTTTGCATATATTTATATATACATATGTATATATTAATTCATTTTTGAAAGAATTTTGAAGGGTCACAGTGCTAGAGATCAAAACCAAGGATACTGTGCTCAGTAGACAATACTCTACCATTGAACTACAGCTCTTACCCAAAGAAAATTTGTTACCCTCATTACTAACTTCATTTATTAAAAGTATTTGTCTCCAAGGTCTTTGAACTTTAAATATATCCAATTGTGTCATTGATAAACAAAACTTTGGGTTTTATTCTTTTTGTTCTCTATACATTCAGTTGCTTTATTTAGTCCAACCTAAGCAAATAGGCAGTGAAGAATAAATATTCATGTGTTTCATGAAAAAGAATTTCTAATTTTAATTTATTGTTACGAATGTTTGTGAATACAGATGCACATTTGGATTCTCAGAGGACATCTTTAGCTGTCAGTTCTTGAGGAATATTGGGTTGCACTGTGAAACCTGAGACAGTGTTTAAAAAATCAACCTTGGATGGGGCAGAGTCAGCAACTAGTTGATAGGAATTATCCATAGAGAGTACGAAAAAGCCAGGAAGACAGAGAAACACATACGAAAGAGTAACAAGAGACTTGTTTTGCAGTCTTTTGGGGTTTGGGATGCCTGGAAAGATGCTCTCTTGCTGAGTATCTAGCAAAAATGGAAGGTCAGCTGATTGCTTCTTGACTGCTGTGAGCTAGCAAGATTTTGCCACAACACTGATGCCTGAGTCTTTATTGGTAAAGAGAACAATAGAGATTTACTTATAAACTACATCCCTCATTGGTTTCTGCTTTGTGTTCCTTCCCTGATGGACAATTGCTTAGAAATGTCAGCTGAAATACCATCTTTCCTTAGTAAATTGCTTTTGGTGAGAATGTTTTCTCACAGCAGCAGAAAAGCAAACGGAAACTGTGTGCATACACACATGCATGCAGCTCATTACAAAGGACAGAAGAGGGTATCAGAATCTCTGGAGAAGGACTTAGAAGGTGGTTACGAGCAAACTGACCTGAGTACTGGGAGCTCAACTCAGGTCCTCTGTAAGCGCAACAAATATTCTTAATTTCTGAGTCTTCTCTCCAGCCCTTTATCATGAATTGTTATTCACAAAGATAGTAAGATCTGCTTCATTAACTGTTGGAAGCATAGAACAAAGGTCCTTGTATCCACAGAGATCCAGAAAAACCAGGAATGTTAAGCACATAGGATTGTCTTTCCAATGGGAAAGATGAAGAACCTGTTCTTCCATTCAGAAAGCTGAGAATTGGAAGTGAATGACAGACTGTTGATTGGTGTTATCTGTTGGACCAGACCATGTAAAACTCCTACAACTAGACCTTTTAGGTCAGAGGCTCCCTCCAAGCTCCCACGACCAGGACCAGTGGTGGTTAAGAGCCCAAATGACCTCTATATTGTTTGAATGAGTGAAACCAGGCCACATCCTTAGGTCTTGAAGCTAGGACAGGCAGCATATCTCTAGAACCTATCTCCTTGGAAGAAATGACATGCACCCTGTGTCACACGCCATCATGTTGGGCTGCATAAGTCAGGAGGCCACCTTTTGGGCGTGGCTTCTGCTGTGATCCTAGTCGCAGCAAGTTTGCACATTTTAGGGTAGGGGCATGAGGATTAGAATGTCAGGTAGGAGAAACAGAGATAAGAAAGAATTACGGAGAAACAGGACAGTATTGGGAGGGCAACTCTGTATCTCCTGCACACTGAGTTCTTGCTTCTGAGTTTTGAGTTCTGAGTTTTGGGTTCGCCTGTGTTTAATTTTCCATAAACTTTTATACCTCAATACAAAAAAGGGGGAAAGGCAAAAGACTGCTTTAACATAACACAAAAGACAACTAGAACAGTTAGTTTCTTCAGTACTTTGAGGCATCATGTCATTAATTCATGCGAAAAGCATTTTGTTGTTTCGGCAGTGAACCTACCCTAAACCAAGTATCCTAAAGGCAGCCACTTTGTAGGTCAAACCTCCTATTTCAAAAGAAGTGGAAGTATGCTAGAATTCTCTGACCTCTGATCAAGATGGAGAGGATACACCTCTATGGGCCATCTTAATGTCCAACAGCAAGCAACCATGCCCTAGGTCAGGGTGTAGCCACAGATGTTGTTAACAACTTTGAGTAACCCCAAATTCTCTGTCTTTCAGACAAGGTAGAATAGATTCCCATTCTTGGGCCTCCACACCCTGAACTGATTTTCAATGTAGTGACACTTCCTTGTGCAGTAGGAATTGTATTACACCTGGATTTTTTTTTTAACTATACTGGGCTCAAATACATTGGGAATAAACCACAAGTTATTAGCCTTCCTGAAGTCTGATCCAGGTTGACAAAGTCATCTGTCCTAGGTTTTCATTCTTATTTCTTTGCCTGGTTTGCTTCTTTATATGACATTTTTAGGGGCCCCTCAATTAACATTTTTTAATTTCTCTAAGTTTATGAATAAAATTGTCTCTTTTGTTTCTTATGTCCCCCCTGCCTATTTTTCCTGCCAGATCTACTATCTATGTAAAACATCTTAGAGAATGCATCTCATGTTCTTCTGTAATTAATATCTGAAAGAATTTGCTGTGACTGAAATCGTGTATTCATAAAGGTTTGGTCCGGCTCAACTGGCCACTTAAGGAAGGTTATCATCTAATTTGTGTTGCTTAACTTGCCATTTGTTTTCTTTACTAATGATTCTGAAACTCTTTTACTGATCGACTCATACAGTGATATGGTTTCATGTCGGTAGATATTTCCTGTACTGACATTTCTCATTCTGCCTTTCACAGTTCTAGGGCTGATGCTTATGGAATGGTTTGCACTTACAGTTTATTGAGTCAATTCATAATACTCCTGGTGAGATTTGATTGGCTGTGATCTCTATTCAGTGAATTTTTATCTACATAACATTGGATACTGTCATCAAGAAAAGGAACTTAACTTGTTCATTCCAGGTACTGTACTTGATCTATATTTGGTGATAATTTAGTGGATCTTGGCTAACTTGCTCAGTGGAAGTTTGGGCTTCTAGGTCAAGAGACTCTCTCTTCTGTTATGATTCCTGTAACAATATCGTTATGCTTCAGTTCAACCGCAGCTTAAGCGCTGTCTCAGCATATTACATCTTAGTTCCATTTCATTTTTTTCTTCTTTTAAATTTTATTTTTAAAACGATCTTATTTTATATATCAATCCCAGTTCCCCCTCCCTCCCATCATCCACTCTCCCATATTTTCCCCAACCCACCCCCATTCACTCTTCAGAGAGAGCAAGGCCCCCCATGAGGAGTCAACTAACTCTGTCATATCACTTGAAGCAGGACCAAGAGGACTAATTAGAAACATTCCTGGCAATGCCCTTTAAAAGTGTGCTTTATCAAGAATCTCTTGTTTTCTTGCCAAATGAAGTCTTCAAGGTATGTAGATAGGCAGCCAACAAAAATAAATTCCTTTCTATTTTCTAAATACATTTTTTTCTGAATATAGATTTGAAGTAATAAGAGTGGCGGGGCTGCGTTCCCAGCACCCCGGCTGCCTGCTCGGCTAACTTATGCCCCGAAATAACAACACACAAACTGTATTCATTTAATCACTGCTTGGCCCTTTAGCCCTAGCCCTTACTGGCTAATTCGCACATCCCGATCAACCCATCTCTAATAATCTGTGAGAACCGGTCTTACCGGGAAGATTCTAGCCTAGTCCATCCTGGGTCGGAGCTTCATGCCGGGAGCGGGGCATGGCGTCTCTCTCAGGCTTCTGCTCCTGAGAGGAAAGCTGTTGAGACTGAGCTCACTTCCTCTTCCTCCCAGCGTCCTGTTCTGCCTACTCCTCCCACCTATCCTCTAACCAATAAAATGGGCCAGGGCAGTTCCTTTATTAGCCAATGACCTTCCTCCATCATAGATTTTTATCTCCTAAGGGCGTATGCTAATTAGATAACATGGGCAGAAGTAACGAGAATGCATGTTGAAGGCTAAAGTACTCCTAACTATAGAACATGTGCGTATATGAAATTTATCATTGATCCTACCAGTTTTTTTTATTTTTTTTAAATGGTGCAGTGCTTTAGCCCTGGCTAGCCTCAAACTTAACATGCATCTACCTCTCACATGCTGACATTACCAACATAAACCACTGAGAACAGTTCGTGAGTACTTGGACTCAAACTCAGAGCTTTATACTCTACCAACTGAGGGTACATCCTCTGCCCTGGTAGTACCCCCAGATTTCTGTTCCAAAACTCCTCTAGAGGACATGACATCAATACAACAATGGCGTAATCACCACTCTCACTTAAAAGTCTAGCAAGCAAACCAAATTTAGTATGTCAAAAGACACCTTTAACTTCTCTGCTTCTAGTATACTGCCTACCCTTGACATCTCGATCTCTGTAAAATCACTGTGAAGTCTAGTTTTTATTGTCAACTTGACATGACTTACAATCATATAGGAAGGAGTCCCAATAAGGGATTAACTAAATCAGGTTGGTCAATGGGCACACCTATGAGAGACTTCCTTAACTGGGTTGGATAAGGTGAGAAGACCCAACCAGAGTGTAGGCTACTCCATCTCATAATCTGTGCCCTGGATTTTGCATGTGAGTAGAGAATAACAGCTAAGACCAAGCAGGATGCACTTATTTATCTCTGCTCTTGACTCAGGATGTGATATCACTAGCTGCCCCATGCTCCTTCCACAGTGATCTTGTTACTTGGAATCATAAGCCAAAAGAAAACCTTTCTCTGATAAGGAGTTTATTTTATTATTTTATTTTATTTTATTTATCTAGGGTATTTTATTATAGTAACAGAAATGAAACTCACACACACACATATATACGCATACATCATTCATAAAATTACACAGGAGAAACCTTCAGCTTCATCTGTGATGCTTCTCTTGTCTTTATTTCTCATTCTTTTCCATAGACTCCATCATTTGCTTTTCAGACAAATCTCTTTAACTCCATTTTCAGTGATTCCTCATTTCTGAGTTTAAAAGAACAATTGTAACCACCTATTGAAATTAATTCTGCTCTTGTTATCAGGCCAAGTTCTTCAAACACAGGATGGGAGAAATGGCCAATAAGTATACAGCGATGATAAGCAGTATCAAAATGGTAAAACCGAGATGAGCACACTGAGGGCAAGTCTTGGGGAAAATAAAGAGTTGACCTCATCCTTTTGACTCTGCATGATCTTGACAAGATGCTGACATTAGTGAAGGTCATGAACGTCAAATGACAAAGAAGACAATGTCTCACATGGGTAACTTAAGGAATGTAGTAGAGGCTCTGCATGCCAAGACTGGCTTTTTACATACATAGGAACCCAGGTCCTCAGGCTTGTGTGTTATCCTCGTTAGCTCAACTGTCAACTTGGCACAGTCTGTGATTATATAAGAAGGGAGTTCTCAGATCATATTGGCTGATGAGAATCTCTGCGGGGGATTGTCTTGATTGTTAATTGATGTAGGAGGACCAAGCCCTCAAAACATGGACCTGATCGTATAAGAAAGCAAGCTCAGCATTAACCTCTTACAAGCAGCATCCTCTGGAGTTCCAACTGCAATTCCTTGACTGAGACCAAGTTTTCTGGCTTGAGGTAATTCTGCATGGAATAGCAGGCAAGCCTGCTTTTGAATTTCTGCTTGAGTTGCTACACTGACTGCCCTCAATAATGGATAGTGATCTGTAGGCTGAAATAAACGCCTTTCCTCCTCTATGTAGATTTTGGTCAGAGTGCTCTATCCCAGCAACAGAAAGGAAACTGGAACACCTGGCAGCACATTCCCAACCAAGCTGTCTCCCCAGCTCTGACTGGTTTAAATCTTAGTTGTGCCACTGGCTATCTGCACTTTCCCAAGAAGCCTGTAAAATGTGTTTTAGCCTCAGGTATATCACTTATAAAACAAAAATAGCAACGTGGTTTTGACATCACTGCTCCCATTGCTGCATGGTGAATAAATGAGAAGACGCAGAAAGCTCCTTCCTTCCCTTGTAAGGACCACATAGACGTGAATGTCCTACAATCTCTTTCTCCAAGTGTAGTTTACACTGCACATGTGTACCTATGCTGTGATGGGTAATGTTGATGGTCAGCTTGACATATCTAGAATCAGCTTGTAGACAAGCAAGCCTCTAAGCAGACCTGTGATGGAACAATCTAGAATCAGCTTGTAGACAAGCCTCTAAGCAGACCTGTGATGGGACAATCTAGAATCAGCTTGTAGACAAGCCTCTAAGCAGACCTGTGATGGGACAATCTAGAATCAGCTTGTAGACAAGCCTCTAAGCAGACCTGTGATGGGACAATCTAGATTGTTAGTGGGGTTGGAGGAGCCACTTGAGCTGTGAATAGCACCTACCAATTGTAATCAGCCTGGCATAAATGAATGTATTTTAATGGAACAGTTTAACTATAACACTGTTAAACAATGAACTCCAAAAGATTGCAATTCTACACACCTCCAAATCCTGGGAATCTCAGGCTGGGAGCGGAAAGGTTAGGACCTGATAGAATAGAAATTCCACTTTCTATTGCAGCCTTACAGAGACAGCAGTGCAACTGTGGTAGGCAGTGTTAGGAATAGTTCTTAGAAAAGACTCTCCACCAAAGCAAATAATTCCAATCAGACCGAATTAGACCGAATAAAAGGTGTCCATATTTAATGTAGCGCTCCCAGATGGCACCAGGAAAGCATGGCGAGGGGAAGAGAGAGAGAAGGGTAGACCACACGTTCATTCTCTGGGTGGCAGCCTAAATAGACTGTGGGAGTGGTCTTGACCTTCCCTGGGGAGGGGACACTGCTTGGCAGGCTTTCCTGGAGGTGGAGTCCAGACCAAGGCAATTACCAGGGGAGGAGGCTTGAAATGGATGTCTGGGGCTGGGGTGATGCTCCCAACCAAATATCCCAGACTCCTTGGATATAGGGATGTCAGGGGGCTGGGGTCTCACTTCCAACCAAACAGGCAGGACAGCACACTGACTGGTATTGCTTAGAAGTGCATGTCATGGTCATCTTTGTAAACTTTATTATCACTTCAGATCCCTGAATGTTGACAAGAAGGGGTCACAGGATGTCCCCCTTTCCAGGGTTTCCACAATGAGTAAATCTCCTTTTTCCTTCTTTTTCTATGAATTTGGCTATTCTGACTGGCTTATTGAGAATAAGTGGCCGAACCTGTTTTATTTGGTTACATACCATGATCCTAAATTTGGTAGTACAATGGCTGGGGCCCTGAAATGAATAACAATAGGAGAATGTGAGCTGCCTGCAGGCTTTCACCAGTCTCTGTCTTCTGACTAGGGAAGTACCACAACTGTCGCCACGCCTTCCCACCGTGATGGACAGCACTCTCAACCATGCAACAGAATGAACCTTTCCTTCCCAAATCTCTCTGTCACCAGGAATTTTGTTACAGTAACAAGAAAGCAGCTAAGACGGTATGTACACACCTCGGTCTTTCCAAGTACCCACTGTCCAGTGTAGTGTACTGGCTTTAAAGAACAGAAAGGGGCAGTGTCACCAAAAAAACTTGTTTTTATTGTTGAGAAATATTGACAATTAGTTTTATATTTAGAACATAATGCTGCCTAAGCTTGATTTGTAGGTGTCTTCCAGGTTTAACATGTAAATGTTGGTCTTAAAAGGTCCCAAGCATTTTTCTAGTAACAAAGAGAGAGAAATGCCTTAGAGTCTCCAAAAAATATTCTGCTTAATTTAATATGCAGTAAATCCCATCCTCTTTTTTAACTTTCTAAGATTTATTACCCATATGAAATTAACTTGAGAAGTAGCAGAGTATTTCAGACTGGCTTCTCTTGAGGACTCTGACCTTGACAGTCAACTTTTTGTGATTAAATGTCTGATCTGAATAATGAGCCTTCCAAGAGGCCTTCAGAAGGGTGGGGCACTAACACCACACAACTTTCAACTTCCCTTGCAGGGCATTCTGAATATCAAAGTGATATCTTCAGGGCTGCGCAAGTCATTGTTACTAAACAGGTGCTAAGAAGGTATGGCTTCTAACCTGTCACTTGGTCAGAGGGCAGTCAGAGGGATCCTTGGTATGCTAGCACCAAACTGCTGTACTATTTCTGCCTCTCCTCCACTGTGAGGGCCTTTGCTTGAGGTGAACGGCGAGTTCACTTGGCAATTATCCGTCAGAGCAGCTCTGTGTACCTCAAGAGCCTTAAACAACCAAACATTCATCCTAGTCTATTTGCCTTGTAAAGCCTAACAAGACATTGGCAGCTTATTTTAACATGGGAGTGGAAAAAACAGAAAAGGATCACATGGGTGGGGCTGAGGCCCAGGAGCCATATTTAAAGAATGAGTCCATTTCTGTCAGTGGTGAGCAAACAGACGTGAGCTCCTCGCTGCCAACCTTCACTGCCTCAAGCGCTCCTCTAATTTTTAAAGAGACCTCCACTCATATTTAAGAGACCTGGAATTCACGGCTATGATCCAGAAAGGGATTTGAGAACTTCCCAGTATGGTGAGGTAGAGTTCGATTTGGAAATTTTCTCAAAGATGCCCAGAAGGTCACTCGTGAGGAGAGCAGGCCTCTTAAGAGTGAAGCACACGGCTTGCTTCCTCAGGGTGCCTGGTGGAGAACCTCTCTGGATTTCTGGAGGCCCTACCTCTCCTCTACTTTTTCAATCTTCAGTAACTGAGATTACAGGTTGACTGAAGGAGTAGATGAGACTGTAATGAAATAAGATAAATACCTTGAGTCCATAGGGTTGTGTGAGGAGTTTGTCAGGCCTTTCATTGTAAATGGAGCTCCTGGGTCTTTCTTGAGAGTTATTTAGTTTTGAGTTGTGAATCTGCACAGGAGGGTGAAGCAGAGTTAGAGGCAGTTGTGCGCTGCCCAAGGTGGGTGCTGGGAAGGGAACTCAGCTGAGCCATCCTCCAGCCGTGCAAGGTGGGTGCTGGGAAGGGAACTCAGCTGAGCCATCTCTCCAGCCGTGCAAGGTGGGTGCTGGGAAGGAAACTCAGCTGAGCCATCTCTCCAGCCGTGCAAGGTGGGTGCTGGGAAGGGAACTCAGCTGAGCCATCCTCCAGCCGTGCAAGTGCTTGATATTTGGGCTGCAATTCTTTCTTCACTTCTGTTGAGAAACTTCAATCAGACTCTAGGCAGGGGACCTCCTCTCCTTTCTTGTGTTCCCAAACTCTTTTTTGTCTTTATCTTGTATTCCTACATTTGTGACTACCTGCCTGCTTTATCTAGAAAAAGTGATGGCAGAGTTGAAATCAGAGGGAACTGTCCCTATAAAGCTCTAATCAAATGGGGTCAGGGAGAGGGCTACTGTCTCCCTCAGAGTTGTTGGCTTTTGACCACGAGCAGTGTGTCTTTCACTAGGACTCAATTTCTCTTCACCTTGACCTTGCTCAGGCAATTTAGCAAGCCTCCTGTGACTGGTTTCATTAGTGGGAACCCAAAGAAACAATAACGATGAAGGCAATAGCTTTGGAACACCAGAGGTGGAGCTCCAATTTTCACTGTGACACCCTGCTTCCTTTGATCAGGACATCATCCTTCCCTTGACTGGAACACCTTCCCATGATTACCAGAGTTATTAAGGGACAGGACCTGGGCGCTGACATCTCTTCAACAAGCTCTGCATATTTAAAAGGTGAATTAAATACGTAATGATAAAAACCAGAGAAAGGGATTTATTCACAATGACCACACTAGAAAGAAACAAAAGCTAGACCAGTGGCCCTACCCTCAGCAGGTCACCTCCTGGATCTTAGCATGACATTTCCCTTTAAATAGAAGGCCCAGAAGGATGCATAGCTAAGCAGTCCTGGCCAAGGTATGGTCCCAGCCCATCACCATTTCTTCAGCTCCAATTTTTCCTGATTTGCCAGACTCTCCTGGTCTCACTAAAATTAGCGACCTTTTCTTTCTCCCAGCATGAGATTTCAGGGAAATTTCCAGTTCATCAGGGTCCGCTGTCTCCACGGTCTGATTAGCCAAAGGGAAGGGCACTAGTGTCCCTTCAGAATATCTTCTTTCCAATCAGATGTTTCCATTTGGGTGACTCTCTGGTGTTTACTGGCCATGTTTTGGAAGCTTTTAACTTTGTTTTGTTTGATTTTGTTTGTGTGTTTTCCTGCTTTGCATATAATTCTTCAGCATTTTCTGAAATTGTGTGTGCTATTTTATGCCCCTTCACTAATGTGTTTACAGTTTAAACTGTTCCTTTGTGTTGTCTTTCTATTATTCAGTGCCTTTAAGAAGCCCGTTTAATGAAAACATTCTACACATATATACACACATGCACTAATGTTTCTATATGTGTGTGTAATTCTGCACTAAATGTTAAATTCACAAACACACATACTGAGAGGGTTGCCCACTTGGTAGAGCGCTTTTCCAGCATGCACAACACCCTCGGTTTGATTTCCAGTATCCCATGCTAGTGTGTACCTGTAATCCCAGCATCAGCAGTTCAAGGCAGTGTCTCAAAAAAAAAAAAAAAAATAGAGAAAGAGAGGTGCTATAAAGCTAAAATGGAATGTCTTTTGAAATATAAAGTTAACAAACATAAAACTTTGAGCTTTGATTTCTCTGACATGCCAGAAGTTCAAATGATGTTTGTAGAGCAAGTAAATGAATGAGTAAATGAATGAACCTTTGTAAACTGCGCTTCTCAAAGTTTACAGCTTATATTAACCTTTTCATCAGTTGATCGAAGCTGACTCAAGACAAATTTTCACATGAGCTGTCTACTTGTATTTTAAATGCTCTATGTGTGTCTGCTTGCAGATCCCCCAAATATGCAAATACTTGGCTTTGCTAAATCTGTCTTGCAAGCTCATTCAGATGGCACACAATGCCTGAGGGAAAAACTAAGGTTGTCCTCCGTGACACCAAAATCTTCTAAAAAGTGTTCTTCCTGTCACTGTGGGGCAACACAAATCTTGAGGCCAAATCCTAGATAAATCCCTTGTGTCTCTGAGGTGGGATGTTGCCAGTGTGGCAGCAAGGGAGAAAAGGACAGGCTCTGTCCAACTTTCACCGTGCCTTTTATGTGGCTGCCAGTGCCCTGGTCACAATGGTGAGATGCGGACACACAGGGATGTTCAGCGACTTAGTTGATTTTGTTTTGTGAATATTATGTCTACAAAGCATGCTAAGCAGAAGCTTAAGCGACACTGCAGGCTGCTCACGAGCAGTGTGACAGTACCCATGGCAGGCTGTCATGGTGCCAAGTGCAGATGCTGAGTGAGTCTTGCCTACATCCTATCCTTAAGAAGACATCTATCAGCTGGCTTCCCCGTCAGTTGGCATCCGTTCATGGGGACATTATACTGCTTCTGAAGAGTCACAGTAGAACAAACTGGCAAGGATGAACTCTCGAGAAAAATTCAGTTTATTGTAAAAATAAATGGGATGGAGCTGGAGCAATAGCTCAATGGGTCACGTGCTTGTCATGCAAGACGAAAACCTGAGTTCAAACACTTAGCATTCACATTTAAATCTGGGCAAGGCAATCAGCAACTGTACCCCTAACACTTGGGAAGAGCAGAAATAGAAAGATCCCTGGGACTCACTGGCTGTCTATCCAAGACCACTAACTGAGCTCCAAGTTCAGTGAGTTACTATATCTCAAAATATGTGGAAAGATATAGACATATAGAGAAAGATAGTTTATGTCTTCTAATTTAATCGCTGCATCCACAGTCACATGCACATGCACGCACTAAACAAAATGAAAAAAAAAAGCTGGTCTATATCAGTAATAGTAGGAGAAGTATGCCTAAAGAAGTTGCTTTTGACAGTCAGACCTGTTCTGCCAGCATAATTACTGGGATCTAACCCATTGTTAGGCAAAATGGATCTGTCTTCTTTTTCTAACTGCCTATTACTTTAGGATTCAGAATCAGTTTAATTTTTTTCATGTAAATTTGAATACATTTAAGAGAAATCGCTGCAACAATGGAAGAAGAACTCATTCTGCAGAAATAATTTCCCAAAGTCAGTTATCCTGAAGAGGGAGTGATTTAAAACACACACACATATACATCTATACTTTGCCTATTTATTATGCCCTATAATTATGTTGTAGATGATTGCTTGTGTATTTTCTCACTTCAAAATGGAAATTAACATCTGATGGCTGGGGATGATTTAATTTGTCCAATGAAAAGAGCTCCCACCCGCTTCTGCTGCAGAAGTTTGTCATGCTTTGGGGTTGCTCAGTTTATAGAATTATAGAATGCTAGCACCTCTAGTTTATATCTAAGGTGGACTTCAGGTGCGTGTGTGTGTGTGTGTGTGTGTGTCTATTTGTGTCTGCGTGTGTATTCACGTAGGGACGTGTGCCTGTACCTGAGTGTGGAAGCCTGAGGAAAACAATGGGTGCTGTTTCTCGGGACCTATCTATGTTTTATTTTTGTTGTTGTTATTGATTTGTCTACTTGTTTCTTTCAAATCAGAGGCTCCACTGATTGGCTGGAACTCTCTGATTAGGCTAGCTGGGTGGCTAGTGAGATTCAGAGACCTTCCTGTCTCTGTCTCTCCAGAACTAGGATTGCAAGCGCGCACTCCCATGCCCATCTTTTCATCTGGCAGCTGGTATGTCACTGTGGTCCTGGTGCTTGCACAGCAAGCACTTTACCCACTGAGCCATCTCTTCAGCTTCAGAATTCCCTATCCTATAGTCATTTAAAGTATCCAGATAAACAGTGTCTGCAGGGTCTACTTTGACTATTCACTTTCTTCTTTAGCAAAATATAAGCGACAAACAGAAACCCTACTTGGGACCAGAGTGGATTTAGGCTAACAAAAGGCTAACAAACAAACTCAGTATTGCTTCGAACATGGGGAATCCTGAGACTTAAGTTGCCTAAAAATCACATCTTCTGATGATAAGAAAGTCTAATGACTTGATACAGGAAGCTTCCAGATCTATTGATTCATAATTGCCAGCATCACTGTTGGGTAGCTGACAACCACCTGTAACAGCCCAGCTCATCTGGAGTCCATAGATGCCTGCACATGCAGACATGTACATATAATTAATAATAATAACAATACTACTAATAAAACATTATTAAATTTGTTGTTTTCAATTATATTTTGCCTAGTTCTATCTGCCTTCTAAGTTTACATTTTCTATTTAGAAATAAATGGGACCAATGAGGTGATGCAGAGGAGGGTCAGGATGCTTGCTGCCAGCCCAGACAATCTAATTTTGATCATTAGAACCCACACATAATAAAAAGAAGAGAACAACTCCAGCAAGTTACATGGAGAAACACCCTCACAATACACACACACACACACACCAAATAAATATAAATAAATAAGTGAAAGTTAGAACTCAGCAATGTTTACTTTTGCAACCCTCGATGCATCTCTCACACATCTAATACATTTACAGAATAACAACTCAGTTTTCAATGTTTATAAATGGACAAACGAATGAATATCTTCTCTAAATTTTTCTAGGGCTATTCACTAGAGAATACAGCCTACAATACTGGCTCCTCTCTTGCTGAGAGATTTGATGTCCTGATTCCTATAACGCTGTAAGCAGCAGGTGTGTCTCATACCATGTGCTCAACATCACATACGAATTAGGCATGGCAGCATGACAGGGAGACAACTTTCACACTGCACCACAGTCGAGAAGCAGAGAGAGGATACTGGTGATCAGATAGCTGTCTCTTTCCCCCTTTTTTATTTAGTGTGGGAACTAAGTAAAAGATGCCTATCTTACATCACGTATTTCTTCTCACTACCCCAATAAATGTTTGTTAGTCCAATCAAATTGATCAAATCCACCATCACACAGATGTCTTCAATCTCTTTGCTTCTCACATTTTGCTTTCTGCTTTCTCCACTTGAGTAATTTCCTCAGACTTTATACTTTGCCTTATTCTTCCTTCAAATGCACGACTTTGCTGGGTCTTTGGCATTTTAACATCTCTCCCAGACACCAAACACCTCTTTACATTCTTTCCACCAGTATTTCAAATTTCTACTAATATTCAGACCCTAGACACGTGAAAAGACTTTGATTTTATAACACAGATCATTAACATTGTCTAACAAAAGTTTGCTTCCTTACATAATTGAAGCCACTACCCTTCACCCAATGCAGTTCCCTTCTGTGGGAGTAACTGTATCACTTTCTCCTAGGCATCAAAATGAATGCGTCATTGTCTGTGGCTTGGAACAGCTTCCAGCAGTGGAGACAGTGGAAAGAGAACGTTGTGAGGAACATCCAGACAGTTGAGTCGTCGGCACTGTTTGAACCTTGACCTAATACTGATATCAAAGACTTTAATCCATCAGATGGACCATGTATTTCCAGGTTCTTGTTGTCTTAGTCAAGGAACTGAAGTAAGAAATAAAAGATTTCAGAGTGGTAAGGAAACTTCATTCAAAAGTAACCTGACAGTATAGATCAGAAAGACTCTATCAAGAGTACCGACAAGCCACATGACTTAGGGGCCTCTTTTCATTGAGTTCAAGAGAAGGATGAGTTTGGTTTCTATGGGATATATAACTGATGGTTTTCAGTTTAGATTGACAGGTTCGGATCATTTCAGTCTTTGCATCACCTAAGTTTTAATCACAGGGATAAAAATGGTAAATGGAAATTTTTTTCCCTCAAAGTTCACCCAGAGAACACCTTCATTCTAAATCAATAAAGGCCAGGTATATTAACTGCCTGTATCTCCCAGTTATGTTCCAGGATGTCTTTAAATTAAAATGCCATAGGACTGTCAAGAGGGAACAATTTCCTCCATTGTTTGAATAGGAACATGTATGCTTCCTGATGCAGGTGGGGTCTTAGGATGATAAGCACACTGTTAGGAAAAGAATATGTATGAATAGTATGTGCTGACAGGGTTCTAATGTGCCATTTGTTGTTAGAAGAGAGGCGTATATAGTGCAAATGCTGGGATCCCGTATTGTCAAACTATTTTTTATACTTCTTTGAATGTAAAAGATAATTGATAAATACATTTTCAAAATTTCCAGCACGAAGTTTCCATAGAATTCCAATGATTAAGTGAATGGCTAATTTACATCTGATCTTAGTCTTCTATTCCTAATACATTAGTTCAAATATGAATTCATATTTATATTTTGTCGACAGAGTTCTGGGTCCAAAGACCAGATTCAGCCATGTGGTTCCTTGAGACTCAGTGGGAAGGATGTATAATGGAAACTGCAAGAGGAATCTAATCAGGGTGGCTCTACAGGAAAGGAACTAGTGCCCTGTACCCCGTCTTCAGAATAGTGCCAGAAGCTTCAGTACCACACGGGACAAGAAGAGCAGATGATGAGAAATAAGAGTGATCTAATTCATGCAGGGTTGATCAGGATCCCACCAGTCATACCAAACCAACCATCACCTTTGAAATGTGCTACCTTAAGCCCTATTCAATAAGCCCCAAATTGTGCTCTGGGCTTCTCTACTGAGACCCCAGATGACATGTCCAAACATTATTATTGCACACACATTGTCTGGGGCAGTCAGTTTCCTCTAGAGCTGTCTCCTAAGATGCCATGTCCCTTCAGCAGAAACTGCAACGCTCCCATAAGAAACTAAGAAAACAGAGTGATAGATTCCTATGATGGTAATAGACAAGCCTCTGGGCATGTCTATTATGGATTATCTAAAATAGGCTAGCCTCTGGGCATACCGGTGAAGTAAGAAGACTTTAACTCTGAGCAGCACCTTTCTATGGACTGCTGTCACAGACTGAATCAAAAAGACAGTGAACTTCGCACAACCTTCACCTCAGATGCAGGGCAAGCACCTTCCTCAAGCTCCTGCCACCATATATCCCCCCACCTTGGTGAAGAAGATGGGGAAGTACTTTTAAACTGTGAGCTAGGGGGAACCGTGGCTCCCTTGAGTTATTTTTTCAGGTATTTTGTTAGAGCAAATAGACAGATAACTAATACAACCTTAATATGAAGGAGCAATGTATTCTAGGACCTAGTTCCCAAACCCAAGGAACAGGATATGACAGGAATGAGCTGGTCTTCTGTCTATGTGTTACTTTCATTAATTAATAAAGAAACTGCCTTGGCCTTTTGATGGGACAGCAGCTTAAATAGGCGGAGTAGACAGAACAGAATGCTGGGAGAAAAAAAGCAGAGTCAGGCAGTAGCCATGGCTCTCCTCTCCCAGACGGACGTAGGTTAGACTCATCCTGGTAATCCACAGTCACATGGTAATACACAGATTTAATAGAAATGGGTTAATTAAGATGTGAGAGTTAGCCAAGAAGAGGATAGATATAATGGGCCAAGCAATGTTTAAATGAATACAATTTGTGTGTTGTTATTTCGAGGTATAAGCTAGCTAGCCAGGCAGCTAGGAGCTGGGCTGCAGGAAGCGGCCTGCCGCTCATTTTACTACAAAGCAGGACCTCAAAATGCCAGCCCAAGGCACTCTTGGTTTGCACAAATTATGAGGAATGGTCAGGTCTGCAAGTTTGACCAATTCTCACTCTTCGAGACATTTTCAGCACTTTTCACTTCTTGTTCTTTTTTTTTTTTAATTTTCAAAATACTGCAAAAAGGCATTTTCCTTTTCATATTTGTAGCTCTGCTTCCTCCGTCTGAAAGACCAGAGGCAGCATGAAACACAAATATAATAGAGGAACAATATGTCAACTGCTTTCAAGCATGCCAAGAATAATTCGAATTGAAATCAGGACTTAAGTGTTATCAGCTTTGATGGCTTGTTCTGTCTTAGTTTCTGCTTTATTGCTTTGCTCCCAACAACCTTTCCATCCCATCTTCTTTGCCTTCACCTTTAAAACCACAGGCATCTGGAAAAAGGAACTTCTCTGCACAGTGGTTGTAGAAAGATATTTGCAAAAATGTCTTTTCAACATTCTGTGTTTGTGTATGTACATGTGTATGTGTTTTTCCCGTGTGTGTGTGTGTGTGTGTGTGTGTGTGTGTGATCTATATATACAGATTAGAGAAAAAACATTTCCTCCACCATGTTGGTTCTGAAAATGAAACTCAGGTCACTATGCTTGATGTCAAGCCCCTTTACTGATGAGCCAGCCATCTTGTCAGCACTGAAACGTGAAGCTATACTAATTCCCACATTTCCCACTTTTGCTGGATTTCCATCATAAAATTATGACATAGTCTGTGATCTATCCTTTCATTCTTAGTATAGTCTAATCCTATTGCAACTATTTGGGAGGAGCTTATCATATGTTTTATAGGTTCACACATATGTGCATGCATATTATAAGACTTTAAAACCTATATATTTCCAAGGTTCACACATATGTGTATGCATATTATAAGACTTTAAAAACCTATATATTTCTTTTTTTACTGTAGTGATACTTTATTTATAATTTTTTTCTTTTTTATTTTCTTTTTTAATTTTTTTAATTTATTTATTTATTAAAGATTTCTGCCTCCTCCCCGCCACCACCTCCCATTTCCCTCCCCCTCCCCCGATCAAGTCCCCCTCCCTCATCAGCCCCATAATTCGCCATCCTAGAGAAGCTAAATAAGAAGGTGAACCCAAAGAAAAACATATAGGCATCCTCCTGAATATTAACCTTCATCAGGGGATGAAAGGAGACAGAGACCCACATTGGAGCACCGGACTGAAATCTCAAGGTCCAAATCAGGAGCAGAAGGAGAGAGAGCACGAGCAAGGAACTCAGGACCTCGAGGGGTACACCCACACATTGAGACAATGGGGATGTTCTATCGCGAACTCACCAAGGCCAGCTGGCCTGGGTCTGAAAAAGCCTGGGATAAAACCAGACTTGCTGAACATAGTGGACAATGAGGACTACTGAGAACTCAAGAACAATGGCAATGGGGTTTTGCTCCTACTGCACGTACTGGTTTTGGGGGAGCCTAGGCAGTTTGGATGCTCACCTTACTAGACCTGGATGGAGTTGGGTGGTCCTTGGACTTCCCACAGGTCAGGGAACCCTGAAACCTATATATTTCTAAGAGATAATTTTTCAGCAAACTTTTATGGAGCAGTGGGAAGTACAAAATTAAAATTGACTCTAGGGGGCCAGAATATGCCATCTTCAAACATGCCTCTTTAGTATAAGGTGTATTTTGAGTTGATTCTTGTGGGAGTGCAGACATGAGAGTTACTCTGGAAACAGAGTCAGCCACCACTTTGGAGAAGAAATTTGCACCCACAGAAGAAGCACCTTTTGTAATGGTACCTCCCTCTCAGTGTCAAGGGAAAGGTTGAATCTAAATTACTAGAGGTTCAGCAATGGAAAATTAATGGGCACAATCCAACTGCAGGACAAATCTCATCTGTGCTCCATATTATGCCTGCCATCGTTTCCCTTCTCTCTTGACTGTGAACTTCTACACGTCTGTATGCACATGTTTTATTTATTACTCCTGGTTCCACCAGATTGTGACCTGTCACTTTTGAGATAAAAGAATGTCTCCACCCTTGGAAAGTTTGATAATCAAGCTAGTTGAAATAAATTTATAAGGACTTTAAGAATGCAATATATTCCCACATGCCCTTGCCTCTTCCCTTAAGGGTTAATCTAGAGGACAGAACAATGACCTAGAAGAGAACCAACCTTAGCGGGCAGGCCCACCTCAAGATAATGTCCTTTTTCTTCTCAGAATCCCACTACCTGCTGCAGTTGCTAGGACCTGCCATAAGGTTCAGCTGCATATACCCCCTGCTGGGCCCTAATTCAGAAAGACCTATGACTTAGAGTTCTATTGCTGTAAAGAGACACTATGACCAAAACAACTCTTACAAAGTAAATCGTTTAGTTGGGATTGGCTTACCAGTCTAGTAGTTTAGTTCAGGATCACCATGGCAGTAAACATGGCAGCTCACAGGAAGACATGATGCTGGAGAAAAAGCCAAGTCTTCTACATCTGGATCAGCACACAGAAGGAAGAAAGAGAGAGTCACTGAACCTACCTTGAGCTTCTGAAACATCAAAGCCCACCTCCAGTGACACACTTACTCCAACAAGGCCATACCTCTTAATGCCACTTCCTAAGCATTTAGATATTTGAGCCTATGGAGACCAATCTTATTTAAACCACCACATTCCACTCCCTGACCCCCGTAACAGGGTATCCATACCATAATGCAAAAATGCACACAGTCCAACTTCAAAAGTCTCATAGTCTATCACAGTCTCAAGACTCTTTAAAACTTCAAAGTTCAAAGTCTCTTCTGGTCCGGTGGTAGTGGTACATTCATTTAATCCCAGCACTCGGGAGGCAGAAGCAGGAGGATCTTTGTTAGTTCACGGCCAGCCCAGACTACAAGAGGTAATTCTAGAAGAGGTAGGGCTGTTACACAAAGAAACCTTGTCTTGAAAAAACAAAAACACAAGTAAAAAAAAAAACACAAAAAACAACAGCAAAAACAGCCACAACAATAACAAGTCTCTTCTGAGTTTCATGGCAATCTCTTAACTGCAATCCCATATAAAAGGAAAATCAATAAGATCACATCCTTCCAATGTATAATGGCTCAGAATATGCATCATCATTTCAAAAGAGGGGAAAGGGAACATAGTGAGGAAATACTGGACCAAAGCAAAACTGAAAAGCACTGACGGGGCAAACTCCAAACTCTACCTCCGTATTTGATGTCAAGCACTCCAGATCTCCAACTCTTTTCAGCTTTGTTGATTTCAATGTGTTTCTTTCTCTTGGTTGGTTCCACTCCCTGTGAGCAACTATCTTTAGGCAGTGTCCCACAGCTCTGGCATCTCCATCATCTTCGGATCTCTAAGGCAACCCCAGCTTCACACTCACAGCTTTATGTAAAGGCCTCTCTGGGCCTCCCTGAAGTAACACCCCTGACATAAGCATGGTCTCTGCTGTTTAAGAGGGAAATTCATAATGTCTTTCTTGTATTCCTGCTTCTAAATCCAGAACTACACAGCCAAAGGTGCCAAGTCCTGTTACTTGCTAGAGCTGGAACATGGCTTCCTCATTCAATTACATTTTCTGCTTTCAACAGTTTCCTTCACTGCTAAGCTTGGCTGTCATGAAAACCACTCTAGTCCAAGCAGGCCTCCAACTTAGAGATCCACCAGCCTCTGCCTCCCAAGTTCTGGGATTAAAGGAAGGCACCACTACACCTGGCCCTAAATTTTTCTTTAATTTCTTGTCACTTGTCATTAATACCTTTTCACAAATTGGAAGCTTAGCTGGCTGGAGTCTTGCTCTGAGGTCACCATTCCCTTTATTCCACTTAGCATCAGATTTATTTAATCTGTTTACAGCTCCTGGTACCCCTTTCCTCCACAAACTGTGCATTTTGTATTTTTCCTTGCTCAGCTTGCTCTCTTTCATTATAGATTTAAAAAGACTGGCCACTAATAACCGCACAACACAGTCAACATTAGGCTTTTTTGAAATCTTCTCTGCCAACACAATTAATTCAAAATATTCAGTTTAGCCCCAGGCAGATTTTTTTAACAGGGGAAGAAAGCAAACAAATTGTTTGAGAAAATATCACATGAACAATCTCTAGGCCACATGCTAATATTCTTCTCTGAAACCTCTTAAGCAGGCCCCCCACTGTTCAAATCACCCTCAGTATCACTGCCTTCCATTAAACCCTCCTTAAAGTATCTAGCTGCTTTCCCAATCCAAAGTCCCTAAGCCCACATTCCTCTAAACAAAACTATTACCACAGCAATGCCCCACTCCTGGTACCAACTTCTGTCTTAGGGTTTTATTGCTGTAAAGAGAGACCATAACCATGCAATTTTTATAAAGGAAATTGTTTGATTGGGGCTAGGTTTCGTCCATTATCATCATGACAGTAAGCAAGACAGCTAACATGGCCGCTCACTTACAGACATGGGGCTGGAGGAGGAGCCAAATGTTCTACATCTGTATTGGCATGCAGAGGGAGAGAGATAACTCACTGGGCCCAGCTTGAATTTCTGAAACCTTGAAGCCCACCCCCAGTGAAGCACTACCTCCAATAAGACCATACTTCCTAGTGCTACTCCCTAAGCATCCAAATATGATCTTATTCAAACCACCACAACATACCTAGTTCTTATTTTCTATCTTCTTTTAGTTTCAGGCCTCAGCCTAACTATGTTTCTAATTTCCGTGGCTAACTGATGGCTCATCTTGCTTGTCAACTGTACTGCATCTAGAATCAAAGACCCAAGCTGCTGGATCTAACTTTCCAGATGCTACTTCAAAGACCCGGGCTGGGACTTTATTGATTAGATGATTTTTAAGCAGGAGATATACCCTAAATCTGGGCCATACCTTCTGGTGTCAGCTCTGGTAAAAGGACATGGAAGAAGGAAACTTTGCTTTTTGTCTGCTTGTCCCCCACCCTTGCTTATCTATCCTATTGCTACAGTGTCCTCCCTTGAAAACAGAACCAGCCTCTTTGGGTTCCCATCATAGACAAAGTCAGTTTTCAGTATCAGACTAGGACAGCTGAGACATCCAACATCATGAACTGAACAACTGCAGGATTTTTGGCTTTTCAATCATAACGTAGCCTGCATCTGTAAGCCAGTCTAGCAAATCCCAAATATAAATTCTCAGTTCTGCTTACTTAACAAACCCTGTTTAGAGGTTTCTTTCTTCTTCTACGTTTGCCCTCCTTGCACTGACCGTGTCTGCTGCTAACTTCCACACTTCTCTTTCCATTCTTCTCCTCTTGGCAACTTCAAAATTTATAGCTTGCTCCCTGGGTTTTCCCTTTAAACTCTACTAAGTTGTTTTGAAACTTTACTTGAGCCCATTCTTTGCCCTCAAGTTTCCTTTGGGTCCATTCTTATATTCTTGGGTTAATGAGATGAAATGCCCCAGAGGGACACTGACTTCCCAGGTATCTTATGATGGCTCTGCTGGGACTCCACAAGATTTCCTGTGATATTTTTTTGTTGCCTCTTAATTTTTTAATTAGCTTAGAAAATGAGCCTGCTTTGTTACTAGAGCTGTGAAGGTCAGAGCCTTGTCTTTAGAAGAACTAACAAGCTAGGCTTGGTGTACCCTAAATGATAATAAGATTATCCGGTGAGAAAGAAAGCATGCTAGATTATTACAGGCATGAAGGTGTCTTAGGAAAGTCATAGAAACTATTAGATTAGGAACTTTTATACCTTTTGTATGAGACAGTGAATTTTGGGCTTTCTGCAATAACAGAGAGGAGGACTTTTGTTGCTGGGAGCACTGACAGTTAAAAGCCAGCCACACTTCCCAAAGAAAACCAATGAAAGAAATCAAATGAAAGTGAAAGGAGTTTATTGGGCTGAGATACATAAAGAAGACACAACTAATGGCTGTCTTTCAATCTGAGAAAGGAACAAAGCAAAATTCTGTTACTGGTGTTGTGAAGGTCAGAACCTCAGTTCTGACAGTGTTAATAAGTCAGACTTGACAACTTATTATCAATAGACTAGTAATTGCAAAGTTATAGTTAAAAGCAGAAAAAAGAAATTTATTCAGAATGAGTATCAGGAAGTTTATCTTCAGAACGGACTGACCAACAGGACCCAAAATAGGATGTAAAGAAGAATTGATGTGGGATTCCCCTCTGTATGCTATGAATACCATTGGTTAATGAAGAAACCGTCTTGAGGTAGGCGGGGAAAACTAAACTGAATGCTGGGAGAAAGAAAGGAGGCAGAGTAAGAGAGAAGCCATGTAACCCTACCAGAGACAGATGCTAGAACTTTACCCGATAAGCCACAGCCATGTGTCAATACACAAATTAATAGAAATGGGTAAAAATAATATGTAAGAGTTAGTCAATAAGAAGCTAGAACTACTGGGCCAAGCAGTGATTTAACTAATATAGTTTCTGTGTGATTATTTCGGGGCTGAGCAGCTGGGGACCAACAAGTGACCTCCTTACAACAAAGAATAGGAGGCAGTCACTCCAGCTGGGCCATAAAGTGTTGTGGGTCCACAACATAGAATGTAAGGAACAATGGATGTTAAAGGTCTTAACTGTGACTGCTCAAAGCAGTGAGGCGTTTGCTCAGGGGATATGCAGACAATACTACTACCCTTTCCCTTCTGCAGCCTTTCCACTTTCTAGGCACTTAAACCCCTATACATAATCCTGAAATTTATACATCTTTTTACAACAGGAGGAATTATGGGTAAGACAGACTTCCAAGAAAAACATGGCCCTTTTCTGGAAACGCCATCTGGGGAAAATGAAACAATGAAGAGAAGGTGATGAAAAAAGGCATGTGAGCTGCTTGCATGCCAGGATTGAAAATGCTGGGGCTTTGTTTGGACCTTCTTTTTCTATATGGGGTGTCATTCTTCCTTGCTGTTCTAAATAAACTCTTAACTCTGTAAATTATTACTGTGTCGAGTATGAATTATTTCTTTTGTGACATAAAAATCAAGGGACTGCTTCTGGGTGGTCATATTGGGAAGAGAAGCAAAGAGGTCCAGTTAATAGCCAAACCCATCTTCAAAGACCAAAAGTGAGGTTGAGGTTTAAATAGAGGGCAAGGGGTATGCATAGCTAAGCTATCCCCTAGGGATGTCTGGTCCTTCCCATTACTAGTCTCAGCTGTAGTCCCTCCAGCAACTTAGTCTTAAAAGTTGTAGATCTTTCTACATTAGACATGTTCCTCCTTCTGGATAAACTCCTAGGGCCTCAGTCTTTCCTTCTAGCAAAAGATTCCTGAGAAAATTCTCCTTTTTTAAGGTTGTCTCAATATTCTAATAGCTCAAGGGAGTGGTGTAGCTATCACTTTAAAATAGCTCTTTTCCTTCCAGGACAGCAATAATTTAACATGGCTCACACAGTTTAGCATCATCCTAAAGTAGTCACAGAGTATTATTGGGGCTGAGGAATCCACCATGCTTGGGTGGAAGTTAGTTAAGTATAGTGTAGGATATTTATCTACCAGATCTATGACTCTGGAATTTGAGATAAACTTGGGGAAAGAACAACTCAGTAAAGAGCAGACTAGAAAGAGAGATGTGGAGTTGGCTCGGATAACTATAATATTTTAGGAGGGATGAGTAACCCAAAGAACAGGTAGTAGTTATGAACAAATGCCATCTGCACTCTGGTGAGGCACACATTTCAATCTTTCCATAGAGCTAATCCTCCCTGCAAGTAGCAGAGAAGCCTCAGAGGCACCCTTCCTACTGACAAGGGAGAAAGAACCAAGGAGTAGGAGGGTATGTGGAAGGTTAGAAACCTTGGTTCAGAGACTACATTATTGTGACTTATTCATTTTATTTATTATCTCTTTGGCATGTCCAAGCACCATAGTTTGCAACTCTGTTTTCTGAACTCCAAGGTCACAAATATTTTGTCACCATCATCTGGACTGGTCAGTGTCTAAGTTTCTGTCCTATTGCTATGCAAGTAGAGTCACTCCCTGGAGACGAAGCATCCAAATGTATGGGTCTACGGGGTCCATTCTATTTAAACCACCACAGTCAGTCCTGGTTCTTTGGAAGAACAGAGAAACTAAGCATATTTCATGCTTGAAATTGTATAATGTAAAAGCACCATGGGGGATTATTGTTGTTGTATGTTTATTTCTTCACATTCTTTAAGGCATCTCAAAATTATTTTCAGGTACATTGAAAATTCTGTGTGAACTTACATTATCAGAAGTGAAAGAAAAAACACACCTTTCTTAATAATTATACAAGGCTTATTGACTCACAAGTGAAAAGTTTTTTGTACCCCATAAGCCCTCCACCAACACAGGAATCCAAATCAGACAAAATCAAACTGAATTTTTAAAAAAGCTCGTGTTTAATGGGCAAAACACTCCCAGATTTCCTGCCCCCACCTAGCAGACCATAAGCTTTTACCAACCCCAAAGCTAAAGATATTATCGAGAATATCCATATCCTATATCGCAGATTTGCCACTTGTTCTGACCTGCCTTCCTGATTGAACCAGTGCATTTGAAATGTGCCTTAAATTAGACTTATTTTTGTTCGATGACTATCAAAGTGCATATAAACACTTCTAGATTGGTGTAGTGTTTGTGGCAATTTGAATCCATGGTCTTCAATGTACTTTGAACAGAGTAAATGATCTCTTGTTCTCTTTGATATGAGAGTTTTGTTTAGCATCAACAATTTTGACACCTGAATGTGGAATCCCAAAGTTGAGCCACTTTTCATGGAAGGATGTTAGATCATGGGTCTATTTCTTCAAGACACCATTCACTCTTAAAGACACAGTTCTCTGCCGTTCTTTCCTCTGGGACAGAGAATTAAGTCACTGCCTTCATTGTGGGCTTTGCAGTTCCTGATTTATGATTACATCCAGTACCAGATCCTCTATGCACCTCAGCTCTATGCATCTTAACCAGATTAAATCATATGCTGAGGAACTTCCAGCCACATCTGAAAAGATTTTCTTTAAAAAAGAAAACAAACAAAAAACAGGAAATGCAGGGGCATTTCCATTGTTCAGGGAATTTCTCTGCAGTCTCCCCTTGGCCTTCCTTCATCATCTTGTCCACGCTGCCCAGCCTTTCCATGTTCTAGTGGGAAGCCTCTCCCTCTTTTTATGGTGTGTTGTTTTTGATCTTTTTTAATGCTCTCCTACCTCAAGGCCCAGTCGTGGTCTGGAGGTCTTGCCTCCTAATAAAGTTAATTCCTGAACCTGCTTACCGTGCTTGCACTGCTATTTCTCTGTTTAACAGAGGAATCTGTTGGCATACAAAAGAGTTCCACAATTGCCCATAATGGAGTATAACAAAGGTTTATTAACCTGGGGATAAACTCACAGAAAGAATAACAAACTACAGTCCTCGACATGTGCTGAGACTTGGAACTGAACTCAGTAGCCAAGAGGCCTCCACATGCTTTTCAACTGCATTTATAGTATATGAGACCACACCCAAAGTGGGCTGATATCTTAAAGGCTAGTGGTTGAAGGGGTTCCCACAGCAGGGGTTGATAGATCTGTGTTGCTCACCTATGCCAGCCTTTTGCGCCCTAACTTTTGTTTGGCCAGTGGTTCTGATCATTTCCCTGTAGCTGGTTGTTGCACATCCCCTTATTTGGTTCAGAGCATTCATTTCTTTGCATCCCTTTTCAGGGCATTTGGTCAGGAGTTCATTTATTTGTTAGCATCTAAGCTTTATCTCCTCCAATATCTAATTCAGTGTTTTTCTATGTCCTCTCTTGCTTCCAGCCACATTACTACATTGAAAAACTTTGTGAATGATTGAACATAAAGACACTGAAGAGAAAACCCACTATCCCCAGGCTGGCAAGAGGGCTCAGTGTGTAAAGGGTTGATAACCTGAGTTCAATCCCTAGAACCCTTGTGGTAAAGGAGAGAACTGAAGAGAATCCAGCAAGTAGCCACCTGACCTTCTTCACACACATCCTCTACATAAATAAATAATACATAAGAAATGAGATTTTGTTTTATTTAAAGAAGGACTATTCCCTCCAGCCCAGTAGGGTGAAATCTTGAAGTTATAAAATGGTCTCTTCAGTCACATTACAACAAATATGTCCCATTCTTGGGTGGTTGTAGAAAGAAGTTTCGGTCCTGTCTTGTCCCACAGCTATTCAGTCCCCAAAAAATACACAGAGACTTATATTAATTATAAACTATTTGGCCTAATTAGTTCAGGATTATTAACAAGCTCTTACAACTTAAATTAATCCATAATTCTTAGCTTTGTTTAGCCACATGACTTTGTACCTTACTCAGGAAGGCATTCTCATCTTGCTTCCTCTGTGTCTGCGTGGCGACTACAGACTGAGCCTTTCTTCTTCTCAGAATTCTCCTAGTCTGGTAGCCCTGCTTATACTTTCTGCCTGGCTGTTGGCCAATCAGCATTTTATTAAACCAGTACAAGTAACAAATCTTTACAGGGTATAAGAGCATTATCCCACAGAGGTAAGGAAATTAATTACCTTAGCTGAGAGACAGACATAAGGGATAAGCACCTACTTTTTCACAATTTTATGTTCTTGTAAACACGCAAGATAAAATATAGATGTATGAAAAAGACCCTGGGGTAAAACCTGAGAGCAACTGTCATGAGCAGTGTGTGAATCTTCTCTATAAGTGTAAACCTTAGCTAGTATTGGGCTAGTAAAGGTGCCCCCAATCAAAATGGGAAGCAGAAATTCAAGGAAGGAAGAAGGATTTGGAGAAAAAAAAAAGTCACCACATGATAGACCTGGTTAGTTTTATATTTGACAATTATGATAATTTAACTTGCAAGTATTAAAAGAAAACGAATAATGCTTGATGTCCCCAGGTAAGTTTTCTTGCTGTTGTCATTTTGCACGCTAAACCAGACACCTTGGGTGATGCCAGCCAAGATAATAACTGAGCAGCCTGCCTTAGCTGGTGGCTTGAATCACAAATGATACAAATGTAAATTCATTGCAAAAGATAATCCAAGTTCGGCTTCCATAGTCACAGATATTCTCATTAGTTTTAAATCTAAGATCTACTACTAATGGAACAACAGCTGTCATCCTTCAAAACAATTCCTGAACATCCTTTGAATAATTGGCTAGGAGATTATATGACCTGTTTCCTCTAAAGGAAGACATTAAACAATATTATGGAGACTTTTAAAATGGTAACCAAATGCTCGTAGTTGATCCAAGAGCCATATTACACAAATCTCCTACTTCAGGAAGAACTAAACAGGCCTAAAACCTAGCGATCCATCAATTATAAAAGACACAGGTAATCGTCAAACTCCAGGGCATTGACAGTTTAATATTCTGTCCTTCCCAACCCCTTCACACTTTTGTATTAGCTTTTCTCTCTTGTGATCTACACTCATCCCCCATATTTAAAAACACTTTAAAAAGAATCTGAGATGCTGTTTTTCATATATTTTCCTCAATTATAAAAAATTGTTCATATTGAGTTTAACAAAGCTGATGATGAGAATAGAGATAGTTTTTCTAACACTGACCAGACATTTGGTATTTCTTTGCTGACCTTGTTTCACTTTGCTTCAGTTCCCTGTCTTGAAAATTATCTAATTCTTCCATTGCGCTTATAAAATTTCTCACTGTCCTGTGTATTTTATGATTCAAAATTTTAGTTTTAATGAATAAAATTTAGTTTAATTCTTTCAAAATGAACATTAAGGACCTATAGTTCCTAAAATAAGAACTAGATAGTTACATGATGTTGTGGCTATAAAATCAAACTAAGCAGAAGAAAATTTAAATTTAAGCAATAATAAAGTATTTCAAAAAACTCTTCACATTGAAATGTTGATCACAGATGTTGTTATTTTCTTTCTAGGGCTTCGTCCTTCCCCTCTGCAGCTTCTCACCCACACCAGGCCTAAGATAGCCTCACTAGTCCTTTCAGTAAGCAGTTCAGTTCCTGTTTTAGGGAAATCTCAGGAAGTGTGAGACAGTAGGGTTATCTTCCTGCCTGAGACCATGCTTACCCTGACTGCTTGTCTTATAGCCATCTGGACCAAGACCTTCAATGAATTCTTAGGTCTGAAAGCCCCCAGCCACATACCTAGTGGACTTATCTCTAGTTGGAAACCAATCTCATTTAAAAGTCTGCAAAAAGGGGGCTGGAGAGAATGGTTAAGAGCACTGACTGCTCTTCCAGAATTCCCAGCAACTACATGGTGGCTCTCAACCACCTATATTGAGCTCTGGTGCCCTCTTCTGGCCTGTAGGCAGGATACTGTATAAATAAATAAATCTTTTTTAAAAAGTTTGCAAAAAGTAAGGGATTTCATTTTGTATTCATTACTTTTCCGTTGCTGAGATAAAACATTGACCAAATGAACGTTGCTGAAGAAAGAGTTTATTTGGGTTTATGGTTTCAGAGGGACGAGGGGTTGCCATGGCAGCTAGGAAGCAAACAGCAAGAGCAGGAAGCTGAGAGATCACAGTTTCATCAGCAAATAAGAAGCAGAGACTAAGCTAGAAATGGAGTGATGCTATGAATGGTCAAGATCTGCCCTGGTGACAAAATGATTCCCTGGAGATTGTATCACCTTCCCAAACAGTGCCACCAACTGGGGACCAAAATTTCAAATCCCTAAGTATATGAGGGCCATTTCTCATTTAAACCACTACATTCTGCTCTCTGGTCCACATAGACTCATGTCCCTGTAATACAACATGCATTTATCTAATTGCAATAATCTCAATGATTTTACCCTCAAACCAGTTTAGAAATCCAAAGTCAAATCCAGTCCTTTTGAAACAAGGTAATTTCTGTTGAGTCTCAAACCCTGGAACAAATGGCTGAGGTGGCTACTTAAACATCCAAGCAGTCCTGGCAGCTCAGTCCTTTCCTGTTACAGGGTATGCCTAACATACCCTGGTCTCTACCCTTACTGCAACTCTCAAGTTCAGAGGCTGGGCTGTCCTTCCTCCAAAAGCTCTTCCATATATAATCCAGACATTTCAGTTACCCACCATTTTGTACCTTTGGCTTCCTGGCTGCTGCACCTGATTCCCCCTCCCCGCTCCTCTTATGGCTCAAGGTCATGATCACTCTGAACTCTGCCAGCTATGTCTGCCTCTGGCTATGCTCTCCCTTTTATCTATAATACATTTTCTTCTCTACCATACCTAGGAGCAGTCATGTAGTTCCCTTTTTATTTATTTTTTATTCATCTACATTCCAGACTTTGGTTGCTAATAAATCATAAGGAGTGTCACAGTCTTCCCTGACTACTTCCTGCTGACATTGGAACATCACTGCTGGGAGCCCCCAAAGCTGGAATGTTGGCCAAGTCCTGGAAAAGCAGGCTGTTTGACTCACTGTCCAGGGCCATCTAGGGCTAGGTAAGTGCAAGCAGATTTGGAGCATCTGAGGCTGGACCACCTGGGGCCAGACTCTTTGAAGCTGTCTAGGATGCAGATTTTGAAGGAAGGCATGGAGCTGGAGAGATGCTGGAGCAGTGCAGAGTTGATCTAAAATCTGCTGGAACAAAGAGACTAGGAAGAGAGGTAAAGTCAAGGAGTTTAAGGAAAATTTTTTATCCAGAATGTATGCTTGAAACATCTAGACCCATGGTCCTGGCTGTGGTAGGAAGAGAATTCCAAGACCAGGGAAAAGAGAGAGATTTCCTAACCTTATGAATAAATGGAACATTCATGTGGGGGAAACAGGTTGTTGATCAGTAGTACTTATCTGATGTTAGGAAATGATGATCTGTCTATATGTTACTCTCATTGGTTAATGAAGAAACTGCCTTGGAGTTTTGATAGGGCAGGATTTAGATAGGTGGAGTAGACAGAATTCTTGGAAGAAGGAAAGTGAGGTCAGACGCAATGGAGCCAGCTGCCAGGTCAGACATGCTGAATGTTTCCCAGTAAGCCACCACCTTGTGGTGCTACACAGATTATTAAAAATGGGTTAAGCAAGATGTGAGAATTAGCCTCTATTAATAATAATTCCAAACTCGTGTGAGATTGTTTGTGACTTATGCCTTCACTTATCTGAAGCCCATTATACCTGTGAGGAGTGGATTCAAGACAATTCCCTGAAGCTTACAAGAAATTTTAAAGGGTATGTGTATATATATTTTATGCAAACATGTGTGTGTGTGTGTGTGTGTGTGTATAATACACTATTATACCCAAGTTAATTATCCCCAGAAAGAAACTCCATGGAACTAGATTTTGATGTAAAGCACAAGAGAGTTTTTTTAAATATTCAAGCACGAATTTGGGCTACACTTCCACCACACCAAGGCAGTGAATGAGAGAAGTGCAACCCCAAGACTGGGGAAGGAAAAAAGTTTTAAATTCTCCCATAATCAGGGTATTTATGTCCTATCATCTTGGGATTGGGTAAGGAGTGCCTAGGGTAAGGTAGTTTCTGAAACCATTGGTCAGTTTTTGGGTGCAAAACACTAACAAAGAGCCATTCATAACTGACAAGGTATCTTCAAGGACAGGATACCTCCTAAGAACATCTGGGCCTCTTTAAATTTTATAGCCCTGATCCCTAGCTCCTTAACTGTCTATTTTCAGAGTATCTGTTCAAATTCTGCTATCACAGCACATTTCTGGAGCTGATCAGTCCCCACTCAGTGTATGGCTTAACATGGAGCCTCTTCTTTAAAATGGAGCTTGCAAAGTCAGGTCGTCAAAGCACAAACACATATAGACACACACACACACACACACACACACACACACACACACACTCACATGTTTTAGATGTGGAAGAATTACCACTGTCGTCTCTACTGAAATCCACATTGTAGAAAAGGCAATAGATTCATGTCTTTGAATCATAGTAGAGGCTTGGGGATTCACAATGATTTTGGATTAAAATATCACCATTCTTTCCACCGGCTGGATACACAGATCAGACAGTAAGAACCTGGATACACAGAAAAGACAGTGAGAATCTGGTTATGCAGATCAGACAGTGAGAAGCAGTTTTATGTCAACACTTAGAGAAGAACCAACCACAATTTAAAATCCTGAGCTTGTGACAACGATAATAGTAATCATTGCCTACCATGGCTAGATTATCAGCTCATCAGTACTTCATTTATTAATTTTAAAACTCTGAATGTTTGAAATCTTGATATAACAGTAGCATAGTGCCAGTGACTATGTCAGAGAGGCAGCAGGTGACAATTCAAGTTCAGGTGTCATGTCCCCCAGGAGGAATATTGGATGGGCAAGACCCTGAGACCACAGACTTCAGAATGTTTTTTGCTTCTATTGGTACTTTACATGTTTGCCACTGCTGTCTTTCCCTGGTATCTGACATGGTATAAATGACTTTGGGGAGATCCCCATTGCCTGTAATGTTGTATTTTTCCCATGGAAACATCCCCTTCTACTGGGCATTTTTACCTGTCCATTATTATGAAGATGATTTCTTCCTAAACTGTACTGTCTAATTGATAATGATAATGTTAGTTTAAATAGAAACATGAATTTCTATTGAGGAGCCCTATAGACTGTGGCTTAGGTTAATGATTAAGAAAAATATTTGAGTCCCAGTATCCCAGCCTAGCTTAAATTCTTTAATCTTAATGATGGGAGATGTGTTCACAGGTTTCAGAGTGCATCAAAGCTGAAACAAAGCTGTGAAAACAGTGGAGTTAGACTAAGATGTTTCTGTTAAGTAGCTTTGAGATGAAAACCCCAAGAAGAGCATCTAAAGTGTTAGAAAGGCACATAGGTGAGTGACCAACTCTAAGGGCAAGGGACAAGAACAATGCAGCCCAGTTATCATTAGCTGATGTGTCTTTCTTGCTAGAACGGGTTGATGACCAAAGGCGATGATTAATTCCTTATACCTATTTCTGCCTTCAATCTCCTGATATAGAAAAGTATTGATGAGTGGGTATGCACACTAAAGAGTTAAAGTAGAGCTAACTATTGGTTTTTCATGTATAAAAGTTTAGATTTGTGATTCCTTGAAGTGTCCTTATAAGGTTACCTTTCAAGATTAGTAATAAAGGTATTGGTCCTTTCTTTGTAACCATAAAATGCAGCCTGCCAGTAAAAGAACTGACTAAGAAAAAAATACCTTGCTTGCTTACACTCTGTTAATCTATAGCAAGTTGCTTGAGTATATATGTGGGTTCTTGGGATAATTTGTTTTTCACATGTGATATGTAAAATGTTTAATCATGTTAGGGATAAGAAAACCATGCTGTTTTTAACTTGTATTCATTGTAATTATTCACTTGAAAACAAACAATGTAAACATTAAACATGTAATTTTTATATTACCTGAAAGATTTTGCCAGGGTATATAAGGAAAAGAATAGAGTTAAAATGGGTTAGAAGGAAAACATCAAAAATGGGAAAGTTAGAAGGAAAACATCAAGAATAAAGATAGGTTTAGAAGAAAAACATCAGGAATGAGAGAAGGGAATCACTAGGAAAATAAAGACTAGAGAATGCAAAAGAAGAGTAAAAAGAAGGCCTGAAGGGAACCATCAGGAAAGTGTGTGTCTTCTTCCCTTTACCCACTCAGATAAAAAAGTCAGAATATCCATCAACTCTGTAAGTTTCCTTTGAGGCCTGTTCTACTGGAGGCTGATCCCCCACACAGTGTTAGCATAGAAAGCGAAAGAAATCTGAAATAATTTTCATTTTTACATATATCTTAAGTCATTTTCTTATACCTTTACAAATCATATTTGCACACTTTAAAACACTTTCTTGGACCTTTATAACTTACACATATCTTAAAACACTTTTTAGACCCTTACAACTTGCTTAACTTTTCCTATTCTCAGACCCTGTAATTTCTTAATTATACTTAACTATAAGATCAAAATATAAGTTGCATGCTTCCAACCTGCAATACCTAAGAGCATATACATTACCTTTCCAACAGGGAGAAATGAAGGCGTTATGAGAAAATACTGGACCAAAACAAGACCAAAACCCAGAAGGGAAAATAAATCCTATAACTTCATATTTATTGTCAAAAGGGCATGACTCTGCCTCCTCCCCCAGCCCCCAGATTTCCTGACTGAAGCACACAGCTTTCTCTTGGGCTTGGTCCAATTTTTTGTGCAGAGCTTTTCTTGCCAGCCGTCTCATAGTCTGTCATCAACATTTTGTTTGCTTCACCTCCTCAGCTTTATGCAATGGCCTCTCATGATCTGCTGGCCTCTCGGACCATTCTTCTCACATGGAGTAAAGCTCTGCCAAACATTTCCTGAGCCCAGTGGCTCTCTGAAACTATGGAGGGAGAAGCTACAACACTGTGATTCTTCCATCATTCATGCCTTCTCAGTCAGTACCACAGGTATAACAGCCAAATCTGATTGCCAACTTGGGATAAATCTTGAACCCCTTTGAATTATATTTGCAGCAGATTTTGTATGTTGTTTTCTTCTGTCAGAAAATTCCTTAGGTCTTTTCCTTTCACAGATGGAGGATTAGGTGGGTGGGGTCTTTCCCTAAGGGTACCCTCCACATTGTTCCAGTTCTTAATTATACTAATCTCCTTAACAAGAGCATACTCTTTCAGCACCTACTTGGCTTTAATACTAAGTGTTCTTTTATTCTCCCAACTATACACTAGTTTTTCCTTCTGCTTGGCTTGCTCTTTTTCATTATAGGCCTGCATAAGAGAAATCAGTAAGAAAAATTGCACAGATTCAATATCCAGTCTTGAAAATTCCTTCACCAAAACATAATTGGTCCAGTACTTTTAAATTTAGCCTCAGGCAGGTTCTTAGGGCAAGAAAAGGAGGGATCTACATTAGTTACCAAAATAGCACAGATATAGAGAAGTTGCTAATATGCTCCCCTCTGAAACCTCTTGAGCCAGGCCTCCACATCCCACACTGTTCTTTGTCCACCATGCTCCTATTAGAACATCTCCACTAACTTCTGCTTGTAGCATTCAGCCACTTTTCTCCCAAAGTTCCAAATTCTTTCACACCCTTCAAAAAGACATGGACAGATTTTTTCAGAAAAAAAAAAAAACTCCAATCCTTGTACCAAACTCTTAGTTTCTGTTGCTGTGATAACACCATGACAAAAGTCAGTCTTATAAAAGAAAGTTTATTTTCACTTACAGTTTCAGAAGGATGTGATCCATCATAGCAGGTGGAAAGCGGGTAGTAAGAGGCAGGCTGGGTGCCAGGACCAGAAAGCTGAAGGATCACATGGTCAGTCCTTCAACTGAAAATAAAAAACATAGAACAAACTAGAAGTGGGGTGATGCTATGAACTCCCAAAACCTACAACAATTGATTCCCTTCCTTCAACAGACCTTACCACCTCCTTAAATGGGGGACTAAGTATTCACTTTCCCAAACCAATGAGGAATATTTCTCATTTAAACCACCACATCCTTTCAGCTATAAAGCTAGAAATGGAATTTATTAACTTGATACCATTAACTTTCATCAACCCTGAAGTTGAAAATATTATCATTTGGGTTATTTAGAATTTTGATGTCTAATTTCTTGAGTTCTTTATATATTTTGGAAATCAGTTCTTTGTCTGAGGTGGGGTTGGTGAAGAACTTTTCCCATTTGGACTTGAGTGTTGTTTGTGGGGAAAGATATGAATCTATTTTATCATTCTTCTATATGTTGGCATCCAGTTATGCCAGCACCATTTGCTGAAGATACTTATTTTTTCCATTGTATAATTTTAGCTTCTTTTTCAAAAAATTAGGTGTTCATTGATGTGTGGATTAATATCCAGGTCTTTGATTTGATTCCATTGGTCAAC
Source organism: Microtus oregoni (assembly GCF_018167655.1). Taxonomy (NCBI): domain Eukaryota; kingdom Metazoa; phylum Chordata; class Mammalia; order Rodentia; family Cricetidae; genus Microtus; species Microtus oregoni. Next base: position 47,368,468 of record NW_024543062.1, read on the forward strand.
CTCTCTGTTTTTATGCCAGCACCAAGCTGTTTTCATTACTGTAGCTCTATAATATAGCTTGATGTCAGGGATGGTGATGCCTGGAAGTTCCTTTATTGTACAGTACTTTTTGTTTATCCTGGGTTTTTTGTTTCCTTATATGAAGTTGATTATTGTTCTTTCTTTCTTTCTTTCTTTAATTTTTTTTAGTTTTTCGAGACAGGGTTTCTCTATAGCTTTGGAGCCTGTCCTGGCACTAGCTCTTGTAGACCAGGCTGGCCTCGAACTCACAGAGATCTTCCTGCCTCTGCCTGCCGAGTGCTGGGATTAAAGGCGTGCACCACCCACTGCTGATTATTGTTCTTTCAAGGTCTGTGAAGAATTGTGTTTGGATTTTGATGGGAATTGCATTGAATTTGTAGATTGCTTTTGGTAGGATTGCCATTTTTACTATGTTGATCCTACCTATCCAAGATCATGGGACATGTTTCCATTTTCTGGTGCTTTTTTCAATTTCTTTCTTCAAAGACTTAAAGTTCTTGTCAAATAGGTCTTTCACTTCTTTGGTTAGTACTACCCAAAGATATTTTATGTTCTTTGTGGCTACTGTGAAAGGTGATGTTTCTCTGATTTCCCTCTCAGTTTCTTTATCATTTGTATATAGGAGGGCTACTGATTTTTTTTTTTGAGTTGGTCTTGTATCCTGCCATATTGCTGAAGGTATTTATCAGCTGTAGGAGTTATCTATTAGAGTTTTGGTGTCACTTATATATACTGTCATATCATCTGCAAATAAGAAAAGTTTGACTTCTTCCTTTCCAATTTGAATCCCTTTGATCTCCTTTTGTTGTCTTATTGCTAGTGGCAAAACTTCAAGAACCATGCTGAAGAGATATAGAGATAGTGGACAGCCTTGTCTTGTTCCTGATTTTAGGGGAATCACTTTGAGTTTCTCTCCATTTAATTTGATCTCGGTTTTTGGCTTGCTGCATATTGCGTTTTAGATATGTTTATTTAGATATGCTTATTTAGATATGTTCCTTGTATCCCTGATGTCTCCAAGACCTTTATCATAAAGGGATGTCAGACTTCGCCAAATGCTTTTTCAGCATCTAATTAAATGATCATATATTTTTCTTTCAGTTTATTTATATATTTACATTGATATATTTTCATATGTTGAACCAGCTCTGCATCAACCCAATTAAAAAAATGGAGTACAGAACTAAATGTAGAATTCTAAACAGAAGAATCTCAAATGGTCAAAAGATACTTAAATAGGGTGGAAGGGGAAGAGGAGAGGAAAAGGTTAGGGGTGAGGAGAACTTGAGGGAATGGGATGTTGTGATGGAGAAAGGACAGAGATGAAAGCAAGAAAAGAGATATCTTGATTGAGGGAGCCATTATAGAATTAGCAGAAACCTGGCTCTAAAGAAATTCCCAAAAATCCACAGGGATGACCCCAGCTAAGATCCTAAGCAGTAGAGTCTAGAGGGGACCCAATATTGATTTGTCCTGTAGTCAGAATGATGAATATCTTAAATATTACCATAGACCCTTTATCCAGCAATTGATGGAAGCAGAGGCTAAGACTGGCATCAGAGCACTGGATTGAACTGCCAAAGACCAGCTGAAGAGTGGGAGGAATGAGAATATGAGCAAAGGGGTCAAGACCATGATGGGTTCCACCCACTGAAACAGTCTACCTGAGATAATGGGAGCTCACCAATTTCAGCTGTGCTGGGAAGGAACAAGCATAGGACCAAATCAGTCCTTCTGAACATGGTTGACAGTTGTATGGCTGAGGTAGACAAGGGGGCCACTGGCAATGGCATCAGGATTCATTCCTACTGCATGTACTGGCTTTTTGAGAACCTATTCTCTTTCGATATATACCTTGCTCAGCATAATTATAGTAGCGAGGGCCTTGGACCTTCCACAAAGCAATGTGCTTTACCCTCTCTGAGGATTGGATGGGGGTGGAGTGGGAGGGTATGTGGAGAGAATAGGAGAAGGGGAGGGAGAGGGAACTTGTGTTGGTATGTATAATGAAAATTCATAGTCTGTTTTCATATAAATATATATATATATATAATCAGATAATATCTAAAACCTAGAGTTTTCTCCTGTTTACTATAACTAACCTAATTGATGTTTCCATCAAGATATTTGTCTGATCATGGGGATTGATAGAGTTTTGCACTAAAGACTGAATATCTAAAACAAGATATAGGGAGAAATTTTCTAACTAGAGCACCCAATACTATCTGATCATTGAATAATAACTGTCAAGATTTCCTTCATATCTCACAAATGCCAGTAAGAGAAATGATTATTCAATCATCATGGCTGCATTATAAGCATCTAAGAGGCAGAGACAGGGGCAAGAGCATGGCCCAAAGTCTTGTGTGTTGGAGTTTGAATGTCAGTGTTGGAGGCAGTACATATTTGTGTGTGTGAGTATGCCTGTAGAAGCGAGAGGACAACTTTGAGTGTCCTTCCTCAAGTGCCTTCTACCTTAGCATCACTAAACAGGATAAATTAGCATTCCAGTGATCTCCTATGGATCTTCTACTTCCATCTCCCCTCCTTCCATTGCTGAAGCTATGAGTATGAACCCATATGTTCAGATATTTGAGATGATCCCAGGGATCAAATTCAAGCCCTCCTACTTGCAAGGTAAGCACTTTCCCAGCTAAAGATATCTCTGCAGCCCTGGTCTCAAGTGTTTTAATAAGATTTTCAAGACAGGATTCTTTCAATGTGACTTTACTTCAATTTTTAACTAACAGACTCAGCAATCAGTGGCCCTTATTACATTCACCAAGATGTTACTCTTCTGACTTCTGCTTAAAATTATTGAAGAGAAGTTATTTCCCCACCCTCCCCAAATTGTTGGTTTCTTAAGTGAAAATTAGACTTATACTTCATCCTACATAAAATGAGTGCTGTGCTTGCAATATTCTTTTTGTCTGTGGTGGATTTATATAAAAAGTAAGCGAGATATTTTATGGTCCATGTTTAGTGATGTGCTTACACAATCAGAGACTTAGGAATCAACTTCATTATGCAGTTAAGCAGTTCATAAAAGTTACGAGTCCAGTGGATTTACCATCCCTTGTTGTTGCAAGCCTTTAACAACAACAGCTCTGTGAACAAAGAAATCATAATGTGAATATTCCAGAGGCTTCTCACCAACCCCCGCTTCAATTATACATGAATTAGCAGAAATGAATTCACAGTTTTATTCCATGATGTAGTGGAGCTCAAGTATTTCATAAAGTGTAGCCGTGCAGCAAATTCTGAGCTCATTTTAGAATAATTACACATTGATGTTACTTGTGTAGTTAAAAGAAAATGTGGAAATTTACCCATTGTAAGCACTTTTTGAAGGCTCACTCTGTTCTCTAAAGTGAGCAATCTTTCATTCCAGAGGAAGCTGGGAGCTCCATCTTCCCTGTATTTCATCTTCCTCCTCTTTTACCTCAATTAAGAACACTAATGCTTATTTAGACAAGTCTTAATTACAGGCCTGGAGCAAGCCAAGAAGCCTCCATGGATTTCCCAGGTAATTTGTTTAAATGATGCATTTACCTCAAGTTCCTCCTTCTAGGTCCTTTGAATAATTATGACTGAGCTAGAGGAACTTTAAAATCTGTCCCTTAAATGTCTTCATTTAACATGCTCACCAAAATTTGACATTCTCATATCTCTTTTCCCAACCTCTTTCAAAAAAGAGACACCTGTGGGAGGAAGATTGGCTGACATTTGCAGCTTCTGATATACTAGAAAGACTTTTAATTTTATTATAGAAAATATATCTTAACTTTTAATTTTAATTTTTATTATATGTATATCTATGTGCACATGTGTTCTGGAGCCCAGAGAGGCCAGAAGAGGGCATTGGACCCTCTGAAGCTCTACTTTCAAGCTGTCTGGCCTGGTCTTAGGACCTGAGCTCAGGTTAATCTCTCTGCAAGAGTGTCGTAACCAGTAAGCCATCTTTCCTGGTCCAGGTCAGATAAACTACTATGCAGAATGTATTGCATTCCTATTAGCTTGAATAATCACAGGATTCTGAGGTCATTAGTTGTCACCACCATGTGGAAAGTGAGGCTGGCAAGAGGAGTCTTAATCAAGCTAACTGAAGTCATAACCAGACCATGACAAAGTGGGGCCTTTAATCCTAGCCTCTCAGAATCTGAATCCTGACTCTATCATAGACCAAGCTGACTGACAGCTTAAGGTGAGAGAAGCTTTTGGTCTAAGCTCAAATGTACTCAGCAGGAAAATCAGAGTTCAATTCACAGAAGTTACGTGTTGTGCCGAGAGGTGGTAGAAAGCTAACAGGAGCAATGTTCTAAGTTCTAATTCTCAGAAATAATCATCTAGGATTATAGATGATTTTACTGCATACAAAACAAAACAACCTCCCTCCCAAAGAGATAGCTAATGGGAAGCTGGTCAACCCCGTTGTTGCTAAGAAGCAACACAGAAATTTATGCTATAAATTATTTGGACCTGTGAAACTGTGGTAGCTTGAAATGTTATTGGCCCCCATAATCTCCTAGGGAGTGGCACTTATTAGGAGGTGTGGCTTTGTTGGAGTAAGTGTGGTCTTGTTAGAGGAATTGTGCCTCTATGGAGCAGGTTTTGAGGTTTCCTATGCTCAGGATACTGCAAAGTGTCTCCGTTGACTTCCTGTTGCCCACAAGTCAAGATGTAACCAGCACCTTATCTGCCTGCATGCCCCCATGCTCCCTGCCATGATGATAATAGACTAAACCTCTGAAACTGTAAGTGAGCCACTTTAACTAAATGCTTTCCCTTGTAAGAGTTGCTGTGACCATGGTGTCTCTTCACAGGAATAGAAACTCTAACGAAAACAGAGGCAAGCAACACAAAGAAATTTTGATACATGAAAAAATGAGCAAAATTGTATGTGATTATTTTAAAACAGTCATTTATTGATAGGTAGAACAGGTCCAAATATATACTGGACTTTGAAAATGAAACCTGGGGATAACTGATTTCTCCCTTTACAGGGCTCCAGTCAGTAAAAGACTTAGCCAAGGGTTATTGGCATGTCTTTTACAATGGAGGGTACTGTGACATCCATATCCAGAGGGAAGCATACTACAGCCAGAGATTTATTTGCTCACTCATGAACCAAAGGGCCTATTGGGCCACACAAAATAGGCCATCAATACCTATTTATTAAAGAAAGAGGAACTGGGTTGTCTCCACAGAGGACTCAGCACACAGATTTGGGGAAGGAAGGAGCAAACTGTGTTTTTAGGAGACTAAAGAAAACTCAGATTTCTGTCTCTTCCCCGCCACCGCCTCCCATATCCCTCCCCCTCCCCCAGTCAACTCTCCCTCTCTCATCAGTCTGAAGAGCAGACCAGGTTCCCTGCCATGTGGGGAGTCCAAGGACCTCCTACCTTCTTTAAGGTCTAGTAAGGTGAACATCCAAACAGCCTAGGCTCCCACAAAGCCAGTACGTGCAGTAGGATCAAACCCAGTGCCATTGTTCTTGATTTCTCAGCAGTCCTCATTGTCTGCTATGTTCAATAGTGGGAAGCTGTGGCGGGGAAGAGAGAGAAATCTTTAATAAATAAATAAATAAATAATAAAAATAAAAATAAAAAAAGAAAACTCAGAGAGCTAAGTAGAGTTGGTCAGGTGATAAAGAATAGCTGTGAATTGCCAGCAGCCAACAGTCTGGGCATCTGTAGTAGAGTCCATGAGGTGTAGTAATAGGGGACAAGAGCAAGGACTAAGACCAAGGAAGAAAATGCAGAAAAGCACAGCTTTGACATCGTGATGTAATAAGATGCATGCATATTAGTTCCTAGTTCAGTGCTTCAGAAGCCTTTGGAGTTCTGTGGGTGATAGGGCATGAGGAGCAGCTTTTGTTGTTTCTGTAACAGTTTCCTTTCAACCACGCCCAAGTTTGGTCCAGTGAAGAGACCCCTGGTGTGTTCTGGACAGCTTTAAGATGGACTTGTCACCAGAGGAAACAATCCTGGTTAAAGGAGGAGTATGCTCTACTCTCCCTCTCACCCTGTGATGACAGAAGATTAATTATTCAAGGTCAGTGACTACTCAGTCATGGTCCCGTGATGAAATATCCGCAGGACACCAATGCAGCATAGTGTAGTACTCTTCTTGGTGAGACGCCTGCAGCATTGCAAGTGTGCCACATCTAGCGTGTGGAAGGCCATCGGATTGCCTCATGGATTTCTGCCAGCTGTTTTAGGTTTTCTCTTCCATAATGAACATAATAGAAGGCTGTGTTTCCTATTTCCATGGGCCATTCTAGAGAAAATTCTAGTACTCAAGGTGTACACATGGGATTCTCTCATGCATAGTCAGCAAGCCAGATCTGGGGAAGAACCAGATGTTGTAAGTGGGACCTAAAGTGAGAAGAGCCTTAGAAGACTAAACCCTTAGCCCTCAGTATTTGAAAATAACACTAGATAGATGGTGTTGCATTAAACTAGTAGGCACCTACTTAATGCTGGTGACTTGCCGAATTGGCTGTTAGTCTACATAAAATCCACACATTTTTTTTTTCAGAAGTATCCAATGAGTAGAAACCGAATAACTACAGTTTAAAATCAATAGTGGATGGCATCTTTTATAAATATATACAAATACAAATACTACATAGATTGTTTTAAAATCAAAAGAAGGAGCTGGAGAGATGGTTCAGCAATTACAAGTGCTTGTGGCCAGCACCTATACTGGGTGACTTAAAACAATCTGTGACTACAGCTTGAACCTGATACCCTTCTCTGGCCTCTAAGGCCACACACACACACACACACACACACACACACACACACACACCATTAAATCTTGAAAAATAAACTAAAAATAAGTCATTTATGAAAGGAATCTGAGATATTTTACAAGATTCACTACAACTCTCCAATCTTGCACCAGTTACTGTCTCATTCTAGAATTTTCTAGATAGATGTGGAGAAGACACATTACCTGCTTATTGTTGAGAAAATCGCTGAACAAGCCCATGTTATAGTTCTTTTTTCACACCTTGCTGTGCTAGCTAAATCTCTGAACCACAACTCAGGATTTGTGCTCTTATTCTCCCACTCTCACAAGCTGGCGACTCCTACTTTGCGGAAGCCTATCACTGTTCTTATGTCTAGCATTGCTCTTCCAGTAACCAAGGCTGACTTCTACTTTTCTTATCACCAGAAGTCTCTGCAACTGACTTATGTGAAATATTACCCCACTGAATGGAGGCTTCTCGTAGTAAGACAATGTAAGTTACATAAGCCACAAGTGAACTAGCCTCCCACCTTTGAATTATACTGTTTACAAGACTACCAAGCATTCACCAGAAAGGCCAATGCCTTCATAAGGTCATAAGGTCCAACTACCCGGCCTGAATACATTCTCTTCCACCTAACTTCCCACCATGCTAGCCTAAGTTTTCATGACTGGAAACTAAAATATCTTGGGCATCTTAAGAGATAAAATAAGCACAAATAGTCCCTAAGCCAACATATATCTTACCTTCCTTTAGTAATGTGAAGCAATGACAGCTCTATTGTCTTAGCATCATCGTGTTCTTCCCTTTAGCTCACATCCCTGTCCTTGTTCCTTCCACAGTAACTGAGTTTGCTGTCTTAAGTCACAGATGATGATCTTCATAGTCTTATCTTCAGGACTAAAAGCTCTTCATTCTCCTTATCCATCTGATGTTTTTGTACAGGCATAGATAACTTCTGAGGTCACATTCTGGGCATCTGATAAGAAAGTCCTCAATGCCTATTACTTTTTGCTAAATTCTCATTAAGTGTCCTATAAATATTGAGGGTGTTTCTAGAGTGTTGGTTTAGCTATATATATTTCTGAAATTTACAGAGACACACTCATCTTTTCATATACTCACATAGTCCCTTGACTCAAAGCCGTGCTCTGTGGTTATTTACATTGAATAAAGCTGATGTTGGGTCAAAGGTTGTTTTGAACATATCTTCTAGTACTTATACCATGGAGCAAAGATGAAAAACCCGAGCGCAAAAGTCCAGCACATCAGAGATTCATCTCAGGGCTTCAAACTTTGTTAAGAAAATGTTCTAGATTCTAGAATTACTATCTTTAATTCTTTGTCCTTTTGTTATATCAAAGGCAGTTAGAATGGCTTCTAGCATACAGCATACATAAAAAATAAATGTTCAAAATGAAAAATGAGAAGCAATATGAACTACATCCTGAGAGTTATGCATAAAAATGTTTACAGAGCATTAAGTACTCTGAAGATCATTAGAAATCAATATCTTCAAAACATAACATTAGTCATGTAAGCTTCATAAGCATCTCGCTACACAGAAAAACATGCAGCTGAAAATTTACACTTATGGAAATTTAATGACATCAGAAAATGGGACAGATACAATACAACCAAGCAGATGGAGATGCAAAGTTTCTTTATCCGCATTTTAACCTCCTGTAAATCAAAATTATGAAAATTATAAATATATTGTATAAACTTTTTAGAAAATGGAAATCTGAGTTTATGTCTCCTGTTTTTTCTAAAATTCCCATGGAGATGACACTAACCAGAAGGAAACAACAACACACACTGGCAGTCTGTGACCTGACAAGGTACTCACTGCTACCTGGCTACCCTGATAAAGGAACTGCAGTGCATAATCTTTACCTAGGCTCTTTCCACTCAGTCATGTTCCTTGAACAGTGCTGCAGCACACAGAAGCATCCTGTGTTGGTGTGCATGTACATGCATAGTGTTCTCAGTTATGTTTCTATTGCTAAGATGCCATGACTAAGGCAGCTTATAGAAAAAAGTTTGTGTGGGGCTTACAATTTAACAGGGTTAGAATTTATAACCATCATGGCAACAGGCAGGTAGCCAAACATCTTAACCCTTACCAATGAACTGGAGACCAAACACTCAATATATGAGCCTATGTAGGCCACTCCCATTCAAACCACCGCATGTGGTAATATGTATACATATGCATGTATGTGCAGGTGAGGTATATGTGCAGATGCTCACTTACACATGTGCATAGGGAGGCCACATATAATGGTGAGTTTTAACTGTTAATTGACACAATCTATAGTCACTTGGGAGACATCTCAGAAGGGACTGTTTAGCTTATGTTGGTCTGTGGTCCTGTATGTAGAGGATTGTCTACAATCAATTGCATTAATTGATAAGGGAAGATTTGACAACTGTAGGTGTCACCATTTGGGGAATGAGATATGAACTAAAAAAAGAGTAGGGAAAGTGAGCTAATCGCTAGAGACATAAGTGTATTTAATCTCCCTCCTCTTTACTGTGTGCAGGATGTGGCTAGAAGTTTTAAAGCACCCACTGCCTTGACATCCCTGCTGGGATGGAGTGTAAGCTGGGATTGTGAGGTAGAATAAATTCAGCTACTTTTCACTGAGGGACTTTATCACAACAAAAAGGAAACTAGGACACCAAAAGTCAGTATTGTGTCTTTCCACAATTGCTTTCCACCTTACTTTCTGAAACACTATCATTTGAACAAGGAGCTCACTGACAAGGCTTCACTGGTTGATCAGTAAGGCCCAGGAATCCCCACCTCTGACTTGCCAGCCATTGGCACATATCACTATCCTGCATTTGATAGCAGTTCTGGAGATCTTAACTTAGGTCGTCATGCTTGTATGGCCAGCACTGTACCCACTGGCCCATCTCTCTCCAGACGAGGACTGTCTTTTCCTTTTAGGGTAAAGTAGATATCTATGGTGGTTCTGACCCTGTAACTCCTTAAGTTGATTGAAAAGATTTTGTTTATAGGTCTTTTAGGGCACACATGACCTAATGAAAATTGGTGGATCAGAGTGAAGAAGACTTGTTTCTCCTGGGCAGTGTTGCCAACACCAAATGACATAGTTCCTTTTTGTTTATTAATATAAAACAGCATCATTAAGAAGAAATCTGACCATTTTCTTGAAGTAATAAGGGCAGCGGGGCACCCCGGCCGTCTGCTAGCTTATGCCCCGAAATAACAACACACAAATTGTATTCATTTAAACACTGCTTGGCCCTTTAGCTCTAGCCCTTACTAGCTAATTCTGATATCCTGATCAACCCATCTCTAATAATCTGTGAGCACCGGTCTTACCGGGAAGATTCTAGCCTATGTCCATCCTGGGTCGGAGCTTCATCGCATGTGTCTGCCTGGGAGCTGGGAGCTGGGAGCATGGCGTCTCTCTGAGGTGTCTGCTCCCGAGAGGAGAGCTGTGGAGTCTGAGCTCACTTCCTCTCCCTCCCAGCGTTCTGTTCTGTTTACTCCTCCCACATATCTTCTAACCAATGAGGGCCAAGCAGTTTCTTTTTATTTAACCAATGACCTTCCTCCATCATTTTCTACCTGTTGGGCACTTAAGTATATGTCCTGTGTGACATACAGAAGGCACAACTTATTTTGAGAACCTGAGGGACAATATTACCTGGATATATACTATTCATGTCTTATAATGTAGTAAATTCATTATTAAGCAGTTATATCAGAAATTCTCAAATATTTTACAAGAAGGTGAACAAAGCAATCTTTTTTCAGAATTTTGCTGCTAGGGGAGAAGAAAAATAGTTATATTTTTAGCTCACTGATTTAAAACAGACTAAGAAATTAGATCTGTAAGTATCAACCTTGACACATTGTGTGTGTGCGTGTATATGCATGTGTGTGTGTGTTTTAAAAAATAGAGGAGGCCACATATATATGTATATCAGTAAAATAACTACTCTGAGGAGGAAAAACTCAGAACTGGATCAAGAGAAATCTTTAAACATACCCAAACTTGCATTTCTTAGAAACTGCAGTAAAGATACTGAAGTTTAACTCCTCACAATGAACAGTTTTTGGGCAGATGGGGCTCGAGGGGCTGCCATTGGGAGTTTAACCTTGAAACAATGAGTATAAGGATGACACAAACTGGACTTGGTGAATTTTTGGGTATGTGTGTGGAAAGGTAGGACCCTGGGTAAAGTAAAACAAGTGTGATTGGGGTGCATTGTATGGAGTTCACAAATAATTAATAAAAATATTATTTTGTGGAAAAAATAACCTAAAATAGATACAAAAATATTCATAATCAATGAGGCCCTTAATGTCTGTGCTGCTGGGGTTATACGTAGGAAGTGGTCTCCTGTGCCCATGTGTTGTAGAGTACTTCCCACTTTCTTTTCTATCAGGTTCAGTGTGTTCGGACAGATATTGAGGTCTTTAATCCATTTGGACTTGAGTTTTATGCATGGTGATATATATGGATCTATTTTCATTCTTCTACAGATTCACATCCAGTTTTACCAGCACAATTTGTTGAAGATGCTCTCTTTTTTCCATTGTATACTTTTAGCTCCTTTATCAAAAATCAGGTGTTCATAGGTTTGTGGGTTAAAGTCAGGGTCTTCTATTCGATTCCATTGGTCGACTTCTCTGTTTTTATGCCAGTACCAAGCTGTTTTCAATACTGTAGCTCTGTCATAGAGTTTGAAGTCAGGGATGGTAATGCCTCCAGACAATCCTTTATTGTATAAGATTGTTTTGGCTATCCTAGGTTTTTTGTTTTTCCATATAAAGTTGATTATTGTCTTCTCCAGATCTGTGAAGAATTTTGATGGGATTTTGATGGGGATTGCATTGAATCTATAGATTGCTTTTGGTAGAATTGCCATTTTTACTATGTTGATCCTCTCTGGAAAGCAGTGTGGCGGTTTCTCAGGAAATTCAGGATCAACCTTCCCCTGGACCCAGCAATACCACTCTTAGGAATATACCCAAGACAGGCCCTATCATACAACAAAAGTATATGCTCAATTATGTTCATAGCAGCATTGTTTGTAATAGCCAGAACCTGAAAAAAACTTAGATGCCCTTCAATGGAAGAATGGATAAAGAAAGTATGGAATGTATACATATTGGAGTATTACTCAGCAGTAAAAAACAAGGACTTCTTGAATTTTGCATACAAATGGATGGAAATAGAAAACACTATCCTGAGTGAGGTAAGCCAGACCCAAAAAGAAGAACATTGGATGTACTCACTCATATTTGGTGTCTAGCCATAAATAAAGGACATTGAGCTTATAATTCGCGATCCTAGAGAAGCTAAATAAGAAAGTGAATTCAAAGACAAACATATAGGCATCCTCCTGAATATTAACCTTCATCAGGTGATGAAAGGAGACAGAGACAGAGACCAACATTGGAGCACCAGACTGAAATCTCAAGGTCCAAATCAGGAGCAGAAGGAGAGGGAGCACAAGCAAGGAACTCAGGATCACGAGGGGTACACCCACACACTGAGACAATGGGGATGTTCTATCGGGAACTCACCAAGGCCAGCTGGCCTGGGTCTGAAAAAGCATGGGATAAAACCGGACTTGCTGAACATAGCAGACAATGAGGACTACTGAGAACTCAAGAACAAAGGCAATGGGTTTTTTCTCCTACTGCACGTACTGGCTTTGGGGGAGCCTAGGCAGTTTGGATGCTCACCTTACTAGACCTGGATGGAGGTGGGTGGTCCTTGGACTTCCCACAGGGCAGGGAACCCTGATTGCTCTTCGAGCTGATGAGGAAGAGGGACTTGATCGGGGGAGGGGGAGAGAAATGGGAGGCGGAGGCGGGGAGGAGGCAGAAATCCTTAATAAATAAATAAATTTAAAAAATATTCATAATCACTTTTTATTTCTTCTTCCTCTTCATTTCTCTATTTCTCCCCTTCTTTCTCTCTCCCCCCTTTCTTTTTCTTCTGTCTCTCTCCCAATGTGTCTCTCCATCCTTCCCCAGCTTCAGTCCCCTTTTCCTTCCTTCTTTTCTCTCTTTTGCAGTACTGAAGGTAAAGCCTAGATTTTTGTACATCCAAGGTGAGTGTTCTAGCATTGATTTGCATGGTGTTGAAAATTTGGATTTCTTTGCATAAAGGTCTACATTACATTGAATATTTACATTTATTATATTGAATTATTTGCAATGATGATGTTTAAATATTGCAGAATTTAGGGCATGAAAAATTATCATGATTAGTTTATCATTAAATCCTCATACAAAACATTGATTTTGAAAGATTTCTTCTAGAATGTAAAGACCCATAATCTCTCCTTTGATCAGCATCTTGGAAGGCAATGTGCTATGGTAGAAGCGATCTGAATGTCAGTATCTATCCTACTTCACAGTTCATTAGATGGCTTTAAACTATGCATAAACCAATGTGGTACAAGAGCCTTTCTCATAACAGGCAATAATGTCCTACCTTTCACTATATGCTTTTTTAAACGACATAAGCAGAAATTGGTTCAGAACAACGTATTCAATATCATTGTTGTCCATCAGGTCAGAATTCTGTCCTATCCTGTTCTGCACTGTGAAAATCTACGTACTATGAAAGGTTAACTAGCCTTTCACTGGCACGAATCCATTCCATCACTGCTTTTTTATAAGTTTTCCTACAGCACTGATTTCATCACTTAATCCTTCACATCTCTGTTATTACTCTGTAAGTGTTTCATGTCATGCCTTGGTATGTGCTCTAGGAAAGTCAATATACCTCGCCAACCTTCAGTTTGAATTAAGGTGTTATTCAAAATCATTGACTTCCTAATGGAATTTTAGCACTAATGTTTTACAACTCCAAGATCTCATATGTATTTGATATGTCTTTTGAAATAGTTCAGGAAGGGCTCCAAAACAGTTATTCTCACATCCTAGGCAATTTCAGGTTGTCTAGAATGGCTGTGAGAAGGAGCAATAGAACCCTTAATGGAATTCATCTACATCTCTTTGATGGAAAAGTTAATATACAGATAAACAAGGCTGTATTATGATATAAATGTATTTGGAAATAACTTAAATATGCTTATGTAAAAGTATATTTAACATTCATAGAACAGATATTACTGATATGTCTTTGATGGAGATAAGCAGAAGATACATAATTGGGGCCAGATCATACCAGGCAGGGCCTCCTCTTAAGATATTATTTGTGTGACCTATGGGGCAAGTGCCTTTTACAATATTGGTCAAATTACAAACGCTTTACAATACAGCATGAGGGTAAATAAGCTTCATTTGTTTCTAAGTGTAGCTAAGTTAAAGGAGAAATTGATTTTTGTTGCTTGGTATTAGAATGTATATTTGATTTGAACACCAAGGAATTTTAAAATGTTTTTATAAGTATATATTAACTATACACTATCATGGGTTTCAGCATTTGCATTTAAGTTATTTTCAAATAAATTTATCTATACAGGTCTTGCCTCAGCAATCATATTGTTGACATTTCCCAGGTTTAACTTCTCGAGCATGTCTGGAGGTCAATATCTTGAAGCAGGCATCCTGGACTTGTGGCTTTTGCAATTTTTTCTGCTCTCTTTCCTTTAATTTTCCCTAAGCCTCAGATATAAAGACAGCATTGTAGATATGTTGTCTGGGACTGGGGACCCTATAGTCACCATTTCTCTGCATTTTTTCCAGTGTACATCTCTGTAATAGCCTCATCTGCTGTAAAAGAAGCTTCTTTGATAAGGGTATAAGGGGTGAGAATACATTTACTTACTTACTGGGTAAGAATTTAGAATACAGTTACAAATCAAATTAGCTTAGAAAAATTATAGCATTTAGTTCTTCAATAGGGTCTATGACCTCTGCACTTATGGGTAATTGGCAAGGTTTGGAGTACCGGGAATGAATTACTTCCTTTCTTAAGTCCAAGTAAACAGCTCTGATTTACCCCAAAGTTATAAGTGCCAGTATTGTACCTTTGGGAATTTCATCCAGACTGGTTATTGTTGTGATTCATAAGCTTTTCAGCCGGGTATGACAATTGATTTCTTTTCTTCCTTGGCAGCTTTCATAATACCTTCCCATACTATAAGAATGTCCAGCATTTTTAAGTGGCTGGAACTTGGTTCCTTACACTAAAAAGGCAAGCATTTTCTGACTGAGTAGTCACCCTAGTTCTTAGTTTTTTAACAATGGAAGTGTGCTAAATTCTGTCACATGCTCTTCCTGTATTTACTGAGATGACTTTTATCTCAACTTATAGTAAAATGGTATAATACATCAATTGTTTTTCCTCCATTGAACAATCAATGTAGCTTCCCAGTAAAAGTTCTTCTTAGTCATCTAATGGGCTATGGAATTAGGTTTGCTGGTAGTTCATCATGAATGTACAAATCTTTTATACCAAGAAAATTGGTCTTTGGGTTTCTTTTGCTTGTAGCATCTTTTTCTGGCTTTGAAATTAGAGTAATTTGGCCCTAAAAAATCAACTGAATGTGGGAGTGACATTTTTATTTCTTCAACTTTTTTGGAAGAATTTTAAAAAATGATTGACCTTAATTCTTCTTGAACCACTGAAAACCATATAGACATAATAGACATAAACAGAAGTAGCTACCCAATACCAACAGAATGTATTCTTATTGCATCATACGAAAACTTTCAAAAGTCACCTATGATGCCACAAAGTTTTGAGACATTCAAGAGAATTGAAATCTTACAGCTATTACTTTTAACCTGGTGGGATTAAAACTGAACATTTCTGACTAAACAAAACAGAAACATTCACAAATATGTAGAAATTCAACAATATATTCTCGAAGGAAGAAACTGGGAAAATAAATCAAAGAAAAGCTGTGGGAGATAGCTCTGTCTTAGTTAGGGCTTCTGTTGCTGCAATGAAACACCATGACCAAAAAGTAAGTTGGGTAGGAAGGGGTTTATTTGGCTTAAACTTCCATTTTGTTCTTCATCATGAAGAAAATCAGGACAGGAATTCAAACAGGGCAGGAACCTGAAGGCAGTAACTGAGGCAGAGGCCATGGAAGGGTGCCACTCACTAGACTGCTCACTATGACTTGCTCAACTTGCTTTATTATGGAACACAGGACCACTAACCCAGTGAAGAAAACACCCAGAATAGGCTGGGCCTCCCTCATCAATCAATAATCAAGAAAATGCCTTACAGTCATATCTTATAGAGGCATTTTCTCAATTAAGGTTCCCCACTTTCAGGTAACTATAGTTTGCATGTCAAGTTGACATAAAACTAGCCAGCACAAGCTCAGTTAGCAAAATCCTCGCTGTACAGCATTGTGACCAGAATTTAACTCTCAGTGCCACACAACAAGCCAGATCTTGGCCTGCACTTCCAGAGCTGGAGAGGTGGAAACCAGATTGATTCCTGGGACTTGATGGCCAGTCAGTTTAACTGAAAAAGTGATCTTTAGCTTCAGTGAGAGATTCTGTCTCAAAAAAAAAAAAAGAAAAAGAAAAAGTGATTGAAACAAGCCCTGACGTCAACTTCTGGCCTCCACATTCATGTGCACACACATGAACATAAGCATAGTCAAACATGTGCAGTTGAACACAGAAGAATGAATGCTTTCTATGGTCTAGGATTCTCTTAGCTTCTTTTCTATGTTTCTGTGATAAAATACCATGACAAATGCAACTTAAGAGAGAAAGAGTTTATTTATCCATAGTTCAAGAATACAGTCAACATTGGGACCTTGGGAGCTCATTCTGGTGCTCCAGTGACTGGAGAGGGAGGGGGAGAGGGGTGGGGGAGGGGAAGAGGGAGGGAAATGGGAGGCTGGGAGGAGGCGGAAATTTTTGTTTTCAATAAAAAAAAATACAGTCCGTAATGGTGCTGAAATCAGCATGTCAGGAGCTTGATGATCTGGTAACATCACATCGATGGTGTCAGTAAATTGATGACCTGGCCACATCACATTCATGGTGTCAGGAGATTGATGACCTGGCCACGTCACATTCATGGTGTCAGGAGCTTGATGACCTGGCCACATCACATCCATGATCATGAAACCTAGAGTAATGAGTGTTAGTGCTCAGGTAATTTTATAATTTTTATTCAGTCTGTGACCAAAAGTTCAGGGATGAGTGTAACCCACTTTCAAGATGTATCTTCCCCACTCGATTGGCTAATCAGCAACCTTCAGGTGTGGACAAAGGCTCATCTCCTACATGACTCTTGATTCTGCCAAGTTGACAACACTAACCATCACATTTTCTAGTTGACCATGACAACACCTTTGTGATATAAGAATCCTTCAAGTTTGTTATGACATATTGAGTAATGATTTTGAAAGTAAGTACATGAAAGACAATACTGACCTCCTTAATACAGATTTGATGGAAAATCACAAGGTTCTTTACTGTAGGATCCCAAGATGTCAATGAAAAATAAGCTGCTTTTAGCTAACAATTAAAGCAAAAATTATTCCAAATTATATTAGACAACTTAGTTCGATGATTTGTTCACACATATAGACATATTTATACTGATCTATTGGCAGTTGGTAAATTCTCTGGGGGGGAGTCAATTTTCTTCTGGGTTGTGACCATTAATAGATTTTTCATGCTCTGGTGGAGGTACATACTGTCACCTCTAATTGGATTCAGTAGGGAAAAAAAGTACACAAAGTTGGAAGGAAGACATGGCAGAGTGGTTTTCTTATTCTGTGAAGTTTTGAATACATTAAACATAAAAAATGTAGGTACAGGTACCAGTATTTTTACTTGTGATAGATTTCAGCCATGTATGGCCACAACACATCGATGGAGAGTGAGAACTTGTATTCGCCATCTCTTTGCTTCTCAGATTGATGATGGTCTCAAGGTCAAAGCTTTTGAAAATTATTTGGAGGAGAGTATCAAATCTCCCTCACTTGGTCTGTGGAAGATATATTCCTGATATTAAAAATAAAAATTTCTGTGGAATACACAACGAACAGTATCTTTTACCAATAAAGGCAGGTGATATTTCTGAGAAGCTAGTGTGTGTCAGGCTTGTGGAGTTGCCACCCTCCATTTCCACCCTCAAGTGTCTTATATACCCGATCTCAGTTCATGCTCACGGCATTTCTTTGAAGGAATTTTTAAATTTTTTTACTAGCATAAATTAGTTATGCATAATAATGGGCTTCATCATGGCATCTCCTACATTCACACATGAATGTGTTTTGAACATTTTTACTCCATCATCCTCTCCTGTTAGTTCCCACTGCTGTTGATACCCATTTTCTTCTCAACTAGTGCCCCTTCTATATTCACATTTTTTTTTGGTGACCCAGTGATTTTTAATGTTATTTATAGGAGATGTATAAGGCAAATAATTCCCCAGGGAGAAGAGAGCCTGAGCTTCCATTGAGGGAAATAATGCTATGTTTGTGGAATAAGATGAGGTGCAGAGTAGTTCATTTTATCAAAGTACTTGGCCTGAATATGGTTGAGTCATTCATTAACTGACACTCAATCCTTGGCAGACTTGATTATGAAATGCTCCTACAAGATAGATGCTCAGATCTCCAGATGATGGCATTATTTTAGGAGGTATCAGGAAATTTAGGAGGTTAGGCACAACCAGAAGAAGTAGGGGGCAAATGTGTAGTGGTAGCTTGTGTCTGGCCTCATACTGTCTCTCTGTGTCATGACCACCATGAAATAAAAAGCTTTTGTCATACACTCCCGCTGTCATCATCTTCTGTTTCATGGGAGCCAAGTGAAAATGGAGTGATCCCTCTGAAATCAGAAGCTAAATTAGCTCTGTTCCCTTTTCTAATTCTGCTACCATAAGACCTTTCATAAACACACATATGGCATTATGACACTACTGTTCAAAAGACCTTAACTCTCACCAGGAAAGGACACTTATACTTTTGTTTAACTCATTATGCTATAGGTTAGTTTTAGTTTTAACGATCAATTGGACACAACCTACAAACACCTAGGAAGAAAGGCTTATTGCAGAATTATGTAGACCAGAATGGCCGGTAGGCTTGTTGTTGGGGGTTTGACTTGGTTGTTAGTTGAGGTAGAATGACCAGCGCATTCTTGGGCAACACAATTCTTTAGACAGGTGGTCCTGCACTACATAAGAGTGAAGAAGAGTAGTTGAAAGCAAACAATGACACACTCATTTGTCTCTGCTTTTGACCGTGGATGTGACTAGCTGCTTGAGTTCCTGCCTGGAGTTCCACAATCTGATGGACTTTACACTGGAATTACATGTCAAATAAATCTCCTCCTCGAGTTGCGTTTTGGTGAGGTTATTTACTCACAGCAATAGAAATGAATCTACAGCATGTATCAAACCTTTCTCTCTCCACCTTAGCAACTTCTCTGAGGCTCTCTCCTTCCACTCCAGCTCAGCCCCCTCCACTATGTCCAGGCCCGTGGGCATCTTGCTCTTCCTCAGCTTACCAGGCTCTCAGCCTGAGGTCTTCTCTGTTTGATGTCCCAACTTCCCTTACTACCCATTGAGATGGTTAGTTGTTATTGTCAACGTGGTTGGGTTTGAAATCAACGATGAAGCAAGTGTATGGATTGTTCTGAGCGCTCTTCCCTGGGAGGGTTAAATGGAGAGACAAACCTCCCCAGGGTAGGCAGCACCTAAAGATATGGAGGTGGGAGGAACACTCAGTGTTGCTTGTTTGCTTCTTGCTGGTGAGTGAACCTATCCAGTTCCTGCTGCTGCTGCTGCTGCTGCTGCTGCTGCTGCTGCTGCTGCTGCTGCCATCACTACCATCACCCTCTGTTGCCATTAGAACTCAATTTCTCCATCCTTCTTACCTAGACTGCCAATGACCAGTACTTCAGGAATCCTTTAGACTTTCAGCACCAGAGTGAGACTGCTGAGGCATCCAGCTCTGTGGACTGAGAAGCTCCTGTATTCTCAGTCTTCCTACTGTATAGACATTCATTTGTGTACACAGATTGCATCATTGATAGGCAATATAATAAGTTATTTCTTGTAATAATTTTCATTCTATCCATTCTGTTCCTCCAGTGAATCTTAAACTCTCACATGTCTGTCTTCCTGATCCTTTTCAAATTGTTGTTCAAACATTGCCAGCTAAGTCAACAATGACTTCCCTTTTAAAATTACAATCCACCCCATTTCAATTTCCCTAGCTTCCTTAATCTTTTTTAATATTTTCCATTATGCCTCTCACCTTAAAAATCTTTTATATATTTGCTTATTTTATTATTTGTGCTGCTCACCTGCCTTTGCTTTTGGCCGAGTGCATCTGTCCGGTTGGTTGTTTCTGCTGTTACCATCTGAATCTCTGCGGACATGACCTCTGTTCCAGAGTATTTCTTATTTTGTGAGTTCAACTATGAATAGGGTGTTCAGGTCACAGATTATGACCAATGTCAACAAAAAATTATATACACCTAGCATGGAGCAGCTTTCAGTACGTGGGCCCTTCCCCTTCCCTGTCATCACCCTACAAACAAAGAAGGGCCTGTGAGTTTCTCTACATCCAAACCAACTCCATCTACAAATACCCATCTTTTGCAATTTAAGCTAATTTTTCATTTTAGGCTGCTATTAAAGGAAGGGTGATATTTAAAGTTGAACTAAAGGGTGTGTGGATATAAAAAGTTGAGAAACAACTGCTGTAAGACACCTGGCACAGTTCCGGACTGGTGACAAATGCCCCATAAATTCTGGTTGAATGAGAGCTCATTAAGGACTACAGGGTGCAGGGGAGAGGAGAGGCCACATGTTGAATAGTAATCACTGACAAAAGTTCACATTAAATGCCATGTAGGAATATTGTGTTTGTTGGAGCAAGTCATAAATAAGATAAGCTAAGGCTCTGAAATGAGTAATGACGGCCATTTGGGATCCAGATGTGGTGAAGCAGAACTCCAATCTGCTAGTGGGTTTATAGGACCTGTTAATAAAGATAATGTTATTGAAGGTATTTCTAGAACTACGACATTGTTCAGAGGTTAGAAAGCCACACATTTCTGAATTATCCAAAGACACTATTTTCTAGCCAAATTTCACTCTCCACCCTTGTTTCATTTCTGTTGCTGTGATGAAATAGCCTGAGCAAAAGCAAGTTACAGGAAGAAGTATTGACTGTATGCACAGTTGCAGGCTTCAGTCTGTCACTGAGAAGTCAAGGCAGGAGGTCAGTGAGCAACTCACTATGTCCACAGTCAGGAGCAGAGAACAGTGGTTCCTTCCTCCCCTTGCTGCTTCTGTTCAACTGGCTTTTCTTCAAAAACCAGCCTGTGATACGATGTTATCCACATTTAGGTGGGTGTCCTTCACTAGTTTTATGTCAACTTGACACAAGCTAGAGTCATCTGAAAGGAGGGAACCTCAATTAAGAAAATGCCTCCATAAGATCTGGCTATAAGGCATTTTCTCAATTAGTGATTGATGGGGGAGGACCCAGTCAATACTGGGTATGACCATCACTGGGGTGGTGGTCCTGGGATCTATAAGAAATCAGACTGAGCAAGCCATAGGGAATAAACCAGTTAGTAGCATACCTCCATGGCCTCTGCCTCAGCCCCTGCCTCCAGGTTCCTACCTGATTTTCTTCAATGAAGAATAGCAATATGAACGTTTAAGCCAAATAAAACACTTGCTCTCCAACTTTCTTTTTCACCATGGTGTTTCATAGAAACCCTTAGACAGTTATCTCCCAAAGCTCCCCTTTTTTGATATAATACCTATACAAAATGTTTCTCTATTTTCTCTACTCTCTTATCTTGCCTTATCCCTTGAGATGGCATTCATGAGTTTATGTGATAATGTTTTGCATTATCTAGAATGTATACTTTATGAGCTATGTTTCAGTTCCTATATATAAGACTGTATTTTTATTTTTAATTTTTACTATGTGTAAATATCTACATGTGTGTATGTATACAAAAGTGCAGATACCCACTGAGGTCTGAATAATATGATCCCCTAGAGCTGGAGTTATAAGAAGTTGTTAGCCACCCAATGAGGGTACTAGGAATCAAAATTGGGACCTCTGCAAGAGCAATACCTGTTCTTAATGCTGACTCCCCTCTCCACCTTCTATATCTAAAATAGTCTAGGCAGGAAAAATGAAGCCAAATATTGGCTAAATCATTGCATGGGTGAACAATACAATTCTCCATTACCTGTGATGCAGAAGGCAGAAGATGTATCTCCCAGGTGTGACAAGACCAGGTGTGAATAGGAAACTAAGTAGAAGAGCCAGAGCTCAAAGACCCTTTCCCTCTAGAGTAGACAGTAGAGGCCCCTCTCATTGTCTCAGAGAATACAGTGGAAAAGAACAGAGCACCATACGGACAAGGGAAAGAAGTAGAGGGTCCAAGACAACATCTGCAAAGACCCATCATTTCATTCTTTGTTGCTTGATATCCCAAAGATCAGTGAAGTCCACTGATCAGTGAAGTCTTGATGACCTCTTTAAAAAGACTCTCTCCAGCTTCAAAGATTCATCCTTGACTTAGCTTAGCTTAATTCTGTTCTGACATTCTTGGCTGTGGTTTTAATGTATATTTGTATCTTCATTCAAGTCATTCATTACAAACTCTCTTTATTAACAAAAAATTACTTTCAGGGCTGTAGATAGAGTTCAGTTGGTAAAGTGATTACCACAAAAGCATGAGGATCCTTCTAACACACTTTAAAAAGCTGGGTATGCTCAGAATCCCAGCATTGGGAAGATAGCACAGGTCAGTCACTGCCCACATTGGCCAGTTGTCCTAGGCTTGTTTCAGACTGCTGAAAAACTATCTCAAAAAAACATGGTGACAGCACTTGAGAAACAAAGTCTGAGGTTGTCCTCTGGCTTCCATATGCACACACACACATGAAGAGACACATACACACAAATCCTTAATTACATCTGCAGAGATACTTTTTGAAATAGGTCTCATTTTCAGGTCCTGGGATAACGAACAGATGGTAGTCAGTAAGTAGGACACAAAGTTATTATTCAAGCCAGTTCAACATCCTAGTACCTGGAGAATAATCTCAAGATTTCCCTATGACGAATTTCCTGGCACAATCTCACTTCTTGGTGTTAGCAACATTCACAATTGGGCTTATTTATTCCACAGTTGTTGCATTCAACACCGTCTGCTGCACTACTCTGCCATTCCCAGAGAAACTTCATTCTAGAGAAGGATGCTATAAACAGAAGGCCCTTAAGAAAATATTAATGCAGTGTCTTCTTTTCTATTACTGTAACGACTCAAATGATGAGCTATTTGCTCTTCTAGTTTGCTTTCTGCTACTCTGATGAACACCACGACCTTTTGGAAGCTTTAGGAAGAATGGATAAAGAATGTATCTTCTTTGTATTTCCACTTCACAATCCATCATTGAGGGAAGTCAGGGCAAAAACCCAATCAAGAAATGAATCAGAAGTCATGGAGGAATGCTACTCACAGGTGTGTGCACCGGCTTATGATTGGCTACCATTTTTTACATAGGATATGACCAATTAACTACGGATGATGCCGCCCAAAGTGAGTTGAATCCTCCTCTATCAAGCAAGACAATATTTCACAAACTTACCACAAACCAATCTGATCCAGACAATTATTTACTTGAGGTTTGCTCCTCCCAGATGACTTTGGTTGTGTTAAATTGACAATAAGCCCTAATCAGGATGGCAGCTCCATTGCATGCCAGATATTTCCACATACTCCCTCCCAGACATTCCCAAGTTATATATCCACGCTATCCACTGACTGTTCCCTCCCACCATCTATTCTATAGCCAAGGCTCTCCTCTATGGCTGTGCTTCTCTATAGCCCTCTCTGGCAGAGTATGATGGGGAATATTATTGTCACCTTAACATGATTTAGAATCTCCTAAGAGACAAACCTTTAAGAATGTCTATGAGTGAATTTTTAGATTGGGCTAATTTAGGTAAGGAGTCCTGTCCTAAGATTGGCAATGCCATTCCATGGTCTGGGGTCCTGGACTAGACAAGTTGAGCTTGAGCCTCCATCTTTCTCTGACCCCTTACTGAGGATGTAGTGTGACCAGCTGCCTCATGATCCTACTGCTATGGATCCTTTTCCCACAATGACAGACTTTGCCCTCAATGGATGAGCCAACATAAACCCTTCTTCTGAAGTTTACGTTGTCAGTTATTTTGTCTTGGAAAAAGCAGAAGTTATTAATAAAAGGAGATGGCCTCTTATTTCTGGGCCTAGACTGAGTACTTCTTTACGTCTGATTCCAGTTACAGGAAAGTACTCCTCTTCCTCCACTGTTCTCCTCTTCACATGTTCTAAACCACAGAGTACTGAATGTTTTCCAGGAGTCAAGAGTGACACTTGAATTATTTGTAACAGCAGAGTTGGAGGATGGCATGGGGCATAAGAAACTGGAGGAAGGAGGTGCGGTAAAGACAGGCACAAAGGCAACTGAATTGCAAAAAGTGTACAGAAAGATAAAAACTTCCTCTGTGTTTCAGCTTTGCTCTGCACACTTCTCTGCCTGGGTGGTCCTCCATATTCCAAAACCCTCCAAGGATGACTCTGGTTCCATCACCACCTCCTCCCCTCCCCCAGTTTCCACGACCTTTCTGAGCCAATGATTTACACATGGCCTATTGTTGCTATTGTCGCTATTGTTCCTATTGTCACTATTGTCGCTATTAGCACTCCTTTCTTTGCCAGTTATTCGAGCAACATCAACTGCAAACACTTGTCCTGGGTTGAAATTCAACCTTTGCTCCTGTCTCTTGAACCCAGGCAGCTGACTGAGGCTAGAGAAAATCACATTATATTCCCACTGACTGTACTTTAAATTTATTATTTATACTCTATCCAGAAACCTATTCAATTTACTCCCCCACTCTGCAAAATGGCCCTCTTCCCTTGTCTTCACTCCTTAAAATACCAAAATCATCCTTCCCTCTACCTCATTTTCAGCTACTGACCTGCTCCTAGTTTTTCTCAGAAAATAGATGAAAACAGAGAATGTCTGTAGCCCCATGACCCCAAATCTGTCAACCCCTCTTCTCTTCTCCCAATGAACCTTCCCAAATAGAAAGTAAACTCAGATCCTATCTAGGCAGATAGCTCCATTTGTGACCTATGTCCTGTGTATTCTGGTCTCTGAAGTGCTTGTTCCTGCAAACTCTCTTATTTATTTTCATGGCATCTCTATTGACTCATCCCCATGAACTAGAAACTATGCCTAATAAATACTCAACAGGAAAAGAAAGAGCCCCTGGATTCACATGATTGCCAAGCTACCAGGATTTCACCTTCCTCTTTGAACACAATTTAGAGCATCTTTTTAGCTCCCAGTCTCTCTCAAATCCAATTTGATGGTGAAGCTATCCTCTCATTACCCTAGTTGCCTTTGCCCATCATGTTAATTAAGCTGTCAATTTTAAGCTATCACCTTATGCCATTCTTGGCACTGGATATAGTTGATGCCTGCATTTTGAGACAAATGCCATAGCTCTTTTTTTTTAATGGTACAAAACAGGAAAATGGGAGATTTGTACAACGAGATTCAGTGACCCTCACCTCCCACCGCATCTGGGATAGAGGACCAAGGATACACACATCTAAGCAGTCCCGGTCAAGACATTGTTCTGCCCAGTGTTGACCATCAATAAAAATTTACTTGTTGGTTATTATTGTGTGTGTGTATGAATGCACATATGTGTAGGTACATGATTTATATATGAGGGTATGTGTAAGACAGTGCAAGTATAGAAGTCAAAAGACAGCTTTGCGAACTTGGTTCTTTCTTCACACATTTGTGTGAATTCTGGGATGGAACTCAGGTCACTAGTTTTATGTGGCAAATGCCTTTTCCTGCTGAGCCATCTTCCCAATAATTGGCATACAGTCACTCTTGCCTTTACTTCTGCATTTGTGGCATTCTTTCTTAGTACTGAAGAGTGGAGCTGTACAACCTCAGTTTCAAAGACTTCTTTCCCAAGTCACTCCCTATGTGAGTTTTACTCTCATTCTTTGTGTGTGCAAGTATTGCATGTGCTCATGTACCTGTGCACTCACTGCATGTGCTCATGAACCTGTGCATGGTCCTCATGCTCCCAGTTTAATCAGAAGATCGTGTCTTTTTCTACTTCCCATGTAAATTAGGTCCATGTAGGCCTCTCTTAGGGTCCTCATTGTCTGTGTTCTCTAAGATTGTGATTTGTAGGCTGATTTTCTTTGTTTTACGTCTAAAAGCCAACTATGAGTGAGTACATGTGATATTTGTCTTCTTGAGTCTGGGTTACCTCACTCAGTTTGATGTTTTCTAGCTCTGTCCATTTGCCCGCAAATTTCAAGATGTCATTGTTTTTTTTTTCTGCTTTGTAATACTCCATTGTGTAAATGTACCACATTTCCTTATCCATTCTTTGGTTAAGGGGCATTTGGGCTGTTTCCAGTTTCTGGCTATGACAAACAATGCTACTGTGAACATAGTTGAGAACATGTGCTTGTGGTACAACTGAGCATTCTTTTGGGTATATACCCAAAAGTGGTATTGCCGGGTCTTGAGGTAGGTTGTATCCTAATTTTCTGAGAAATCGCCACACTGACATCCAAAGGGGTTGTACCAGCTTGCACTCCCACCAGCAAGCAGGAGTGTTCCCTTTACCCCACATGCTCTCCAGCATAAGTTGTCATCAGTGTTTGTGATCTTGGCCATTCTTACAGGTGTAAGATAGATTCTCAGAGTTGTTTTGATTTGCATTTCTTGGATGGCTAAGGATGTTGAGCATTTCCTTAAGTGTCTTTCAGCCATTTGAGATTCCTTTGTTGAGAGTTCTCTGTTTAGGTCTCTACCCCATTTTTATTAGATTATTTGTTCTTTTGATGCTTAATTTTATGAATTCTTTGTATATTTTGTAGATCAGTCCTCTGTCTGATGTGGGGTTGGTGAAGAACTTTTCTTATTCTGTAGGCTGTCATTTTGTCTTGTTGACAATGTCCTTTGCTTTCCAGAAGCTTCTCAGTTTCAGGAGGTCCCATTTGTTAATTGTTTCTCTCAGTGTCTGTGCTACTGGGGTTATATTTAGGAAGTAGTCTCCTGTGCCAATGGGTCCAAGTGTACGTCCCACTTTCTCTTCTATGATGTTCAGTGTGATTGGCTTTATGTTGAGGTCTTTGATCGATTTGGACTTGAGTTTTGTGCATGGAGAAAGATATGGATCTATTTTCATTCTTCTACATGTTGATATCCAGTTATGCCAGAACCATTTGTTTTCTTTTTTCCATTTTATATTTTTTGCTATTTTTTTTTGTCAAAAATCAGGTGTTTGGATACGTGTGGATTGATGTCCAGGTCTTTAATTTGGTTCCATTGTTCCTCCTGTCTGTTTTTATGCCGATACCAGGCTGTTTTTAGTACTGTAGCTCTGTATTAGAGTTTGAAGTCAGGGATTGTGAGGCCTCCAGAGTTTCTTTATTTTACAGAATTGTTTTGGCTATCCTGTTTTTTTTTTTTTTGGTTTTTTTTTCTTTTCCATATGAAGTTCAATATTGTTCTTTCAAGGTCTGTGAAAAATTTTGCTGGGATTTTGATGGATATTGCATTAACTCTATAGATTGCTCTTGGTAATATTGCCATTTTTACTGTATTAATCCTGCCTGCTCAAGAGCATGGGAAGACTTGGGAAGTCAAGGCTTTTTAATGAGCCTAGAATTCATCAAGTAGGCTTGGCTGGCTGACAAGTGAACCCCACAGATTTATAAGTCTCTTCCTCTACAGGACTGGGATTACAGAAACACAACACAAGTCTACCTTGTTAAAGAGGGTTCTTGGGATGAAGCTAAAGTCCTAGCACTTGAAAGGGAATCATTTCACCAAATGAGCCAACTCCCTCTTTTTTTCTATACCTCAGACAAACAACTGAAGACCAGGCATCCACTGTGTTATTATCTCATCCTGGCTCTCAAAAATCATTGACTCAATTACTATTTGATTACCTAATTAGAGACTATGCATCAAAAGTTTATGTGTCCCAATTCTAATTATAGGCTTACCTCTCATATCTCATTTGTTTTCCCAGTTTATTAACTGGTACTACCATCTATCCAGTTTCCTGGTGAATTTAAAAATACATTTACGCCTTCATTTCCCGTTTTTTTTTTTTCTAGCACATCACACTACTTAATCTAGACACTGTCTACTTCTCACTAGGGCCACCTCAAGCTGTAAT
This sequence comes from Microtus oregoni, assembly GCF_018167655.1. Lineage (NCBI taxonomy): Eukaryota > Metazoa > Chordata > Mammalia > Rodentia > Cricetidae > Microtus > Microtus oregoni. Next base: position 47,396,462 of record NW_024543062.1, read on the forward strand.
GAACTGTAACCATCATCCTTCATCTATTCCACTAAAAGAATTTTCTATGTTTTCGTTTCTACTTTGTTGTATATAGTATGTACATTAGTCATGGATATATTAAGCATCAATAAAGCAAATCATGTAATACTGTGTTCCATCTTACTCATAGTAAAATCCAAATCCCCTACTGTTTCCCAAGAGGTTTGTCCATACCTGAAGCTTCTTCTCCATCTACATCTTATAGCATTTCCTTAGCTAACTGTGCTCTGTCTGAAATAAAGCTTGTTCAGTAAGCCATAACATTATCAGGAAATCAAGGAGTCTTTCAGAGATGGAACATAGAAGGAAGTTAGGTCACTGAAAATGTTATTTTGAAAGTAATCATGAGTATCTGCCTTCTCCTATCTATGCTTTTTACCCACTATGTATTCAATAAAATGTCTTTCTGTCAGAGTTTGCATGCTGTCTTATTCTCATGATCACCCCAGGGAGAGGTACATGTTTGGCAGAGAAAGACCACAAAGGTGAAGAGCTATTCCCACAATATCGTATGGAAGGCTCACATATCCACTTGATGTATGGACCACTGATGTTGACCTTAACCACCCAGTAATGGCTGGGTATTTTCAGTATTCTCTGCTACAAAGCCGCAACTCCACCAATAATTATTTTATTATGTTTCTTCCCAGTTTGTGAGACATAGTCTCACTATGTAGTTTTGGCTGGTATTGAATTCACTATATAAAATAGAGTATCCCTGGAACTTGCTGTAATCCTCCTGTTAGCCTGTTTAAAACTGGGGTTATAGGCATAAGTCACCATGCCTGGCCATTCAATGCTGTATAAGGAATTCAGAAAATGTCATTCATACTTTAGTGGCAGAGAGATTTGCTTCACTTCCTCAGGTACAAGGCAAATATTATAGTTTTAATTATTAATAAGCTTCTTCCTTCCCCCAAATGGTATAATAGCCTGGGAAAGTGATACCCATTGCATGAGATAGTTTCCAACATACATATGTCACTAGATATTAATGAATGCAGTAACTAAGCCCCCACTGTAGACCCATACAGACTACATCTATATAGGTACTATGACCTAAAAATTTCTTTTCCTTGCCTTCTGCCAAGTTCTCACTCTGTCCTAAAGCTCAGTTATTTGTGTCTGCCTAGATTTAAATAAAGCATGTTCACACATTCAGTGCCTTCTTCATAGTATTTGTTACTGAGCACATTACTCAGTATTGCAGTCTGGTCTCCACATTGCTGCTCACTGCTTTGCCTGGTGATCCCTTTGAGGCTTTTGTGTAACCTAACACCTATCACTGACTCTGAAGGTCATAAACTGTGTCTCAGTGTGTGCTCATTGGGGATCATTAAACTAGGTGAACAGCCAACGTCATTCTCTATGACTGAGCTGATGTTTTTGTAGGCTATGCAGGCACCTCACACTGCAGCCACATCTTCCCACTGAACCTCAGTTGAGGAACACAGCAGCTTTCTTTTTCTTGTCTTCCCTAAGTGTACACTGGGGATCTGCTGCACTATAAACAACAGAACCCTGACACCTCTCCTGCCAGATACCCTGGAGGACAAACAGAATACACTTGAAACCAAAATAACTGACAGATAGATGAGTGCAAGCCCAGCAGTTAGTCAACATACATGGTTGAATAAATATGGAATGACACAGACAGCCTGTTTAGAATTAATTGTCAACTTGACCCAGACTAGAGGCATTTGAGAGGAGAATTTCCAGTCAAGGAAGTGTCTAGAATATTTTTGCTTGTGGTCACATGTATGAAGGATTATCTAGAGATTTAATTGATGTAGGTGGATCCAGACTATTGTGGGTAGTATCATCCCTAGGCAGGTAGTTCTGAGTTGTATAAACAAGCTAGCCAAAGACGATTAAGCAGAATTTCTCCAGGATTTCTGCTTGAGCTCCTGCCATGATTTTTCTTAATGATGGCCTGTAACTTGCAAGCTGAAATAGACCTTTTCCTCCACTAACCTGTTTTTGGCTATGGCATTTATCACATCAACAGAATGAAACCAGAACAAGAGGGAAAGATTTAGGCAGACTAAACAATAGCAGTTTGTCTGAATTCTGTCTGTATATGGTTATTCATGGGTAGTGCTATCTTGACACTGTACAAAGACAAAGAGCAAAAGAGGCTTCCACAAAAGAACTGTTAACCAAAGATCATATGTGACTCTTTTGCATTCATACCTACAGTGTGGAAGCCCTGTGTCCAGAATAGCATGAATGTAACTCCTATTAATTTGTAAAGTGTAACTGATTACTATTTTATTTTAGTATTTTCTCTAATTATAAAAGTAAATATTCAATTGAGAAAATATGGAAATCTATAAGTGTACAGAAAAATTTATTCATAAAGATTTGTCTACCTTGAAAGAATGAGTCAGTCTAATGAAGATATTTCAAGTCTTTATAAATATTTTATACAGCTGAATACATTTACACGTGAGACTTAGCACTTTGGTTTCTGGATAGCATTATGATATAGCATGATTTTGTATCTAAAATTAACTTCTTGGAAAGCTTTTAAATGATTGTGAGATCCCTCGTCATATCCACACTCATTATTTTCTCAGGCAATTTTGTCTTTGAGAAGGTTGTAAGTTATCTTCATGATAAATTCTGCTGTAAGGTATTTTTCCCGAGACTGGCCCTAAAGATGGATATAAACATGGAACTGGAAACTGGACAAGAGATAGTGACAGGTCCTGGGGGGGGGGACTTGAAAGAGTCAATAAGTTAAAACAAAATATGAAGTAATAAAGCGAGAAGTGAGAGGGAAAACATTCTAAGTAGAAAGAGTTGTGTCTGAAGAAACACACCTCTTTAATAATTACTGCCATACAAGGAGACATGTCTGTCTTCATATAACTGCAGTTGTGAGAGGTAGCTTTCTTCTATGTTAAGTAAACCTTCTTTCTCAGCATAACTTGTCAGACATTCTTCGTTTATTATTTACATATTGGAGTAAGGGATGCTTCAGTGGTAAGTGTGAGTATGCTCACATATGTGGAGGCACACCTGTGAGAAGGGCTGCATATGCACATTTATGCCTGTCCAGACCCGAGGTCAACTTTCAGAGTTATTCCTCAAGAGCTTTACTCCCCTTATTTGTGGGGAGAATTTCTAACTGCACCCTGAAGCTTGCCAGTTTGGCTACACTGTTTACCAGAGTGCCCCTGGCATTCATCTGTCTCTGCTTTTCCCAGCATTGAGATTATAACTATGAACTACCATTCTCACAGTAGTTACACGGGTCAGGCTCTGGGGATCAAACATTGGTCTGTATAGCTGACACTGGATACTAGCTGAAGAAAAAGAACAAACTGAACCATCATAAGTAGGAGAATCACAGAAAATTAGAGCCAATGATGAGATGTTATCTTTAGAGGGCAAATTTTATATCTTGGAATCATCAATGAGGGCATTAGAACAGAACACTGGACAGGAGATACAGACTTTACTGAAGGCAGTAGTAAAAAGATTTGAAAAGACTGATCAATTTATCAAAACTGATGTGCAAGCCGGGCAGTGGTGGCGCACGCCTTTAATCCTAGCACTCGGGAGGCAGAGGCCGGCAGATCTTTGTGAGTTCGAGGCCAACCTATTCTACAAGAGCTAGTTCCAGAACAGGAACCAAAAAAAGCTACAGAGAAACTCTGTCTCGAGAATCAAACAAAAAAAAAAACCCCAAAAAACTGATGTGCAAGGAAAAAAGATACAAGAACAGGATTAAGCCTCATTAGTACATACCAGAGATAGGGATGACTTACCCTGAGTTTTAGCTGCCTATCTGGTAATAACTTCTGAGAAGCCATCTGGCACAAAATACCCTAAGGTAGTCAGAAAATATACATGGCAATCTATAGCTATGAGCGATCTAAAATAAATTAAGTGAACAATAGTATCTTATGGCCTGTTTTCACCATTCTTTGGAGAAATGGTGAAAATGTGGGCTTAAAGCAATAAGGCAACCCCAAATAATTGGCTTCAATTAATCTCAGTGGTCTTAGAAGATGGAACCCAGCTGCTATGGAAATGCTATTTGCAAGAAGAGGCAAAACTTTTAAACAACAAAGAAAAGCAAAAGGATTTGAGGCTTCCCAAGATCAAATTCTTGGTGAGGACCATTACTCTGATCCTCAGGACCAGGCTCTCTACAAAGAACACACCTTGTCCCTATGTAGCACAGCAATTTTAAATGCTTGGTACAGGATTCAGGAACTAGAAAATAGAATTGAATTATATATCAGGGTTAAACAGGGCCAGAGAGATCCCTTTAGTGACTTTTTACAAAGATTAACTAAGGTTGTATGAGTAAGAGAAACAGACCCAGAAGCTAGATGTGTACTTATTGAATCTCTGGTTTTTGAAAGTTCCAACTTAGAATGCAAAAAGATCCTTGGACCTTTAAAAGTCAGATCAGCACCAATAAATGAATGAATCTTGTATACAATGAATGTTGAGAAATTTGTCTATAGTACTGAGGATAGGTTAGGAGAAGCAATTTCTAATGTATGAGGAGACACCAAAATGCCAAATATTTTAATTGTGGTAGAATAGGACATCTGAATAGAAATTTTAGAGAAGGGATTTCTAGGACTAATGCCTCCTCTGAAAATGACAAGAATATGCAGTTTCAGCCTTCTGGAATATATAGGAGTTATGGCAAAGGCAGACATTGAACCAATGGATGTAGGTCAACAAAAGACAGACAAGGCAACTGATAACATTGAGAAACTCCTTGAGGGGCCTCTTGCACGCCCCCATGTCAAAGGTGGTCCAGGCATTCCCAGTCCCTGTGGAGAACCTGTCTCACAAGAAAAATTAAAAATTCTAGTGCCTATTGTAAAAAACCATACTGTTCTGGATGATGGAATAGACATGGAGGACAAAACAAAAACTCCAATAGGAAATAGGAAATATTTATTTTGGCGGACCTCTACAAATGATCAAAGACGAAAGCTAAGAGTATGTATAAATAACATTGTAATAGAGGGATTACAAGACATGGGTACAGACATGAGTGTCATTACTTATAGCAAGAGGCCACTTGTTTGTTCCTGGATGCTCAGCCCCAAAATAACCACACAGAAACTGTATTAATTAAATCACTGCTTTACCTATTAGCTATAGCTTCTTATTGGCTAACTCTTACATTTAATTTAATTAGTTTCTATTAATTTGTGTATCACCATGAGGCTGTGGCTTAACAGGTTCTGGCATCTGTCTCCGGTGAGGCTACATGGCTTCTCACTGACTCTTCCTTTCTCCCAGCATTCAGTTTTGTTTTTCCCTGCCTTGCTAAGTTCTTCCCTAATCTGCTATAGGTTTAAAGCAGTTTCTTTATTAACCAATGTATTCACAGCATACAGAGGGGAAATCCCACATCAATTACTCCAGAATCTTGTCATCTAAATTGACCTCTTTAAGAGGCAGATGTTTAATTCCTAAGAAATGGAGCCCTATCTGAAGTGAAACACAGCACAAGATGAGTTGAATGCATAGGACCAAAAGGACAGAAAGGAAGACTGAGGCCATATGTAGCTAATATTTTAGTGAATTTATGGGATCTGCTGTAGCAATGGAATAACCAGAATAACTTCCTGCAGTCCCAAAAACTCATGCTTCTGGGAAGGATATTATAAGGTATTATAGACAAAGATCACCAGCCATTCAGGCTGTACAAGAAGACAAAGCAACTAGCAAACCTTCAGAGCTACTAATGGCCCTGCCTTTAAATTGGTTAACTGAGAAACTAAGGTGGGTTAAACAATGGCCTTTAACAGAAGACAAACTGCAGGCTTTAGAACAGCTGGTATAGGAGTAACTAGATGCTCACCATATTGAAGAATCAAGCAGCCCTTGGAATTCTCCTGTATTTGTTTTTTAAAAGAAATCTGGAAAGTGAAGAAGGGTAATATATCTGTCAACAGCTGTCAACAAGGTAATTTAATTTAACCTATGGGTTCTCTACAATCTGGAATTCCTCTACCTTCTCTTTTACCAAAAGGATGACCTTTCATAGTTATTGACTTAAAAGATTTTTTTTTCTTCACTGTTCCTCTACAAGAAAAGGACAGAGAAAAATTTGCCTTCACAGTGTCTACTGAAAATAAGTATCAGCCTACTAGGAGATACCAGTGGAACATCCTCCCACAGTGAATGCCGAATAGCCTGACCCTGTGCCAATACTTTGTATGTCAGCCATTGAAAATAATATGCAAGGAATGTCCTAAGTTTATAATTTACCGTTACATGGATGACATTTTGCTATCTGATTCAAACATTGATACTTTAGAAAGAATGTTTGAAGAATTAAGAAAAGATTTACATAGATGTGGATTACAAATTTCTCCTGAAAAAATACAGAGAGGAGATTCAGTCAATTACTTAGGTAATAAAATAGGTTAACAAAAAATTAGAACACAAAAGGCACAAATTAGGAGAGACTGATTGTGGATGCTTAATCTTTCAAAGATTGTTAGGAGACATTTCCAGTCCATGGCCAGCTGTTGGAATAACACCTGATCTAATAATTCATTTAAACAAAACCTTAGATGGTGACAAAGATTTAAATAGTCCCAGGGAATTAACAGCTGAAGCTGAGAAAGAATTAATGGTTGTTTAATGGAAATTACAGGAGGCTTATGTTGATAGGATAGATCCAAATCTTAATCACATTCTAGTCCTATTGCCTTCCAGAATTTTCCCTACAGGAATTTTAATGCAGAGAAAAGATATTATCTTAAAATGTATTTTTTTTACCACAAGTAAAAATTAAAAACTTATGTGGAAAAGTTCTCTAAATTAATTATGAGAGGAAAAGTGAAACTTTGTCAACTAGCAAATAGTGATCCAGCAGAGATTACACTGCCTTTTACTACTGATGAAATCAAAAAATTATGGGAAGACAGTGAACACTGTCAAAAAGCTTGTGCTATTTTTAGAAGATATTAATAGCAATTATCCCAAAAATAATAAATTAACCTTATTAAGAGAACTAATTAGATGCTTCCCCATGTTGTGCATTATACACCAATAATTGGACACCATACATTTTATACTGATGCAAATAAATCAGAAAAGGCAGGTTACAAATCAGAAGATTTGAGTAAGGTGAAACAATGCCCTTATAATTCTGTTCAAAAGGCAGAATTGTATGCTATTCTCATGATAGTAAAAGATTTTTAAAAACATCTTAATATAGTTACTGACTCACAATATGCAGAAAGATTTGTCTTACATATTGAAATCACTGAATTTATACAAGATGATACATAATTGACTTTGTTATTAATTCAGGTTCAAGATATAATTAGGAATAGGATTTGTCTCATATACATAACACACTCAATCCCATGTAGGTCTACCAGGTCCTCTAGAACAAGGTAATGCAGAAATTTATTGATTATTGATTGGAAATGTGCTATAGGTCTCAGAATTTCATAAAAATCATGTCAATAGCAAAGGTTTAAAGAAAAAGGTTTTCTATTACATGCCAACAAGCTACAGAGATTATAAGAAAATGTTCTACTTTCTTTCTGTAAGCAAATACCATTACCTGCAGGGAGTAACACAAAGGAATGAAATCTGGCATGTGGATGTGTTTTACTACTACAGAATTTGGAAAATTAAAGTATGTACACCACACCATTGACACTTTTTCAGGTTTTCAATGGGCAACTGACTTGGGCTCAGAAAAGGCTGATTTAGTAATCACATATTTATTAAAAGTTACACCATCATGGTTATACCTGCACAAATAATGACAGATTATAGTCCAGCATATGTCTCTTAAAAAACAGCTTATTTGCTTGTTGTAATATAAAGCATATTACAGGCATACCAAACAATCCTGCTGGTCAGGCAGTTATAGAAAGATCAAATCAAACTATAAAGGATATGTTAAACAAACATAAAGAGATGGAAAATACCCCCAGAAATATATTGCATAATGTTTTATTAACCTTGAATTTTCTTGATGCTAACGAGAAAGGTAAAGTGGCAGCAAAGAGACATTGGATAATAGAAAAAAAAAACTTCTGAATTAAATCAGCCAGTGTATTTTAAAGATTGTTGATCTCAGAATAGAAACTAGGGGATATGTTATATTGAGGAAGGTGTTTTGCTCTTGTTTCCACAGGAAAAGAAAAGCTATGGATACCATCAAAATTAATAAAGATTATATTTGAAAAGGAGAAACCTATTGAAAGAGAGAAATGACAGCTCATTCACAGAGGTGACAATCATAGAAGTGGTAAGGAAATCTCATAAGGGTTGTGGCAGAGTTCTGTTCTTATCTTTGCAGGAAAATATACGTCTTCAAAAAGTCAAGAGACCCTGGACATTTGGATACCCAAAGAGAAAAAAAATACCTATCCAGGAAGGATCACCAAGCAAAGAGAAATATGACTTATGAGGACAGGTCATCTAAAGGTAAAAATTATATATATATATATATATATATATATATATATATATATATGGCTTTGGAGTTGGATAATGGCTATCCTTCTCTAAATCCAAGAATGTTATTAAAATAAAAATTCAGAGTTTCTGTTTCATGTCAGGATCCATCTTATATGGGAAAAAAAGAAGAAAGATTTTAGGAAAAAAAAATTGCTTTTCTCCCTATCTATTTTGTCTACATCATATTTTTTATTGAATATATATCTATATGCATAATGCTTAAATTTACCACAAAAAAAAAGTAGATTTTCCTGCAGTAATCTTTGAAGTTTACAGGAAGAAGGGAGCCCTACAACGACTCCACCTGACTGGTATGACATCATGATGCTGATAGCACTACTTTAAGACTAGTTTTGGGTACCAGCTGCTTAAGATAGTTCCAACTTGGTTAGTTGAAATGGTGCACCTTCTTACAATGTTCTGGCTAGAACTCCAAATAGGAACCTCAGGAAAACCCTATTGACTATGCATAGACTACTTGCAATTATACTAGACAGTAATCTTGAAACTTAACTATCATTTTACTTTTTCAGGATCCCATAGAAAGAACATTGCCACATGACAGCTGGAAGTAATTTTAGAAAATGATGTCCCCTCTCCCAACAAAGTTTGTCCTTCAAGTTAGGGACAGCAGTTAGGGGTTGATCATAACTGGTAGAGGGTTAGGTGTTAAAGTAGAAATTATGTAGGCTCAGGGATCTCTTTGAATAAAAGGGGGAAATTGAATGGGATAATAGGGAGATTAGTGTGAGCTTACTCACACTAATAATAATAGTGAGTAATAGAGTGAATTCTTGTGAGCTATTATTTATAGGATATTTACACTGATATAGATTCTTATATATTAATACATATTCAAATTATATTGCATATTATTCTATTTCAGTTTATAATATTTGTACACCTAGGCCAAGTTATTTTGTCATATTGTATGCATGTGTGCACCTTCTTACAACATTCTGGCTAGAGCTCCAAATAGGAACCTCAGGAAAACCCTATTGACTATGCATAGACTACTTGCAATTATATTAATTGCAATATTAATACAATTTTAGAATAAATTTATTGTATTATATTATACACTTCTACCTCTGATCAAGATACTTACACATTGTTTACATTTTGAGCTCATTGTCCTCATTTGCTGCTGCACAGTGTTTAAAGATTGCTTAATATTCTAATATGAAGTCTTTATCTTTAAGCTATACAGGTATTAAGTATTATGGGTCTATAGTCATCCATGTTTGTCATACTTATAGTTAGACTAATCAGGTTCTTTAGATACATAAAAATTATATTCTGCATAGATAGGTAATCTTCAACTGCTTCAAAGAACTGTAGAATATAGCATTAATTAACTCAGGGTTCTGTTTTTGTGAGACACAATTGGTCCTGGCAGCACCAATCTATTTCTGAGAGAATGTTGAACACCAAAGACACACTACTTGGAGTATATTTTCTCCTTGACAAAACTGGCCTTTGAGCAAGGAACTGTCCATGCCTTGACCAGTAACAAAATGCATAATGTCAGGACAGGACAAACAGGATACAAGATAAAAGGCTGCCAAACCTGGCTAAGACAGCTTAAGATGGTTCTGAAATTTTTCCTGCCTTGGAAAATGGCCTTTCAGTTACTTTAGACCTTAGCCAAAGTTGGTTCCTTCAACATTGCAAATGAGACTTTGGGTGATTGCCCAGGTAGCCAGGTATCTCTGTCATCTACTGCACATTTTGGAAGCTGCTTGGTTGCACCTTCTGCCTACTTAAGTAATATTATCTCCCTTCTCAGGCCTTTGATGGGATTGAAGATTAGATAGTCATAGTTACTGTCCTCTTATTATTTAACCAAGCCATTTCTAATACTTGGACTCCTTAGGGTAGAATAATTATTGAAACATTTAGCATATGTTCTTTGACTAATATTGCTTATGCTGGTTGTAATTCTAATTTTTATAATTGATATTTGTTCTTATTTTATAAGTTTTGTATTAGACTTATACACTATTTTATTTAAACAAAAGGGGAGGTGCTGTAGAAACTCCTTCAGCCAGTAGTCTTTAAGATACCAGCCCACTTGGGCGTGACCTCTTATACTATATATGCCAATGTAAAGCATTCTCTCTCTCTCTCTCCAGAATTCTGGATTTAGTTCCTCTTCTGTGTTCATGCAGAGGACTGTGATCTGTGAGTCGGCCCCTAAATAAATAACCTTTTATTATACTCAATTCTGAGCTAGCATGGGATTATTTTACAACTTCCATCTTCAGCTACCCTCAAATTTTCTATGCTGCTAAAGATAGTTTGAACTTCTAGTCTTCCTACATTTATCTCCCAAGTTCTGTGATTACAAGCATGTACCATGGGCCTGATTTATATGATGATGAGGAACAAATCGAGGTCCTTGTGAATTCTGAGCAAAAACTCTATTAAATAAGCTGCATCACAAAATCAGAGAAATTTTCTTTTTTCTTTTTTTGTCTCTTCTTAAGGACATCATTTTAAGTATTTAATTCAATGTTTGATTTAGATAATTCCAAATGGTTAGAGTATAACATAATTATTTTCCATGCGTCCATCAGAAATTAACACAGACATCACATTCTAGACTCTAGATCTTAATGATGACAAGTCTATAGGTTTGCTTGAAACTTACTCCCCAGGAGTTACCTTCCAATTCTAGGTTCCCACATTGGGAGAGCAAAGGGTTAAGCAATGGCACTATTTAACAGCTACATAAATGCTAGATTGGTTTGACTTTTAAAAGAAAGAATGTTGTCATCCTTAAAAACAAGACCATCATGAGACATGTGGTGAAATGTTAATGTATTGCTGATTATTTTAATTCAAAAGAAGGCCACAGCCTATAATTAAATGTATTCAGCTTGATTTTGGCTTATTGCTTAAGAAAAAACAAGAGAAGGTAGGTAAGGGATTGGTGTTCTATCTAAAGATTGTGAGAGAAGGATATAGGCATGCTACAAGAAGGCCTATTTAAAAACCTCCGAAATGTGTGTATTCTTCCCTATCTTCATAGAGAACTCGGTGAATTGAATTCCTACCTGAAAGCTTTCTAACATCATAGAATAGAAGACAGAAAGGTTTTGCAAAAGCAATGCAGACAAAATATCTATGATATATATACATGTATGTATATATATATATGTATACATATGTGTGTGTATATAAAATATTACTGAAATTCACTTTCACTCAGAATAAAATTTCACTCACTAGAAAAAAATCTCTTATTGGAGTTCTTTTCTTTGAAGAAACAGTTTGGTGCATGGAGAATTATGAGACAAGATGACGACACCAGAATTGTAACAACATTATAAATATGAGTCATATGCCTACTCTGCCTCCAATTACTTTATAATTGATATAATAAGATCATTGTAAACACTGGTTCATGAAGGACTTCCTGCTTGATATCTTTTCAGTGTCAGTTCCTCTCTTCTCCATGGTTATCATCTTTTCCTCAAGAATCTACTATAGAAGGTGGAAGAAAGGGAAGTTACCAGATTAATGAAGAAGCTCTTTTCTAAGCCTAAAGAAGTGATTCTGTTGGTAAAGTCTTGCCTTGCAAGCATGAGCACCTGAGTGTGATCTTCAGTACATGAATAAAAATGTCTGGTTGTGGTATCAGGTGCCTATAATCTCAGTTAAGGTAATGGAAACAGGAAGATCACTGGGATTTGCTGGCCAAATAGCCTTACTTACATGATAGGTGAGCTGCAGACCAATGAAAAACATTGTCTTAGGAAACAAATGTCCTGAGAAACAATGCTTGAGGTTGACTTCTGGCATCCACGTGCACACCTACATGCATGTGTACCTGAAATCACACCCCGTCTCCCCCCCCCCCACACACACAGAGTGATTTTCTAGAAACATACATTACCAATGAAGATCATCCAATGGGAAACAATATGATACAGAGTAATTTAGGAAGTATATTACATTACATGAGTAACTATCTTAATTTGCTCTCTGGTGATATGAAAAAAAGACCAACTGGGGGAGGAACAGATTTCTCTTACACATTCCAATCACTGTCCATCATTAAGGGATGTCAGCGTAGCAACCTGAGCAGAGTAGAAATTTGGAAGCAGAAAAGTAAGTAAAGACCATGAAAGAATTCTGCCCACTGGCTTGTTCTTTCTGACTTGCTCAGCCTTCTTTCTTATATACTTAGGATCATCTGTCTATGGATGGCACTGCCCACGGCAAGCTAGGCTTTGACACATCAGTCATTAATCAAGACAATGCCCCACAGACAAATCCACAAGCCAGTATGATCAAGACATTTTCTCAGCTGAGATTCTGCTTCTCAGATGACTCTAGCTTGTGTCAAGTTGACAAAAAAAGCTAATCAGAATAATAACTCTAATAAAATAAAGACCGTGGTGGGATACCTTGCTCAGCCTTCATGCAGGGGAAAGGGGGCAGGCTTGGCCCTGCCTCAACTTGGTATGCCAGACTTTGTTGACTCCCCCAAGGGAAGCCTTACCCCCTCTAAGGAGTGGATGGGGGATGTCATGTGAGGGAAGGGAATTGGGAGAAGGGGAGGTGGGAGAATGGGTTGGCATGTAAAATAAAAGAAAATAAAAAGAAAGACTGATAATAGGTTGCTTCCAGATGAGGAGATTTGAAAATTCAAATGAAAAAGCATTTAAGAATTCTTTAGATTAATTGAATCTTGACAAAGAAACCAGTGTTACCTTTAGTGAAAGGAATGCAAAACAACATAGGCACATAGAGGGAAATTTGTGTCTCACAGATTTGTGAAGATCTGTATAATGGGGAATTTGATAGTTTCTGTCCTCAATGTGATGTCACAGGAATGAAATGACATTTTTTAAATCTTCACTTCTTCTAAAGAGCTCCTCCCCTTTCTCTCATATTACATAATTATGATTACTGTGTCAATCAAGGATTTTCTAGAGGAAGAGAACCCATAGAATAAATATGCCATAGGGAGATGTTTTTAAATTTACACACTATAGTCTGGTAGTTCCAACAATGGCTAGTTTACCCCTGAAAGGCTGGGAATAAGATTATTGTTTAGTCCCTAGTACTGAATGTCTCTGCAGTCCCAATTTGACACTGAAGGTCCTGAGGGTCCCTGGATGGCTGCTGATTGTCAGTGTGCATTTGAGGACCAAAAAAGCTATTCTGCTGTCAGAGAAGAAATGAGGCGGTGTTGGGCATAACTTGCCAACAAGAATTAAGGCAAACAGCCAAAAAGTAAATTTTCCTTCTATCTCCCTTTGATCTGAGCTGGCATCAGAAGGTGTTATCTACATTTAGGGTGAATTTTCAAATTTTAAATAATCTATCCAAAAAATTCCTCAAGAAAGTCCCCAGCAGGATTCTTTATAGTCGATGCTGTATCCAGTCAAGTTGACAATCAAGACTGACCAAGATCTTAAATGGTTCTCAGATTGCCAGCTTTGGAGTAGATCATCCTAAAATACTTCTCATATTATGTTGACCTCACCCAAAGGAGGAAAAATTTACTTTGTAACCTGGTTCCCACATGTTACCAAAAAGTTATTATTGATATGATTAGCATACATTTTATTGTATGTATTTTTTCCATTTTGTTTGATTCTATTACAATAAAAAACATAATCAGGGTGGAAAGATGGGTCAGTTGGTAAAATACTTACCATTTAACCATGAGGACCACAGTCCAATCCCCAGAACCTATGTGAAAAAGCCAGGAATGATGGGAACTGCCTTTAATCCCTATATTGGTTAGGGTTTCTATTGCTGTGAAGAGATACCTGAACCACAGAAACTCATGTAGAATAAAACGTTTTATTGGGACTGGCTTACTATTTTAGAGTTTTAGTCCTTTATCACCATGACGAGAAAGACATGGTGCTGGAAAGGTAGCTGAGAGTTCTGCATCTTGATTCTCAGGCAACAGGAAGTGAACTGTGTGCCACACTGGACATAACTTGAGGGTATGAGAGAGAACTCAAAGCCCACCCCCACAGTGATACATTCCCTCCAAAAAGGTAATACCTCCTAATGCCACACCCTACAGCACCAACATTCAAACACATGAGTCTATGGGTGCCGTACCTATGCAAACCATCACAGTCTCCACTCTTGGAAGGGGAGACAAATGCATGAGGTTTACCAGCCCTCTAGTCTCACTATATCAATAAGTTCCTGGTAAAAGTCAGAGATCCTGTATCACAAAGCAAAGTAGAAACATCCTGAGGAGTGACATCACAGGCTGACAATTGCCTTCCACATGTACACATTTGCATAGATGGAAGTACCATCAGGCACACACACGCACACACAGCCTGGAAAGAAAATGTCCTGATCTGGGTGTCTGGTTGGACTTCATGAACCCAGTGTTGAACTGCTGTGTGTAACTCCCAGCTCTAACAGAACTGTCCTTGAGCACATTCCTGTTTGACCTTCAGTGCTTCCCACCTGACTTTAGGGTGAAGTACAGAGCCCTTATCAAGACTTGCCAGACTTTAAAGACCTGTCTTTTTCTTCTTCTTTCGGGTTCACTTACCACCATTTTCAGTGTCATTACCTCTCGTCCTGCAATCTTGGCTTGTTTACAGTTTCCTAACCTTGCTCCCCATGGGTTCTGAGTGGATTGCTCCATTTCTTCTCTATGAGGCTGTTTGGATAATGCAGGCAGAGTTGCCACATTTTACTAGGAAAATTGGATTCCCTTCTTGGAGTCTTGGTCTCCTTAATAAAAGAATTTAAAACAGACATGAAAGGAATTTTGGTGACAATTTTATTAGAAATAAAGAAAACCCCCAGATAGGCAAGGTGTAAATCTCAGCAGTTTCTTAGAGGAGAGAGGGATGAAGGAGAGAAATAGTGCTGGCATTTGGCTTAGTGTAGATTGGAGACAAACAGTCACGCACAGGGGAGGGATGCTTCAGAGAATGAATAAAGAAGCCTAAATTGATGCAGCCTATTTAGAGTCAAGAAGGAAAAATTATGCTTTTCTGAATCTGGACTCAGATCCAGCAGAACTTCATAGCAGCCTAGAGGTTGAGGTCATGACCTCAATTGAGGGAGTAATCCTGCAAAGGAAAGTAATTATCACACCAAGGGATAATTACCTCCCTACCTCCTTAGCATGATGTAAGGTGACCCCTTCTTCCTGAGATGTCCTTTGGTCAGGTGATTTACCTCCCGACCGGAATAACTCTTGAGTGAGGTGACTGTAGCCTGCCTCCAAGAAAAAGCAGATTCCATTCTTCACTGTAACAAATCCAGATTGCTACTAGCTCCAGGTACCTGCTGCTGGATCTCCTCCTGGTTTGTACACAGGATCCTGAAGTCAAATTGAGTTCCTGCAATGAGAATGGAAACTGGCCATACTCCTGGTCTAAGTCTGTTTCTCATCCTCTCTGTCTTGTCTTTGTTCTGACTATAGCCTCTCTTCTCTGAGTTGATTCTAGAATGTTTTCTTCTTGTTCTGCCATATACACTTTATTTTTCCGAAAATCCATGTCACTAAGGCAAGGTTTGTGTTTTGAATATCCACATTCTTTCCTCCTAGAACCCACCATGCATCAGTAAATATTTCATTACAGAATGAATAAAAGCTTCAATTAATGGGCACAAATAATTAAACTCTTTCCAAGCTACCTATTAGCTCAATATAACTAGACAATTCCTCACAGTTAATTGTGAATCATCCAGACATTTTGTTTGCCTTAGTGTTTACTCTGCTTCCTGAAACCTACATTGTCAGTCCTGTCAGTAAAATAGTTGTCAATCACTGTCTTTCAGTTGAGCACATTCTTCAATTTTATAGTCAGGTAAGAACATGCTGGAAGCTCTAAACTGACAGCCTCTGAGACTGAAGAATCTGGCTGGCATTCTGCAGTGCAAATTAAATGTCTATTTTTAAATATCTTGGGAATTTCATTATTAATGGTAATTGCTGGAAGAACTTTTTGTCTCTCTCTTTCTCTCTCTCTCTCTCTCTCTCTCTTTCTCTCTCTCTCTCTCTCTTCTCTCTCTCTCTCTCTCTCTCTCTCTTTCTCTCTCTCTCTCTCTCTTTCTCTCTCTCTCTCTCTCTCTCTCTCTCTCTCTCTCTCTCTCTGTGTGTGTGTGTGTGTGTACAAGTGCTTATGTTCCTTGTACATGGACATGTGTGTGTATGTATGCACATGTCTGTGGAGATCGGAGAACAAGTATCTTTCCTCAGGCATCCTCCCCCTTAATTTTTGAGATAGCTTTCTCACTTGCTGGTTACATAGCAGGCTTGGCTGGCTGACTGGCTGGCTTCCCAGGGATCTGCCTGCCTTTGCATTTCCAGTACTGAGATGATGAATGGCTGCCACTATGGAGTCTGGAGATCAAACTCATCATACGCTCATGCTTAAGAAGGTAGCCCTTTGCCAGCTGAGCTAAGCCCTGAGCCCAGAACATGCTTTCAATTCTTTCTACAACTAGGAGTTAATCATCTTGTCCATCCAGGGCATGATAGGAGCCATCCTTTGATGAGTCAGTGGGTGGTTCTGAGATCAAGGATGATGTACAACAGCAGAGTATATGAGTTCATCAGATTTTTCTGGATATATGCAGGTTGCCTTTTCCTAAGCCTGCATTTAAGTCATACAGCATTTCCATGAAAATGCAAGTCAGTGTTTTCTCGGAGCATAAAACTGCAAAATGGAATCTTTATATTTATGTGCACATTTATACTGGCACGGATTTGATGGTTGAAGTTTTATAATAAAATTAAACCAGTTAGTCCTACCGGTGACTTTTCTGGGCAATGAGATGAATGAGATATGGATGAGACACATTCCGAATTCCTTGCATATAAACTGTGGAAAACTAAGGAACTTTACTCTATATTTGAGATCAGCTTGCCTGGAAACATTTTTTAAAAATGTACCCAGCAAACACAAAAGCTATCCTTGCCCCCTTTCAGAAGGAGATGATGAAGATTCTGGGGATGAGAAAGCCTGTAAGCTGCTCTCCCGTTTGCCCATCAAAGCTGATGGGCACGGGGATAAGGCCCTGCTGCCTTGCGCCTGTCAGCAGCAGCTCAGCCTTGGGGATAAAGCTATCTGACGCTCCAGTGCTTCTTCTCTTGACAGCAAACCACTCAGCACCCCTCAAAGCTGTAGGAGGAGAATAGAGTGAGGACAAACAGCTCAACGATGGATCCCCTGTGCCAGCTCATCTCTGTTCCGTGCTTCCTTTAGGAATGCATAGAGGGCTAGATCCCTGGGACTTGCTGACCAGCCAGTCTAGCTTATTTTAAAATGTGCACATGCGCATGCGCTAGATGCCCAGGGCTTACCTGTCACATATCTAGTTTATTTCGAGAATTCCAGGGGACTAAAAGACACTGTCTCAGAAAACGAGATGGATAATGATTGAGGAGTGACAGTCAAGGCTGTCCTCTGGCTTCTGCACAATTATACTTCTATGCATGCTGGTATACAACTGAACATATACACACACCTACACACACACACACACACACACACACACACACACTTCTAATAGCTGAAAAAGTGCTAGGGCTTAAATGCTTGCAAATGAGGTATTTATTTCTCTCAATTCTCATGCTAAAAGTTCTAAATCAAAAAACTCAGTACCCAGCAAATCATAGATGGCACCTTCTGGTTGTGCCCTCACATGGCTGAGGAGGTGAGCTATCTCTTCCAGGCTTTGCATATATAGCGTTAATACTTTTCATAATGTCTGAGGCATAATCTCCTAAATGCCTTACCTCCTGATACCAGCTGCCAGGTGCGGCCTGCCCTCAGCACCTAGAGCTGCTCTCACGGCCTTGCTCCATGGCGCCTCTCAGTGCTCCCATGTTCACCTTTTCCATGCCTGGAAGGGCTGAGTCTCTGTAAGGGTTTCACGGACAAAACCAGGCCCCATCAAATAATCTCTCTTTTTCTCTTTGTGCATTGTATACGTGTGTGTGTGTGTGTGTACGTGTGTGCATATCTCTGTGTGTATGTGTGCACGTGTATACATCCACACATATGCAGGTATGCATGGGGAGACTGCACATGCCTATGTATGAGCATCCATACAGAAACCAGAAATCAAGCTTAGCTTTCAGTTGTCAGGTGCTATGAACTTAGTCTTTTAGACACAGACTCTCACTGGCCGTGGCTTACAAAGTAGGGTAGACTGGCTGTCCATGAACCTCAGGATCTGCCTATCTTCACTCTCCCAATTCTGTGAATACGAATGATTAAGACCAGCTGCAGCATTGTTTAAATGGGTTCTGGGGATTGAATTTATGTTCTCATGTTTGTTCAGTAAACACTCTATAAATTGAGCTGTTACCCTTGCCCTGATCACTCTTAGTTAATGCAAAGCCAGTTTGTCTTAAATTAAGAGGTTGTGATCCATCCTGATCCCAGAGCTTACAAAATTTCAAGAAGCGATTCAATCATCTACATGGGATGGAGACCTGATCGCTTTGTATTATATTCTAGTGGAAAAAGTGAGAAGTCTAAAATCAGTGTGAACTGGGTTGAGAGAAATGCGTGGTAGAGTAGTAGATGAGGCTGAAGAAATGGCTCAGTAGTTAAGAGCACATACAGTCCTGGCAGAAAACCCAGGTTTGTATTAGAACTCAGAGAATTTACTATCATCTTTAACTCCAGCTCCTCTTGATTGTTGATCTAGAGCCTACTTCTGGCCTCTGTGTGAACCTGCACTCATGAATGTACAGATTCCAACAATAGACATGCACATATGCATATGACTGAAATAAAATAAATCTTAAATTATAAAGGAAGTAGTACAAACATGAATTGAGAGATAATCTGACTCCTCAATAAGGAAAGATGGTACCTAAGGAAATCAAGAAGCAGAAGAGTGCTCTGTGCCAAGAAAAAGATAGGACCACAGCCTGGAGACATAAAATAGAGAACAACAGAGAATCTAGAATACATAGAATGTCTTCTGTGTCCCCAGCATGCAGATATGCATCATGAGATACACAGGGAAACATACAGCTTAATGACACCTTACATTACTGAAAAAGATTATCAAATATATAATCATGAAAAGTAGCCAAATGAGAGTGAATTTACACAATGGAGCTAAGCACTTGGGGAAATCCCAAATGTCAGAAACAACTTTCTTTGAGCCGCATAAATCAGGTCTCATGAATCACAAAATGAAACAAAACAAACAAAACCAAAAAACAATGTAAGTAGAGACTGTTCTTTAGATTTCTGGTCACCCAGACCCAAATAAACACAAAATTTATATTAATTACAACACTGTCCAATGGCTCAGGCATATCCCTCGTTAGCCCTTATATCTTAGCCCATTTCTAGTAATCTGTGTATTGCCACGAGGCTGTGGCTTACCAGGAAGTTTCTGGTGTCTTTTTAATTTGTAAGTTAAATGACGTATCCTGACTCTGCTTGCTTTCGTCCTCCATCTCTGCTTGGATTCCTGCTTTTCTCTATTCTGACCTGTCATAGACCAAAGCAGCTTCTTTATATACCAATGGTAATTAAACATATTCACACCATGCAGAGGGGAATCCCATATCAAAACAAGATGAGTAAAGATGAATCCTGAGGCATGACACAGAGGTTTGTTTACTGATCTCCACGTTCATGCATTCACATGTGTGCATGCACTCCTTAGCATGTAAGTACACACATACATACACACACATACCCAAATACATGAGAAAACTAACATCAGCATAATTATACCAGAGGATCCCTGTAGAGAAAAGAATAACATCACTGAGAAAGTTGGAAGTACATCCTGGAAGGCTTTAAATGTCACGCTGAAGAGCTAATAGCTAGAGTGTCACGAACAGGTCCAGATCAGTCTATTCCTGTGCAATCAGTCTGATAGCAGTGGGCAGGGTCACCTAGCAAACGCTGTAGATTTTGTAGTCATCAAATTTCCCATGTTCATAGTGTTCCCAAAGATTGCACTGGTTTGATATGTGAAGGGCTTATTTCCTGGCTGTGTATCATGACCACATGGGTCGGCAATGCATTGCTATTATTGTATCCCTTCTGCCATCACCACAGGATTTCTGGATGAAAGAGAGGTAAACACGTATGCTTAGCCAAGCTCCTTGAGCCATAAACTGTGTGTTTTCAGAGCCAAGTTTGCTCTCTTCTCTATGTATTACTTTAGCATTTCACATCTTAATATAGAATTTCCTGTTCTTTTTTAATCTCCATAAATATGGTGTATATCTATGTGTTGTTTCACGGTATCCTCATCCTACAATATACTGCATTTCTCATGAAATATCAAAGATGCTTCCTTGATGTGTCTGCCTGTCATGATCTTACTTATTTGCCTTCATGTATAAAGCTGTAACTCAAATTTTGCAGGATGCAAACATCACAGACTCCCATCTCAGTAGAAGAATCTTAGAAAAAGGTCAGAGATAAAAATTAACACGGATAATGTGTAAATTACTATTTTATCTCTGTGTGCTTGCATATGTATACATGTATGTGTATTTACATCCATGTTTGAATACAGGCATGTATTGCCTTGTGTCGTGATACATATGTGGAAGATGAGGGAAACCTCAGTTGAAAGAGAGGAAAACACCTGTTTGCTCAAGCGTGCCTTCCACCTTGTTTAAGACAGAATATCTGTTCTTCATTTCTGTGCATACCAGATTCGCTGCCTCACAAGCTCCTCAGGAGTCTGCTGTTTGGTTCTTCCCTTCCTCTAGGGGCACTCATACCACAGATGAGTGACGCTGTGGTCAGTTTTTTGTGCTTTGGGTCTCTGGACTCAGGTAAGCAAGCTTGTATGGAGTGCTTCACCTGATGAGTTATCGCCCCAGTCCTGCTGCTTTTGAAAGCTTGAAATTTTATGAACAGATTCGCTGTGTAAAGAACAGAGCCACCTTCACCTCTAGAAAATAACATGAAAAGCTGAGACATCTACTCTCTGAAAATGCCTGAGAAATCGGAAAGATGCCTCAAATTTGGAGAAAGCTAAATGGAAGGCAGAAGAGATGACTCAGGATCTAAGAAGAGGGCTAAGTGGGTCAGCTGTGCAAACATAAGGAGCTGCGCTCTGATCCACAGCCTCCATGTTACACCTGAGAGCACAATGCAGTTTCATCAGTGGGGAAGTAGAGGCAGAAGACTCCAGATCTCACCAGTCAGGCCTAGCCAATTGGTGAGTTTCAGGTTCAATGAGAAATCACATTGCAAAAAACCAAGATAGCTTCTGCTATATTATCCATACTGGGCCCTCACTGGGGCTCCTTTTGGATATCCTGTTTCTGCTTTGTGTTACGAAAGGCCTGCTACTCTGAGTCTGCAGGACCTGCCCTTTAACAAACTTCTATAATGTTTTCTTTTATTGTTTTATTAATAAAAATATCAACAGTCAAATATTAGGGTAAAACCTTATAGATCCACAGAGCAACTGAAAAAATCATCAGTGACCTCCACTCCCCAAGCTTCCCTCTCAAAAAAGGGCTGCTCATCTCCTTGGGGCCCTCCGTGTTCATCTTGTGTATCTGTCTGTCCCCCCTGAGTCCACCAGAGTACGCTCCTGCCAGCTGAATATGGACCCTGCTCTCTGAACCAAGAACTGACTCCATTGGCAGCTCCGGAACAACACCAACAGATCTCCTGCAATATGTTGCGGAGGATATTGGGATGGATCAACACAAAGCCCCGTGTCTGCGGGGTTCCTGGGTTGGTGAGCCTGCCAGCTCTTCCTCATCTGCAACACTAGGGTGAGCACTTCAGCACCAGGGCCCCTTGCTCACCCTATGCAGCAAGCAGCAGGGAGTAGAACCAGTTCTCATACTCTCACAGTTCACTGTACTTGGGCAGCACAGTAGAGCTAGCCCTGGTGGTGTCGGTGTGGTGAGCGGGATCTGAGGTTATCAGAGTAGAGAACTGACCCTACCCTCTGCTGTTTACTACACAGAGCGAGCTAGCTGGAGCGGTGCTGGGGAGCTCACACCTGTTGCCCAAGAAAGATGCAGAGCTAAGGCTATAGTTATACAATATCTGTTCACACATATGAACATGTGTGCATCATTCTACAAGATGTCTAGAAAACCTTCGAACGATGGACTCCAAAGAGTCCAAATTCTTCTTAATCTCCTCCTCCTTCCTTCTTTTAATTGAGACAGGTTTCACTGTGTAGCTTTGGCTGTTCTGGTATTCACTCTGTAGACTAGGGCTGGCCTTTAACTCTTAGAGATCCACCTGTCTGTTGCCTTCCAAGTGCTGGGATTAAAGGCATGTGCCACTTCTGCCTGGCAACGAGAATCCAAATTCTGTGTATGGTCTAGAGGGGGTTTGCTCTCCCAAAACTCATGTCAATGTTTGGTCCCTATGATGGTTCATCTTGATTGTCAATTTGATGGGATTTAGAGTCATCATGGAAACAAAACTCTGGGCAAATCTATGAGGGAGTTTCTAGAGTAGGCTAGTGAGGTGGGAAAAACCTCCTACATGTGGGTGGCAGCATTCCATTGGCTGGGCTCTTGGACTACAGGAAAGGGAAAAGATGAGCTGAAAATTCTCTCTCTCTCTCTCTCTCTCTCTCTCTCTCTCTCTCTCTCTCTCTCTCTCTTCTCCACTTCCTGGTTGTAGATGAGTTACCCTAGCTGCCCCACATCATGACAATGAGAAAGATAACCAAAACAATACTCTGACATGATTTTCAGAAGAAATTAATGACATTCTCATGAAACTAAGTGCTCATCAAGAGACTCTTGTTAGGAAGGAGACTCCACCATCTTCTGATTTCTCCTATCTTTTGTGTGTTCACACTTGCCCTTCATTTTCCTTCCATAACTTGAAGCAGCATGAAGCTCCCAAACAGAAGCTGAGCAAATGTCAACACCATATGTGAGCCAAAAGAAACATCTATTGTTTCCTGCGTGTATCTGTTAATGTGGAGTGAAGCCATGTGCATATGTATATACACAGCTATATATCCTTAAATTTCTGAGGTATAAATCCATCTGCCTTCATTCTAAGCTTCCCTCCTTATTGCATCTTTCCATCTTGTAACTATGAGCACACTAGTACTCTTAGCATGGACAGAATTGGGGAGTGTAGCCTTATGTGTAGGTGCACCTGTGTGTATGGGGGAGCACCTGGGCATGGAGGCCTGAGGCTATGTCAAGTCACTTCCTTTCTCTCTCTCTACCTATTCACATAAGCTTGAGTTTTTAATAAATGCAGAGCTTGCTCTGGAATCCGATCTCCACTTCCAGAGAGGATTGCAGATGGACAATTATGCTTGTATAGCTCCTACGTGGATGCTGGAAATTCAAACATTGGTGCTTGTGCTTCTACAGCAAGTGTTTTGACTACTAAGATGTCTCCATCTCCCTTAAATTTTTATCCTGTGTGTACAGAAGTTTCTCACATTATTTCATAGCAACAGAAAACAGAATTTAACATTCTCCAGCAAATGCTGCATTCAATTGCAGCTGCACTCCCCAATTCTGTCCATGCTAAGAGTACTAGTGTGCTCATAGTTACAAGATGGAAAGATGCAATAAGGAGGGAAGCTTAGAATGAAGGCAGATGGATTTATACCTCAGAAATTTAAGGATATATAGCTGATCATCTGAAATATTAATGAAATTCTACAAAACTTTACAAATTAATACAGAAAAAAAATCTGAAGAAAAGGAACATCAAAAACAAAAGTGAGATATCTAATCTAAATAAAATCAAAAGGAAAACATCAAGCTAGGAGATAAATGATTATTACAAAAGTGTAATTAAATATAATAATATTCAAAACACTATATGATTAATAAAATATCTACTCTGTCCACATGTGGTACTTCTAATTTCATTACCCACAATAAACTGATCATAAACTCATACATAATGAACCCAAGATGACAAAAAAGAAAACAAATGCCTCAAAACACCTCAGAAAATGGAACTGAAGAGATGGTTCAGTGGGCAAATGCACTTGCTACATGAGTACAGAGACCAGAATTCAAGTCCCCAGCCTTCTTGTGAGGTTCTACAGCAATAAATAGACACTCTGAAGCCTTCAACTTCCTGAAAACACAAAGGCTTATGGTTACAAATGGTGAGTTGTCTTCCAGGCTTCACTATGAAATATGATTAATGGGTTGGATTTATCAATATATCTCCCTTGTAGTGGTATTGTAGAATTTAATACCACATTATGAAATGGTGGTTAATATTCTTTTTTAAGATTTATTTATTTATTATGTATGCAACATTTTGCCTCGATGTATGCCCGCACGCCAGAGCAGGGCGCCAGATCTCAGTGCAGATGGTTGTGAGCCATCATGTTGGTAGTTAATATTCTATGTATTTTCCTTGATAAAACCAAGAAGTATTAAGGCTAAGTAATTTGATAAAGATTAAATAGCCTAGCTGCAACATAAAACAGGAAACTATGTCTGCCTAATCCCGAGTCTATATTTTTAATAATTGTGTCTGTCTGTCCAGGGCTGTGTGTGTGTGTGTGTGTGTGTGTGTGTGTGTGTGTGTGTGTGCATATGTGGAAGTCAGAAGTCAAAACTGACTGTCTATCCTCAGGAACTATTTGCCTTGTTTCTCAGTGTGGAGTTTCTGATTAGCCTGAAACTCTTGAGGTAGACAGTGTCACTGTCCAGTGAGCTCCAAGGGACATCTGCCTGTGCATCCCCAGCCCTGGGGCTACAGGTGCACACCACCATGCCCAGCTTTCTTGTGGATTCTATAGTAGACTGAAGTCAGGTCTTCATACTCACCTGGCAAACATGAGCCATCTGCCCCACCCCTCAGCACTAATAAAGCAAAACCCTTTACCTCTTTCTAGGATTCTGATGACACACAGATGCATTTTCAGATAAGGGTGATTGCTTACAGGCAACTCATGCTGTCCTATGGGATTATAAATGTAACTGTGATCCCAACAAGCGGGAAAACTGAGCCTGTGCCCATGTCACACCACGTAAACGCAGACACACACTAGCAGTTCCTGTGGGCATTTTCTGTGATCGAGGCTAAAAGAAACAACTGAGAGGAAGAAAGGTCTCTGAGAAGCTGGCTCAGCAGGTAAAGCGTTTCCACACAAGCATGAGAGTGAGGATCAGAACTTAGGTCAGCGGAACCCAGATAAAAAGCCAGGGAGTGTGATGGCCACTTGTATCCCAGAACCTAGGAGACAGAGGCAGGAGATCCCTGAAAGAAGCTGTCCAGCCAGATTATCCAAATCAGCAAATATAGGGTTCAGAGGCATACCCTGCCTCCCTATATAAAATATGTATCAACTAAGGAATACACGAACATCAACTTTGATCTTCCATAGGCAGATGCATATATGTACACACACACACACACACACACACACACACACAATATACACAAATATACCCACCAAAAGAATAAAAGGAGAAAAGACATCTGGGCTCACGGTTTCAAAAATGGCAGTCCAGTGTCACCTGTCCTCATCATGCCTGGGTCTGCAGCAAGCCAGAGTATCAGGGCAGAATAGCAAACCACTGAAAAGTTACCTATCTCTTAGCAACAGAAAAGCAGAGAAAGAGGAAAGGAGGAGGGACTGGAACAAGTCATATCAATGCCAAGCATACCCCCAATGACCCCCTATCTTAATAGATGACTCAATGAAAACAATGTTTATATTATGAGTCCATAAAGTGATATTACTATGTATTTATTACATTTGTTTATTGTGCATATATGTGGGCACACCCTTCATGGAGGTGACACCTTAGGAGAGGCAGGTCTCTCCATCCATTGCATATTGAACTTGATCCATTGAGTTCTGCAGAAAGAGCCTCTCTCCACAGATCCATCTCACCAGGCCTCTAGGTTCTATATCCACTCCTATAATTTCCCTTTTAAACTTCTGAGCTTGCAAACATTTCTTTTTCTTTCATAAAAGGAAGGTCCAAATAAAAATATCGTTTGCCAAGTTATCCTCTCTGATATCAATTCATTTTTATTGATATAGCAAGCTTCAAAGGGGGTCTTAGTTTAGAGAGTATCAGTAGAGGGTTTTAAAGTACTAGACTTCAAAATATATCTCTATTTTTCTTTAATTGGATTTATTTTTATAACTTTATATATTAAACCTTGCGGGACTTAAAATCTTAGAGTGTCAGTCCCGTAACTCTGAAAGATTAAGAGGCTTGGGAGACGGCTCAGCAACTACATGTGCTTGAAGCATGTGTGCCCAAGAAATAGAAGGAGAAATGCATGTTACAGAGAACAGCAATCACTCATACTTTTGCAGCAGCAAAAACAAAGAAGGGAAAATATGGAAGATGCAAACACTTAGAAATACATAGGAGATCCTTTGGAGGTTTCTGGAACTGAAGGGGCTTCAGACGCATCAATATCTGTGAGGCCAAATACCATATCTGATTGCTCAAAAGTTCTGAAGTCACTGTGATAAAATACTCTGACAATAGGAACTTAAGGAAGGAATCATTTATTCTGGCTGATTGTCCAAGGCTTCAGTCCATCAAGATTGGAGGGTCACAGTTGCAGAAGCATGACATTGTTGATGGCATTGCAGCCACAGCTGGGAAGAGTAGAAAGATGAATCCTGGTACTTAGTTCATTTTTTCACTTTTGTTCAACCCAAGACTACCGTGCATGGAACGGTGTCACCTGTATTCGTGGTGCATCTTCCTATCAAAATCCAATCTAGAAACCTCACAGACCTGTCAGGTACTCATTTGTTTCTGTGGTCATTCTAGATCCTGACATGTTGATGGTACTCACCACCACAAGTACAGTTTATCCCCATGCTGGTGACCTAGGAAATCAGAATTCCAATTGTTTATTGCTCGGCGTATCTTCTATCTGTAGTTTCACCTTTGAAACTTGGTAGACTCCTTAAGAGGAAAACCAACATGGGTTATAATGTCCCTCATGGCAGCCCTTTAGATGACTGGGAGCATGACAGGTGCTCGGTCTTTAGACAGGGCCACCAACTTAGTCTTGTTCTTTATGAAATACACTGCAATGAATAAGGACAAAAAATATGTTTAGTTCTCACTCAACACTGTGAGTTACAAAATATTCGTTAAATAGCAAAAATTTATCTTGTGTTCTCTACTTGGGGAAATAGCTGGTAACTAGGACAGTCCACATCTTCTCTTTAAACACTTGCTCTAGGAGAGCCCACATGACTGGGAGCTCTTTTTGTGCAGCAGAGAACTCTCCCATCATTCCCAAACTACAGAGGCGTGGAGAGAAAAATGAGTTAGAATTATTGTGAAACAGATAAACACTCTCCTTCTGTTATTTTCCTCTCTGTGTCCTCTGAACAGCCTAATTCCATTTGCCCTGGCTCTTGTAGGAATCCAAATGTCCCTTCATTTGTCCCAGCTGCCACCCTGATCATATCCT
Organism: Microtus oregoni; assembly: GCF_018167655.1. Taxonomy (NCBI): domain Eukaryota; kingdom Metazoa; phylum Chordata; class Mammalia; order Rodentia; family Cricetidae; genus Microtus; species Microtus oregoni. Next base: position 47,424,340 of record NW_024543062.1, read on the forward strand.
ATTTTCCATCAATTTATGTTCAGATTGTTTCCTTTGACTCTCAGCTCCTACGTATTGCCAATCCTCTAAGTCTCTCTTGCTTAAAAACATGATGCAATCCATTAATCAAATTAATGAATAGACTTTAACCTTACCGTAAATTTTGAAACTATCAAAAATAATTATAAACTATATAAAAAATCCTTAATGTACTCAAGTCTGGGGATGGTGAAAAGGCTGAGTAATCCACTGTTTGCCACACAAGTTCAGATTCCCGTGGCCCCCAGGAAAAATGAGTATGGCAGCACACATCTGTAATTCAGAACCAAGAGGAGAGAGACTTAGGGAGGACTTAGAGCTCACCGGTCAGACAGCCTGGCCAAGCTATTTCATCTCAGGTTCCACAAGAAATCCTGCCTAAAACAATATGATTCTATGGGAAATCCTGCCTTAGACAATGAAAGGTTGAATGAAAGAATCTATCTCAAATAATAAGGTTCAGTGAGGAAGACTACTTTAAGTACTAAAACTTCTTTCAATGAGAGACCCTAAATTAAATACTAAGTTGGAGACTGATCAAGGAAGACACTAGGAAGGTTCCTCTGCCCTTCACACTCTGTGTACACACATGCACAGGCACTGGCAAGCACAAGAACATCTGTGTAAGTACACACACATTCAAACTGCACTACACAGAGTGGGGCAGAGAAAGGACAGATAGACAGTGAAAGACAGAGGTAGGGAACAAATGAACAGTTAGAGAGGAAGGGAGAGGTTGAGGGAGGGAGGGAGAGGAGAGAGAGAGAGAGAGAGAGAGAGAGAGAGAAAATCTGAGCCAAATAGCCCTCCAGATTTATGCCCACTGTCTTTATCTGAAGCACCTGCTTATCCCAGCCTCTTCACTTCTGGCATATGTAAGACTTTTATTCAAATCCTTTTCAATTTTGCTCTGAATCCTTTGTCTTCCATGTGGTTTTCCACAGTAGGCTTTGGAATACAGGGTGCTCCTGCTTCAACTTCTCCCATATTTTCTTCAGCTTTCAAATCTCACTGCGGCAGAGAATTCGCATTATCATGTCAGCCACATCAAGTAAAGAGCATCAGGAGTAGACACTTAGGGGAGATTTCAAGTGAAGAGAAAATTGTCATAATGCTAGTAAGTGGGTGAGCTGTTACTCTTAAAGGGAAGGAATTATAGGTAAAAAGAGATGCCTGTTCAAAGCAAAACCCAGTAAGGTATCCTACAATTAGTGGCTGCTCATTAAAGATACGCATTTAAAATGAGCATGTGGGAGATGGAGCCAAATAGCTCATGTTGTCCCTAGATGGGGTCGCCACAAAGCATGGGGAAATGATATTACTTAAAGGCAAAGGGAGTTCTGAGCTATGGCTGACTTGCTCCTCTTTTTGAAGCTGTCATTCCCAGCCTGCCTACTTCAGTACACACAGTCAGCTTAGCCATTACCACCCAATCTGGCGCATATATATGCACACATTTGCAAACTGCTTCAACATACAGGGTAGCTTAAAACGCCACACCACTCACCTTCCAGGACAGTTGCTCTCTTTTCCTTGTTGTGCAAAACTATGTTCTTCAAGAGGCACTTGTGGGGTAGAGAAGCGAAGTGCTTGTTAACCATCTGCAGTGTGTTCAGTGTTAAGCTATACACGCAGACAGACTCATCCAAAACCCCCTAAAAAATCTATCCCTCTCTTCTGGGGGAAGGGAAGTTATTGCTTTTAAATTATGTATTATGTGTTCACTGTCTGCATTTGACAACAAGTAGCGTAACAAAATGCAAAGGTCTGAAACTAATAATCTTCTGGGCCCAGTGAGACAGCTCAACAGGTGAAGCTCTGGCTGGAAACATGGAGTGCTCTGCCTGGAGCCCACAGGAAGGTGGGAAGAGAGACTAACCCACAGAGCTGTCCTCTGTCTTCCACATGTACACCATGACACATGCACCCACCTTTATGTGAATTTTACACCTTGTACTTTTATTACATGCACCCACCTTTATGTGAATTTTACACCTTGTACTTTTATTACATGCACCCACCTTTATGTGAATTTTACACCTTGTACTTTTATTATATGAGTTGTTATCAAATGCAAGCAGATACCGAACCATGGATCAAAACATTTGTAAAAGGTTGTGTTTATACTAAATATATGTTGTTTTTCTTCCCATTATTTCTTAAACAAGAGATATAATATCAACTTACACCATAATAGGTACTATAGCAATTCAGTTATAAAGCACAGATGTGGCGTATGGATCATATGCAAGTCCTGCACCATTTTACACAGGAACTGGAACATCATCAGATTTCAGTGTCTGCAAGTTGTTCTTGGACCAATTCTTTGGGAAGGCAGAGGGATGACTGTTCACCCCTTAATGGCCTTTTCCATCTGCTTGACCTTCCTCAGCGTCCCTCCCTGCAACATCTTCGGCATCTCTTCCCTCTAAATTTGTGACAAAACTATCTTTCTCTGTAGTATATTGTCCCCATTCTTCCTCAGGCTTTTACTTCTTTTCCACTGCTTCTTTTCTTCTTGTGTATATGGACTCACCCTCTCATTCTGCCTCTCCACCCCTGGCTTAATATCTAATAACCACTAAGATTTACTGGGTGTGGTTACGTCCTATATCCCCCATCAACCACTTTCATAGGTTGTGTCTCTTAAACAAGAGGCCAAAGATATTTTTATTATACATCTAGGCAGCAGGCAAGCAGAGGCTGACTCCCACACTACTACCCTTGAATTACTTAGCCTCACAGAACTTGGGTTCTTATCTGTAAAATGAGGCAAAAATATCTGCAATGTGAAAAGTACTTCAGGTTGCAAGAGACTTTGAAAGACATCTTAAATTAGTTTAAGGAAAGAGGGCTTTTCCAGCTTAAGAGACAATTTATCGGGACATTGTCCCCTGCAGATGGTGCTAATTGCAGTGAGATGGAAATCCTCATCCCTGTCCCCGCTGCCCGCCCCCCCCCCCCCCCGCGATTGTACAAAAAGGAGAAAAAGAACTGAGTACTCTAGCATTTCCTCTCTCTTCCTGACCTTAGTAAACATGAAAGCAAATTCCTCATATCCCTGCTGCCATGCCTTCTTCACCAACACCGACTGCATCCTTGAATGGTGAGTCTAAATCCTTCCTTCCTTGAGCTGCTTTTTTCAGTGTGTTTTATCACAGCAACAGGAAGCTAATACAAGACTCTGTGGTGTACTTTCTCTCACTCATAAGTCAGATATGCTGGCAGTCCTTTCCTGCCATGAAATAAAAGAATGTTGGGGTCTTCAGTGGTCTAAGGTCTCAAGTAAAGAAAACATCATGTTGTAGCTTTGGTGATCTTATGTGAGGTATAGTGTGGCCTTTCTCTACTTTCTTTGCAATGACTGTCAATTAGATTTTCAGTCAACAATATATTGAAAACCTGCTAGGTCTTATTACATTAGGTGCTGGGGATATTAGAAATAATTAGATTTTTGCCCTTGCCACGAAGAAGACAGAAACATGTAATCCAGTGAAAGGCAGCAAAAGTAGTGGGTGAGAACTTGGCAAAGTAGGATATTCTAAAAATGAACAGTGTCTTCACCACAAATCCCAGGGAAAGGTCATGCACACTGTTTTGCTGATCAAGTGATATGTCTTTCCAAAATCTTCATTAGATATTCTTTTTCTTGTATAAAGTCAAATTTCTTGGCATCTTTTATGCTATCAGTTTTGTAGTATCTGTTATGCCCAAATCCATGAAGTCCCCCAAAAGCCAACAAGGAGACTGAGTACCATATGTAAAAGCAAGGAACCTTTATTTTATGCAAGTTTGCAAACTCGGTCTTTCCACATGCCTGAGGTATTGGAATAAATGGAGAGACCTGAGCCCAGTTAGAGATGGGTTTTTATAGTAGTAAAGGTGGGGGTGAGGGGTTTCTGAGGTTCAGGACCCTTGACTGGCTGACATTTGTCTAGAGGCATCCTGGTGACAGCAGTTGGAACTTTAGGCATTTCCTTTGGATGGTCTGTGCTTAGGTGGTGCTCAGGTAATCTTAGTTTATGGTTCTTCCTGCAATGCTTCAGGGTAAACTACTGAGACTCAGGCTTCCATTAAATTTATGAATGCCTGAGTCCTACTCTGGCAGGTGATAACAGTTGGAAGGAAAGAACTTCCTTTGGGTGATCTGTTCATATTTACCTTATCATGGCTGGCTCCTACAGTATCATCACCTATAATGAAACCAAAACACCCTTCAGCATTGTTTTTAACAGTTTAATTCGTTACTTTTCTTCCTTAGTTTTTTTTTAATGTAGCAAAAGTTTCTTTTTCCTTTTTATTTAAACATTTCATATAACATTTTTGATCGTATTCATTCTTCCTCCTCCAAAGCTCATTTTAACTCTATAGTCGCTATTGGTGTGAACAGATACAATTTTTATATTTCTTTCAAGTTTGGGCAACATAGGCAAACATTTATTTTAATAATTAGGACTATTTTTCATTTTCTTTTCATGCATTTATGTGTGTGCTACACATGTGTGGATAATTGTTTTGTTATATGTAATTGTACTATGTTAAAGTGAAAGCCTTTCTTTATTTTAAACAGAAAAAAGGAAAATGATACAGGAGGGTCATTTGTCTATCTGTTGCTTTATTGGTTAATTAATAAGGAAACTGCTTGGCCTTTGATAGGATAGCAGCTTAGATAGGCGGAGTAGACAGAACAGAATGCTGGGAGAAAGAAGCCGAGTCAGGCAGTTGCCATGATTCTCCTCTCCGAGGCAGATGCAGGTTTAGAATCTCACTGGTAAGCTACCACCTTGTGGTGGTACACAGATTATTAGAAATGGGTTAAGTCAAGATGTGAGAGCCAGCCAGTAAGAGGCTAGAGCTAATGGGCCAAGCAGTGTTTAAAAGAATAGAGTTTTCGTGTAATTCTTTCTGGTAAAGCTAGCCATGCGTAGCCGGGGTGGCCGGAACACAGATCATTGTCTTCATATATTGCACTTTTGTTTATTCTCTTAGTCTTAAAGTTAGATAGGTATTGAGAATTATATGTTTGTCATATTTATTTTTAGGATAATCAGGTCTTTTAGATACATAGAGATTATATTTAGTATAGAGATTATATTTGGTATAGATAGTATAATCTTCAACCTCTTCGAAGATCTGTAGAAAATGGCCTTTAATCTAACCTAAAATTCCATGCCAACGAGACACAAACACTCCTGGCATCACCGCTCTACTCCAAAGAGAATGTTGAGCACCAAAGACACTCCACTGGGAGCTTGTCTTCTTGGCAGAACTGGCCTTTGGGTTAAGAAAAGCCCATACCTCAACTACTGACAAAGATACAAAATATCCATAAGTGGATGAAACAGGATTGTCTTATCTTGCCAAGACAGGGTAGGATAGTTCTAAAAGGTTTCTTGCCTTTAATAATGGTATGTCAGTTATGTTAGGCCTTAGCCAAAGTTGGTTGACTCAACTTTGCAAACAAGACTTTGGGTGATTGCCCAGGTAGTCAGTTGTTTCTGTCATTTGTTGCACATTTTAGATATTTCTCGTTTGTTAAGTAATATTACTTCCCTTCTCAGATCTTTGACGGAGTTGAAGATTAGATAATTGTAGTTACTCTCTACATTATTTAGACTCCTTGAAATAGAATGTTTATTATATTTATTATTTGTTCCTATTGTATATAGTTGTATTTGGTTTGGCTCTATCTTATTTAGACTAAAGGGGGAGATATAGGGGGAGCCCAGCCAATCACCTTGCTTGTAGGAAGGGGTCCCCTGAGGATATTTTTTACTTATAAATATTGCGGGTGTGCTCCCTGCCTCCCCTTCTTCTGTTTTCCTGTTCTCTGCGGGAAACTCGGTCTTGTAAGTCCTTCATTTATTAAAGCTGAATATTTTATTATAATTTCTGTCTGCCGTTCATTTACGTCATAACAGTCTCTCCTTAATTAAGCATTTCCACACTCAGTGTGGTAGTCTGAATGTAATTGTCCCCCTTAGGCTCATAGGGAGTGATACTATTATGAGGTATGGCCTTTGTTGGAGTATGTGTGACCTTGTTAGAGGAAGTATGTTTCAGTAGTTCACTTCATGTTGCCTGTGGGTCAAGAGGAAGAACTCTCATCTCCTCCAGCACCATGTTTGCCTGCACAACATCACGTCACAGCATGATGATGGACTAAACCTCTGAACTATAAGCCAGCCCAAATTAAATGTTTTCCTTTATGAGAGTTGCCAGGGTTATAGTGTCTCTTCACAGCAATAGAAACCCCGGGACAGAAATTGGTATCACGAGTGGGATACTCTGTGAAAATCCCGACTATGCTTTTGTTTGAATGAATTTGGTCTTTGGGAGTAATAAGTGATGTAGGTGGGTCTACAAATAAGAATAAGAACAGCTTCGGCAGTGCAAGAAATACATTTTAAGAATGATGCTCTCTAGTGGCCGAGTGCATGACAGGGAGAGAGGACAGCAGGGAGCTCATGCAGACCCAAAAAGCACATGTTTCTCCTTTGGGAGTTTACATAAATACCCGGCATGCTGGGATTTGGAGTCCAGAGCAAACCAACTCCCAGGCCAGGGGCTGGGGGCTATGCTCGAAACTTAACAGGGAGTTTGGTTTATGAAAGCAGTGGAATGCTTTAGTGATACTTAATGGGCCAAACAGGTAGGAACATGGAAGATAATGGTGTTGAGGGTGATTTGAACTGTGGGGGACCGACTGGCTGGAGAGGTTTCAGAAGAGAAGAATGTTACTGTGTTGTCTAGAGATCAATCTTGGGATATGTGGATGAAGAATATGGCTGCTTTTTGTCCTTGTCCAAAAAATCTGCTTGAAGCTAAAGACAAAGGAAATCTTTAAACAGCCTAGTATAGACTGTCATGTGATTATTAGTGTTAACTCTAATGAAAATTAATAATGAAAAGAGCAAGCTGAGCAAGTAAAAATACAAAATGTAGAGATTGAGGAGGAAAAACTCACCAGGAAGTAGAATGGAGCTAAACCCTGTGTTCAAGAAGATAAATAGATTAAGAACTAGAGTAAAGGGAGTGGTGACCTCAGGGCAAGACCCTACTCAGCTAAGCTAGTAACTTGTAAAAAGGAATTAAAGAATACCTTAGGTCCAGGCATGGTGATACAAGCCTTTAATTCAAGCACCCAGAAGAAAGAGGCAAATGTATCTCTAAATTTGAGACAAGCCTGGTCTGCAAAGCAAGTAGTTATAGGACAGGCAAGCGTAGGAAACCACTGAAAACAGAAAGCTGGGGATGATGCAATTGAACAAGAGGGTCATGTTCCAATCCTAGTAAGCAACAGAACTTGACAATTTCAACCATATGGTTCTGGCTTTCAAATGAAGGATAGAAGAAAGGAGTTATGGAATCTCCATCTGTGACTAAGCAAAACTGCTGAGACCAGATGTGTGGCAGGGGTGAACCTGCATGGAGACCCAGAGAGCTCATTTCATGAAGCTATGAAGCCTGGATTGTCTTAGAGACCCCAAGATGTCAGAGGTGCCAGAGTCATGGAATACCTGTGGAGGAGAGCTACAGACAAGGAGTGGAATCAGCCCAAGAGAAAGAAGTGTGTTGCAGTCAACAAAGCTGAAAGGAGTTGGAGATCTGAAGATCTCAAGAGTGCTTTGACATCAGACATGGAGGTGCAGAGTTTGGAGTTTCTCAGCTGGTTTTCAGTCTTCTTTTGGTCCAATATTTTCTCATTGTGATCCCTTCCCTCCCTTTAAGAAAGATAATGTCTATCCTGTGCTGTTATATGTTGGAAGTAAACAATCTGATTTTTTTATTTTAATTTTACAGGGGATTACAGTTAGAAGAGACTTTGGACTTTTAAACAAATTTGAGACTTTTATAGACTATGGGGACTTTTGAGCTTAGACTTAATGCATTTTGTATTATGATATAGTTACAAGTCGATGGGGGCCAGGGAGTAGAATGTGGCAGTTTGGATATAATTGCTCCCTCCCCATTGGCTCATAGGGAGTAACATTATTAGGAAGTGTGGCCTTTTTGGGGTAGGTGTGGCATTGTTAAAGGAAATGTGTTTCAGTTCACTTCCTGCTGCCTGTGGATCAGTCCTCCAACATCCTGTCTGCCTGCATGCCACTGGGTCCCACCATGATAAAAATGAATGCAAGCTCTGGAAGTGTAAACCACCCCAATTAAACGTTTTCCTTTATAAGAGTTACTATGATCATGGTGCCTTGTTACAGTAATAGAAACTCTAAGATACCCAGTATTCCACTCCTCATTTTCTTTCTTCCTATAAGCAACATTATCCCTCCCTTAATGTATCACACCCCCCACGGACTCTTTCTAATCTTTTTTTATTGATGCTGGTAATTTTACATGGTAAGTGGTTGGATTTCTTCCAGAAGCCACTCCTGCAGTCTACTGAATAACAAATTGATTAGAAACTATGTATGTTTCTGGCTCAACCTCTGATGGTTGAATCAAAAAAAAAGTCCCCCACTCTTTGAGCACCCATCAAAAAGTATTAGAGGAAGCTGAAATAGAAATAAAGAGGGAACACTGGTTAAAAATGGTTCATTAAAGAAGTTTTTGTGTTAATCAAATAAATATTCTACGTACTTTGAATTGAGTTGCATTGTTTGTGGTAATGATATGCCACAATAGTCATAGACAGTTTTTTTTTCTTTAAAGAGAAATCAACCCATGGATACTTCACTTTGAATCTCTGAACAGGATTCTCAAAGAGACTCCAGAATAATATAGGTGGGTCTTTAATATCAGCTTGTGGGCATTAGAGACATGTGGATCTCTGCGAGTTCCAGTATAGCCTGGTTTACACAGTGAGTTCCAGGACACATTCTCTCATCTATGTATTTTTATATCTGAGTACTTTTATTTTCCTTGATTGACTCCTAGAACTTGCTGAAGGCATTACATACTTTGAACACAGAACTTGTAATGATTGAGCTCAAATTGAACTAGAAACCTCCTTCCTGGTAACTATATCTAGGAGGCAACCAATAGCTATCTAACTGAACTAAGGACTGCTCAGTAGAAGGGGATTTGTGCTGAGTGCTGAAAACCTAGCTAACTACCCATGGTTAGTGAGGTCATTGACCCTAGAAGATAAACTAATATTGCCATTTTCTTAAAGCAGTATAATTTATAGCTATATTCTAGAAACTTATCCTCAAACCCACAAATAACTGTAGCTGTCACCCCTATCAAAGAAGTTTCTTTTTGTAGCTGAGTCCATTACAAAACTGGTCAAAATGTAGAGAACAACTGACTGTTGGGTGTCCAACTACAACCTATACACCTAAAACACAATCCCTGCCCCACAGGTTCAGGGACTATCTTGGAAGACAGAGCAGAAAGGTTGTAAGAACCAAAAGATTAGAACATCTGTTGTGAAATAGCGTCTTTTGTGTATGACAGGAATACTTGTGGGAACCCAAAATTGTGAACTTATTACACTTTCTCTAAAGGTCAGAGAGTTTGAGCTTATTGTTGCTCTTTCAAAGTTGTTGACAACAGGTGTGGCTACAAAACAAGATATCCTGATTTAGAGTGTGGCTACTTGGTGATTTGGACATTAAGATGGCCCATAGAGGTAGATCTACTACATCCTGACCAAAGGTTGGAGAATTCAAGCATACTTCTGCTCCCACTTTTAAAATAGAAGGTTTGACTTAGGGAGTCACTGCCTACAGGGTACTTGGTCTATGGTGTGTTCACTGCCCCAAATATCAAATACTTTTTCTCAGGAATTAATGGCTTGATGTCTCAACTATTAAAACAAGAAACTGTTCTGGTTATCCTTTGTGACATATTAGAGCACTCTTTTGCCTTCCTCCCCCTTTTGCATTGGGGCATAAATGTGTATGGAAAATAAACATAAGTGAATTCAACATTCAGTAATTGCTGAATTGCTCTCCCAGTACTGTCCTATGTCTCTATGTTTCTTTCTTTTCTCTGTTTTTCCTATCTAATATTTCTAACTTCACATTTCTACCTTGGAATGTACTAACCCACTATGGCTGGACCGCAACAGGGTCATGCCCAAAAAGATGGCTCACAACAGAAACTTACCATATAAAATCTCAAAATGGTTACTTAAACAGGATATGCACATCAAAGCGAGTTGATATGTCAATGTGTATGTGGTAAGGTCCTACCCATAGATCACAAGGTCTTATCCATAGACCAGAAGGTCCTACCCATAGACCAGTGATTCTCAGCCTCCTTAATGCTGTGTTGCTTTGATATAATTCCTCATTTTATGGTGGCATTTCATAACTATAATTTTGCTACTGTTATGAATCATAATACAAATAGTTTTGGAGAGAGAGGTTTATTATAAGGTCTGAGACCTACAGGTTGAGGACCTCTGCCTTAGAAAAAAGCTACAGATATCTAAGAAATGCTTCTGGAAGAGGGAGAATCAGTCTTCTCCAGAGACAAGCCTCTCGATAGGTTATCCAAGCCCAAGGAACAACAATAAATGGTTCATTAGGCGAATTTGCATATACATATGCAGATACATTTAACAGTAATTAGAAAAGAAGTCATGAATTTGAAGTATGGGAGAGATAGGAAAAGTTGAGGGTAGAGGGAGGCATGAAAATGATATAAATATAGTACTCATGCATGAAATTCTCAAGAGTTTTTCAATTAACTTTTTGAAAAGTGTTATTGACTACAGCTGTCATTTCACCATGCTGCATCCCTGAGACACGTGTGTGTATGTGTGTGTGTATATAAATACTTACACATATACATGCATACATGTATGTGTTTGTATGTGCATATAGATGCACACACGCTCACACATGTATATACACACATGTCCTCTATATACCATGTGCATATACACACTGTATGTATATATATTCATATATACCATATATAATATACATAAATATATTATTAGGATATATAGTATTATATATTTATATGTGTTATGTATGATATATTTATATATTAGCTATAACACACATATATATGTATACATATAATTGTCTCCTAAATCTGCAAAATAAAAAAATACATTGATCCTCCAGTTTCTCATATAGACTCATGTACTCTGTGCATACGATCTGTACACACCCTCCCATGCATGTTAGCTCATCTCTAAATAACTTGTGATGCCTATTAAAATGTAAATGCTACTCTAAATCGCTTAGAAAATAATGACCCAAGAAATATCCTTACATCCTCTGTCCAGACACAACCATTGCAGGTACTAGATAGTATGTATAAGTTGTTTTTAAAAAGCAGTTTCAATATGTGGTTGTTCAAGCACAGAGGTATGAGGCCCATGGATAATGAAAGTCAAATGTGTACTAATTACTTTTTAGTTAAAATAAAAAAAAAAAGACAAAAACAGACACCAGAAGAACGCTAAGATCTCCCACGTGTATTTGGGGAGGTAAAAGTCTTTACTTGGTGCTGTGCTTCCTTCTGCTTTCTGGGCTACCACTGCTCTCCTCCCAGTATCATTGTCTAGGCAATGAGGAACAGTATTTATCAGGCAGGGCACTGCCCTAAGTACACTGTGGAAGAACTGTATGATGCACTGCAGGAAGATGCTGTCAGATGTAGACACAACAGGGTTAAAACTGAAATCCAACCCCAAGAGCCTCTGCTGTTCATCTCAACCCTTTATTCCTTCCCAAGCAATTGCTCTGCAGGCCATAATTTCTTGTTTGATCTCTTGGGAAGTTTTCGAGGCACACACTCCCCACCTTGCATGTTCAAGCAAAAGAAAAACACAGCATCCGTTGGCCCCCTTCCCCTGTCTTGCTCCATTTCTTTCTCATTTGTGTAGCATTTCCTGATATTGCTCTTTGATTTGTGACTTCAGTCTGGCTTCCCTCTGAGGATTATGGCTGCTCTTGCCTGTTTCCTGGGTTAGAGTTTTAATTTCTGCTGCATTGGGGAGAATTTCTCTAAGGAGAGTCTCTGGAGCTAGTTTAAAGATTTGACCCTCCTTCGTTTCTCAAATTCTTTTCTTCCCTGATGTTAACAGGAAGCCCAGGAATCTTTGTGTCTTGGTCTCTATCCAGGCAGGCAGAGTTCTCGAGGGCATCTCCTAAGCACCTTGCTCCACTGTGTACAAAAGTCTGCTTCCCATTGGAAATTCAAATTTAAATTCAGCAAAACAATGACAAGAGATTAAATAAAATGGGGATGAAGTCATTATGAAACTAATAAGCATAATAAAACTTAGAGACGGCAATACTGAATGCATGATCCTTTGCTCTGTGCTTTTCGACCCCTGCCCAGTTCAGAACTCCAGACAACTGAACAGGAGATGCTATGATTTAGACCATGCAGTTTTGAGCAAGCAGAATTATTTCAATAGGAGTAAGATTTCTCACTTTGGCATTCTTGGAAAGAGGACATTGAAATATTAGTCCACACCTAGAGGCTGGCAGTGGCCTACCATCAGGGGCCTGGGTAAATGGTCTGGATAAAGTGTTTGCCAAGCAAGCAAGAGGACCAGAGTTGAGCTATCCAGTACCCCAGGAAAAAAAGCCTACTACACACTAGTAATCCCATTGTTGGGAAAGTGGCAACAGGAGAATCTCTGAGCTCACTGGCCAAGCAAGTCTATTTAAAGTGGTTCAGAGAGATAACCTGCCTCAAAAATTAAGGTGGGTAGTGAGATAGCATCTGACATTAACATCTGGCCTTCTAACTCACACATGCATGAATACACACACACACACATGCAAACACACACACACAACCGGCCATCACACTAAGGTAATATCTTTGAGCTGTCTCTTCCAGAAATGCTTGCCAGCCTTTGGAAGTGATTGGGCAGCATCTGGTTGCTACAGAAAAAAATTGTGTGAAGGATTTCTGAAAGTCTGAATTAAATGATAGGTAAGGTCTATTTTAATGTGGAAATTTTGTTTTCAGGTGATATAAAATAAACATATGTGTTAATTAAGTTTTAAATAAAATAAATAAAATTAAATAATTTGCTCTAACAAAGGCCTACAATAAATAAAAAGGATGTTTTCAAGCTTTTGCACATAGTATTTATTATGTGTTGGTGATATTTTCCCTTCATACCTCCCACCTTTTTTTCCTACCACATTCTCCTTTCTGTCGATCTCCATTCCCACCTACACAGTTTTGGAGTTTTGCAGGTGTGTGTGTGTGTGTGTGTGTGTGTGTGTGTGTGTGTGTGTGTGTGACTTTATGTACCTATATAAAATCTTAGAACTGCAAACAAGAGAGAAAAACATCTGCAATTGGCTTCATTTGTTTGGTATGATTATCTCCAGTTGTATGCAACTTCCTGAAAGTTTTATAACTTCTTTTTTCTTTTTAAAAATATTTTCCTTAATTTTTGAGAATTTCATATAAGAGTATTATGTTACATCATTTCCCTAATCCCCTCTTCTCCTTCCAAATTGTGCCATGTCCCACTCTCTACTCTTTCTCAAATTCGCAGCCTCTGATTCTTTATTATTGCTACAGATATACACATACATTTATAAATACATCCTACTGAGTTCATTTAGAGCTTAGGACTGGCCACTTTGGGTTGCATCATCTACCAGGGGGTTCATCCTTGACTGATTCTTCATCTCTCAACAGTCATTCATTACCTATAACTCTGCGTTGAGGAGTGGTGCTTTGTGAAATTTCCCCCAAAAAAGACCATCGCAAAATGCCTCAACTAGTAAAACTGCAAAGAACCACTGACTATGGGGTACCCAACTCAAATTGATACATCAATAACACAAGTCCAACTTCAAAAAGACAGGGAACCATAGGAGAAGTATTGAAAAGAACTCTGAGATAGTGTCTCCTGTATGTGACAGGGAAGTTGTAGCCGTGAAACTTCAATATGGTTTCCTAGTTAAGACCTAAAAATTTTAGATTTAGACCCCTTTTACACTGCCCTAATTTTTGGCAGGCAGCACACGTAATCTTATGTTGGAGTAGGCATTTAGGAAGGAGGATATACCTTTGGCCAGACTACAAGGTGAATACTAGGTTTGGAAGGTACCCCTTTCTTCTTGTCTGGAGATGGAGTTATTGGTGCCTAAATTATATCTTTACTCAACCTAGTTAAGACCTAAAAGATAAAAACACCAGTTGACATTGGTATGCCCACTTCCTTTTTGTTTACATCTGGAAAAAGTCCATTGTGTATATAAATCACATTTCCCTTATACTGTGTATATTAAACACACACACACACACACACACACACACACACCCCAATAAAATCAAAGTTGATTAAGATTGGAATCAAAACCAACAGAATCTTTTAACTTTTAGTTATTTTAAAATGGTTTATTTATTTTGTGAGGGGAATTTGGGTGCATGGATGTTCTGGCACACATGGGGAGGTTACAAAATAACTTTTGTCAGTGAGCTTTCCTTCCACTTTTGTCTCGAGGAAGGGTCTCTCATTGCTTCTGGAGCTGAACGTCATCTATGCCCTTTCAACAGATTCCCCCATCTCTGCTTCCCCTTTGATCTGCTGGGATTATAGACTCCACCTACCGCACAGACTTTTAAACAATGCCTGTGATTGAACTCAGGTCATCACACTGCTATGGGAAGTGCTTTTACTCGCTGAGCCATCTCGCCAACTGCCACAGCTTTTTTTAAGGTTATTAAATGAAATTGTTTGGGTAAGGCTTCACTTCAGCCCCTGGCATCCATATATCCAAAAAGTCTGGAATATTTGAGTGGAAAGTTCCATCCCCAAACGCCCTCATCTGGGAGTTGCCTCAGTCCAAACTCCACCTCAGAGAAAGCCCTCAAAATGGTGAGCACTCCCCAGAAAGACTGAAGACCACTCCCACAGGGTATTTAAACTGCCCCTCGGAGAACAAACACGTGGTTTCCTGGTCTTCCTTCCCCATCTCCTCTCTGAGGGCCTGGAAGGCCACCTCGGAGCACTGGAATCCATTAAACCTAGGCCTCTTTCTAATTTGGTTTGTTTTGGATTATTGCATCCATGAAGAGGTTTATTTAGCCTTAAAAATTTTTCAGAAATAAAATCTAAAATCTTAATATTCATTAAAAATTATAATTATATGAACTAAACCAATATCCACCTCAGTTTTGTCTTGTTTTCTTTGCTGTAGAAAGAAATTCTAAGATTCATGTGCCACTGTCATGCACATTATGTGGGATGAATTACATGAACCTTGTGACAGAAATTAGGAAGGAGAACACAATGGGCTAGGGACATGGCTCAGTTGGAAATATGTAGGATGCAGAAAACCTGTGGTTGGATCCCCAGGACCACCTAAAGTAGATGCAGTGGTGTGTATCTTTAAACCCTGATGGAAGAAGGTCATTGGTTAATTAAATAAAGAAACTGCTTGTCCTGATAGGTTAGAACATAGGTGGGCGGAGTAAACAGAACAGAATGCTGGGAGGAAGAGGAAGTGAGCTCAGACTCCATAGCTCTCCTCTCTGGGGCAGACACCGCAGACAGACACCAGGCTCCTCTCTCCCGGGCAGCTCTGACCCAGGATGGACATAGGCTAGAATCTTCGTGGTAAGCGCACCTTGGGGTGCTACACACATTATTAGAAATGGGCTAGTCCAGGTGCTAGAGTTAGCTGAGAAGAGGCTAGATATAATGGGCCAAGCAGTGTTTAAAAGAATACAGTTTGGCCGGGCGGTGGTGGCGCACGCCTTTAATCCCAGCACTCGGGAGGCAGAGGTAGGCGGATCTCTGTGAGTTCGAGGCCAGCCTGGTCTACAGAGCTAATTCCAGGACAGGCTCCAAAGCCACAGAGAAACCCTGTCTCGAAAAACCAAAAAAAAAAAAAAAAAAAATACAGTTTGTGTGTTGTTATTTCTGGTGTAATGCTAGCCATGTGGGAGCCGGGCGGGACAAAAAGCAGGCCGCAGCTCCTACTACAGAATGGCACCCAGATGTGATGGACTAAATCCACTTAAAAACATGAGAAGGCATAAAAATAAGGGAGAGATAGTTTAACACTGATTTTTGCTGTTTGTTCGTGGTGTGCTGTAGAGAGATATCATGATTCACAACAGCAGCAGAAAAAAACGCTGTGTCAATTTAAAGTGCAGCTTTTTGGGGCTGTGCTGCCAGCATGAACTCTGGCTTTAAAGCATTGTAGTGGCTTTTATGAGACTGGATGTTTGTGTTCCCACTTGGGATCGGAAGGAGAGTGCTCTGAGACATGCTGATGGCTCAGTGCTCCCCGCCTGCACCTGGGCAGAAGGCCGAATCAGGCTTAGGCAGGCGGAAGAGCATGGCGGATTCCTGTCGCTGTACACAGAGGTGTTTTCAGACTGCACAGTGCTCTGTGTGTCAGATTTGGGTGTAACTTGGATGAAAAGAATTTCTGTGCTGCATGCTCAGTCTCAGAATTAAAGTGCTGAGTGCTGCTCCTACCTGGCGGCCCCAGAGCTAGCACAAAATGGTACGTCCTTCATTTTGAAATTTTCCTGACTCAGCAGCAGGAAAAAAACCTGTGTTGTTTTAAAATGCTGGCTTTCTGGGCCGTCCTGCCATGGCAAACTCTGACTGTTTGAGGCAGGAGGGCTGACTACAGAGAGAGGACTTGTGTGTTGTCTGTGGACATAATGCTGGAGCTTACTTGCTGGCAGGGCCCTTGAAACGCCAGAGACTTGTGACAATAAACGTGGCTACAGTGGTACCTCTGCCATGAGGCTGGAAAGCTAAGGAATGGGCTGGATCCAGCTGTCAAAGCCACAGCTTTAGTCCTACTGATATTGCTTGGTAAATTAAAGACTCAGGTGGTCAGAAAAAGAGAGATATACAGTAAAGCGAGATTCAAAGACAAAGAAAATTTCTAAATGGTTTACAGTGTGTTAAAAATATATGCAGGCTAAAAGTTAAAGTTCTTAAAGTAACAAACAAAAAAAAGGAAGAAAGAGAGTAGTTGGTGTGGTAGTACACACCTTTAATCCCAACACTTGGGAGGCAGAGGAAGATTGACCTCTGTGACTTCAAGGTGTGCTAGCACACGCCTTTAATCCCAGTGCCTAGAAGGCAGAGACAAACAGATCTCTGTGAGTTCCAGGTGTAGTGGTGTACACCTTTAATCCCAATGCCTGGGAGGCAGAGACAGGCGGATCTCTGAGACTTCAAGGACAGCCTGGTCTACAGAGTTATTACAGGACAAAGATATACAGAGAATATAAAATAAAAGTAAAAATACATGAAATAGAGGTTAAAATAAAGTGCACAGAGATGGAAAATACCCAGAGAATTTTGATACTGTATGCTATTATGCTCTCTTTGAATTGTTTGAATGCTGAGGAAGGAGCAACAGCTGCTAAAAAATATTTGTTTATAAATGCTGCTGAACTAATCCAACATAGATATTTTGAAAATGCCTTGACTTTGAAATTTGGATCTAAGGACATGATGCTTTGGAAAGGAGTTTCTTATTTTGTTTTCACAGAGCATGAGAGTCTGTGGATTGTTTCTATTACAATATGGTATGATGGACCACACCCTCCTGAAGGGTTGCTGTGAACACCTTCAGAAAATTGCTTCACTCAACTGCCAACTGAGATGAAACTAGCACACAGGTTATACCATGAAAGACCTAATTAACAACGCCCCCATTCAGCAGGAAGCAGTTTGGAGAGAAATAACTGTGCCCATGTTCCCAAATATGGTTTATAAATGTTCTTTTACTTTTAAAGGGGGATGTGATATAGATATGAATAATTTGCATTGATATGGATTTCGCTTTAGTGATTTAAATTTAAGGTCAATTTTGTTATATGTATATGTATTTATGATCTTGATTAAGGTATTATGATTGTGTAGTTCACTTAAAAATGTAATGTATATAGGTTATTAATGGATAATCAATAATAGTCAAGCATGTAGTCATGTTAGTTAAGATTTTCTAGATGTACATAGATATATTTTAGATAGGCATTCTTCATATTTTTCAAAGATTACAGAATATGGCACTTTTAAATGTTTTAATAACTTAGGGTTTTTTCATGACAATGAGACACTCTGCTCCTGGCAGCATCAATCTACTTCAAAAAGAAGATGGGCATCGAAGAGGATCCTTATGGAGTTTGATAGCCATTTGGGCAAGAAACTGCTCTTGCCTGGACTATTGCATAAACTGGACACAGAGAACCCGCAAAGAGAGGACTTCTGAACTTGCCTAAAGGTGAGATGATTTTTCGGGGTTCCTGATTCATGAAAGAGTCTGTGAGACAGTCTGCAGGACACAGAAGATAGTGACTGACTGCCTTTGAAGTTTCCTGCTTCATGGAAATGTCTGCTAGAAACTATGGGCCTGTAGGCTGAAGATGGATGCCCCAACAGTACAGAGGAACTTTGGGTGATTGTACAGGCAGCGAGATGTCTCTGTCATTTCTAGAGTTTTGAAAGTTGCTTATTTCTTGTTTACACAGGTAATATTATATCCTTCTGGAGTCTTTGATGCAGTTGAAGAATAGATAGATAGTTAAGTTGTTTTCCTTTGTTATGATAAAGATAAAATATATGTAAATATTATAATTTTTACTTGATAAGTGTTTTGTTATATGTGATTTTGCTATCTTAAAGTTAAAGCCTTCCTTTTTTGTTTCAACAGAAAAAGGGGAAATGATGGAGGAAGGTCATTGGTTAATTAAATAAAGAAACTGCTTGCTCTGATAGGTTAGAACATAGGTGGGTGGAGTAAATAGAACAGAATGATGGGAGGAAGAGGAAGTGAGCTCAGACTCCATAGCTCTCCTCTCTGGGGCAGACACCGCAGACAGATGCCGGGCTCCTCTCTCCCAGGCAGCTCCTACCCAGGATGGACGTAGGCTAGAATCTTCCCAGTAAGCCACCTTGGGGTGCTACACACATTATTAGAAATGGGCTAGTCCAGGTGCAAGAGTTAGCCAAGAAGAGGCTAGATATAATGGGCCAAGCAGTGTTTAAAAGAATACAGTTTGTGTGTTGTTATTTCTGGTGTAAAGCTAGCCATGCAGGAGCCGGGCGGGACGAAAAGCAGGCCTGCAGCTCCTACTACAAAACCCAGGGATAGAAGCAGAGTAATCAGCAGTATAAAGTCATCTACAGTTACATACTGAGTTTTAGACCTGCCTGGGATGCTTGAGAGACTGACTAAAACACAATGCTGGGGATAGGGTGATGATGCAGTGGGTTAAAGTACCACACAGTTGTGAAAATCAAAATCAGACAAGTAATACAGAACATCTGCAATGCTATGGGGAGATGTGAGGTAGAGACAGGAGAATTGTCAGAAGCTAACTTGTCTAGAGTACAGTGAAAATAAAAAAACAAAGAGTCCTACCTCAGACAAAGTGTAAGGAAAGGATTGATGTTGGAGGTTATCTACTGACTTCTGTGCATATAGAATGAGCACACATGTGTTCACACACAAACACACACACACATATACACATGTAAAATATAAAAAAGGAGCAGGGTGGTAGTGGCACATGCCTTTAATTCCAGCATTTGAGAGGCATAGGCAGGCAAACGTTAATGAGTTTGAGGCCAGCCTGGTCTACAAAGGGAGTTCCAAGATAATCAGGACTGTTACACAGATAAACCCTACATTGAAAAAACATAAAAAGGAAAAATAACAAGCATAATTAAAAATAAATTACTTTCAACTGTTGTAATTTGCTTCTTATAACATGTCTTTGGGTACGACATCAGCCAATAGATAGATACCTCCATGGCTCAACTGGCCTGCTAGGTTTACATGAAAAGAATATTCATAATTTTCCCACTCAGGGGAAATGCTTCCTTAAAGATTTGAACTCTTTAATGTCAACAGTTTCCTAGAAAGGTTAAGCATTAAGGACATATCCTTTAGGCTCACCTTAGATACCTTCAGAGCATAGCAGCATGTTTGACTCACTGTCATGGACCCCAAATATAAAGAAGCCATCTAAGACCATGTCGAGAGTCATTTGAGGAAAAAAATAAATAAACGATAAAACAGAAATGGTTGAACAAAGACAGAACATAAAACTTTCCATAGACAAGTTTAATATGAAGCTAATTGGGCTAGAGGCTTGGCTCAGCCAGGAAGTCCTGGCTGAGAAAGTATGAGAATGTGAGAGGGTCATCAGGACCTATGCGAAGGCTGGACATGATACCACTAAGAGGACAAGTTTTCTTGACAAGATACCATCAAAATATACTTCATAAATAAACACATAGTGAATTCTGGATGATTTCCTCGCACCCCCCTTGATTATGCATGTTACATCCTGTGACTTTGGTACTGCAGTCTTGAAACTGAATAAACAGCAATTCATACATTGCACTGATAAGGCTGTTGGCTTTTTCTTAACATACAAGAAGTACACACTGCACTGTGCATTCTGAATCACAGGGCCACACTATCAGCACTGTCCGAAACACTTTGGCTGGAATCTGAGACTACTATGTATTTAGAATCACAGTATTTTTAGTTTTAATTGTGTCTGTATCTGTGACTATGTCTGTGGGGGGTGGGTGTGTATGAGTGCAGGTATCATAGGGGTGTATGTGCATGAGTTCAGTTGTCTGGGGGTATATGTGCATGAGTGCAGGTGTCTGGGGGTGTATGTGCATGAGTGCAGGTGTCTGGGGGTGTATGTGCATGATGCAGGTGTCTGGGGGTGTATGTGCATGAGTGCAGGTGTCTGGGGGTGTATGTGCATGAGTGCAGGTGTCTGGGGGTGTATGTGCATGAGTGCAGGTGTCTGGGAGTGTATGTGCATGAGTGCAGGTGTCTGGGGGTGTATGTGCATGAGTGCAGGTGTCTGGGGGTGTATGTGCATGAGTGCAGGTGCTGAGGGTGTATGTGTATGAGTGCAGATGTCTGGGGGTATACGTGCATGAGTGCAGGTGTCTGGGAGTATACGTGCATGAGTGCAGGTGTCTGGGGGTATACGTGCATGAGTGCAGGTGTCTGGGGGTGTATTGCATGAGTTCAGGTGTCTGGGGGTATACGTGCATGAGTGCAGGTGTCTGGGGGTGTGTGTGCATGAGTGCAGGTACCGGACCGTGTATGTGCATGCGTGCAGGTACCTGGGGGTATGTGTGCAGGTGTCTGGAGGTATGTGTGCATGAGTTCAGGTGTCTGGGGGTGTATATGCAGGAGTGCAGGTGTCTGGGGGTGTATGTGCATGAGTGCAGGTGTCTGGGGGTGTATTGCATGAGTGCAGGTGTCTAGGAGCCCAGAAAAGGGTATCAGATACCCTGGAACTGGAGTGCAGATGGCTGTAAGCTATTGAACTTGGGATAAGATCTGCACTCAGACCCTGTGCAGAAGCAGTATGTTCTCTGCAACAATGACCCAACTCACCGATCCCAAATTATAGTATTTTTATTGGCATATAAAGTTGTCTGCTCTTAAGAACACATAATGATTTAATAATGAAAACCACAGAGTTTTAATATTTGCCCTCCTCAGCATAGAAGTGTCAAATTATTCTAGCTTTGGCTTCTGTTGGGTTAACATTTATCTTTAAAATTTGCTATCTGGGTTCCTATCTTAAATTTCATAAAATTGATGAATTCATTTTGACTTATTATCAGGACATAATTTCCAATAATTTCTGAAATGGCCCTAAATATACCTTCACCATTTTATAAGCATGCCTATGGAAGGTCATGTTCTTCTCATTACTGACAATCACAAAATTAAAATATCAGTCAACTTTGAAGACCATTGAAGATGCTTCATCTTGCAGTATCAAATATCAGTCAAGATTTACTTCTACGTGTGAGAAGGAACAGGGGTTTATCTCATTATTACATGTTTTATTTGTCTTTAATAGCTTTTTACAGTATATACATATAATATATATATATATATATATATATATATATATATATATATATATATAGAGAGAGAGAGAGAGAGAGAGAGAGAGAGATGAGATGAGAGGGAGATACAGATACACACACATGCTTTATTATAGATTAAATTGCTTGATTTGTATATCTGCTTTTGTATACCTGGCCAGTTAACCCTCTGTCAGGTAAAAAGTAGTCAGGATAGGAAAACATTTAAGAGGTTCCCTCTGTCTTAGACTGGAGGTAAGTGACTATTTGTGCATTCCCTCAGCATGAGCTTTGATAGAGACCCCTGGTAGCAGATATTTCAGAGGATGCAGGATGCTCTGATCATCCATCTTCTTTCAGCATAGTCTCTAAGGCCACTGCAGTGGTGTGAGATAGTAGTGAGAGGAGAAGTGGATACCCACCAGACAAAGCACTAGCACCTTATATAAATATTCCTTACATCACACTTGACCTCAGTGTTGCTTCCTCTGTAGGTGAAATCCTAGTCACAAACACCTCAGGGGGTTCACCTGAATATAACCACTGTATTACTGTGAGACATTGAATTGAATTCAGGTTCTCTTTGAAGGTAGGAGATGACTCAGTCAATAAAGTGCATTCCATATAAGCATAGGGATTGAAGTTCATTCTCGAAGAATCCATGTAAAAACAGGTGTGATGTGGACCTGTAATCCCAGCAATGGGGAGTAGAAAGGAGGATCACTCTGGTTTGGTGACAACCTAACATACGGACACATTTTAGGGGCAGCAAGAGCCTCTGTCTTGAAAAACAATAGCACTAATAAATATAATAAAATAACAGAGAAAGGGAGAGGGAGAGAAGGAGAGAGAGAATGAATAAGGCTCCCATTCCAGCACCAAGGAGCATTTTCTTGGAATTTGCAAAGTTTTACCTCTAGTTAGCTCTTTTCCATTTCAGAGCTTATATTATTTTTTTATTAAACCAACCATCCTAAAATTTCATTGAGTAAACACTACAAGGTTGGTCTTTCCTTAAGAGAGGACTACCTCAGGGCTTTCACTTCCACAGAGCAATAGGACTTAGTAATAGACTAATCTGCATAATCTACTAGTAACTGTCAGAAAGCTATTCTTTTTTTATTCATTAAAAATTTCCATCTCCTCCCCTCCTCCCATTTCCCTCCCACTCCCCCCACTCCCCCTATCCCTCCTTCTCCAGTCCTAAGAGAAGTCAGGGTTCCCTGGCCTGCGGGAAGTTTAAGATCCTCCCCACTCCATTCAGGTCTAGGAAGGTTTGCATCCAAACAGACTAGGCTCTCACAAAGCCAGTCCATACAGTAGAATCAAAACCCAATGCCATTGTTCTTAGCTTCTCAGCAGCCCTCATAGTCAGCCACATTCAGAGAGTCTGGTTTGATCACATGTTTGTTTAGTCCCAGTCCAGATGGCATTGGTGAGCTCCCATTAGATCAGTTGCACTGTCTCTGTTGGTGGAGGCACCCCTCGCACTCCTGACTTCCTTGCTCATGTTCTCCCTCCTTCTGCTCCTCATTTGGACCTTGGGAGCTCAGTCCAGTGCTCCAATGTGGGTCTCTGTCTCTATCTCCATCCATCGCCAGATGAAGTTTCTATGGTGATATGCAAGATATTCATCAGTGTGGCTATGGGAGAAGGCTAGTTCAGGCACCCTTTCCTCTGCTGTTCAAGGAACATGCTGGGGACATCCCCTTGGACATCTGGGAACCCCTCTATAGTTAAGTCTCTTGCCAAACCTAAAATGGCTCCCTTAAATAAGATATCTACTTCCCCGCTATTATATCAACCCTTCCTCCATCTCAACCATCCAATTCCCCCAATACTCCCTTCTCCCTTCTGTCTCCCCATCTTCCCTTACATCCACCCCACCCCCACTCTTATGCTCCCAACTTTTGCCTGGCAATCTTGTCTACTTCCAGTATCCAGGAGGATAACTATATGTTTTTCTTTGGGTTCACCTTCTTATTTAGCTTCTCTGGGATCATGAATTATAGGCTCAAAATCCTTTATTTATGGCTAGAATCCACTTATGAGTGAGTACATACCATATTCATCTTTTTGGGTCTGGGTTATCTCACTCAGTAAAGTGTTTTCTATTTCTATCCATTTGCATGCAAAAATCAAGATGTCACTGTTTTTTACTGCTGAGTAAAACTCTAAAGTATATATTACCACACCTTCTTTATCCATTCTTCCATTGAGGGGCACCTAGGTTGTTTCCAGGTTCTGGCTATTACAAATAGTGCTGCAATGAACATAGTTGAACAAATGCTTTTTGTAGTATTATTGGGAATCTCTTGGATATATTCCCAAGAGTGGAATTGCTGGGTCCTGGGATAGGCTGACTCCCAGTTTCCTGAGAAACCACTACACTGATTTCCAAAGTGGTTGCACAAGTTTGCATTCTCACCAACAATGGGTGAGTGTTTTCCGTACTCCACATCCTCTCCAGCATAGGCTATCATTGGAGTTTTTGATTTTAGCCATTCTGACAGGTGTAAGATGGTATCTCAAAATTGGTTTGATTTGCGTTTCCCTAATCAATAAGGATGTTGAGCATGACCTTAAGTTTGACCATTTGCACTTCTTCTGTTGAGAATTCTCTGTTCAGTTCAGTGCCTCATTTTTTAATTGGGTTAATTAGAGCTTTCATGTCTAGTTTCTTGAGTTCTTTATATATTCTGGAGATCAGATGTTTGTCACCATCTCTGTTTTGGTGCCAATACCAAGCGGTTTTCATTACTGTAGCTCTGTAATAGAGTTTGAAGTCAGGGAAAGTAATGCCTCTGGAAGTACTTTTATTGTATAGGATTGTTTTGGCTATCCTAGTTTTTGTTTTTCTTTTTCCATATAAATTTGATTATTGTTCTCTTAAGGTCTGTGAAGAATTTTGTTGGCATTTTTATGGGTATTGCATTGTGAAGGCGTAAGTCACAAACAATGCCACACCAGTTTGGAATTATGAATAATAGGGTGGTATTTATTTAAAGGGGAAAAAACTTACAGATCACCATCCCAGCCCTCTGCCATGTCTAGTCGCCGGCGGAGCAGGAAGTGAAGAGTGAGAGGAGAGGGAAGTGGCCGCTTTTTTAAAGGGAGAGAGACCACGCCCCAATGGGCTGGTATCTCAGCAGCTATAGGTTGGAGGAGCGGGAGGACCTCCCGCAACACCTCCTCCTTTTGTTTAAATCAGAGAGTTCTAAACCTACTATGAAATTATATACAATAAGTACAAATATCCTATTCTAACTAGCTTAGGTCTTGTATAATAAATAACTTGGCCAAGTCATGAGAGAAAGTAACTACATTTATATTGTCTTCAACCCCATCAAAGATCTGAGAAGGGACATAATGTTACCTGAGTAATTAGGAAGTTCAGTAAAACAACTTCCAAAACATTCAACAAATCACAGAGACAACTAGCTACCTGGGCAATCACCCAAAGTCACATTGGCAGCGTTGAAGCAACCAACATTGGTTAAGGCCTAACATAATTGACATACCATTTTCAAAGGCAAGCAACTTTTCAAAACTATCTTACCCTGTCTTGGCAGGATATGACAGTCCTGTTTTATCCATTGATGCATGCTCTGTATCTCTGTCAGTGGTTGAGGTATGGGCATTTCTTTGCCCAAGGGCCAGTTCTGCCAAAAAGAAAGGCTCCAGGTGGAGTGTCTTTGGTGCTCAACATTCTCTCGGGAATAGAGCGGTGTTGCCAGGAGCAATTGTGTCTCACTACCACAAAACTCTGAGTTAGATTAAATGGCATTTTCTACAGCTCTTTGAAGAAGTTGAAGATTATCTATCTATACTGAGTATAATCTCTATATATCTAAGAAACCTGATTAGTCTAATTATAAATGACAAACTTAGATGACTATTAATCTATATGATTCTCAATATCTTTCTAACTTAAAAACTAAGAAAATAAACGACTGTGAAACAAATGAGGACAATGACCTCCAAATATAAACAATGTACAAATATACATTGCAGTAGGTAAATATATATCAATGCACAAACATTATATAAGTATCTTAATCAGAGGTAGAAATGTACACTGCAATATGGTAAATATATACAATATATATATATCAATACAATATATGTCAATACATAAAAAAATGTTTTAAACAGAGGTAGAAGCATGCATGCATACAATAGTCAATATAATTTAACTTTGTATCAATATACAAGAATCTATACCAATATATTTGTCTAAAAACAGTAACTCACAATTACAAATCTATTATCCCATCATCCCTCTCATCTTTTATTTTATTTTTTTTTCAAAATGATCCCTGAGCTTATAAAATTCCTCCCCCAATCCTCAATCGTATACTAATTATAATCAACCCCTAAATGATGTCCCTAAACCCAAGGGCAAACTTTACTGGGAGAGGGGACATTGTCCTCTAGAATTACTTCCAGCTGTCATGGGGGCGACGTTCTTTCTGGGGGATCCTGTGAAAGTAAAATGATGGTTAAATTTCAAGATCAATGTCTTTTAAAATTGCAAATAGTCTCTGAGTATTTTGTGCAGGTCTGGCCAAAATGTTGTATAAGATGTGCACCATTTCAGCTAACCAAGTTAGAACTGTCTTGTGCAGCTGGTACCCAAAGCAGGTCTTGTAGTAGCGCTATCAGTATCATGACGTCATATCAACCAGGTGGAGTTGTTGTTATGGGGCCCCATCTTCTTCCTGGAAACTTCAAATGTCACTTCAGGAAAAACTCATTGTTCATTGTGAAAAACTTAAGCATAAATAATATAGACATATATATATATATATATATATATATATATATATATATATATATACATATTCACTGAAAGGCATGATAGATATATTGAATGAAAAGTATGATAGATATGAAGAAAAGCAAAGATGTTTTCTAAACTCATATTTCTTTCTGTCCCATATCATGGCTCTTGACATGAGACAGAAACTCCAGAAACTCTGGGTTTTTCTCTTACTAACAGGCTTGGAATTGGAGAGGGACTGAGCCAGAGTCCAACTTCAAAACCAGCTTTATAAATTTAGAAATACGGTTTAATATATTTTACTTACACAACTCATTCAGTTTTCTTGATATTTCCTATTGGGCAGGTATTTTTCTCTCTGTCAGTATCCAAACATCCAGGGTCCTTTGAATTTTTCAAAGATGAGTGTTTTCCTGTGGATATAAGAACAGAACCCTGCCCCCATCTTATATGTTTTTCTTACCACCTGTATGAATATCATCATTGTGGATGAGTTGTCATTTCTCCTTTCCAAGAGGTTTCTCCTCTTCAAATCAAAACTTTATTAATTTTGATGGTATCCACAATTTTTCTTCTCCTGTGGAAACAAGAGCAAAATCCCTTCCCCAACATAGCACATCTCCTGGCTTCCATTGAGAGGTCAGCACATCTTTGAAATAAATCTGTTGATTTAGTTCAGCAGACTTTTCCATTATCCAATGTCTTTCTGCTGCTGTCATTCCTTTCTCATTAGTGTTAAGAAAATTCAAGGTTAATAAAGCATTATGTAATCTATTTCTGGGGGTATTTTCGGTCCCTTTCTGTTTGTTCAGCATATCCTTTATAGTACGATTTGGTCTTTCTATAACTGCCTGACCTGTAGGATTCTTTGGTATACCTGGAATGTGTTTTATATTATAATAATTAAAAAAGTGTTTCATTTTCTTAGATACATATGCTGGACCATTATCTGTCTTTATTTGTGCCGGTATACCCATGATGGCCATAACATCCAATAAATGTGTGATTACTGAATCAGCCTTTTCTGAGCTCAGGGCAGTAGCCCATTGAAAACCTGAATACGTGTCTATGGTATGGTGTACATATTTTAATTTACCAAATTCCATAAAGTGGAACACATCCATCTGCCAGATTTCATTTCTCTTTGTACCCTTTGGGTTACTCCCTGCAGGCAACGGTGTTTGATTATAAAAAGAACAAGTAGGACATCTCTTTATAATGTCCTTAGCTTGTTGCCAAGTAATGGAAAATTCTTTCTTTAGGCCTTTACTATTGACATGATGCTTCTTATGAAATTCTGAGGCCTGCAACACACTTCCAATCAATAATTGATCAATCTCAGTGTTGCCTTGGGCTAGAGGACCAGGCAGACCTGTATGGGACTGGATGTGTGTTATGTACATCGGACAAAGCCTGTTCCTGATTATGTCTTGTACCTGGATAAACAATGAAGTCAACTCTGTGTCATCTGGTATAAATTCAGCGGTTTCAATATGCAAGATAACTCTTTCTGCATATTGTTAATCTGTAACTATATTAAGAGGTTCTTTAAAATCCCTCAGCACCATAAGAATGGCATATAATTCTGCCTTCTGGACAGAATTATAAGGGCTTTGTTCCACCTTACTCAATTCATCTGACTTGTAACCTGCTTTCTCTGATTTATTTGCATCAGTATAGATTGTACAGGCTCCAGTTATTGGAGCATCACGTAAAATTCTAGGAAGAATCCAAGAAGTTCTTTTTATGAGGTTAAGTATACCACTTTTGGGATAGTTGCTATTAATTTCTCCCAAAAAGTTAGCACAAGCTCTTTGCCACGGATCATTGTCTTCCCATAACTTTTTGATTTCTTTTTTTTATATATATATATAATTTTTTTTATTAAGAAAAGAAGAAAAAAAAACATAAACAAAAAACAAGTTTCCACCTCCTCCCAGCCTCCCATTTCCCTCCCCCTCCTCCCACCCTTCTCCCCCTCCTCCCACCCTTCTCCCCCTCCCCCCACTCCTCTCCCCCTCCCTCTCCAGTCGACAGAGCAGTCCGGGTTCCCTGCCCTGTGGTAAGTCCTAGGTCCTCCCCCCTCCGTCCATATCTAGGAAGGTGAACATCCAAACTGGCTAGGCTTCCACAAAGCCAGCACATTAAGTAGGATCAAAACCCCGTGCCATTGTCCTTGGCGTCTCATCAGCCCTCATTGTTCGCCATGTTCAGAGAGTCCAGTTTTATCCCATGCTTTTTCGGTCACAGTCCAGCTGGCCTTGGTGAGCTCCCAATAGATCAGCTCCACTGTCTCAGTGGGTGGGTGCACGCCTCGTGGTCCCGACTTCTTTGCTCATGTTCTCCCCCCTTCTGCTCCTCATTGGGACCTTGGGAGTTCAGTCCAGTGCTCCTGTGTGGGTCTTTGTCTCTATCTCTATCCATCACCAGATGAAGGTTCTATGATGATATGCAAGATATTCGTCAGTATTGCTCTAGGATAGGGTCATTTCAGGTTCCCAATCCTCAGCTGCCCAAGGAACTAACTGGGAACCTCATGTTGGGCACTTGGGAGCCCCTCTAGGGTCAAATCTCTTGCTCACCCTAAAGTGGTTCCCTTAACTAAGAATTGTGGTTCCGTGCTCCCCTATCCACCTTTCCTTTATCCCAATTCTCCTGATTCCCCAAGTCCCCCCTCCTTCCCTTCTACCTTTTCTCTCCCCATCTCCCCTTACCCCCATCCCACCCCACCCCCAAGATCCTAATTTTCTCCCCGGCAATTTGGTCTACTTCCCTTAGCCAAGAGGATAACTATATGTTTTTCCTTGGGTTCACCTTCTTACTTAGCTTCTTTAGGTTCACCTATTGTAGACTCCGTGGCCCTTATTTATGGCTAGAAACCAATTATGAGCGAGTACATCCCATGTTCATCTTTTTGGGTCTGGGACACCTCACTCAGGATAGTGTTTTCTATTTCCATCCATTTGCCTGCAAAATTCGAGAAGTCATTGTTTTTTACCGCAGCGTAGTACTCTAGCGTGTATATATTCCATACTTTCTTCATCCATTCTTCCATTGAAGGGCATCTAGGTTGTTTCCAGGTTCTGGCTATTACAAATAATACTGCTATGAACATAGTTGAACGAATGCTTTTGTCATATGATAGAGCATCTCTTGGGTATATTCCCAGGAGTGGTATTGTTGGGTCCAGGGGTAAGTTGATCCCGAATTTCCTGAGAAACCGAAACACTGACTTCCACAGTGGTTGCACAAGATTGCATTCCCACCAGCAATGGATGAGGGTACCCGTTCCTCCACAGCCTCTCCAGCAAAGGTTATCCTTGGTGTTTTTGACTTTAGCCATTCTGACAGGTGTAAGATGATATCTCAAAGTTGTTTTGATTTGCATTTCCCTGATTGCTAAGGAAGTTGAGCATGACTTTAAGTGTCTTTTGGCCATTTGAACTTCCTCTGCTGAGAGTTCTCTGTTCAGTTCAGTGCCCCATTTTTTAATTGGGTTAATTAGCATTTTAAAGTCTAGTTTCTTGTGTTCTTTATATATTTTGGAGATCAGACCTTTGTCTGTTGTGGGGTTGGTGAAGATCTTCTCCCAGTCAGTAGGTTGCCTTTGTGTCTTAGTGACTATGTCCTTTGCTTTACAGAAGCTTCTCAGTTTAAGTAGGTCCCATTTATTCAATGTTGCCCTTAATGTCTGTGCTTCTGGGGTTATACATAGGAAGCGATCTCCTGTGCCCATCTCCTGTAGGGTACTTCCCACTTTCTCTTCTATCAGGTTCAGTGTGTTCGGGCTGATATTGAGGTCTTTAATCCATTTGGACTTGAGTTTTGTGCACGGTGATAGATAAGGGTCTATTTTCATTCTTCTACAGGATGACATCCAGTTGTGCCAGCACCATTTGTTGAAGATGCTATCTTTCTTCCATTGTATACTTTTAGCTCCTTTATCGAAAATGAGGTGTTCATAGGTTTGTGGGATAAAATCCGGGTCTTCTATACGATTCCATTGTCGACTTCTCTGTTTTTATGCCAGTACCACACTGTTTTCATTACTGTAGCTCTGTAATAGAGTTTGAAGTCAGGGATGGTAATGCCTCCAGATGATCCTTTATTGTATAGGATTGTTTTGGCTATCCTGGGTTTTTTGTTTTTCCATATAAAGTTGATTATTGTCTTCTCCAGATCTGTGAAGAATTTTGATGGGATCTTGATGGGGATTGCATTGAATCTATAAATTGCCTTTGGTAGAATTGCCATTTTTACTATGTTGATCCTCCCAATCCAAGAGCAAGGGAGGTCCATCCATTTTTTGGTATTCTCTTCAATTTCTTTCTTCAATGCCTTAAAGTTCTTGTCAAATAGATCTTTCACTTCCTTGGTTAGATGTACCCCAAGATATTTTATGCTGTTTTTGGCTATTGTGAATGGTGAAGCTTCTCTGATTTCCCTCTCTGCTTCCATATCCTTTGTGTATAAGAGGGCGACTGATTTTTTGGAGTTGATCTTGTATCCTGCCACATTATTAAAGCTGTTTATCAGCTGTAAAAGTTCTTTGTTGGAGTTTTTGGGGTCGCTTATGTACACTATCATATCATCTGCAAATAACGAAAGTTTAACTTCTTCCTTTCCAATTCGAATCCCCTTGATTCCATTATGTTGTCTTATTGCTATTGCTAGAACTTCAAGCACTATATTGAAGAGGTATGGCGAGAGTGGACAGCCTTGTCGTGTTCCTGAGTTAAGTGGGATGGCTTTGAGTTTCTCTCCGTTTAATTTGATGTTAGCTGTCGGCTTGCTGTATATAGCTTTTATTATATTTTGGTATGACCCTTCTATCCCTAATCTCTCCAAGACTTTTAACATAAATGGATGTTGAATTTTGTCAAATGCTTTTTCAGCATCTAATGAAATGATCATATGGTTTTTTTCTTTCACTTTATTTATATGCTGGATTACATTGATAGATTTTTGTATGTTGAACCAGCCCTGCATCTCAGGAATGAAGCCTACTTGATCATAATGGATAATTTTTCGGATGTGTTCTTGGATTCGATTTGCCAGTATTTTGTTGAGGATTTTTGCGTCGATATTCATGAGTGAGATTGGCCTGTAGTTCTCTTTCCTGGTTGAGTCTTTGAGTGGTTTTGGTATCAGAGTAATTGTGGCTTCATAAAAGGAGTTTGGTAATGACCCTTCTGTTTCTATCTTGTGGAATACATTAAGGAGTATAGGTATTAGATCTTCTTGGAAGATCTGGTAGAATTCCGCATTGAAACCATCTGGTCCTGGGCTTTTTTTGGTAGGGAGGTTTTTGATAACAGCTTCTAATTCTTCGCGACTAACAGGTCTATTTAGATTGTTCACCAGGTCCTGATTTAACTTTGGTATATGATATTTATCTAAAAAAGTATCCATTTCCTTTACATTTTCCAATTTTGTGGCATATAGGCTTTTGTAGTAAGATCTAATGATTCTCTGAATTTCCTCTGTGTCTGTGGTTATGTCCCCCTTTTCATTTCTGATCTTATTAATTTGCAAATTCTCTCTCTGCCGTTTGATTAGCTTGGATAGTGGTTTGTCAATCTTGTTGATTTTCTCCAGGAACCAGCTTTTTGTTTCATTGATTTTTTGTGTTGTTTTCTGTGTTTCTATTTTGTTGATTTCAACCCTCATTTTGATTATTTCCAGTCTTCTACTCCTCCTAGGTGAGTCTGCTTCTTTTTTTTCTAGAGCTTTCAGGTGGGCTGTTAAGTCTCCAATGTGAGCTTTCTCTGTTTTCTTTAAGTGGGCACTTAGTGCTATGAACTTTCCTCTTAGGACTGCTTTCATAGTGTCCCATAAGTTTGAGTATGTTGTTTCTTTATTTTCATTGAATTCCAGGAAGACTTTAATTTCTTTCTTTATTTCTTCCTTAATCCAGGTATGGTTCAATAGTTGACTGTTCAGTTTCCATGACTTTGTATGCTTTCTGGGGGTAGCATTATTGTTGAATTCTAACTTTAATCCATGGTGATCTGATAAGACACAGGTGATTACTAATATTTTTTTGTAACTGTGGATGTTTGCTTTGTTACCGACTATGTGGTCGATTTTCGAGAAGGTTCCATGAGCTGCAGAGAAGAAGGTATATTCTTTCCTATTTGGATGGAATGTTCTATAGATGTCTGTTAAGTCCATTTGATTCATTACCTCCATTAATTCTCTTATTTCTCTGTTAGGTTTCTGTCTGATTGACCTGTCCGTTGGTGAGAGAGGAGTGTTGAAGTCTCCTACTATTAGTGTGTGCGGTTTGATGGCTGCCTTGAATTTTAGCAATGTTTCTTTTATGTACGTGGGTGCTTTTATATTAGGGGCATAGATGTTCAGGATTGAGACTTCATCCTGCTGAACTGTTCCTGTTATGAGTATAAAATGCTCCTCTCCATCTCTTCTGATTGATTTAAGTTTAAAGTCAACTTTGTTAGAGATTAGTATGGCCACACCTGCCTGTTTCTTAGGTCCATTTGCTTGATAGGACTTTTCCCAGCCCTTTACTCTGAGTAGGTGTCTGTCTTTGTGTTTGAGGTGTGTTTCTTGTAAACAGCAGAATGTTGGATCCTGTTTTCTTATCATTGGATAAGAAATCTCTTAGCCTGTGCCTTTTTATAGGTGAGTTGAGTCCATTGACATTAAGTGATATTAATGACCAGTGGTTGTTAACTCCGGTCATTTTTTTTTTAGTCGTAGAGTTTGTGTGTTTCCCTTCTTTGTTTTGTGTTGGTGAAGGGTCTCTAGATGTCTGAGTTATTGTGGTCATTGTTGGACTCCTTGGTTAGTGATTTTCCTTCAATTACTTTCTGTAAGGCTGGATTTGTGGCTGCGTATTGTTTAAATTTGTTTTTATCCTGGAAAATTTTATTTTCTCCATTTATAGTGAATGAAAGCTTGGCTGGGTATAGTAATCTGGGCTTGCACCCATGGTCTCTCAGTTTCTGCAGTACATCTATCCAGGACCTTCTGGCTTTCATGGTTTCCATGGAGAAGTCAGGTGTAAGTCTGATAGGTTTACCTTTATAAGTAATTTGGCCTTTTTCCTTTGCAGCTCTTAATATTCTTTCCTTATTCTGTATGCTTTGTGTTTTGATAATTATATGGTGAGGGGATGTTTTTTTTTGATCCAGCCTATTCGGTGTTCTGTATGCTTCTTGCACCTTCATAGGAAAATCTTTCTTTAGGTTGGGAAAGTTTTCTTCTATAATTTTATTAAATATATTTTCTGGACCATTGAGCTGCCCTTCTTCTCCTTCTTCTACTCCTATTATTCTTAGGTTTGGTCTTTTTATTGTGTCCCATATTTCCTGAATGTTTTGTGATGAGAGTTTGTTGGACTTGCTGTTTTCTTTGATCAGTGTGTTTATTTTCTCTATGTTATCTTCAGAATCCGAGAGTCTTTCTTCTATCTCTTGTATTCTGCTGGTTATGCTTGTTTCTGTAGTCTCTATTCGTTTACCTAGATTTTCCATGTCCTGCCGGCCCTCTGTTTGTGTTTTCTTCTTTGCCTCCATTTCAGTTTTCAGGTCTTGAACTGTTTCCATTATCTGTTTGATTGTTTTTCCTTGGTTTTCTAGGGTATCATTCACTGATTTATTCAATTCTTCAAACTTTCTGTTATATTTCTCATCCATTTCTATAAGGGCGTTTTTTACATGCTGTTAAAGGGTGTCAATCACTTTCATGAAGTCAATCTTTTCTCCTTCCTCTTGATTAAGGGGTTCTTGTCCTCCCGTTGTGAGGTCGCTTGTTTCTGGTAGCTTCATGTTGCTTTTCAGCTTGTTGGGCGAATTCTTGCCTTGACGTCGGCCCATCTCTTCTTCCAAATGCTCCCTATGGATCTTCTTTTACCGGATCAGGTCTCCTTGCCTACCAAACGCTGTCTCTCCCCAATGTTGGCTCTCCCAATGCTGGGTCTCCTGGCGCCGAAAGATCAGGCCTCCGTGCTGGTGGGGCAGCTCGCAGACAAAGTGCCTACCCCGCTTGGTGCAGGCAGGCCCCAGAAACAAAGGAACTGCTGCCCGCCCGGGAGCCCCGGGTACTCGGACCCAGCGCCCAGATAGGCTGGGCTGGGCGATGCCACGCGCCAAAAGAGGGCAGTTGGGGCGAAGTGGGGAGGGCTCTGGACGGAAGCTGGGTGGGCCAGGAAGAAAGAGGCAGCACCCAGGGAGTAGAGGCCCTGCAGAGAGCCCAAGCAGGACAGGGGGCCAAGAAACCCCCGAGCTCCCCGTCCCAGGCTGGTGCCGTGGGCCAGAAACTCACCCCAATGCTGGGTCTCCTGGCGCCGAAAGATCAGGCCTCCGTGCTGGTTGGGCAGCTCGCAGACAAAGCGCCTACCCCGCTTGTTGCAGGCAGGCCACAGAAACAAAGGAACTGCTGCCCGCCCGGGAGCCCCGGGTACTCGGACCCAGCGCCCAGATAGGCTGGGCTTGGCAATGCCACGCGCCAAAAGAGGGCAGTGGGGGCGAAGTGGGGAGGGCTCTGGACAGAAGCTGGGTGGGCCAGGAAGAAAGAGGCAGCACCCGGGGAATAGAGGCCCTGCAGAGAGCCCAAGCAGGACAGGGGGCCAAGAAACCCCCGAGCTCCCCGTCCCAGGCTGGTGTCGTGGGCCAGAAACTCACCCCAATGCTGGGTATCCTGGTGCCGAAAGATCAGGCCTCCGTGCTGGTTGGGCAGCTCGCAAACAAAGCGCCGACCCCGCTTGGTGCAGGCAGGCCACAGAAACAAAGGAACTGCTGCCCGCCCGGGAGCCCCGGGTACTCGGACCCAGCGCCCAGATAGGCTGGGCTGGGCGATGCCACGCGCCAAAAGAGGGCAGTTGGGGCGAAGTGGGGAGGGCTCTGGACGGAAGCTGGGTGGGCCAGGAAGAAAGAGGCAGCACCCAGGGTGTAGAGGCCCTGCAGAGAGCCCAAGCAGGACAGGGGGCCAAGAAACCCCCGAGCTCCCCGTCCCAGGCTGGTGCCGTGGGCCAGAAACTCACCCCAATGCTGGGTCTCCTGGCGCCGAAAGATCAGGCCTCCGTGCTGGTTGGGCAGCTCGCAGACAAAGCGCCTACCCCGCTTGGTGCAGGCAGGCCACAGAAACAAAGGAACTGCTGCCCGCCCGGGAGCCCCGGGTACTCGGACCCAGCGCCCAGATAGGCTGGGCTTGGCAATGCCACGCGCCAAAAGAGGGCAGTGGGGGCGAAGTGGGGAGGGCTCTGGACAGAAGCTGGGTGGGCCAGGAAGAAAGAGGCAGCACCCGGGGAATAGAGGCCCTGCAGAGAGCCCAAGCAGGACAGGGGGCCAAGAAACCCCCGAGCTCCCCGTCCCAGGCTGGTGTCGTGGGCCAGAAACTCACCCCAATGCTGGGTATCCTGGTGCCGAAAGATCAGGCCTCCGTGCTGGTTGGGCAGCTCGCAAACAAAGCGCCGACCCCGCTTGGTGCAGGCAGGCCACAGAAACAAAGGAACTGCTGCCCGCCCGGGAGCCCCGGGTACTCGGACCCAGCGCCCAGATAGGCTGGGCTGGGCGATGCCACACGCCAAAAGAGGGCAGTGGGGGCGAAGTGGGGAGGGCTCTGGACAGAAGCTGGGTGGGCCAGGAAGAAAGAGGCAGCTCCCGGGGAGTAGAGGCCCTGCAGAGAGCCCAAGCAGGACAGGGGGCCAAGAAACCCCCGAGCTCCCCGTCCCCTTGATTTCTTCAGTAGTAAAAGGCACTATAATTTCTGCTGGGTCTATACCTGCTAGTTGACGAAGTCTCAACTTACCTTTTATAATTAATTCAGAGACTTTTTCCACATAAGTTTTTAATTTTTTGCTTGGTTTATTAGGTATAAATATCCACTCTAAAATAATATCTTCCCTCTGCATTAGAATCTCTGTAGGAGAAATTCTGGAAGGCAATATGACTAGGATGAAGCTAAGATTTGGATTCACCCTATCCACATGTGCCTCCTGTAATTTTTCCTCAATCATTGTCAGTTCCTTTTCTGCTTCAGCTGTCAGTTTTCTTGGACTATTCAAATCTTTCTCACCATCTAAGGTTTTGTTTAAATGAACTATTAGATCAGGTGTTATCCCAACAGCTGGTCATAGACTGGAAATGTCTCCTAACAATCTTTGGAAGTCATTAAGAGTCTTTAAGCGGTCTCTCCTAATTTGTGCCTTTTGCGTTTTAATTTTCTCTAACCCTATTCTGTAACCTAGGTAATTAATAGAATTTCCTTTTTGAATCTTTTCAGGGGCAATTTGTAATCCCTACCTAGGCAAGACTTTCTTTACTTCTTCAAACATCCTTTCTAAAGTATCTTTATTTGAATCAGATAACAAGATGTCATCCATGTAATGATAAATTATGGACTTGGGGAATTGTTTACGAATTATTTCCAATGGCTTACTTACAAAATATTGGCACAATGTAGGACTATTGAGCATACCCTGTGGGAGGACAGTCCATTGATATCTCCTATTAGGCTGAGAATTATTATAAGTAGGCACTGTGAAGGCAAATTTTTCTCTATCCTTTTCTTGTAACGGTATAGTGAAAAAAACAATCTTTCAAATCAATAACTATAAGAGGCCATCCTTTTGGTAACAGAGAAGGCAAAGGAATTCCAGATTGTAGTGGGCCCATAGGTTGAATTACTTTGTTGACAGCTCTTAGATCTGTCACCATTCTCCATTTACTAGATTTCTTTTTTACAACAAACACAGGAGAATTCCAGGGGCTGGTTGATTCTTCAATATGACGAGCATCTAGTTGCTCCTGCACCAGTTGTTCCAATGCCTGTAGTTTATCTTCAGCTAGAGGCCACTGTTTGATTCATATTGGCTTCTCAGCCATTTTAAAGGTAGGGCTGTTGGTACCTCTAAAGGTTTGGTATTTGCTGTATGTTCTTGTACAGCCTGAATGGCTGGTGACCTTTTTCCATAATACCTCATCATATCCTTCCCAGAATTATGAGTTAGTGGAAATACCGGAATGTTAATCTGAAAATTCCATTGCTGCAGCAGGTCATGGCCCCACAAATTTATGGCAATATTGGCTATATATGGCCTTAGTCTTCCTATTTGCCCTTTGAGCCCTATGCATTCAACCCATTTTGTGCTTTGTTTTACACGAGATAGGGTTCCAATTCCCAGGAACTGAACATCTACCTCTTGAAGAGGCCAATTCGGAAGCCAAGATTCTGGGGTAATAATACTTACATCCGCACCTGTGTCTAATAAGCCTTCAATAAAAGTGCCATTTATACAGACTCTTAGCTTTGGTCTTTGATCTTTAATAGAAGTCTGCCAAAATATACATTTACTCTATCCTACTGGGTTTTTTGACTCATCCTCCACACATAATTCATCATTTAGACCAGTATTACTTTTTACAGCAGAAATTGGAGCTTTTAATTTTCTTGGTGAGGCACATTCTCCACTGTGACTGGGAATGACTGGGCCACTGTTGGCTTGGGGGCCTGTGAGAGGCCCCCCAAGGAGTTTCCCGATGATATCGGATTGCCCCATCTGTCTGTTGTTGACCTACATTCGTTGGACCAATGTCGGCCTTTACCGCATCTCCTACATATACCTGAAGGCTGAGGTCTCCTATTTTTGTCATTCCCAGAAGAGATATTATTCCTAGAAATTCTTTGCCTGCAATCCCTTTGCAAATGTCCTAATTTACCACAATTAAAACACCTGGCAGTTTGATGTCTCCTCATTGCTTTGGAAATCTCTTCTCCTACCCAAGATTCATCATTATAGCTAAATGTCTCAACATTCATCGTATGCTGAATCCATTCATCCATAGGTGCTGATCTAGACTTTAAAGGCCCAATTATCTTTTTGCATTCTATGTTTGCATTCTCAAAAGCTAGAGATTCAAGAAGTATTCGTCTAGCTTCTGGGTCTGTTACCCCTATGCCCAGAGCCTTAATTAATCTTTGCAAAAAGTCAATAAAGGGTTCTCTCTGTCCATGCCTAATTCTGGTATATGATTCAACCCTTTTTGCTGGATCTTGTATCCTATTCCAAGCATTTAAATCTGCTTGGTGACATAGACACAGTACTTCATCGTCATAAAGAGCTTGGACCTGTAGATCAGCATATTCTCCTGCACCAAGAATTTGATCTTGGGAAACCTCAATACCTTTTGCTCTTCCTTGCTGTTCCATATGTTTGGATTCTTCTCTGAAATAAATTCCAATCATCAAGGAAGGTCCATTATCTAAAACTGCAGACACTAACTGATGGAAATCATGGGGGGTAGCTCTAGCTTTAGAAGCCCAAGTCCTTATCATTTCCTTTACATATGCATTGTGCAAGCCAAAATTAACAACAGCTTGCTTAATTTCTTTCAGATCATTCATTGCTATTGGCGTCCATCTAGCTTCTCTGACTCCCTTTGAGCCTTTAGAAGTTGATGCTTTGTCAGAATTAAGCATAGGGTATGTCACTAGAATCCTGGGTAAGCCAGTTCTAATAGCTGGTGTTGGCATTGTATCCTGTCCTTGTGCCTCCTTACTCTGTTCACCAGCTGCAATAATTTCTCCAATCTTTTCAAATCTTTTTAACATTGTCTCTCTTAAATCCTGAATCTCCTGACCTGTATATATTTCCAGTGATTTCACTGAGGTATCAATTTTTTGTTCCCCATTCTGCACCTGTGATTCCAAAGCTTTAATTTTTTCCTTCAAAGATAACAGGTCCTCCTTAAACTTTTCTTGTATATCATGTAGATTCCCATCTTGGAGGTACATTCTGTCTGTTACCTTATCAAAACTTTGTGATAAAGTCTGAACGTCAAATTCAACAGCCTGAACCCTTTCAGGTAACTTTCTAATACCCTTGGATATGGAGTCAATTTTGTCTGTCATAGTATCCACTTGTTCAGATAACCTCTGATTTTCAATAATTTTAATCCTGTTAATTAGTTGTTCATTATTAGTTCATAAAGATTCTATCATTCTTAGGAGTGTCATATTTTTCTGTTCATTATTAGTACGTAAAGATTCAATCGTTCTTAGGAGTGCCATATTCTTCCTTAATGATAGAATATGGAAAAGAAAACTGAAACCTAGTAACAGCAAATTAAGGTATCCCCATAATAATATAAACCTTGTATGATGTAATCCATTGTATTAGTAAATATAAATTTACTAATCCATTGTATTAGTGAAAACAAAGCAGTAAAATTTGCATTAGAAACGAAAACTGCCATATTACCTATTATCCAGCAGGTGGCGCTGTTGCTGAGTCGCGATGAAAACGGGGTCCTGTTTCAGTGCCTTAGTAGATGTTAAAAACTGGAAAATGCAAGTTTCTCAACAAAGTAAATGTAATTAAATCAATTCCAGAGACGGAACCAGAAACCCAGAATCCAGGGGTAGAGA
Organism: Microtus oregoni; assembly: GCF_018167655.1. Classification (NCBI taxonomy): domain Eukaryota; kingdom Metazoa; phylum Chordata; class Mammalia; order Rodentia; family Cricetidae; genus Microtus; species Microtus oregoni. The sequence continues at coordinate 47,464,329 of NW_024543062.1, forward strand.
AGAGCAACCTGGAAGCCGCTTATGCCTCCATGTGACAGAGTCACCCTGAGGGGTTGCAGCTTTCAGTAACCGCGTGCTCTGGTTCGTGTCACTTAAGAGCTGTGCTTGCAAGGGAGATTTAAAAACGACTCAGAAAAGAGCAAACCACGCGAGCAGAGACTACGCGGGCCTGTGGAGTTTAAATCCACTTGGGGAGGCCAAGGCCAGCGCTGCAAAGCACAGGCAGTGGCTGAGGAAGGGAGGGCTCCTGCCAAGCCAAACTTGCGGCCCGCAGCCGAGCGGGGAAAGGAGAGGTTCTAAAACCAAGCGTTGGGCGCCAAATGAAGGCATAAATCACAAATAATGCCACACCAGTTTGGAATTATGATTAATAGGGTGGTATTTATTTAAAGGGGAAAAAACTTACAGATCACCGTCAGCCCTCTGCGCAACCAGGAAGGGAGTCTAGTCGCCGGAGGAGCAGGAAGTGAAGAGAGAGAGGAGAGGGAAGTGGCCGCTTTTTTAAAGGGAGAGAGACCACGCCCCAATGGGCTGGTATCTCAGCAGCTATAGGTTGGAGGAGTGGGAGGACCTCCCGCAACAGCATTGAATCTATAGATTGCTTTTGGTAGAATTGCCATTTTTACTATGTTGAACCTCCCAATCCAAGAGCATGGGTGATCCTTCCATTTTCTGGTATTCTCTTCGATTTCTTTCTTCAAAGACTTAAAGTTCTTGTCAAATAGATCTTTCACTTTCTTGGTTAGAGTTACCTACCTTATGCTATTTGTAGCTATTGTAAAAATTGATGTTTCTCTGATTTCCCTCTCTTGTCATTTGTTCTTTGTGTATAGGAGGGCAATTGATTGTTTGGAGTTGATCTTGTATCCTGCCACATTACTAAAGGTGTTTATCAGCTGTAGGAGTTCTTTGGTAGAGTTTTTGGGGTCACTTATGTACACTATCATATCATCTGCAAATAACAAAAGTTTGACTTCTTCCTTTCCAATTCGAATCCCCCTGATCTCCTTATGCTGTCTTATTGCTATTGCTAGAACTTCACACACTATATTGAAGAGATATGGACCTGGAAGCTCAGTATATGTGGAATGAAGACAAAAGCTAATGTGTTCAATGGCACTGGAGGTAAAGTCAGGAACCAGGTAGAGCAGTGTCTCCTGTTACACTGTCAATGTAGACTTAATCCTGAACTCAGCTGCACGTCACTGAGGTAAGTGAGATGCCATTAACTAAGGAAAGGAGTGATCAGATTTTTGTGGTGTGTGTATGCATGTGCATGTGTGTATGTGCATATGCATGTGCATGCGTGTGCTTATGTGCACCACAGAGCTTAAGTGGATGTCATCGGACAGCCTTGGGTGTTGATTCTTGCCTTCCTTCTTATTTGAGAGAGGCTCATTTTTATTCCTGTTAACCACAGCCCTGAAGCCTCTGGGAGTTTTCCTGCCTCTACCTCTCATCTCTGGGAACACTGGAATTACAGATGTATATGCCTCTGCCTGGCTTTACAGGGGCTTTGGAGATCTAAGCTCAAGTCCTCATGCTTGCACAGCAATCGATTTACACACAGAGCTGCGTCCTTTTCCCTGAATATCTATACACAGAGGGAGAATGTGCATCATGGATGACCAATCTGGAAATGATTACAGCATTCTAAACCAGTGTCAATGTGAACTCTAGAAATGACTGTCTCTTTCTACTGGGACGGGCTTTTGATAAACTAATAAAGAATGCCTAAATTTGAATGACATACAACAACAAAAGATGTGCATCTGTCATGTGTCAGTACCCAGGTAGCTATCCTCCAGCTAAAGGATTTCCATAGCTTGGAGTTCATGTTCATTCTGTATTCACATGTGCATAAAAACTCTATGTAATACAGAGAGAGACTGAAGTGTTTTATGTGGCCTCTCACCTTTAACCTTAGTTAATGGGACCAAGAATTGCCAAAGAGACTAGCATATCTGTGAGGAATTATTTATATTAGGCTAACTGAGGTAGAAAGAGCCACCGTGGCTATGGGCAGCACCAAGCCATGGGATGCTGCCCTGGACTGAACACAAAGGGGAAAGTGAACTGAGCACCAGCATCCATCTCTCCTTGCTTCCTGACTGTAGATGTCAGCAGTGGGACCAGCTGCCCCATCTTCCTGCAGCTATGCCATTCCTCCCATGATTCACCAAACACCCTGAAACTCAGAGCCAAAGCAGATCCTTCTTTATGCTGCTTTTGTCAAGTATTTATTCATGACAAGTGACTAATACACTGGCTTTAAGCCATTCTCAAGGAAGTCACCCTACTACTTTTGTTCACATTTCACTGAAAAAGAAAGCAACTCCCCTGTGCCATGCCTTCCTCAAGGGGTCAGAACTGTAGGCAGACTCTAAAGAAAAAGCCTGCAGATGAGCTATGTAGTAGTTCTCATCTGTGCATGATCCTAAGAGGTGTTTTGTAATTACTGGAAAGAGTTCTGATTGTTACAACAGTGATTGCAACTGGTATCTAGTGAGTAGGGCCAAATACACTACTCAGCATCTAACAATCAGTTAAGGATGATATGAAACTCTACTGAGCCCCATAAGCAACCAAATTTGATGCATGGTTGACTGCTTCTGGTGATTCGGAATCAAGGAAGACTTAGCTGTGCATAGTGTCTAGTCAGCTTGCCAAGTGCTAAGCTGAGAAACACTACCAAGCATGGTGCCTTGAAACCCATCCTCGGTGTGATACAGCTGTACTGACTCATGGCTGCTAGCAATGTATTCCTGACAAAGCAGTAGTTGCACTTCCTTATCTACACCTTTGCTTTTCAATCACCTATACCTACGACCAATGACAGTCCAAAACTATTGACTAAAAATTGGGACCAGGATATAACTATTTGCACACATTTGCGAGAAATCCAGTGCTCCATGAGCAGCAGTACCTCACCTCCAGTGTTTGAAAGTGAGGTGACAAAAAAAGGGTGCCATTTTGAGATACCTTCATCAAGACTGGGCCTACTGTTGTTCTTTTCCTGTATCTGGTTGGAGTCTTTTTCTTTTTTTTTTAATGGAATTGTTTTTTTCTTCTTTTTTTTAATTATTTTTTTCCTATTTATTTTTCTTTTTTTATTTTGTTTTTTTTAATTAATTTATTTATTTATTAAGGATTTCTGCCTCCTCTCCGCAACCGCTTCCCATTTCCCTCCCCCTCCCCCGATCAAGTCCCCCTCCCTCATCTGCTCGAAGAGCAATCAGGGTTCCCTGACCTGTGGGAAGCCCAAGGACCACCCACCTCTATCCAGGTCTCGTAAGGTGAGCATCCAAACTGCCTAGGCTCCCCTAAAGCCAGTATGTGCAGTAAGATCAAAATCCCACTGCGATTGTTCTTGAGTTCTCAGTAGTCCTCATTGTCCGCTATGTTCAGCTAGTCCGGACTTATCCCATGCTTTTTCAGACCTAGGCCAGCTGGCCTTGGTGAGTTCCCAATAGAATATCCCCATTGTCTCAGTGTGTGGGAGCACCCCTCGTGGTCCTGAGTTCCTTGCTCGTGCTCCGTCTCCTTCTGCTCCTGATTTGGACCTTGAGATTTCTGTCCAGTGCTCCCATGTGGGTCTCTGTCTCTGACAAACACATAGGCATCCTCATGAATATTATTTTATTTTATTGAGAGAAAAAAAATTTCTGCCTCCTCCCAGCCTCCCACTCCTACCCCCGTCCCCCCCACTCCTCTCCCCCTCCCCCCACTCCTCTCCCCCTCCCTCTCAAGTCTGAAGCGCAGTCAGGGTTCCCTGCCCTGTAGAAAGTCCAAAGTCCTCCCCCCTCCGTCCTGGTCTAGGAAGGTGAACATCCAAACTGTCTAGGCTCCCACAAAGCCAGAACATGTAGTAGGATCAAAACCCAGTGCCATTGTCTTTGGCTTCTCAGCAGCCCTCATTGTCCGCCATATTCAGAGAGTCCGGTTTTATCCCATGCTTTTTCAGTCACAGTCCAGCTGGCCTTGGTGAGCTCCCAATAGATCAGCTCCACTGTCTCCGTCGGTGGGTGCACCCCTCTTGGTCCTGACTTCCTTGCTCATCTTCTCCCTCCTTCTGTTCCTCATTGGGACTTTGGGAGCTCAGTCCAGTGCTCCAGTGTGGGTCTCTGCCTCTATCTCCATCCATCGCCAGATGAAGGTTCTATGGTGATTTTCTTCACCAACAAAGACTAGAGTTTATTCAGACACCTGCCCATGTCTGTGCTTCAGGATAAGCTGTTTCCAGTTCATTTGATTTAGACACAGGCATACAAGACACTGACGGTAAACGCCAAGCCAGCAAGGGCCACTGGAAGGCTTCCAAGAAGGTGTTTCTGCTTTCTTTAACCAAGACTTCAGGAGGAATGCCTTCTTATGCCCTACTGAGCATTGCTGAATTTGTGTGTAAAACCGTGACTCTTTGTAGCCATATAGCAACTCTATTAGAAAGAGTCTGAGAGCACGCAAATCCTTTAATGACAGAACAGAGAAATGTCAGAAGAGATATTAGTTCTGATTTAACCAACCCTAGGTACTTCATATAGAAGGATTTTTATTATCTGGTATTAAAAATTAATTTTAAGGGCTGTGAAGATGGCTCAGTGGGTCACAGCACTTGCTATACAAGCATGAGGACCTGAGTTCAGATCCCAACACCCAATTTATCTTCACTTCCTCAGGGTTCTTCCAGAGAGCAAGTGTCTGCATTTCCCTAGAGAAAAATTCCACCTTCCATAGAGTTCTATGATTTCAATGTCCATTTCTTTCAGGAAGGCTAACCCTTGCAGAAGTATGGGAATTCATCAGGAAATGCATCTCTAAGGTTAACATAAGGATTCAGAGTAAAGTTGGTGGACGGTTTCTTGTGAGCTGTATGTGTATCCTCTTAAGCGTTTTACATACTGCACTTCAGTAGCTACTTCTCAGCCATCCCCTAACTGGATGATAGGCTTTATGAGAGCCAAGACCAGAGACTGGGTCTTTGTATTGCCCATATCTAGCAGAGAAACCAGAAACTAACAAACATCTAATAAATTATACAAATTGAAACAGTTCACATTTTATTATATGCTTTTATTATTGCCTTTTGACCCATAAAACATAAAAGGTTAAAATGCAATAATTTACCCATCATTTGTTGTCCTTCAACATTATTTTTGTCTTTTTGTTGTTATTGTTATTATTGTGCTAATTCAAATATCCCGGGGACTTTTACTCCTCAAGTCTCTTTCTGTATTCTTCTGTAATCTCCAGGACCAAGGGCAAGTGTTCTAGGTGCTTAAAATTGAGTGAATTATTATTTTTTTTAATGGGGGGAAAGGGTGTTTCTAAAAATCCAATTAATCTGTTCATTTAAATGACCCCTGTATCAGAAGAGATACATTTCATTTCAACTTTTTTAAAATTAAACTTTTCATGTCTAAATAATTCCTAAGACAATCTACTCTTATCCATGCTTTGGCCATTTCTGAAGTATTCATGACTTATAATCCTGATTAATACTTCAATATGTGTGTGTACATATTGATATGACTAACACTTTCTTCTCTTTCTCCTTATATATAGGATGTATACATATGTGGTATGCATATGTTTATATGTTTCTGTATATAAATGTTTGTGTGTGTGTGTGTGTGTGTGTGTGTGTGTGTGTGCCTTTGAGTGTTCAATTCATGCACTTATGCATCAAGTGTTTTTGGAGACCAGAGCTCAACACAATGCATCTTATTCCCCACCCACTCTCTTAATTTTTGAGACAGGTTCTGGAGTTTCCAGATTCGACAAAGGGGAATGACCTGAAAGATCTAGGAATATTCCTGTCTCTGTTCCCCTGCATTCCCAGTGCTGAGGTTACAGGCATGCACTGCAATGTCTTGGTTTTTATAGACGCTGGGGATCAAAAGTCAGGTCTTCATGTTTGCAGTCTGAACAACCTGCCCATTGAAGGCTATCACTTCCTCCTAGCACAAATAGCTGCTGAACACAGCTTGTTAGAATCATTAACTTGTTTCCAAAAGCCGATTACTTCTAGAGCACATGTTGTGCTGCCTCTGGCACTGTATGGAGCCACTGGGGACCAAGAAATAGTTCAAACATCATTCATAATATACCAGTACTCTCTAACAAACCTCAGACAAAATGAGAGCCACTTCCCATTTCCCCTTCACAGCTCCTGTGTCCTATTCTCCCCAACATTAGAGAGAGAGTGATGAAGGATACAGAAGACAAAGGATGATCGAGAAGCAGCCTTGGAAAAACATTGTTTATGCTTACTTAGAAGTACATATATAATTTGTATAACTAAACACACACACACACACACACACACACACACACACTTTAAATGATGTTGTGCCGGGGCTGGAAAGATGGACCAGCAGTTCAGAGCATTGCTCCTTTTCCAGAGGACCCAGTTTCAATTCCCAGCACTCACATGACAGTTCACAACTGTTTGTAACTCTTGTTCCAAGGTATCTGCCACCTTCATACAGATATACCTGTTTGCAAAACACCAATTTATATAAAATAAAAACAAATTCATTATTTGAAAAAAATGAATTTGTGTCACCTAGGGTGATAATGCTCCAGCAAGTGCCATAGACTGACAAAACCCAGCACTAGGGATAAGATACCTTCCAGGTGTTGGTAAGGAAGTCCAAGAAGCTCCTAAATAATACAGGCTATTCTTGTTGTCCTTGTTTGCTTTCCAGAACCTAAAGATGAGACCTACATGCTGAAGAACCATGTACTTAAGACAGAAAACTTGTAGGAAGTGAGCTGGAACTGACTTAGAAATAACCTCCCTGAGGACTAGCTCTCTCAGTTTCAGAAGATAATACAGAAGGTGCCAAGGTAGAAAAACAAAGCAATATTGTAATGCTGTCTCTTTAAGAAACAAACCATGCCTACTCCCTGTAGCCTCTCTCCCTCCCTTACCATCTTGGCTCTCTCTCTGTGTCCCCTTCTCTTTCTCCACCCCTCTCCCTTCTTCCCTTTTTCCTTCCCCTCCATAACCCAACTAATAAATAACCAATTCTATTCTGTACAATGTGCCTGTCTATGTGCCTCCCACCTGCCACCTGCTCACACCACTCCCCAGACTTGCCAGGGACCAGCCCACCACCACATGGCTGGGGACCAGCCACCTTGGTTTTTGGACATGCCACCACTGTGACCCACAGCAAGCTGCTGGGGACTCGCTGCAAATCCATAACAAATATTCTTATTCAGCTATAAATTCTATGATTGAACCAATGGACAGAACAGCAAGGTAATTTCAAAGGCTCAATAGCAGCACTTATTTCCTGGGGACAAAACTAACAATCATCTAATTGTTCTTAAGGTCCACCCCAGGAATCCCTGCCTCATACTATAAATCTAGCTAATGATTTGTGGCTAGTGAGGTCAAGGACACTATAAAAGAGTTCATTGCTGCCACATTCCTAAACCAGTATAATTTCTAACTGTATTCTAAAATAAATCTTTATTTCCACAGATATGTGTAGCTCTAAACCCTCAGGAAAGCTTACTCCTGCAGTAGATGGGGAACATTGCAGAAATCTCCAATGGTTCAACATGAAGAGAGCAATGGACACAGGAGTGCTGAATCACAGTTTCCATCTGCAACACTAGCTCTGTTCCTAAGGCTCAGGGAACACCAAAGAACAGGGGTGGGACATTCTAACAACCAAAGGACCAGGACACCCATTGGTGTGATAGTCTCTGCTATGTGTAACAGGGAGTTGCAAACATGAAACCTTAACAATATGATCACCTAAATGAGACTTATGCAATGGCAGTACCTGCTGATGACCCAACATGGGAACCTTCACAAGGCCCTACTGTTTTTTATCTTCATCACAGTGACGGTACCTTAATCTACTGCTATTTCAGCCAGCAACTATGATGCCACAGTTCAACTATCAGCCTCCTCCTCTGGTAGTGGCCCAGCTGCTCAGGCCACACCCAGTAGGTCTGCTGCTTCTGCTGCTAAATGTAGCTTTACCTAACTCTCCATCATTCTAATTATAAATAAGATTTGAGATTCAAAGGCTGGGGTGAAAACCTGGTAGCTCAGAGAAGTTGAGTCACAACTAGCAAACCTTTTGGTGTTTGCTGGTGTCTCCCCCATAATGAAAGCTCTTCTGCTTTGCTAAAGAAAAAATAAATCCATGACTCCCCAAACCTCTCTCTACTACTTCTAGTGCAGCTCTCTATCTCTTCCAGTGCCCTCTGATGCTCTATGATTACTTTCTGTCAACTTGCTGCTAACTCAGCCTCCTGAACCAAGGTTAATTTTATTTAATTAACACAAGTGCAAACTCAGGGTTCACAGTGTAATCTAGTATCCCCCAACACTGTACCCCTAGGTAAATATCTATAGGCAATTCATAGTCATCAGGAAAGGAAAATCTGTTTTCTCCAACAAAGAGCTGCCTGATATATATTCTAATCCCAAGTGGTCAGCCCTAAAGACATATACACACAAGCCACACTAAAAGTACTTAGAAATCCGTATTTCTCTCTCTCTCTCTCTCTCTCTCTCTCTCTCTCTCTCTCTCTCTCTGTGTGTGTGTGTGTGTGTGTGTGTGTGTGTGTGTGTGAGAGAGAGAGAGAGAGAGAGAGAGAGAGAGAGAGAGAGAGAGAAGAGGTGGTGAAAGGAGATTTGGTGGTTTTGTTTTTCAAACAGGATATCATGCATCCAAGGATAGTCCTAGACTAACAAGGTAGCTAAGGATGACCATGAATTTCTGATCTTCCTGTCTGAACCGAAGTGTTGGGATTCTGGGTAGAGACCACCACTCCTGATTTATATGGTCTGGGGTGGAATCCATGTCTTTGTGCATGTGAAGCAAGCACTTAACTGAGCTACATTTCCAGTCTCATTCCCTTATTTTGACAGAAGGCATTATGTGAGTTCACAAATAGGACATATTTTTTGTCTGTAATTAAATGATGGGTAGTGAGCTTAACCTTCTGTAATCACCATTTGAATAGGATCCTTTCACAGTAGAAACCAAGTGACTGATTTACTAAATGTGTTCACTCCCCACTTGGACCTGCAGGTGTGTGTTGGATAGTTAAAACAGAAAAAGTTTAGAATTTTTGTTTTGATTTTGAATCTCTCTCCTTCGCCATCTCATACTTTGAGTGAGAACCCTGTGTAGACTTGTTAACCATTTCAAGAATTGCACTTACTACGTTTTCATTGCTGTGATAAAATACCATAACCAAAGCAGTTCAGAAGATATAGTTGACTGGGGCTCACAGTTCCAGAGAGGTAGGGATCCATCATGGTGGGAAGGCATGGCAGTAAGAAGCAGGCAATGTGGCAGTGTGACAAAATGGAAAGTTCACATCTTCAAATGCAGGCATGAAACATAGAGATCAAACTGAAAGTAGGTAAGGCTTTTAAATACCACATACACTTTCAGTGATGTACTTGCCCCAGCAAGGTTGTCCTGGGGACCAAGTATTTAATTGCAAGGAATTATAGGGGACATGTCTCATTCAAACCACTAAAGAAGTGTCTTTATAAAACTAGCAATCCACCCCTTTTAAGGCCAAAAACATTAAATAAGGATAATTAAGATTTTTCAAAATTTACAAAGAGATCATAGTCAACAAATTATCAACTGCTGACTTTTACAGCATTCTGTTCCAGACGCCATGAGTGGCACATAGAAGTCTCTAGTCATTTCCCTCAACCTGAAGGAAGGTTTAGAGGATGACCTAATTACCTCTTTATTACCTCCAATCCCTAAGTCATTTTATCCTGGGATCACGTTGGAGTCTATGAGCAGTAGGCCTGACAAGTCAACATCCTAGGACAAGAATAGAAATTAAACCTAGAAAGTGGCAATTTTTCCACAATTTCTTTTTAATTGTTTACTATTTATTTTTCTCTATGTGTGAATGTATGCACACAGTGTGCTCGAGTCTGTGCCTATTCATGCATGCAGAGACCACAGAGGAAGACAGGTGTCTGTGCCTGTGACTATTCACGCATGCAGAGACCACAGAGGAAGACAGGTGTCTTCCTCTCCAAATATTCCTTTTGAGACAGAATATGTCCATGAACCTGGAACTAGAGTTTCTTCAGCTGGACTGGAAACCACTAAGCTCTAGCAATCCTCTTTTCTCTGTTTTCTCTGTTTTTCCTAGAAACAAGGGTTTCTAGGGCATGTGCTAAACGCCTGGTTTTTTGTATATGAGCCCTAGAATCCAAATCTCAGTACTTGAGATTGTACAATACACCCTTTTTGTTGCTGGGCAATCTCTCTAGATCCTCAAGAAGGTTTATCAAAGTGTATTTTTTTGCAAAACTCATTATGATGTAAAACCAGACCACATTCACAGCAGGGTGTGCTATGTAAGCCCAGGCCCTGGCTAGCATTTCTTCCTGGTATAACCTGGAACTGCTGGGAAGGTCAGGAGCCATGCAGCCTAGTCTTGTATCGGTGTATGAATTTCTGTCCAGTGGGTCTCCATGATGCAAAGCCATGGAGATAGTATCTCACTTGGCAAGAACCAGTGGACCACTAGGCAGTGCAGGACTTTGTTGAATTCATGAAGCGTATAAGATCTTTTCTTTCTCATTATATTGTTGATTTCTTTGGTGGGTTTTAGTTTCACTAGTCCATTACACATGTGTCAGTTGTCATTTTACCTGGAATTTCTGGTCCTTTATGAATATTTTTCCTTTAGAATCAGGAAGGGGTTAATGCTTCCCAAATTTCCTCTCTGGAATTATTAACTACAACTCCTAATCCTGGGAACTTCTCTGACTCAAGAGAGGAATTTAAAATTAATGAGTCTTGCTTTTATAATTGTCCTAAGGAAAAGATGGATAGAACCACCAAGTAGAGAAAGATACTCTTAGAATGGTATTAGTAGGAAGTAATAAGTCCATATGAGAAAACAATACTTGGAACACTAACCATGTTCTGGAAAGAAGAGTAAGGAATATATAGACAGAATATGGGAAAAGCCCCAGGAATATACATAGTTCCAACTATTGAAATTAAGTTCCCTGAACACCAAGCATATAGAGTCAATGGTAGTTCTGGTATTATTCAGTGATATAAAATGCAATGCAAAATATGGGATGTTACATCTATCTTTACCATACACAGGAGCTCATATTGGTGGAAGAAGTATGGTATGGTGGGATGGGAAAAGAGTGCCTTATCAAAACTGCCTTTAATAGAGAGCTTGAGACATGGGACCCTCTTGAAGACATGGGAACTGTATAAAAGCATATCTTGCAGACACAAAAGAGCTGTTTGGGTTTGAGTACTCTTATCCTTAAAGCAATGCACCGCTATCTATTACTTTTTAACTGTGTAAGCACAAGCATCTGCCGGCTGACATAAGTACTGCAAGAGAAGGATCTGCCTGACTTGATGTTTAGTTAAGCTTGCAAAACCGCTGAACTCTGTGTCTAGAATAAGGTTATATGTGGGTTGGGAAAGTGTGTTTGGGAAAGTACAAAGGGGAACAATGGGGACGTTTATAATGACTATGATGCATTTCTTAAAAGTCAAAAATAGGAGCCAATAATAAAGCTGATCTTGTAAGCCTAGTAGAAAAAAAACCTCTGTTATAGTGCAAGTATAGATGGTTTGAGCTATTCAGGTCCATCTGAGTGCAATCCACATGGTTGCCAGATTTTTTTCTTGTGCCAACACCCCTTCCCCATCTCAGGACATGAACATGAGCCAAGGCACCTGGAAGATAAATCTAAGGATGATGGATTCCTGATTCTTTCCCAGATGAGGCATATTGAACAAATTCCTTTCACACTTTACAACAGGATTGATTGTATGATCTTTTGGAAATAACTAACTGCCATGGTCTATTGGAACCCAGAGTCCAGACTCTATACTACAACTCCAGGAACACCTAATAATAAACTTAATTTCAGTCTCTAATATTTGTATATATTTTTTCCAAAGGTCATACATTTGAAAAATTTCAAGTCTCATAAAATCTGGATTCATCCCTTTATTAATCATAGGCTTGACACTTATTTGAAAGATCAACAGTATGTAGAATTATAAATTTCTTGGGTCTTTAGAAAGGCCTTTTGGAAACACATGGATCAGTATGGATGTCTCTGACTATCTATTTCATGATCCAACAGTAGGATGAAGTCAGTCCCCTGTACAACTAAATTGACTTAACCTTTCTTAACCTGCTTCTGCCAAAGCTCTTAGCTCCATTAAAAGAGATATTTGGGAAATGGACACTCCAGGAGATGAAAAGTCCAGGAATCACAATGTCTCTTCCTGTTGAGCCTATAAAATAACCTGTAAAAGCAGCTTAAAGGAGAAATACTTTATTTCCACTCACAGTTCATGGATACAATGCATCATGACAGAGAATAAAAGCACTAGGAGCTTGAGGGACCTGATCACTTCACATCTACAGTCAGCAGACTAGGGTCCAACTGGATTTCTATGTTTTATACTGTCCAGGATCCTTTGCCCAGAGGATAGTCACCAGCTACAATTAACATAGATCATGCCACATCAACTAATATAATCAAGATAATTCCTCACAGAGCTGCCTCCTACATTCTAGAATCTATTAAATTAACAATTATCATTAACCGTCACCACCACACACATACCACCACTGATACTACTACCACTTCCACCATCAGTTCCTGGCTACTATCTTTCTTTACCACCAAAAGCATGTGATTTGTCAGAACCAAATCACACACACACACACACACACACACACACACACACACACATGCCTTACCGTCTTCCTTAGGCTGTTATATAGGTGTTTGAGAGGAAACAGGTTTATTTAAAGCCGCTTGTTCTCAAGAACAAGAAGAGACCCTTAATCCTAGGTCTTTAACCATAGAGGTCTCAGGACACATGCTTCTATTAAAAAAAATGGAGATGAAATCATACAAAGGACAAACCTGTAAGATATCAGGTTCTGGGTGAGGTCTTCTTCATCTAGAGGTATGTCTTTGTCCTTCTCTGGTGATGTCCTGTACACATGGTCCAGAGAATACTCTATGAAAGCCATGATTTCAGTTTCCAATGAGTGAGTTTATTAAGTATATCAAAAGTAAAAGAACAAATCAAAGCAACATATAATCCACCATCAAATCAAGAGTTAAAAGCATGCAGCAAAGACATAGGGTACAGCCTGATTGGGAGTTTGCAAAGGCATCATCAAATCTGGGTCTTGCAAACATCCAGCAGGAACTGACTGGGAAGTTGAGGCAGTCAGCTGGAGTTCCTAATTAAGGTTTCCCACTATGGATGAGGGCCTGAATTTCTAATTTCTGGCAGGAATTTTTTAATATCATGAACTAAGCAATAGTAACATCTGCTCTAAACAGTTAATGGTCTAGAACTTCTCAAGTACACCCAAACTACATGCTGGTTTTTGCTGTTTTCCTTTCACCCTGGCAGAGTTAGGAGGCATCTTGTCTCAAAGAAAGGAGTTCTGGAGAACATTCAAAATAAGCATTCATGGTGGGGGGACTGAGTGGGGAGGAGGGAGGGAATACTGTAGTCAGGATCAGGATGTAATATATAAAAGAAGAATAAGGTTAAGTTTTTTTAAGGATTGGACCCTGCAAGCTATAAGTCCCACTCTGCCCCCAATCACTCCTATCCTCTGTGACCTCAGTGGAACCCTGAAACAGTGCCAGATACTACATAGAGAGGACCAAGAGATGAGAGACAACCCACCAGGCAGGACATCCCACTTTCTAGGCCCTCCATACAGGTGCAAAACCCTGGGCCACTCCCTCACCTGCCTCAGCTTTTCTAGCCAGCCAGCAGGCAAGCTTCCTGCTGGTAGGCTGCTCCAACACCCCATCCCATCAATTGGACCCTACAAGTCCCACTCTGCCCCAAATCTTCCCATCCCACTTGCAACCCACTCTGAAACACGGCCTGCTACTACACAAAGAAGACCAGGAGAGCAGATCAAGACAGCAGCTCAAGAAAAGGGGTCAAAAGAGACCCCAGTGGCTCTGAGATCTAAGACAGAGACAGTAGCAGTACAGAGCAAACCAAAAATAGTTCCCAAAGTCACAGATAGCCACTGCAAGAATTGAAACAAGAGGCAGTGATGCTGGCACCAATTGGAGCAAGTGATGGGTATAAGCCAATGCAAGAATTCATTCAACAAACTAAAAAAAATAAACAACATGGCAACACCAGAACCCAGTGGTCATACAACAGGAAGACTTGATCATCCTAATCTATAAGAAGCAGAAGAAAACTATTTTAAACATAATTTTATGAGGATGATGGAGACCTTTAAAGAGGAAATGAAAAAAAAAACCCTTAAAGAAATGGAGGAAAAGACAGACAAAATAATAGGAAGAAATCAATAAATCTCAAAAAAGAAAATCAAGAAAAAGAAACAATAAACAGGTGAAATAAACAGTTCAAACAGTTCAAGACTTGAAGACTAAAAAGAGATGATGAAGAAAACACAAACCAAAGGAATTCTGGAAATGGAAAATCTGGATAAATGAACGGGAACTGCAGAGGCATGCATAACAGAGTACAAGAGATGAAAGAGAATCTCAGGTGTTGAAGATACTCTGGAGTAAACAGATTCATTAATCAAAGAAAACATTAAATCCAACAAATTCTTAACAAAAAACATCCAGGAAATCTGGTATACCATGAAAAGACCAAAGATAAGAATGATAAGATTAGAAGGAGAACTCTAGCTCAAAGGCAAAGAAAATATATTCAACAAAATCACAGTAGAAAACTTTCCCAACCTGAAGAAGGTATAAGAAGCTTCCAGAACACCAAATAGATGGGACCCAAAAAATGTTCCCTTACCCTCACCATATAATAATCAAAATCAAAATGCAAAACATACAGAATAAAGAAAGAATATTAAAAGCTGCAGAAAAAATGTCAAATAACATATAAAGGCAGACCTATCAGAATTAAGCCCAGTTTCTCAGAGTAAACCATGAAATGCAGAAGGTCCTGGACAGGTGTGGTACAGACACTAAGAGACCACAGATGCAAGCCCAGACTCTTATACCCAACATAGCTCTCATTCACCATCGATGGAAAAAACAAGATAATCCATGACAAAACCAGATTTAAACAATACCTATCCACAAATCCAGCCATACAAAAAGTACTAGAAGGAAAACTCCAACCAAATGAAGCTAACTGCACCTACAAAACACAGGAAACAGATAAGCTTATACTAACAAACACCAAATAGGGAAACACACAAACACAACCACTGAAAAGTAACAGAATTAACAATCACTGGTCATTAATACTGCTTAATATCAATAAACTCAATTCACCTATAAAAAGACAGGGTAAGAGAAAGGGTATAAAATCAGGATCCATCCTTCAGCTGTGTACAAGAAACATACCGCAACCTCAAAGACAGACATTACCTCATAGTAAAGGTTTGGGAAAAGATTTTCCATTCAAATGGACCTAAGAAACAAGTTGGTGTAGCTATCCTAATATCTGACAAAATAGACTTCAAACTAAAATTAATCAGAAGAAAAGGAGAACACTTTATACACTCATAACAGGAACAATCTGCCAAGATGAAATCTCAATCCTGAACATCTATGCCCCAAATACAGAAGTACCCAAATATGTAAAAGAAAACATTACTAAAGCTTAAATTACACATCAAACTCCACACACTAATAGTAGGAGACTTCAGCACACCACTCTCCCCAAGGGAGAGGTCAACCATACCGAAACTTGACAGAAAAATAAGAGAACTAACAAACGTCAAGAATCAAATGGACTTACCAGACATCTACAGAACATTCTAATCAAACAAAAAAGAATATACCTTCTTCTCAGCACTTCATGGAACCTTTTCTAAAATTGACCACATACTAGGTAACAAAGCAAACTTCAACAGATACAACAAAAATATGGAATAACCTCCTGTATCTTAACAGCTCACCATGGTTTAAAGTTAGAATTTAATAACAACACTAATTGCAAAAAGCCTACAAACTTATGGAAATTGAACAGTGCTCAATTGAACCACCCCTGGGTCAAGGAAGAAACAAAGAAAGAAACTAACAACTTCCTAGAATTTAACGAAAATGAAGGCACAACATACCCAAACCTATGGGACACTAAGAAAGTGGTGCTAAGAGGAAAATTTATAATACTAAGTACCTACATAAAGAAAGTGGAGAAATCTCATATGAGTGACTTAACAGCACACCTGAAAGCTCTACAATAAAAAGAAGCAGACTCACCCAGGAGGGGTAGATGACATGAAATAGTCAAATTGAGGGCTGAAATTAATAAAATAGAAAGTAAGAAAACAATACAAAGAATCAATGAAACAAAAGTCTGGTTCTTTGAGAAAATTAACAAGTTAGACAACCCTTATCCAAACTAATCAAAATGCAGAGAGAGAATATCCAAATTAACTAAATCAGAAATGAAAAGGGAAAGATTATAGACACTGAGGAAATCCAAAGAATCAGTAGGTTACTACAAAAACCTGTACTACAGAAAATTGAAAAATGTAAAAGAAAAGGAAAATTTTCTGGATAGGTACCACATACCAAAATTAAATCAAGACCAGGTGAACAATAGACCTATAGCATGCAAGGAAATAGAAACAGTTATCAACTGACTCCCAACCAATAAAATCTCAGGGCCAGATGGTTTCAGTGCAGAATTCTACCAGAGCTTCAAAGAAGAGATAATACCTATACTCCTCAAAGTGTTCCACATAATAGAAACAGAAGGAACATAGCCAAGTTCTTTTTATGAGGCTACAGTTACCCTGATACCAAAACCATACAGAGATTCAACCAAGAAAGAGAATTAGAGAGCAATTTCCCTCATGAATGCAAAAAATACTCAAAAAAAATACTGTCAAACTGAATCTGAGAACACATAAAAAAATCAGCCACTATGATCAAGTTGTCTTCATCCTAGAGATGCAGGGATGGTTCTACATATGCAAAATCTATCAATGCATTTTATCATATAAATAAACTGAAAGAAAAAGCATATGATCATTGCATTAGATGCTGAAAAAACATTTGACAAAATCCAACACCCTTTCAAGATGAGAGATCAGGGATACAAGGAATATATCTATATAAAAATCAATATACAGCAAGTTGATACCTAACATCAAATTAAATGGAGAGAAACTCAGTGTGATTTTACTAATATCAGGAACAAGACAAGACTGCCCACTCTCTCCATAACTCTTCAACATAGTTCTTGAAGTTCTGGCTGTAGTAATAAGACAACAAAAAGAGATCAAGGTGATTTGAATTGGAAAAGAAGAAGTCCTTTGTCGATGATGATGGTATACATAAGTGACCCCAAAACTCTATGAGGTATACATATACAAGGTATACAAGGGAACTCTTACAGGTGATAAATACCTTCAGTAATGTGGCAGGATACAAGATCAACTAAAAAGCAAATCACTAGTCCTCCTATATACAAATAATAAAGAAGCTAAGAAAGAAATCAGAGAAACATCACCTTTCACAATAGCCACAAATAACATAAAATATCTTAGGGTAACTCTAACCAAAGAAGTGAAAGACCTGTTTAACAAGAACTTTAAAGAACAAGTCTTTAAAGAAAGAAACTGAAGAAGATACCAGAAAATAAAAAGATCTCCCATGTTCTTAGATAAGTAGGATCAATATAATAAAAATGGCAATCCTACCAAAAGCAATCATTTTACCAAAAAATCTGTTTTTTTTTTACCAAAAGCAGATTCAGTGCAATCCCCATCAAAATCACAACACAATTCTTCACACACCTTGAAAGAAAAATACTCAACTTCATGTGGAAAAACAAAAACAAACCTAGGATAGCCCAAAACAATCCTGTACATTAAAGGGACTTCTGGAGGCATCACCATCTCTTACATCAAGCTCTATTATAGAGGTACAGTAATGAAAACTGCTTGGTACGAGCATAAAATCAGACAGGTTGGTCAATGGGATTGTATTAAACACTTAGATATTAATTCACACACCCATAAACACTTAATTTTTGACAAAGAAGCTAAAATTACACAATGGAAAAAAATGCATGTTCAATAAATCGTGCTGGCATAACTCAATGTCAACACGTAAAAGAATGCAAATAGATCCATGTCTATCCCCATGCACAAAACTCAAATCCAAATGGATTAAAGACCTCAGTGTAAATCCAATCACACTGAACCTGGTAGAAGAGAAAGTTGGAAGTAACCTGCATTACATGGGCACAGGAGATTACTTTCTAAATATAACACCAGTAGCACAGACACTAAAGGCAACGATAAAGAAATAGGACCTCCTGAAACCAAGAAGCTTCTATAGCAAATGACACCATCAGTAAGACAAAAAGCAGCCTACTGAATGGAAAAAGATCTTCGCCAACCCCACATCTGAGAGGTGACTCATCTCCAAAATATATAAAGAACTCAAGACATCAAAATTCCAAATAATCCAATTTGAAGATGGGTACAGAACTAACTCAACAGAAGAATCCCAAATGGCTGAAAGAAATGTTTAGCATTTTTATCCATCAGGGAAGTGCAAATCAAATGACTCTAAGATACCATCTTATACCAATCAGAATGGCTAAGATAAAAAACACCAATGATAGCTTATGCTGGAGAGGATGTGGAATACTCCTTCATTGATGGTAGGAATGAAAACTTGTACAACCACTCTGGAAATCAGTATGGTGGTTTCGTAGAAAATTGAGAATCAATCTACCTCAGAACCCAACAATACCACTCTTGAGCATATACCCAAAGGATGCTCAATCATACTACAAAGACATTTGTTCAACTATGTTCACAGCAGCACTATTTGTAATAGCCAGAACCTGAAAACAACCTAGATTCCCCTCAACCAAAGAATGGATAAAGAAAATGTGGTACATTTACACAATAGAATACTACTCAGTGATAAAAACAACAACAAAAAAAAATATGACATCTTGAGATTTTCATGCAAATGGATGGAACAAAAAAAAAAACCATCCTAAATGAGGTAACCTAGACCCAGAAAGATGGATACTAGCTGTAAAGCAAAGGATAAGGAGCCTATAGTCCATGACCCCAGATAAGCTAAGTAACAAGGTGAACCCTAAGAAAAAAAAACATATAGATCCATCTGGGAAGTAGAAATATACAATATTTCCTGACAAAATTGGGAGCGTAGGGTGGGGGTAAAAGGGAGAGAAGAAAGAGAAGAGGGAGTGGAGTGTGGAAGAGAACTTGGGGGAATGAAAATAGTTGAGATGGAGGACGGGCAAAGATGAGAGCAAAGAAAGAGATATTTTGATTGAGGGAGACATGGTGGGGCTAGAAAGAAGCCTGACACTAGAGAAATTCCCAGAAATCCATAAGGATGACCCCAGCTAAGACCCTAAGCCTTAGAGGAGAGGGAGCCTGAACTGCCCTTACCCTGTAGTCAGATTGACGAATATCTTAATTGTCACCATAGAACCTTCATGCAGCAACTGATGGAAATAGAGGCGAAGACCTGCATTGGAGCACTGGACTGAGCTCCCAAAGTCCAGTTGAAGAGTGGGATGAGTGAGAATATGAGCAAAGAGGTCAAAACCATGATGAGGACACCCACAGAAACAGTTTACCTGAGCTAATGGGAGCTCACCAACTCCAGCCCGACAAGAAAAGAATCAACATAGGACCAAACTAATCCCTCTGAATGTGGGTGACAGATGTATGGCTGGGGCAGACTGAAGGGTCACTGGTTGTGGCACCAGGATTTAGCCCTACTACTTGTACTGGCTTTTGGGGAACCTATTCTCTTTGGATGGATACCTTGCTCAGCCTAGAAATAGTAGGGAGGGCCTTGGACCTTCCCCAAAGCAATGTGCCTTACCCTCTCTGAGGTGTGTATTGGGGGTAGAATGGGAGGCAGGTAGAGGGAATAGGAGGAGCGAATAGGGGAAAAGAGTGGGAACTGGGATTGGTATGTAAAATTAAAAAAAAAATAGTTTGTTTTCTTTTAAAAAATAAAACAATTTTAAGTATAAGCATTCTAAAATCTCGAACAAAAGTGCCCCAGACCCCCAAATTCCACTTTTAATGAATTTAAACAGCACATGACACTTTACCAATTTGTATATTATACTTGAGAACCATGCAATGGACCCCCGTCTTCTTCACTGGTTAACTAGAACTGTAACTGGAGTTTCAGGGCTTAACATCCCAGCTCAGTATCCCCAATATTCTAGAATAGCATTCCAATCTGCCAGTTAAAGAGACAAGCACTGATCATGAGACTGATTAATACAAAATGCCTGGGTAGGCTAGGAAGATGGCTCAGTTTGTAAAATAAGCCTGGAGACCTGAGTTTGATTCCTAGACTCTTGTACAAAGCTGGGCATAATCTGAATTGTCAGAGACACAGACAGGAGGATACTCAGGGCATCTTTTTAGCTATTGTAGACCAATTGATGAGATTCACAATGTTCCACAGCATCTGTCCCAAAAGCAAGGTGGACAGTGTTAGGGTGACAATGTCTAAAGTCAACCTCTGGCTTCCATGTGCGCATGTACATACACATGAACAGGAACACACCACATACATAAGGGGAGGATGTAGTCACTGCAGGTACAGGACAGTGACTTTGTGCTTCCAGATTGAACAAGGATGAACTAAATGCCTGTCACAGCAGCTAAGAAAGGGTATCCCTATAGCAAAAGAAAAAAAAAGAAAAAGAACAGAAAAGAAACAGTAAAAAAGAAAGACTGGGAGGACAGAAAGGAAAGGGAAAGTCGGGGAGGGGAAGAGAGATTTTCAGATGAACTCTAGTTTCTGACTCATAGCTATATAGAACCATCGTGAAGCTGAATACTTAACGTAGTCTGTTGTCTGCATCCTGATGCAGCAATACACCATTGAATAAAGTCCAAAAGTAAACTAAAATAATTTACTGTATCTTCTTCAGTGGGTTCTTGTCACTATGAGGTCGAAATGACTGGGGAAACTTTGGTCAGCCATACTTTTGTTTTTGTTCTCAAGGTAACCATCAACATCAAGGAATTTTTTTCATGTTAGAAAAAAAATCCTTCAAAATGTTATTTCACGAGCCTCGAGCTGCCTTACTCTGTCTTTCAGACATGCCCCACCAATACACACCTGTTCTGTCTCCCTGGAGAGAAGACTGATACAGCAGACCACCTCTCTGAGTCTTCCTTCCCCTTACAACTGTGAGCAATGTAAAGACATCCTTGAATTATAACTTCAGTCTTATCCAGGCCTTATAATTTGTAGCATAGGATGGAGCTTGCCTTACCCCTGAAAATATATATAAGTGAGAAACTTCCTTTGCCCTATGGAATCAAAAGCTCTGCTCCCTTCAAAACCTCACTGCTCTGTCTTCCTGTAGTTTGATGTCATGGTTGCCAATGGCGTTGAGCCTGCAGCACCCTAGTGCTCTGCCATGTCGGGGTTCATCATCATTTCCTGTGGTCATGAGCCTGTAACTGTCCTAAATAACACCCTTATGAAGGGCGATTTTTGTCAGATTCTTCTCCTGAAGCTGCCATTATGTTTTCATAACTCAGAAACACCATGGCTATTGGTTTATGCCTAGTTGACATCAGTGCCCTATACATATCCAATAGAAAAAGGGTATGAATGTGGTAAATGCTAAGAAGCAGGCTTTGTTCGCTCTTATAGCTCTGAATTTACTTCAAAATATATGTAGTGCTATCAGCTAATTAAGGTACGTTAAAGATGGAGAAATTACAACTGGTAAAAGGCTGCTTAATGTTTACAATGTGTTCATCCATTGTTGTCCTTGACTGACATCTTCCCTAAAGGGTATTCCATAAAATTCCCAAGGAGCGGCATCAAGAGCAAAGGGTTCCTGGACCGCCTTCCAGACTGCCAGCTTCAAAGGGCTTGTCCCATCTCTTGCCACAGATCAGGGATTTTGCATAACAAAAGAATAATTGAATCTGTAATGCAACAGTACATGACATAGATCACCATTTGTAACAGGAACATTTAAGTCATGAATAATGAACGGATTTCCTCTGGGGTAATTTATGGTCCTGGCACTCAGCAAAGCAAGCTCAATAGGTATACCAATGCACCCTACCTCCGACCCAGAAGAGCTCAGGGAGGCCCCTCAGCTCATTTACATCCCTTTCTTTATGACTTCCAATTAGGGCAGATAGCAAGGTGGCAGGTATGAAGACAGGGGATGTTTTTGTTTTATTTTTCCCCCCATGCTTTGTGGCATCTGGCCACAAGAGTAAAGGAGAGGTTCACAAAAGCAGCTTAATGTTGAGTGAGCAGCTGCCAAGGAACCATAGCTTCTCATAACTTGTGACCTCTATTGAATTTGAGTCATTACCTCTGGTCATGTTGCAGAATACAAACCATCTAATAGCTAGTGTTCCCAACAGGTTAGTTGTCCAGAAGCCAATGTGCAGAAAAATTGACTCCACTCACGTTTAGATACTGAAAAACTGTCTTTACTCATCTATAAATTGTATGTTTCTAAACAGTGTATACCAAAGATATCCTCTGCATTTTGTAAGAAAAATATCCTGAAGAATTGCTATTGACTCAACCATCAATCTATCAACCATCATGGAAGAGTGAAGCAATAAAGGGGCGGGAAAAGGAGAAGAAGAGGGTGATGTTGTAGTTTGAGAAGGAAAGGGTGATGGTATAGTTTGAGAAGGAGAGGGTGATGGTGTAGTTGGAGGAGAGGGTGATGGTGTAGTTGGAGGAGAGGGTGATGGTGTAGTTTGAGAAGGAGAGGGTGATGGTGTAGTTGGAGGAGAGGGTGATGGTGTAGTTGGAGGAGAGGGTGATGGTGTAGTTGGAGGAGAGGGTGATGGTGTTGTTGGAGGAGCGGGTGATGGTGTAGTTGGAGGAGAGGGTGATGGTGTAGTTGAAGAAAGAAAAGATGATGAAGCGACATGAGCAAGGAAGTCTAAGAGAAAATCCATGAAACACCAACAAATCTGTATTTGTATCAGTGATTACAGAAAAGTATGTTAAACAGAAGAATCATGGGTGTGGCTGGAGGGACGGCTCAGTGGTTAGGAGTATCTGCTGCTTTCTCAGAGGATCTGAGTTCTGTTCCCAGCTCCGATTTCTGTCACCTCACAACCACCAAGAACTCTAGCTCTGATGCCCTTTTCTGGCCTCCGTGAGCAGGGCATTCAAGTGTACTGACCCACACACAGACAAACATTAAAAATTAATAAAATGACCTTTAAAAATAATCTTAGACATACCCACAAGGGTAATAATGTTACTACTACCCACTTGTTGATGTGTTTTAGGTTCTGCACTATATAATATTCTTATTAAATCTTAGCATTACTCCATTATCTCTATTTTCCAGTTAAGAGACAGAGAAGCAGAAATGTAAATTACTGGGAAAAAGTCAGCAGGTAAATTCAGTATTTTTTTCATGTTGCTATGAAAATTAACTGACAAGGAACAAGTTAAAGAAAAAAGGAATTATCTATCGTGGATCACCATCCCAGGGAATTTATCCCATTGTGTAGGGAACATTGCAGCATGAGCATGCAGCAGCTGCTCACATTATAGCCACACCCAGGACACACACACACACACACACACACACACACACACACACACACACACCACTTCCTCCAGCACAACTCCACCCCCCAAAAGCTTCCACAGCCTTCCCAACTAGCACCACTACTTGGGGCCCAAGGATTCAAGCATACAAGCCTTTAGGAGACAATTCACACTCAAACCACAAAAACAAGTGTTTACATTGGAAAAACAAGCTCATTTTGGTTTATTTAAAAGGATCAAAGATGTATTTGTATCTAGCCAAATGGAACAAAGTCAGGCAAAACACAATTTATGGCGAGCACCTGAGGGCCTTTCTATGCTAATACTATACTTGTTAATAGCAATTCAAAGCAAACACAGGATTTCCAGATCCTCAGTGTCAAGCACGAGAAACAAAATTAGACACAAATAATTAAGCTCAGACCTTGACATTTGTGCAAAATGGATGGTGTATCAAGATAGATCACTTAGGCATTGATTCTGGGTAACCAAAGCAGGAAATGACTTAATCAGAAAAATAAGCATTGTATTGACCAGAGTGATGATTAAGTAAGTACTATAGGGCTGGAGAGATAGCTCAGTGGTTAAAGGCATTAACTGCTCTTCCAGAGGACCTGGGTTCAATTCAAAGCACGCACATGGCAGCTATAACTATCTGTAATTCCAGTTCCAGAGGATCTGACACACTCACACAGACATACATGCTGAAAAAATACCATATAAAGAAATAAAAATTAAAATGTTAAAAAAACAAAATACTACAATAGCATTAAAACACAATGGCTAAATTTGAAATTGGCTGAGGCCGAGACATACCTAGATAAAAATTTCTTAAATAACAAGTTTTTTACTATTTTGCTTGATTTTTAGACATGACCTCAAATAGTATTGAACCCCCTTGGTAGCAGAGGATGACCTTGAATTCCTCATCCTTCTCTCTGCCTCCCTTGTGATAGAAACACAAGTGTGACCGACCAGGCCTGGTCTACTTGCTGCTAGAGATGGAACTCTGCCTTCACATGTGCTAGGGAGGCACCCTGACCACTAAGTGCATCCCGAGCCCCACAGAGCTCTTAAGCTTTCCTTCAGGAAAAGTCTCTACACATTCCGCTAATGACTTTTGTGGTTTAGAACCAGAGATTAAAGATGGGACAGAAGCCATTTCCTTCAGTCATTGGCATCTGGAGCATAAAATCCCATGCACAGAGGTTAGCTCCCACTGAACCAAAGCAGTCTGTGAAGATGTATTCATCACAGCAAGCAACCCCCTTCTTACTGCCCACCCACTCCCCAGCTGCCACGTCCCTCCTGTCAGACAACTACAGGGCACTTAAGTCCATAAACACACTGCCTTGGTATCCTTGTATTCCAAAAGACACTGGGGAACAGAAATTTATGAAAGGAAATGGGTTTATTAACTAACACTTGAATTAAATCCTGTTTGTGGCCATCTTAGAAAGTTATAAAACAAAGGATAGAATACCTTTAAGTTTTAATCGTGAATCAAGTTAACTGGTGTGTGTGTATGTGTACATATATGTATATATATTATTATTGAGAATTTCATACTTATATATAGTAAAATAAATGCAATTATAACTACTCCCTATTTCTCCCTCCAATTCTCTCAGATACCAAAACATGTTCCTAAGTTCCTATGACACATTTATGTATTTTATTTTTTATGTACACAGCCTACTGAGTTCAACTTGTGCTATCCACATGTACATGAATTTAGGGTCATTCACTAGAACATATGCAGTCTGCCAATGGTGACATTCCCAAAGATGGAGGATCCTCTCTCCCTGATCAGCCAGCCAGCAACTGCCAGTAGTTTCTCAGCCATAGCAGGAGTCTTCGGATCTTCATTCAATCCATGTTGAACTTTTGGAGCCTCAGTTGTGTGCACATAACCACAGCAGCATGAGTGTAACGTTCTACTCACATGACAGCATTTCACAGCACTCTTCCCCACACTCTTGCTCTTCCATTCTTTCCAACTTTTAGGCTAATTGCCATTTCTCTGGCAAGAAAGGGAGGCCGGATCCCCAGGTTGCTTCTACTCTCTAATAGATGAAGTTTTGTTGCTGTTGTTATTGTTTTGCTTTGCTTTTGAACTCAATCACAGGCTCAAAAAAAAAAATGAGATCTTGGAAATCATCTGATTTTGAAAATGCTCTGTTTTTTTGTTTGCTTATTTATTTCAAAATGTAACCCCACCCTGTAGTTGGACATTTTCTTCTGGACCACCAGCACACTAATCTCATTACATAGGGACTTATTATTAATTATGAAAGCTCAGCCAATAGCTTAGGCTTATTACCAACTAACTCTTACAACTTAAATTAACCTATTTAATCAATCTACTTTTTGTCTGTATTACCTTTACTCTGTACTGCCCAACCTGCTTCCTCTCACTCCTTTCTTCCTCCCAGTATTCTCTCTGGCCAGAAAATTCTGCCTAGCTATTGGCTGTTTAGCTCTTTGCTAAACTAATCCAAGAGATACTTCTTCACAGTGTACAAAAAGATTACTCTGGGGCTGGAGAGATGGCTCAGAGGTTAAGAGCATTGCCTGCTCTTCCAAAGGTGCTGAGTTCAATTCCCAGCAACCACATGGTGGCTCACAACCACCTGTAATGAGGTCTGGTGCCCTCTTCTGGCCTGCAGTCATACACACAGACAGAACATTGTATACATAATAAACAAATATTTAAAAAACACAAAACAAAAAGATTACTCCATGACAAACACGCACCCTAAACACAAAAACTAAATCTGAGCCTGGCAGAGTTCTACTATATTCTTAGGTCCATTCCTTTGATAAATGTAGAACAGAAACCTGCTGTATCTTTGGAGGTTGATCTCAGCTGCCATTCCTGCATTCCTGTTAAAACCCAACTAGGGAAAAACAGGCAGAGTACAAATGTTTCTCTTTAGAATATTTCTTTTCTTGCCAAGGTTTCAGCATAGGATAAGTGTTAAACTACCACCAACTGATCAGGGGAAACAGCAGGAGTGTCCTTTTTCATTTTGTGTTGTTTTGTTTTGTTTTTCCTCTAGTCTCCTAGCCAGTAGACCATGTAATTAAACTTTGAGTCTTCTCACATTAAAAAAAGAAGAAGAAGAAGAAAATACATAGCCATGAACCCATTCAGAAGAGACTGAACAGTAGAGTGCTTTCACAGGAAAACACATGAAAGCAAACTAGATACCAGAAATACATGCTTGTCACTAGTTTCAAAATGTGACACAGGTGATATGGGATTCCTCTCTGTATGTATAAGTATGTTTTATTACTATTGGTTATTAAAGAAGCTTTTTCAGACACTGGCTTAGTAGAGTAAAGCCAGGTGGTAAATCCAAACTTAGATACAGAGAGAAAGTAGGCAGAGTCGAGGAGATGCCATGTAGCTGCCAAAGGAGAGAGATGCCAGCCACCAGTCAGAACATTACTGGTAGGCCACAGCCTCATGGCAACACACAGACTGATAAAAAATGGTTAATTTAGATGTAAGAGTTAGCTAGAAATATGTCTAAGCTATTGGCCAAACAGTATTGTAATTAATATAGTTTCTGTGTGATTATTTCAGGTCTGGGCAGCTAGGAAATGAATGAGCAATCTCCGGCTACACACAGGGCTGAGAGAGAGAGATAGCTCAGTGTTGAAGAGAACATGTTGCTTTTGCCGAGGATACAAAATCAGTTTCCTGCACCCATGTTGAACATCTTCACAGATGCCTATACCTCCAGCTCCAGAAGCAACTGAAGCCCTCTTCTGGCCTTCATGGGTGCCTATACACATGTGCATATCCATAATCAGATATACATAGTTAAAAAGTGAAAATACATTTTCAGAATGTGGTGTGATTCATTTCATACAATCTTGGAAAGATTTAAATGGAAATGCAGGTGTTCAAATAAACTCAGAATGAAATAACTGGAGAGCCAATCTATGAAGGGAACACTTACTTCCTACTTGTTTTCTTCTTTGACTACCAAATGTGTCCTTTGACTACCAAATGTGACCTCTGATAGGTTCCCTAATTTTTCCTAGACTTAGTTTCCTCATTGTTACAACTATGACCAAGATATGTCATCAAAAAAAAATACGTCATCAGTTTCTGATGGTTGATTCCAAATCAGAAATTTAAAAATTATAATCTGTGGACATATACATTTCAAGCAGAGAGCCCTCATCCATCTATTTGTTTGAAACCTAAGATAAATGTGAACATAACTTCTAATAGATATGAAGCTGAGAGGTAAAGTATCTGAGAGTATGTACAGCCTTGCTATTGGGGGAGTGGACTGGGGACTGAAAAGCACCTAATGAGGTTTCTCGACTCTTTGGTCCCATAAGAATGAATTAGACGAGGGCCACATGGGAAGTGATAAAAATTAAAGATAGTTTGTTATGAAGAAAAAGGCACTTTGAAGTATGATCATGGTCCGAGAGCTGGGAAAGGTGGGAAGCTATAATACTATTCAGCCAGGATAATAGTGAGCCTTTACAGGTAATTTACATAGCACTCACCTAAGCGCTATATGGAGATCAAGGAGTTTTCTCACTCAAATTCTCCCAGACTCAGCAGAAAAGTTTGAATTGCTGCTTTCATATGTTAATCAGATGCTTCTGTCTCTCTGTAATATTTTACTTTTCTGATTTAATTTGAGTTGAAAGTTCCTGCCTCTGCCTCCCAGCCATCCTTGTTACTTAGGAGTAACTTGTTACACACACACACACACACACACACACACACACACACACACACACAGAGAGAGAGAGAGAGAGAGAGAGAGAGAGAGAGAGAGAGAGAGAGAGTTCTGAGTTCCAAAATCAACAAAAGTTCAAGGTTCACATCAGAGACTATAGACTACATTAGTCTGGCCTCATCTCAGGCCTTCAGGATTTCAGGGCAAGAACGTCTGCTTGCTAATTTTGTACGTAGTGATAATGGATACTATGACTCCAGTGGATCAGTAATAGTTCACTGAAATCTGAGCAAATCCGTTTGCTAGCATTTAGAATTTGAAATGAAATTTCAAAGTAACATAATGGCCTTTGCTAATGGGAAAGGCACAGATAATTCAGACTAGTATCAACCAGATATCATGATCAGGAAAAGATAAAGATAAACCAGCCTATTTAGCCCAAGAAGCATAATACAAAGTATCTGTCAAATAGTTAAAATTTGGTAAAGGATAGATCTCAAATAAATGTATATTTGCATTACTTATAAAAGTTAGTCAGGAGAATATAACTGGAACAATTGCTAATCAGAACTAGTAACTAAGATGAAAAGACAATACAAAATGACAAACCCACAAGATGGTAGAAGTTATTGCCCTGAAAGTCTGATGGCCTGAGACGAGGCCAAAGCAGAACAGTGTGCTATAGCCTCTGATTTGAACCTTGAAATTGATTTTGGAACTCAGGACTGTGTGTGTGTGTGTGTGTGTGGAGAGAGAGAGAGAACCGATGTGAAAGTGCACATGCAAATGTGTGCATACATGTTAGATGTCTTCAATTGCTATCAATATTTTGTGAATACACATCTATGAGTATGCATTGTACATCTGTTCATATGTAGTATATGTCTACATGTGTGTGTGTGTGTTTGTGTGATGACTGTACTCAAGTCTGTATGAAGAGGATAGAGGAGGACATTGATTGTCCTGTTGAATTATTCTCAGTTTTGTATTCTTCAGGCAGGATCTCTCACTGAACCTGGAACTAGACTGGCAGCCAGTAAACCTCAGTGATATTCCTGGCTCTGCCTCTCCCTAGTTCTGGGGTTTCAGTTGAGTCTGCAGCCAGCTGAACTATTCTAACCATTTTTAAGTGGATCCTGGGAATTCTACCTCATGTTTACTTATCAAGAACACTTAGCCACTGGGCCATCTCCTTACCCACACCGCCTTATTTTTTGAAATAAGGTATCTCGCTGACTTGGGAGCTTACCGATTTGGCTAGACTAGCTATCTAGAGAGTCCCAAAGATATACCTATGTCAACGTCCCAATTCTGGCACTGCAGGTCCATACCACATATAGACTTTATAGTGGGTTTTGTTTGTCTTATTTTAGTTCCTCATGTTTGTTCAGCAAGTACTTTACCAACGCATGCATCTTCTTAGCCTAGGACTTTCAATTTTAAGAAAAGGTAATGAGTGCATGAAGCTTCAAGTCCTTAGTGTAAGACTGCATCAAAAGATGCAACACAATGATGCTTCTTGAGGGAGTATATGAATATTCACAGTGACTGTGCTGGAGTCAATACATAGCCTCACATCTGTTCAGATCGTATTTGCTTCCAAATCAGTTCATGCGGGCTGTGGTCTCACCACCAAACCAGTTAAGAGATTTTGGATATTTTTGGATGGAAGAAAAAAGAAAAGACCACTTAGGTGAATTAAGAAAAACAGTGGGAACAACTGGTTCACCCTGTCTAGAAATATAAAAAACTTCACCTTCTTCAAGCTCTCTCTTGCATTTATACCATCTTCTGTTCATTTGAATTGTCCCCTATTAGCTAAACATATTTAAGCACTTGGTCCCCAGATGGCAGTGATGTTTGGCAGGTCATGTAAACTTTAAGAAGTGGAGCCTTGTTGGAGGAAGAACAGAACTGGGAGAAGGCTTTGAAAGTTTATAGTCTCACCTCACTTCCAGTTTTCTGTTTGTAATTTGTTAGTGTTTGGTGATGTGATGTCCTAGCTTCCGCTCCAGCCACTTGTTGCCATGGCTCTCCCATCATTATGGACACTTCCTCTGAAAACTCAAGTTAGTTTAAACTCTTCTGTAAGTTGCTTTTGGTCATGTTGTTTTAACAGAAAACCAGAAAGTAACTAAAATATTGTGTATTTACACATAAACAGATAGTTGGATAGGTGATAGATAATGAATAGACACATGGAAGAATGTGTAGATGGATGAATACACAGACAGATAATAGCAGATACATGAATGATTAATAACAAATATTTATTAGTCTTCCAAGATCATATGTGCCCCAGATGAAATCACAAGCCACCAGATATTTGGATACAGCTTGCTGTGAAGTAGCCAACTGCTACTCAGTTGTTCTATTGAAAATGTTATTTCTCATGACTAAAGTCTTAAAACTATTTCTTAGAGCAATTTGTTCTCCATGTTTGTAAATGTCTCATTTCTGTTTCTTTTTTATATTTATTTACTAATATAAAAATACAGTTCTGCTTTTGTTTGAATAGTGGAACTAAGAATTTTTTTCTAACTTTCTATTCTTTGGAACAGTTTCCCTGTTTCTTATTTTGTTTGTTTTGTTTTTAATGAACACGCATTTGTAAATATATGTGAAAAGTATCTGGAACTTTCCTGGGTATTGAAATTGCTTAAGTTATATATAGTTACATATAACATATATATGTTACATATAACATATATATATACATATACATATACATATATATATATATATATATATATATATATATATATATATATATATATGGAGCTGCAGGCTGTGTTCCTGCCACCCGGCTCCTGGCCACCTGGCTAGCTTATACCCCAAAATAATTACACAGAAACTGTATTTATTTAAACACTGCTTGGCCCATTAGTTCTAGCCTCTTAATGGCTAATTCTCACATCTTGCCTAACCCATATTTAGTAATCTGTGTATCACCAGTCTTATTGAGAAAGATTCAGCATGTCTGACCTGGCGGCTTGCTTCATCAAGTCTGCCCTGGAGAAGAGCGGCATGGCATCTTTCTCTTCCTCCCAGCATTCTGTTCTGTTTACTCCACCCACCTATGTTCTAACCTATCAGGCCAAACAGTTTCTTTATTAACCAATGACTTTCCTCCATCACATATATATATATATATATATATATATATATATATATATATATATACAGTTTTCTTAGGACTTATTGGTTCTGCACCTTGTTTTAGATATTTCATATTTTCAACAAAATGACTGACAGTCACAAGACTCTAAGCTCTCACAAGATTCAAAGCTTCATCATTAATAAGGTTTCTAGCATAGTTATTCATCTAAGCTAGAATGCACCTGGCTATCTTGAGCTAGTATAAAGGAATTGTTTAAAACCCTGCCTATAGGCCCCAATTTTAAAGCTACACACACGACTTGAATGATTTTGGTTTTATTTATTGTATTTCACCCATTTTACTTATTCTGAGACAAGGTCACAGCACAGGCTGGCCTCAAGTTCACTATGTATGTAGCCAAAGATGACTTTGAACTTCTGATCTTGCTGTCAAGTACCAGCTGACCACATCCTAGCATACCATTTCCAAATTCCCAATTCTTGGGACTTCTATTGAAACTTGTAAAACTCACACACAGTGTCTGGGAATTAAGAAACATTTATCCATCCCTGGCCACACTGATTGATCTATGTAGGGAAGTAACCAACAATGCTCAGACTATAGCTAGAAACATTATATAGGCATGGGACCTACAATGCTGAGATTTCTTTGAGTATTTGTGAGACAGACACATTTCCAAATCACTCCAGTAATAAAATGTTAAAGCTACTATTCTACTATAATGGCTGAGTATAAGTCTGCCCATAAAGACGGAAATGGGGCCGTGTGCATGCTATAACTAAAGCCTACTTACAGATTCAGCTAACTTCCTTTTCATCTTTCAGATAAAAGCAAGTTTTCTTATATTTTCAAAATATAATATTAATACTGGCAATAATATGTTGCAATGTTGTTGTGCGGCACTATTCCTGGGGAGATATAAACAAATGTCTACTCACCCTAGGAAAGGAACTTCCAACGGAACAAAATCCAAGTCAGTGAACCAGAGTTTTATTGGGGTTAGTACTTTTGTATAAGAAAAATAAAAATCTATTAATTACAAAAGAACGACTAGAAAGAAAAAGAAGTAAAAAAGAAAATGTGATTACCAAGTATGTAGGAAATGGCAGAAGCAAGTATATTTTTACTTGACATAATATTAAATGAATTAACTGGTTAAAAGGTAGACATGTTCTTACACTTTAACATATTAGAATTAATGGTATAATTCCAAAGCAAAGAAATGTGGAAAATGTGAACAGAAATGGTAAAATACTGCCATCGAATACTGATTATGAAATAATGGTTTTTAAATGAAACTTGATCAGGCTTAGATAACTGTTGAATGGTAGATCATGTTCCTAATGTATGAAACCCTAGATTCAACACTCAGCACTGAAAAGGAATACAATTTAAAAAAGTATAATAAAGAGAATTGACTAAGTAAAAATCAACAGCAAGCAGATGTAATAACCTGACTCTGTGCTGTGTCATTATGTAGACCTAAATTCTGTAATGTATCAAAGGACAACATGACTGAGACAATATGTAATTCATAGAAACAGTGGGAATTTCCACACATGCATATATAC
This sequence comes from Microtus oregoni, assembly GCF_018167655.1. NCBI lineage: Eukaryota > Metazoa > Chordata > Mammalia > Rodentia > Cricetidae > Microtus > Microtus oregoni. Next base: position 47,497,323 of record NW_024543062.1, read on the forward strand.
AAATCACAAAATATCTTGCCTCAACATTATACCAGAGCACATGATTTGTGTAGCTCAGCAAGTACAATCTAGTGAATATGTTTATTGTTTTGTGCTATTTATTAAAGCTGTATTTTTCTGGAGATGGCTGAGGAAGACTCTGATCGATGCATATAACAGAATGTCACTAGGAGCCTGCAACAGATTGGAACAAATACACAGATCCCCAAGCGCAGAGAATAGAAACCTGGGAACACTCAGCCCTAAGCATGATGTTTTCATCAAATCCCACCCCTCAGAGCTCAGGGGACTTTGCAGGCTAGGAGACAGAAAGATTGGAAGTGCTACTGAGGATGGGAGAGGCCAAGGAAACAAGGCCTTCTAGACATAACAGAGCTGATGCACATGCGAGCTCAGTAACGGCGTGCACATGGCCTACACAGCATAAGCTAGACGGGGTCCCAGCATTGAGAAGGGAATGGGGCATAACTCCCTGTTCCTAACCTAGAAGCTAACTCCAACTGATCTCCAATTGATAACTGTCCACAAAGAAAACACTAGTTTTCTCCAGTGAAGTCTCACTGTGTATACAAACCACAATTAGCTGCAGGACACATACTCAGCAGTAGATGGCCAACACAAAACTAACTCAATAGTACATTCTGGAGGTTTTTTTTTTAATTTATTTATTTATTAAGGATTTCTGCCTCGTCCCCACAACCGCTTCCCATTTCCCTCCCCCTCCCCCGATCAAGTCCCCCTCCCTCATCTGCTCGAAGAGCAATCAGGGTTCCCTGACCTGTGGGAAGCCCAAGGACTGCCCACCTCTATCCAGGTCTCGTAAGGTGAGCATCCAAACTGCCTAGGCTCCCACAAAGCCAGTACGTGCAGTAGGATCAAAAACCCACTGCAATTGTTCTTGAATTCTCAGTATTCCTCATTGTCCGCTATGTTCAGCTAGTCCGGATTTATCCCATGCTTTTTCAGACCTAGGCCAGCTGGCCTTGGTGAGATCCCAATAGATCATCCCCATTGTCTTAGTGTGTGGGTGCACCCCACGTGGTCCTGAGTTCCTTGCTCATGCTCCGTCTCCTTCTGCTCCTGATTTGGACCTTGAGATTTCTGTCCGGTACTCCCATGTGGGTCTCTGTCTCTGTCTCCTTTCATCGCCTGATGAAGGTTAATATTCATGAGGATGCCTATGTGTTTGTCTTTGGATTCACCTTCTTATTTAGCTTCTCTAGGAACATGAATTATAAGCTCAATGTCCTTTATTTATGGCTAGAAACCAAATATGAGTGAGTACATCCCATGTTCCTCTTTTTGGGTCTGGCTTACCTCACTCAGGATAGTGTTTTCTATTTCCATCCATTTGTAAGCAAAATTCAAGAAGTCCTTGTTTTTTACTGCTGAGTAATACTCTAATATGTATATATTCCATACTTTCTTCATCCATTCTTCCGTTGAAGGGCATCTAGGTTGTTTCCAGGTTCTGGCTATTACAAACAATGCTGCCATGAACATAGTTGAGCATATACTTTTGTTGTATGATAGGGCCTCTCTTGGGTATATTCCCAAGAGTGGTATTGCTGGATCCAGGGGTAGGTTGATCCCGAATTTCCTGAGAAACCGAAACACTGCTTTCCAGAGTGGTTGCACAAGTTTGCATTCCCACCAGCAATGGGTGAGTGTACCCCTTTCTCCACAATCTCTCCAGCAAAGGCTATATTCTGGAGGTTTTTATTTGGTGGGGGGAAGGAGGACTTGTTATGCTTTGTTTTGTTTGTTTGTTTGTTTTCTCCTATAGCTCTTTTGCTTATATGTTTTCTGATTTGGAGTCTTTATGGGATTTCTGTGTATTCAAATGTGTATGTCTCTAAATCTATATGTTTCTTGTGCTTTTTCTTTGACTTTTCTTTTTTGTTTATTTGTTCTGCCCTATTCATGTTTTTTAATTATTTTTTTTTTTTTTGGTTTTTTCGAGACAAGGTTTCTCTGTGGTTTTGGATCCTGTCCTGGAACTAGCTCTGTAGACCAGGCTGGTCTCGAACTCACAGAGATCCGCCTGCCTCTGCCTCCCGAGTGCTGGGATTACAGGCGTGCGCCACCACCGCCCGGCCCATGTTTTTTCATTATTATTATTAGTTATTGATCCCTGTTTGTTTTCTAATGAGAGAGAATCAGAAAAAGTGTAGATCTGGGTGGGTGGAGATGGAGATGTGGAGATAACGTAGGAAGAGTGGGAGAGGGAAACTGTAATCAGAGTAAGTTCTTTGAAAAAAATCTATTTTCGATGAAAACAATCATATTTTTGGCCAAAGTCTATGAAATAGTGGACTACACTGCTGAAGACGTCTCAATGTTCTTAGCAGACTGAGTCTTATCTCTGACCACAAGCTAATAAAATTTAAAATGAACATCTAATAGAATTACAAATATTTCCAAATTGATAAAGTTTTAAAATAATTTATAATTTCCCTAATTTTAAAAAAGTCAAGATGTCTTTAAACATTCTCAAGTTTATAAAATGTCAAAGCTTGCTGCTACTTAATCACAGAGCTAAGGGTAAGCTGTATGGAGTATTTGATGACTCGGTAGCAGCTGAATCTTATAGCATTAGAATGTATTCTTAGAGGGAAAACAGTGACCCTAAATGTGTTTGTCAGAAAGCATCTGAATGAACAGGTGAAGAAGTGTTTGTCTCAAGGAACTTGATAAACCTGAAGCAAAAACTTAAAGAAATTAGAAAATAAATTAAAAGAGATATCACAAAACCTTAAATTAGAGAACAAAACAATGTGGCTACAATACCTGGTAAGAGACAGGATAAATCCATAGCTCAAAAAAACACCAGCAACAGTAACAGGAGAAAAAGAAAAGGGGGGGGGGCGTGGAGGGAGGAGTAGAACAGAAGGGAGTGGAAGGGAGAAAGAAAGAGGGAGTGAAGGAGAGGGATAAAAAGAGAGAGAGAGATTACCAATTCATAAGACACTAACAAAGAAAGAAAGAGACAGACATATGAAGACCTGGGTACACAAAGACCGAAAATAATTTTTAAAAAGCCCTATAGATCATATTTCAGTCATTAAAAATATTTTTAAAGTATTAAAATTAATATATGGCAAATGAAGAATACTTTAGACATTGATCAACATATAAAAACAAGAAATATTAGCTGCTAAAATTGACATGCAGAAAGGAATCCGGAGCTGGAGAGGCAGTTCGGCAATTTAGTACACATAGGACTCTTTCAGAGGATGTGCGTTCATTCCCCCACACGTGTTAGCTGACAACCTCCAGCAACACCAGTTCCAGGGGTGTGGATGCCCTCTTCTTGACCCTGCAGGCACCCACACTCTTATGCACTTACCCTCACATAAAAAACACTAGCTTCCAAATGGAAGTGGAGAAAGGGGATAGAGGATGGATAGAAAAAGCACTATAGAAAGCACAGGAGCACTTCCTGGTTAGAAGACAAGCTAGGCCTCACCTCTGTGTTAGCTGGCACAGGATCTGTTAGTTGCTCTTTATTATTATGTTGTGATAAAACACCATGACTAAAGTCACTCATAGAAACTGTTCCAGAGGAGTAGGGTCCCCCATGGAGAGAGGCACAGCAGCAGATGGCAAGTGCGGTGGGTGGAGCAGGTGGCTGAAGATCACATTGTCAGCTGCAAACACAAAGCAGAGAGCAAAGTGGAACTGAGGAGAGACTAAAAGCTCTCAACCCTGCCCTCGGTGACTAACTTCCCCCAGCAGCAGGGTTCTACCTTCTAAAGGTTCCATAAAGTCCCCATGCAGTGCTACCAACCAGGAACTGAGTGATCAAATGCCTGAACCGATGGGAAACACTTCTCAAGATAACAAAAAGCAAGTTGATTCCAAGGAGAGGATGAACCTGGAAAAGCACAGAGGGAAATAATAATGCCTGAGAACTGCAGAGAGGAGGATGATGGGTAGGGCTTGGCTTCAGCATCTCAGCTGAAAGCCAGAGAGAGGTGTCACACTTTGCTGTCTGCTACTGTGATAAAACACCAACACAAACAACTAGGGGAGAAGATGTATTTGGTTTATACGGCTCAATCAGAACCCAACACTGAAGGAAGTTAGGGCAAGAATTCAAGAAAGAGCAGAGTCAGGCCATGGAGGAAAACTACTGGCTTGCGCCTCAGCTTGTTCAACTTGCTTCCTTCCCTCCTTCTCTCCTTCCTTCCCTCCTTCCTTCCTTCTTTCCTTTCTTCTTTCCTCTTTCCCTCCTTCCTTTTCCTTTTGTTTTCTTTCTTTCTTTTTTGGAGGTGGGGCAATTTTACAATTATACTCATGTACAGAAAACTTACAAGTGTAGCTTTAACCAGTTCAGTGACAAGTTCCTTGCCTTTTCCAGCTTGTCAACACAAGCCAAAGATTTTTGACCCAGGACATTGCCTCTCCATTGATGTGGATCTCTTCATATCTGTCTTTGCAATTGGTCCTGATAGCTTCCACAAGCTTAGCCAGAACACTTTTGTCTTCCTAGTTAACCTGGGTGAAGGCAGGAGTGGTGTATGTCTTCCTGCGGACCAGCTGCCCAGTCTGGCCTTCCTTTTGATGATGCAGTAGAGCAACCTCAGCTTGCGACAAAGTGCGTACAGGAAGAACACTCGCTCAATGGGGTCTACCGCGTGGGTGATTACTACCAGCTGGGCCTTCTTATTCTCCCCCAGGGTAGTGACCATACTGATCACTGCTCGATGGTGAGGTGGTCTCTAGTGAGGATACTCCCTTTGCTAGCAGCCCTTTTCTCAGCATAGGTTGGCAGCTTTGTCTCTGGCCTGTACTTGTGGGCAAGCTTGGGCATCTACATAGCTGTTTTGCTGCTGTTTCATAGTCCAGGACCTGGAAGAGAGGGAAAGAAAAATGAATTGTGGGTAATATGTAAGAGCCAGGGTTGTCCCGAAAACCTCTGTCTACTTTCTTATCCAGGACCATCTGCCCAGGATGGGCACTGCCCACACTAGGCTGAGTCTCTCCACCTAAATTAATAAACCTAGAAAATGCCCTGTAGACATACCCACATGCCAGTCTGAGGAAGACAGTCCTTCAGCTGAGATTTGCTCTTCCCTCGTGATTCTAATTGACAAAACCTAACAAGCACAACTGATCCCTTGTCAAGCTGACACACAGACACATCACCATTAAACCATAACAGTCCTTTCTGGCTTATCCCCAAGCTCTCATGCTACAATAACAATGCAAAACGGACTGTAATTTTTAAAGTACCACAATCTTTCTTTCAAAAATCAGTTCAAATTCTTCAAAATTTTAATCTTTTTTTAAAATTATCCAAGAGTCTCTTAACTGTGGCTCCTGAAAACCCAAAATAAACTCCACACTTTCTTGTTTCAAAAGGGAAGAACCACAGCACAGTCATAGATGGATCAAAGCAATGCAAAATTCCAACAATGGATCAAATCCTGTAGCACAATGTCCAGGACTCACTCACTCATGATCCACTAGGCTAAAAAGGGTTCAGGCAACCCCAGCTTTCTGATCTGCCATTCACAACACATGCCTCCTCTCAGTCTCAGGCTAGCTCCACTCGGCATCTGTCGCTCTCAGTCCTGTCATCTCCCGTTGTCTTTCCCTAAGCCCCAGGCCCTCGTTGCTCAGGTCCCTCATACATTTTGACAGCACACAGAACCCTCAGCATCTCCTTTTCACATCACAGCAGCCTCTACCTGGACCCAGGTCTTTTCCTACACCACATATTTATCTTCGTCTTGCTGGGCAAGCTACTATTTTCACATATTAAAATAACTTTCCTTTGTGCACTCCTAGTTCCAGACTTCAAAGAAGGAGCAGACCTGTGATTATTTCATGCCTGACCCATCTATTTGAAGCAAGTATCCTGATCGTAGAGGTTCATTTGTCATGTTGCAGGCAGATGGAAAGGTGTGGCCACTGTGCTGACACTTTGATAGATCTTAACAGCCAGAGTTCTTCCTGGAGGTTATGTTTTATCCGAAAGCATATAACTAAATTCATCCACATGTTATACTAGTTTTCCTTTGACACTTGGGTATAAATACAGCAAGGCAGACTTGAAAGCACCTTTTCCCTGAGACTAGGTACTCTCTGACAGTGCCTCCACTCTGTATTTTCTGGTATCCGGAAGGAATTAGACTTCAGGGAAGGTTTTGTTCATGATCATGGGCTGAGACATGCCCCACATTAGGTTTCTGCCCTGAACAGGGTCCTTCACAGAATAAACTATTCATTCCCTTTCTACTAAGCTGCAAGTTCATCATCTATTAACCTATCTAGTCTCTTAATTCTCTAAGGCATTATTTATCTCCTTGAAAATGCAAACTGAATACCTTAAAATATAATAATGTCTGGGAAAGTAAATCATGCCAAGATATGGAAAATAGTCACTCCTCCTTGGAAGTGCCCCACAGCCCCACATTGCTGAGTTGATTCCAGACTGAATCAACTTGACATTGAAGAGCAGCCATCCCAGCACCAAGCCAGTTCATCATATGGAAACTATCCATGGCAGAAAGTTAATTTCATTTTTAATTTAAATGAAATAAGTTAAATAGTAAACTTTTTGGTCTATTCCCCTCCTTGAGATTCTCACAACGAAGTTTGGGTCGAAGACATGTGATCTCTCTTCTGTGGCCAGTTCGTCGATGGGCTGCTTGCAGGCCTTTCTAAGCCTTTCTCTTGTCTTGAGTGGAGCTGTCCTGTGTTAAATCCCAGGAGGTTTTCACACATAAGGTCAGAATACTTTAGTGAGTGCCAGGTCACTAAAGGGGATGCTCACCCTTGTGCCAGATTTCCTGAAAAGAAGGAAGAACAATGAAGAGTGTGATAGAGAATGAGTCAGACAGGCCTCTTCCCGGGGCTGCTTCTTCATGCTTCCCCTCTATTCCAGCAGAACGTTCATGTTAAAGCCATTTTTATTACATTTATTTATGTATATGTGTGTCTGTGTGTGTGTGTGTGTGTGTGTGTGTGGTGTATGAAGATGTGTGTGTGATGTATACAGGTATGTGTGTGTGTTGTAGGAAGGGGTGTGTGTATGATATATGCAAGTGTGTGTATGTGTATGCACGCACACGTGTGTGTGTGTGTGGAAGGGTATGTGCAGGTATGTCCAAATACTTAAAATAAAAGCTAGAGGTCAGAGTTGAGCATCTTTCTCTCTACCACTCTCTACTCTCTCTCACTGAAACTTGAGCTCACTCCTTTGGCTGGAGTGACCAGCAGCAAGCTGCAGGGATCTACCTGTCTCTGTCCTATTCAGCCCTGAGTTACAGACTTGTGCTGTGGCTCCGAGTGTCTACATGGGTGCTTGGGGATGTGAACTCAGATCCTAACGCTTAAGTATCAAGCACTTTATCCTTTGAGCCATCGTCCTAGTGGTCCATGCAGGACATAGTAAATTAAAGTGTCCTTCAATGCAATCAGAAGCAATCGTATGACTATTATCATCTAGTATTCTATTCATTTTGATACTTTCATAAATAAATAAGGTCTATCAATGCATTTCATTTACATACACAGACACGGACACAGACACGGACAGACACACACACACACACACTCCATTTGGCTCAATTAATCACATTAACCCAGATGAAAGAGTGTGTGTCTGTAGATGATTTAACAATCCTGTTTGAAACCCAATCTCAGGGCACTGTCCTCCAACAGCCACCTTTGCTCTGAGAGGACGAGAGGAATAAAACCTACTGAAGAGCCGCCGCCTCACTAGCAGGTTCGGCTCTCACGTCGTCCCTAGCTTTTGGCAGAGACACACTTGCTCTCTTCATGATTGCGGCTGTCCTGCTTTCAGAGCAAGGCGTGACGTGTGCTCTGTCCTACCTCTGCCTTGAGGCCGATGAGGAAGCATGGGTTTCTTCAACACAGAATAAAGAATAAATAAACCTGTCAGGAAGAAAAAAAAACAGTGTAATCTATTAGAGGTTTTGATTGTCCTATTTGTCACAGAGAATAACAGATGCATTACTGCACACAGCACTTAGAATTCAGAGGCCATCACTACACAAATGACAAATGATGCTCCTATAATATACCATTTGTCTTTTTTTCACATAGTTAAAAAACCATCATTACTAAAAATCATGACAACTTGCCAATTAAACAGATCCACTCACCCACAGATGAAGCATGCATCTTTTCATTTCACAAATTAAATTGTGGTGGGAGGGAAGGTTGGGGATGTAATGTATGGTGATGTACTGGGAAACCTGAATAGGTACACATTAAAATAAAACAACCCCACCCCCATCTGGTGCATCAGAGCCATGCAGAAGCCAACTTCACTTACAAAACACAAAACCTTTCTAATTTCTCCATAAGAGATTCCTTTGTAAGACTAATTACTTCTTCCTTTACTTTTATTGCATCAGAGGACAACTGAACTAATACACATAAAGGGGGCATATTTATCTTACATTGTACACAGGGGTGATTGGATTGTAAATGTGGATAAAACTCGTGGCTGTATGATGGTGAAAATGGGAGGAAGAAGAAGCATTTTCCTGTGGGAGGGCACCGTTGAGAGAGATGAGCCTGGGCCGATGGCTCAGTGAGTAAGACGCAGCTGGACAGCATCAGGACCTGAGGTCAAGTCCCAAGAAATTATGCAAAAGGCAAATGTGGAAGCACTGTGGTGCGGAGAAGGGATGGAGACAGGCAGATCCTGGAACTGATTGGCTTGCCGCCTAGCCAAATCCATGAAAATCAGGTTACTCTATTCCTCAAAATGCAAATATCCCCATTCCTTACCTACCACCTGAGATTTGGGGATAGCCTGACCGCTAACATGTACTACCAATGACAAGCAGGTAGCGTGAAGTCCTCTGAGACCTCTTTGAAGAGGAGAGTAAATAATTTTTCTTTATGTGAGTTAGAAGATGGGAAGAAGTGGGTAGGAGGGGCATGTTTGGCATTTCATGCATAGGGGCTGTACCACCTGAAGCTTGGGTCCGTAAACATCCCAGGCAATGGGAATTAGAGTGCTCATCATAGTCCTGGAATTCAGACACCTGGGGTAATCTGCTAGAGTTTCAGCAAGAGCGAAAGGGTCATCGCCGGACTTTGGTAGGAAGTTCTGGCATCTTCTCCTTTACAGCAACAACGATAGTGGAGGCTATTATTGCTGGTGAACATGCCTGAATTGCCCCAGTCCCAAACCTTGTGGTTTGTTTGTCCATTTCCACCTCTTCTCCCTGTTCCTTCTTTGGGTGAGGGTGTGTAAAGGTTTACTTATATAGCCTGCCTGGCCTGTATCTCGCCATATAGACCAGGGTGGACTGGGATTCATAGAGATCTGTCTATAAGGTCTACTTTGTAGAGCTGTTGTGGGACACAATGAAGTAAATCCTGCCTCCATGGTAGGTTCTCAGCTTCCAATTTTTGCTATGTGCTGAGTTGGGAGGGAGATTTATTTTCCTTCTTCGTGTGTTTATATGGCAGAAAGCCCAAGCTGGTGCCCAGCCTCTTGGAAAAGGATGTGATCTACAGATACCATCCCAACGTGGGTGTTAGCAGAAATGTGTCCTTGCCGTCTGTTGGAATACATGATGTGCCAGCTATGGTTATCATAAAGGGCTAATTAATTTGAGAATGGACAAAGTCCAGAAAAGCAGAATCTTCGTTTGCAAACAATTGTGCGGCAGTCGATGCTTTAACAACAATAAAATCCAGATTTCTCCAACTCATTTTTGTGTTTTGTGACAATGGGATTGTCATGTGAGGCAAAACAGCTTCAGCATGGATGAATCTGGAAACTGGCACTTGAGTGGAGGCCTCAGCACACGACACTGTGTGGTTCCCACTAGGCACCTTTCACAGAGCTGTTCTAATCTCCCCCGAACTTACACAATGAAGACGTGATTTGAAACTTGGCAAACTTGGCCCAAACACACACATTTGTTTCCTTTTGTTTGAATACATCATCAACACAATCAGAATCCCTGTGCAGTTGCTACAGGATTCGTTAATTAGCAAGCATAAATAAATATGAAAAGTGAAAATATATTTGCTGTTTAGAATGAATTTTGTCAGTTTGGAGCAAATGTTCAGAGATAAATTCTTCCATTCCTAAGCAAGGAGGGGGTGATACATGATTTGAACCATGTATAATCCATATATATATATATATATATATATATGTATACATTATATATTTATACCAAATCTTAGGGGGATAAAGGGTTCTATCACCTTCACCCTTAGAAGCTGTGCTCTTTAGTTTTACCTGTCACTTGACACAACCTAGAATCACCTGGAGAGAGTGTCGGAATCCCTGAGGGGAGATTGTCTTGATTGTTACTTAGTGCAGGAAGCCCCAGTCCATGGTGGGCAGTACCATTGCATGGAAAACTGGCCCTGGGATGAGAAAGAGTGAAGAAAATTATATGCAACAAGCAAGTGGTTGCAAGGGTGCATTCCCTTCTCTCTGCGCCCGAAGGCAGATATTATGTGAGTAGCTGCCTGAGTTACTGCGTTGACTTTGCCACAGTGATGGGCAGTAACATGGACAAGGAAACCAAATAAACCCTTTCCTCTCCTGTGTTACTTTTTATCAGAGTAATTTGTCACAAGGACAGAAAGGAAACGAGAATAGCGGTGTGATGTAAATAGAAAAATGAGAGGCTATATATACAAGGTTAGGGTAGGACCTTAGAGGTTGCTTCTTGTTGTGACCAAACCCCTAATCAGAAGAACTTCACAGGAGGAAGGGTTTATGCTGAGTCACAGTGTAATAGCAGTGTAATAGTACAGCCCAGCACAGTAAAGAACACAGCTGCAGGGCCCGAGGCAGCTGTTCACATTATGTCTGTAGACAGGAAGCAGTACATTCACAAGGATGGGGCTGGGCTGTATAACCACATGCTCCACCCCTAGTGACTCATTTCCTCCAGCAAGGGGCCACCTCTTAAAGGTTCACCAGCTTTCTGAAACAGTATCAGCAGCTGGGTGCCAAGTGCTCCAATGCATGAGCTGATGAAGGAAATTTTACAATCAAACTTTACCACCATGAACCTGTATAGTGATTCGCACAAATTTCCTAAATGGCAAGAGAGACATTTACTAGGGCACATCTCTCTCTTTCTAAATTTCCAGGATAAATAGAAAAGTTGGATGAATGTAGACAGTCTTCATCCTCCATAGGACAAGGATGTCTGTGGACACGGGTTACCTTTATTCTCACCTGATACCAAGTAAAACCTCCTTTTCTTTGTACCACACTCTGACTTTGCTTTACTCAGTTCTCAAACTCTTCTTTAACCCTTTCTGTCCCCTCTCCCTTTCCACTTTATGTCTCACTGCAGAGTGAAGTCTCATACTTTTAAAGACTTGATGGGGGCTTGTGTAGTCTGTGTAGTCTCTTAGGGTGATTTATTCCCTATTTGAATACTGGATGTTTAACCTCTCTTTCCAGGACACTTGCATGACTAGATTTACAAGTGCTCAATCCAGGGAACAGAGATAAGATTAATCCCAAATGTCTCACACCTAATCAAGTCACAAAAGGCCAAAATACTCCCCTGTTCTTCCTGAGACACCATAAGGATTATCAGATGTAAATAGTTGTGTTTAAAGAATTACATATAGGGTCTACGCAGATGTCTCAATGGATAAGGTATTTGCTGATTAAGCAAGGGAACCTGAGTTACAATTCCCAGTATGAACATAAAAGTCCAGCACAGTAGTATGCTCTTGCAGCATGCTGTGAAGCAAAGACAGGAGGATTCCTGGAAGCTCAAAGCCAGCTAGCCTGTTACATGCAGAGGCAAACAACAAGAAAGCCTTTTCAAACAAGGTAGAAAGTGAGTGAGGGCCACACCCAAAGTTGTCTTCTGACATCCACATTCATACTATGGCATGCACACACCTGCACTCACTCATGAGAACACACACATAACATTCACATACACATAAAAAGACAGTAAAACAGTTATATATGGAATTTGCCATTTTATTGGTAAAGAGCAAAAACAGGTGAAAATTTAAATACAATTCACGAAGGAAATTTTCAGTTGTCCCATCCACATCTTCACATAGAGAGCTAAGGGAGGAAAAAGGCTGAGTCACATTGCTCATGACTGGAGCAGGAGGCTGTTGCACTTGAACAAAAGCAGAGAATGAGAACCACTGGGCTAGAAAGACACACAGCTGGTAAGCACAGCCAGTAAGGCTACCTAATGAGCACCTGGAGGAGATCCATTTGCAATGTGACAGGGCATGTATTTAAAGAGGAGCAGAAGGGGGAATTGCAGAGCATTTGTGATTGTGGATTCTGAGACTCCCTCAATCAGAGGGGTCAGTACCCACTCATTTTGTCCCTCATTACACTAGTTCAGGCAGAATGGGTCAGTTTGTGCCTCTGTGACAAGCAGCCCATGAGATCCAATAAGATCCTTCATGAAACAAACATTTCTCCCTCACACAAATGCTGGCACAGATCAGCCTGGAGCGGTCTTTCCGGCTAATGAAGCTTACCGTGTGTAATAGGAGAAGGAATTGTAGGGAATCAAACACTGGCTTTCAAGCTCCCGACTAGAGGTCACACAATCTATTTCTAATAAAATGTCAGTTGTCAATGCTAGACACAAGGTCAGCCGCCATGTCAAATGAAGAAGAAATCTCAGTTCTCATATGCATGCAGAAAGATGAGGGCCAGAACCCAGCATGTACCAACAGCCTGGATAACATCACAACCTCCAAACAACAGCATGTTTGGAAAACATACTTTTTATGTTCAAAATGGAGTGGTAGACATTCTGAGAAGTACTGAACCAGGAAATGGGTTCCAAGACCCACTGGATACAGATGCTTGTGAGTGTTTGAGTCAGTGGGCTATTAATCAGAAATGGACTTAGCTTTTGCAACCTGCCCTCATCTGGGAAATACCACATAACTATTTCTGGTCATCTCTGACCACTGACAGGTCAATGTTAAGACATATTTACTCTGTCGTGTAACTTTTCCTAGGGAAATATGAACAAATGTCTTTCTATTCTATTAATATACACATGGTCTATATAAATTCTATTTAATTCTATAAATTCTATATTAATTTTACTTTATTAATATATATAGACTCTGTAGTGAACCAATGAGCTTGTTGGAGTTATTTATAAGAGTACAGGTACAAAGGAACAGCATTTCCAGAACGCCCACCTCAGCATGAGAGGCAACTCATTGGAGCTGCATCCCTGGAATTCCATGCAAAACCTGTAGGTGGACTCACCAAATGATCCCCAAAGTAGCAGGGATCTTGTGATTCCTGTAGCTCTCTGAGCTTCCTCCACTTCCTAAATTCCTTTGGCTTTCAGAGTTTTCTGAGGTGGCCTTTCCTGTCTTAACTAGAAGAAATAGTTACTCAACATGCTCTTTAGTAAGTATGTATTAAATCGTGATGTTAAGCCTGTGAACCTGATTAAGCAGTTCTTCTCCTCTACGGTAGTCTACAAAGTGACTTGACCAAGGCAAGGCACATAGCACATGTACTGTAAGCCTTTGGCAGCTGAAAACTGGCTTAATACTGATAGAGAGATGATGATAGATAGATGATAGACAGGGAGATGACAGATGAGAGACTGATAAATATGTAGGGGTAGTTTATAGATAGATTGGTAAAAGATGACAATAACATCTTTTTAAAAGATAACTGATAGATAGACAGACACATAGATAGGTGGTAGATAGATAGATAGATAATAGATAGATAGATAGATAGATAGATAGATAGATAATACAAAAATACATTGATAGATGCATAAATACATAATCTATCATGTGGGTTGATAGATGGAGATATGTGGATAGATGGCATATGGATAAATGATAAATAAATGTATGATAAATAGTTATATAGATAGATTTCAACCCAACGGATGTAAGCTGAGCCCCTCATGTGCCATCACAGCATGTAAATTTACCTATCAAGAGTATATCACTCACTTGTCCCACTCAGCCTGACCACACAGAGTGAGTTGGAAGACCTCTGAATAGAAATGACATTTGGCTGAGCCCAGTTGAGGACCGTCATTAATATTGCTAACGGGCCCATGTGTTAAATTTGGCCCAACACCACCACCAGATGCATCCTCCCAGGCAACCTGGAGGCCTTTCTAATGACGCCTCTAGGCCAAGAACAGTGCATCTGCTTCTATTCAAGCAGCCTGGCCACTTGGCTAGAAACAGAGCATCATGGCAAGTACTATGTCCTAGGGAGGCTTCATTTCATGAAAAATGAATGTAGCTGGGGGCTGAGTCCGGCAGCCAGGTCTGGCCTACAGATGGTGTACTTCTTCTAATGATAGGGGAAGCTATTTGAAGGGTAATCTAGAGCAGCTTCTGAGTTAACTAAATTCAACAGGGTTTTGTACATAGTCATATGTCTACCTTGTGTCTAGCCTTGTGTGATGGCTAATCTTGATTATTAACTTGATGCGATTTAGAATCACCATGGAAACAAACATCCAGGCATGCAAGTTAAGTTTCTAGACTGTGTTACCTGAAGTGGGAAGTCCCACCCTAATTGAGAGTGGTTTCATCTCATGAACTGGGGAACCAGACTAAATAAAAAGGGAAAAGTCAGCTGGCCAGCAGCAATCATCTCTCTGCTTCTTGACTGTGGACACAATGTGATCAGACATTTCCCTCTCCTGCTGCCACAACTTCTCCACCCACAATGGACTGCACACTCAGACTGTGGGCCAACATAAAGTGCCCACCTAAAGCTTCTTTATTCTTTAACTTTCTTTTGTTGAATGTTTTGTCCAGGTACTTAGAGAAGAAACTCACACACCTTGACTTAAGGAAAATGAATGATCAGAGATTCAGAAAAATGATAAAACAAGGTTCACATCGGCCAGAGTGTGATAATAGAATCAACTGCAGGAAGTGAGAGAAGGGCACAGACCTTACTCTGTTGATCGAGATTAAGACCTGCTGAAAGTTTCCTAAGGAATTCAGAGACATTGTTCCTTAAAACAGCTGCATCCCTCGGATGAGGACACTAAAGCTGACAAAAGGTTATGTGGCTTCCTTCATGGCCCAGCAGTTGACAGAGTCAAGATTGGAGCAGCTGAATCTGATGACCATATTCCTACATTCTCCACAAGACAATGAGCTGGGTTCCAAAGATAGGTTTAGAATATGACTAATAAATATGAAACATATTACAGAGCAGGACAGCTGGCAACTTACTTTGCCTTTCAAATGATAACTCATTTAGCCCTTAATAGCAACATGTAAGTTAATTGCTAATACAGCATTTGTTTGCAAATAAGGGCACATGCATAAAGAATCTGAGTAAGCCATTAACCCAGAGGAGTTAATTCAGTTAACAACTGAACAGAGGAGGTGTGAGAATCTGTTCTCTGTGAAGGACCCTTATCCCTTGCCTGCTATACTGCATTAATCAGCATGAGATGGTATTAGGTAACTGTTGTTTTTTTTTTTCTCACAGAATGGCCAGGTTTTTGTTTGAAGGTGTCATGGATCTTTACATTTTGCCTCAAATCAGTAGTTTCCCAACTCTGTCATCCTATCAAACTCTAGTGAAGGAAATCTTAAAAGCTTAAGTATGGACAAAGTTACATAAATAAATGGAGATGGAAGAGATGTGAAAGACAGAGACAAAGATGACAAATGGAGATATATAATACATAATAAGATAGATAGATAGATTTATTGATTGATAATAGATAAGATAGATAGATGATAAATATGATTCATACATATATGGAGATATTTAAAGAGCTGTGTAGATTGATGAACATATATATGAATATATAAATACATAATCATGTATAATAAATACATATAGAGATACACATATTAATATAGATAATTGATATCAAGACTTTTAAAACTGCTCTAAGGAAGAGGTACCCCACAGGTGAGAGGGTCGTTTGTTCTACTCTCTGTTCTATACCCTAGAGAAGTGGTCAGCATTCATATAGCAAGGCTACTTGAGCCTGTATGTCTCCCAGCTTTATTCATAATTGTACTGTGCAAGTTTGATACAGAAATAACAAAGCTATTTACCTAGAGAAACATCTAATTTAGACAGATCTACTCCTGCTGACCACTGTGGGGAGAAGATGAGAGAGCCTGGGCTGAAAGCCGCAGAACACGGCTGCCTTTCCAGATTCTGAAGTAATCCCTGAGAAGGTGAGAGTTCTCCAACACACAAGGAATTGGTTTCTCTTTAACTTTGACAAATAGCTTGGAGTCAGATTTAATATTACTTGGAATAAATAAAGTGACAAAATTATTTTCAAATATAAAACGTGTGACCAAATCGAAATATTTTGTGATTTTAGTCAGAATATCTGAATAATAATCCCCTTCCTTTTCTGATGTGTTCTTCCCAACTTCCTCAGTAGAAAAGAGAAAGAAGGAAAAGGACAAAGCCACAGCGAATTTCAGTGCTGGATGTTAAAAAAAAAAAAAAACAAGAAAAAAAAAAAAAAAACAAGAGGCCTATTAGCTTTTTCCCAAGTACTGAGATCAGATGTTTCGCTCTCACTTCTCAGGAGTGTGTTGTATGTCTAATTTTTCCATTAAGGCTTTCACAGCAGAGACCAACTCATCACTTCAGCGCTGAGCACTGATGAGGTACACTTGCTTGGTTGAAGGAGAGGAAAATGAATATGTGTACTTAACACTTTTATGATTACACTTTTTGGCAATGAGACGAGGGTAACTGTGGCTTCGTGGAGGCTTTAAGGCAATTGGTTCCACTGAGAGGCAATGGCACGTCAAAATGCGAAGAGCAGGAGAGCAGAGGATGCTTCCCTAGTAATTGGAATTCAGGCAACAATAACAAGGCATTATTGAACGCTTGCTGCTTCTTAAGAAAAAGGTCTCCTTTCTCTCTGGAAAATAGAGGCTCACTTACTGTGAAGCATCACGACCTTACCCAAGAGGAAAGGGGGAAATTAAAGATCATCTCACCTGAGTGCATTTGCCTTTGCAGCAAGCATATGCTGAAGTCTGTGCCATTTCTGGCTGCAATTTCTCCTCCCCATCTCCTCTCCTGATAAAAATCACAAGGTTTCCAGTTGAGGGGTGTGCTTTAGAGGTAACTTTGCATCCAATTTTTATTTTGTGGATGGGGAAATAAAAACATAATAAAGTAAAATAGTAGCTGACAAAATGGCTCAACAAGTAAAGGTGCTTTCCACCAAGTCTGAAGCTGAATTCAATCTCCAGAAGCCATATAGTGGCTGGACTATTGCAAACTGTCCTGAGCTCCTTCAATGTGTCACGGTTTGCATGCATTCACACTTGTGTACAAGTGCATGCCAATATACACATGCTTCCCTCTCACACACACAGACACATACACAGAGAGACAGACAGTCGTGTGCGTGTGTGTGTGTGTGTGTGTGTATGAAGTAAAGTGACTTGCCTGTGAATGTTTATAGTCAACTTATGATTGTTCTTATTCTTGTAGAGCAAGAAAGATGGATATTAGCACACATCAAATCAGAAAGGACTTCAAGAACTGAGAGATCAGTTATTCTGGGGACATGTCAAGGACAACTAAGCTAAATGACAGCTGATAAAAAGTTATTGACTGAAGTAAAAACATCAACTAGTGCTGGGCAAAGGCTCAGTCAGTAAAGTGCTTTCTACTCAAGCATAAGGACCTGAGTTTACCCCTCAGAAGCTACGTTAAAATAACAGACAAACAAGCCAACAACAAATCCAGACACAGTAGCACACACTTGGAACCCCAGTGCTGGAGAGGAAGACAGGAGGGTTCTTAGAGTTCACTAACCAGCCAGTGGAGCCAAATTGGTGAGCTCTAGGTTCAGGGAGAGAACTTGTGTCAATCAATAAGTGATAAATAACTGAAAAGATACCCAGCCCTGATATAAGCTTCTTTTCTCCATATACATGCACAGACATGTGCACATGGACCCAAACATACATGTAAACAGAGATCTATTGATGACCTTTTCAGGACTAGTTTTAAAAAAAAGTTTATACAAACCATTTAAAATGTGCTTGAACTAAATGTTCATAGGACAAAAAAAAAAAAAACAACCTGGACTTAGGAATGATTTCATGTGTAACATGTTTAAATGACAATCAGTGCTTTTGCTCCCAGCTCTAACTTTAGTTCTCCATTGATCTCCCCTTTGTGGCATGTAACAGTACCGTCATGACACATGTATGAAGACCACTCATATCCCTACATTTATGTCATCCCAGTTCAACTTTGCCAGCTTCAGTAAAAACAATGCCTGCCATTCAGAGCTCAAACAATAGTTATGGGAAGAGCATTAATTATCTCCTTCATGTTGATGTGATAAAGCACTCTGACCAAAAGCAAGATGGATGATGGGTTTATTTAACATTCACTTCCGGGTCACATGTGGGAACTCAGGGCAGGAACTCCAGCAGAAACTGGGGCTGAAACAATGGAGGAACACAGCCTATCAGTTTGCTCTCAGATTAATGCCTGGCTAGGTTTCTCTTACAATTTCATCAATTTCAGATCAAGGCAATTCTTCACAGATGTGCCTTCAGGCCAGTCTGACCGGGTCAGTCCTTCAACTTAGTCTCCCTTCTCAGATGCCTCCAGGCTATGTCACGCTAACAATTAGAGCTAACTAGGACATTAACCTTGACAGAAAGAGCCAGGTAACATGATTGTCTAGATTTGGGTTATAACTGAATCCCATATCTGAAAGACTACAAAGGGGTTTAAGGGACTCAGATTGTGTGGTGTAAAAACAGAACTTCTTGGAGGAACCAGACTGCACAATAGGTAGGAACACTAAAAACATAAATAAATAAAAACAGCTTGAGTCATTTTTGCTGACCCAAAAAAACATACACAATTTGTTACATGTAATCTTGTTTGTGAATTTGATGGGATTTAGAATCACCATGGAAACAAATCTGAGGCTTTATTTCTTAGCAATTATCTAGAGTAGGTTAGGTGAGGTACAAAAACTCATCCTAAATATGTGTAGCACCATCCTAATAGTTGGAATTTTGGACTAAACAAAAATGAGAAGGTCAAACTGAGTTAGATGCTAGATAGGCAAAAGATGGTTGGTAGACAGTAGATTGATATAAGTGAAATATGATAGATAAATAGGCAGATATTAGATATAAATAATATCTGACAAATATGTGATAGATAATAGAAAGATAGATACCAGTAGAAAATCTACTTTCCAGTTCATCTCTATCATCTTTTTATATTACTCTCCAACTGCTAACACCATTGCTTACAATCCTAGCTCCACAAACAGATGCTTCTTTATCCTGTGTCAGAAAGGATGATGACTTGTGGGTAATAAAAAAAAGATGTCGCATGAAAAACTTCTAGGTGAAACAGCCACATGAAAGATATTGAGACAAGACAGTATTAGACCAACTGCCTATCCCAAAGCGATTCTTAATCTGATGTGCAATAATTCCTAACATTAAAGAGTCATGAGGAAGCAAGGAAAATTGGACTTGTCTATCATGTGCAACCTCAAATGCCCCTTGTCAAGAAGCGTGGTGGGAACTTTAGGCAGAATGCTGGGCCTCTAGTTCTATGTCATAGGTTGAATTGCCTAGGTACCAGACGCAAAAGGAGTAATTTCTGTATGAAAAATTAGCTGAAAAGAGCTTTCAAGTTCAAATATCAAAGTACACAAACCTGAGCAGAGGAGGAATCAAACTACATCCACCAAAGCAAAGACTTTGGAAATCCAATCCTTTGGACATTATTGAAACAGAGAACTCTTCAGAATTGACTCATTCTGGACAAAGGAGACAGATGTGTCTACTCTGCATCAACCTGCTTTTAGTTGTACCTTTAGAGAAGGCGACTTGACTTTGGCCAAGATGGCTTTGACAATGACTGGAAGAGCATGTGCAATATTTGAGGTTGCCTTTGAGGATTTAAAGTCACAGTCTTTATTGTCATAGCCTACAATCCTTTATTCTCACCTGTCACAAACCCTCGCTCTGTAACCATCCAGGAAACAGTGAAGCTGTTCTAAAGAGGTATGCCCGCCTCTTCTTTTGGCTCTAAGATTATTGAAACAACTGATTCACCCCCAAACAGAATTTTCCCAAGAGTCTCAAGCCTGGAAAAGCCAATGGCTATGGCTCTGGTACCATCTGGAAGAAATCTGTCTCCTAGGAAGCGATTTCACATAGTGCCAACAACTTGTCAGATCACCTTGTAGGAGAACTGGGAACAAGTCAACAATGGGTCGGTGATGGGCAGTACCTTGATTGCTAAACGTGTGTGTGTGTGTGTGTGTGTGTGTGTGTGTATCATTTAAACTTAAAACCATGTTATTGGACACAAAGATGGACATTTGAGGGATCTCTGGACACATTTGTCCCCCTTTCCAATGTGGCCACATTGAATAAATCTCCTTTCACTGTTTTTCACTGTGTTTTCACTGTTTTTCCTTAATTGGCCACTTGAGATTGCGACAGTTTCTGAAGCACTAGTTCTAGCAACAGCTGTAGGTTCATTGTGTCATTTTATTTTATCAAAAGTGCTAGTGGCCAATCAGTTTATTGATTTTTTTTTAAAGAAACTCTTCAGATTCATTGACTTTCTCTGTGTTTCTTTCACTGATACTCAATAAACATATATGGCTATCTTTATGATATATTTCTCTTTACTTCCACTGAATCCATTTACTTTTCTAATTCTCCAAAGTGACATATGGCTAACAAATCATGGCTTTCTTTTATAAAACAATATTCTCTAACTTAAATATTTATTTCTTTTCACCATACTTTGAACCTTTGTTGGTTCTGATGATGACAAAAACATTCACAAATTTGTCCAAGGCAACAGTTTTCATTATTGGATATGGTTAGTTTTGTTGTTGTTGTTTTGTTTTTGTTTTGCAAATTTGATTAAGCTAGGATCATCAGGGAAGGGAGAACCTCAACTGAGAAAATGTCTCCACTGGATTTTCATATAGGAAACTGGGGAATTTTCTTGACTAATGATTAATGCTAAAGGGCCTGCCTTCCACTGTAGATGGTACCAATACTGGGCAGGAGAATCTAGGTGATATTAAAAAAAAAAAAAACAGGCTTGGTTAACAATAGAATATACAGCCAGTAAACAGTACCCATTCACTGTCTCTGCCTCAGTTTCTGTCTCCGGGTTTCTACCCGGAGTTCCTGCCAAGCTAGGTTTGGCCACTGTTTTTGTCACAGCAACAGACAAGCAAACAAAGACGTGACAATTTAAAGCAGGTCCCCGGGATTGAAGAGACAGCTCAGCGTTTAGGAGTACTTATTCTTGCAGTGGCCTGAGATTTGGTATTGTGCTCCTACAACAGGCAGTTCATAACCATCTGCAACCCCAGTTCCGGGTCTCTAATGTCATCTTCTATGTTCTTGCCCACATGTGGTGCATATAAATTCATGCAGGCACACTCATATACACATTAATAAACAAAAACAAATAAATTTGAATAATACAATAAAACCTGCTCTTCAATTCCTTGACACTGAAGTTGCTTTGCTTCTTAAAATCTGAGAGACTTATGGCTTCTTTATAGCAAAGAAGAGGGTAAGAACAACACTGTGTCTTCTATAGGGAAGTTGGCAAAGGGTCAATCAACCTGGCCTGGTTAATGTGGATAGTCATCACAGGTAAAGCCAGTTACTTTGTAAGTACATTAAGATAGCTGGTAAAGAAGTCACCCTGGGCAGTTCAGGTGACAGAGTAGCTGGGTAACTAACTGACATCTGGCCATGTATGTACCATTTCTTAAATACATACACAATTAAGGCTTCCACTACCTGCCTTCCTGCTGAGGTCTGACTGCAACCTCCTAGTAGAAACAAGTAAAGGACTCTTCTGCTAGACACCCGACACACAACATTATAAGTAAAATAAAAGTATTATACAACATAACACATGTGGCCATTAGTTACCTGGGAATGGAAGAGAATTTAGTGCCAGAGAGGACTGCTATTATAATTAGAACCCAAATGTGCAGTATGTGTTTTATATTTAGGAGGTACCAGGCAGAAGCTGGGAGGACCCTGGGAGGGACTCGGAGGAAGCATGATGACTTTTAAAGAGGTTGTTGTTGAAGGGTTAGGGGAGAGTGGTATGAAAACCTGAGTGCTATCTCATCATTAAACTGCTCTGTTGGAGATGGTATGGGCAAGTGCTATGGTAGGCAGGCTCTACTCAGCTGGTAGACAACAGCGTGGCATAAGCGTCTGTAGGAACCCTCACAGACCGTACTTGGCACAACTTCTACACAGGAAATTTGAATTGAACTTTCACTTTACTAATAAGTGAGATTTCAATTTAAATTTAGTATCTTAAATGAATGGCCAAGATCAAAAACACTGATGACAACTTATGCTGGTGAGGATTTGGGGTAAAGGGAACATTCCTGCATTGCTGGTGGGAGTGCAAGCTGGTAAAGCTGCTTTGAATACCAGTATGGCGATTCCTCAGAAAATTAGGAAACAACCTACCTCAAGACTCAGCAATACCACTTTTGGGTATATACCCAAAGGATGTTCAATCATACCAGCATTATTTTTCATAGCCAGAACCTGGAAACAACCTAAATGTACTTTAACCAAAGAATGGATAAGGAAAACACGGTACATTCACACTTCAAGCACTACACAGCAGAAAAAATAATGACATCTTAAAATTTGGAGGCAAATAAATAAATCTAGAAAACATAACATTGAGTAAGGTAACCCAGACTTAGAAAGACAGATATCATATGTACTCACTCATAAATTGCTTTTAAACATAAAGCAAAGAAAAACCAGCCTACAATTCACAATCCCAGAGAACCTAGACAACAAAGAGGACCCTAAGAGAGACATACATGGATCTAATCTTCATGGGAAGTAGAAAAAGACAAGATTTCCTGAGTACATTGGGAGCAGGGAGACCATGGGAAAGGATTGAAGGAGAGGGGAGAGGATGGAAGAGGAAGAGAGAAAAATATATAGCTCAATAAAAAAGAAGTGGCCAGGTGGTGGTGGCTCATGCCTTTAATCCTAGCACTCTGGAGGCAGAGGCAGGTGGATTTCTACGAGTTCAAGGCCACCCTGGTCTACAAGAGCTAGTTCAAAAACAGGCTCCAAAGCTACAGAGAAACCCAGTCTTGAAAACAAAAATAAGAAGAAGAGGAAGAAGAAGTGCCATGTGGGTGGTTGCTATTATTAAGCCTTATCAAACATCTAGGTGCAGTCTCCAACCTTTAAGAGAATGACACTTTAAAAAGAAGTGTCATTGTGGGGGTTGTTACCTCTTTCTGAGATATACATTATTTTCCCTGTATCTTAGACAACAAATTCAGAGGCTTGTGAAATGTGCTGCATTGATTAACTAACTGTAAACGACACAGAAAGGTTTTGAACAATGGGCTGATTTTCACATTGATGCATTCTGTGATCTGTTACGTTTCCAGTTCAATGCCATGATCTTGGCATTGAGAAATATTATACCCAGTTCCTGCCCTTTGAGTCTTGAAAATCTAGAAGTCATTCACAGCTTCCAGTAAAGTACTCATTTTGCAGGACCGCTAGGAAAGACGAGAGAGGAGCAGCTGTAGGGAGTTCAGCTCCAGCAGAAGAACTAAAGTTTGAATGGTAAGGAAGTAGCTGCCCTGGGTTTCCCTGAAGAGCAGTGATCTGTCAGGTGCAGATTGCATAAGAAAAACAGCCCAGGTCATCTCCCTTCAGGGATCTGATATTCGACCAGAGTTTAGTTCCATTCTTGCAATAAAAGACTGCAAGAATTGCCATGGGAGGTTGCTTCCCCTAAATAACTTGCAGTGGTTAGGGAACAGACATATTTGGAACTTCTAAAGTAATGTTTGCATTTTACTAATACTTCATAGGAAACAATATCATGAACTTTGACCTCCCCTGTGACATCAATACTACATTTTCAATGGTTTCCTAGATGACCCCCATAGATAGTAAATATATCTTTGGAAACTAAAGCGATACTGACATTCTCTTCTAAGTTTATTTTATTTACAGGCCTTATTATCACCATTACGGTCAGTGGCCTTGTGCATGCAAAACTTTCAAGTCTTTCTTTTCTCCCAGAAAATTGGTAGGTGCTGTTGAGATCTCCTAAGACTCTACATCCCTGTCTTTTCCTTTTCCTCTACTTCCCTCTTTTTCTTCTCTCCCTTCCACTTCAACTCACTCTATATCTCAATTACAGCTATTTTACTGCATCACATTTCTGATTATGACTATTTTTTACTGTGTATGAATGTGGCAGATAGGGCACAGAAATGCTATAAGAGGGCACACTGAAGTACAAAGCAATGCACATTAAAGAACCTTGAGAGCACAACAGGACACAGGAAAGGCACGACAGGCAAAGAGATGGCATTAGTAGGACGCTGCAACAACAAACTAAGGCACATTCATCTTATAATAGGGTACTGTGATGTCACAAAGGATGCACTAATAGCAAAAAGGACATAGTGAGGACACTTAGATGATAAATGATAGAACAATGATGGTTCAAAAGAGCAAAGTGGTACCACAAGAGGAAAATGATATGGCATAGTGGTACTGTGATGGCACAGTAGAGCACACTGATGACACAAATGATCGCCGAGATGAGAAGAAAGAGCAGAACAGTGGTGCAGAAGGGCAAAGTGATGGTGCAAGAGGGCATTCTCACTGGTGACAGAGTATGCCTCAGTAGGGCAGAGTGAGGACTCAATAGGGAACAACAATGGCATGATAGGTCAAATCTGTGAATCTGTATGGCACAGAAATAACATAAGACACTGTGATAATACAAAGGGCAATGTGATAACTCGTTAGGGCACGGTGATGGCAACATAGGGCATAGTGATGGCTCATTAGGGCACAATGATTGCGGAACTGTTCAGAGTGATAACACAAAAGGACACAATGATGATATAAGAAGGTATTGTGATGGATTAAAAGGAGTGTAGTGATAGCACAATAGGACACATTGGTGGCATTGTGTACATTTCCAATGACATAGTAACATTAGCATTGTGAAGACTCAATATGGCAAAGTGATAGCTCACTAGGCCAAGAGATGGCACAATAAGACACTGTGATATGACAATAGAGAACTGTGTTGACACAATAGAGCAAAGTGGTATCACAAAGGATATGTGGTGGCACAGTAGTTCACAGTAATTGCATAATAAGCCACTATACTGGGATGGCTCAATAGCAGACAGGGATGGGCCAAGCACAGTGGGTACTGAGATGAATTAGTAGGGCATTGTGATATCAGAAAAGGATATAGTGATGTCACAACAGGCAACAGTATAAACGGCCAGATAATCACAAGTTAAAATACCATGATATCACAAATGACCACCGTGATGGTATAACATCAGTACCATATGGCATTGGGGTGGCACAAGAGGCCAGAGTGATGATAAAATCATGCACAATGATTATATAGAATAGAGTGGTTCTATAGAGACCATAGGGCACTGATTATTTAATAGAACACAGGGATGGCCCAATAGGCTAAAGTAAATACACAGTAATAGGTCAGTGTGGTGATACTATAAGACAAAATGATGGCACGATAGCACACTGAAGTCATAAAATGCTTTTGTGATGGCATAATAGGTCACTGTGAAGCTTCAATATGAGAAAATCACAGTACTATATAACACAGTAAGGGCACAATAGGAAGCTGTGATGACTCGTAGAGAAAAGTGATGGCATCATAGGGCACAATGATGGCACCATAGAGCACAGTGACGGAATTGTGATGGCACCATAGGGCACAGTGATGCCATGATATTCCAATGTAATGGCAAACTATGGCACTGTGATGGCAACAGGACACTGCAGTGACTGAATAAGTTTCCACAGGATACTGTGGCAGCACAATAGGCAAAGTGAATGCACAATACATTATTGTGATGGCCAACAGGACACACTGAAAGTGTAACTTTGTCTTTTGATAGCATAACAGGTCACTGTGATGACTCAGTATAAGGAAAATCACAGCACTTTATGACATGGTGGTGGCACAAGAGGGCATATTGAAGGTACAAGATGGAATTGTGATGGCACTATAGCTACAGTGATGGTATAGTGGGGAACTGTTCTGAATCAGCAGAGCACAGTGATGGCAAATAGGACACTGATAAACAGGATAGGACATAATGTTGGCAAAATAGGGAACAGTGGTAGCACAGTATTCCACAGTGATGGCAAATAGGACACTGTGACATCATAATAGGCGTGCTAGAGAGTTTTA
This sequence comes from Microtus oregoni, assembly GCF_018167655.1. Lineage (NCBI taxonomy): Eukaryota > Metazoa > Chordata > Mammalia > Rodentia > Cricetidae > Microtus > Microtus oregoni. The sequence continues at coordinate 47,523,595 of NW_024543062.1, forward strand.
TGTCAACTTGGCACAAGCTAAAGTCATCTAAGAGGAGGAAACCACAATTAAGAAAATACCTCTAAGGCCGGGCGGTGGTGGCGCACGCCTTTAATCCCAGCTCTCAGGAGGCAGAGGCAGGCGGATCTCTGTGAGTTCGAGACCAGCCTGGTCTACAAGAGCTAGTTCCAGGACAGGCTCCAAAACCACAGAGAAACCCTGTCTCGAAAAACCAAAAAAAGAAAAAAAGAAAAAAAAAGAAAATACCTCTATAAAGTCCAGCTTTAGGCAATTCTCTGAGGCATTTTCTTAATTAGTGACTGATAAGGGATGTTCCAGTCCCTTGTGGATGGTGCCATCCATAAGTTGGTGGTCCTGGGTTCTATAAGAAAGCATAATGAACAAGTCATGATGAGAAAACTAATAAACAGAATCCCTCCATAGCCTCTGTGTCAACTCTTGTCTCCAGATTCCTACCCTGTTTGGGTTTCTGTCCTGACTTCCTTCAGTGATGAACTACTATGGGAAAGTTTAAGCCAAATAAACCTTTCCCTTCTCAACTTGCCTTTGGTCATGATATTTCATTATAGCAAAGATAACCATAATTAAGACAATAGGGCACTATGATTACTCTATAAGGCACATTATTGCCACCATAGAACACAGTTAGGGAAAAAGGGCATCATGATGGTATAATTGGGTTCTGGGATAGCTTGATAGACAATAATGATACTCCATTAGGACACAGTGGCGGCACAACAGCACACTGTAATTGCACAATAGTGTAATGATGGTACAAGAGGACATTGTAATAGTGCAATAGGACAGATGATTGTAAAATAGGCCACTATTGAGTTACAATGTAACAGTGATCATTTCATAAACCAGAGTGATGGCACATTAGGTCAGAATGATGACACCGTAATGGACCAATATGCCCATTGGTACCATGTTAGAATAGTACAATGAAGAAATTAAGGCATTGGAATGATTTGTTCAGGCACAGTAATAGAACACAGTGAGGGCCCAAATAGGTCACACAAATAGTAAAATAGGCCACAGTGATAGCACAATATGAAACCATCATGCCCAACTAGGAAACTATGTTGGCACAATTGGGAATAGAGATGATATAATAGGGAACATAGATGGGTCTATATGCCAAAAGGATGGCACAAGATGACAATAATGACATGGTAAGCCACTGTGATGACTCATTAGGACACAGTAGTATCACATTAGGCCACAATGATGGAAGAAAAGAACAATGTGAGGACTCAGTACGGTCTAGTGAAGGTGAAATAGGTCACAGTGATGGCAGAGTAGACCCACAGGGATATCAGTACTAGACTTTATAATAAAAAAGTTTGGCACAGGAATGTCTTTATTAGGACCTATAATAGCATAATACTCCAGAGTGGTTGCACAATAGGAAACTGTGATTCAACACAGGACACTGTATTGGCACAATTGGGCACAGAAATGGCAGATAAAGAATAGAGATGGACCAATTTAACACTGTAATGACACAGTAGGGCACAGTGATAACTCACTCAATGTGGCAGATGAAGTATAATAGGCCATGATGATGGCAAAATAGAGAAGTGTTACTAAGAGTTACTAAGGCACAATGATTGTACATTCGGACACAATTTGGCACAAAAGCACAACAGTGCACAACAAGACATAGTGATTCCACAATAGGCACAAAAATGACTTAATAGTGCACAGTGATGACACACTAGGTCAAGTTCATGACATATTAGGGCTCAGTGATGAACTTTATGACACCACAGGACACTATGATGACTTTAATAAGAGTGATGAGATAATAGGGCACAGTGATGGCAAAGTAGGTCACTATGTTCACAATAGGACACTGTGATAGCACAGTGTGCCAATGTCATTACTCAGTAGGACACAGTGATTTCACAATAAGCTATGGTAATGACAGAACAGGCCACAGTGATGGCACAATAAGACATTATGGTAAGTCAGTAGAGATATAAAGACTGCTAAGGCACAACGATGGTACAATGAATCAAAATTATTGTACAACGGGCAAATGCCATGACTCAATAGGGGAAAGTGAAGACTTAATTGGACACAGTGATGGTACAATCATGCATAGTTATGACACAGCCGTGAATCTGATGACGTGATAGGGCACAATGATAGCACAATAAGGCACTGTGATGTCACTATATGACAGTGGTTTCACATTAGTGAACTGTGAGGTCTCAGTAGAACACAGGAAAGGCACAATAGGAAGGACAGAATATGGCACAATATGTGGTATGGTGACTCATTAGGGTACTATGGTAACTCAATGCATGGGGATTGCACAGCAGGGTATAACATTTACTTTATAGGACACAACGATGGTATAGAAGAACAATGTTATGGCATAAAGGATACTTTGTGGCACAATAGGCAACTCTGATGACTCAATATGGCACTGGGATTGCACAATAGGGTTTAGTATTGGGATAATAGGACACAATGATGTAAACAGGCTAATGGCAACAAACTGCAAAACACTTTAATGGCTCAATAGGGCATTGTGATATCTCAATAACACACAGTGATACCATAATATTACTGAATGGCAGAAGAATAGAAAATAGTGATAGAATAATAGACCACAATAATGAAAGAATATGAAACTGATGAAAGAATAATAATCTGTGAAAGCAAATAGGACACACTGATGACACCTAGGACACAGCGGTTAAACAATACGACATGTAATACCCTAATAGGACACGGTGTGCACATTAGGATAGGACACAGTGAAAAAATAGGTAAAATAGGAAATAGTAATGGCACAATAGAATATTATAATGACAAGATATAGCACTACAATTATTCAATAAGACACATTGATGACACATTAGGCTAATGTGATGGCACCATGGGGCTCTGTGATGACCCAAAGATGGCACAATAAAACATAATCTTGGCTCAAGATTACACTGTAAAGACATATGTGTAACTGTGATGAGTCAGTTGGGCACACTGATGCCACAATAGGACAGTCTCATCAGGTACAATAATGGCACCATAGGGCACAGTGATTGTTCAGTGGGTCACTATGATAACTATAAAGAATATGAACAGCACAGTAGAGTACAGGGATGACACAAAAAGGCATTGCAATGCTACAATAGTGTCTAGTAATTGCAAAGACTCCACAATTTTGTGACATAATTTGGCACTGTAATGGTATAACATGCTACAGTGATGGCACAGCAAGGCATAGTGATAACACAATTGGCTAAAGGGATAACAAACTAGGATAATGGGGTGGTAAGATATGACACGATAATGTCACATTACATAACTGCAGTGACTCAATAGAGCATGGTGGTGGTATAAAGGACACTGTATTGGCGCAATAGTGCACTGTGTTGTCTCAGGAGGACAGAGTGATGGCACAATATGGTACACTGATGGCAAAATAGGCCAGACCTGTGACTCGATGTAGCACTGTGAACACACTATGATGGCTCAATAGGGCACAGTGGCATTAAAGCAGGGCACTTGGCTGATGCAGTAGGAGACAATGACAACGTAATAGGCCAAAGAAATTGCACAATCAGGCACAGTATTATCACAGTAGACACGTGATGGCAAAATGGGGCACCATTTTATGGCACAATTGGACACTGTGATGACATTGTATGGCACTGTGAGAATACAAGGGCACATTAATGATACAAGAGGGACTGTAATAGCTTATTATCATTACTCAATGGAGCTAGCTCATTGATGGAATATTGGGCAACAGATATGGAACAATATAGTCCAGTTATAGCACAATGTGTTATAATGATATCACAAAAGCCATGGTGGTGGTATGAAAGCAACAATAGCAAACAGGAAAATGTTATAGGAAAATAGAGCACATAGAACACTGGGGCATATATGCAACACAATAGGCAACAGAGGTAGTGATAATGATACTATAACACAAGAGGCAACTCTCAATACTCAATAGAGAATAGTGATGGCACATATGCTTTAGTGACAGAAAACTAGTGAGTGGTGTTGACTCAAAAGGACACAGAGACAGTGTAATAGGTCACAGTGATGGCACACTAGAATACAGTAGTAACACATACTAGGCCACAGTGATGGCACAAAGGGCAAAGTACTAGCATAATAGGGTATAGTGTTGGTTCAGTAGACAAACAATGACACAAAAAAAGGAACTTTGGTGACAAATGAGAGCTAAAATGCCAAGTTATAACACAACATATCACTGAGACCATAGAACACTGTGATGACATAGAAGGGTAATGTACTCAATACAGTACAATGATGATTCAATATGGCATAGTGATGAAATGTTAGGACACAGTAATGGCAAAATAGACCACTTATAGCACAACAGTGAACTGTGATAACATGATGGAACATAGTGATGACCCAGTAGGGCACATATGTCTCAATAGTCTAACATGATGACAAAACTGTGATGATTCACTATGACAGAATAATGGTACAATAGGAAAGAAAGACAAAAAATAAGTGGGCACAGTGAAAGCACATTATAGTACAAGAATCCACAAAGGAATACTATGATGACTTAAGAGGGTGCATAATGACACAATAGGGCATAATGATAACACAATATTTCACATTGTGGGCAACAGATGCCATAGGAATGGCACAGCAGTGCAAAGTGACAGCATCATAGACAACTGGAATGGCAAAATAGGACACTGACAATAACTCATTAGAACACATTTATGGCATAATAGTGGACTGTGATGACCTACCGGAGTAGTAGTGATGACACAGTAGGACACAGAGATGGCAATATTTCACTTGCAATGAATAATATAACATTGTAATGACACAATAGGTCACCATGATATCCTCAGTAGAACACAGTGATGTCATAATATTACTGAATGGTGGTATAGAAGCATATAGTGGCAGTATTATGGGCCAGAGTGAAGGCATAGAAGAAAATTGTGGTGGCAAAAGAGGATCCTATGATGCCCAAAGAGGGCACAGTAATGACACATAAGATTGAAGGGAAGGCAAAAAAGACGCTGTAATGACACAGACAATAGGACTCCATGATGACTCAATGGAGCACAGTTGGGGCACAATAGGCCACAGTTATGACAAAATATGCTTTGACTTGGTGTGCCACGATGATGACATAGTCAGTCACAATGATGGCACAATAAGACACAGTGAAGGCACAATAGGAGACAGGTTTGACACTAACAGCACAATGGAGACATAATAAACATAATTATGGCACAGTGATGACTTAATAGAGCATAATGATGGTATAATTACTGGGTGTTGGCACTATAGTACACATATAGCAGTCTGGGCCACAGTAATAGCAAAGATGGAAACTGTGATGACCAAAGAGGACTGTGTAATTCCAAAATAGGTCACAGTGATGGCACAAAAAGGTACTTAGTAACATAGTATGGTGTTGTGATGACTCAATATGGCACAGCAATGACTCACGGGTTATAGTGACACTACAACAGGACACTGGGATGATTCAATGGGCATTATGATGACTCAGTATGACAGAGAGATGGCAAAATTCTGCATAGGGAATGAGCGTTATGGTACAATGATGCACAAGAAGACACTGATGACTTAAGATAGCACAGGGATGGAAAATAGGGCACAGTGATGACACCAGAGGGCATAGTGTAAAAGATGCCACAGGGGTAGCACAGTAGTGCAAAGTGACAGCACCATTGTCAAACTGAATGGTACATTAGAGCACTGATGGTGACTTGGAGCGCGAGTGACAGCATAATAGTAGACTGTGGTAACTCTTCAGGGCATAGTGTTGGCACAATAGGCACAATGCTGTCTTAATACAGCACAATGAAGTCAAAATTATGGCATAATGGTGAGTGTGGTGACACCAAAGGACAGTGTAATAGCAAAATAGGAGACAATGATGACACAGTAGGATACAGTGATAACAATGAACCATTGTGTAAAAACCATAGAACACTGCAATGACACAAAGGGGCACTGTGATGTCTCAGTAGGGCACAGTGACTGCACCATTACCAAGTGGTAACACAGTTGGCCATAATATTGGCAGAGTCTGAGAGTGTGGTGACCAAATAAGACTGAAGGAAAACTAGGCCACTATGATGGCATAATTGGGCACAAAATAGCTGAATTGCGTAAACTTATGACACAATGGATCACAGTGAGGCACAAAAAACAAAATTAAGGTACAATTACAAGTTTGATAACACCAAATGACACTGTAATGACTAAGACACAATGGAGGCACAATAGGGGAAAGCAATGGCAAATTAGGATACAGTGAAGGTACAACAAGGCACAATAATGATACAAAAAGACACTGGGATGACATAAGAGCATGACGATGTTATGAAAAGGCAAAAAGGTGGCAAAAGAAAACACTGTAACGGCACAATAGGACACAGTGATGGCATACATAATAAGACAAGTTAAGGAATCAGTAAGGCACAGTGATGACACAGTGTACAGTGACGGCAAAATAGGGCCAATTCATGGCACAATAGGGCACAATGATTGCACAACAGGCCATAGTAACAGTAGAGTTGGAAACTATGATGACAGAATAACAGTCTGTTAAGGCAAATAGAGCACTTTTTTTGTAAAAAAAAAAAAAAATGACACCGTGGTGGCACAATAGGGCTCTATAATGGCATACTAGATAACATTGATAGTACAAGTTGGCATTGTAATGGGACACATTGTTAGGTTGATGGCTCACTGGGGCATAATGATGGCACAATGATGCCAAAATAGGTCATAATGATGATACAATAGAACACTGTGATAAGAACAACATGATGACCCAATGGGAAATAGTAATGACACATTAGGCTAATGCAATGACACACTGGTATACTGTCATGACACAATAGGACACAATGAAGGCACAAAGCAAAAACCTTCAGCAGAATACAAAATTGTTGTTGTACAATAGACAGTTATGACAGTAAAATAGAACACCATGATGACATGATTGGACATGAAATTACACAAGACAGAGCTAAGATGACTCAAAGCACAGAGTGATGGCACAATAGGGCACTGTGAGCTGGGCAATGGTGGCACACGCCTTTAATCCCAGCACTCGGGAGGCAGAGGCAGGCGGATCTCTGTGAGTTAGAGACCAACCTGGTCTACAAAGCTAGTTCCAGGACAGGCTCCAAAGCCACAGAGAAACCCTGTCTCGAAAAACCAAAAAACCAAAAAAAAAAACAAAACAAAAAACAAACAAAAAAAAAACCACAATAGGGCACTGTGCTGGCAAAATAGGACTTTATGATGGCAAGATAAAGAACTGTGAAGGCATCGTAGGACATAGTGACGTGGCACAATATTGCATAGAAATGTTTCGTTATGTCAAAAAAAGACAGTAATGTAACAATAGGACACAGTGATGGCATACTTGGTGACATTAATAGCACAAGTTTGTGTTTTCATGGGACATTACAGAACAGTGTGGCTCAGTAGGATATAATGATGCCACAATAGGGCACTTTAGTTGCTCAATATAGCACAGTGATGGCAAAATAGGTCAGAGTTAAAACACAATAAGATGGCAGCACAATCGGAACATTACAATACCATGATGACCCAATTGGATACAGTGGTTGAATAGGCTACTGGAAAAGAACATTAGGAAATTGTGATTCCACTATAGGACACAGAGAAGGCACAAGGGAAAAGGTTTTGCCATACAAGGAAATTCTGATTATATAATAGGATGCTGTGTTGGCACAATAGGATGCTGTGCTAGCAAAGTATGGAACTGAGATGACTCAATCGGGCACAATAATGTCACCATAGGAACAGTGATGGCACAATAGGACACAATAATGGCACATTAGTACATAATGATTTAATAGTAGGGCACAATACAGCACAGAGAAAGCACAATAGGGCTCACTGATATCTTAACAGAGCACAACAATATCAAAATAGAACAATGTGACTACACAATAAACACTGTGATGGCAATATAGGACACATAGATGGCATAATAGGAAAACTTGATGGCTCAATAAGACACAGTTTAGACACAATATAAAATGATGATTTCACAATAGGACATAAAAATAACACAGTTAGGGGTACTGATAATTCATTAGGGCACATTGATAGCATAATAGGACATGGTGATGACAATAGCCCACAGGGAATGTATAAAAGAACACTCTAATTATACAATATGGTTTAGTTGTAGTGTAATTGGATACTATGATGGCATTATAGGATAATGGTTTGTCACAATAATGAACTCTGATGACTTATTGGTGCACAGTGATCTCAATATAGCACAACATGCCTCTGGGATGAAGCAATAGGGCACTGTATTGACAAGAGAGGGTACTGCGATGACTCGGTAGTTTACAGGGATCACATGATAGTGAAGAGTCATGGCATAGTAGAGCACAGTGAGATCACAAGAGACCACAGTGGTGGCACCCCAAAGTGTCTGGTTGCTTCCTTTTCCCCACCACGAAGGTCTGCAACAAGGAAAAGGTCAACAAAGTTCTTCAAGTATGCTGGTGCTCCCTCACCATTTTGCATTTTATAGGATTAGTGAAGGGCATGTTTTTGGGCCGTCCCATTGTGAAGGATTAGGTATTACACAGCATTCTCGCACTAACATTGCAATTTCCCTGAGCTTTAAAATCCTTTCTTCAACACTAAACCAAAGAACATCAGGAGTTTCCAATTCATTTTCATTAGGCAATCTTTTGACAGATGCTTCAGACAATCATTCAAACAAAGTTTTGACAACTTTTCTTTTTCTTTTTTGTGGAAGCTTCCATTTTAAGCCTTTATCTCCATGCAGAGGGCCCATATTAACAAATTCAGTCAGATCCAGTTTTATGTTCTTTCTATCATTATTCCACACCTTTCAAGTCCATTCCCATACATAGTCCCAAGACTTCTGCCTGAATGAATTAGCCAACTCACTGAACTCTTTATTAGTGTAGCATGCCTGCTCATGGAGTACACTTTCTATTTTCTCTTCTAGGAGCCTGGTTGTAGGTCTAGAGATGACTATGGGTGGGCCCTGAGGAATATCAGTACTGTCTTGCCTAGCATCTCCTTCAGAGAAAAATCACTGCTGGTTTTTCAGATAATAAAGGATTGATTTTCTCAGTCAAAAACAAAAAAGGCAATACTTTAGGGATTGGGGTAGAGTACATTTTCTGTTGAACATGGGGAGTCTACTTCCTCAGGTGAGACAAACCCTTGAATGCCTGAGGGTTCAAAGTTCTAAGCTTCAATAGTGGCCTCCCACACATCCCCTTTCCAAGTTACAGGATCACATTCTTTCCTAATTAATGCCCTTATTTTAGCTGCTGAATCTCTCTGTGCTTGTTCATTTCCTGTCAACTTGTCACAAGTTAGTTATTGAAGAGGAGGGAATCTCAACTCAGAAAATATCACCATAAAATCAAGCTGTGGGCAGGTAGGTAAGGTATTTTATCAGAGGTCCAGCCCATTATGGGTGATGTGATCCCTGGGTTATATAAGATAACAGGATGAGGAAGCCATGATGAGCAAACGAATCCAATAAGCAGCATCCCTTTATCCTCTGCCTCAGCTTCTGCTTCTGCTTGTTTGAGTTCTTGCCCCAGTGTCCCTAAATGGTAGACTGTGGTGTGGTTTTGTCCCCTGCCTTGTCTCTAGATTCATTTTACACATTAGCCTCTGTCTTTCCATGTCCACATATACTGAGCTTCCAGTTCCTGGGAATTTCAGGACCCTCCCCTTACTCATCCCCTAACTATACAAAGGCTCTGCCCTTTCCCACAGTGAGCCTGCTTAGCCTTAGGTCTGGTTATAGGTGTAGAGGTAACTACTGAAGGGTCCTGAGGGCCATCAGTACTCTTTTGTCTGGCATCTCCTCCAAAGACAGTCACTGATGTTTTAGCAGACAATGGAGGGTTAATTTCCTCAGCCAAAGACAGAATGAGTAATATTCAGGATGTGCAGCTGGGAGAACATCTTTTGCTGAGGGTTGAGAGACTACTTCCTCATATGAGATAAACACTTGAAAGTCTCAAGGTTCAAAGTCCTCAGCTTTGGGTCTCAGAATACCATCATCCCACACATTTCCATCCATGGTTACAAGATCCTACTCTTTAATCCATTAATGTCCATACTTTAACTGTAAACATACGCCAAAGCTGGGATTTGAATTTTTGTTGTAATTCACCCCACAATATATAATGAAGGTTTCAGTTTGATTTTCTGCCCCATGAACTCCAAGGCTGCTGGAGAGAAGATTCTCTTCCAGAGCCCAGTTAGAAACCTTAAGCTGTGTATGTGAATCTGGAGCTGGTCATGATGGAGGTGGGTCTTGTATTTATCTGTTGTTTTCATTGGTTAATTAATAAAGAAAACTGCTTGGCCCTAATAGAACAGAAAGTTAGGTAGGTGGAGTAGACAGAACAGAATTCTGGGAGAAAGAAGCTGAGTCAGTGAGTCGCCATGATTCTCCCATTCCAGAAAGATGAGGGTTAAGATCTTTCTTGGTAAGCCAGCTCGTGGTGCTACACAGAATATTAGAAATGGGTTAGATTAATATGTAAGAGCTAGCCAATAAGAGGGTACAGATAACAGGCCAGGCAGTGTTTAAAAGAATACAGTTTCCGTGTAATTATTTCAGGTAAAGCTAGCCGGGTGGCAGGACACAGCCCGCTGCTCCCTCAACATGGTCAGTTTTATCACTGAGTTCACTGTTCTTCACAGTATTCTTATGCTAGAAGTTGGATAGTTTTATCATGGAACTCATTCTTATCATTTTCTATATATCCAGAGATCCTAGGAAAAATCAATAATCATCATAATTTTCCTTGTTTTTCCACAAATGATGGGAAGTTTTATATAGAGAGTCATCAAATTGATTCTTCCTCACAATCACTGAATCAGGTTCTCTAGAGGAACAGAACTGATAGAGTATGTATATATACTATGTGTATATATATTATGATAATATCAATATAATAAAATAATCAACATATACATATATATTCATTCTATTGCCATAGTGATGGCAAAATAGAGAATAGTGATGAGTCATTAGGGCACATGATGACACAATAGAACATAGTGATGTGATAGCCAGATATGGCCAGGAGATCGCATAAAAGACCATGGGGAATGACAATAGGTCACACACTGGGATTATGTAATAATGAATGGTCGTGACACAATAGCACAGAATTATATTACAATAGGCCACAAAGATAGAAAAGTGGGGAATTGTGATGTTTCAACAGGATACAGTGATGATGTGTAATCAGATACTGGTGGAACAAAAGGAAATTGTGATCACCCATTAAGGCACAGAGATGGAACAATAGGACACTGTAATGACATAATTGTCTTATATCATTACTCAGTTGTATACCATAATGGATCACTGAAGACATAATAGGTCACAGTGATGATACAACATATGACAGTATCAGTGCAATTGGAGAGTGTGATGACATGATGCGACACTGTGACTACTAAATAGGGCATAGTGGTGGTACAATAGGCTAATGTGCTGGCACAATAGGGTAATATAATGACATAACAGGACCATGGGGTGTCTAAAGATGTCAATACAATGAAGAGTAATAGCTAATAGGTCCAAGTTTATGTCACAGGAGTTAAAACCAGAGTAAGGCAGTGTGACAACACAGTAATATTGTGAGTTATCCACCAGAGAAGACTACTCAGTCATGGGCTCAAGACAACAGAAAGTCTTTATAAGACAGCCAGAGACTACACTGAATGTTTGGTTCCTGAGTGCAGTCATCAACCTCTCTCAGAACAATCTTTTAAGGACAAAAAACACTCCCTGGATTGACACACCTCATCACAAAGAGTTAGCCAGGAACAGAATTACAGAAACCAAGAAGCAAGGTTAGCACATTTACGTTAGTGTATATAGGGACTTTCCCAGAAGTGTGGACTTTGGTAAAATAGGTCTTTGTTCTTATTTTAGGCAGGTATTGCTGCCTGCATGCTGGGTTATAAGGCATAAGTGGTACCTCCACAGTGGCATCAGTTATGATAAGGTCTGGGGGCACAATAGAGCATAAAAAAGAAACATAAGCCAGAATTATGGACAGTAGGTCATAGTAATAGCATGATAGGCCACTGTAATGACTCTATAGGACACAGTGATGGCACAATAGGAAACACTGTTGCCAAAAAAGTAAATTGTAATGGCAAATAAAGAACTGTAATGACCCAATAGAGTACAATGATAGCACACTAGAATAAACTGATGCCACAATAGGACACTATGATGAAAGAGTATAGTGATGACTCAAAGGACTCACGTGATTGATCAAGTCTAAGTGATAATGCAATGGGGAACTGCAATGAGATAATAAAATGAAGTGAAGGTGCAATAAGATATAGTGATGGAGAAGTCATTGTGATGGCATAAGAGGTCACTGCAATGACCCAACAGGGTGCACTGATTCTATAACTGCACTGTGGTGATTTAAGAGAGCATAGAAATGGCACTATAGGAATAATGGTGGCATAATGTGGCATTGTGGTGACACTATAGGGCACAGTAATGTTACAAGAGGGAACTGTAATGGCATACTAGTGTACAGTGATGACACAATTAGACACTGTGTTCACACAACAGACCACAGTATTGGCACAATACAATACAGTGATGGCACAATGGCACAAGCATACACCACAGTGCTCTAGTTGCTCAGTTTGGCATAGTGATGGAATAATATATTACTATCTTCACATAATTTGGCTCTGTGATGACACAGTAGAACACAGAAATGGCACTATCTGCCATAGTGATAGCATGATGAGGTACTGATGGCACAACAGGACACTGTGATGACCTACCACAACACTGAATTGACATAAGTAAGCAGTATGTCACTTCATTTGGCAATGAAATGGCACAATATGGCATTTAAACAGCACAATGCAGCAAGGTAATGATATAATAGAGCATTATAAAGTTCTAATTAGCTCTTTGTTGATAGAGCAGGAAACCAAGATGACACAACATGTCACTGTGGTAGCACAGCAGGATGCTGATGACAGAGCAATGCACTTTTGTAGCAGAATAGGATAGTGTGATGACTAAAGAGAGCACTGCAATGAAACAAGCTGATACTTTGATAGAACAATAGGACACTATGATGGCAAAACATGGCATTATGATGCAATAGATACACCATGATACAATAAAGCACTGTAATGTTAGAACTGGACACTTCAAAGGCAGACTACAACTCAGTGAGGGTACAACGAAGACAAAGTGGTAGCCCCAAAAGACACTGTGATGGTTCAATGGCACAATACAGAATTGAGATGGTTATACAGGATGCTTTGATGGTACAGTAGGACACCAAAATGGCACAACTCACACTATATTGGAAAAATATGATACTGTGCTAGCACAATAGGACATTTTCATATCAAAATACAGCAATGTAGTAGCAAAATAGAATATCATTCATACAATAGGACAGTGAAGTCACACAACAAGGTACTATTAGGGCACAAATGGGCATGGTGATGCACAAGAGAGCATTGTAATAAGTCAACAGAGCTCAGTGATGACTCAACAGGACACTATGATTGTGCAATAGTTCACAGTGATGGCACAAGAAGACACTGTTCATATATATATGAACACCATTGGTTATTGAAAACAGTCAGTGGGATAAGTGTCACTCAGTAAAACACAGTGATGCAGATGGCACAATAGGACACAGTGATAAAACAGTAGACCCAGGGAATGTCACCATAGAACACAATAATGAAACAATTACAATGCTCTCTTGTGCATCACCATGCCCATTTGTGCCCTAATAGTACCTTGTTGTGTGACTTCACTGTCCTATTGTATGAACGATATTCTATTTTGCTACTACATTGCTGTATTTTGATATGACAATGTCCTATTGTGCTAGCACAGTATCATATTTTTCCAATATAGTGTGAGTTGTGCCCCAAAATGAAACAATCTGTCACTGGAATGGCACAAGAGTGACACAATAGGTCAGAGTGATTGCATAATAGAAAACTGGATGCCACACTAGGACACTTGGGTACAGGTGTCCCATTGTGATGACACAATAAGGAAAGAGATGGCAAATATGTGACAGGAATGTCACAAGATGACACTGTAAAGACACAATAGGCCCACTGTGATGATTCATTAGGGCATAATGATAAAAAAGTAGTCCACAGTGATGAAACAATGGGGCATAGTGATGATACAATATGGCACAGTAATAGTGAAATAGGTTGAGGTGAAGGAACATGTAGAACAAACTCATGGCACATTAGGACACAGTGATGATACAAAGAGCATAGTGATGACACAAAGGATACCAATATGATAAATGACAGCGCTATCATGGTACAAAAGTGCAAAGTAGTATCACAACAGGACGTATCACAACAGGACATTGTGATGCCACAAAAAGCCAACATGATGATAGACTCAATAGAGTACAATGATGGTATAACAGGACACAGTATGGCATAACAGCACAACATAATACAAAGTAGAACATTTTTATGGCAAAACAGTACAAACTGGTGGAATAAGTCTATATTGAAGGGACAATAGAGTGCAGTAAAGAAACAACAAGATAAAATGATGGGACAATAGGCCACAGTGATGAAACACTAGAACACAGTGATGCATAATAGAGGACAGCTATATCAAAACAGGGCACTGTAAATATATGAAAGGACATTGTGATAACTGAGTATATGACAGGGTGGTGTCATAACAGAACACAGTGTGAGCAATAGGAACCACAGGATGGCACAGTAGAGCACAGTATAGCACAATAAGTGGGTTGGAAGGCACAATAGGCTACTGTGATGACTCATTGAACACAGTGATGGTAACAGCCCATTGGGAAGAAATAATAAAATGTTTTTATGACACAATAGGTCATTGTGATGTCTCCATATGGCACAGTGATGGCATAATCATACTGAGTGATGACACATAGGACATAGTCATAATACTATGGGCAGCAGTGAAGGCATAAAAATTGTGGTGGAAGAAGACTCTGTAATGCAAAAATAGGGCACAGTAATGCTACAATAATATATTGTACTAACAAAGTAGAATATTGCTATGATAGCTCAATAAGAAATGTTTAGGGCACAATAGGCCATAGTGATGGCAAAATATAGAATTAGTTATTAGTCAATACAGCACAAAGATGGTATAATAGGACACAGATTGGGTAGAAAGAATACAATGAAGACAAAATAGGACACTGTGATAGCATAGTAGTCCAACATAATTCAACAGGGAACCATGATGACTTACAGGGCACAGTAATGGCACAATAGGCCCACTTCATGACACAATTACACTCAGTGAAGACTTAATAAGGCACAGTTATTACACAATTGACCAAAGGTATAGCACAACAGTGAACTTGATAACACCATAGGACACTGTGGTGAGACAATGCAATTCTCCTCTTCATGTGTTAGTTTGTAACTATACAGAAACAAGAATAGACCAACAGATGGCATACTATACCATTCATACCAAACAGCAGCATGTCACTGAATCCCAGAAAGTCAAATGGTGAAATCACATCAGTTTTTTTCTAGGAAGTAGAGAGTTTTGACAAATGAGCACCACTGTTGATTCTTAGACCAACATCCTGCCATTTTCCTCATATGTGGTCTAACACCTACCCACAGGCATCATCACTGTGACAGGCAAAGTAGTCCGGAATTGTACTCAATTCCAATATTTGTCCATGATTTATTAGGGCACAGTGATGGCAAAATAGGCCACAGTGATGGAGGAATAAGCCATAGTTATGGCAAAATAAGATATGGTAAATAAGTAGTGCAGATTGAAAACTCAAAAGGCACAATGATGATGCAATGACACAATGCACTATGAGACAATGAGACAATTCCATGACTCAATAGAGAAAAGTAATGACTTAATTGGACACAGCGATAGTACAATAATGTCATGAGATAATCTTTTGTACACTGTAAAGATAGGTCTCTGCTTAAGGAGGCTTCTGATTGATTTAATCAAAAGCTTAACAGTAAATAACTAAGAAGGAGAGGGTAGGCAGGACTTCAAGGTAGAGAAAGGAACTGGAAGGAGGAATCTAGGTACACAAGTTTCATCTGCAGACTCAGAAAAAGTTGGACATGTCATACTGAGAAAAGGAAAAGAACCACATGACAGAACATGGACTAATTAGGTTATAAGAGCAAGTTGGAAATAAGCCTAAGCTAAAGGCAAAGCTTTCATAACTAATAATAAGTCTCTATCTCATTACTTATGAGCTGGCTGTCTCAAAGAAAAAGTACTACCACAGTTGATACTTCAACATGTTGTATAACCACACAGATGAAGAAGTCATGGCAATCAGTGCTAATACAATTGCAGCCTGGGCCTCTCAGAAAGCACTCACAAGAGTTGACTGCCAATCATGGGGATTTCAGAAAGCAGACCCAGAAAATTCCCAGAGGTGGGAGGGTAAATACATCTCTGGACCTGTACCCAACACCATAAGGCTATGCTCTCATGGATAGGTGTGGGGAAAGCTAGTTGTCAGTGCAGTGGTAGCCTAGCAATTTAAGATTTGTCTCATGTGGTCAAAGAATGCTGCAGGTGCTTAGTAAGGCCAGGCACAGACCAATAAAAAAATATCCAAACAGGCACAGGATGCTTTAAAATGTGCTTAGATGCTAAAGAAAGAAAACAATTTGGACATAGATAGTCATAGAAGATAGATGATACATAGATACATAGATGATAGATAGATAGATAGATAGATAGATAGATAAAAAAGAATAAGAACTTAAAAAGAATAAAGTAATATAAAAAGAATAAACCACATAGGATGGAAAATACACAGGGCACCTGGTTCCTGTATGTTGCATTTCTTTTATATATATATATATATTTATTATGTATAAAATATTCTGTCTGTGTGTATGCTTGCAGGCCAGAAGAGGGCATCAGACCACATTACAGATGGTTGTGAGCCACCATGTGGTTGCTGGGACTTGGAAAATTTAAGTAAACAAACAGAGTCTACAGAAACAAGCATAACCAACAGAATACAAGAGTTAGAAGAAAGAATCTCAGATTCTGAAGATAGCATAGAGAAAATAAACACACTGATCAAAGAAAACAGCAAAATCAACAAATTCTCATCACAAAACAGGAAATATGGAACACAATGAAAAGACAAAACCTAAGAATAATAGGAGTAGAAGAAGGAGAAGAAGTACAGCTCAATGGTCCAGAAAATATATTTAATAAAATTATAGAAGAAAACTTTCCCAACCTAAAGAAAGATATACCTATGAAAGTTCAAGAAGCATACAGAACACCAAATAGGCTGGATCAAAAAAAAAAAAAACATCCCCTCGCCATATAATAATCAAAACACAAAGCATACAGAATAAGGAACGAATTTTAAGAGCTGCAAAGGAAAAAGGCCAAGTCACTTAAAAAGGTAATCCTACCAGACTTACACCTGACTTATCCATGGAAACCATGAAAGCCAGAAGGTCCTGGATAGATGTACTGCAGAAACTGAGAGACCATGGATGCAAGCCCAGACTACTATAACCAGCCAAGCTTTCATTCACTATAAATGGAGAAAATAAAATTTTCCAGGATAAAAACAAATTCAAACAATACGCAGCCACAAATCCAGCCTTACAGAAAGTAATAGAAGGAAAATCATTAACCAAGGAGTCCAACAATGACCACAATAACTCAGACATCTAGAGACCCTTCTCCAACACAACTCAAAGAAGGGAAACACACAAACTCTTCGACTAAAAAAGGGACCGGAGTTAACAACCACTGGTCATTAATATCACTAAATGTCAATTGACTCAACTCACCTATAAAAAGGCACAGGCTAAGAGATTGGATAAAAAAACAGGATCCAACATTCTGCTGTTTACAAGAAACACACCTCAACCACAAAGACAGGCACCTACTCAGAGTAAAGGGCTGGGAAAAGGCTTATCAAGCAAATGGACCTAAGAAACAAACAGGTGTGGCCATACTAATTTCTAACAAAGTTGACTTCAAACTTAAATCAATCAGAAGAGATGGAGAGGGGCATTTTATAATCATAACAGGAACAGTTCAGCAGGATGAAGTCTCAATCCTGAATATCTATGCCCCTAATATAAAAGCACCCACGTATATAAAAGAAACATTGCTAAAACTCAAGGCAGACATCAAACCGCACACACTATTAGTAGGAGACTTCAACACTCCTCTCTCACCAATGGACAGGTCAATCAGACAGAAACCTAACAGAGAAATAAGAGAATTAATGGAGGTAATGAAGCAAATGGACTTAACAGACATCTATAGAACATTCCACCCAAATAGGAAAGAATATACCTTCTTCTCTGCAGCTCATGGAACCTTCTCAAAAATCGACCACATAGTCGGTAACAAAGCAAACATCCACAGTTACAAAAAAATATTAGTAACCACCTGTGTCTTATCAGATCACCATGGATTAAAGTTAGAATTCAACAACAATGCTACCCCCAGAAAGCCTACAAACACATGGAAACTGAATAGTCAACTGCTGAACCACACCTAGATCAAGGAAGAAATCAAGAAAAAAATTAAAGTCTTCCTTGAATTCAATGAAAATAAAAAAAACAACATACTCAAACTTATGGGACACTATGAAAGCAGTCCTAAGAGGAAAGTTCCTAGCACTAAGCTGTAGTAA
The DNA here is from genome assembly GCF_018167655.1 of Microtus oregoni. Taxonomy (NCBI): domain Eukaryota; kingdom Metazoa; phylum Chordata; class Mammalia; order Rodentia; family Cricetidae; genus Microtus; species Microtus oregoni. The sequence goes on from NW_024543062.1 coordinate 47,542,374, forward strand.
TATGAGTGGCTGGGCTGCGTTCCCAGCACCCCGGCCGCCTGCTTGGCTAGCTTATGACCCAAAATAACAACACACAAACTGTATTCATTTAAACACTGCTTGGCCCTTTAAGCTCTAGCCCTTACTGGCTAATTCTGATATCCCGATCAACCCATCTCTAATAATCTGTGAGAACCGGGGTTACCGGGAAGATTCTAGCCTAGTCCATCCTGGGTTGGAGCTTCATGGTGTGTGTCTGCCCCGGAGTGGGGCATGGCGTCTCTCTGAGGCATCTGCTCCAGAGAGAAGAGCTGTGGAGTCTGAGCTTACTTCCTCTTCCTCCCAGCGTTCTGTTCTGTTTACTCCACCCACCTAAGGGTGGGCCTATCAAATGGGCCTAGCAGTTTCTTTATTGCTTAACCAATGAAATCAACAGATTGATATATGACACTCCCACATCACTAAGTGCCCACTTAAAGAAAACAGAGAAAGCTCACATTGGAGACTTAACAGTCCAACTGAAAGCTCTAGAAAAACAAAAGAAGCAGATTCACCTAGGAGGAGTAGAGATGGGAAATAATTAAACTGAGGGCTGAAATCAACAAAATAGAAACACAGAAAACAGCCCAAAGAATCAATGAAACAAAAACCTGGTTCCTGGAGAAAATCAACAAGATTGACAAACCCCTATCCAAACTAATCAAATGGCAGAGAGAGAATTTGCAAATTAATAAGATCAGAAATGAAAAGGGGGACATAACCACAGACATAGGAAATTCAGAGAATCATTAGATCTTAATACAAAAGCCTATATGCCACAAAACTAGAAAATGTAAAAGAAATGGACACTTCTTAGATAAATACCATATACCAAAGTTAAACCAGGACCAGGTGAACAATCTAAATAGACCTGTTAGTTGCGAAGAATTAGAAGCAGTTATCAAAAACCTCCCTACCAAAAAAAGCCCAGGACCAGACGGTTTCAATGCGGAATTCTACCAGAACTTCCAAGAAGACTTAATACCTATACTCCTTAATGTATTTCACAATATAGAAACAGAAGAGACATTGCCAAATTCCTTTTATGAAGCTACAGTCACTCTGATACCAAAACCACACAAAGACTCAACCAAGAAAAAGAATTATAGGCCAATCTCACTCGTGAACATTGACACAAAAATCCTCAACAAAATACTGGCAAACCAAATCCAAGAACACATTAGGAAAATTATCCATTATGATCAAGTAGGCTTCATCCCAGAGATGCAGGGCTGGTTCAACATATGAAAATCTATCAATGTAATCCACCATATAAATAAACTGAAAGAAAAAAAAACCATATGATCATTTCATTAGATGCTGAAAAAGCATTCGACAATATTCAACACCCCTTTATAATAAAAGTATTGGAGAGATTAGGGATATAAGGGTCATGCCTAAATATAATAAAAGCTACTTACAGCAAGCAGACAGCTAACATCAAATTAAACGGAGAGAAACTGAAAGCCATCCCACTAATCTCAGGAACATGACAAGGCTGTCCACTCTCACCACACCTCTTCAATATAGTGCTTGAAGTTCTAGCAATAGCAATAAGACAACATAAGGGGATCAAGGGGATTCGAATTGGAAAGGAAGAAGTTAAACTTTTATTATTTGCAGATGATATGATAGTATACATAAGCGACCCCCAAAACTCCACCAACGAACTTTTACAGCTGATAAACACCTTTAGTAATATGACAGGAAACAAGATCAACTCCAAAAAATCAGTCACCCTCTTATACACAAAGTATATGGAAGCAGAGAGGGAAATCAGAGAAGTTTCACATTTCACGATAGCCACAAACAACATAAAATATCTTGGGGTAACTCTAACCAAGGAAGTGAAATATCTATTTGACAAGAACTTTAAGGCATTGAAAAAAGAAATTGAGGAGGATACAAGAAAATGGAAGGACCTCCCTTGTTCTTGGATTGGGAGGATCAACATAGTAAAAATGGCAATTCTACCAAAGGCAATTTATAGATTCAATGCAATCCCCATCAAGGTCCCATCAAAATTCTTCACAGATCTTGAGAGGACAATAATCAATTTTATATGAAAAAACAAAAAACCCAGGAAAGCCAAAACAATCCTATACAATAAAGGATCTTCTGGAAGCATTACCATCCCTGACTTCAAACTCTATTACAGAGCTACAGTGATGAAAACAGTTTGGTATTGGCATAAAAACAGAGAAGTCGACCAATGGAATCGTATAGAAGACCAAGATTTTAACCCACAAACCTATGAACACCTCATTTTCAATAAAGAAGCTAAAAGTATACAATGGAAGAAAGAAAGTATCTTCACCAAATGGTGCAGGCATAACTGGATGTCAACCTGTAGAAGAATGAAAATAGACCCATATCTATCACCATGCACAAAACTCAAGTCCAAAATGGATTAAAGACCTCAATATCAGTCAGAACACATTGAACCTGATAGAAGAGAAAGTGGGAAGTACCCTACAACAGATGGGCACAGGAGATCGCTTCCTATGTATAATCCCAGCAGCACAGACATTAAGGGCAACATTGAATAAATGGGACTTCCTGAGACTGAGAAGCTTCTGTAAAGCAAAGGACACTGTCACTAAGACAAAAAGGCAACCTACTGACTGGGAGAAGATCTTCACCAACCCAGCAACAGACAAAGGTCTGATCTCCAAAATATATAGAGAACTCAGGAAACTAGACTTTAAAATGCTAATTAACCCAATTAAAAAATGGGGCACTGAACTGAACAGAGAATTCTCAACAGGAGAAGTTCAAATGGCCAAAAGACACTTATGGTCATGCTCAACCTCCTTAGCGATCAGGGAAATGCAAATCAAAACAACTTTTTTTGTAGCATCTTACACCTGTCAGAATGGCTAAAATCAAAAACTCCAATGATAGCCTTTGCTGGAGAGGCTGTGGAGGAAGGGGTACCCTCATCCATTGCTGGTGGGAATGCAATCTTGTGCAACCACTGTGGAAATCAGTGTTTCGGTTTCTCAGGAAATTCGGGATCAACCTACCCCTGGAACCAGCAATACCACTCCTGGGAATATACCTAAGAGATGCCCGATCATATGACAAGTGTATTTGTTCAACTATGTTCATAGCAGTATTATTTGTAATAGCCAGATCCTGGAAACAACCTAGATGCCCTTCAATGGAAGATTGGATGAAGAAAGTGTGGAATATATACACATTAGAGTACTTCTCTGCGGTAAAAAACAATGACTTCTTGAAATTTGCATGCAAATGAATGGAAATAGAAAACACTATCCTGAGGGAGGTGACCCAGACCCAAAAAGATGAACATGGGATGTACTCACTCATAATTGGTTTCTAGCCATAAATAAGGGTCACAGAGTCTACAATTGGTGAACCTAAAGAAGCTAAATAAGAAGGTGAACCCAACCAAAAACATATAGTTATCCTCTTGGCTATGGGAAGCAGACAAAATTGCTGGGGAGAAAATTGGGATCTTGGGGGTGGGGTGTGATGGGGGTAGGGGGAGATGGGGAGAGAAAAGGGAGAAGCGGAGGATGTGGGGAACTTGGGGAAAAAGGAGGATTGGATAAAGGAAGGTTGGATAGGGGAGCATGGGAGCACAATTCTTAGTTAAGGGCTGGCAAGAGACTTGAACCTAGAGGGGCTCCCAGGAGCCCAAGGCGATATCCTTGGGCAGCTGAGGATAGGGAACCTGAAATGACCCTATCCTATAGCAATACTAATGAATATCTTGCATATCATCATAGAACCTTCATCTGGTGGTGGATGGATATAGTGACAGAGACCCACACTGGAGCACTGGACTGAGCTCCCAGGGTCCCAATGAGGAGTAGAAGGAGGGAGAACATGAGCAAAGAAGTCGGGACCATGAGGGGTGCACCCACCCACTGAGACAGTGTAGCTGATCTATTGGGAGCTCACCAAGGCCCACTGGACTGTGACTGAAAAAGCATGGGATAAAACTGGACTCTCTGAACATGGTGAACGATGAGGTCTGATGAGAAGACAGGAACAATGGCATGGGGTTTTGATCCTACTTAATGTGCTGGCTTTGTGGGAGCCTAGTCAGTTTGGATGTTCACCTTCCTAGATATGGACGGAGGGGGGAGGACCTAGGACTTACCACAGGGCAGGGAATCCTGACTGTTCTTTGGACTGTAGAGGGAGGGGGATAGGAGTGGGGCAAGGGGGAGAAGGGTGGGAGGAGAGGGAGAAGGGTGGGAGGAGAGGGAGAAGGGTGGGAGGAGGGGGAGGGAAATGGGAGGCTGGGAGGAGGCGGAAACTTGTTTTTTCTTCCTTTTCTCAATAAAAAAAAATGTAAAGCTCTAGTCCTTGAAAGCTATTAATACAAACTGTTTAGGATAATTAAGAAACGCAGGTTAGTAGTTAACAATCAAACTTATACTCATGTTAGTTATATTTTCAAGGTTAGACATATATTTTAGAAAGATGGGTGGTCTTCAAACACTTCAGAGCTCTACAGAATATGGAATTAAGATGTTCTAATGACATAGATATTTTATGACAATGAGATAGGTCTGCTCCTGGCAGTGCCAATCTACTTTGATAAAAGAATGATGGACATCAAAGAACCTCCATATAGAATTTGCTCTCAGTGTGGCAGTAAACCACTAGGCAAGAAACTTCCCTTACTTCAACTGTTGACAGTATGCTGTCCAAAATGGATAAGCAGAACACAAAAATGACTGCTGAACTTTGACAATAAAAGGTAGCACAGTCCTTCAAAATTCCTTTTTTTTTTTCACAGAAAAGTCTGTCAGATATTCTAGCCTTATAGGCTGAATGTAGATGCTCCAATGTTGCATAGAAACCTTGGGTGACTGTTCAAGAAGACAGATATTTCTGCCATTTCTATAGTTTTGGAAATTCTTTGCTCTGCACTTACTGTTTACTCTGGTAATATTTTATTCTTCTCAAGTCTCTTATAGGATTGAAGACTTGGTAGTTATACCATTTTCTTTGCTACCAAATTTTGAAAAACTTACAAAAGAGCTATAAAGTGTATACACTTTTGAGACATAAAAACTGAAGTTGTTTATCTGAAAAAAATGTATTATGGTCTAAAAAATAGTTTAAAGTTGCTAATACAAGTTATGTTAGAAAATAAATTATTTGGTACAAAACTTTGGACTCACTAAGATATAATACATAATGGAGTATTTTCTCTAAATTTATCAAATATAAATAGACTGTATATTATAAATATAATTCATATCTGATAATTGCTTTATTGTTTATAATTTTGCTGTGTTTGAGTTTGAAACCTTTCTCTTAGTTAGACATAAAGGGGAAATGTTATGTGATAATCTTTTTCTACAATGTAAAGAAGTGTCTCTGCCTACAGTGCCTTCTGGTTGGTTTAATAAAAACCTGAACTGCCAATAGATAGGCAGGAGAGGGCAGGCACGATTTCCAGCAGAGAGAAAAATTGGCCGGAAGAATCTAGGTGCGTGAGTTCCCAGCAGACTTGGAGCAAGTTAGATGTGCCATACTGAGGAAAGGTAAAAAGTCAGATGGTAGAACATAGATTAAAAAATACTGGGCTGCTGGTCGCGGAACCTTTCTACCCTACCAGCACTAAGGGAAGCTTTTCCATCGGTTCTTCTGGCCTTATTTCCCGTGCTGCACTGCGGCCTTTCTCTTTCTCTTTTGGTTGCAGGCGCTTCGGGAGCCTCAGATTACAGTCCAGCCATGGAGCCGCCGATTACGCTCCAGCCATGGCCAAGTCCAAGAACCACACCACACACAACCAGTCCCGGAAATGGCACAGAAACACCATCAAGAAACTCCTGTCACAAAGACACGAATCTCTCAAGGGGGTTGACCCCAAGTTCCTGAGGAACATGCGCTTTGCCAAGAAGCACAAGAAAGGCCTGAAGAAGATGCAGGCAAATAATGCAAAGGCCATGAGCGCACGTGCGGAGGCCATCAAGGCCCTGGTGAAGCCCCAGGTGGTGAAGCCCAAGGTGCCAAGGGCCCCACCCACAAACTCACCCATCTGGCTTTAATTGCTCACCCCAAGCTTGGGAAGCGGATTAGAAGCTACATGACCAGGGGTCGTTTGCTCCAAAAAACAAAGTCCAAGTTTCAAGCCAAGGCAGAGGCTTCAGCTGCAGCTCAGGCTCCCAAAGGTGCCCAGGCCCCTGTGAAGGCCCCATAAAAAAGGTCGCAGTCTGCCAATGTGAAGACAGATGGACTGGTGTGAACACATACACAGTATTTGCAGATGTTCAGGACCTTATGCTGTTTTTACAAATAAACTTGAGGCAAGTTCTGTTAAAAAAAATTACTGGGCTAATTAAGTTATAAGAGCTAGTTGATAATAAGTCTAAGCTAAAGATCAGGTTTTCATAATTAATAATAAGTCTCCATGTTGTTATTTGTGAGTTGGTGGTCCCAACAAAAAAGTATTACTACATAATCATCCATAGTTCCAGCACAACAGTGAATTTGATGACTCTGTGAAGACTAAATACGACACAGTGGTGGTACAATAAGACAGTGATTTACAAAAAGGCACTTTGAAGCCACAACATGACAGGATTGCATGTTGATGAGCTACAGGGTATCAATATGATGCAGTAAATGCAAAATAGGAAGGATAGGATATGGCATAATATTGGACAATGATAACTCCTTAGTGTACTGTGATGGCACTATAGTGTATAGTTTTTGCACAATAGAGTATAATGTTACTTTATAGGAAACAGTGATTGCATAATATAACACAGCGATGGCACAGCAAAGCAATGTGACAGCAAAAATACTAGTCTTTATGACAGAGTAGCAACTGTGTTGACAATAGGACACAGGATTCAGTAATGGCAAGAGGTCAGTGGGAGAAAACTTTAATGACACAACACAGCACTGTGATTTCTCATTATCATGCAATAACACAGAGATATTATAGTATGCCACATTGATGTAACAGTCTGAAGCTGATTATTGAATCTGTGAAGGCAAATAGGCTGCAGTGATGACAGAGTAGGGCACAGTGAGTACATCATTGGACATGTAATGCCACAGTAGGATACTGAAATGGCATTTATAGGACACTGTGTTTTCACAATAGAGCACAGTGATGGAAAAATAGGCAACATAGTGGCACAATAAGACATTATGATGATACAAGTAAGCATTCTGATGAGTTAATAGGGTGCAATGATGACATATTAGGTTAATGTGATTTCATCACAATAGGATCTTGTGATGACACATTAAGACATATTGATTTTTGGTTCAATGTTGGTTCAAGATTACATTGTGGTGGCATGTAAGTAACAGTGATGACTTAGTCAGGCATGTTGATTGTACAGCAGGAAAAGATCATGGCACAATATAGTACTGCAAGAGCAAACAGGCCAGACTTAGCACTCAATGGGACACTGTGATGTTAGGATAGCATATTACGATTACTCAATAGGGCACAAAAATGCTAAAATAGGGCACTGTGGTGGTACAGTAGGATGTAACTGTTGAGCAATAGGCCAAGATGATAACACAATAGCACACTGCAATGTTTCAAGAGTGCACAATGGTGCTAAAGTAGGGCACTATGCTGATGTGATAAGTCACAATGATGATACAGTAAGCCAAAGTAATGGCACAATAGAACACAATGCAGCACAGTATCCTGCATGATGACAAAACAATGCAACTTTATGGCACAATTGGACAGCATGATGACATTATGTGGCACTATGAGGACATGATCATACAACACAAGACAGACTGCAATGCCATAATAGGTTACTATTATTACTCAATGAAGCACATACATGGCATGATGGGTCACAGATATGGCACAATACAACCCAGTTATGGCCTGGAGTATCATAGTAACAGTATAATAGGCCATGGAAATTGTACAATAAGGCTCAGTCATAACACAATAGAAAAATGCTATGGCACAATGGGGCACAGATGTTTCATAATAGAGCAAGCATGATAAGACACTCTAATGACACAAGGGGTAACTTTCATGACTCAATAGGGAATAGTGATGGCACTATAGGCTTTAGTGATAGAAAATTCGTCCACAGTGTTGACTCAAAAAGGCACAGAGATAACATGCTAAATCACAGTAATGGCACAAAAGGCAAAGCGTTAGCACAACATGACATACTTTTTGGTTCAATATAACAAAGTAATGACACACAAGAGAACACAATGATGGTACAAAAGACCAAGCTATAACACATCAGGACACTGAAATAATACTATAGAACACTGTGGTGCTATAGTAGGGTAATGTGATGATTCAATATGGCACAGTGATGACACAATATGACACATTAATGGCAAAATAGACCAGTTACAGCACAACAGTACTCTGTAGTGACGTGAGGGGACACAGAAATACTCAAGGGAGCATAACTCAATAGTTATGGCTCAGTAGTCTAATGTTATGGCAAAATAGGGCACTGTGATGACTCAATAGGATATAGTGATGGCAGAGCAGAACATGTCACAAAAGATATTCTGATGACACATTACTGACTTCTAGCATAGTATTGCACAATAGTAGCACTATGGGCCAAAGTGAAAGTAGAAGAGGAAACCATGGAGGTAGAAGAAGACTCTATAATGCCAAAAGAGGGTACAGTGATAACACAAAAATCCCCAGGAAAGTAACAAAAAAGATACTGTAAGTAGGGCTCTGTGATGGCTTAATGGGGCACAGTTATTGTACAACAGACCACAGTTATGGCAAAATACAGAAGTGTTTGTCTCAATATGGCACACTGATGGCATAGTAAGTCACAGTTATGGCATATTAGAGCACAGTGATAGCACAATAGGACAAACATGTTTGGCACTGAGAGTACAATGGTAACACAATAGGATATAATCATGGCACAATAGACATAGTGGTGATATAGTAGGGCACAGTGATGGCACAATAGGCCAAACTTATGGCTTAATGGTGAATATGAAGACACTAAAGGACACTAGTAACAAAATAGAACACAATGAGGACATAGTAAGACATAATGAAACTGTAGAATGCAGTATGATGTCACAATGTGGCAGTAATTGCACATTAAGGCAATTCAAGGGTTAAATAGGACACAGTGAGAGCACAATACGATTCAGTGATACAATGAACTGCACGGCACAGTGATTGCACTTGATCACTGGGTAAGAACCAAACACTGTAATGATACAAAGCGGCACTGTGATGTCTCAATGGGACACAGTGATGGAACAATAGTGCATAGTGATGGTGATAGACCATTGAGGAAGAACCACAAAACATGTGATGACTCAATAGGGCACAATTATGTCATAATAGGGAAGTGTTTTGACATAATATGTTATAGTGATGACATAATAGGTCACAGTTATAGAACACTAGAGTGATGAAATTATGGGACACACATTTGGCTTAAAGAGCACATGTGGCACAATAGGACATAGTGATAGCACAATATGTGGAGTGATGCCTTAATGGGGTACAGTGGTGACACAAGATGGTACAGTGACAGAATAATAAGCCACTGTGATATCATAACAGAACACTATGACAACACTATAGGCCAATGTGATGGCTCAATAGGGAGCAATGATGACCCAATAGGCACAATTATGGCACAAATGTCAAAATTATGTCATAACTGTGAACTTGATGACACCAAATGATACTGTCATAACAAAACAGGGCACAGTGCTGGCACAATAGAATATAGTGGTGGTACACTAAGGTACTATGTTATCACATTATGGCAGAGATTGCATATTAGGACAGTGTAATGACTTGAGGGGACATAATAATGGCACACTAGGACCTAATAATGGTACAATAGGAGACTGTGATGGGATAAAAGACCACAGTAATTACACAATATGCCATGGTGATGACTTTACAGCATACAGAAATGGCATAACAGGACATGGTGATGGCACAAGAGGACAGTGCAATGATACAATAGGATACTTTTATGGTACAATAGGAAACTATGATAACTCAATATGACACAATGATTGTGTAATAGGAAACAGTAATGGCACAATAGGGACTTGTTGAGTCATTGAAGCACAGAGATGGTACAATAAGACCTAGTGATAACACAAGAAAGCACAGTGATGACGTAATGGATACAATGGTCAGAAAATAGGCCAGAATGATGTCACATTGGGACAACGTGATGACAAGGTGCATCACTATGGGTACCCAATAGGAAATAGTGATGACACAGTAGACTAAAGCAATGGTATACTAACATACTGTCATGACATTACAGGACATAGTGAAAGCACAGAGAAAAACTTTTGGCAGAAGACATAATTCTAGTTGTGCAATTAGACACTGCAATGATGAAATAAGATACCATGATGGCACAAAAGGACACAGGAATGGCAGAGAGGGAACCGTGGTGACTCAAACTCATAGGGTATAATGATGATGCAGTAAGCCAAAGTTACAGCACATAGGGACACTGTGATGAAACAATAAAACACTGTGTGGGCACAATTGCAAACCATGATGGCGCAGTTGGGCTTTCTGATGGCATAATAGTTACCAGTGATGGCATAATAAAATAAATTGATAACAAAAGTCACAATGTGTCATTGTGATGACTAAATACACCTAAGTCTTATAAAAAAAAAAACAGTGATAACACAGTATGCACACTAGGTAACACTGGTAGCACAAGTTAGAAATTTAGGGCACAATGATAGCTAAATAGGACATATTGATGGCACAATAGAGTACTTTGGTAACATCATATGGCAAAATAGGCCAGAGGGATGATACAAGAGGATGTTGGGATCACAGCATAGATGACCCAGTTGGTTACAGTAACAGCACAATAAATTAATGTAAAGGCACAAAAGATACTGTAATTACACTATAGGACACAGGGAAGGCATAAAAACGTTTGGCACAAGAGGAAGGTGTGACCATACAAGAGGCATGTTTTGTGGTGGCAAAATAAGACATATTGATGACAAAATAAGACATTGTGATAGGGAACTATTATACTCAACAGGGTACAGTGATAGCACCATAGGACACATTGATGGCACAATAGGACATTTTGATGACACAATGGGGCAGGATAATACCTTATTAAGATATAACGATGGCACATTGGGGCATTGTGATAGTACAATAGAACACAGTAATGACAAAGTTGGCCATAGGGTTAGCACAATCATAGCACAATTTTCTGCAATGACAGCACACAAGAACACTGTGGTAACACAGTAGAATATAATGACACTTTAGTGTGCAATGATAACATAGTAAGTACCTCTGATGTCTCAATAGGGCACACTGATGTGTTTTATCATCACTGTGCTCAGTGGTGACATGGTATGGCACTGTGATGGTTCAATAAGGCATAGTGTTGGCACAATAGACTAAAGTGATAGCATAAGGCCCTGTGATACAATAGAACAATGGCTCAACAGGACACAGTGATAGCTCAAGAACGCATAGTGATTGTACAATAGTTCATCATGTTGACTACTTAGGGCGCAATGACAGAACAATTTTGCATACCAATGGTATAATATGATAGAGTGATGGTATAATAATGTTCTGTGTTGTCTTGTTGTCATAACAGGACACAATGATGAGACAGTAGGATATAGTGAAGGCACAATAAGAGAATGCAATAATTCATTGTGGCACAGTGATGGCGACAGTAATAGAACATTTTAATTACACAATAGGTCACTGTAATGTCTAAATAGGGTACAGTGATGGCATAATTGTAACAAGTGATAGGACAACAGGACACAATCACAGCATGACAGGTCACAGTTATGGCACAGAAAGTGCCCATAACAACAGAAGAAGACTCTGTGATGGCAAAACAGCATATTGATGTCACAGTAGGCCATAGAGATGACACAGTAGGTAACTCTGAGGGCAAGTAGAGCATGGTGGTGGCAAAGTAGGGTACTGTGATGACAAAATGGAAGCCGAATGGTACAATAGGTCACATCATTAGCACAGGAGAATAATTTGATAGCACAATAGTTCCTTATGTAGACTCTTTAGGGCAGAGAGATGGCACAGCAAGATATAGTCATGGCATAATTGGGCACAGTGATGGTACAGTGGTGTCATAATGGGCACTGCTGTGATAGGAGGGCACAGGAATGAAAAAGTAGACTAGGGTGATGATACGATAAAACACACTGATATCAAAGAGGACTTTAATGACTCATTACGGTATAGTAACAGTCCAGTGGGGCATAGTGATGGCAATAGGCCACCTCAGAGGAAAAATAGAACATTGTAATGACACAGTATGTTTCTGTGATATCTCAATAGGGCACAGTGATGGCACAATATGCATGAAAGATGGCACAATAGTAGACAATTGAGCACAATATGCCACAGTGATAACACAAAAGGAAACTGTAATATCAGAAAAGAACTCTACGGTGGCAAAATAGGGCACAGTGATTTCACAATAGGCCATGGGGATGGCATTATAAGACACTGTAATGGCAAAGGGGAATCTTGTGATGACCCAGTTGGGGATGGCACAATAGGGAAGTGCTACGACTGTACATGTCACAGAAATGTTAGAGCAGGACTCAATAGTGGCACAATAAAGCACACTGACAGCACAATAGGACGTAGATTTAGCACAATAGTGGATTAATAGCGCACCATGATAACAAAAAAGGCGCCAAGTAGAAGAGTATAATGGTGTTATAAAAGGAAAATTAATGCTACAAAGGATAATGTGATGGTAAAGTAAGACACTGTGATGGCACAAGTGGGCAATATGATGAATCAGTAGGGCAAAGGGATGACTTACAGGGCACAATGATGGCATGATATGCCAAAATTATGGGAAAAATGGATTTTTAGGGAACAGTTAGAAACTGATAGCCTCCTTGGAGTCTTTGCCCAAGAGTGGTATTGCTGGGTCTTTTTTAAAAAAGAAATATTTGTTTATTTATTATGTATACAATATTCTGTCTGTGTGTATGACTGCAGGCCAGAAGAGGGCACCAGACCTCATTACAGATGGTTGTGAGCCATCATGTGGTTGCCGGGAACTGAACTCAGGACCTTTGGAAGAACAGGCAGTGCTCTTAACCTCTGAGCCATCTCTTCAGCCCTGCTGGGTCTTGAGGTAGATTACTTTTCAATTTTCTTAGAAAACTCAGCAATACCACTCTTGGGTATATAGCCCAATGATGCACTCATACCACAAGGACATTTGCTCAAATACATTCATAGCAGCATTATTCATAATAGCCAGAACCTGGAAACAATGAAGATGCCCCTCAACTGAAGAATGGATAAGGAAAACGTGCTACATTTATACAATGGAGTAATATTCTTTTATGGCACACTGTTTCACAATAGGGCATAATGATGCCCTAACAGGTTACTGGGGGGAACAATATGCCACTGAAATGACAGTAGAGGGCATTGTGATGACTCAATAGTGAGCAGTGATCATAGTATTGAAGAATTATTGCACAGTAGAATACAGAGGTAGTACAATCGGTCGAAGTAATAACATAGAAGGAAATTGTTGGTATGATCGGACTCTGTGATGGCAAAGTAAGATAGTGGGATAGATCACAGTCTAGCACAGTGATGACACTGTGGAAAAACAATAGGATACTATACAATAGGCCACTGTGGTAACTCAGTTTGGCACAGATGTTGCATTATATGCCACAATAGAGAAGTTTTAGGACATAATAAGTCCAGTAATAGTATAATAGTATACATTGCTAGCCTAATAAAGCAGAATGGCAGTACAATCAGACATAGTTTTGGCACAAAGAGCACAGTGACAGTACAATGAGACATAACAGTATCACAATAGAGAACAATGATAGTATAATTGGCCATAGTGACGGCAAAATAGGGCATAGTGACAGCACAAAAGACCACTGGGAATGAGCACTGGATACTGGAATGACAATAGGGCTGTGTGGTGACTTAATAGCACAATGTAACATTAGAATAGAACACTAAAATGATGAATTAGGACACTAATGGCACAACAGGACACACTGATAGAGCAAGTAGAACTGTATGGCACAAAAGGTCACAATGATTTCTAAATAGGGCATAGAGATAGCACAATAGAACATCGTGATCACAATGCAGTAGCAATGTGATGGCCCAAGAGACCAATACAATGACACAATAAAGAATAATAATCACTAATTGGCTCAGATTATAGTGTGACAGTGAACTTAACCATACAGTAAAGCTCTGTGATGACACAAAAGGGCACTGACATGAATCTATAGAAAACAGTGGTGTCAAACTAGGACACATTTGGTAGCACAATATGACACAGTAATGGCACAATATGGCATTGTGATGACATAACAGGGTACTGTGGTGAAACAATAGGGCATTGTGATGGCATATGGGTCATAGCAAGAGCACAAAGGGGCATTATAATGTCATAGCAGGTCATTGTGTTGACACAATCAACCACTGTGATGACATAATGGGCCACAATCATGGCACAGCAGGACACTGTAAGGACCTAAGCAGGCACAACAGGAAAATAGGGGCCAAAGGGGAACTCTGATAGCACAATAGCATATAATGATGGCCAAATGAGCCACTGTGATGGTGGTACAGGGCACTGTAAATGGTACATCAGGGTGTTATAAAGGCAAAAGAGAGTGTTCAGGCAATAGGATCAAGCAAGAGCACAGCAGGGTACAGAGGTATACTATCATACCAAAACAGAGCAAAACAATGGCAAAATAGGTCATTTTTAGGTACAATGTGTTACCACAGTAGAAAAATGCAACACTATAATGGCACATTGGGGTGCTGTAATGGCACATTGGACACAACAATGGCACAGTAGGAAACTGATGGAGCACCAGGGAACTGCGAAGGAATGGTAGGGAATTGTGGTAGGACAGTCGAACAATGTGTTGGCACAATAGCATATCTGATGGCACAAGAGGCTACAGTGATGACATACAATGTCAGGGTAAAGGCTAATGGCACATATTAATGGCACTATAGGGTACAATGAATACACGGTAGGCCACAGTGATGGCACACTAGAACACAGTAAGAGCACAATAAGTTAAAGTGATGGCACCTTAGGACACTGTGATGATACAACAGGGCCTGTGAGATTCAGTAGCCCACAGTAATGGCTGTAATAACACAACAGGAGACCATGATGGCACAATGAGGTATTGTGATGACACAATAAAGCCCTGTGAATATTTAGTAGGACATGCTGGTGGTATAATGAGACACCTGGATAATATAATAAGGCATAGTGATGTTATAATAAGATACAGTGATGTCACAATATGGCACAGTGGTTATATAACAGGACACACTGATGGTATAACAAGTCACCATGACAATGTAACAGGATGCAGAAGGCACAACAGGAAACAGTTCCAGTGTAGTAGAGTATAGTGATGGCACAATGGGCCACAGTGAGGCCACTGTGAAACAGTGACAGCAAAACATGTCTATACCCATATAATAGAACATCAAGGTGGCACAGAAAGGCATGGTGATGACAGCAGAGCACATAATGGTATAATGGGGCATTTGATGACAACATGCAATACAATGGGCATAATAGGACAGGCTGATCACTTAGCATGGTACTGTAATAGTACTAGAGACAGCTGTGAAGACACAATAGGGCCCTGTTTTGGTTAAACAGGACCCTGAGAAGTAACAATGGAATATTCTGATGACACAAAATGGTATTATAATAGTATTATCAGGCACCACTATATCACAAACAGGCCATGTGATTACACAACAGGGCATTGTGAAAAAGTGGTGTAGGAGGTTCTTCTGTCTATGTGTTGCTTTCATTGGTTGAATAAAGAAACTGCCTTGGCATTTTGATAGGGCAGAACTCAGATGGGCATGGAAAAGAGAACAGAATGCTGGGAAAAAAGGCAGAGCAGCAGACGCCATGGTTCTCCTTGTAGCGGCGTAAATAAATGCAGGCAGATAGTAAAGAATATATACAGCTTTAATGGCGAAATAAACTTACAGAACCGAGGTTCCCGTGTAGCACAAGAAGCAGAAAAAGGGACGAGCAGCCTCCCGTGTGTCCGATTTATCAGTATACATTTGCCAGAGGCAAACCAGCCCCCTAAAGAGGCTGGCTTAACCCTACATCTCCCCTTTTTGTCTAAATAAGACAGAACTAAACCAAATATAACTATAAACAATAATAACAAATGATAAATATAACAAACAATATTGAGAACAAAAGTTTTTCTAGACATTCTATCTCAAGGAGTCTAAATAATATAGAGAGTAACTACAATTAAATAATCTTCAACTCCATCAAAGATCTGAGAAGGGACTAAATATTACTTAACAAATGAGAGATATCCAAAATGTGCAACAAATGACAGAGACAACTGACTACCTGGGCAATCACCCAAAGTCTTGTTTGCAAAGTTGAGTCAACCAACTTTAGCTAAGGACTAACATAACTGACATACCATTATCAAATGCAAGGAACTTTCTTAGAATTATCCTACCCTGTCTTGGCAAGATAAGACAATCCTGTTTCATATCCTAGTCAGTAGTTGAGGTATGGGCTTTTCTTAACCCAAAGGCCAGTTCTGCCAAGAAGACAAGCTCCCAGTGGAGTGTCTTTGGTGCTCAACGTTCTCTTGGGATTAGAATGGCGTTGCCAGGAGTAATTGTTTCTCGATGGCACAGAATTCTAGGTTAGTAACCTACAGTAATCTAGGCCAGTTTCTACAGCTCTTCGAAGAGGCTGAAGATTATACTATCTAAACTAAAAATAATTTCTATGTATCTAAAAGACCTGATTAACCTAAAAATTAATATGACAAACATATAATTCTCAATACCTATCTAATTTGAAAACTAAGAGAATAAACAACTGTGCAATATATGAAGACAATGATCTTCACATGTAAACAATGTCATTACATATCAAATGTAAACAATGTTATTACATAAATAGTATCAGAGGTGGAAATGTACATTGTGATATGGTAGATATATCAATACAAGCATACTCTTATACAAAAATAGAGGTAGGAACCCTCACATTCAATATTCAATACATCAATATACAAGAAACAGTACCAATATAATTTTCTAAAAACAGTAAATAACAAATACCAATCATCCCATCAAACCAGTTAATCCCCTCTTTTTTTAATATACCCCTAATTCCATACAATATCTCCCCATCCCCTCAACCCTAAACCTAGGATTCCCTGGAATCCTTTAGAAGAACAACCAGTACTCTTAACCACTGGCCCATTCTCTGAACATCCAGGGAACATTAGTTCATCCTAGCTCTGAATAACTTTAGGTTCCTGGCTGTACTATAGAAACTATGCAGACATTTATAAAATTGACTGATGTTCCACCCAGCTCTTAAGAGTGCTCACATGAATGATAGCCTTTATTTATTCAACAGTTTATGGATGTCTCTGGTCTGTCTAGATATGCTAATTTGTCAATTACTTAAATTAAAATATGTTTCATAAGCTATAAATTAGTGTATCTTTCCTGAAACAGCTAACCCTGAGGCAATGATTATAACCATAAAAGCTAAGTGAAAACCAAGCTCTCAGCAAATTAACTAATTAAGATCTACTATGGCCATCTCCTACCAACCCGGCATGTTCTCTTTCTTTAAAGGCTGGGCCTCATTTGCACAAATATTCACATTCTGTCCAATAATATTTATTTTGTCAAGTTATGAAATACTACTGCAAAGATGCTTTACATTAATTGGGGCACCTACACCTCAGAGAAAACTCTTAAGACCAGTGAAGGGTCTGTTTGTGGGTCCACTTCACCAGAGGGAAGGGGGATTTGCCTGAAATTTTTTCTCACATTTTCCAAATAATGTATAGATCTTTCCAAAACCTGCTATAGCACTTTTCAATTTCTTGAGAGCTAAGACATCCGAATAAGAGAAATTTAGTTAAGGAGGAAAATGTAGCTTTCAAGATCAGCAGCTTGTAAACTCTCTTCACATTAGAAGTTCAATTTAATCTGAAAGAAGCACATATCCATCAATGTCTAGTCAGCTCTCCGGAAACCTAAGAGACTTTTCTTCCTCCTTGTTGAATCTGTGTGTTTGATGTTATTTTGGCCATTTTGGTCCTGGAACATTTACCCTAAAGAATACCAGGAAATTGCACTTTGCATTATTTTTCTTATTCTGTACACAACTATATTGTGTGTGTGTGTGTGTGTGTGTGTGCACATGTATGTGTGTATGTGTGTGTAGGTGTAAGCATATGTATGTATTGTGAATGCACACACCTGTACATGCACTTGTTGCACTTGTGAAGGTCAGAAGTCAATGTCAGGTGCTGTTCTATCATTCTCTATCTTAATTTTGAAACAGGGTTTTCTCTCTGTACCTGGAGTTTACCAACTATCTAGGCAGCAATCCCAGCAGTCTGCTAGTGAGCTTCCATGCTCCTTTTTTTACACCTCCCAAACCTGGGATTCCAGTAGGTACCATACCAAATGGATGTGTGCTGAGATCTAAACTCAGGTCCTTAAGCTTGCACAGCAAGAACTTTACCCAGTGTGCCATTTTCACAGTCTCTGTATTTACATCTTGCAAATGTTCCTTAGATTTTTAGTTAATTCAAGCTAAATTACCTTGAAGGTGAAAAGGTCATCATTTTTTCTCCTACAAAGATGCTCAAAGAAAACAAGCCAATATTGTGGTGTTTGTGGTATGAACTCTGGCACCTATGTCTGGTTCTGACTCAAATGTCCTTCTCTCCTGTTGGAATCTCTCTCATGGATGAGTCCATCAAAATCAAGCTTTTCCTGAGAGTAATGGCCCATGGGAAGCACATTTCAGGGACTATGTTTAATGAAATATCATGTAAAGTATAATGAAATATAAATGACTAATATGAAATATCATGCAAGGTTGAGTCAAACTCTTTCTAACAAGATTACAGCACAGTGTGCTGGTTGTTTTGTGAACATGTCACAAGCGACAGTCATATGGGAAGGGGGACTTCAATAAGAGAAAGCCTCCATCACATTGGCCTGTGGACAAACCTGTAGAGCATTTCATGACTAACAATTGATGTAGGAGGACTCAGTCCACTGTGGTGGCTCCCCAGGTCCTGAGGTGTATAAGAAAGTTTATGAGTAAGAAAGGGAAAGCCAGTCAGTAAACAGTGTTCCTCTGTGGGCTATATAACATGGACAAGTAGGAGGCTCCCACAAAGTTGGTGGGACAGCAACCTAGGTGTATACAAAAAAACACAGGGAGTCTGATGTGGGATTTCCCCTCTGTATGCTGTGAATACAGTCTATTGCCATTGGTTAATAAAGAAACTGCTTTTGGTCAATGCTTTAACGGGTAAAGTCAGGCAGAAAATCCAAACAAAAATGTAGAGAGAGAGAGAGAGAGAGAGAGAGAGAGAGAGAGAGAGAGAGTAGGTAGAGTCAAGAAGATACCATATAGCCACCACAGGAAACAGAAACTGGAACCTTACCAGTAAACCACTTGATAAAATATAAACTAATAGAAATGGGATAATTTAAGATGTAAGAGCTAGCCACAAATACATCTAAGCTATTGGCCAAAGAGTATTGCAAATAATATAGTTTCTGTATGATTACTTAGGATCTGGGCATCCAGAGAACAAAGAAGCAGCCTCGTCCTACAGGAGCCCTTGTCTCACACAAGGAGGAAAGTGGAGACTGACTCCCAGAGACATTCGCTGACCTCCACACCCTTGCTCTTATACTCGTACACAGAACTTGTACACAAACACACACAGATACTAACTTAAAAGGAGGCGATGAAGTTTTTTTTTTATTTTAAATTTATTTATTTATTTATTTATAAAAGATTTCTGTCTCTTCCCAGCCACCGCCTCCCATTACCCTCCCCCTCCCCTAATTAAGTCCCCCCCCCCTCAGCCCGAAAAGCAATCAGGGTTCCCTGTCCTGTGGGAAGTCCAGGGAACCCCCCACCTCCATCCAGGTCTAGTAAGTTGAGCATCCAAACTGCCTAGGCTCCCACAAAGCCAGTACGTGCAGTAGGATCAGAAACCCATTGCCATTGTTCTTGAGTTCTCAGTAGTCCTCATTGTCCGTTATGTTCAGAGAGTCCGGTTTTGTCCCAGGCTTTTCCAGACCCAGGCCAGCTGGTCTTGGTGAGTTCCCAGTAGAACATCCCCATTGTCTCAGTGCGTGGGTGCACCCCTCATGGTCCTGAGTTCCTTGCTCGTGCTCTCTCTCCTTCTGCTCCTGATTTGGACCTTGAGAATTCAGTCCTGTGCTCCAATGTGGGTCTCTGTCTCTGTCTCCTTTCATCGCTTGCTGAAGGTTAATATTCAGGAGGATGCCTATATGTTTTTCTTTGGGTTCTCCTTATTTAGCTTCTCTAGGATCACTAATTATAGGATCAATGTCCTTGGTTTATGGCTAGAAACCAAATATGAGTGAGTACATCCCATGTTCCTCTTTTTGTGTCTGGCTTACCTCACTCAGGATAGTGTTTTCTATTTCCATCCATTTGTATGCAAAATTCAAGAAGTCCTTGTTTCTTACTGCTGAGTAATACTCTAATATGTATATATTCCATACTTTCTTCATCCATTCTTCCATTGAAGGGCATCTAGGTTGTTTCCAGGTTCTGGCTTTTCACAAACAATGCTGCTATGAACATAGTAGAGCATATACTTTTGTTGTATGATAAGGCCTCTCTTGGGTATATTCCCAAGAGTGGTATTGCTGGGTCCAGGGGTAAGTTGATCCCGAATTTCCTGAGAAACTGCCACACTGCTTTCCAAAGTGGTTGCACAAGTTTGCATGCCCACCAGCAATGGATGAGTGTACCCCTTTCTCCACAACCTCTCCAACAAAGGTTATCATTGGTGTTTTTGATTTTCGCCATTCTGACAGGTGTAAGATGGTATCTTAAAGTTGTCTTGATTTGCATTTCCCTGATCGCTAAGGAAGTTGAGCATGACCTTAAGTGTCTTTTGGCAATTTGAAGTTCTTCTGTTGAGAATTCTCTGTTCAGTTCAATGCCCCATTTTATAATTGGGTTGGTTAGCCTTTTACAGTCTGGCGATGAAGTTTTAAAAGAGATGAAGCAGGCACCTCCTCTCCTTTCTACCAGCCTTCATGGTGATGAGCAGCCATGTGCAGCCTATCCTTGCAGGGTTCCATAGGCTAAGGAACTGAAGGAGCCCTTTAGCCATCAACCTTCAAGATAACCAAGGTCCCCCATTCAGCAGACATGAGGAACTGAATCCTTCCCATAACCACCTAAGTGAACTTAAAATTATGCCTTCCTCAAACCCAGCTCTCAAGTGAACCCTGAAAACGTTGATTGCAATCTTCTGAAAAAAACCTGCATGGGTCAGAGGCACCAAGAACAGCCATGTCCAGATTTCCAACCAATAGAAAATGTGAGATTATCTCTAATATTTGGCATAGTTTTGGCTTGGGGAAATTTATTACACAGCAACCTAAAAGTAAAACACCATCTCTGGAAATATTGCTGAGTCCAAGTAGACAAAAGAACCTCCTTGAGATAGTTGCTTCTCTTCCACCAGCAAATAACCCTGAATTTGCTTGAGCTCGTCTGCCTAACCAGTTTCTGTGTCTCATCCTAAGGCTTACTTAACATAGCAGTGACAAGTCCCAAATTCTTGGGTCCAGGACTCACTAACTCCATGGCTCTGGAAGCCACTTAGCTTTTGCCTCAATTTCTGCTTATATGTAATGAGAATGACAGCACCTATTTGTCTTCATCAATCTCAACAGTCAACTTAACACAGCCTAGAAATTACCTGAGGAAGATGTTTCCTTTGAGGGATTGCCCAGTGTATGTTTGTCTGTTGGCGTGTGTGTAAAAGTAAGTTGTCTTGACTGTTTAGGGATGAAAGAAGGCACAGCACATTGTGGGCCTGCCATTCCCTGAGCAGGTGGTCCAGGCTATGCATGAAGGCTAGGTAAGCATGAACCTTGGAGGAAGCCAGCAAGAATGGTTTCTGCTTCCAGTCTCTGTCTTGTGTTCCTGCCATAACTTCCCTCAAGAACATTCTGTGACAGGGAAGAATAAGCTAATTAAATCCTTCTCTTTATTAAGTTGCTTTAAGTCAGAGTATCTATCACAACTGAAGGAAAAAAACTAGAACATTTCTCCATAGACTTGAGTTCATATTATTATACTTTATGTTCATATTCTCAGCTTGAAACATAGTTCTTATTATATAGAAAAAGCAGAATCAATTTTTGCCTGTGTGAATAATATTACTTGATCTTTCTACCCACCTAAGTACACTGCAATCTATTTGAGGGCATGGGCCATATCTCATGTTATTCCATGCATCATAGACACAGATAGATAAGGAAGTTTTTTACACTTTGACACACACGGAACTATATTGATCAGTTCAGGGTTCATTGGTTTAATATTTTATTTGCACTTTTAAATCAGTCATCTCTTCTAGTTCTGCAAGCTTTTGAATCCTCAGCAATCAGTGGATTTTGAAAAATATCTGATTCTTTATTCCACTTGCCTTCATCCACAGTGAAAGATTTATATACCTTTTCAGTGAAGTCAATCAAATTATAGACAGACTTGGCTTGCTTCTAAGACTCTGAGTATTGACAGTGAACATGAAACTTCAGGTAGAATTTACCATTACCTCAGTTTTGAGTTTTGATACTTCTCTCTAAGACACACTGTTAAGGAAGTCTGCAGTTCATCAGAAAGGAATCTCCAGGGCTGTAGAGCCAAGATGGCATTATGTGCTACGATTTGTGTTTCTAAATCCAAATGGAATTGCCCCCAAACCTTGATTGCTGTGAGATCATGTGCTTTCCAAACTTACTGGTTCTGAGACCTGCTTAGTTGTCTGTTTCCTCCAGAGATGAGTGGTTTACACAGAGGTGTGCAGAAAGGTGGTATATCATTACCTGAGAACCTGCCAAATGTGGAAATGGACCTAGCAGATCCATGTCTTCAGGGCCTGAGCCAGAACCCCGCATTTCCCATTGGATTTAGTATTGACCTGACAATGTGGGTATACCTTAAAACTGAGATACACTACTGCGGAGCCTTTGGAAGCAGTGCCCACAGGTTACTCAAGCTATGATTTCCAGTGTCTGGTGCATGACATAAAGTATACACTCAGTGAATAACTGGGCACATGTCTACTTTTTGTGTAAAGAATGTGCATGCTTGTGTATTTATGTATACATGTGCATAGGTGTATTTGTATGTATGAAGGAGTGTCTGTATGTGTATACATTTAGAGGCTAAAGAACAATATCAGGGGTCATCCCCAGGAACACAAGCCGTCTCCTTTGAGATAGGGTTTATCTTTGGATTATCACTAATGAGGCTAGACAGCCTGGCCAGCGAGCTACAGTGATCTGCCTGTCTCCATCTTCCAGCATGGAATTTCAAGCACTTGCCACCACACCAAGATCTTAAAATATAGGCTTTGGGGACCAAACTTAAGTCCTCATGTTTGTGAGGCAAGCACTTTATCAAATAAACCATTTGTCCATAACCCCCTCCCATTTGACTTTTGAGTCATATATTTGTAAATAAATATGATAATAGATAGTTGATAGATAGATGATAGAATAGAATAGATAGATAGATAGATAGATAGATAGATAGATAGATAGCAAATGCAGAGAGGTGATAGATAGTCCTATCTGCATGAAGAAGGACCTAAGGAAACATACAAATACACCTGTGCACATGTATACATAAAAACATAAAAACAATATTTAGGAAATGCATGTGACTGCCAATCTCACTCCCAGTCTTCAAGCCGCAGCTACTTTGCACAGCTTTCTAAATATACTGGGCAGGTTTAGGGCCATGTCTTTTTATGTGTTGCTTTTGTATTTGTAAGAATATTATTGCAATAACCATCATCCCAACAGAACATTAGAGACACATACTCACATAGACACATGCATACATACATACACACAATCATACATACACAGACACAGATACAGACAGACATGCACAGAGGCAAAAGACAGAGAGAAATGGGGGACAGGGGAAGATCTTTCTCAAACCTGTTAGATATAGTGATGTGGGAGTGTCATATATCAATCTGGTGATTTCATTGGTTAAGTAATAAAGAAACTGCTTGGCCCTGATAGGTTAAAACATAGGTGGGTGGAGTAAACAGAACAGAATGCTGGGAAGAAGAGGAAGTGAGCTCAGAGGCCATGTTTCCCTCTCCTGGGTAGATGCGATCAATGAAGCTCCGACCCAGGATGGACGTAGGCTAGAATCTTCCGGGTAAGCGCACCTAGGGGTGCTACACAGATTATTAGAAATGGGCTAATCCAGGTGCGAGAGTTAGCCGAGAAGAGGCTAGATATCATGGGCCAAGCAGTGTTTAAATGAATATAATTTGTGTGTTGTTATTTCGGGGCATAAGCTAGCAGGCAGCCAGGAGCCGGGCTGTGGGAAGAGGCCCACAGCTCCCACAACAATATAGATTGTCAACTAACATGAAACTTGACAAGTTTCATCCTTTCCTGATTTTTTTTATCTTTAAAATTGCATTTTTTAAGACCAAAAAATCTTTAAGATAGAAATTAGCAAAACCACTAATTTTTTCATTAAGCACAAATATTTTTTGAGTGCGCAATCCCAGATGCCATTTAAGGAATCTCAAGTATATTACTGAGCAAAAGACATAAGAGCTCCATCATTAAGTAGCTCAGATTGTGTATGAGGTGGGGAGAAGGCTGAAGAAGGACACAGGCTGTAGACAACTGATACGAAACAAACAAATCTATAAAACAGGAAGCTAGAAGGGGAGAGGCAGAAGGCATGGAATTGTCACAGACGAGGCAGAGGCAGGGTTCCCCGTTTTCATGTCCTGCAGCCTAAAGATGTCCTTTTCCCCTTAGGGACCTCCATTTTGGTAAAATCAAGATTTGTGGCTTTAATAATAAAAGGAATTTCAGCAAGAGCCAGAATAAAGAAGAGTTTGGGTTTATTAAAAGGCATTTTAATGTAGATCTTAACTCAGGGGTGAATAGAAAGAGTCATTAGTACAAATAATAAAACAAATCCAAAGTGTGGACATAGGCTTTTCAAAGAAGAGCTGCATTTGTATATATGGACAATTGTCTTTTTTTTTTCTGTTTTCTGTTTTAAGGTACATTAAGATTATGATTCATTACAAGGTTTAAAGGTTTGGGGATTTTCTTTAGTAAACAACAATCTTATAGGGTAGATACATGAAGGACCCTGAGTTTAGTAATGAGAGAGAATCAGAATTATGAATCATTTTGGCCTAAAGAAATACAGTTTATTTATTTTCTTTGATATTTCCATTTAACTTGTTCTCACAGAAATATGGGCTGTCTCAGTGGACATTTGGGCTTTATCTGTGGTATCTGAAACTTCCTACTTTTGCCTGTAGGGACTGCAAACCAGACCTTGGTATACAGGGCCTCTTTTCTTTATTGTATTTTTTTTTGCTTCATATTCCTATAATTTTAGCAATCCTAACTCAGGGATGCAACACTAAAATCATGCATAGTCCATGGATTTTCAGGTCAAGACTGAAGATTGTACCTCAAGGATTCTCAAAAGCCATTATCCTATCCTTCCTAAGGTCATCTCCTTTATTATTCTATCAAGTCCCCAGGCTTCAAATATAATCTATATGCAAATGGAACTAAAATTAGAATGTCCACTCTAGGGTTTAGGAGTAGCTCAGATATACCCATCCCAACTGCCTTCTTGGCATCTCCACTTGAACATCTGAGAAGCATTTTCAATTTATATTATCCAGACGTTATACTGTCTACTACTCCAGACCATATTCTCTCTGGGTTCCATTAATGGGAGTGTTATCATTTTCATTACTCAAAGCAGCCCTGGAAGTTTTTCTTAATTTATTCTAGTACCCCATCACCTTACTTGATGATGAATCAGGTCAACTATCTCTTCAAATCTCTTACAGCATCTATCAAATCCCATGACTGTTGAAATAGGAGCAGCGGGGCTGTGTCCCGCCACCCAGTCGCCCACATGGCTAGCTTATGCCCCGAAATAATTACACGGAAACTGTATTCTTTTAAACACTGCTTGGCCCATTAGTTCCATCCTCTTCTCGGCTAACTCTCGCACCTGGACTAACCCATTTCTAATAATCTGTGTAGCCCACGAGGTGGCTTACCAGGGAAGATCTTAGCCTGCATCTGTCTGAAGTCGGAGAACCATGGTGACTCCTTGACTCAGCTTCTTTCTCCCAGCATTCTGTTCTGTTTACTCTGCCTACCTAATTTTATATCCTATTAAAGGGCCAAGGCAGTCTCTTTATTTAATCAATGAAATTAACACAAGCCAGAAGACTCTCCCCCATCATATGACCTCTCTATGGCCCAACTTATCCTCTCTTCTTGTGTTCTCTTCTTACAGATAGCACTGGAATTGCCATAGTTATACCTCCTGAAAATTTGTTCTCATCCTTGACACAGTGTGTCTATACCACATTAATCCAAGTGATTGAGTTACTTTATTACTCCTTCCCAGATCAAGTTCCTTCATGGCAGACTCCCAACTCACTCCTAATCAAGATCAAGAGCCTCATGTTGGCCTATGAGTCCCGTGAACCTGAACCCACTGTTTCCCTGACCTCATCAATTCCCACTTTCCTCCTCACTTATCATTCTCCAAGCACTACTTTCTCCTTTGAAGTCCTGGGATGTTTCAAGACAAAGTCTTCTCCAATTTTATTAATCCTTGTCTTTTTATCTACTAAGCAATTTGTCCCCTGATGCCCACAATCTCATCCTTCACCTATTTTAAGTTACATTATAACATTGCCTTGAGGTGA
The DNA here is from genome assembly GCF_018167655.1 of Microtus oregoni. Lineage (NCBI taxonomy): Eukaryota > Metazoa > Chordata > Mammalia > Rodentia > Cricetidae > Microtus > Microtus oregoni. The sequence goes on from NW_024543062.1 coordinate 47,569,260, forward strand.
CTCTCCTGTGTATACCCTATACAAGTTGTAGTTACCAACACCACCCCCCAATACTGTACACCTTCATTTTCTCCATAGCACATATGGTCAGTTGAATTTTTAGGCATTTTACTTAAAATTTTGTTTTAAAGATCTGGCAAATAAAAAAAATATCACCAGAGAAAGTAACCAGACTGAAAGTCTATATATCATCTTGATGATCTTGTCTATTCTATACAATTAGAATACTCTTTCTGTAGCTATGGGGTTTCACACTGGATTTTTTTTTTTTTGATTTGTCGAGACAGGGTTTCTCGGTGGCTTTTGGTTCCTGTCCTGGAACTAGCTCTTCTAGAGCAGGCTGGACTCTAACTCACAGAGATCTGCCTGTCTCTGCCTCCCGAGTTCTGGGATTAAAGGTGTGCACCACCACCGCCTGGCTTTCACACTGGATTTTTTACTCTTACTAGCAAATGTGTTGTGGTAGTTTGAATGTATTTGACTCTCATAATTTCACAGGGAGTGGCTCTATTAGGAGGTGTGACTTTGTTGGAGTGGGTATGACTTTGTTAGAAGAAGTGTGTCACTATGGGGCAGGCTTTGAACTTTCTCATTCTTGAGATACTACCCAGTATCTCAGTTGACTTCCTGTTGCCTACAAGATCTAGCTGGAGCGCCACATCTGCCTACATGCCACCATGTTCCCCATCATGATGATAATGGATTAAACCTCTAAAACTTCAAGTGAGACACCCCAATTAAATGTTTTCTTTGTAAGAGTTGTTATGGTCATGGAGTCTCTTCATAGCAATGAAAACCCTAACTAAAACAGAAGTTGGTATCAGGAACTGGGGTATTTCTGTAATAGGCCTGATCATGTTTTTGTTATGAACTTTGGGATTATAGATTAGAAAAGCAGTAAAATGCTTTAAATGCTGTTTAATGGGACATAATAGTAGGAGCATGGAATACAGTGGCATTGTATTGTAGAATATTACTTTAACTGTGTAAAGAGATTTTACATCTGTTTTTGTTGCAGAATATTACCTTAATTTTATAAAGGTATATTGCATTTGTTAATGCTGCCTTTTTTGATGATGTAAATATGTGGTGATTTGTCTGATTAAGGCACCTGTTTAGTGTAATAAAAAGCTGAACATTCAATAGCTAGGCAGTAGAGGGATAGGTGGATCTGTCAGGCAGAGAGAATAGGTAGGTTGAGAAATCTAGGCTTGAGAGAGAATGAGAGCAGAGAGAAGGAGGAAGAAAGAGAGAGAGAGAGAGACACCCAGGGCTACTCAGTCTGACATCTAACAACTAGACGCAAAATAGGGCGTACAGAATAAAAGAAAGGTTAAAGGCCCCAAGGCAAAACATAAATGAAGAGAAACAGGTTAACTTAAGTTATAAGAGTTAGTGGGACAAGCATTAAGAAAAGGCCAAGCATTCATAACTAAAAAAAAGTCCCCATGTCATGATTTGGGAGCTGGCTGGAAGCCCAAAAGAAAGCCTGTTAAAGTGTTGGATGTGATTTGATGAGCTGTGGGGAAAATGTTCAAAACATTACAGAAAAAAATTAATATGCTGCCTAGAGATAGTTCTTGTAATATTTTGGTGAAAAAAGTAGCCAGTTTTTGCCCTTGTCTACAAAGTTTGCCTGAGCCTGATTTGAGGAGATTTGGATTAATTCCATTGGGAGAAGAAATGTCAAAACAGCCTAGTATAGACTCTGTTGTGTGGTTCCTAGTGTTCATGCTTATGAAGATTTATAATGAGAAGGAGAAAGCTAAGTTTGGTAAATTACAAAATATAAATTTTGAGTTGAAAAAAGAGTACCAGGAAGTGGACTGGAGCTATGTCCCATGTTCAAGGAGCTAAATGGATTGAGAAGTGGAATAAAGATAGTGGTGACCTCAGGGCAAGATCCCACTTAACTAAATTTCCAACTTGTGGGGGGGAAAAAACAAAAGAAATGGCTAGAGCCAGGTGTGGTGCAGCACACCTTTAATCCCAGCATTGGGAAGATAGAGGCTGGTGGATCTCTGAGTTTGAGGCCAGCCTGATCTAGAGATCCAGTTTCAGGACAGCTGAACTTAGGCAGTAGAGGGCAGAATGCTGATAATGAGGAGACATTTTCCAGCTCCAGTTAGCAACAGAACATGAGAGCTGTAGCCATATGGCTATAGCTTTAGAATTAAGGATAGAGAAATGGATTATGGAATTTGCCTCCATGCCTAAAGAAAGCCACTGAGGCCATGTATGTATCAGGGGTTTCCCTGAATGGAGGCCTAAAATGGAGAGATCATTTTGTGAAGATGTTAAGTTGGAGCGTGGATTGCCTTGGAGAACCCAAGATGGTAGAGATATCAGAGTCATGGAATACCCAACAAGGAGAGCTGTTAACAAGAAATGGAACTATCCCAAAGAAAGAACTATGCTGAAATCAACAAAGCTGAAAGGAGTTGGAAATTTGAGGAACATTACAATATCAGACATGATGATACAAAGTTTGGAGTTTGCTCAGTTCTTTTTCACTGTGCTCCCTTCCATACATTTTAGAATGGTAATATATATCCCATGCCATTATATGGTGAAAGTATGTGATCTGTTTATTTACTTTGATATTAAGGAGGATTGCAATTGAGAGAGTGCATGAATCTCAGAAGAAACTTTGAACTTTGGACTTTTAAATAAGTATGAGACTATTATAGACTTTAGAGACTTTTTAAATTGGACTAAATGCATTTTGCATTATGATATTGTTACAAGCTTATGGGGGCCAGGGAGTGAAATGTGATAGTTTGAATGTAATTGACCTCCATAATCTCATAGGGAGTGGCAATATGAGGAGATGTAGCTTTGTTGTAGTGGATATGGCCTTGATGGAGGAATTGTGTCACTTTGGGGGCAGGCTTTGAGGTTTCCTTTGCTTGAGATAGCTCCCGTTATCTCAGTTGGTGTTCTGTTGCCTGTAGTCAGACTTTCCTTTGGGCCACCAGCTCACACATAGTGACACTGAAAATTCTTATTAATTGTGATAATTTGACCTACTAGTGCCTATAATATAATTTATATAGGCACTATAATTTAAAATTAAAATTAAATTTTTCCCTACCAGTGTCTATAATTTAAATTAACCTGCTTTATTAATATACATTCTGCCACTTGCTGTCCATCCTGGTTCCTCCATGTTTCCTTGTGCCTCTCTCCCTTTCTTCTTCCTAGAGTTACTCTCCACAGAATTCCTACCTATTCTCTCCTGCCTTCCTATTGGCCATTCAACTTTTTATTAAACCAGTCACAATGACACATATTCACACAGTGTAAACAAATACCCTGAAACAGTTGCCTGCAATATAGAAGAACACTCTCGGCTCCAGCATCATGTCTTCCTGCATGCCACCTTGTCCCCCATCCAATATGATAATAATGGACTGAACCTCTAAAACTATAAATGAATCATTCCAATTAAATGTTTTCTTTAAAGGAGCTGTGTAGTCATGGTGTCTCTTCACACAATAAAAACCCTAAGACGTGTGTTTTTATGCATTTGTGCTGTCATGACCAGCTTTTTACAAAGGAACTAGTGATTTGAACACAAATCCTTATGCTCACCTGGTTCAGTTTTCAGCACCCACATTGCTATGACTCCAGCCATAGGGGTCTACAGCCTTCTTCTTGCCTCCTTGGGTACTTGCCCTCATGTGTACATTATCACTGCCATAAACACACATGCTTATTATTAAAGCCAATTTTTAAAAAGATGGATGCTGAGCGATCTCCCTACCCCTTGATTTTTTAAAAATAGTCTTATCTCGAGTCGTGGCAGAGAGGCATGGCACGCAGTCGTGGTGGAGAGGCGCTGCAATCAGGAATAGGCTTTGGGGGACCTGCGCGGCAATTCACACAAGTGGCGTGGCGGGGACCAGCGTGGCAGCAGATGCACGAGGCGGGGACGGGCACACAATAACGAGAGCAGATCACCCCACTACAATTAAATCAAAGAGGTAGGCCTTTTGTTGGTGAGTTCACTGACAAACGGGGAGCCTGGTCCTGATAAAGAAGACCCTTCAGAGGGGTGAGAGGGTTCTTGGCCTGTGGCAGGAACCAGGAAACAGCGAGGGCAGTTGGTAAGCTGAACCCTTGGCCAGCAGGGAAACCTGATCCGGTTTTAAAAGACCCATTAGATAGGATCAATAGGAAGAGATGGGCAAGCGCCAAGGCAAGAATTCACCCAATAATCTGAAAAACAACATGAAAACACCAGAACCCAATGATCTTACAACAGAAGTATTTGAACACCCTAACAAAGAAGAAATGGAAAAAAAAATGACTTTATGAAAGCAATAGAGTCCCTTAAACAACATATAAAAAACATCCTTATAGAAATGGATGAGAAGTATAACAAAAAGTTTGAAGAAATGAGTAAATACATACATGATAACCTGGGAAACCAAGAAAAAACGATCAAACATGTAATGGAAACATTTCAAGAAATAAAAACTGAAATGAAGGCACGGAAAAAAACACAAACTGAGGACCAGCTGGTTATGGAAAATCTAGGTCAATGAGCAGAGTCTACAGAAACAAGCATAATCAATAGAATACAAGAGATAGAAGAAAGAATCTCAGATTCGGAGGACACCATAGAGAAAATAAACATACAGATCAAAGAAAACAGCAAAGCCAACAAATTCTTAACACAAAACATTCAGGAAATAAGGGACACAATAAAAAGACCAAACCTAAGAATAATAGGAATAGAAGAAGGAGAAGAGTCAAAGCTCAAAGGCCCAGAAAATATTTTAAACAAAATTATGGAAGAAAACTTTCCCAACCTAAAGAAAGATATTCATTTAAATATTCAAGAAGCATACAGAACACCAAACAGACTGGATCAAAGAAAAAGATCTCCTCGCCATATAATAATCAAAACACAAAATATGCAGGTTAAAGAAAGACTATTAAGAGCTGCAAAGAAAAAAGGGCAAGTAACTTATAAAGGTAAACCGATCAGACTTACACCTGATTCTCTATGCAAACCATGAAAGTCAGAAGGTCCTGGATAGATGTACTGCAAAAGCTAAGAGACCAAGGATGCAAACCCAAACTACTATACCCAGCCAAGCTATCGTTCACTATCAATGGAGAAAACAAGACATTCCAGGATAAGAACAAATTTAAACAATACGTAGCCACAAATCCAGCCCTACAGAAAGTAATAGAAGGAAAATCGCAACCAAAGGAATCCAACATTGCCAACACGGCCTACAATAACTCAGGCATTTAGAAACCCTTCACCAGAACATCTCAAAGAAGGGAGACACACAAACTCTACTACCAAAAACAATAAGAATAACTGGAGTAAAGAACCACTGGTCATTAATATCACTTAATATTACTGGTCTCAATTCACCTATAAAAAGGCACAGGCTAAGAGATTGGATATGAAAACAGGATCCAACAGTTTGCTGTTTGCAAGAAACACATCTCAACCACAAAGACAGACATCTACTCAGAATAAAGGGTTGGGAAAAGGTGTTTCAAGCAAACGGTCCTAAGAAAAAAGCAGGTGTGGCCATACTAATTTCTAACAAAACTGACTTCAAACTAAAATCAAAAAGAAGAGATCGAGATGGACACTTTATACTCATAACAGGAACAATTCATCAGGACAATGTCTCAAACCTGAATATCTACACCCCTAATATAAAAGCACCCACTTATGTAAAAGAAATATTACTAGATCTCAAGGCAGACATCAAACCACACACACTAGTAGTAGGAGACTTCAACACACCTCTCTCTCCAAGGGACAGGTCAATCAGACAGAAACCTAATAGAGAATTAGGAGAATTATTGGAGGTAATGAAGCAAATGAACTTAACAGACATCTATAGAACATTCCACCCAAATAGGAAAGAATATACCTTCTTCTCTGCAGCTCACGGAACCTTCTCAAAAATTGACCACATACTCAGAAACAAAGGAAACCTCCACAGATACAAAAAAATATCAGTGTCCACCTGTGTTTTATCTGATCACCATGGATTAAAGTTAGAAGGCAACAACAATACACCCACAGAAAGCCGACAAACTCATGGAAACTGAACAGTCAACTACTGAACCACACCTGGGTCAAGGAAGAAATTAAGTAAGAAATTAAAGTCTTCCTTGAATTTAATGAAAATAAAGAGACAACATACTCAAACCTATGGGACACGATAAAAGCAGTGCTAAGAGGAATGTTCATTGCACTAAGTACCCACTTACAGAAAACGGAAAATTCATACATTTGGGACTTAACAACACACTTGAAAGCACTAGAAAAAAAAAGAAGCAGACGCGCCCAGGAGAAGTAGAAGACTGGAAATAATAAAACTGAGGGCTGAAATCAACAAAATAGAAACACAGAAAACAGTCCAAAGAATCAATGAAACAAAAAGTTGGTTCTTGGAGAAAATCAACAAGATCAACAAACCCCTATCCAAACTAATTAAGTAACAGAGAGAGAACATGCAAATAAATAAGATCAGAAATGAAAAGGGGGACATAACCACAGACACAGGAAATTCAGAGAATCATTAGATCTTACTACAAAAGCCTGTATGCCACAAAAAACTGGAAAATACAAAAGAAATGCACATATTTTTTAAATAAGTACCATATACCAAAGTTAAACCAAGACCAGGTAAATGATCTAAATAGACCTGTTAGTCATGAAGAATTAGAAATGGTTATCAAAAATCTCCCTTCCAAAAAAAGCCCAGGACAAGATGGTTTCAATGCGGAATTCTACCAGAACTTCCAAGAAGAACTAATACCTATACTCCTTAATGTATTTCACAATATAGAAACAGAAGAGGCATTGCCAAATTCCTTTCATGAAGCTACAGTTACCCTGATACCAAAACCACACAAAGACCCAACCAAGAAAGAGAATTACAGGCCTATCTCACTCATGAATATCGCCGCAAAAATTCTCAATAAAATACTGGCAAACCGAATCCAAGAACACATTAGAAAAATTATCCATTATGATCAAGTACACTTCATCCCAGAGATGCAGGGCTGGTTCAACATATGCAAATCTATCAATGTAATCCACCATACAAATAAACTGAAAGAAAAAAACCATATGATCATTTCATTAGATGCTGAAAAAGCATTCGACAAAATTCAACACCCCTTTATGATAAAAGTCTTGGAGAGATTAGGGATACAAGGGTCATGCCTAAATATAATAAAAGCTACTTACAGCAAGCCGACAGCTAACATTAAATTAAACAGAGAAAAACTCAAAGCCATCCCACTAAAATCAGGAACAAGACAAGGATGTCCACTCTCGCCATACCTCTTCAATATAGTGCTTGAAGTTCTAGCAATAGCAATAAGACAACATAAGGGGATCAAGGGGATTCGTATTGGAAAGGAAGAAGTTAAGCTTTCGTTATTTGCAGACGATATGATACATACATAAGTGACCCCAAAAATTCTACCCAAGAACTCCTACAGCTGATAAACACCTTTAGTAATGTGGCAGGATACAATATCAACTCCAAAATTTAGTTGCCTTCCTATATACTAAGGATAAGGAAGCAGAGAGGGAAATCAGAGAAGCATCACCTTTCGTGATAGCCACAAATAGCATAAAATATCTTGGGGTAACTCTGACCAAGGAAGTGAAAGATCTATTTGACAAGAACTTTAAGTCTTTGAAGAAAGAAATTGAAGAGGACACCAGAAAATGGAATGACCTCTCTTGCTCTTGGATTGGGAGGATCAACATAGTAAAAATGGCAATTCTACCAAAAGCAATCTATAGATTCAATGCAATCCCCATCAAAATCCCATCAAAATTCTTCACAGATCTGGAGAGGACAATAATCAACTTTATATGGAAAAACAGAAAACCCAGGATAGGCAAAACAATCTTATACAATAAAGGATTGTCTGGAGGCATTACCATCCCTAACTCCAAACTCTATTACAGAGCTACAGTATTGAAAACAGCTTGGTATTGGCATAAAAACAGAGAAGTCGACCAATGGAATCGAATAGAAGATCCTGACTTTAACCCACAAACCTATGAACACCTGATTTTCGATAAAGGAGGTAAAAGAATACAATGGAAAAAAGTATACATCTTCAACAAATTGTGCTGGCAAAACTGGATGTCAATCTGTAGAAGAATGAAAATAGATCCATATCTATAACCATGCACAAAACTCAAGTCCAAAGGGATTAAAGACCTCAATATCAGTCCGAATACACTGAACCTGATAGAAGAGAAAGTGGGAAGTACTCTACAACACGTGGGCACAGGAGACCACTTCCTACGTAACCCCAGCAGCACAGACATTAAGGGCCTCATTGAATAAATGGGACCTCCTGAGACTGAGAAGCTTCTGTAAAGCAAAGGACACTGTCACTAAGACAAAAAGGCAACCCACTGACTGGGAGAAGTCTTGACCAACCCCGCAACTGACAAAGGTCTGATCTCCAAAATATATAAAGAACTCAAGAAACTAGACCTCAAAAGTCTAATCAACCCAATTATAAAATGGGGCACTGAGCTGAACCAAGAATTCTCAACAGAAGAACTTCAAATGGCCAAAAGACACTTAAGGTCATGCTCAACTTCCTTAGCAATCAGGGAAATGCAAATCAAGACAACTTTAAGATACCGTCTTTCACTTGTAAGAATGGCTAAAATAAAAAACACCAATGATAGCCTTTGCTGGAGAGGTTGTGGAGAAAGGGGTACACTCATCCATTGCTGGTGGGAATGCAAACTTGTGCAACCACTCTGGAAGGCAGTGTGGTGGTTTCTCAGGAAATTCGGGATCAACCTACCCCTGGACCCAGCTATTGCTGGGGAATATACCCAAGAGCGGCCCTATCATACATCAAAAGTATATGCTCAACTATGTTCACAGCAGCATTGTTTGTAATAGCCAGAACCTGGAAACAACCTAGATGCCCTTCAATGGAAGAATGGATGAAGAAAGTGTGGAATATATACATATTAGAGTATTACTCAGTAAAAAACAAGGACTTCTTGAATTTTGCATACAAATGGATGGAAATAGAAAACACTATCCTGCGTGAGGTAAACCAGACCCAAAAACAGGAACATGGGATGTACTCACTCATATTTGGTGTCTAGCCATAAATAAAGGACATTGAGCTTATAATTTGTGATCCTAGAGAAGCTAATTAAGAAGGTGAATCCAAAAGGCATCCTACTGAATATTAACCTTCATCAGGCGATGAAAGGAGACAGAGACAGAGACCCACATGGGAGCACCGAACAGAAATCTCAATGTCCAAATCAGGAGCAGAAGGAGAGGGAGCATGAGCAAGGAACTCAGGACCGCGAGGGGTACACCCACACATTGAGACAATAGGGATGATCTATCGGGAATTCCCCAAGGCCAGCTGGTCTGGGTCTGAAAAAGCATGGGATAAAACCGGACTTGCTGAACACAGCGGACAATGAGGAATACTGAGAACTCAAGAACAATGGCAATGGGTTTTTGATCCTACTGCACGTACTGGCTTTGGGGGAGCCTAGGCAGTTTGGATGCTCACCTTATTAAACCTGGATAGAGGTGGGCGGTCCTTGGACTTCCCACAGGTCAGGGAACCCTGATTGCTCTTCAAGCTGATGAGGGAGAGGGACTTGATAGAGGGAGGGGAAAGGAAATGGGAGGCGGGGAGGAGGCAGAAATCCTTAATAAATAAATAAATTTAAGTAAATAGTCTTATCTCAAACATTATGCCCAAGCAGTCAGTTTCCCTTCCATCCACTTCACACACACACACACACACACACACACACACACACACACCTCTCTTCTCCTCCAGATCCACTCCTCCTTCATTTTCCTTCAGAAAAGAGCAGACATCCCAAGGATACCGTAAATACAGCATAACTTACAGTAAGACCAGGCACAAACTCTTACATCAAGGCTGTGAGGCATCCCAGTAGGAGAAACGTGTTCCAAAAGCAGGCAAAAGATTCGGAGACACCCCTCAACTCCTACTGTTAGGAGTCCCACAAGAACACTAAGCTATACAACCATAGGTAAATGCAGAGGGCCTAGCTCAGACACATACAAGGTATGTGCTTGTGACTTCCGTTCCCTATGGGTCCTGCTTAGTTGACTCTGTGGGCCATGTTCTCCTGGTATCCTGGAACCCTCTAGCTCCTACAATCTGTACTCTCCCTCTTCCATAGGGTTTCCTATGCTGTGCCTAATGTTTGGCTGTGGATTTATGCATCTGCTTCCATCAGTTGCTAGATGAGGCCTCTCTGATGATAATTGGACTAGGCACTGATCTATAGGTACAGCAGAATATCATCAGGAATCATTTTATTGACTCTTTTTTATGGCCATTGTATTTGATTCTATCCTAGCTCTCTATGTTATTCTGTCCCAAAACTTGATTCACAGGCAACAGGAAGTGGTCTGAGACACTGGCCATCACTTGAGCAAATATGAAACCTCAAATATCAGCTTCACAGTGATGCACTTCCTCTAGCAAGACCACACCCACTAATAGTGCTACTCCCTATGGGGGCCATTTTTCTTCAAACACAACACTCCACATCCTGGCTCCCAAAGACTTGTAGCCATATCATAATGCAAAAATATATTCAGTCCAACTTTTAAAATCCCTAAAGTCTATCATAGTCTTTATTATGTTTAAAAGTTCTAAGTTTCTTCTGAGATTCATGCAATCTCCTAACTATATCCCTTATAAAATATAAATAAACAGTTCACATACTTCCAACATATAATGGCACAGACTATACAATCAAGTTCCAAAATGTAGGGAAGGGAGCATAGTGAGGAAATGCGGGACCAAAGCAGGACTGAAAAAGCAGCTGGACAAACTCCAAACACTACTGCTGCATGTCTGTTGTTGAGGTGCTCTTCAGATCTCCTACTCTGTTTAGCTTTGTTGACTATGGACACACTTCTTTCTCTTTGATTGTTCCTATTCCCAGCTAGCAGCTTCCATTAACAGTGGCTCTGATGTCTCTAACATCTTGAGGTCTCCAACACATTTCAGACTTCAACTTCACAGCTTCACACATTAGCCTTTCTAGGGATCTGTTCAGGGACACATGCCTGGCCTGAGCAGCTTTTCTTGCTCTCAGAGGCAAATTCCATAACCTCTTTCTTCTATGCCTAACTCCAAAGCCAAAATTTCCTGGTCAAAGCTGCTAAGTTCTGTTTTTTGTTTTTTTGGGTTTTTTTTGTTTGTTTGTTTTGTTTTGTTTTTTTTCTGGAGCTGAAATATAACCCCTTCATTCAATTGCATCTTCACCAACTTTCTGTTTTCAACAATTATCTTTACTGGCTAAGCTTGACTATTCTGGAACTTTATCTGTAGATCAGGTTGGCCCCAAAATCAGAGATCTACTAGCCTTTACCTTCTGCGTGCTAGGATTAAAGACATGCACCACCATACATAGCTCTAAACTTTTCTTTAATTCCTTTTCACAAGTTGTAAATTGAGCTGGGTAGGATCATGCCCTGAGCTCACCACTCCCTTGTTCCATTTCTTAATCTGTTTATCTCAATGAACATAGGACTTAGCTCCATTCTACTTTCTGGTGCTCCTTTTCCCTTCAAAACTTTCATTTTATTGATCCTTTTCATTACAAATCTATATAATCATGACTAATACTAACCACAAAACAAAGTAAAAACTAGGCTCTTCTGAGATTTCCTCTGCCAATGAAAGTAATCCAAAATGCTTCATGTTAGACTTAGGCAGACTCTTTGAACAAGGGCAAAAGGCAGTCACATTCTTCACCAAAATATCACAAGACCTGTTTTTAGATCACGTACTAACATTCTTCTCCTCTAAAACCTCTTGATCCAGGCACCCACTGCTCAAATCACATTCATCACTACTGTCTTCCATGCTTCTATTAAGATGAACCATTAAGCACCACTTGAAGTGTTCAACTATTTTCCTACGCCACAAACCTAAGGTCTATATTACTCCAAACAAAAACATGGACAGGCCTATCACAGAACCTGGTACCAACTTCTGTCTTAATTAGGGTTTCTATTGCTGTGAAGAGATACCTTAACCAAGGAAACTCTTATAAAGGAAAAATATTTGATTGGGGTATCTTACATTTACAGAGGTTTAAACCACTATCATCATGGTGCCACCTTGACTCAGAGGCAATGGGAAGTAGTCTGAGACACTGGGTGCAACTTGAGCATATATGAGACCTCAAAGCCCACCTCTACAGTAACAGTCTTCCTCCAACAAGGTCACACCCCCTAATAGTGCCATGCTCTTTGGCACTTTTTTCAAACCACAACAATATCCATTTGATATTGTTGATTCACGTCTTTTAGCTCCAGTATTTCTCTGTTTTGCTTTTGTCTGGTTGACCTTTCCATTGGTGAAAGTGGAGTGTTGAAATCTCCTGTTATCAACATGTAGGTGGGATGTGTGATTTAATCTTTAAAAATGTTTCTTTAATCAATATGGTTGTCCTTGAATTTGGGGTCCCTCCAAGTGTCACAGATGGCAGGGAAATGATCGGTGTGAAACAACAAGGAAAACTTACCAGCCTGACTTAGCTGGTGCTTAATCAAAATGTCTGGAGTCTGACATCAGGTGGTTTAACGTAAGCGTATTGAAATAGAATAAAATTTGGGGAAACATTTCCTGGTGTAATATAATCCCTGAACCCCAGGGAAGCATAATTTCATAGAAACTCAACTTAAAATACATGTCACTTCTTCCAGGAAGAAGGGTTCTAACGATAGACTACATATATTAGCTTAAGGGCCTAGGGGAAGATCTGTCAGGGTCTCAGTCATACAGATAGTATAGAGGTCATTTAGGCTATAAAGAACATGTGACATCTCACCTAAGGATGGGTCCTACTGACTGAGAACAGAGAACTGAAGATGTGGGTGAGGTCTGGCCCTATAGGTAGCAAACTCACAAGGTAACTAACAACATCCACTACCAGCCTTCTGGGTGGAAAACAGGTATTATATCCTTTATTTTTGAAAAGACAAACTTGTGTGGTTAATGATCTTGATTTCCCTGGTAATCTGAGAGCACAAGGACCTTTGTGCTTCCAACACTGAATGTCAACTTTCAGGAATCAGCTCCCTACTTCCACCTTCTAAGAAAGGATCTTTCTGTGTGCTGTGCGCTGTGTGCTGTGTGCGGTGCTGTGTGCTCCAGGATTGCTGGCCAAGCATTGCCTAGTCGTTTTTCCTGTCTGTGCTCCCATCTTACCATAGGACTCCTATGGATCACAGATGCTCACTACCAGACCCAGAGGTTTATTTTTGTTGGTTGGTTGGTTGGTTGGTTGGTTGGTTCATTCGTTCGTTCATTCATTGGTTTAACACAGTTTCTAAAGATTGGATTTTGGTCATGCTTCCATGGCAAGCACTTTTACATGCTGAACCATCTTGCAAAATGCAATGTACTTGTTGCTTTGATTGTCAACGTGATACAATCAAGAGATGTCTTAGAAAGGAAAGTTCCAAATGAGGGATTTCCCTGATCAGATTGATCTATAAAAATGTCTATGGGACACTTTTTTTTTTTTTTTTTTTTTTTTTGGTTTTTCGAGTCAGGGTTTCTCTGTGGTTTTGGAGCCTGTCCTGGAACTAGCTCTTGTAGACCAGGCTGGTCTCGAACTCACAGAGATCCGCCTTCCTCTGCCTCCTGAGTGCTGGGATTAAAGGCGTGCGCCACCACCGCCCGGCTTATGGGACACTTTTGATTGCTAATTTATGTAGCAGTGCCTAGCCCATGGTGGACATTTCCATCTTTAGGAAGGTAGGCCTAAGCATTATGGGAAAAACATCTGAACATGATTTCTTCTTTGGCCTCTATTTCAGTTCCAGCCAGCAGGTTCTTGTCTTGAGCAGATACCATGACTTCCCTTGATTTTAGACTGCAGTCTGTGAACAAATAAACCTGTTCCCCCTGAAAGGTGTTTTACATCAGTCTTTTACCACAACAAAAATCTGTAACAGCTCATTATAAATGCTTTTAAATAAGCATGCACATAGGAAAGAGAGAGAGGAGGAAGGAAGGGGAAGGGAAGAAAGAAAAGAGAGGGAGAAAGAGAAGAAAAAGAGGAAGGAAGAAAGGAAGGAAAGGTGACCAGCAGCCAAAAATAGGAGCTGCTCCTGCAGATGAAGTTTGGATTCCAACACCCACATTGGCAACCCCATATAACTCCAGTTCCAGTGGATCTGAAGCCTTCTCACCTCCTGAGGACCCGGTACTCATGTGCACACACACATACACATTTACATAGTTTAAAACAGTTTTTAAAAACTTTAAATAAATAAGCATGCACTTTTTCTTAGGTTATAATTCAGAAGTAGATTTGCTTATGCAGAGAGATTGTATGTATTTAATAATTTTCCAAAGTTATTTCACTAGGTTGTTTGCCCAAGATTGTGGAAGAGAATTTGACATGGCAAAATGTGATATTCTGTTAAGTGGCAGTTTCTTCTGAATTGAAATTTCAGGTCCTAAGAAAAGCTCATGGACCTCAGAACATAAAGAACTTGACCAGCCTCAGAAAGCCAAGATCTACAGGATTCATCAGAACCTTTCCTAAATGAAAGCAGCCAGAACCACATGCAGGAAGGAGGCAGAGTGCAGAGGGGAGTGGTTCAGCCAGTGGGGCTATCAGGAGAGGCTCAGAGTACTCTAGGGGTGCAGCAACCCAGCTGAGCTCATTGGTTCCCCAAGGTGCAATCATTATTATTTGTGGTGGGTTCCCATATAGAGGGAGTGGACATGAGTGTTCCTTTTCACATAACACATTCCCAGTGGGTGGTTTTTGTCTGTTCGTTTGTTTTGTTTTTAACAAACTAAAGGATGTGCTCAATGTTTAAATTTGCACTTCTCTGTTGACTGAGGCAATTTAGCATCTGTTCACTGATGTTAGCTACTTGGGTATATTCTGTGACCTTTCAAAACTTCAATTAGCTTTCCTATCAATTGCATTGATCTGCAGAATCAATACCCAGAGATTAAATTCCATGGATGAAGTCTTTTAAAAACACTTTTCCTACTAAGAGATATTTATTTTTCACATTTAATGTCACAATTTCTTTCTTCCGAATACTGGGAATCAAACACAGAGCCTTACACAAGCTAGGCCATTACTTTTTTTTTTAAATTAATTTATTTATTAAGGATTTCTGCCTCCTCCCCGCCACCGCCTCCCATTTCCCTCCCCCTCCCCGAATCAAGTCCCTCTCCCTCATCTGCTCAAAGAGCAATCAGGGTTCCCTGACCTGTGGGAAGTCCAAGGACCGCCCACCTCTATCCAGGTCTAGTAAGGTGAGCATCCAAACTGCCTAGGCTCCCACAAAGCCAGTACGTGCAGTAGGATCAAAAACCCACTGCCATTGTTCTTGAGTTCTCAGTATTCATCATTGTCCGCTATGTTCAGCAAGTCTGGATTTATCCCATGCTTTTTCAGACCCAGGCCAGCTGGCCTTTCATTTAAATTCCCAGCTCACTTTTTTATTTTTAAACAGGGTCTCTAAGGTGTTCTGGTTGATCTGAACATACTCTCTAGTTCAGGAAGTCTTCAGCTTTGATTCTTCCTGGCTCAGGCTGCAGATGCTGGGACTGTACTGCCAGTGCCACTAACCTGTCACAGCTATACTTCCTGAGATAAACAAGTCTTTGACCACAGTAAGTTTCTACGCGTGTCCCTTTGTTATTAGAACTGTCATCAGGTTCTTTAAGAAGTCTTTGCCAACCTTTTGTTAATTTTTAAAGATTTATTTTTATTTATGCATATTAATTTTATTTTATTTATATTTTATTTATTTATATTATTGCACCTGTGAATATGTATGCCATGTGTGCCGGTGTCTAGAACCCTTAAGCTAATGTTACTAGCAGATGTAAGTGCCTGATAATGATACTATAAACAGAACTCAGGTCCTCCGCAAAAGCAGCAAGTGCTCTTAACTGCTAAGCCATCTCTTTGGACACCTCCCCTCCATGTATTGCTAAAAATACAATGTCTTAGAAGTTTTATTACTTTACCCTTTAAATGTAGATATGCAGCTAGTCTATCCTTTGAGTCAGGCGTGAGGTGAGAGGGAGTCATCATGTCCCAGCATGGTACTCCCCCAGCCCAGCATGGCACTCCCCCCACTTCCCCAGCCCAGCATGGTGCTCCCCCAGCCCAACATGGTGTTCCCCCCAGCCCAACATGGTGCTCCCCCAGCCCAGCATGGCACTCCCCCAGTCCAGCACAACTTCTTCCAAGCTGTTTATCATTCCCCATTCTTTTGAAGATCTCCCTTAATTATACAAAGCAGTTTGAATGCTTGTGTGGCACTTTTAATTTTCTAATCCCTCAATAATATTACAATTTTAATTAGTAGATATTTGGAATAAGAAAATATCTGATGGTAGCTCTGTGTCCTTCAAGCATATAGCATCTTTATTCTTGCTCATAGATAATCACATCTCCAACATAGAATTAATTTGTCAATTTCCACAAGAACATCAGTTTTTATTATGTTTTATTATGCTTTGTAAATAATGTGAATTTCAGGAAAACATGCCAGCTTTTTCTATTTAAGTAAGCACGGAATCCACGAATTTGGCATGGTTCCACCTTCTTTTAGTTGTTTGACTAGTTTGTGTCTCTCTAACTATCTTTAGAAATTATAAATACTGCTTTAGGAAATTTATGCTCTGGGGCCTTTGAGGTGGCTCAGTGAGTAAAGGTGCTTGCCATCAACCCTGAGCTCCTGAGTTAAATCCCTATGACCCACATGATAGATAAAGACCTGACTCCCACAGTTGTCCTCTGACCTTCAAATGTGCACCATGGTGCATGTTACACACACACACACACACACACACACACACACACACTCCATTCTCTTTTCATTCTCATAAAGCATGTGATTACTTTTGTACAGGGGTCTCAAATACAGTAAGATTTTAAAACATGCATATACAGTTTGTGTTCAATTTAGACTCTGGATTTTCTATATGCAAAATTGCACCATATGTGAAAAATAAATGTTTTATTTCTGTACTTTATGCTAATTATCATGGCTTTTATTTAGTTCCCTTGCCTAACAACTCCGTCTAGGAGGTCTGGCACAAAGGCAAATAATTCCAACAGTTAATTCCTTTCTGTTTCCCTATCTTTCTAATAAAATACTTTCTAGAAGATGTGTTCTGTCCATCACTGTTAACACATAATAGATGGCAGAAGTCCTCTGGTCCTTCCATTTAACTCAGTGGTTTTTGCTGTTGTTGTTTTTGTGTTTTGCTTTGATGGTTCGATAGTGTTAATGTCACCAACAAACTTTTGAAATAATCATACAGCTTTTTCTCTTCAACTTATTCACTTGATAAATTATATAAAATTAATTTATAAATATTATGTAAAGTGTTTGTTTTTGCAACGTATCCTCTTTAAAAAACACTTTGTTGCACAGAATGTAATTTCATTCATTTTTCTTATTTTTTCTAGTATTTTTATGCCTGTACAAAAGACAATGTTTGCCAGATAAATTTGAGTCAAGTTTTAAGATATTTATGATAGTTCAAAAAATTTTGGAAGTGCTTCCTTCTGGGGAAGGTTCCTTGGAAAATATTACCCTTGGTTGGAGTTATTTTACTCAGTCTTTAGAAGACCGCAAAGTGGAATAACATTGACTTATTATATATTGGACCGCCAGGCTTCCTATGCCTTCTTATCAAGACTTGCTAATCGTGATTCCAAGGACTTTGCCATTAGCTACACTTTTGCCACTTGTTCATTTGTTTTTAGTATTTTTCATTACGTGCTCAGGATGGGAGCTCTTTTTGTCTTTGTTTTATACTTAGTTATTCCCTAGGCATTGTGGGGTTTTACTAGTTGCGCCTTTTCATAGTGCCATTTTGTACTTGTAAATGTCTTCTCTGTTATGGTTGTTTCTTTTTGAATCATTTCTTACATTTAATATTGCCTTCTTTTGCTCTGATTTTATGTCTCTAACCTTTACCTTGAATTGGAGATTAAATCATGAATTTTCAGATGTAGATTTTTCCGTGCTATAAATTTCCTTTGAAGCTCAATTCTTGATGCAACACATATGTTTCGGAAGTTATTTACACTCTGATTTTTTTCCATCACTCTATAATTTAAAGTGTTTTATTGATTTGCATAACTTTGGGACTTTTATATATACTTTTATTGCTCATTTTTACATTAGTTCTGTTGTTGTCAGAGAATAAACTGGATATTTCAATCTTTGGAAGTTATTAAAATTGCTTTACGGCCCAACATATGTGCAATTTTGATTAATATCCTATAAATATAAGACAGCAATACATCGTTTGCAGTTTCTCCAAGTGTCTATAAATTTAAATCTGACTCTACCACGTGTGGAGAGGTGCTATGTCAAAATTGCCTCTTATGGTTTTAAATTTATCCATTTCCCTTGCTAAGTCTATTTCTGCTTTAGGTTCTCAGACATATTGTTACTAATTACATCCAAACTTAGCACTTTTATGCATTCCTGATCATTACAGAATGTCATCTTTATTTCCCATGATACTTAACTTCATAAAGTTTAGTGCGTCGGACACTGAAAAAAAAATTCACTACCTTTTTAAAGACAGGATCCCATTGCATAGCTCAAGCTATCCTTGAATTCATAATCGTGTGGTGACCTCCAAATGCTGGGATTACAGGCGACTATCACTATGCCTCCAGCACTTAGCATTCTTAACTTAGCTTTTGAAGCCTATAATTTTATTTTATCCTTCCATTTTCAACCTTTCAATGCTAAGTCTCTCCTAAGTAGAATTAAGGTTTAATTTAAATAGCATCAATCATGCCATTTTCTTGCAGCATATATATGGCTCCATATCTTACCCATTATGAACAGTGTAGCAATAAACATGGACACATGGTGTCCTGACTTAGAGAAGTGTGGCTAGCCCGGACGTGGTATACCTGGAAAATACTGTAGTTCCATTCTTAGGTTATGGAAGAAACTCCCCTTTGATTTCCGTAGTGGATTGGCCCATTTCCATCCTGACTGGACATGAACAGGGGTCCTTTCCCAAGCCTTACCGGCCTTACCAGCATTTGTCATCATTGGTTTTCCTGATGACAGCCATTCTGAGCAGGGTGAGATATAGTCTTTGTAGCAATTTGTATTTGCATTTCATTGATAACTAAGGATGCTCAACACTTGTTCAGAAAGGATTGGAGATTTGTGTTTCTTCATGGAGAATCATGTTCTTTAATTAGCTCACTCCCTGATTCTATTATTATTATTATTGCTTAATTGTTGCAGTTCTACAGGTATTCTTCGTATTAGTCCCTTATTTGGGGCATAGTTTGAAATATTTTTTCTCCTTCTGCCAGTAGCCTTTGCACTCTCTTGGTGGTTTCGTTGCTTCTTGTTGTACAGAAGCTTTATCACTGTGTGATTCCATTTGTCAGTTTATAGAAATATTTCCCGAGAGACTATTCTTTTCACATACATCTATATCATGAAGTATTTCCTCATGTTTAATTATAGCAATTTAAGAATGAAAGATACATATCTAGCTTCTTTCTCTAACAAGAGAACATACCATTTTTTCAGCATTAGTTTTTAATTCATGTTCATGAATTTTGTCTGTAGTAGAAAGCTATTTGCATTTGGTGTCACTTCTATTATATTGCTGCTTACTTATGTAATTTTAGTAATTATTTCTCTATATATTCTATTTCTATCCTACTTTGCTATATATTCTTGTGCTTGTTTCTTTTTTCTTTTGAACTAAGTAATTTTTAAATATGGTATTCCCCTTATATTTACTTTTCAGTTATATATTCTGTCTTAAAATATTAATGTATATATCTCATTCCCAGTCCTTTAAAGACAACCAGCAGGGGCCTACCTTCCATCTCTGGCTCTAGTCCCTCTGGAGTAGAGAGAACTAGGGAACTAGGGACTCTAAAGACCTTCAAGGGATCCAGCCTTCCTCCTTTACTCCACCCCTTTGTGTCAGCTGCCAATATCCAGAGGCATTGGGAATATACTGTCCATGCCAGCCTGGGAATCAGGTCTTTACTCTCTTCTTCATCTTCCATTGAAATTTCCCAGCTGTATCCCTAGCCCTATAAAAACCACCTGCAGGAGCTCGCCTTCTCTCTCTGCCTTCACTCCCTAGGGAGCTAGCAGTCACCTATGCAGAACAAGCCTTCCTCTTTCCTGTGAACCCTTTCGGCCACACATACACTCCTCCAGTGCCAGTCCCTAATACTAGAAACACATGCTAGGCAAGACCACCAGTGACCACACATGACAAGGACTCGGAAGCACTCCCTACCAGTCAATCCATAGCTAACATACTCCCCTAAAATCCAGATCGAGTTACAGAAACCAAGGAAGAGACCACTCAACAGACTAAGATAAGACCAGATATCAACACCTAGTATTACAATCATCCCAAACCCAGATGCCTAGATACCAGTGTAAAACCACAATCAAAACCAACCAGGACAATATGTCTACACCAGAATCCAGCAATGCCACTACAGGCAGACCTGAGAATTACAATACAGCTGAAGCTCAAGGTAAGGTCTTCAAAAATAGCTATTATGAATATGTTCAAAGACCTTAAAGAGGATATGAGTAAATACGTTAATAAAATCTATGGGAAAAAAAAAGCAGTGGAATGAAATGATGAGAACAGTTCAGAAGACATGAGAATAGAAGTATAATCACACAAAAGAGATAAAACTGGAAGTGAAAAATTTAGGAGGTCAAACAAAAAGCTCAGAGTTGAGACACACCAAGATAATAGAAGAGATAGAAGCGACAATTTCAGGCCTTGAAGACAAAATTTAATGGATTTTCCAGTCAAAAAAAATGTTAAATCTTTTCTTTTAATTCTCTTTTTATTATTATTTATTTATTAAAGATTTCTGTCTCCTCTCCGTCACAGCCTCCCATTTCCCTCCCCCTCCCCCAATGAACTCCCCCTCTCTCATCAGCCCTAAGAGCAGTCAGGGTTCCCTGCCCTGTGGGGAGTCCAAGGACCTCCCACCTCCTTCAAGGTCTAGTAAGGTGAACATCCAAACATCCTAGGCTCCCACACAGCTAATATGTGCAGTAGGATCAAAACCCAGTGCCATTGTTCTTGACTTCTTGATGAAAATGTTAAATCTTAAAAAAAAAATCAGGCATAGAACATTAAGAAAATTTGGGACATTATGAAAAAAACAAATCTGTGAATAATAAGAATAGAGGAAGAATAAAGCCAGGGCAAAGCAAAAAAAAATAAAATAAAATAACAAAATCATGAAAAAAAATTTCCTAACTTAAAGAAGCAGATATTAATCAAGGTGCAAGAAGTATACAGAACACCAAATACACTGAACCAGAAAAGAAATTCCCTACAACATATAATAATCAAAGCATTAAATATACAGAGCATAAGGAATACTAAAAGTTTTAAGAAAAACGTGACCGAGTAACATATAACAACAGATACATTAGTTTAACACCTGACTTCTCATTGGAGACTCTAAAAGACAGAGGGCATAGATGAATGTTCGACAAAATCTAAGAGATCAAAGATACCACCCCAGACTCTATACGCAGCAAACACAACAGATGGAGAAAGAACAATTCCACAATAAAACCAAATTTAAGTAGTATCTATCTACTCACCCATTTCTACAGCAGGCACTAGAAGGAAAACTTAAATTAGGAGATGTTAACAACATCCCCAAGAAAACTCAAGGAATGAATTATAAACTAACAAAACAAAGGAAGGGAGGACCCACATCACAGCAGCAAAATAACGGGAATCCAGAAACACTGTGCATTGACAACTCTCAATATCAGTGGTGTCAATGCCCTCCAAAGACACAGACAAACAGAATGGATTGGAAAAGGGATGTATCCTTATTCTGCATCCAAGAAACATATCTCAGTATCAATGATCAACATCGCCGCCGGGTAGAAGGATGTGAAAAAGATACTTCAAGCAAATGGACCTAACAATTTTAATATTTGACAAAGTAGATTTTAAATCTAAACTAATCAGCTAAAACAATACTGAAAAGTTAAAGAACTGATGGAAGTTGATTTTCCTGGATCCCAAGTGGTATTATAGCATTTTAGTAATAAAAGCAGCATGGAACTTTCATACAAATAGTCACATTGATCAATGTAATTGAAATGGAGAGCCAGACATAAGTCCACATATCTGTGAATACCTGATTTTTTTAAAATAAAGAACGAGAATTACGCACTTGGAGAAATGACAGCATCTTTAATAAATGGTACTGTTCAAAGTGCACAGCTGCATTTAGAATATTGCAAATATAGACATAATTATGACCCTGCACAAAACTCAGCTCCAAATGGATAAAAATATCCTCACCATAAGACCAGATATCATAAACTGGACAGTAGCGGTGCACACCTTTAATCCCAGAACTCTGGAAGCAAAGGCAGGCAGATCTCTATGAGTCTGAGGCTAGTCTGGTCTACAAGAGTTAATTCTAGGACAGCCATGACTAACACAGATAAATCCTGCCTCAAAAAACTAAAGATAAAAAATTAAAAATGCAAAAATGATATCATAACTCTGATAGAAAAAGTGTGAGAAATAAGATTGAACTTATTGACACAGAAAAGAGAACCAATGACATAAATATTAAGAACAAGAATTAATAAATGGGACCTTATAAACCTGAAAAGCATCTTCTGGCAAAGGACACCATCATTCAGACAGAATGGCAGCCTACAGAATGGGGAAAAGATTTTACAAAGTACACATCTAATATTGGGTGACTAATATCTTAAATACATAAATAACTCAAAAAGATGGATACCAAGAAAACAAATAAACCAATTTAAAAAATGGGGGACAGATCTAAACAGAGTTCTCAAAAGAAGAAGCACAAATGGCTGAGAAATACTTAAATTTTCAACAACCTAGTCACTAGAAAAAATGACAATTAAATCTACTTTGAATTTCATGATACACTTTTACTTTTCCAATTATTATTAACTAATTTCAAGCTGTCACCTGTCTTCTAACACTTTTCTACCTGAAAAGCATCTTTCATTCTTTATTGTTACTTTTTCAAAGGTTGTGTCATTTTTCTTGGACTGTTTTTGAGATTTTTCTTTTTATTTGCGAATTTTACTATGAATATTATCTCACTTGATGTTCATAGAGATTCTGTCTATTGTTTAGTATATTCCTGAGGCTTTGAAAGTACTCAGTTCTTTGTAGCATTGGTTATTACTTCTTCTCTCTTCCTCTGTCTACTTCGTCTTGTCTCTGCCCAATCCCTCCTCTTCTTTTTATTTTATATTTTTATTGTATATTTTCTACTGTTCCATCATATTTCTCCTCAACTGTACTCCACTCATCATAAGCATCTGATCCATTGTTAATCCAGTTAGCATAATCTTTATTGAAGGTTTTCCTTTTGGTTTACTGGGTCCATTTCATAATCCTTGATCTTATATTATTTTAAGCAAATGCATTTACTTTGTTTCTAGCTTCTTTTTTGAAATTAGTTTTTACATGGAATATGTAGTAATTTTATTACGTGTTTTCTAAAATGTGATGATACCCCCCCCCCGTGTGTGTATGCCTGAGAAAGTGATGGGGGGGTGAGAAAGACAAAGAAAATGAGAGAGAGTTGTAGATTGTAGTATGTATGTGATATTTGCACACATTATATGAGAGTTTACACACGCACAGAGGCTATAGGATAACGTCAAATTGCATTCTCGATCCCTTTGAGCCAGGGTCTCACCATGATTTGGAGTTACCCTAGGAACCAGTAAGCCACAGTGATCCTCTTGTGCTCTTCCCCAAATTACAAGATTTTTCTCAGGAACCTCCCCTTCACTCAATCAACTGAGTTGTTTACCTAAACAGGAAAATGAGGTGGTCCAAACTACCAAGGACCAGCCGGTAGTGGGATTACAAAAGCAATGATCAGGATCTGGCTTGCCAACAGTCTTAGCTATTAAATGATGGAATAACTGCCCCTGCCCCCGTTACAGTATTCAAGATTCATTGGAAAATCAATTAGCACTCCTGCTGTGCATGAAGTAGAGAAATCCATTCCTCTATGCTTTTGTAACTCCTTGTATGAAAGCCAACAGTCCATCACCAAAGGTTAATTAGTTAAGTGGTCTAGAGAGTGACCAAATTCTACTAGACTTGGGATGTCAAGAAATGGAGATGGAGACCGGAGGGAATCTGTGGTGTGTAGGTATATTCAACAGCCAAAGACAATATCCTAGAGCCCTCAAGATGGCTCAGAGGGTAAAGGTTCTTGCCGCCAAGCCTAACAACCGAGCTTGGACCCCCCCCCCACCCGGAAGCATATGGTGGAAGAGAGAACAGACTCCTTCAAGTTGTCCTCTGACATCTACATGTGTGCCAATGCATATGCATGTCCCTCTGTACACATATGACCACATGATAAATAAATAAAAATGTTATAAAAATTTAAAAGCAGCTTCAAACAATTTGCTTGAAGTCTGGCTGACCTTTTCTATGAAAAGTGTTTCTATGGAGCAATTGTTCCTCAGAGAGGAAGTATTTAGCCTCTGGGAAGCAATGAAGTAAAAAAAAAAATAGTCTTAATCTGATAATTTTAAACAGAGTCTCACTATGTAGCCCTGACTGATCTGGGATGCTTTCTGCAGACCAGGCTGATTTTAAACACACAGAGATCATCCACCTTTGCCTCCAAAGTGCTGGGAATAACGGGGTGTATACTACCAACTCCTGCCTCAATAACTCTTTTATATCAAGTTCTTTATAAATAAATAAGTATACATATATATCTTTTATATTAAAGAGAAGAATTGACACAGACACACTGGAAGTCCATGATTCATATAATTATTGTCTGTAAAAAATGGATTTTCAAATACATACAAAGGAAAATTGTTCATGCTGAGCAACTGAAGAAGGGCTACACATTTTGTTACTAAATGAAGCTTTTAAGAAATCTCTGTAAGGGAGAGATGGTTCAGTGGTTAAGAGCATCAGCTGTTTTTCTTAGTACCTGGATTCATTTCCAGCATCCAAAAGCCACAACTGTCTCTGACTCCAGGGGATCCAATACCCTCACACACCCACTTGCAGGCAAAACATCAATGCACATGAAATGAAAATATATCATTTTTTAAAAGAAGGTGATAGATCTCAGCACTTAGGAAACAGAGGCAGGTGGATCTCTATGAACTCTAGCTATTCTGGTCTACAGAGCAAGTTTCAGGATGTCCAAGGCTATACAGAGAAACCCTGTCTCAAAAAGCAAACAACAAAAAGACAAACAGAGAAAAAGAAATGTTACTTAATTCACTGTTGCTCCAAGGTTGAACATTTCCAAGGCATAGATGTTACTCAATTGGTAGAGCATGCCTGGCATTCAGGAAGTCCTGGCTCCATCTCCAGCACTGCATAAGTAGGGCATAGTGATGAACTCAAAGGCAGACAGGAGAATCAGAAGTTTAAGGCAAGCCTTGGCTGTGTAGTGAGCTTGAGGGCAGCCTGAGGTTGTCTTAAAACAACAAACAAACAAAAATCTCCAGGTGATTACAAATTTCCCCCTTATCCCAAAATCATTTACAAGTTTTTTGTTATTGTTGTTTGTTTTATTTTTTTATGTTGATTTGATGAGAAGTGCCCAAAGTAATTTTAACCTAATGGCAATTATTTCAAAGTATATAAATGAGGGGGGAGGACCTTGGACTTCACACAGGGCAGGGAACCCTGACTGCTCTTTGGACCAGAGAGGGAGGGAGAGGGGAAGTGGGGGGATGGGGGAGGGAAATGGAGGAGGTGGAAATTTTTAATAATAATAATAATAATAATAAATAAAGTATATAAATAATTCTTTTTCTGAGAATATGTATTTGAGCTAAGATTTTGAATTTCCTCAATTATATGTAAATCAAGATATTTATTTCATTGGCAACCAATTACTTTGTTCTTCATCAAATTATAAATATAAATTATTCTTTCTCCTCTTAAGGTGATTTTCAAAGACTCTGTCCTTGGTGATATAGGACTGGCACTCAGAGGTGACAATTTGTCTTGCAGCTAAGTCAGTAGACTTGTGCCATTTTGTACTTTGTTCATGTGGCTTCTGATGACATGGGTTGTTCTGAATTTTAACTCTTTATTTCAAGATGAAGACAAAATTTCTGTACTGGTTAGTTTTAACTGCCAACTCCACACAATATAGAATCATGTGGGAAGAAATTCTCAGCGGAGCAATTTTCTTTATTGGGTTATGTTGCGGAATATTATTTTAGCAAGGCAAAGATATGTTGTTACATTTGTTTATGCTGCCATTTTAGTGACATAAATATGTATTAAATTTGTTTCACCTTGCCTGCCTAATTACACCTGATTGATCTAATAAAAAGCTGAATGACTAGGCAGGATAAGAATAGATGGGACTGACAGACAGAGAGAAAAAAATAGGAGGAAAAGTCTAGGCTCGAGAGAGAAGGAAAAAAAATAAGAGAGAACAAAAGGGACATAAGTCAGGCAGCTGCCAGGCAGCCAGTCATGGAGGCAGCAGGGAAGTAAGATAGATAGATAGATAGATAGATAGATAGATAGATAGATAGATAGATAGATAGATAGAAGAGACAGGCCAAATGTTCCAAGAGAAAATGTAGATGAACCCAAACAGTTTAAGTTATAAGAGCTAACAAGAAAAGAGTCTATGGTAAGGCTGAGCATTCATAACTAATAATAAGTCTCTATGTCATAATTTGGGAGCTGGTTGGTGGCCCAAAAGAAAGCCAGCTACAGTGTTAGCCTATGGACATGTCAGTGGGAGATTGACTTGAATGCTAATTGATAAAAACACATCCAGCCCTCTGTGGGTGGTACCATTCCCTACTGAACTGTACAAGAAAGCTAACTGTGCATGAGCTGTGATCAAGCCGGTTCATCCATTTCTCTCTGCTCTTAAATGTGCATGTGATGTGATAAAGATGTTTGAGTTCCTGCTTTGACTTCCACAAAATGATGGACTGTACCCTGGAATTGTGAGCCCAATAAAGCCTTCCTCTCCTAAGCTGACACTTGTCAGGATATTTATCATATCAACAGAAAGGAAACTTGGAGAATTTCTACAAGTGATCATTTTACATATGCCTGTCTTGATAACCAGACATAATAGTCAGCAAATCACCATCTCAGAATGACTGACCTGGGAGTCATAAACACAGTGAGCAGAACTAGATGGCTGTAATGAAAAGCACTGATGTGCGAAGTCTGTTGTGAGTATCCTGACATAACCCGGAAAGACTAAGTTATTGTCTGAAGCCAAAGACCTGAAAGACAAGACTGAGCATATCTTATCTCTCACAAGTATACACAGTGGACTAAGATGTCAGTGTCATATAAGTCAGTATCAGGCAGATAGAACATGATGCTGATGGCCATTTCATCTACAGGGAGCAGACCAGGCCTGGCACTGACAAGGAGACTGTATGAATATCAGGATAGCTAATGTTTAAATAGCTTAAGGAGTAAATGGGAGGTTGATGAGATCTTTGTGGGCAAAAATATTTATCACCTTAACTTGGTTCAGTCTCCAGAACCTGTGTGGAGGAAGAAGAGAATCAATTCCCACAAGTTGTCCTCTAACATCCACACATGTGTTGTGGCACATGGGCCCCCATACACATGTCCACACATAGACACATAAATAAATGTGCTTAAAATTTTAAAACAATACATCACCACACAATTTTAGTTAACCATATCTACTTCTAATTTTACATGAAAATATCTATGCAAAGTCATCTTAAAATCATTGTTCATTAGAAAAACTATCCCTGAGAACTTGCAATTTCTTCTGGAAAATGATGCAAATCTTGATTGAAAGATTTTGGGATACGAATATGCCTTAGCTGGTAAAGTGATTGAAGCACAGGCATGAATCTGGTGTCCTGAACTGAGATAAAAGTCAGGTGTATAGGAACACACTCTTCCACTTGTACATACCCCTAGGTGGCTTGCTCTGTAATACAACCAGTGTGTGAGGTTGGGGAGATGACCTGCTTACTACACAGCATGAGCACCTGAGTTTGGATCCTTAGCAGTCTCAGAAAAAGATCAGATGTGTTATTACATCACTACAACCCCAATGCTGGGGAGATGGAGACAGAAAAACCTCTGGGTCTGACTGACCATGCAAATCTCAAATCATGAAAACAAAAGAAACAGTGAGAGACCTTGTTTCAGAAAATAAGTACAGTGACTGAGAAACACACGCATGCATGCACACAAAGACACACACGTTATAATGCATAAACAAAAACACACACTTGCACATAAGCATACTATGTGAACACGCAGATTGGTACACATGCACATACACATATCACATGTACACATACACGTGCACAAGCATATATACACACACTAACATATGTACACATATGTACCTGCACACACGTACACACACAGCCTCACATCCATACATACACTTGCACATGTACAGCCACAGACACACATACACACAGAAGGTCTGTACTAACCAGAATGAAAATTTCTCTTCCAGCTCCCAAATTCCTACTCAGATTCAGTAAGGCACTCAGTTTAAATAATGCACTTTTCCTTCTTCTGCTAATACAAATCCCCATTACTAAACGCGTGTTCTTTGAAAAATGGCTCACAAATACAGTAGTCACTTAATATGCAAATGGATGCTACAACAGTTCTATCAAGTCAGTACTAAGGCTTTCTGACTGACATCAGTTTTCACATTACTTCCTGCAATGATGAAACTTGGGGTTACACACACACACACACACACACACACACACACGTATGCACATGTGCACGTGACTTAGAAGGGGATTACTTGGGAACATGAAAGGGACCAGTATGAGATGAAAAGGGAATATGAGTAGGTAACTGGAGTAAATGATCAGAAACATTACATACAACACACATGTAAACATATTATTATGTATCATTAGTATATTCTCATAAAAATCTTAAAGATAAGGAGGATCGTCGAAAACACACAGGCCAGCTAGGGTGGGGAATGCAGGAGGGGATCCTTTCTCAAGCAAGATGAAAACAAACACCAGAGGTTACCCTCTTACCTCAACAAGTGTTCCAAGGAGCGATTACACACAAACACACACAGGCCTTCCTTACTGTGCCGGTAAGTTTTATGTCAATTTGACACAGCTAGAGTCACCTGAGAGAAGGAACCTCAACTGAGAAAATGTCTCCATAAGGTCAGGCTGCAAGCAAGTCTATAGGGATCGTCATAAATAGTGACTGATGGGAGACCCAGCCCACTGTGGGCTGGTGGTCCTGGCTTCTGTAAGAAAGCAAGCTGAGTAAGCCATAGGAGTAAGTCAGTAAGCAGTATCCCTCCATGGCCTCTGCATCAGCTCCTGACTCCAGGTTCCTGCCCTGTTTCAGTTCCTGTCAAAACTGCACGTACTGGCTTTGTGGGAGCCTAGGCAGTTTGGATGCTCAACTTACTAGACCTGGATGGAGGTGGGGGGTTCCTTGGACTTCCCACAGGACAGGGAACCCTGATTGCTTTTCGGGCTGGGGGGGGGACTTAATTGGGGGAGGGGGAGGGAAATGGGAGGCAGTGGCTGGGAAGAGACAGAAATCTTTAATAAATAAATAAATTTAATAAAAAAATGAAATTCTAAAAAAAAAAACCTCCTTTGATGATGAACAGTGATGTGGAAGCCAAATAAACCCTTCCCTCCCCAAGTTACTTTGTTCACTGTGTTTTATTATAGAACAGCAACCCTAACTAAGACACAAATGATTCTGGGAAAAGAGAAATATTTAGATTGTCTTTACTTTGGTCATGTTCAAGAAGCATTTACTATTCTGATGTGCACTGAAAAGTATAGAATCACCCACCCCATCCCCTCTAGGAAGAACATTTTCTCGAACAGTGTTCCCTAGAGTACCCTAAGGAAACTCTGATCTAAAGATTTCATGCATAATTTTCTCACTGCTTAATAAATGGTTGCTCAACAAGGACTTTGTGTTTCTCAGAAACTGTATGAGCTATGCAAGGACAAATGAGATCCACTAATTTAATCAGGACTAAGATGTCGCTAATGTGCTGGAAAACTAGCTCAGTTAGTAAGCGAATCGTCTGTACTCTAGTTTTCTTCCTATTGGTGCAGTAGAGACAAGGACCAAAAAGAATTTGGGGAGAAAAGTCTATTACATCTTAGAGGTTAGAGTCCATAACTGAGGGAAACCAAGACTATAACCCATAACAGGGATCTGGAAGCAAGCACTGAGGCAGAGACAAGGAGGAACACTGCTTACTGGCTTGCTGCCCATGGCTTGCCCAACCTGTTTTGTCTATACCCTAGGGCTGTCTGGCCTGGGTGGAAGCAGCCAGAGTGGGCTGAGCCCTCTTAAGTCATTCATTAATCAAGAAGATGCCCCACTGAGCTGTGTATAGGCCAATCTGATGGTGGCCTTGTTCTCAGTTGAGGTTCTCTCATCCCAGATGACTCTAGCTTGTGTCACATTGGCAAAAAAAAAAAAAAAACCTAATTAGTGCTTAGTGCTCCTTGTAAGTATAAGGACATGAATTCAATCCCCAGCACTCACATGAAAAGCCTGTTGCAGCACCACAATTAGTGATCTCAGAGCTAGGAAGAGGTGACAATCAAGTCTCTGGGGCTCACTGACCAGCCAGCCTAGCCTTCTCAGTGAGTTTCAGGTTGGTGAGAGACTACCTCAAATGACACTTGATGAAGGACATCAGAGGATTTCTTCATACCTCCACATAAACATGTATTCTCTCTCTCTCCTTCCTCTCTATCTCCTCCATCCTCCCCCTTTCCCCTTCCTTCCTCTCTTCCTCCCTCTCTCTCTTTTCCCACCCCCTACACACATGCAGGTACACACAGGCTCATAAATCAAGTTACCAAAGGACTTATTACAGACCAGTTGGCTATTCTTATGAAAGTCTAGGCAACTCTACTATGAGAAGACACATAGTGAGTTTTATGAGAGGCTGTAATTTTCTCTCCCACCGTGAAGTACTCGGTTCTGTAAGTCTGCCTTATTTCCTTCAGTAAGCATTGAACTGCAGTGCAAAATTGCTTTCTTATTATGGAAATTATTTGCTGAAGCAGGTGGGAAATTCTATGTATAAGGAAAATGCATGAGCAATATTCATCTGCTGCTTCTCCCAGTTCACCATCCCATGGCTGGGGGTAACACACACACACACACACACACACACACACACACACACTGACACATTAGAGGCCTGAGGACAAGCTTGCCTGAATTGAGACACTGGCTATATGAGCACAAGCTTGACCATTTTTTTTCTTCTTCAGCTCTGAACCCTCTGGCCTGCCTTTCTGAAGTGCTGGAGAGTCTTACTGCTTCTCTTGACTGCCCCCTAATGTTTCACTTTGGGCTTTAAAAAAAATGTAAAATTCAGTAATGTTCAGTAATGGAATATTTCTTAAGAATTGTTTCTATTTAACACATTTCTATCACAGCATAATATGTACAATAATGAATACAAAGATTAAATTCTAATCACAGAGCCACAGAAGTGAAGTTTGAACATGAGCCTGTCAGTGTTTTTCTGACACAGAGCTAAAAACAGGGACTGTTTAGAAAGCCTCAAGTGGTATCTGTTGAGAATAGTAAAAGATAAAACGTTCCTAGGCCTCTAATATACTTCTCCATAGTGTTCTCCTCAACCAAGAGGACCAAGTAGGACACCATATAGCCAGTGTTCTCTAAAACATGGTAACATATTGCACACACACACACACACACACACACACACACACACACACATCTACTCACCCTAGACAGGAAACCCAAGACATACCAAAGTTTGGATAACACCAAAGTCCAACTTGGTGAATCAAATGTTTTAATGGAATTACTTACAGGAGCAGAAATTACTCAAAGATAGCCACATCACCAAAGTCTAGCATGGATAACAACTCACAGAAGTTGGGAACCTGGAGTATATGGCATGGCCTATAGAAAGCTCAACAGGTTGGAAAGTATTCTTCCCAAGGTACTCAATACGTCTAAACCTCTTCTGGGAAACTCTCTTGGTTCCTGCATCTTCAAAGCAACTAATCTGAAGTATTTCTTGCAACTTGGCTTGTGTGATAGTAATTCTCCCAGTTTTTATTGCTTACTCTGGCAGGGAAGAGCCTAACTAATCAGGTCAGTTTCAGGGACTTCATGAAGTTATTTTGAGTTGTTTTTCTTCTGTCTTATGGAACTTCCTGCAGGATTAAATACTTAAATTACAGAAACAACTGCTACATTCCACATTCACATCCTTCTCCTTACAGGAGTAACTAAAAATCACTTTTAGTGACAATTACATTAAATGTTTCACATGACTCAATTAACCTCCAAAACATAGGCGTAATCACCCTGATTGTTCCAATGTATGCTAGTCATTACTATACCTAATCTACAGTGAAAATTAACAATTTATACCTTACTTGAAGAATGTACCTGTAATCCTTCGAGATTAGTCAATGTGTTGGTTGTATAACATAATACCTGGTATGGGGTAATTTAATAAAGAAAATAGGATTGCTAAATTAGCAGTTCTGCAAATGCAAGGCAAAGCAGGACATTGACTCAGCCTTGCGGAAAAGCTCATAGTAGACAGAGATGGCAGAACAGGAAAGAGCAAGGACAGCGGTTTGAGGGTCATGACTCAAAACAGGAAGCCAGAGACAAACAGGACAGAGTAAACTGGGGTTTAACACTCAGAATTAACCAGAGTCTCTGGGCTGGTGGTTTTATGTTAACTTAACAGAAGCTAAAATCATCAGGGAGGAGGGAACCTCGATTGAGAAAATGTCTCAATAAGATCAGGCTATAAATAAGCCAGTAGAGCATTTTCTTAATTAGTGGTTGATGGGAGAGGGCCCCGCCCATGATGGGTGGTGCTGTCTCTGGGCTGGTGGTCCTGGGTGCTATAAGAAAGCAAGCTGAACAAGCCATGAGGAACAAGCACTCCTCCATTGCTTCCACATCAGCTCCTGCCTCCAGGTCCCTTTAGTGTGGGAGATCCTGTCCTGACTTCTTTTACTGATGAACTGTGATATGGAAGTGTAAGATAAATAAAGCCATTCTTCCCCAAGTTACTTTGGTCATTGTGTTTCTGTAGGGTAAAAAGTCTTCCACACCCGCTTCTGAGTTTGAAAAACCACCATTTTCTGATCTCTAAAACTCACCAATCCCTGAGCTCAAAATCCCACCAATCCCTGAGCTTGACTTAAAATCCTCCCAATTGCCACCCTGGAAGTCTCCACCCCAGAAAACTCTGCCCCCAGAACACTTTATATCAAACCTGACTCCTGTTAAGTTCCTTTGTACTTCTTACCTGAGCAGAGGCAGCCACCCTCTTGTGTCTTTCCCAGTAAATCTCTGTGTGAGGTCTGTCATGCAGTATGCCTTTGGGGTATTCCTTGGCTCCTGATGGCCAGGTACTTTTCCCTTCAGAGCTGTAACACCTCCACTGGGGAATTTCTCCTCAGAGCTGTAGTACTTACAGTTCCATCACAACAATAGTGATGTAGTAAGTAAGGAGCAGCGGGGCTGCGTTCCCAGCACCCCGGCCTCCTGCCCGGCTAGCTTATGCCCGAAATAACAACACACAAACTGTATTCATTTAAACACTGCTTGGCCCTTTAGCTCTAGCCCTTACTGGCTAATTCTGATATCCCGATCAACCCATCTCTAATAATCTTTGAGCACCGGTCTTACCGGGAAAGATTCAGCATGTCTAACCTGGCGGCTTGCTTCATCGCGTGTGTCTGCCCAGGAGAGCTGAGCATGGTGTCTCTCTGAGGCGTCTGCTCCCGAGAGGAGAGCTGTGGAGTCTGAGCTCACTTCCTCTTCCTCCCAGCGTTCTGTTCTGTTTACTCCTCCCACCTATCTTCTAACCAATGAGGGCCAAGCAGTTTCTTTTTATTTAACCAATGACCTTCCTCCATTATAGTGACCCTAAGACAGTCCCCTTTGACGAACACACTAACCTCTTCTGAATGCTACTTTCATGATCAAGTTAGGAGGGTCTCAATAGGCTCTGTCTCTGAAAAATAGAAATGTCACATCTTTCTTTGTAAATTGAACCTATTTTGTGTATATGCACACATTATGCAACACCCAACAACATGTGTATGTTGGTGAGAGGACAACATGTGGGAGTTGGTTCTTCCTTTCCCCCGGCAATTCCTAAGATTGGAACTCTGTTCATTAGACTTGGCTGCAAGGTGCCGCTATCTTAGTGCTAAACCACTTTGTCGGCTCTGTATGTCACCTTAATGTCGTAACTCTGGGGCCCAAATGTTCCACACATGACCCATAGTGGCAAGTCACACCTAAACTATAGTAGTGCAACACGTTCTCATTCTCTCTGGGGCAGAGGCTTGAAAGCATCTACTTTTTTTCATTCATTTATACCCTCTTTTTTTCTCCCTAACTTCATATTGACATTTTAATTAGAACAGATTCTGAAAAGTGTACCTATATGACTAGCCTATATTTAGGATGCCGTGTACCTTAGCAAATGTCACTCATGATTGTATGTGCCTATAATCCCAGGGCTGAGGAGGAAGATACAGGTAGATCCTAGGAGCTCTCTGGACAACCAGCCTAGTCAAATCAGTGATCCCCAAATCCTAACGACAGATCCTGTCTCAAAAATCAAGGCAGAAAGTTCCTGAGGGATAACACAGGAGGTTGACCTATGGTCTATGCACACACACCACACACACACACTAATTTGAGATCCAGATTTATTAAACTCCTCATGAAGAATTCTAAGTAGTTCTCACATCTCCTTACCCTCACAAGCTACCTTCATATCTATAGTACAATGAATAAGTCCTTTACCCACTTAACTTCCAACACGTTTCTTTTAAAT
Organism: Microtus oregoni; assembly: GCF_018167655.1. Lineage (NCBI taxonomy): Eukaryota > Metazoa > Chordata > Mammalia > Rodentia > Cricetidae > Microtus > Microtus oregoni. Next base: position 47,604,250 of record NW_024543062.1, read on the forward strand.
ATTATCTCCTTGCTACTGCCAGCCACCAGCAATGGCAGTAAAGAAAGATGACGCCTTCAAGCTATAATAGAAAATGAATGTAGAACCCTAAGGTCCTTCCCAGAACTTCTCAGTTTCCTTTCTAGAATAATGAAAATCCTCCCACTTCTTGAATTAAATTATAGCTGAAAGATTGATGAACAGCTCTTGTTTTAATATAGGAGGCCTTCCCTCAGAGATATGGGGCTTACATATCTTATTATTAGTGTGACCATTGGCTTCAATAGAATACCCTCTCAGTGACATCTACCACAGTTATGACACTCAGACCATAACACAACTCATTTCCATGGCTCTGGATAAATAAAAGCAGAACATCTGTAATTTCTTGAATAATCACTTACAGAAAATGCATTCACTAAAAAGATAAACATGAGAGACCCTGATGATGCCTTACTTACAGGAGTGTTTTATTATTGTTAGGTACATTTGTAATAATAGTAAATGTAAATCATTGTAAATCAAATAATTATTATACATTGAAACAGATATTAAAAAATTGTAGTTCATCAGGAATTTTTATAACAATAACATCAAAGTTCACACACATGCTATTAAATTTTTGTTTGGTGATTAATATTGCTTGTCAACTTGAAAGCACCTAGAATCACATAGAAGACAGTTATCTATGTTTGTCTATGAAGTAGTTTGTTGGATTAATTGGGGGTAGTCATACCCACGATTTGTGTGGACAGCGTCATCCCATGGGCTGGAGTCCAGGGTTAAATACAATGAAGAAAGTGAACTGAGCTCTAGCATTTACCTCTCTCTCTCTCTCTCTCTCTCTCTCTCTCTCTCTCTCTCTCTCCTTCCTCATTGGGTACAGAATAACCAGCTTCCTCAAGCTCCTCCCCACCATGCCTTCCCACTGTGGTGGACTGTATAGTCAAACTGTGAGCCAAAATCAAACCTAGCTTCCTTAAATTGCTTTAGTTGGGTATTTTGTCACAGCAGTATAAAGGAAACTAACACAATCAGCTGACACTTACTGAAAGCTAAGTATTTCTAAGAATACTGCCAGTGTTACCAAAAATAACCTTATTGAGTTAAGTATGTGGCTTGACGCTGTGTGGCTTCTAAGTGACAGAGTTAGATTAAAGAGCAAGAGCATCATGCCTGAACTCTGAACTTCAGGTTTTGGTCTTTAGAGACCAGCTAAAGATAGAACCTTGTATCCTAGATTTGTCCACAACTCATGCCAGGTAAAGTTAACATGCCTAGCCATACATGCAAAATAGCATCAACAATTTCAAGTATGTATGATGCACGTGTAGCTTCATTTAGGCTATAGTAATATTCATACACACATGTATACACACACACACAGAGAGAGAGAGAGAGAGAGAGAGAGAGAGAGAGAGAGAGAGAGAGAGAGAACCAGAAAAGCAGGAAACAACAAAGCCCATCTGATAATCTCAGAAAATTGTATTCAGGATCAACGATCTTTTTCAGATCAGCAGCAAACAGTGAAATCAATGTAAGGTATTACTGAGTTCCTACCATGCAATAAAAGCTGTCAAGCACCTCAAGAGAGTAGAAATATGGAATCAAGATGAAAACCGTCAAAATGTCGCAGTTACCGTGATAGTGTCACATAGGAGGTTATTAACATTGGTGGTTATAAGTGTCAACCAAACACCTATACTTTCCTGAAACTCCTAACAAGTTCCAAGAGGCAAACATAAAAGAACAATACAGTTGTGTCAATGGGTTGGTCCCTTAAGAACTGGTAAACAGTGTTCCCTAGTAAAGTTTAATTGGAAAGCAGGGATTAGACCTGAAATCAAAGTTTATCTCCAAGTTTACTTTCAAGCATCAAGAAGAGAGAAAATTTTGTCTATAAAAACTGTGAATGCACCAATGCAGGAGAATCCCAATCACCTCCCATATACCAAGGAGAATAGAGAGGCCAGTGTAGGAAGCAGGGCCTGACCTTGGGTCACTGTAGGAGGCAGGGTCTGATGTTGGACCACTATGGGAGGCGGGGCCTGACCATGGGCCACTGTAGGAGGTGGGACCTGACTATGGGCCAAGTTATAAAGAAAGCTGGATATTCTGACGAATATACAATATAAACAGCAAAAGGCAGCAAGTAGATCATAATTCTTGTCTCCTTTCCTCTCTCTCTCTCTCTTTCTGTGTGTGTGTGTGTGTGTGTGTGTGTGTGTGTGTGTGTGTGTGTGTTTGCACATTTACAGTCAGTTGTTCACTCAAGTGGAGGACAGAGTTCAAAGTTGGGGTCTAATTAGCATGCACACACCACAAACACACACACGCACACACCTGTACCTGGATTACAGATTCCACTGCCATACTTGGCTTTTTACTTGTGTTCCGGGGATCTACATTCTGGACCTTATGTTTATGTGGTAGGACTTTACCAACTGAACCATTCTTGCAGGCTCCTCAGGTAACTGCTTCTATGAAACATATTATATATGTTTCATATATATATATATATATATATATATATATATATATATATATCAGAAACAGAACTCCATTCTCCTCTCTTGTGGGTTAGAAGGCTTGGAGAAAGATCATCAGGCAAAAGTTGGGAACATGATGGTGGGGTGGGGGAAAGGGGAGAGGGAGAGAGAGAAGGGAGAAGGGGAGGATTGGGGAGAGCTTGTGGGAGTGGGGAGATGGAGGAAGGGCAGATATGGGAGCAGGGAAGAAGATATCTTAATTAAGGGAGCCATTTTAGGATTGGCAAGAGACTTGGCTCTAGAGAGGTTCCCAGGTGTCTACAAGGATGTCCCCAGCTAGGTTTTTGGGCAGCAGAGGAGAGGGTGCCTGAACTGGCCTTGTCCCACAGTCACACTGATGAATATCGTGAATATCAGCATAGAACCTTCACTCAGCAATGGATGGAGATAGAGACAGAGACCCACATCGGAGCACTGGACTGAACTCCCAAGGTTCAGTTGAAGAGTAGAAGGAGGGAGAAAATGAGCAAGGAAGTCAGGACCTTGAGGGTTTGGTCCACCCACTGAGATAGTGTGCCTGATCTAATGGGAGCTCACCAAAGCCAACTGGACTGGGACTAAATGAGCATGTGATCAAACCGGACTCTCTGAATGTGGCTGACAATGGGGGCTGACTGAAAAGCCAATGATAATGGCACTGGGATTTGTCTCTACTTCATGTACTGGCTTTTGGGGATTCTAGTCTGTTTGATGCTCACCTTTCTAGGCCTGGATGGAGGGGGGAGGGCCTTGGACTTCCCACAGGGCAGGGTACCCTGTCCTCTCTTAGGACTGGAGGGAGAGGGAGGAGGGGGAGTGGGAAGGAAATGGGAGGAGGGGAGAAAGTGGAAATTTTGAATGGTATTATTTATAAAGCACTAAAAATTCAAAAATAAATAAATAAAAAGAAATTTGAAATGGAGCCTCAACACTGAGCCTGCCATGATGGTAAATAACAGAATGGCTGAGCTGAGAAAAAAAAAAAAAAACAGACCCTGAGCAATTCTCGTAGGGGCCATGTGAGGTAAAGTTAGAGAAAAAGAGACAGTCCAATGGGATCATCGAAGTCTTCATGTAAGGGGAAAGAGGATTCATTGCCCAGGACAATAAGATAGGAAAACGTCTTCCTAAAAAGAGAATAAGATGGAAGAAAGCAGAGACTGCCTGGGCTACAGCGAAAGTTACAAAGGTTCTACCTGGGAAAACAACGGGGAGGGGTGTGGACAGAATGGAAGTAAGAAATCACTGACTATCTGGAGCCCAGCTAAGCATCCTGCACCTATCCCCAGAGCCCGATAATCCACACCAAAGCTCAGCAGGCAGAATGCAGAAGAGATTTTGTCTGGGTGCAGATATTCTTTAGTTAGGATTAAAAATAAATAAATCGTATGAAAAATTGTAGTGAGGTTAAGGAGGTAGAAAAGTGCTTACCTTACAAACATGAGCCCCGAGTTCTAACCCCAGAACCCATGGAAAGGAGCTGACATAGGAACAATAGCTTAATGGCAGAAAGCTTGCCAGGCCCCAGGTTCAATTCCCAGCCTTAGAAACAGAAAGGAAATCCTAATTTTAAAAGAAAACGGTCTGCAGAGTGAGGTATGGCAATGTCTGTTTGCAGTTCCGATGCTAGCAAGATAGAAATAGCCTGGTCCCTGAACCTGGGTAGTCAATCAAACTTAGTCAACTCATCAATCTCCAGGCCAGTGAGCAACTTAGTCAAAAGGGGAAGGGAGGCGGTACCTGAAGAACAAAACCTGTGGTATCTTTTGTGTTCCTCGTGCAGTTACACATATACTTACAAATATCTGCACAAATATATGCACTCCTCCTTACATGAACAGAGACAGACAGACAGACAGAAAGACACAACTAACACTCTGGGTAAAGACCTGAACATTAGTCCACAGCTATAGTTTCAAAGGGACATGGAAAATGTGTGGCCAGGAATAGTGTGATGTCCATTGTAGACAGAAACCCTGCTTTACAATGTTTGATATAACAGTCCTCTGCAACTTCACTGTTCCTTTCCTGCCATCATCCTGAAACAAGTCTCTTCCTTTCAACTCCTTGTGGTCCTCCCTCCATTTCTCCTCCCTGTAGACTCCTGATTCCACTCTCCCTTCCCCTTAAAAACGCTCTGTCTCAGTTGTCGCACTGACAGAAATCTCTAGGAGGCCAGGTACCTGCTACACGCTGTCCCACATTCCTAAATAAATGTTTGTGTTGCACTTAAAGGCAAGAAGAGCAAGGAACAGTGGCATGCCTAGAGGCAGGTGTGTCCTGTCCACTGGGAATCCAAAAGGGGAATCAGCAGGGAATGGAACAAGAAAGCACATGAAATCAAACCATAATACTGTTGCAAGCGAGCTAAAGGTCAGTGGATCTCCAAATGTCAAATGACAAAAGGGTAATTTCCCTTTCAGACTTCAGTTAGTGCAGCATAGCTGCTGCCAAGGCTTGAATGTATCTGCATTGTGTACATTTCCGTGTCATGGTGGCAGTTTATCAGCAATTTATTCAAGTTTGTGTTAATATCTCCATAAATGTCAATTGGCATCTTAAGTGGTAAGGAAAAAATTGGCAGATAGATTACATATATCCTGAGCACAATCATTATGCACTAATTTGAATCTGCAAATGCTCAAAGCCATATTGAGGGTTGGTGTGGAGGGTGGGGCTGTTGGGTGTTAAGGGTGGCAAGAGTGTGCTAAATTCTTCAGTATCCCCTGTTCGCTGAATCTTTACAGATACTAAAAATGTCTAAAGGGTGGTGCTTTTCTACATAGTTAACAGATTTAATGAATGTGTGTGTGTGAGAGAGCGAGAGAGCGAGAGGGTGAGAGAGAGAGAGAGACATTGCAGGTACTCAATAACCCTTGTATCAGTTTGGGTTAGTGGGGACAACTCAGTGGGAAAGTGCTTGCTATAAAAGCATAAGACCTGAGTTCAGATCCTAGGCACCTATGTAAAAATCCAGGCACCATGATTGCACACCTGTAACTCCAGTGCTTAGGAAGGGGAGACAGGAGGATCCTTGAAGTCTTGTCAACTCGGTAAGCTTCAAGGACAACGAGAGACCCTGCCTGAAAAAGTAATGTGGAGAACTACAGAGAAAGACACTCTAAAAATTTTGTGTATACATACAAAATCTCTCTCTCACATACACACACTCTCATACACAGATGCACACAATGTATAAAAATAAAATTTGGTTAGTGAACTTTAAAAATATGTATGAACTACAAATTTTGTAACGACTGATAAGAATATTTTAAATGCCAGTGCTCAGAACATGGTGTAGATCACTCTAACTTCTGTGTAGTTACCACTGTCCTGATTTCAGTGAAAAGAAATTGTGTCTCCAGTGAGTCAAATTATACTTCCGAGGTCACACAGTAATTGAGGGGCACAGACAAGATTTTAAGCTAATACTGTCTACTACTCAAACTCACATACTTCCTATTACATATTTAGGGCTGCTGAATGCAAGTAAAGTAATGATAATTGTATCATTTTTAAGATCAACAAGTTCTAGACTCTGTAACAAACAATGGAAAATATTGTCTCCAATGTTTCACATTTTTTAATTCTGTGTTTCAGTGTTGTGGTTTGAAATGTGAAATTCTATAAGCTCATGTATTTGAATGCTTGGTTCCAGTTGATGGTGCTAGACAAAGTGGGTCACTGTGGGCTGGTCTTGATAGCCAACTGTCTCTCTATTTCCTGTTTATTCTCTGCCTCCTCTCTGCAGACAAAACATGACCAACCATCTCATGTTCCTACAGACATTTCTCACTACAATGGACTGTATTCCTCAAACTGTGAGCCAAAATAAAACTTCAATTATGTTGCTTCTTCTTAGATATTGACCATAGTGACCAGGAAATAGTTGGTACCCCAACTCTCACACCCTTTAATAAACAAAGTTAATGCAATATATGTGGTCACTTGAATATGTATCTCATTTTTCTTTGCTCGTTGTAGTATTAATTTCTTTAACAGGGCCAGATATGCTCATAAGTCTATGAACATGAGAATTCTTACAGTTCTTACACAATGAATGTAATCCATTCCTCTCTTGTTGACCTCCGTTCAAGTTCACATGCTGAACTCAGATGAGTATGGAGCAAAAGAAGCAGAGTTCTTCCCCAAATGACTGACATGCAGCTTGTTTTGGAATGCCATCTCTGCTGTATAGGTGCCACCTTTGGGTAAAAGAACAGAAGGCAGAGAGATGGTTATCCATGTCGTTTTGGAGAGCTTCAGAAAAGATAGCCATTACACAAACCTTAGAGCAACCTTCTGAATGCTGAAACCCTTTAATATAATCCCTCATGTTGTGCTGACCCCAAAGCACAAAATTATGTCATTGCTACTTCATAACTGCAGTTTTCTACTATTATGTATTGTAATGTAAATATTTGATACATGGTCACCAAGGGGTTATGATCCACAGGTTGAGAACCTTAGTGGAATGACAGAAATAGCTTCATGTTTCCAACAGGTTAAAAGAACAATACACATAGAGATGAAAATGGGAGTGAAAATGAATGATACATTTAGATCACATGAGTAGATTAGTTCCCCCTAATGAAGGGAACATGAGGAAGCAAACTAGTACCTTACTTTATTCCTCTGGCTATAATAAAAGACCTTGGAGTGGTAAGTTACGGGGGGGGGGGTGTCATTTTTTCATAATTATGAAATCTGGAAAGTCAAGACCAAGGTATTAGTAAACTTGATGCCTAAGAGGAGCTCCTCAGTAGAGCACCTCTCACACTCTGAATTTGACATGACAGTCACGGAAGAAATGCACGAGCAAGGATTTGAAGCTTTTCTGTAAGGGCACCAATTCTTATCCTAATCATCTCTCAAAGGCCCCATCTTTTAGGCCCATCAGTGTGAGTTTTAAGTTCCAATACATGAATGTAGCAGAAATAAGAGTTGTGAGGCTGCATTCTCAAAAGATGGTGGAGAGAATGGACTTCAAAAAAAAGGTTTAATTCATGTTCGTCAATAAATGTAATGAATACAGGGATAATTTCTGATAGCAAATCTGACCTGCTTTGGCCCTTGTTATGACTAAAGATTAAAAGGGGACAGAAAAATGTGAAGGAACTAAGAGTGGATGTTAGCAATTGCATGTGGGTAGAGATGTTCCCACCTATCCGAGCAGTCAGGAATGCTGGATCACACTGTTTCATCCTTCTATGTGAAGGATGTGTCTGAATGCATGCTTCCCCATAGCAGTAGAAGGTAGCATGTAGATCAAGGTCTTTCCCTCCCCTGGCACCAGTAATTCATCCCTTATTTAATTTTTCTCCTTTGGGCAAGGTTCAGTATTTTCAGAAGGAATTCTAAAGATTTAAGTGAAAAAGAAAACTCTTTAATAATTCTCCTAAGCTGTTGAACTATCCCCTTCTGGGAGCAGGCAGAGTGAAGCACTGTCAGTTATGGCCTCTACCCTAATTACCTTTCCCTCTCATCTCGACACAGTCTAGAAACATCTGAGAAGAGGGACTCAAACAACAGATTGCCCAGATCAGATGGCCTACGGGCATGTATGTGGAAACTGCCTCGAATGTTAATTGATTCAAGAGGGCCCTATCCACTGTGAGTAAAGCCATCCCTGGGTAGGTGGCCCTTGAATATTTAGGAGACTAGCCTAGCATGTGTAAACAAGCCTGTAAAGAAGCCGTCCCCCATGGTTTCTGCTCAAATTTCTGCCCTTACTGCCCTCAGTGAAAGGCTGTGACCTGGAATTGTAAATCAAATAAATATTTCCTTATTTAAGTATCCTTTTTTCAAGGTGGTTTATCAAAGCAACAGAAATCAAAGGGCAGCCCCCAAACAATGAAGAGATCCCTAGAATCCAAAGATAAACAAGACCATCGTTTTTGCGCTTGTATTAGAATCATAAGCACCATTATAGGTTTATTTATGTAGAACATTCTTGTAGTACATAGATATTATTTATAAGGTTATTAAAATTTGAATTTATAGCATCTTGAATTACATACACTATTGTATTATAGTTCTTCCATGTGAGCTCACAAAACTTTATGCACAAAGGTTTGCAATGGATGAATAGGTATGATATATTAAAACTATTTCAAAGCAGATCCTTCAAACAATGATATTTTAAATAATCCAGATATGTGAAGCAGGGACCCTTTCTTCCATGGAAAGGGGATTTAGCTATTAAGTTCCTCATATAAAAGCTTCTCACAATATGGATAGGAAAACTGTGAGAAACCATTAGCATTATAATGCGTTTCAATATAAGAATCAGAGGGGGAAAAGAATCTTACCCAATCTAAATTTCCCTCAGGGAAAAGAAACAGAATGCACAATAATGTTTCAACATAGATTAATGGAATTAATAAAAACAAAGCATCATCAACAATTATATTATAACCAATTATATTATAACCAATTAGCAAATTTGGGACTCAGCCGCACAAAATATGAAGTGCTTAAATGCCCATGGTCCTGTAGGTACCGGACAGAAACAGAGCATGAGCAGTGGATAGAGTATTGGGCACTTAGTGTGCATCACAGCAGAGCTAAAATGAGCTGATGGAAACAGAAATTCTGCCCTCACCCAAGGAGCAGGTATGACTTTCCTTCAAGTATTCCCTAAGCCCCCAAGTACAATGCAAGCAGCATTTCCCATTGTTCCCCTAAAATGCCACCTAAGCTAATTTCACTTTGTGTATCTACAGTACCACTCATAAGGTAGCATCCATCATTCATAACTATATGCCACCACTGACAAGGTCATTCATGGTGAAGCCATTACAGAAAGGGAGGAAGATGCTTAATTTGATTGTCAACTTCAAATGGTTCACACTCATCTGAGAGGCAGATCTCTATGAGTATCAGTGAGGATGCTTCCAAAAATGATTAGCTGAGATGGCAAGACGCACCCTGAGGATGGGAAGTGGCTACTGGTTAGGCTATAAGTAAAAGGGACAAGATGATCTGAGCCCTAACGTCCATCTCTTGTGCTGTGCTTTCATAACGTGACCAGCTGCCTCACACTCCTACTGCCACCACCAGACTCATTATTGCTCTCATACTTTCCCTACCTTGAAGGACCCTTCCTTCAACCTGTGAGTCAAAATAACCCCATACTTTCTTCAGGCCCTTTTGACACGACACAGCTACAGGACAGGTAGCTGTAACTGGACATTTCTCTTCCACTTGCTAATAGTATTAACCACTTGGAGGTTTAATACTAATTATAAACACTTGGCTGAAGGCTCTGGCTTATTATTAACTGGCTCTTACAATTAACCCATTTCTATTAGTCTATATTTTACCACAAGGCTTGAGGCTTGTTATCCTGTTATCTTATTATCTTACATCTTGTTTCTCCTGTGATGGCTGACATCTGCTCTGAATCTGCCCTTCTTCTCTCTAGATCTCTGCTTAGATTTCCTGTCTAGGTCTATTCTGCCTATCTGCTGACCAAACCATCTTCTTTAGTAACAAATGGTAGGAAAACATATTCGCAGCATACAGAAAGACATCCCACATGATTTCCCCTTTTCTGTCTAATTAAAGAAGGTCTTAACATAGTAAAATTACATGTAACAAAGCAGTTATCAAGCACGAATTACAGTTACAATATTTGATATATTTGTATTTGACAAAATTAAAGAAAATACTCTATCATCTATCCTGTCTTTGTGAGTCTAAAGTTTCATCTCTAATTTATATTTTATCATAACTAAGGAAAATTATAAGTATAACTATCTAGTCTTCAATTTCATCAAAGAACCCAGAAGAATATAATATTACCTTAATAAAGAGGAATTGCATTTCAGGCAACTTCCAAAACTCTAGAAATGACAGAGACATCTGACTGCCTGGGCAGTCACCTAAAGTTCCTCTGTAATGATGAAACACCCATATTTAGTCTATGGGATTAGAATATCTGGCAGATTTCACACTAGAGCATGAAATCTGAAGGACTGCCCCACGTATTTTAGCAAAATTTGTCAGTCACTTTCTTTTGTGTCCAGTAGAATGTCTGTAAGACTCTTCCATGAAGCATGAACCTTGAAGGACTGTCTCACCTTGTTTTTGCAAGTTCAGAAATCATTTTCCTGTGGATTCTACCTGTCCAGTTTATACAGAATATTGTCAAGCAGTCCAGGCAAGAGCAGTTTCATACCCAAATGACTAGCCTTGTCATGGTGTAGGAGGGTCTTCTTTCTATGTGTTGCTTTCATTGGTTGAATAAAGAAAACTGCCTTGGCCTTTTGATAGGGCAAAACTTAGATAGGCAGAGGAGACAGAACAGAATGCTGGGAGAGAGGAGGCAGAAGCAGAAAGCCACCACCATGAAGCTGCCAGGTCAGACATGCTGAATCTTTCCTGGTAAGCCATGAGCTCGAGGTGACATACAGATTATTAGAAATGGGTTGAATCAAGATGTGAGAGTTAGCCAATAAGAGGCTAGAACTAATGGGCCAGGCAGTATTTAAATGAATACAATTTGTGTGTTGTTATTTAGGGGTATAAGCTAGCCGGGCAGATGGGAGCCAGGCAGGAATGCAGCCTGTTCCACATTGCCACACTGAACAAAAGGAGATTCTTTGATGCCCATCATCTCTTTGAAGTAATAAATGCTGTCAGGAGCAGATGTAGCTCATATCAAGAAAAGTCTAAGTTATTAAAAAATTTTAATGTCATAGTCTGTAGGTCTTTAAAGTATTTGAAAATTACCTATCTATCTGAAGTGTATCTCTGTATTATCTTGAAAACCTAATTAACAAGACTATAAGTTTGAGAGATATGGGTGACTGTTAGCCTGTATCCCTTTATTATTGTGAATAGCTTTTAAGAACTAAAACTTCATATTGTATAATTAAACAATCTATATAGGCACACACTGTATAAATAATACCTTAAGCAAAAATAAAAACAGACTTGCAGTATAAGGACAATAACCTTAAATTTGTATCAATATACAAAAATCCTTTAAACAAATAGAAGCATATGTACAGCATAACAAAATTAACTTTAAAATTGTATCATTATACTAAAATCCATGACAATGCAAAATAGTTGAGACCAATAGTTGGCTTTTTATGCTATAGTCCTATATTAGCCTAAATATGAAAAATATCCATAACCCACCAAAAACCAAAGACCTTCCATACCCCTCAGCTCACAGGAATGTGGGCATTGTTTTCTTCAAACTGCTTCATGCTATCTATGGATGATGTATCTTTATGGTCCCTCATAAAATTTTGAAATAATGTCCAAGTCCTGGGAGGACTAATGGTAACCTTTATTGATAGAGATCACCTGTCCCATGTTTAAGAGGTCTCCCTTGATCAAAGCTGGTTGGTCCATCTTAACCTGGAGTGAATTCATAGCCTCCTGTTTCCTGTGGAAACAAAAGCAAAATCACTTCTCCAAAGCAATGCATCTCCTAAGTTCCTTTTTATAAATATATTTTTTGACTTCTGTTTTAAAGTTATGGCATTTTAAAATGTTTAGGTTGGTGTATTTCATCCGCTTCTCTTTCAATCCCATGTCACCCAGTCACTCTTGTCCATTAGGCATCAAAAATTTCAAAATCAATGCAAACTCACTGTTTATTTTCAATCTTTATGTGGCATTTTTCTTTTACATAATTTTTACTGTATCTTTAAAGATTTGTTTTATTTTATTAAACTATTTATTATTTCCATAACTGCCTATACCTGTTATCTTTATTTCTTAAGCCTACACACATTGTAAAACACACTAAAACCTGTTTAGAGGTTTTTCCATCCAGACCTCTTTTACTGCATATAGTTTAGCCTTTTCTGGCAGTATGAGCAAAAGCTAAATCCACCACCCAGAATGCAACTGATTAGCCTTTCTGTATTGAGGCTCGTGTGAGACTGTGGAACCTCAACAGACAACAGTTAATGGACAGCTCCGTTTTGCAGCCAGCTGTTGGGAGATGCATCTCTGTGTTGTTGCTGGCATGAGACTGTGAGACCAGGAAGCCCAGGGTGGTTCCATTTTCATTTGCTCAGAAATTTTAAGTTTTCTCACGTCTTATGGAAATTCTAAAGCCTCACGTTGGTATACCATTTGTACCTGTATATTTTTTCCTGCCCACCAGTTCCCAAATAACCACTTAGAGGCTTAATATTAATTACAAACTGTTTGAACTATTAGCTCAAGCTTATTATTAACTAGCTCTTTCAATTAAATTGACGGATTTCTATTAGTCTATATTTTACCATGAGGTTCATGGCTTGCTACCTCATATCTTGCTTCCCCAGTGTTTGCTCCTGTCTGCTCTGATGCCAACCTTCTCCCTATATCTCTGCTTGGATTTCAAACCAGGCTCTATTCTGCCTGGCTATTGGCCAAATCAGCTTCTTTATTAACTAATCATGATGAAACATAGCATACAGAAAGACACCCCACATCAGGTAACTAATGCAGAACCTTGCTATGGAATAATGCTTTTGTATACCATAAAGATTTGCCACTCATATTGGTTTAATAAAATGCTGATTAGTCAATAGCCAGGCAAGAAGTATAGGCAGAGCAACAAGACTAAGAGAATTCTGAGAAGAAGAAAAGCAAAGAAGTAGTCACCAGCTAGACACAGGGGAAGCAAGATGAGAATGCTGTACTGAGAAAAGGTTCTAAGTCACATGGCTAAACATAGATAAGAATTATGGGTTAGTTTAAATTGAAAGAGCCAGTTAATAACAAGCCATAGCTAATGGACCAAAGAGTTTATAATTAATATGAACCTCTGTGTGTTTCTTCAGCATTGAATGACTGTGGGACTGGGTGGGACAGAAACTTCTGTCTATAGAACCTAGTTCCTCCTACTTATATTATGATTACTTACATACAGGCTTGGAGAAGTGAAGATTATTGAAAAACTATCAGGTAGCTGGGTAGTAATGGTGCATGCCTTTAATCCCAGCACTTGGGAGGCAGAGGCAGGAAAATTTCTGTGAGTTGGGGACCAGCCTGGTCTGCAGAGTCAATTTCAGGACAGCCAAAGCTACAGAGAAACCCTGTCTCAAATAAACAAGCAAAGAACACCAGGAAAAGTCAGATATTTTGGTCTATTGAATTCAGAAATTGTACACATTACAAATATTAACATAATTAAACCACAATCTTGGCTGGAACTCCAGCTAGGTTTGTTGGTTGACAAGCTAAGTGTTTACCTTCCCAGAGCCTTCATCCTCCAAGGTGAGTTGAATCCAACATGCAACATGAGAGTCACAGCTCTTGACCATTAAATAACTGTTTTGGGCCTGTGGCTAAAGCTAACCAATGCAACTTTTTTTTTTTTTTTTTTTTTTTTTTTTGGTTTTTCGAGACAGGGTTTCTTTGTGGCTTTGGAGCCTGTCCTGGAACTAGCTCTGTAGACCAGACTGGTCTCGAACTCACAGAGATCCGCCTGCCTCTGCCTCCTGAGTGCTGGGATTAAAGATGTGCGCCACCATCGCCCAGCAACTTAATCACATTCTCTGATGATGATGATGAGCTAGATTAAGCATATTAGCTTTCTGTGTGTGGTGCTGAGGACTGAATCTATGACCTTGCTAATGTTTGACTGTGGGTCTCTGTATGTGTTTACATCAGTTGCTTGGTGAAGCCTCTCTGATGGCAATTGGTCTAGGCATCAGTCTATGAATGTAGAAAAATATCATGAGGCATTTTTACATTAACTATTAATTGATTTATTTGTTTATTTATTTTGCCAGTCATTGATGTGAGATTCCCCTCTGTATGCTGTGAATATGGTTTTTGCTATTGGTTAACAAAGAAGCTGCTTTCAGCCAATAGCTTAACAGAGTAAAGCCAGGTGAGAAATACAAGCAGAGATGGATAGAGAGAGAGAGTAGACAGAGTCAGAGAGAGACACCATGTATCCACCAAAGGAGAAAGACACCTGCCTGCATGCTTGTACCAATAAATCACGAGCCTCGTGGTAAAATATAAAATAATAGAAATGGGTTAATTTAAAATGTAAGAGCTAGCTAGTGCTTATGCTATTGGCCAAATAGTATTGTAACAATATAGTTTCTGTATGATTATTTCAGGTCTGGGCTGCCAGGAAACGAATGAGCAGCCGTCACCTACAAGTCATGTTTGTTTGTTTACTTGGTCTCTGGACTATCCAGTCTTTGGTTCCTGGCCATCCAGACAGGGTCAGGGGTGGGTTCCCACACAAAGCATGGGTTTTAGGATGGTCCTGTCAATGGATGACCACTCCCACAATTTCTGTGCCATCTTTTTCCTAGCACTTCCTGTAGGTAGGACAAATTGTTGGTGGAAGGCTGTATGACTGAGTTGATGTCCCAGTCCCTCCACTGGAAATCTTACCTGGTTAGAGGAGATGGCCAGTTCAGGCTAATTATCCCCTGCTGCTAGGATTCTTAGCTAGGGTCATTCTTGTAGATTCCTTGGAGTTTCCACTGTGCTAGGCTTCTACCTCAGCCCCAAATGACCCCATTTTCTAGTCATCTCATCCAGTATTTTCTGCCTAAATTCCCTGATCAGATTCTTCCTGTTCCAAGCCCCATTAGCCCTAAGTCCACCCAAGAAATCTTTTCCATTTCCCCTTCCCAGGGAGATCCAAGTGTCCACCTTTGAACCTTTCTTGTTACTTAGCTGTTTGTATTTCTGGGTCTGGGTTATCTCACTTGGGATGACTTTTTTCAAATCCCATCCACTTGCCTGAAAGTATCATGTCATCATTTTAAAAGCTGAGTAATACTTCATTGTGTAAATGTACCACACTTTCTTTGTCCATAGAGGGACATCTAGATTGTTTCTAGGTTCTGGCTATTACAAATAAAGCTGCTATGAACATAGGTTAGCAAGTGTCCTTGTGGTATGGCAGAGTGTCTTTTGAGTATATTCCAAGGAGTGGTATTGCTGGTTCTTGAGGCAGATTGATTCCCAATTTTTTTGAGAAACTGTCATTGATTTTCAAAGTGGCTGTACAAGTTTGCACTCCCTCCAGCAATGGAAGAGTGTTCCTCTTGCCAAGACGAGCTGTCACTTGTGGTTTTGGTCTTAGCTGTTCTGACAGGTGTGAGGTTGAATCTCAGAGTCCTTTGATGTGCATTTCCCTGATGGCAATTATAAATTTTGGATATCAGCTCACTCTCAGAAATGGACTTGGTAAAGATCTTTCCCCATTCTATATGCTGCCATATTGTCCTTTTGATGGTGTCCTGTGCCTTACAGAAGCTTTTCCGTTTTATGAGATTCTATTTATTAATTGTTGAGAGAAACTTGGTATGTACTCACTTATAGGTGGCTATTAGCTGTTGAGTAAAGGGTAACTGTGCTATGATTCAGTCTGAAAGAAGCTAAGTAACAAAGAAGACGTGAGGGGCATGTGGATCTCAATGTGAAGGGGAAATAGAATATACATCACAGGTGCACAGGCGAATGGGAGGGACTAGGGGTGGGCACGGGAGCAGGAAGGATCAGGTTGGGATATAATGAAGAGAGCGAGTATTAGGAAAGACAATTGGCAAAAAGTGGGCATCTCTGGGATGAGCTAGAATGCAATGGAAACTCTCAGGAATCTATTAGGGTGATACCTAACTAAGACTCTTAACGATGGAAAATATGGAGCCTCAACCAGCCATCTCCAATAACCAGGCAAGATATCCAGTGAATGGATTGGGACCTCAACCCAGCCACATAAACTCTAACCTACAAGACTCCCTGCCTACAAGAAATGCTGGGGTAAAGGTGGCATAGAAATTATGGGGATGGACCACCAATAACTGGTCCAACTTGAGACCCAAGCCATGAGGGGGAGCACACCCCTGATACTGCCTGGAGGATCAGTTCCCAGAGGCTGGACAGACCAGAAACCTCACTAACAAAAAAAATCAATGAAATGATTCATAATGATATTCTGCTATACTCATAGATCATCATTGCTTATGACAAATGTCATCAGAGAGGCTTCGCCTAGAAACTGACATAAACTGATGTAGAGAGCCACAGCCAAACATCAGGTGGAGCTCTGGGAATCCTGTGGAAGATGGGGAGGAAGGATTGAGGAGTTAGAAGAGCCAGGAACACCACAAGAAAACCCACAAAATCAACTATTGGGTTAATAGGGGCTCACAGAGATTGAACAGCCAACCAAAGAGCTTTCATGGGACTAACCTAGGCCTTCTGTACACATGTTACTGCTGTGTAGCTTGGTCTTCTTGTGGGATTCCCTATAGTGGGAGCAGGAACTGCCTCTGACTCTGTTGTCTGATTTTTGAATCCTTTCCTCATACTGGGTTGCCTTACCTAGTCTTAATAGGACAGGTAGTACCTAGTCTTAGTGCAAGGCCAAAGCCTGCTCTTTTCTGAACAGAAAGGAAAAGGAGTAGATGTGTGGTGGTGGTGGTGAGAGGGACTAGGCGAAGAGGAGGGAAGGAGGAGGAAATTCAAAGGCAGCTAAATCCGTGATTGTTCTGGGAAAATTGATTAATTAAAATTAAAATTAATGAAAATTGAGAATGTGACACTTTCCTCCTTGTGGGAATGATAAGTCAGAATGGCCATGTGGGAGGGAATGGCTAAGTATAAGACTATATAAAGGGTGATACAGTCTGAGTAAACACAGTGGTGCAACTTCTCCTAAGGTCAAAAACAATGCACACTCTAAACAGGAAATTGGAGTGATGTGGAAATGAGGTGTCAGCATCAATTTAGGCTTGATGTTCCACTATAATTATGTTATCAAAATGAAAGATGGGTTAGTAAAAACTGAGTTGCAAGAAGTGCATATCTATGATGGAAGATATATTTAGACACTATACACACATTCTCTCTCTCTCTCTCTCTCTCTCTCTCTCTCTCTCTCTCTTTCTTATGGATTCTGGAATCCTTTGTTTACTGAAGCAGGAAAAATATTGTTTGATGGTTTGATGACCTCCATTGCTAAGGCTCTTTTTCTTAATGCTGCCTTCATCAAAGTTTATCAGAGGAACCTGAGTGTCTCCTGGACACTATGCCTTGTTTTGTTCAAAATTCCATGCCTTGTTTTGTTCAAAATAAAATAGCTAAATTATATTTTTATGGTTTAATCTAACCTCATTTTAGAGATGGTGATTGTTACATACCAGTGTTTTGTGACACTTTTTTGGGGGAGAAGGATACTCACCTAGATAAGAAAACATAACAGACAAAGTAATGATCCAAATTGATGAACAAATTAGTTTTGGGGGGTTAACTAAGAGTCTGGGTGATGGATGGTTTACAGGAGCAGGGATGGCTCAAAGGCAACTAACTATAACAGTAAGAAGCCTACCCAACATTGGTTACCAGTCATGAAAAGTGTATCCTGGCACTCTCTGCGGGACCTTCAGGTAGTTTGGTGGAAGGAAGATTCTGCAGCTCAATTGGAGGGATGGAGAGTTTGCAACTCAGCTAATGAGACAGAGAGTCTGCAGCTCAGTGGGTGGGATGAAGTCTGCAGCTCAGTTGACAGGAAGGAGATTCTGCAGCTCAGTTGATAGAATTGAGAGTATGTTGCTCAGTTGATTGGATGGAGATTTTGCAGCTCAGTTGAGGATTGAGGGCTTGCAGCTCAGATGGTGAGATGGAGAGACTGCAGATCAGCTGATGGGATGGAAAGTCTGCAGCTCAGCAGGGCAGAAGATCCTTCCCACCACATATTTATTGTTTCTCTAATCAGAAAAGGGTCCTCATGATTCTTGAAATTTTCAACTTTCCTAGATGAGTAAAGTTAGTTACTTCCTGCTTTTGATATACTTCTCCTTTCTTGAGAGAATGTTCCTACTTGCAGATTACCATACAACAGTCAGGCAGAAACCAAAGGTTGTTCATTAATATGTACATGTGTCATTATTTTCTACATGCTAAGATTGTTACCTACAATGATTAAAGATAAAAATTAGAATTATTTGTGTATGTATGTGCTCATGTTTGTGTAGGTGCATGTGCACATTTATGCACATGTATATGAAGGCCAGATGTAGATGTGTTCCTCAGTTACACTCACTATTAATTTTTGAAAGCATATCTCTCACTAAACCTGTAGCTCACTCATTTGTCTTTGATGATGGCCATTGAGCCATAAAGATCTTCCTTTTTCTACCTCCTCAGCTCTGGGGTTACAGATGTACACCATCACATCTGAAATTTTACATGCATGCTAAGGATCTGACCTCATGTACTCATTTTTTATAGTAATCACATTACTGACTGATCCGTCTTCCCAGCTTTTAGACTGAATTGAACAATTAATGCTTTTTAAGCATTTTAGAGAGTGAAGACCAAAATGATAGCATAGGAAGTAGAAATACTTGCTGCCCTTGTAGAGAACCTGCATTCATTCCATTGTACACTCATGGGGGCTAGCAACCACTCAAAACTCCAATTCCATGGTATGCACATAAACTCATACAGGTGCACACACATATACACATTTAAACACATTATGTAGGAAGAAATATTTATCTTGATTTTGTCTCTAGCAATTCTGTCTTTTCTTATAACATATAGAATGTTTCCTTGTATTGTTTATAGAAAATACACTTAAAGCTCTTCTATCTTTTAACCAAAACCATTTTAATTTTTAATATTTGAAAATATTAGCACTATATATACATATATATGTATGTATATATATAGATATATTTCAGGATATTTGATCAGACTGTGAACACAAAGATTGCATTATTTACTGGAAAAACCTGCTTATGGCTGTGGTATAGCATAGTCCTAGCACACACCTTTAATCCATAAGCTTTCTGCCTGAATATTGTATAAAGGATCAAATAAAATCAACCATAGGTTAAGAGGTGGCACAACCAATCAGTTGATAGGGAAAAAAAAAAACCATAGAGAGTAAGAGAATCAGGAGGATAGGGAGAAAGGCACAGGAAGTAGAAGGGAGGGACATCTGGTTGGAAGACTTTTGTTTGAAGTAGCATAGGGAAAAGCTCTCTTTGTGCGATGTCAGTAAAGGTGAAAGGTTTTCTCTGCCTCTCTGAGACAGCAGGCTTTTACCCCAGCTTTTCACTCCTGAGTCTTTATTTTACTTGATAGGAAAAAAAGCCATAAAGAGTGGGAGGAAGTCAGGTAGAAGGAGCAAGAGATGCACAGAAAGTAGAAGGGAAGGACATCCAGTTGGAAGAGTTTTTCTGTTTCAGTTGACAAAGAAGAAGCTCACTTTCAGGGACGACAGCTGAGGAGGAAGCAGCTGGATGATTTCTCTACTTTGCTGAACTAGCAGGTCTTCACCCCAGCATCTGACCCTTGGGCTCTATTGATAAAATAGAATGATAGAGACATAGCAAAAAATAACATATATATGTAACAAGAGAGACAGAGACAGGCACGCAGGAAGTAAATAAAAACCCATCTCCCAAAATCTCCTGTGTAAATTGGGAGCATAGGGACCTTAGGAGAGAGTTGAAGGGAAGGGGAAAGGCAGGGAGGGGAGCAGAGAAAAATGTAAAGCTCAATAAAAGTCAATTAAAAAAAAAACATCTTCCACACTGTGAGTCAGAATAATCTTCAAAATATAAAACCAGAACCTAGCAGTGACCTAAAGTGGTCACCTGCTGTACCCAAATATCTGATCGTAATTCTCAATTTTGTTCTTTTTCCTCTCAAGATTGTCTTTTTCTTATGGGTTTTTCTTTGGTTTTCTGTCATATTGAAAGTCCTAATTCACTCTGACCCCTCTGTTGGCTGTTCTTCCCCCCTTTGTGACCTGTTTGACTCTTTCTCAAATGAGTTTTCAATACAACACCAACTTTCTTAAAACACCCCTTCAAAACTATGTGATCTTACATCAACCCCTTTCAAAGTTATCTCTCTAAATGTGTAATTAAGTGACTGTTTCTATTTCCTTCACAGTCCTGAGGTGCTCTTTTGGAATGTTCTGCTGCTTTCTCTCTGATCCCCCCACAAGTTGTGTCCAGAGTGTGTCACAGAAGATGCTCAGTATGCATAGTGTGCGTTTTCTAAGTGAATAAATGATAAAAATGAATTTATCAATCTCTAGTCACTGCATATTTTTCTTTATAGTCTATGAAAACTGTCTAAGCAAGCATTGCCATGGCAGCCCCCACATCTTCCAAATCGTGGTAGACTATATCCGGAATGGGACTCTATAATTCTCACTGTTTTGACCTGTGCAAGCTAATGTGTTTCATCACCTGGTCCTCAGATTGCAGCACTGTTTGTCTTCAGGCTGTGGAACCTTCTGGAAGGAGACTTAATCTGTAGGAAGTGGGTCACGGTGGAGGCAGAGTGTGAAAAATGGCGCCTCTTTCTGTGCATCTCTCCTTTCTGCTTGCTCAGACTTGAGCCTCACACTCTTGTTGCTACAGCCTTAGGCCTTTCCCACCACAAAAGACTTTGCCTTTGGACATAAGCCAAAATAAATCTTTTTCCTAAAGTTGTTTTATTAGGTTCTTTGTCACAGCAATAATAAAAGTAATTAATATAATAACCATACAATTATCATCCAAATAAAGGCATGGCTGAGCATAAATATGAATAATTTTAATAATTAAGCCAAGACCATAGTAAAAAAAAATTAAAACTACTCCAAAGCAAGCAAAACAAGAAAGAAAGGTTCCTATTAGGAAATCATCACAGTTACTAAAAAAAAATTATGAGAGAAAAATATTACTAAGAAATCCTAAGACCATAGAATAAACTATGGGTAATGGAGAGTGTAAGGTTTTCATTACTGTCACAAAACATGATATAGTTTAACTTTGGGAAGCAAAGGGGGTTTGTTTAGTCCACACTTTTAGAGGCCGAAAGTACAACAGCATGGTATAGACTCTGGTGATGGCCATGAGGTTAATGGCAGAGACTGTCAGAGAGGAAGCATTCCATCTTGAATTGGGAATCAAAAAGGTTGTGCTTGGCCACATTCTCTCTTTTTATAATAACCCTTTCTCAAGACCTGCCTCAGTCTTTTCTGAATACAGATGGTCTGATGCGTGAAAGACTTCCCAGGAAGATAGGACAAGTGTCTACTCACCCTGGAAAGCGAACCTGCAGATCAAAGAAGCAAAGGCACCCAAGGCTGGCTTGGTGAACCATTGAGTTCACTAGGTTAGTTACAGGAGTGGGGGTAAGGGTTTACTCACAGGACTGTGATGACTCAGCAGCAGGAGCATCACAGAGTAGACCAGCCCAGCAGAGATGATGGCCCCCCAAAACTGCATCCCTTGAGCTCTTGCCACCACTTCAGGCAGTTCCACAAGTTTAGGAAAGCTCCTTTGTGCTGGTCAGTCTTTCCTTCTGGCAGCCATTTCCTGATGCTGTACACCTGGGGAGAAATCCTAGTGGTTTTGCAAGATTCATCTTTTCTACACATATGGTTTCCTCCTGGAGGGAATGTTTTGGCATTGAGATTTTTTTTTTTTACATACACCATCTCCCAGTACTGTGTCTCTGAACAAATCTCCAATCTCTCTAACCATGTCCAAACCACAGACATAGTAAGACAAGGAACAGGGGGAAACAGTAAACGTTTTCCTGCTCTGTCAAGAAATCTGCCTTTACCCTTTACCCTGTGTGAGAGGAGAGCAGATTCAGCTCTAAGGTCCAGCCTAATTAACACTGAGTTCTCTCTTTAAAGTAGCAAAGCAGACCTTAAATATCAACATTGGCATGCCAGGAAGGCTTCAAATCAATATTTCTGAATGTGTTGATCCTATTCTATGAAATATTTGTTCAAGAAATGTAATTAACAGAGCCCCTTGCGGGCTTCAGAGAGTTATAATATCTATCTAATTTTCAATACATCACAGCTTTTCTCAGTGTAGAAATCAACAGCTATTCACACCCAAAGCTGAAGGCATAATAGCTTCAAGGTTAATTCTTCTAATCTGTATTGCACATCTGTTTCTACCTAAATCTTCACTACTGACAGAGAATTTAAAAGAAAATAAAAGAGGATGAGACAGAGAGAAAAGCAAAGGGGGTAGGTTGCAGGGACAGTCAACTAGAATTTATCCACATAGAGTGGATTTGCCCTGTGCTTCTGTAAGAATCAGAAGTTTAGAAGCAAACCAATGTGAACTCAGAGTGAGCCCTTTGCACTGGACTTCTAGAGAAAGGTCAGAAGGTTCTCGTGAGGTAGAGTTCCACTAAGCTAGATGGACATCTGTGCTGGGGCCAAGACTTTGAAAACAAAATTTAGATCAAGACATGAGGGGAAAAAAGAGAAAATGTTAGTAAAACGATAGTTTTTGGCAATGTGTAATAAGTGTGGATATACTTATTGTAGCACAGTGTACGTGTGTGTGTGTGTGTGTGTGTGTGTGTGTGTGTGTGTTGTGGTATAATGTGCATGTGGCTATGTGCACTTGTGTGTGCACATGAAGAGACCAGGGGTCAGCCTCAGCTGTCTTCCTCTGTAGTTCTCTGTATTTCTCCATCTTACTTTTGAGACAGGGTCCCTTACTGAGTCCAGAGATGACTGATGTGGCTACATTGCCTAGCCAGTGAGACCCAGGGATCCTCCTATCCCATGTTGCAATTAAAGGTATACTAAAAGGTTTAGCTTTTTACCAGAAATTGGGTCCCTGTGGCTTGTGACAGCCACTTTAACCACTGAACCATTTTCCTAGTCCTGTAGCACAGTTTTTGTGACAGATATTGAGATTACATTCTTCCCCCACATCCACACATCCAATCTGCCACTGCCTCTTTTGCAAACACCCACAGACAGGGTTATTTATTCTCCAAATGAGGGAGACAATGTTTGCTTCCCCTTTTTCCTTTCGCCTCTCAGGGCTGTTGGCTGCTGTTCACAGGGTCGTATCATTTCTGTAGACATTGGAAAAACTAGGCATCCTTTATGATCTATTCTCTGCATGCCCACAGTGGTTATTTCTTTAATAGCTTAACACCTGTCATGAAGAGAGACAGTTACTAGGAAACAGCACCTATGGAGGCATGAGTAACAGGAAATGTACTGTCCTACTGAAGGGGACAAAGACCACAAGAGCCAAATAAAGGTTTAAACCATGTGGTACCCAAGTGACTTTCCAGAATAACTCAGTTAATATGA
This sequence comes from Microtus oregoni, assembly GCF_018167655.1. NCBI lineage: Eukaryota > Metazoa > Chordata > Mammalia > Rodentia > Cricetidae > Microtus > Microtus oregoni. Next base: position 47,627,839 of record NW_024543062.1, read on the forward strand.
CAGCAGCTGTTTATCTAGGGAACCATAACTAAACAGTAGTGATGACTATTATGTAAGTCATTATATAGTTGACTCTAGGAAAACACCATTTTTGTATGATTTTGTGTATATGACCTTGAGGTCAATGGTACACATCTTCATCTTGAATGAATAAAGTCCATCACATTTCCCAGTATCTCTGCACATCTTCTTTAATTTCCTGATCCTTTACAACCCTCTATCTCTGAACCCAGAGATGGGACCTGTCACCTCCCCCACCTAGAGTTTACCAGAGGAATTGATATTTGGTCAGAAATTGAGTGAGGAAAACAAAGGACAAGAGTAAATCTGTAATTTCAGCTATGAAAATAGATTTTGTATAATTTTCTAGATTATCATAACAATGTACATTTATATACATATAATTTATAATAATATAGAATGCAGGCATCAAGTACTGTGGTACAGAAACTATCAATTCATTGTCTACTAGTCACCAAGGAAAGGCTAATACACCAGGCTATGGAACCTAGCTAGGTTTGGCCTAAATTTGCTTTCATAATTGAGTGATGAATTCTAGCTCAAGGCAATCGTCATAATAAAGTGAACGATACTACAGCTTAAAACATGAACAAGCTATGCCTCATGACCAAACAACTGTGTCTCAGCCAATTATTGGGGCTGAATTTCCAGCCAATCATTGCGTACCAAATATGGCCAAGACAAATATTTCCAGGCAGGTTATTTATGACTCTCATATTCTTCTTTCTAGCCATAAATATACATGTGACAGGAAGCAACATTCTGAAGCATTTCTGTCCAATTCTATGATCTCTATTAAAGCCAATTAAGGCCACTGTGTTTGTCTTTTACCTGTCGCTATGACAAAATACCCGAAGCAAACAACCTAAAGGCAAAAGGTTTGCCTGTTTCACAATTTTAGATGTTTCAGCTTATTCTCATTTGGTCTCTGAAACATATGGAAGAGTAGCTGCTCATATCATAGCAGCCCTGAAACAGAAAACTAAAACGCCAGTGACAAAACATGCCCTTCAAAATAAGGTCCCCATTAGCCCAGCTATATTATTTAAACTCACAAAATGTAAAGACACAGCTACCCCCAACCATGAATTGGAAGACCAAATAAAAGGTTTTATGTAAGTCCTTCTTGGTGGACCAATACCTTCATCAGGGTTATTTACAGTGGCATAATGAGATGTTCCAAGAATAGTAATGACTCAACCAAAGTTGCACTAGATGAAAGAGTCATCCAAGTTATGATTCATGGAAGCATCACTAGAGTGCCACCCACAGCATGGGTAACTCACGAAATGCTACCCAGATAAAGAGTTCTCTAGGAGAGGAAGCTGTTCTTATAAAGTGTTCTAAGTCAAATTCCTGCATCTTATATAAAGTTAAGGAGTTGTGGGGACTTCATGAAGACTCATCACCCTCATGAACCTTGAGAACCCTGGGAACACCTTTCACTCCATAAAGAAATATTGATAAGCCCAATCTTATGAGTTCTTCATGAATGATCACATGTACGATGATTTAAAAAGACATTAATCATGTCCAATGCAGAAAAAAGAAACAACTGCAAAACACTCTGTCATTTCTTCTTGCTTTAATGATAATTCTGCCTTGTTCCTTCATCTGTAATATTCCCCACCTATGAGGTATATGATATTTTCATTCGGGGCCAGTCACCAGGATGCTATGCCAAGAATTCAGCTACTCATTTCTAGTAACTCAACCTACTATAAATTTTTTCAGTGAATGTGGCTAGCAGCAACTATAATCTACAGTCACAAGCATAAATGTGTAGAAGGCAATCTAGCTGGAACACCATATGTGCCTAGCAAAAACATATCTTCAGCCTCCTCTTTGTGGCCTGTGATTTTCCTAGCCTCAGGGCTTGTCTTCACTTACAACACCAACATGTTCCTTCCTGTGATGCATCCTTGCATGTATTTTGAAAGCAGCAGTTGTTTACCTCTGTAACAGCCATGCCATTATTGGAAGGCAAGGACATTTATCCTGGATTGCTTAAAGGGTAGCATCTAAATAGCATCAGGGACCAAACAGAGCCACCGATGATCATTCTCTCCCAGCAGCCTGCACATGTTCTTCTGACACTCCAAACAAAGCCAGTAGGATACTAGCTTGATTTCTCCATGTCCTACAAGCAATGGTAAGAATTTATCATAGAGTTCTGGCATGGAACCAACAGCAGTAGCATAACCTGGATTATGTGTGGTTATTAAGACTCCCCATTGATAACAACCCATATGGAGCCAGCCTACTCCTGGCACTGGGATTTAGACAGAACAGCCTCAAATCTTCTGGGAGTTCCTGCTTCCACCCACGTAGGGCACCTTCCCTGTTAAAGTCTCCAAATGCTAATTTTATTGCTTTTTTCAGATTTTTTTTTTTTTTTACAAATCTGTGAGACATAAAGAATTTAGCATTATGTAATGAACCTTTTTAAGCAGAATGGGCAGGTCTCTGGAGGTTTGCTGTTTTCTGTTCCAAGCAAATTCAAAATGGTTTTTATATTACGTAGCTAAAGGAAAACAAGGGGAAACACATTAGCAAGGTTCAAAGAAGTATTTAAAAGAGCCCATAACTTGTATCAGTTGTTACGTCAGAAGAACAATGTTGGTTATGGTGGCATGGGTGTAGAATACCACCTTATCCAAGTCTTTATAACTCACAAGCATTCCCCATGTCAACATGACCTCTTTACCAAACACATCTGTCTGCCAAAAGTCAGTAGGCTCTCACATTCACAGTATCAAGACCATAGAGGATGCGCCTACCATCTGTACCATCAAGCAAAAAACTCTCCAGTGGTGGTACGTAAGGCATATCCCAGCAGTACATTCAAGCCCAGAAATAAGGGGAAAATGTACACACTATACTCTCTAGGAGATGCTGGTCTACCACTAGGATAAGCCTTTTCTTTTTCACTAGTATTGTTCTCTCTCCATGTCCACCTCTTCTTCCCATCGATGATGGCGATTTTGAAGGTGTCATGAATTAAAATACACTTGGTTCCAGCATACAAATCCCAGGTGCTCTGCACCTTAGCAGGGGATCCACAAATCTGCAATTCAACATGGGGCCCCCTGTTGCCCTGAATAGCTCTCAAAGGCAGGTGGCTGCTGGGGGAGGACAGCTGAGATAGAGCCACCCCATAAAGTCTCCTTCCTCCATATAGAAATGAGTGTAGTGAAAACTGCCTGTGCATCTCGGTTGGCTGTTATTCAAACTTTAAAGGTTTCCAGTAGTTCACAGGTCCAGCATTTGGCTTCTTGTCAATTTCCTTTCCTGGGAGCCCTTGGCTTGACACATTTGCTTTCAAGTGACCTCAACAGGCCTCTTTGTCTACTTTCCCTCATGACCTATTCCAACCCAGACTGTAAGAAACAATAAAGCAGTACATTCATTTCCGTTAGGTGACAAAGCAGACCCCAAAATGGCAGGGCTGATTGCAATATTTTAGGTCTGGGTCTAACCTAGAATGGGTTTTGCTGGGGAACAGAAACCTAAAGCATTTTTTAGAAGCCCTTAATAGCACCTGAACACTCCTGACCACATCTGGCAGCACCTGAACAGGTCTGACCTCAGCTGGCAGCACTTCCTATGTCTAACAGGTTTCCCATGGTAACCATCAGGCTATTCAGTGTCTCAGCTGCTCCCCCCTCATCATACACCCCTATAATACACAGCAAATTTTTGTAGTTGGATATTGTCCTCAACTATCCAATGTGACCAACAGTTTTTAATAAACTGTTCTCCCTCTCCATTGAGAATGGCTGTGTTTATTGGTTTCTTGCTCCTCAATGATTAGAGTTTCACTTTTCTCACACCTACTTTATCAGCAAAATCAGAGGCAAACATGCAGGATGCCTCTTACCTATATATTTTCTCTTGAATATTGTCCCTTAGGAGGACAGGCTTCCTCTGGGCAAACATCTCAATCTCACCTACATATCTTACCACCTTTAGTAGGGACCATAGAGCTACCACAATAATAAGAAGACACACCATCTCACAGGACCTGTGGGAATCCAGCTGTGTGGGGATTTTCACCACAGATGTCCCACTTACAGAAGGTGCTTTCTATGTGCTTTATCACTCATAGCAGAGGCCATGCCACTGTTCCACTGAGACTCCTATTTGGTTGTGTTGAGGCTCTGTTCAAATACCAAATTGTTGAGTTACTTTTCCAGGAGAGAAACAATGTCTAAAATACGTAGACCAGGCACCAAAAAGCTAAAGAAACCATTCCATCCAAGTCTAGATGAGTTTGTTGGGGTGATTTATAGGAACATGGATAATTCAAAAGCAGCTGTGCTGCCAAAATACCCACAGTAGCGGGATAAGTCATCAGAAGGTGTTCTTAGGACAGCATTGGAGCAGCTGCAATACCAGAGAGTCCCAACACAATCAACTGTTTACTTCTTATATCGCATCAGAGATAAGAGGGGTGTTGTTCTCTTGCAACACTACAACTCCCAACATCCCTCTGGACTCCAGCTCACGCAAGCGTGGGACACATTTCCCAGAAGCCTTTGCATCCTCCATTAAAAGCAAGGACAAGTCACGAGTTCGCCCCTTCTTGCCCCTTCCTTCCGCTTTCCTAGTGTGTCTGCACATTTTCCCTTACCTGTTATTACCCTTCCCCTCCCATTAAAGTGTACCACGTGGGACCGCCGCGTGTCTGTGTCTTTCCTCGCGTAACCCTCGTCTAACCCGCAGGAATTAAGAACAATGCAGGAATTAAGAACAACATTTTGGTGCCACCACATCGACCTGGAGACCTCTCCGTCCGCTGCCCGAGGCTTTTGCCTCTAGGTTTCACCGACAAGGTCTAAAGAACCAACAGCCTTCGCTCACTGCCACCTGTTCCCCACGGCCATTTCCACCGCTTCATCCTGATCCGTGAGTTACCCTCAGTTGGCTTCCTTCCCCCTGGGGCGTTCAAAGACTGTCCGGCCGGCTTTCTTTGCGCACCCCGGGGTAGGGCTAGGTTGCTAACCTGCCTCCCCCGGTTTTTTGCCCTCGGCCGAAACGCTCAGTCCGCGCACCCGGAGTTCGGTACTCTGGGCTTTTTCTCTTTTTTTCTTTTCTTCCTTTTTTTTTCTAACTTTTTCCTGTCCCCTTCCGGGCCGCTCCTTGCAGCAGCCCTAAAGAGCTTAATCGTCTCCTCCCAGCCGGGGCTTTTTCTCCCCCGTACGGTTGCTGGGTTCGGGGCCGTTAAGTGTTAACATGCCCCAAATTCGCTCGGACGCCTGCGTTTTTGGCTTGCCGTGTTCGCGGTACTCTGTTGGTACCTTTTTGCGGCTGGGCTACACTTCGGCCATGGGCTCTAAAAATTCTAAACCGATCCCTCCATCTTCCCCGCTCGGGCAGCTTCTGGAAGCTCTCGAACCTCACGCCCTCATTCCCTCCATAAAACTTTCCAAGTTTACACGGCTTTGTTCCAAGACTTGGCCTAAATACAATTTACAAGGCTCCATCCGCTGGCCTTCCCAGGGATCATTTGACCCTGACACTCTGCGGGAGCTGGCAAATTTTTGTCACCGGTCAGCTAAATGGAAGGAATTAATGTACGTGATGGCCTTCTTTTATATGGCTCTAAAAACTGACCCATCTACCTCGTCACACTGTTCACCGGCTCACATGTTTTTGGCTCTACCCTCCCTCCAGGAACCTCCGCTCCGACCATGGACCCCGCTGACGACCCCCCGCCTCCCCGACCTCGTGGGACCACTCCTTCCCGCCCTGCCCAATCAGGGGCCACCTCCTCTATCCCCCCTCCTTCAAAAGTTTCTTTTAGGTACAAAAAGGAGTAGCCTACACCTTCTCCCCACGCCTCTAAACGCTTCATTCCTAGGTCTCCAGGAGTTCCACGTAAACATCCTTCTGGATCGCCTTCCTGTTCCTCTGAATCCCCCAAAAAATCTCATTCCCCCCGTCTCATATATCCCAGCCTTTCCGATCCAGCTTCACCTAACTTCTCTCGCAGCAGGACTCGACTGCGAAGACAATTAACAATTTCTTCCCATCACAGGAGGCGCAGGCTGGCCGAATCAACTTTGGATTCTTCTGTCTCACCTCCCCGCCCCACCCCTCTGCCTCGGTCTTCCAAGACCCCCTCAGGAGCTAACCCCACCCACCGCCTTGCGCCTAATTTCACCCCTCCCCTTACGCGCTCGCGAGCCGCTGCAGCAGCAGCAGACCCTGATCAACCCAAACCAGCTACCGTTCTGCCCTTACGAGAGGTAGCTGGGGTCGAGGGCCCACTTCAGGTCCACGTCCCCTTCGCCTTATCGGAACTTTCACATATTTCTAAGCTACTAAGGTCGTATATGGCTGACCCCACTAATTTCACAAAAGAGTTTCAATATTTAACCCAATCTTACAACCTAACTTACCATGATATTTATATGATTCTCTTTAACAACTTGCTTCCTGAGGAACGCCGACGGGTCTGGGAGCAGGCGAGACTGCATGCTGATGAAGTACACCAGACCCAGCCTTCTCATCCTCCCAGTGCAGAGGCGGTGCCCGAACAGGAACCCCACTGGGATTACAACTCCCCCGGGGGCATTCTGGCCAGAGACCGATTCTTAACCTGCCTCCTGATGGGATTAAGAAAGGCGGCTCTCAAACCAGTCAATTATTCTAAACTTGCAGAAATATTTCAGGATACAAAGGAGAATCCTTCTGCATTCCTTGACCATCTCACCAAAGCTATGCTACAGTTCACAAACATGGATCCAGAATCCACCGAGGGCAGACAGCTCCTGATGACCCACTTTGTCAACCAGTCCTACTCAGACATCAAGGCGAAGCTCAGACGTTTGGAGAAGGGTCCCTTAACTCCACAGGCACAGATCCTGGAGATGGCCTTCAAGATCTACCACGCAAGGAATGACAAGGCCAGAAATCATTGCCACATGATCACTGCACCCGCCAGGCCAGCCGAGCTTACCTGTCAAAGAAGATGGACCTCACCACTCGGGGCTGGACACCCTGCATACGGGCCTTGTCAGCTGCGGAACTTCTTATTCGTGAGTCAAAAAAGCTAACCTTCGGAGCACCTACTACAGTTTTCTCTCACCATAACTTGTCTAACCTCTTAACTTACAAAGGCCTACAGACCCTACCTCCTTCTCGAGTTCTTTCACTTCAGGTGGCGCTGGTGGAAGATTCGAGCCTCACATTCCAGTGCTGCCCACCTCTCAACATTTCAAATCTTCTACCTCAACCTGGTGCTAATGATTCCCCATCCCATTCCTGCATTGAGGTCCTAGAGGACCTACTGCCCCACCCCTCACATATACAGGAGGGCAGTCTGCCCCAGGCCACCCACACCTGGTACACGGACGCCAGCTCCTTTCTATGTGACGGGACCCGCAGAGCAGGTTATGCCATAGTGTCAGACACAGAGATAGTCGAGGCAAAGCCACTCCCTGCTCATACTACCAACCAGCAGGCTGAGCTGATAGCCCTCACCCGTGCCTTCCAGTTAGCCGCCGGACAATCTTTAAATATTTATACAGATTCTAAATATGCTTTTCATATCCTGTTGTCCCACGCGGCCATCTGGAAGGAACGCGGGCTTCTCACAGCGAAGGGAGGGTCTATTACCAACTCAGAGTATATTATGGACTTGCTGAGGGCCTCCTATCTACCTAAAGCTATAGGAATTATTCACTGTCGGTCTCATCAGTCTGACAGTTCTATTGTTTCCAAGGGAAATAATCGGGCTGACAGAGCAGCTAAGACAGCAGCTCTTAGCTCAGACCTGCCTCAGTTACCTCAGGGAGTCCTTACAGCACAGCCTACAACCTCACAGACACCTCCTAACACTCAACAGATCCTGTCCTACCTGCACCAGCTTTTTCATCCTAATGAAAAAGCTCTGCTTCATTTTGTAAAAACACATATCAAACCCACGCCTGAGGACATCAGGTTTCTAAAAGCCACCACTGCCTCCTGTCAGATCTGCCAAAAGTCAGATCCCAGGACTAAATATCGTAGCTTCCCTTTCCCTACCCACCAAGCAAGGGGCTCCCTTCTGGGAACTGATTGGCAGCTGGATTTTACTCATATGCCCACAGTCAGGAGGATTAAATATCTCCTGGTTCTGGTGGATACAATGTCTGGGTGGGTTGAAGCCTTCCCCACCTCTAACAAGAGGGCCCAGACAGTCTCTGATATTCTTCTCCAAGAGATTATTCCTCAGTTTGGACTCCCAACTTCTCTTCAGTCAGATAACGGTCCAGAGTTTACTTCTCAGATTTCTCAAAATCTGTCTAAAGCGCTCGGGATCCCCTGGAATTTTCATATACTGTACCATCCTCAGTCGTCAGGTAAGGTAGAACGAACTAACCACTCTTTAAAGGAAGCCCTCATTAAGATGTCACAAGAGCTCCACCTCGACTGGGTAAGGCTCCTGCCTTTAGCTCTTTTCCGACTCCGAGCCCTTCCAAGGGGCCCCCTCCTCATCTCACCCTTTGAACTCATGTATGGGCGGCTGGTCTTAACCCCCGGCTTCTCATCGGAGACCTCTCCCCTTCCTGACCACCTGTTCACTCCCCTCCTGTTCCACTTACGCTCACTACTATGGGACTTCACAGATCACTCACTACCTCAACCATGTGCTAATACACGTCCGCCACCAGTTAAAATAGGGGATGAGGTATTACTCTCACCCCCAGGCCAGCGCCCTTCACCCCTTTCCCCTAAATGGCAGGGCCCTTTCAAAGTAATTCTTTTAACTCCCACAGCTGCCAAGCTTAAAGGAATTCCTCATTGGATTCACCTGTCACATCTTAAACCGTTTATTTCCACAGCTCAAGATAATCCTTCATACACGGTGACTCAAACCGGACCCTGTACTCTTAAGTTCCAAAGGACGCCAGATTCAGCACCCCCTACTACAGTCTAAGGAAAACAATGGTCCTGATCCGTCGCTGTGTTAACATACCCTCCCTTCTTTAAATTCATAAATAACCGTCTAGCTGTCGTTACAGGTACCCCCATCAAATACGAAGTCAACTGGTAAGCAGATTCTCCTCTACAAAGCTCTTTAACATAACAGGCCAGCCACTGACTGCAGCAGTGGCCCCTGAAATGTTAAGAGGTGTATGGTTAGAATCTATTTCTTTTAAGACAGTTTCCTTAAGCTCCGGGATGCCAGCCCAACGGATCAAACACAAAGGAATAAGTATCACTTAATTTTTTTATCATTCTTAACCCCGGACATCCTAAGACCCTCTCCTCCCCCCTTCACCCCAGCTCCCCAAAAATTCCCCCCCTTCTTTTAATTTTTTTTCTTTTACTAATGCAACTTTTGCCTTCCAGCATCTTAATGATGACCCAGCTACTCAGGAAAAGCCACACAGATTTCTTCAATCAGCCGCCTCAGACGACAGCCAGGACTTCAAACATCAGTGACCAACTACACCAGCCAGCAACCCTGGACATCATTGACCAACTACACCAGCCAGCAACCCTGGACATCAGTGACCAACTACATCAGCGACCACAAATGCCAATGGGACATTGCCAAGATAATCGGACATTCCCTGGACCCTTCAATGCCCAAAGCCAGCAGGAAGCAGCCATGAGAGACTGGACTACGCCCCCATTCCCTACCCTTTAAGGTCCCCCAATTTTTTTTAATCAAACCAAAAGGGTGAAATGTTGTTCTCTTGCAACACTACAACTCCCAACATCCCTCTGGACTCCAGCGCACGCAAGCGCGGGACACATTTCCCAGAAGCCTTTGCATCCTCCGTTAAAAGCAAGGACAAGTCACGAGTTCACCCCTTCTTGCCCCTTTCTTCCGCTTTCCTAGTGTGTCTGCACATTTTCCCTTACCTGTTATTACCCTTCCCCCTCCCATTAAAGTGTACCACGTGGGACCACCGCGTGTCTGTGTCTTTCCTCGCGTAACCCTCGTCTAACCCGCAGGAATTAAGAACAACGCAGGAATTAAGAACAACAAGGGGCCTTCTGAGCATCTTAGGAAGATTCATGAGACTCCTGGCTCCTTCCACAAGGGAATGTTAGAAGGTCCCATCTTGTGATGGAATCATGATGCTTTGATTCAAGATTTCAGTACAAAGCCCCATTCAGAGAAACAACTATGGCACAAATCCAGGAAGCTATGACCCATTGGTGAGGTTAAGGCATCATGACCAAGTAAACTCTGTCTGGCTACAACTCTGAACATCTCAGGTATGGGAACCAAGTCTTTAACACATGAGTCTATTTGCTATCAAACTACAACCATCTTCAAAACTAGATTCATTATAACTGTCTTCTAACAAAATAGAAGTATTTGGTTGGAAGCCTCACCCCAGTGCCTAGCATTCATATACCCCAAAAGTCTGGGATGTTTGGGTGGGCGTCTCACCCAGCCCCTGGCATCCATATACCCAAAAAGTCTGGAATATTTGTGTTAAGGCTTCACCCCCAGGCCCTGGAATCTTATATCCAAGGAATCTGAAAAGTTTGGCTGAAAGTTCCATCCCAAGACCCCTCCCCTGGGAGTTGCCTCAGTCCAGACTCCACCCTTGAGAAAGCCAGCCAAACAATGACCCCTTTACAGAGATGTTCAAGACCACTCCCAGAGTGTATTTAAGTTGCACCCCAGAGAACAAACATGTGGTTTTTCAGTCTTCCTTCCTCTGCTCCTCTCTGGGGGGAGGGGGGCTGGAAAACCACCCTGGAGCATTGGTGTCCATTAAACCTGGGCTTTTTCTAATTTAGTTTGATTTTGACTGATGCGGATTATTGCATCGGTGGAGAGGCTTATCAGGGTGCATGATGGAGGAAGGTCATTGGCTAATAAAGGCACTGCCCTGGCCCATTTTATTGGTTAGGACATAGGTAGGTGGAGTAAACAGATCAGAACGCTGGGAGGAAGAGGAAGTGAGGTCAGAGTCTCGACATCTCTCCTCTCTGGAGCAGACGCCTGGGAGAGACGCCATGCCCCGCTCCCGGGATGAGCCATGCCCTGCTCCCAGGCAGACACAAGGCATGAAGCTCCAACCCAGGATGGACTAGGCTAGAATCTTCCCGGTAAGACTGGTTCTCACAGATTATTAGAGATGGGTTGATTGGGATGTGAGAATTAGCCTGTAAGTGCTAGAGCTAAAGGGCCAAGCAGTGCTTAAATGAATACAGTTTGTGTGCTTGTTATTTCGGGCATAAGCTAGCCGAGCGGGCGGCTGGGGTGCTGGGGTGCTGGGGACGCGGCCCCGCCGCCCCTAATACTACATATGGCGCCCAACGTTGGGCCCGAACCCACGACCCTGGGATTAAGAGTCCCATGCTCTACCGACTGAGCTAGCTGGGCAGGCGGCTGGGGTGTTGGGGACGCAGCCCCGCCGCCGCCCTTATTACTTCAGGTGCAAATGTAACATGAGGGCTAGGCTTGTTTGTTGGAGTTTTCTGTCCCCGCCAGGTACCCCACAACTGTTTAGCCCCAAAGAAAATCATACATAGGTCTCGATAAGTTATAAAGCTGATTGGCCCATTAGCTCTAGCCTCTCACTAGCTAACTTTCACATCTTGATTAACCCATTTTTCTGATCTATGTTAGCCATGTGGCTCAGTACCTTTTTCAGTGAGGCAGGTCACAGGGTATTTAAGTTGCACCCCAGAGAACAAACATGTGGTTTTTCAGTCATCCTTCCTCTGCTCCTCTCTGGGGTGGGGGGCTGGAAAACCACCCTGGAGCAATGGTGTCCATTAAACCTGGGCTTTTTCTAATTTAGTTTGATTTTGTCTGATTCAGATTATTGCATCGGTGGAGAGGCTTATCAGGGTGCATAAATTTTTCAAGAAGTACTCTTCATTTGTAAAAAACTCCTGTACTTTCTTAAAAGGATGCTATATTGGGGCTGGAGAGATGGCTCAGGTGTTAAGAGCATTGCCTGCTCTACCAAAGGTCCTGAGTTCAATTCCCAGCAACCACATGGTGGCTCACAACCATCTGCAATGGGGTCTGGTGCCCTCTTCTGGCTAGCAGGCATACACACAGAATATTGTAAAAATAATAAATAAATAAATATTTTTTAAAAAAAAGGATGCTATATTTTACAGGGAGATAAATAATTGCCTTTTTATAAATATAAAAATAAAACAAGATTGTATAGAAGAAAATATTAGTACTTGGTTTAGACAGAGTAAAGAAGCCAAGTCTGAGGAAGGCCATCTCACTTTCGTATTTGTCCCTTTTTAGCTTTTCTTCATTTGTGTATATGTGTATGCACACATGAGTTTTTGTATGAACATGTGTATCAGAGTATGTGGAAGTGTGTGGGACTGTTAATGTGAGTGTATATGAATATGCAAGTATGAATATGTTCTTGTCTGTGTGCATGTGTGTATTTATGAGAGAGAGAGTATGTGTATAAATGCATGTATGATTTCCATATATGACTATGTGTATGAGTGTGTGGGTGTTGGGATGTGAATGTATGGGCTTGAGACAGTATGCATTTGTGTCTGTGTGTGCATGTATGTGTGTCAAAGAGTGTCTGTGTGTTTGTACTGTGAAACATGTATCTGTGTACATGTAAGTCCATGGGTATACATGTGTATTTTCAGAACATGTTATAATTTTTTTAACCTCTTCTCAATGTCACATCAAGAGCAACCTCTCATATCAAAAGATCCCTCATTATTTTTAGATGTTTTTCCACTATTATGAATAACTTTGGTAATCATCTTTTTTATTATTATTATTTATTTATTTATTTATTTACTAAAGATTTCTCTCTCCTCCCCGCCACCCCCTCCCATTTCCTTCCCCCCTTCCCCAATCAACTTCCCCTCTCTCATCAGCCCTAAGAGCAGTCAGAGTTCCCTGCCCTGTGGGGAGTCCAAGGACCTCCCACCTCCTTCCAGGTCTAGTAAGGTGAGCATCCAAACAGCCTCTTAATATTTAAGTATTCATATTTAATATTATGCCCTAGAATGGAAAACATATTTTATACTCTCTGGGAAGTTTATAACATTATTTCCAGACAGAGTTTGACTAAAACCTAACTGTGGGTGACACTCACTCATTTCATTAGAACATTAACACAGAATCTCAAAACCCACATTTGAATGTACTCCCAAGTGCTGGGGAGGCAGAGACACACAGATCACTGGAGTTTGTAGCCACCTAGCTTCCAAATCAGTGAACTCTAAGACAATGAGCTCCTGTCTTAGAAAACAAAGTGGATGGCCTCTGGGGTGGGGGGAACTATGTGGAAATGCATTCATATGTACGTCCTTCTTCACATGTATGTGCACCGGCATATACATAAACATGCACACACAAACACACTCACAGACATGCATGTATACACCAAACACAATTTACCTACCCTGTAGAAACTGGAGTGCAATTCTGTTTAGGTACCACTTATTCACGGGTAACTCTGCTATGACTATGACTAGCTGTGTGATGGGCACCTCAGTTTATGGGTATGTAGGTTATGGGTACCTTCATTATGGGTACCTGTGTTGTGGGTATCTTGGTTATGAGTAACAGGCTATGGGTAGCTTTATTAAATAAAGGCTTGGAGATTTTCATCCCACAGAAAGATTCTGCACTTACTCTATCAACTAAGCCATTCTCCCTTCTTCCTCTTTATAGCTCTGGAAATCCCCTAAGGGTTATCAAATCACAGAGACCCAACCCAGTCTTACAAGCCCACTTGCCAAAGAGATACATTTTAGGATATAAGTAAATTCCCTCTCTACCTAAAAAAGGATTAGAATTTAGCAACTATAAGAGGAAAACCCAGAAGTAGATTCCAAGATTTTGCAATTATCTGCACAATCAATTAAAAAGTAAACAGATATTACTCTATTGTCCTAAAAAATATTTTACCAGAGTTAATCTGCCTTTGGTGTTATACGAACACAAATCAACACAGTTTCAAATATCATAAAAAGTGCACACACACAAAGAAATGACTTTCATGTTCTGCCAATAACTTTTTTCTTGCAATCAATATCTCCTTCAAAGAAGAAGGAGAAAGTTTATTAGGTAGTACATATCATATTCCATTTATAAAATGTTATGGGCATTTGTTATTGTGTGTTCAGCTGAAGAAAGTTCACAGAAACATTTAGGAAGTACTTTGATCAATGCTGGATAACAGCAGGGAAGCTCATATTGACTGGAGAGGTGTCTTGGCCTTGTTAACATGCCAAAGAACTATTTTTAAAACTTGCTGTAAAAACGCATCAAATACTGAAGGGCATGGTATGGGCACAGACTAAGTGAAAACTAACTCTTGAGTCCAACACAAAAATAGCCTTATATTACCAGTTAATAGGTGCTGGAGACTGCTTATGGCATTCCGGTTAATACTCGTTATTAGTTCCAATGCATTCTTTTGCCCTTCTCTGAGTACTGACACTTGTTCAATGAGAGACCTTGGCTGAGTGACCAATAACACAAAGCAACCCTCATCCTTGCAGCTCCATCGGACCTTTGTCCTTTGGTCTTTAGAATGAAGGCCAGAGGCACATAACCCTCCTTGTTTAGCTCCCCATTTTATTGGTGTCCTTGTTTTTCCATTGGTTCAAATACTTGTCTTTTCCATATGAAGTAATCTCATTTTTATTTAGGAGTTTGGGTGTTGTCCTTTCTTTTCTTTCTACCATTTTCTAAAAAGTATTTTAAGCAGATCAAGATAAATACTAAATCCATGGAGCCTTCCCTAACTTTTCAGCCACAAACATCTTGCTTACCTTGAGACTATCATAACCCACTACTGTGCATGAGCTGGGTAGTAGCCTTGTCTTAGTTAGGATCTTTCCTGAAGAGATAAAGCACCATGAACAAAAGCAACTTATGGAAGAAATGACTTATTTCAGCTTACAAATCATACCCCACCATGAAGGGAAGTCGGGAACTCAAGTTAGGAATCCAGCAGCCGAAAGTGAAGCAGAGGCCATAAAGCCTGCTTACTTGCTTGCTCCTCATGTCTTGCTCAGTCTGTTTTCTTATTCAGCTTGCGACCCTGTGATTAAGGTGACACACCTACAGTAATCTACACACTCTCCATCAATAACTGATCCAGAAAAGGTCCTATAGACTTGCCTATAGGAAATTTGATGGAAGCATTTAGTGGTTCTTCTTCCTAAATAACTCTAGCTTGTGGCAAGTTGACAGAAAACAAACAAAAGCCCCATATCAAACATGCAATGTATTCTTCTCATGGCAGTTTTCCACAGTCAAAACATTACATTCCCAACTAACTCATAAAATCTTCAACTTTCAGGTTACTTGGACAGTGTTTCTTCAGCCAGTTTATGTAACAGTGTGTAAACCGCCTTAGTGGGTCACTCAGTCTAGGGTTATAACCCGCCTGGCTGGTCAGTAATTCCAGGGTCCCGGAGAGGTGCTCTCTGAAAGACATGGGTGGGAGAGAGGAAGAAAGCCATGCTAGGTTTGTCAGAGCCTCCGTTTATTAGTGTCATGGTTGCAGCTTATATAGGATGAGGAATTGGGGGGGGGGGGGGGCAGGGCATGACCAGAGCAGGAAGGGATCTTGTAGCGTGGTCCAAGCCGGTCACGAGGTTGCCAACCAGGAGGTTACAATCGGTCAGGTCACGATTCCTCGGTCAGGAAGTCACAAGTTGACACACCTAGTTCTCTAGATAGTTTGGAATGTGGGGCGGGTACCACTAAAAGATAGCTCTCTATAACAGATAATTGGGTGTGAGATAGGCTCTGCCAATTTTGGGGGGAAATGGCTCCTGACAACAGTGGATGTTAATGAACAACAAAACAGCAATGGCAGAGGCTGGGGAATTGGTCATGGGGACCCTTGTTCCATGCCCAGAACCAGTGTAAAAGCCAGGTGTAGCACCTGCAATCCTAGTGCTGAGGGGGCAGACACAGGCGGATCTCAAGGTTGTGAGCCAAGCAATCTAGCCAGTCAATGAGCTAGAGATTCAGTGAGAGATCCTGTATCAATTTTTTTTTTTAAAAATGGTAGCAAATAATAGAGGAATAAATTCAACATCATCCTGTTGTCTACACCTATGCGCGCGCGCACACACACACACACACACACACACACACACACCAAAAAAAAAACAAATAGCAAAATAATAATGATCTTAGAGCAGTAATAATTTCATAGTGCATTTAAGTTTCAGTGCCAGGCACTCCGTTTACTCCGTTTAAATGTGTGGTTTACTCAGTAGGCTCATACTCTTAAATCTTTCTTAAGACGCAGGTGAGCAGCATTTGCTTTTGGCACAGTTGACCTGCTCAGCTTGGGTGACTTTTCTGGAACCAAAGCAGACAGAACACACAGGTATGTTTTCCAGCTTTCTCTCCACTGAACCAAAATATCTTTGAGCACTACTCAGAGTCATGTGTGAATGAGGAACTTGAGTGCACAGCAAGAGAGGAAGAACAGAAATCAGAACAAAAGGAAAATTAAAATGGCTGTCAGGACTCCCATAGAAATCCTTTCGTCTTTGCCAAGCTCTTTGTCAGTATGTTAAGAAAGGCATGCATTTTCACCATGTATTCCAAATCACTTTTATTATTTCTTTGAGAATTTCATATATACATTTCACTGTCCATTCATCCTTCTGACATCTCTTGGATTCTTCACCCTCTACTTTGCAGGGTGCAGGGTCAAATCTTTTTTTCATTCTCTCTCTCTCTCTCTCTCTCTCTCTCTCTCTCTCTCTCACACACACACACACACACACACACACACACACACACACTTTAGATAGAGAAACTCACAATGTAGCTGTAGCTAGCCTGGCACCCACTATGTAGAACAGACTGAACATGAACTCAGAGGTCCAGCTGCTGCTGCCTGCTGAGTGCTTTGCCATGTGCTCTGTAACCCCTATCTTTTTGCTCTTTGTAACCCATGAGTCTACTTAGTACTTCCTTAACAAACACAGGTGTAGCGCATTCGCCAGAGAATAACTGACCTACCAGGAACCATATGCTGAAGGAAAAGAATACTGCTTTTCCTTGCCTAGTATCCACCAACTGTCAAAAGCCCTCAGCTGGGAGCAGGGGCTAGTGCGACCCTCTCCCCGCCTCACTCCGTGCTGGAATGTTGATTGACTTGATCTCAAGCAACCACAACTTCTACGCGTCCCTGAATGAATCAGTCCTGCCATGTCCAAAAGACACTATTTCCCTTGAGTTCTTCCTACCCTCTGGCTCTTATTATCTTTCTACTCCCTTTTATATGCTATTCCCTAAGCCTTGGAAGTCAGCAAATTTTGAGTTCAACCATATTTTCTCTTTTTCCTGTAGTAGAATTTCATTTAATTCATTCATTTATCTGTTAATTTTATTATTATCTGAGCACCTAAGATACAAATGGTTTAATGTTAATATATACTGTTTAATATTATATGTTATATATACATATCTGTATATATAACACATGTAACATGCGTATCATAATTGTTATATATGTATGTAGAATTATATATACATATATACATATGATATATATTTGTGCATCTAATACTTGATTCTGCTTTTCCTGAGGAAGGAGGGGGAACTAAAAGTAAATTTGGAGTAGCCAAGATGACTCTTCAAATACAGGTACTTGCTGTCAAGTTCAGTATCCCAGAACCCACATAGCAGAAGCAGAGAACCAGCTCCTGGAAGCAGTCCTCTGATCTCCACATATACACTGTGGCAAGAGTGCACACATACACACACACACACACACACACACACACACAGAGAGAGAGAGAGAGAGAGAGAGAGAGAGAGAGAGAGAGACTTGTACCGAGAGAGAGAGGAGGTTAATAGATAACATTTAAAACAAGATTCTAGGTAAATTGGTAAAGACATGTCTCAATTAGGGTTATTATTGCAATGACGAAACACCATGACGAAACGCAACTTAGGGAGGAAAGGTTTATTTGGGTTATAATTCCACATTATAGTTCATCTTTGAAGGAAATCATAACAAGAACTCAAACAGGGCAGGAATCTGGAGGCAGGAGCTGAAGCGGAGGCTTGGAGGGCTACTGCTTATTGATCGCTCATCATGGCTTTCTCTGTCTGCTTTCTTACAGAACCCAGGACCACAAATCCAGGGGTGACACCATACACAAAGGGCTGGGCCCTCCACCATCAATCACTAATTAAGAAAATCCCCTCTTAATATATAATATAAGTTTGCCTATAGCTGGATTTGAGGAGGCATTTTCTTAATTGAGCTTTCCTCCTCAATGACTTTATCTTGCGTCAAGTTGACAAGAAAATACCCAGCACAGCATACAAAGAGAATAAAAGAGAGGGAGAGAAAAAAAAACAAGTTAACCCTGAGAAAGATGAAGACAGCGTCCATGTGGAGGGTTGGGCTAAGCTAGTTATGAGCGACAGAGGACCCTGCTGGGGAAGGCTGGCTGGAGAGCACTGCATGCCCAGACGCTGCTGTCATTTGCCACCAGTGCACGGGAGAACGAGTGCCCAGGCTTTTGCATCTGAGATGGGGTACTTTCTCTGGCTTTGTTTGGATAAGTAGTATTAAAAGTGTTGTAGGGCAAACATTCATATTTATACGATATTTAACTTTTCATCAATAATAAATCCAGGTGAAGTCTCATTGTTATTAATATTGATCGATGTTCCAATTGAAAGTACAGATGTCAGGGATTTTTTTAAAGTGGGTTCAGTTATATTTAATAGTGCTGCTGATGAGAGGAAACCTAATGAAAACCAACAGATGGTCTATTTAATATCGCTCTCGGCTTTGAAACATGTGCCAAGTGTGATCCACACAAGGACCTGACAGGGCTGTTGCGGGAAGCCTTTAATTACAGCTATTTGCACTCCTGGGCCTGTCAAAATCGCTACAATAACACCATAACTCCAACACTGGTCAGGCCAGAATTTAAATAACACCGATTTATGATATTGTATGGCTCTTTCTTTCTAAATGACCTCTGTAGACAACAGCTCCCATCGGTCATCTCTTCTCAGGGTCAAGGAACTGGAGCTGGTGGTCAGCAACTTCCCCCGCCCCTAAATCAACGCATTGAACTTGCAATGCTGAACAGCATCTCTGAGGTCATTACTAATTTACTCAATTACAGAGATACCCCAACAGAAGTAAACTGCCAAGGCCATGACTAAGTACTTAATAATAACACTGGAAATATCAACCACCCCATTAAGAACCCTGCAAACCACTTGACAAATATTCCCATCAACTCTCACAACCAGACACAAAGAGATGAGGTGGCTGAAGCCAAGGGTTCAGTGTCAAACTCAAGGTCACATTGTTTCTGAGTGGTAGCCTGGGCGGCTTAATTAAACATAAAAAAATCACCCCAGATCAATGGATTAAGACAATGTTAGAAAAGAAGGGAAGGGGAGAGAAAGAGAGGGCCTGGAAAAGAATGGGGAGGAAAGGAAAGAAGAGGAAAGAGGAGGACTAAGGGGCAGGAAGGGAGAGTTTGGGAAAGGAATGTAGACAGCAGTAGAAAATCATCTGTTTAAGTGACCAAAACAACATAAGAAGAAAAGGCCAGGAGTCTGATCACCTCAGCCCTCTGGCTGCCTGCTACTCTGGGAAATCAGGCATTAGTACATACAACTCTGTTGGGACAGAGTGACCTAGAACATTACACATCTGTGGGTGCCTTAAAAATTGTTCCACCTCCTGGTTTAAATGCCCAGAGCCTGAGGACACTGGCTCCTAGGGATCCCCTCTGAGTAAACCCTCTCACCATAACAAAAGCAATGCAATAGGGTTCTAGCACTAGGCTTTGAGCACCTGAGGTCCAATAAGCCTCAAAAGACACCACAAAAGTTGTCAATCTGACCATCTCCGCAAAATAATAGTCCTGCCTTTCCTGGTATGCGCTCTCGGGCTCTTCTTCTGAAATTACCAAGAGACCAACAGTAGAAGAGCTGAAAATAATCTGTGTTTTGTTACTAAATTCGTAGTGTGATCATGAGGAAAATCAAGAATAGATGCCAAAACGAAAGGTTCGATTTGTATTCTTTAAATAAAATAAACCTGGAATCTTGAACAAAAATCTAATGGAGCCCCCACACCAGGCCACTGTTTTGTTTTGTTTTTTGATTTTTCAATTCTGTTAAAATTTATTAGACTTTTTAAAAAATACCAATCCAAGTTACCACTCCTTCCTTTCCTCCCATTCCCTTCACACATCCTGCCCCCCACATCTAATCCTCAGAGAGGGTAAGGCACATTGCCTTGTGGAAGGTCCAAGGCCTATATCTAGGCTGAGCAAGGTATCCATCCAAAGAGAATAGGTTCCCAAAAATCCACTACAAGCAGTAGGGATAAATTGTGGTGCCACTGCCAGTGGTCCCTCAGTCTGCCCCAGCCATGCAACTGTCAACCTCATTCAGAGGAACTAGTTTAGTCCTGTGCTGGTTCCTTCCCAGTCCGGCTGGAGTTGGTGTCTGAGCCATTAGCTCAGACAAACTGTTTCAGTGGTGAATCCATCATGGTCTTGACCTCTTTGCTCATATTCTCATTTCTTCCACTCTTCAACTGGACTTTGGGAGCTCAGTCCAGTGCTCTGATGTGGGTCTCTGCCTCTGCCTCCATCAGTTGCTTGATGAAGGTTCTATTTAAGACATTCATCAGTTTGACTACAGGGCAAGTCAAGATAGGGACCCCTCTCCTCTATTGCCTAGGATCCTAGGTGGGGTCATCCTTTTGGATTTCTGGGAATTTCTCTAGAGCCAGATTTCTGCTAACCCTATAATGGCTCCCTCAATCAAGGTATCTCTCTCCTTGCTCTCATCTCTGTCCTTCCTCCATCTCGACCATCCCATTTCCTCAAGTTTTCTTCTCCCCTCCTCCTCTTCCCTTCTCTTCTCCTCCTACCCTCCCCTTTCCCCTACCCCCATGCTCCCAACCCTGCCAGTCAATCAGGTCTGTTTCCAATTTCCAAATGGATCTACATTTTTTTTCCTTTGGGTTCACCTTATTACTTAGCTTCTCTAGGATCATGAACTATAGGCTCAATGTCCTTTATTTATAGCTAGTATCCACTTATGAGTGAGTACATATGATATTCATCTTTTTTGATCTGGGTTTCCTCATTTGAGATAGTGTTTTCTAATTCTATCCATTTGCATGCAAAATTCAAGATATCATTCTTTTTTGCTGCTGAGTAGAACTCTAATGTGTAAATGTGCCGCATTTTCTTCATCCATTCTTTGGTTGAGGGGCATCTAGGTTGTTTCCAGATTCTGGCTATGACAAATAATGCTGCTATAAACATAGTTGAACAAACGCTTTTGTAGTATGATTGAGCATCTTTTCTGTGTATGCCCAAGAGTGGTATTGCTGGATTCTGAGGTAAGTTGATCCCCAGTTTTCTAAAAAAAAAACAACAACAAAAAAAACACCATACTGATTTCCAAAGTGGTTGCACAAGTTTGCATTCCCACCACCAAGAATGGATGAGTGCTCCGATTATTCCACATCCTCTCCAGCATAAGCTATCATTAATGTTTTTGATCTTAGCCATTATGACAGGTATAAGATGGTATCTCAGAGTTGTTTTGATTTGCATTTCCCTGATAGCTAAGTACGTTGAACATTTTCTTAAGTATCTTTTGTCCATTTGAGATTCTTCTGTTGAGAATTCTCTGTTTAGTTCTGTACCCCATTTTTAATTGGGTTATTTAGAATTTTAATGTCTAATTTCTTGAGTTCTTTATATATTTTAGAGATCATTCCTCTGTCTGATGTGGGGTTGGTGAATATCTTTTCCCATTCAGTAAGCTGCCTTTTTGTCTTATTGACTGTGTCCTTTGCTTTACAGAATCTTTTCAGTTTTAGAAAGTCCCATTTATTCATTGTTGCTCTCAGTGTCTGTGCTACTAGGGTTATATTTAGGAAGTGGTCTCCTGTGCCCATGCATTGAAAACTACTTCCCACTTTCTCCTCTATCAGGTTCAGTGTGGTCCGATTTATATTGAGGTCTTTAATCCATTTGGACTTGAGTCTTGTGCATGGCAATAGATATGGATCTATTTTCATTCTTCTACATGTTGACAACCAATTATGCCAGAACCATTTGCTGAAAATACTTTCTTCTTTCCATTGTATAATTTTAGCTTCTTCATCAAAAATCAGATGTTCATAGGTGTGTAGATTAATATCTGGAACTTTGATTTGATTCTATTTGTCAGCCTCTATGTTTTTATGCCAATACCAATCTGTTTTCATTACTGTGGCTCTATAATATAGCTTGATGTCAGGGATGATAATGCCTGAGAATTCCTTTATTGTATAGGATTGTTTTGGCTATCCTGGCTTTTTTCTTTTTCCATATGAATTTGATTATTGTTATTTCAAGGTCTGTGAAGAATTGGCTTGGTATTTTGATCGGAATTGCATTGAATCAATACATTGCTTTTGGTAGGGTTGCCATTTTTACTATGTTCAATCTACCTATCCAAGAGCATTTCCATTTTCTGGCATCTTCTTCAATTTCTTTTTTCAAAGACTTAGAGTTTTTGCCAAATATGTCTTTTACTTCTTTGGTTAGTGTTACCCCAAGACATTTTATGTTATTTGTGGCTTCTGTAAAAGGTGATGATTCTCTGATTTCCCTCTCAGATTCTTTATCATTTGTATATAGGAGGGCTACTGATTGTTTTTTTAGTTGATCTTGTATCCTGCCACATTACTGAAGGTATTTATCAGCTGTAGGAGTTTGCTGGTAGAGTTTGGTGTCACTTATATGTATTATCATATCATCTGCAAATAACAAAAGTTTGACTTTTTCCTTTCCAATCTGAATCCCCCTGATCTCCTTTTTGTTGTCTTATTGCTGTTGCCAAGACTTCAATAACTATGTTGAAGAAATATGGAGATAGTGGACAGCCTTGTCTTGTTGCTGATTTTAGTGGAATTGCTTTGAGTTTCTCTCCATTTAATTTGATGTTTGCTGTCAGCTTGCTGTACATTGTTTTTATTATATTTATATATGTTCCTTGTATCCCTTTATCATGAAAAGGTGTTGGAACTTGTCAAATGCTTTTTCAGCATCTAATGAAACAATCATATGGTTTTTTCTTTTAGTTTATTTATATGATGGATTACATTGATATATTTTCATATGATAAACCAGCCCTACATCTCTGGAATGATGCTGACTTGATCATGGTGGATGATTCTTTTGATGTGTTCTTGGATTCGGTGTGCCAGTATTTTATTGAGTATTTTTGCTTCCATGTTCATTAGTGAGATTGGTCTATAATTCTATTTCTTGGTTTTGTCTTTGTGGTTTTTTTTGTATCAGGGTATCTATAGCCTCATAAAAAGAGTTTGGCAATGTCCCTTCTGTTTCTATTATGTGGAACACTTTGAGGAGTACAGGTATTAGCTCTTCTTGGAAGTTCTGGTCGAACTATGCATTAAAACCATCTGGCTCTGGGCTTTTTTTTTTTTTTTTTTTTTGGTTGGGAGGTTTTTGGTGACAGCTTGCAGTTTATAGGTCTATTTAAATTGCTCACCTGGTCTTGATTAATTTTGGTATTGAAAGACCCTACAGACTCCCTCCTCAAAACCCGCAGCTAGCATGCTCCCAGGGGAACGTCCTGTTTGCTTAAAAAATTCTCCGGATCTGTAGCCAGCCTGCTCTCATAAGAACATCCCATGTGCTTGAGAGAGCAGGATGTCTATAGGATAGGAAGACTGCAAGGCAGGATATCGATAAGATAGGACATCAACAAAGCAGGTTGACTGCAAAACATGCTGAGAGAGGAAACCATTCATGCCCCCCGCCTCATTTCGATAACCACGCTTTTGCTTCTGTAAACTTGCTTTTTGCTCTTCCCTATAAAAAGCCCGCTCTCCAGTTGGCAGGCGCGCAAGTCTTCTGAGAGATCTTGCTGCCCACAGGTACCTGTGTCTACTCAATAAACCTCTTGCGATTTGCATCCGTGCGGTCTAGGCCTGTTCCTTGGCCTTGGGGAGGTCTCCTCCCAAAAAAAGGTCCTCGTCGAGGGTCTTTCATTTGGTGCGTTGGCCGGGAAATTGAGACCCCCCCCCCACCCAGGGACCACCGACTCACCATCGGGAGGTAAGCTGGCTAGCTCCGAGTCAGTTGTCTTCTGTGTTCTTTGTTCAGTTGTCTTCTGTGTTCTCTGTTGAGTGGTCTTCTGTGTTCTTTGTCAAATTCTGTACGCTCAGGTCTGAGTGCACTGTACCTGGCGGAGGGAAGGGGCTGACAAGCCCGGGACTTCTCCCCCGCAGTCCTTGAAGATTTTCCAAGGACATAAGGACCCCGGGCCCTTGGAGGTCAGCCCGCAGGAGTTTCTGGAGCCTACCTGAGCCCCCCGGAATCAGTCCGCAAGGACTTCTGGAGCCCGATTCTTCGGAACTCAGCCTGTATCCGAAGGATACGTGGTTCTAGTTGGAGGAGAGGGATCCGGACCCTCAGAGCCTCCGTCTAGGTTTTTGCTTTTACGCCGGAGCTGCGCTGCGCATTTGTTCTGTCTCTGTCTTTGTGTGTCCTTTTTTTGTTTTTATATTTGGTTCCCTTCTCTTCGAGAAGATGGGACAAACCCTAACCACCCCATTGAGCCTTACTTTAGACCACTGGCCTGACATCCACGCCCGAGCCAACAACCTGTCAGTCGATGTTTGAAAGAAGAAATAGGTGATCTTTTGTTCTTCCAAGTGGCCTACTGTTGGGGCAGAATGGTCAAGAGACGGCACTTTCAATCTCATTATTATTTCCCAGGTTAAGGCAAAGGTGTTCAGCCTGGGACCACATGGACACCTGGATCAACGCGCCTACATCGTTACCTGGGAAAGTTTGGCACGTGACCCGCCCCTATGGGTCCAGCCCTTTGTCATCTCTAACAAACCCCAACCTCCTCTTACCCCTACAGCCCCTAAGGCTCCCCCTCCCCAGGAGAGCCAACCGCTTATGCCTCTTCCTCCTGCACCTTCCCCTGCCCCACCCTCTTCTTCCCTATACACCACCATTCTTAAGGAGAAGATTCCCAAAGAAAAACCTCTGAAACCTACCCCTGCACCCCCTCCCATCCTTCCTCTGAACCCTGACTCTCCCCTCACTGACCTTCTATCAGAAGAACCCCCTCCTTATGCAGATCCAGAGGATCCAGAGAGTCCGGATGGGCTGGAGACTGCAGCGGTGGGTGGACAGCCTGCACAAGTCTCCCCTGCCCCTTCACCCATGGCTGGAAGACTCCAGGGAAGGCGCGAGCCACCCCCTGATTCCACTTCTCATGCCCTACCCTTGAGAGAGGGCCCAAACGGCCAACAGCAATACTGGCCATTCTCTGCCTCAGATCTATACTATTGGAAACACCATAACCCCCCATTCTCCAAAGATCCAATAATGCTGACTAACCTGATTGAGTCTATTTTAGTCACCCACCAGCCCACTTGAGATGATTGCCAGCAACTCTTGCAAGCCCTGCTGACCTCAGAGGAAAAGCAAAGAGTCTTTTTGGAGGCTCGGAAAAACGTCCTAGGCAACAACAGTAGCCCAACCCTTTTGCCTAACGAAATTGACGAGGCCTTCCCTCTGACGCGACCTGACTGGGATTTTACCATGGTTGCAGGTAGGGGACATCTACGCCTCTATCGCCAGTTGCTAATCGTGGGTCTCCTAGGGGCAGCACACCGCCCCACCAATTTGGCCCAGGTTAAGCAAGTAATACAGGGAAATGAAGAGACGTCCTCAGCCTTCTTAGAAAGGCTCAAGGACACTTATAGGATGTATACCCCCTATGACCCTGAAGATCCAGGGTAAGCTACAAGTGTATCCATGTCTTTCATTTGGCAGTCTAGTCCGGATATTAGAAGCAAATTTCAGAGGCTTGAGGGTCTTCAGGGATATACCATACAAGACTTACTAAAAAAGGCAGAGAAGAATTTCAATAAGAGAGAGACTCCAGAAGAAAAAGAGGAAAGATTATGGCAGAGAATGAAAGATCGGGAGGATGAAAGAGACAAGAGGAGAAACAAGGAATTAACTAGGGTGTTGGCCACCATGGTTCAGGGACAGAATAGAGAGGGAGACAGGAAGGGAGAACGACTTAGGGCCAAGGTGGACAGAGACCAACGTGCCTATTGTAAAGAACGAGGACACTGGATTAAGGATTGCCCCAGGAGGAACAAAGGACCTAGGAAGCCCAGGCCCCAAACCTCCCTCCTCACCTTAGAGGATTAGGGAACTCAGGGCCAGGAGCCCCCCCCCCCCGAGCCCAGGATAACTCTTGATGTCGGGGGACAACCAGTTACCTTCCTCATAGACACCAGGGCCCAGCATTCAGTCTTCACCCAGACTTCAGGGCCACTCAGCGAACAATCTGCTTGGGTCCAAGGAGCCACTGGTGGCAAAAGATATCGATGGACAACTAATCGGAAGGTTCAGCTGGCTACTGGTAAGGTGACGCATTCCTTTCTGCATGTTCCGGACTGTCCCTATCCCTTGTTGGGTAGGGACCTCCTCACCAAGCAAAGGGCCCAAATTCATTTCGAGGACACAGGGGCTAAGATAATGGGCCCAGATGGAGGTCCCCTCCAAATTTTAACCCTCCAGCTGGAGGATGAATATAGACTTTACGAGCCCCCGGGGCAACAGACAATTGACATGGCCCCTTGGGTCAATGACTTTCCATTGGCATGGGCAGAGACCAGGGGAATGGGGATGGCTTTACAACAACCTCCACTTATCATTCAATTGAAGACAACAGCTACTCCTGTTTCAATCAAGCAGTACCCCATGTCCCATGAAGCATATCATGGCATAAGGCCCCACATAAAAAGACTGCTGGATCAGGGCATTCTCACTCTCTGCCGGTCACCATGGAATACTCCCCTTTTACCAGTAAAGAAACCGGGGACTGGAGACTACCGGCCAGTGCAGGATTTGAGGGAGGTCAACAAAAGGGTGGAGGACATACACCCCACGGTCCCCAACCCCTACAACTTATTGAGCACTCTGCCACCATCCCACGTTTGGTACACCGTATTAGACTTAAAGGATGTCTTCTTCTGCTTGCGGCTGCATCCAGAGAGCCAGTCCCTTTTTGCCTTTGAATGGAAGGACCCAGATCTTGGACTTTCGGGTCAATTGACCTGGACATGGCTCCCCCAGGGGTTCAAGAACAGCCCGACCCTCTTTGATGAGGCATTACATCGGGATCTGGCAGACTTTCAGGTTCAGTACCCTGCCCTGACATTGCTCCAATACGTAGATGACCTCCTTCTAGTGGCCACTTCGGAGAAAGAATGTCAGGAGGGTACAAAGGTCCTCCTACAGACATTGGGACAAGCAGGATATCAAGCATCAGCCAGGAAGGCTCAGATATGCCAGAAGCAAGTCATTTACCTAGGTTATCAATTAAAAGATGGACAGAGATGGCTGACCGAGGCACGCAAACAGACTATTACTAACATTCCTGCCCCCCAGAACCCCCGCCAGCTGAGAGAGTTCCTGGGAACAGTGGGATACTGCCACCTCTGGATCCCAGGGTTTGCAGAGATGGCTGCACCCTTGTATCCCTTAACTAAACAAGAAACAATGTTTGATTGGGGAGAGGAACAACAGAGGGCTTTCGAAAACATTAAGAAAGCCTTATTACCCTCCCCTGCTTTAGGCCTCCCTGACATTACCAAGTCTTTCGATTTGTTCGTGGATGAAAAACAGGGTTACGCTAAAGGGGTCCTAACTCAAAAACTGGGCCCTTGGAGGCGTCCTGTAGCTTACCTCTCAAAGAAACTCAACCCAGTAGCTTCAGGGTGGCCACCCTGTCTGTGAATGGTAGCAGCTATTGCAGTCCTTACCAAGGACGCGGGTAAACTGACTCTGGGCCAGCCATTGACTATCCTGGCGCCCCATACAGTGGAGGCCCTGGTCAAACAGCCTCCAGACTGCTGGCTCTCTAATGCCCACATGACCCATTACCAAGCCAAGCTCCTGGATACGGACCAGGTGCACTTCGGACCTGTGGTCGCTCTTAATCCTGCGACCTTGCTCCCCCTGCCAGAGGAAGCGGAACACCATGACTGCCTCCAGATCCTTACGGAAATACACGGGACCAGGCCGGACCTGATGGATCAACCCCTCCGAGATGCTGACTATACTTGGTATATGGATGGCAGCAGTTTCCTGGCAAATGGGGAACGAAGAGCGGGGGCGGCAGTGACAACGGAGACTGAGGTAATTTGGGCAGAAGCCCTCCCTGCAGGCACCTCCGCCCAGAGGGCTGAACTCATCGCTCTGACCCAGGCACTCCGAATGGCAGAAGGTAAGAGGCTAAATGTTTATACGGATAGCCAATATACCTTCGCCACGGCTCACATACATGGGGAAATTTATCGAAGATGAGGGCTGCTGACCTCAGAAGAAAAGGAAATTAAAAACAAACTTGAGATACTGGCACTCCTAAAGGCCTTATTTTTGCCCCCAAAATTAAGTATTATGCACTGCCCTGGGCATCAAAAAGGCCATAGCCCTGAGGCAAAGGGAAATAGACTGGCAGATGACATTGCTCCAGAAATTGCTATGAAATCAACCAAGACCTCCCAAGCTTTCCCCTTGACGAACCCAGAAGAGACCCCAGCCTCCAGTTCACTACCCTATAGGGAGAGGACATTGATTGCCTAAAGAAAATGGGGGCCACATATGACCCCAAAAAGCAACATTGGGTTTTTAAGGAAAAGATTGTTATGCCAACAAAACATACTTATGAAATAATAGACTACTTACATAAATTGACCTATTTGGGGCCAAAGAAGATGAAAACCTTGTTGGACAGACAGGAGTCAGGCCAACACCTCCTGAACAGGGATGGAGCCCTGCAAAAAGTGAATTTTGAATGCCAAGCCTGCGCCCAGGTAAACGCAGGCAGAACCAAGCTTCCTTCAGGAGTTCGGGCATGGGAACATCATCCCAGAGTACATTGGGAGATCGACTTTACGGAGGTCAAGCCAGGTCTCTGTGGGTACAGATACCTCTTGGTGTTCATAGACACTTTTTCAGGATGGGTGGAAGCCTTTCCCACCAAAAACGAAACCGCAAAGGTGGTGACCAAAAAGCTCTTGGAAGAAATCTTTCCCAGGTATGGAATGCCTCAAGTCTTAGGCACCGATAATGGCCCCGCCTTCGTCTCCCAGGTAAGTGAGTTGGTGGCCAAACTCTTAGGGGTCGAATGGAAATTACATTGTGCGTATAGACCCCAAAGTTCAGGGCAGGTAGAACGCATGAATAGAACAATTAAGGAGACCTTATCCAAATTAACGCTTGCAACTGGCACTAGAGACTGGCCCTGTACAGAGCCCGCAACACTCCAGGGCTTCATGGACTGACACCTTTTGAAATCCTATATGGAGCTCCTCCCCCATTTATAAATTTCTTTGATTCAAACATTGCCGATTTTGCTGACAGTCCTTCTCTGGAAGCCCATTTACAGGCATTACAGATTGTGCAAAGAGAGGTTTGGAAGCCACTCGCCGCTGCTTACTGAGACCAACTGAACCAGCCGGTGGTACCGCATCCCTTCCAGATAGGAGATACTATTTGGGTCCGCAGACACCAGACCAAAAAACTTGGAACCTCGGTGGAAAGGCCTTTACACTGTCCTTCTGACCACCCCAACGGCACTGAAGGTTGACGGCATTGCAGCCTGGATCCACGCCTCACATGTTAAGGCTGCCCATACAGCTGAGAAAGCGGAGCCCCAGCATGGAGAATCCAACGCACTCAAAACCCCTTAAAGATAAGGCTTACCCGTGGGGCCCTTTGACCATTATATGGGCCCTACTAAGACTGGGGATGGCGACACAAGAAAATAGCCCACACCAGGTTTTCAATGTAACCTGGAGGGTTACAAATCTCATGACAGGAAAAGTAGCCAATACCACCTCCCTGTTGGGAATGATGACGGACACTTTCCCAACTCTGTACTTTGACCTTTGTGATTTGGTGGGAGAGTCTTGGAACCCCTCAGATCAGGAACCATTCCCGGGATATGGCTGCCATTACCCGGGGGGGGGGGGGGGCGGCAGCATGGGACCAGGAACAAAGACTTCTATGTTTGTCCAGGACAAAACACACAAAAGGGGTGTGGAGGGCCGGGGGACGGTTACTGTGCCCAATGGGGTTGCGAAACGACGGGGGAGGCTTACTGGAAACCCTCCTCCACCTGGGATCTAATCACAATCAGACGAGGAACCACGCCTGGGTACTCGGGAAGGGGGCCCTGGACTTGCAGGGGGAAAAGCTTGTGGCTCCTGCTATGATACTGCTATCGCTACCGCTACCAATGTCCAGGGCACCACCCCAGGAGGTAGATGCAACCCCTTAGGCCTAGATTTCACTATGCAAGGGAAAAAAGCCTCTTGGGATGGACCCAAATCATGGGGATTGCACCTATACTGTTCTGGATATGATCCTGTCATTATGTTTTCGTTAACCCGACAGGTGATGAATGCAGGCCCTCAGCTATCAATAGGGCCAAATCCAGTCCTACCAGAACAAAAATCCCCTTCTCAGCCAGCACAAGCCTTACCCCCAGCAGCACCTCATAATACCTCAATGACCCCCTTAGCCAGCAATAGTACCCCTAGCACACCTACCACTACTATCACTACCCTGTCTCCCTGTCAACCTGGAACAGGGGATAGACTACTCAGCTTGGTACAAGGAGCCTATCTGGCTCTCAATTTCACAGATCCGAACAAGACCCAAGATTGCTGGCTATGTCTGGTTTCAAGACCCCCTTACTATGAAGGAGTAGCCATTCTAGGTAACTACACCAACCAAACCTCTGCACCCACCAGCTGCACTTCCATCCCCCAGCATAAGCTGACCCTGTCTGAAGTATCTGGACAGGGACTTTGCATAGGGACTATTCCCAAAACCCACCAGGCCTTATGTAACTCAACCCAAAAGGTGTCCAGAGGAACCTATTACCTAGCTGCCTCCAACGGGACCTATTGGGCATGCAGTACTGGATTCTGGATTAACCCCATGCGTTTCAACTGCTGTGTTCAGTGAAGTCTCTGATTATTGTGTTCTAATTGAATTATGGCCCAAAGTTACATGCCATGATCCTGAATACATCTATAGTCATTTTGAAGGGAGACCCCGATTTAGGAGAGAACCAGCCTCCCTAACTTTGGCCTTATTACTGGGAGGCATCACTATGGGGGGAATAGCGGCAGGGGTGGGCACAGGGACCACCGCTCTTATGGAGACCAGCCAATTTAGACAACTTCAGGCAGCCATGCATACCGATATCAAGGCACTGGAAGAATCGGTTAGCACACCCGAAAAGTCATTAACCTCCCTCTCAGAGGTAGTCCTACAAAACAGAAGGGGGCTAGACATGTTGTTTTTGCTAGAGGGAGGGTTATGTGCGGCACTCAAAGAGGAATGCTGCTTCTATGCAGACCACACTGGGCTGGTGAGAGACAATATGACAAAGCTTTGAACAGAGACAAAAGATGTTCGAATCACAACAAGGATGGTTCGAAGGATGGGTTAATAAGTCTCCCCGGTTTACAACTCTATTGTCTTCTTTGATGGGTCCCTTGATTATCCTCCTTCTGATACTCCTGTTTGGGGCCTGCATCTTAAACTGTCTGGTCCAGTTTATAAAAGACAGGCTGTCAGTCATTCAGGCCCTAGTACTGACCCATCAGTATCACATGTTACCACAACAAGAAACCGAGGTTCTGTAATTGCTTTGAGTAAAAGATTTAACTCAATAATAAAAAGAAAAAGGGGGAAATGAAAGACCCTACAGACCCCCTCCTCAAAACCCACAGCTAGCATGTTCCCAGGGGAACGTCCTGTTTGCTTAAAAAAATTCTCCGGATCAGCAACCAGCCTGCTCTCATAAGAACATCTCATGTGCTTGAGAGAGCAGGATGTCTATAGGATAGGAAGACTGCAAGGCAGGATATCGATAAGATAGGACATCAACAAAGCAGGTTGACTGCAAAACATGCTGAGAGAGGAAACCATTCATGCCCCCCGCCTCATTTCGATAACCACGCTTTTGCTTCTGTAAACTTGCTTTTTGCTCTTCCCTATAAAAAGCCCGCCCTCCAGTTGGCAGGCGCGCAAGTCTTCCGAGAGATCTTGCTGCCCACAGGTACCTGTGTCTACTCAATAAACCTCTTGCGATTTGCATCTGTGCGGTCTAGGCCTGTTCCTTGGCCTTGGGGAGGTCTCCTCCCGAAAAAAGGTCCTCGTCGAGGATCTTTCAGTATATGTTAGCTATCTAAAAAATTGTCTATTTCTTTTACATTTTACAATTTTGTGGAGTACAGGTTTTTATAGTAAGACCTAATAATTCTCTGAATTTCCTCAGTGTCAGTTGCTATGTCCCCCCTTTCCGAGACAGGGTTTTGACTTTCTCAAAGAGCAGCTCTTTGTTTCATTGATTCTTTGTATTGTTTTCTGTGTTTCTATTTTGTTGATTTCAGCCCCCAATTTGATTATTTCCTGTCTTCTACTCCTCCTTGGTGAGTTTATTTCTTTTTTTTCTAGAGCTTTCAGGTATGCTGTTAAGTCACTAATGTGAGCTTTTTCCGTTTTCATTATTTGGGTATGTGGGCACTTAGTACTATAAACTTTCCTGTTGGCACTGCTTTCATGGTGTCCCATAGGTTTGGATATGTTGTGCCTTCATTTTTGTTGAATTCAAGGAAGTTTTTAATTTCTTTCTGAGAGTAGAATTATTGTTAAATTTTAATTTTAATTCCTAGTGATCCAATAAGACACAGGAAATTACTCCAATTTTTTTGTATCTGTGGAGATTTGCTTTGTACCAAGTATGTGATCAATTTTAGAGAAGGTTCCATGAGGTGCTGAGAAGAAGGTATATTTTTTTGTGTGTTTGGGTGGAATATTCTATATATGTCTGTTAAGTCCATTTGATTCACAACATCTGTTAGTTCTTTTATTTCTCTGTTAAGTTTCTGTCTGATTGACCTTTCCATTGACGAGAGTGGAGTGTTGAAATCTCCTACTATTAGTGTGTGGGTTTTGATGTGTGATTTAGTAATGTTTCTTTTACATATGTAGGTGCTCTTGTATTAGGGGCATAGATGTTCAGGATTGAGACTGCATCTTGATGAATTGTTCCTCTTATGAATATAAAGTGTCCTTATTCATCTATTCTTACTGATTTTAGTTTTATGTAGGCCCATAATTCTGTATGGTGTGGCAGCCAGGCTCTGAAGCCATAGGCCCTCCTGAGGTGGTCACATAGACTTGCAGACAGTGGTCACTAACCTTAACAATAGCCAGGATGTGCTACTCTTTTTCTTTTGTTGTAAATGTAGATCGCCTGGGGAGAGCTGTTTGCTGAAGCTGATGACCTAATAGCAGTTGTAGTCCCTAGCTGCCTGTTCCAGGAAAGATAATATTAATGAGGTATCCACCTTGGTTGAGGGGGGGATTAAGAGATATTTGGAAAAACAGGGGTAGATCTTCAGGAGAGAGAATCCTGACATGCCCCTTCGTGATGACCATGTAAGCTGTGTCTGGTTATTCCTTGTGGCTCCGTACCAGTCCAGTGAGGGAAAATAGTTATCTATGTTGGGGCCTATGGGCTCTAACAGTTTTAAATCAATCTTGTTAGATATTAGGAGAGCTACCACATGTTTTTTTGGTCCATTTGATTGGAAAACCTATTCCCAACCCTTTACTCTGAGGTAGTGTCTGTCTTTGAGGTCGAGGTGCATTTCTTGAATACAGCAGAAGGCTGGATCCTGTTTTCATATCCATTCTCTTAGCCTATGTCTTTTTGTAGGTGAATTGAGTCCATTGATATTAAGTGATATTAATGACCAGTGGTTGTTAATTTCATTTTTTTTTCGGTAGTAGTGTTTATGTGCTTCCCTCCTTTAGGTTATACAGGTGAGGGGTTATCAGATGCCTGTGTTTTTGTGGGTGCTGTTAGCTTCCTTGGGTTGGGGCTTTCATTCTAATACTTTCTGTAAGGCTGGGTTTGTGGATATGTATTTTTTTAATTTGTTTTTATCATGGAATATCTTGTTTTTTCCATCAATGGTGAATGAAAGCTTTGTGTGTATAGTAGTCAGGGCTTGCATCCATGGTCTCTTAGTGTCAGCAGCACATCTATCCAGAACCTTTTGGCTTTCATGATTTCCATTGAGAAGTCAGGTATAATTCTGATAGCTATATGTTACTTGACCCTTTTCCTTTGCAGCTCTTAATATTCTTTATTTTATAGGTTTTGCATTTTCATTATTATATGGCGAGGAGATTTTTTTTGATCCAGTCTATTTGGTGTTTTGTAAGCTTCTTATACCTTCATAGGTCTATCTTTCCTTAGGTTAAGAAAGTTTTCTTCTGCAATTTTGTTGAATATATTTTCTGTGCCTTTGAGCTGGAATTCTTCTCCCTCTGCTACCCCTATTATTTTTAGGTTTGGTCTTTTCATGGTGTTTTGTGTTAAGAATTTGTTAGATTTATGTTTTCTTTGACCAATGAGTCTATTTTCTCTAATATATCTTCAGCGCCTGAGATTCTTCTTTCTCTTGCATTTTGTTGGTTATACTTGTCTCTGTAGTTCCTGTTTGTTTACCCAGATTTTCCATATCCAGAATTCCCTCAGTTTGTGTTTTCTTTATTACCTCTATTTAAGTCGTCAAGTCTTGAACTGTTTCCTTCACCTGTTTGATTGTTTTTTCAGGGGAAGGGGAGGTTCTTTGAGGCATTTATTAATTTCTTCCATTTTTTGTTTGTCTTCTCTTCCATTTCTTTAAAGGAGTTTTTCATTTCCTTTTTAAAAATCTCCATCATTTTCATAAAGTTGTGTTTAAAGTCATTTTCTTCTACTTCTTCTGGGTTAGGATGATCAAGTCTTCCTGTTATGTGACCGCTGGGTTCTGGTGTTACCATGTTGCTTTTTAGGTTGTTGGAGGAATTCTTGCATTGGCACCTACCCATCTCCTCCTTCATATGAGGTCGTCGGTGTCTTTGTGTCTTGGTCCAATCCCTGCTGTGGCTGTCTGGGTGTTTGGGAGTTTTTCTTGGTCTGTTCTGTACTGTCAATGTCTGCTTCAGAAAGCCTCTGAGGTCTCTATATGCCTGCTCTCTTGGTCTCTCCTGGTTTGCTTTCTTGGTGCTCTCTCTTAATCCCCTCAGTGTTGTAGCAAGCTCTTCGTCCCTCTTAAGTCCCCTCAGTATTGGAGTAAGCTGTGTTTCAGAATTCCACTGAGGTAGCAGGAGGATAGGCAGGTTGGTGGGTGAGTGTGGCTAGTAGTTTGGATGGTAGCTGGATGGGTTTGGGTTGAGGGGGGAATCCTAGTGGCAGGAAACTCCCTGCTGGCTGGCTAGATAAACCCAGGGAGTTGGGGAAGGGGCTTGGGGTTTTGTCCCAATGGGGAGGTTTCAGGGAATGGGGAGTCCTGCTATGTGGCTGTTCACTCACCTTGTAAGTCCCCTCAGTATTGGAGCAAGCTGTGTTTCAGAGTTCCACCAAGGTTGCAGGGGTTTGGGAGACTTATTATTTTTTAATTAATTTATTTATTTTAAAAAACAATCTTTTCTCATTTTACATACCAATCCCAGTTTCTGCTCCCTCTTCTCCTGCTGGTCCCCCCACGTTTCCCCCACTCCACCCCCATCCACTCCTCAGAGAGGGTAAGGCTTCTCATGTGGAGTCAACAAAGTCTAGCTCATCACTTTAAGGAAGGACCATGGCCTTCGCCACTACATTTAGGCCGAGCAAGGTATCCCTCCAAAGAGAATGGGCTCCACAAAGGCAGTTCAAGCAGTAAGAATAAATCCTGGTCCCACTGCCAGTGGCCCCACAAACTGCCCCAGCCATAGAACTGTCATCCACATTCAGAGAGCCTAGTTTGGTCCTATGCTGATTGCTTGCTGTCAGTTCAGAGTCAGGGAGCTCCAATTAGCTTAGGTAAGCTGTTTCAGTGACTATCCCCACAATGATCTTGACTCCTTTGTTCATAATGTCGTTCTTTCCTCTCTTCAACTGGAGTTTGGATGCTCAGCCCAGTGATTCACTGTGGATCCATTAGTTGCTGAACGAGGACAAGGGAGGGGAAAAGGAGAAGGTGGAGCAGAATTTGAGGAAATAGGACAGTTGGAATGGGGGAAGGACAGAGAAGAAGAGGCAAGAAAAGAGATATCTTTATTGAGGAAGCCATGTGGGGCTAGAAAGAAACATGGCAGTAGGGAAATTCCCAGGAATCCACAAGGATGAACCCAGTCAAGACCCTAAGCAATAGTGGAGAGGGTGCCTGAACTGAATTTCTTCTGTAATCATATTGATGACTACCTTAACTGTCACCAAAAAACCTTCATCCAGGCCACTGTTTTTTACAATTGTTCTCCATTTGGTGCTGCTGTTTGGGGTTATGGAACCATTAGGAGGCAGGGCCTCACTAGAGAAAGTGGTCACTGTGCAGGCTTTGGAAGGCCTTGATCTGATCCCTGACTCGAACCTCAATTCTGCTTCCTATTTCATCTTACTTCCCATAATAGTTGTAATACTGGAGAGATGACAAACCAAAATTGGCAACTCAATTGTTTTTTATCATTTCTAAAGTTATCATACAAAGCAATAGATTTTATTGCAATGTTTTCATATATGTGTTATCATGTTTTTTCTTATTCGTTCTCCTCTCAAGCTGCCCTTTTTGGTCCAGTTTGCTGCTCTGTTGCTATGATAAAACAGTGACCAAAACAACTTGGAGAGGAAAGGGTTTGTTTGGCTTATGAGTTACAGTCTGTCATTAAGGAAAGTCGGGCAACAGCTCATCAAGAACCTGAAGGCAGAAACTGAAGCAGATGCTGGAGGAATGCTGGAGGAAGCTGCTCACTGGCTGAATGTGCCTGGCTGGCTCAGCTATCTTTCTTAGCTCAGGCCCTCCCACCCAGGAACGGCAAGGTCCACTATGAGCTGGGCTTGTCTATGTGATTCAGTAATCAAGAAAATGACCCACACTTCCCACAAACTAATCTGATGCAGGCAGTTCCTAAACTGAGATCTCCTCTTTCTTATATGTCTAGGTTTGTATCAAGTTGACAAGTGTAATTATGACATTCTCGGTCTTTCTTTCTGGTCCCTTCCATTCTACAATAGCCATTGTTTTTAGATCCCATGCATTCTGTTATCCTCTCTTTCCCCTCCTCTTTCTCTCTCCTTCTGATCTCTCCTCTGCTATAGAGGTCACATTTCCTGTTTCATAACACACATACCCATACACATACACGTAAACACACAGAGACACACATACACACACATGGACACATGCATACACACACATGAATACGTGCATACACAGAGATAATACACATGTATACACAGATGTACACACACATAAACACAGATACACACAAGGCCTCAATGCAGTTTTTCTAAAATGTACACAGAACAATGAAAAATCAGGATTTTCTTAACAAATAATAAAGAGCAATTTGTTGTTGGAATTTTAAATGCTCTCAACAGTATTAAAATTGTAGTACTGGCGCATGTAAATAGATGAGAAAACAAAAAAAATCATCTTGACACAAAGCAAACCATGAAGGTGGTGATTAACACATGGTAAAGGTATGCTTTAAATTAATTTTTTAAATAATGACATTGAAATAATGTCCTATTCATCAATTAAACCAACCTTTTTCTGTCACTAGCTAGATAGCAAGTATTTTCAATTTTGAAATCCCCAGGAATTTTATGAAGATTGCATTTATAAGAAGGTATGCAAGTGCAAATATGTTACATTAAGACATTAATTTAAAAACTGGATAACAGCCAAATTTGGTTTATAAGTCATAGTTTTTCAACCTTTCTGACCAAAGTTAAATTTATATAAATTCTTTATGTAGCAAAATTAAGTTACATATAGCTTTAAAATCATATTGTAAAAGCTAAATAATAAATATAACAATATAAAAAAGTTTACAATTTCAGAGTAAAGAGGTCTACTTGGACATACAAGCAGCCCAAATAACAAAACTAATGTTTGTTCATATATTTATTTATAGAAAACGGAACAGAAGAAATCATAAATTCAAAAGGCAATCTATACTCTAAGGTAAAATATTTGTGGACTGGAGAAATGGCTTAGCAGTTGAGTGCTTGCAGCTCTTCCAGAGGTCTAGAGTTCATTGCCTGCACCAAAGTCCTGTGGCTCATAACCACTTGTAGTTCTAGCCTCAGGGCATCTGACATCCCCCAACTGGCCTCTATTGGTCACCTGTGCTCACATGCAAACACGTACACACACTTACCACACACACACACACACACACACACACACACTAAATTAAATTGAATTGAATTGAATTCAATTAAAATATATCTTTAAAAATTGATAAGACCATATCACATCGTAGAAAACAGATAGCTATAATAGTACAGGAAGTTCTGTAAATTAAGTAAAGCTAAGAAGATCTAGGTGCCATATCTATAAAGAATAAAAGCAGATAATTTTCAAAAGTAGAAATAAAAAAGTGGCTGCCTTACCTCAGGAAAGGTGCTCTAACGAAGTGTTACGGACTGGGTGCATTCTGAACAGCTGATATTGATGCCTCAGTTAGGGAGGCTTGAAGTCCAATGTCTGTTTGAGTTCTAGAGAGGGTCTCTTCCTGGTAGCAGATTACTGGCATCTTTATGCATCCTCCCATGCTGGAATAAGAATGAGAGGATTGTATAGGATCTCTCACAGGGACACTGATCCCATTCATAGGGTCCTCACCCTGATGACCTAATCTGCTCACATGCATTCTATTTTGTCACATCATCTTAGGAGTTATGATTTGAACCTGTGGATGTCAAGAGAATGTGGATGTGCAGTGCACAATACTGGCTTCAGCTCCTGGTCCATTCAGAGTGGAAGGCAGAAGTCTTTCAGTGCCTGAGAGTCTCTATGTCTCCCAGTCTTTTCCTCTCAATCTAACTCTTCTCCTTCCTTCCTAGACATTGTGCCCTTCTTTACTGTGTCTTTGAAACACAAAGTGTCCTAACTGAAGATTTGTGGTGCTGCTCCATACTTCTTAAGTGCTCCCACAACTCTCCCTTTGCTTCCTTCAAGCCTGCCCAAGGGCTGGCATCTCAGAGACTCGCTTCTGACCACCTTAAGTGACCAGTACACATAGTTGTCAGAGTTACAATGCAACACACACATCCCATATTCAATATATATATATATATATATATATATATATATATATATATATACAATTACATATGCTTCTAACTCCTCTCTACTTACTCTTTTCTCCATACCAGTTTTACCTTAAAGCATATAACTTATTTTTGTGTTCCTTTATTTTTTACCCATATCTGTCTCTTGACCATATATGAGTGTAAGATCTATGACAATAGGAATTTTATCTGTGCAATTGTTCACTTGTTTGTTTGAGACAGGGTTTCAGATGATCTATATCTGGCCTGAACTTGCTATAAAGCAGAATATGACTTTGAACTTCTGACACTCTGGCCTCCCTTTTAGAGTGTTTGCATTAGTTATATTTCGCCACACCTATTCGATGTTGTGCTGGAGACCAAACCCAGGACTTCCTGTATGCTCAGAAACCATTCTCCCAGCTGAGCTACATCCCAAGCTCAAGAAACTTTCATGGCTTTTATTTTAATATTAGAGACTTATCCAAATTGTCTAACAAAGTCTGACAATATGATGGTATATTGTAACAGTAAATGTTTATGGAGTGACAGTGTATAGCATCACTGACCATGAGGGTTTAAGTTTCTCACCTTAGCAGAATAACCAAATTAATCATGCACTGAATATGGAGTTCAAGAGAGTCACACACTACCAACAATAGAGAGCATATCTCACACAGCTTGGTATGCAGAAGACCGTGGAATGGACAATGATAACCCCTATCAATAACTGTGAAATACAAGTTTTTAAAGATCCAGCTTTCACAAAACGAATGCAAAATAAAAGAATGTTACAGATAAATAGTGCACAATGGCTCAGCAGTGTACCTTTAAGGAAATTATTCTAATGAAAGGAACTTACTAATGTTGCCTAAGGGAACTGCCATGGCACCAAACTTTTTGCTAAATGTTCCTTTCATACCCATGGACAATCTTACTCTCAGCACATATCAGTGAAGCTTCTCTTAGCAATGAACAGAGTTAAGGCAGAAACTTAGGGCTGATTAAGGTGCTGAAAATAAGTGACGATTGAGGCCTCACCTCTAGGACATTTACACCACAATTCTGAGGCTCAGGAAACACCGAGGAAGGGATGGGAAGAATGTAAAAACCTGAAGACAGAAAGGGGCTGTGAAATGCTGTCTGCTAAACACAACACAGCTCTTGCTCTCAGGAGCTCTCAGCAGCTGCAGTGTCTGCACTGAGTCTTCCCTGACTGGTCCTTTCAACAGTCAGTCAG
This sequence comes from Microtus oregoni, assembly GCF_018167655.1. Classification (NCBI taxonomy): domain Eukaryota; kingdom Metazoa; phylum Chordata; class Mammalia; order Rodentia; family Cricetidae; genus Microtus; species Microtus oregoni. The sequence continues at coordinate 47,668,278 of NW_024543062.1, forward strand.
GATCAGAAGAGGCTGATGGGCTTCCTATCTCCCTGTTGAAGTATTGGCTAATGATACCAAGCTAGAGACTTCAATTGTGTACCCACTAAAGGGTCCTCTAGGCTCCAATGTATATCCCAAGCCCAGATCACACAGTCAAATTAGTTAAAATTAGTCATTCACAAAACAAAACAAAAGGACATGGGTGTGGATAACTGACTTGAAGGGAAGAGGGGAAGATGATGAGGGGGTAGAAATGATGGAGGAAGGTGAGTAAGAAGGAACATAATGCATTGTACACCTGTATGAAATGTTCAAACAACAAATTTAATAACAGTTATAGAATGAAACAGCTTCCTCAGTCTCAGATAAGTATCTGGATATTTTTAGTGTAACACTGTTTGAAATAGTAAAAACAGTGAAGTAGTAGAAATTATATGGATGACATATGAATATAAATACCATGGTCAAATTATGGAAAAACCACCTTAATAAATGCTCCTCAGATGTAAAAATCAAGAGTGGTGTCTTCATATATTAACCTGAAAAGTCCACCATGGTATGTTTTCAGAGAAAAATTAAATGGTTAGAGAAAAAAATATATAAAATATAAAAATGGTCTTTAAAACTTAAGAAAATGATTTAAAATAAATTTTATTTGCTTGATCACAAAATATTAAATAAATAAATAGTTGAATTGAAATGAATTTTAGGGAACCTTCCCATTGCTCTTCCACATCCTACTAAAGTTAAAAAGCCTCTCATAATAGGTTTTTGAAACTCTCAGTATAGAACAGTTTCATATCTTTTGAAAATTCCATCTATAAAGTCTCTCTCACAGCAAAGGGATCTTGTTGAATTACCTTCAAATTATGCTTTCAACATTTCATTTCTACTCTATTATTCCTGGACCTTTTTTCGCTCTATCTCCTGCATCATTCAAGCCTTCTAGACCTATGCTGTAGAATACCAAAAGACTCTAACAAAATGATTCTGACATGAGTGAAACTGGGTACCAATTCCTCATCAGTACCTCAAAAACCTAATTCAAGTTACACTTCAAAATTGAAAGATGGTTTTTATTGAATGATTAATAAAGATGCATAATCCCAAATCAGTGAGTAAAATTTAATGAGTTTTGGGCTAGAGCAATAATTCAGTGGTTAAGAATATTTCTCTGTGAGTTCGAGACCAGCCTGGTCTACAAGAGCTAGTTCCAGGACAGGCTCCAAAACCACAGAGAAACCCTGTCTCGAAAAACCAAAAAAAAAAAAAAAAAAAAAAAAAAAGAATATATACTCTTCTTGGACAGAACAGAACCCCCTTTCAGCTTCTATCACACATATCAGGTGGCTCAGAACCACCCACAACTCCAACCCCAAAGAGTCCAGTGCTCTCTTCTGTCATCCACAGGCACACACAAAAGGTATGCATACACAAAAGGTATGCATACACACAGGTATGCATACACACACATACACACACAAATAAAAATAAATATACACACACAAATAGAAATAAACATACTTTTTAAAAATTTCATTGAAATTGAAAAACTAATGGATAAAGATTGAATGATATATGATAAAAGGAGAGATAATACAGAGAGACCATGTTTAGGAGGGTGAGTACTATTTGAAGGGCAATAGGCAAAATTGGATAATATAATGCAGTACAGACTTATGGTTTAGGTCTTGTTTTGTTTTTACTCATAGGCCTGTTATATGCGGAATGGATTTCAATAGACCAAATAGGCAGAAGATCCCTGGGATGTGTACCCCATGCTATCTGTACACCAAGAGATGGTGGTATTTAGACATGCATAAAAGCAGACCAATGCCAGAAACATCATCTAGAATTTTTTGTACAGAAATCAAGAATGACTCTTAGAATTTACTCTACCATTCCCAGTGACCTTGAGCATTCTAATATTCAACAAATTGGCAGGCAGAAAAGAGCTTGGCAGCAAAGACCAAGGAATAAGTCCAACTCCAGTAAGAAAAGAATGGAGGCAGTTCAGCATAACACAAAGAAAGCTCAGAGAGTATCTGCTACTACAAGAGGAAGGAGTCTCTGCAAAAAAAGTGATTAACCAGGCCAAATTCTTCTGAGAGGTCTTTGATGGAAAAGAAAGTCACGAAACAGCCACTATGGGCCAGGGTGATGGCAGCTCAGAAGGTAAGGCCTGAGTTTAACCCCCAAACTCCACATAAGGTTAGAAAGAGAGATCTTACTCATAAAAGCTGTCCTCTGACCACCTGGAACCAGACATACACTCTCATGCACGTCATGGAAAACACACACAGGATCTGGATTATGTATACTATTGTGTTTTCTTTAAATTCTTTGACTGTGAAGGACCTAAGTACAAAAAGACATTTCATTGAATGGGCTGCTAAGATAAACCAACATATATATTTTAAAGATATCTTGACTTCAAAATTCAGGTCTAATGATTTGTTCCTTTGGAAAATAGATTCTTCTTTGGTTTCTACAGAGGATGAGAACCTGTGGATTCCTTCCAGACTAAAGTGGTTTGATGGATCAAGATCCCCTGAAAGGTCACCACAAATACTCCCCCAAAATTACTTTGTTCAAAAAAGCAGGAGGCAGTTTGGAAAGAACTACTCCCAAATTCCCTAAATGATTTTTTATAAATGCTTGTTTACATTTAAAGGGGGATATGCTATGGTGATGGATACTTTACATTGGTATGGATCTTGGTCTATTGATACAAATTTAAGACCAATTTTGTTATGTGTATATTTCTGCTATTGATTAAGGTATTGTGTTTGTGCAGTTCATTTAAAAATGTAATGTATAGTTAAAAAATAAGGTTAATAGATAGTCATCTATAATAGTCAATCTTCTAGTCATGTTAGTTAGGTTTTCTAGATATATAGAGATATATTTCAGCTAGACAGGTATTCTTCAAATCTTTCAGAGACCTTCAGAATATGGCATTTTAATGTAGGATAATGGTATGTATTCTGTCAATTATATTTTAAATAAATGCTGATTGGCCAGTAGCCAGACAGGAAGTACAGGTGAGACAAAAAGACAGGAAGTACACGTGGGACAAAAAGACAGGAAGTAGAGGTAGGTCAATAGAACAGAAGAATTCTGGGAGGAGGCAGTCTGACCAGCCACAGAAGAAGCAAGATATGACTACCTCGCTGAAAAAGGTACTGAGCCATGTGGCTAACATAGACAAGAATAATGGGCTAATATACATTATAAGAGTTAATAAGAAGCCTGAGTGAATGAGCCAATCAGTTTATAGTTAATGTAGACCTCCATGTGATTTCTTGGGACTAAACAGCTGGGGGACATGGTGGGACAGAAAACTTAGTCAACAGCATTTAAAATGTTTTAGTAACTTAATACTTTTTATGACATGAGACGTATCTGCTCCTGGTAGCACCAATTACTTCAAGAGGAAGATGGGCATCAAAGAGGCATCTTATGGAGTTTGTTAGCCATCTGGGGCTCTTGCCCTGACTGCCTGATGGTATGTGATGTAGACTGGACATGCGGAACCCACAGAATGGTGACTGCTGAATTGTCTAGCAAAGATAAAACAATCCTTCAGGGCTCCTGTTTCATGGAGGAGTCTGCTAGACATTCTGGAGAACACAGAAGAAAGTGACTGAAAAAACTACCAATATAGACAGAACTGTCTTTGAAATTTCCTGTTTCATGGAAAAGTCGGCTGGATACTAGGGCCTGTAGGTTGAAGATGGATGCCCCAATGTTGCAGAGAAACTTTGGGCAGCAGAATATCTCTGTCAATTCTAGAGCTTTGGAAGTTACTTACAATGTACTACCTGTTTACTTAGGTAATATTATATCCCTCTGAAGTCTTTGATGGAGTTGAAGAATAGATAGTTATAATTATAGTTTTCCTTAGTTATTATAAAAGATAAAGTAGATATAAATATTGTAACTATAATTCTTGCTTAATACCTGTTTAGTTATATGTAATTTTATTATATTAAAGTTAAAACCTTCCTTTTAATTTGAAAATGTGTTGCTTTTATTGGTTAATAAATAAAGCTGTTTAGGCCAGTAGCTTAGCAAAATAGAGAAAGGCAGGAATTCCAAGCATATGGAGGAGAAAAGAAGGTGGAATCAGGGAGACACCATGCAGTCACCACTACAGAAGACAGATGCTGGACAGAATTTTACTGGTAGGCAACAGTAACATTGCATTATACAGATTAATATAAATGGGTTAATTTAAGATGTAAGAGTTAGTTAATAAGAAGCCTATGCTAATGGAACAAGCAGTGTTGTAATTAATGTAGTTTCTGTGTGATTTTTTTCAGGTCTGGGTAGCTGGGAATGAATGAGCAGCCTCTGTCAACACAACACTCACATAAAAAGTCAGGCATGTCTGCATGCACCTGAACCTCCAACACTTAAGGCAGTGACAAAGAGGGGAGGATCTCTGGGCTTGCCAACTTAACTGAACTGGTCAGTTTCATGCCAGTGAGAGACCCTGCCTCAAAAAAGAAAAAAAGAAAGGTTGACAGTACCCAAGGAATGACACCTAAGGCTCTCCTCTGGCCTCCACATGCATATGTACAAAACTACTCATATAACTGCACACATGTTCATCTTCTCACATGAAAAAGCACATATGCATATATATACACACAAACAAATAAATAAAATAAAATAAAATAAATACTACTGAATACTGAATAGTCATAGTCATTTTATGCTAAGGGCTATTCTAAGTCATTAGTGCTCAACAAAGAACAGAAAATATTAAAACGGACGACATTATAACCTACAACAGCAGAAGACTAGAAACAAAGACAACAGTGTAACAGGAGTTATTATTCAGGCCATGGGAAGATGAGGTACCTGAGTCCCATCTTGAAAGGTGCAGAGTATAAAGGAATGCATACTATGAAGGTAAGCATATCAATTAGTGAAACCTTTCTCCAGAGTCCAGTGGAAGAGGTTAGAGGGGGCTGGAAACTACTTGACTATACTTAGGCTCAGTTTCAGGTGGAGTGAAGTGAAGAAGAGAGAGAGGATGCCCAGAGAGCTGGCAACACCAACTTCTGCATTTATCTGTGGAATGTATTGGAAATGATCAGTATTTAAGTAAACAGACTGAGTGAAAGCCAACTGTCACTGCCATGCATGTGACTGAGCCTCATCCAGCCAATTGATGGTCCATTCTTCTATTTGGAGACAAGAAAGGGAAAATTCTCCTTCTGTCTGTCTCCATCTCCTTATCTCAGACCTCCATCTTCCCCTGCTCTAAGATATATTAGTTCCTCATTATTTTTTATTGCTAAGATCTTTATTTGATGAATTATGCTTCTTTATAAAAGTTTAACTATTAGAGAACTTTCTTTTTCAGTGAACACTGGTTACTACAGAGATTCATAATTCATCAGAGTGCTGAGGATCTGTGTATGCTGAATGCTCAAGTTATCCAGGGTTCAGGGAACATCACAGAAGATGGGACAGAGACAACACCAGAGCTGGAGAAGCATATAAAGTGATGAGGAACACTGTCTTCCAGGTATTACGTGCACAGAGGGATTAGCTGAGAAAGGGATAAGATTAGCAGGAATGGCAGGAGACATGAGAGACTGGTGGAGGAACCTACTGTTATATATAATTAATTTGTATGTTATTTTGCTGACAAACTAAGAAAGATGTACTCACAAATAAAAGAGTGATATGACCACTTCTCTCTGACATAGGGATGAGTTCCTGGGCCTCGAGTCTTTGGGTATCCCTGTCATTGCCAACACCACCTATAGACAATTTAAACCTTTGGATTAAGGCTATCTTGGCAGATGTTATTTCATGAGAGTTCTTGGCCTCCACAAATCGTGGACACCAACTCCCATAATAAATACCCTCTTACTTGTTTGTGAGCGTCCTACTGATTCTGTCCCTAGAAAGCTATGGTGATGCAAAGCCACTGCCCTGACTTCACATCAACATTCTTGAGCCTTAATGTCACCATCTTGAGTCTTTGTGGTATTTAACTCCTGAAGTTATAAGCATGAAGAATGATATATAAATATTTCTTCACTAAGTTTGGAAACCAATTTTTATTTGATTTGAAGGTGCTCTTCTTGGAGTATCCTGTGACCAGCTGTCAGCCCTACACATACCCACAGCAGTTCCTGGGAAGACTGAGGAGTCTCAGACCTATCTTGGAATGCCAGGCCACTGAAGCACCTCCCCATCTAACTTCTCTCTGAGGCAGCATCAGGTAATGAGTTTCCAGCACCTGCTGTGTGTGGACTTGGAAGCTTCAGGAACTCCCAACCCAGACAAGCAGCAAGGCATCAGCGATGAGCATCTGGAAGAGCAGCAGGAGGGGATGGGCATTTCTAATCCGAGAAGAAACACTTTGGGGTGCCTGACACTGTGGCAGACTAATTCAATATTAATTAGAATTTAATGATTTTCCAAAGAGCTTCCAAGAGTCTCAGCTGCCTATCCTCATGACATGCTCATTCTTTGACCACATTTATCTCTAGAACTTGCCTTGTAGTTTTCTTCCCCAAAGACTCTCCCCAGTGTCTTAGATGACCCTTCACCCTGCCATGTCAACATCAGTCCTTAAAGTATGCACTTGATAGTTTGAAGACACTGAAGTAAATTTAAAGTTGAAACTTGAATGTGGGAGTTCCCATGTCATTGGTCCTTAGTCACTAGACCATACGCCACAGGAAATACACTTCATTTTTGTGAAAACCAGGAAGTTTATTTATATTTAGTTCTTAATTCATGTATTAAAAGAATACGTATAGTCATCCCTTCTTAATTTGATGATCAAAAATAGGGGCAATGCAAATTTTGGATGCTTTATTTATTAAAAACAATCACTTTGTAATTGGCATATTGACATATTTATTCATTCACTTGACAAGCATTTACTCATACAAAAGATAAGCCTCATCTGGAGATCGAAGAGCCCTGTAAAGCCCAGGTGTATGAGTAATTTGAAAGAATGGCAGGGATGAGATGAATGAACTCAGGGACATCTGACTGAATGTGTTCTATCAAAGTTTACATACGAGAATATAATTAATAATTTAAGAATATTTAAGTCAGGTGGTGGTAGTACACATCTTTAATCTCAGCTCTCGGGAGGCAGAGGCAGGCAGGTCTCTGAGTTCAAGGCCAGCCTGGTCTACACAGTGAGTTCAAAGAACAGCCAGGACTACATAGAGAAATCCTTTCTCAAAGAAAGAAAGAAAGGGGGGAGAATATTTGACCATATTTGACAATTAGAACATGGGTTGAAGCCCTTACACACCGGGTTATTACCTTTATGGAATTTAGATGCTTGTGAGAGTGAAGACACAGTGCTAAGATTCTATGTATCAAGGCAGGTCTTCATCTTATACTTAATATGCTGGTGGTCTGATTTTGTCCTTTCCAGCTTCTAAATCTGGAATGAACAAAATCCTATTGTTTAAGCTTCTCAGTCTATGATATTCAAAACTAGCTGCTTAGCTAGAATAAGATGTGTGACTGCCTGGTTCTATACATAGGGAATGAGGTTTGGACTGAGCCGTGAAGGCGAGTGAGAGCTGTGGGTTCAGAAGCGCTGGTGGAATACATGGCAGGAAAATTCCATAGCTTATACAATAGTCTGGGGTGAGAATTTGCTTGGCCTGTCAAAGACAAATACCAGAAATATTTAGTGAAAGCTGAAGTGAGGCGAGGGTAAGTGGTGGTGTCCCACTGGGAAGAGTCTTCAGATCTAGGCTCACGAGTTCTAACTTTTATCTCATGATTAATAATAAGCTATTAACAAACCTAAAAGGCAGAGAAAGAGTTGCATCCAGGGGTTTTTGCTTTAGTGAGAGCATTGAGAACAAAAATGAGTGTTGTCATGGACACATCAACTAAGGAAGTCATTTTAAGCTTCATAAAATCAGTGTGGTAAGTTCTAGCACCAAAGTATTGAACCTCTTTCCGTAAATACCTTCTGAATTTCTGTAGCACTTCATTTGTTTGTTTGTTTGTTTGTTTGTAAATGAAAGTGTTTTCTGTAAACAGAGGAAATACAGGATGGGATCTAAAGATATCAGCCACTCTCATCTTAATGTAAATTTGCCTTCTAAACTCAAAAGGGCTGCAGTTTGGTGGTATTATGAATTTCACCAGTCAAAGGATCAGGCTAGGGTCACTTGGGGGTTGCATCATTGAGAAAAGGACTTTCTTGGAATCTGATTAATAGGGGATGTAACATTGCACTTGCTGAAACAGAGACAGGAGAGGTATAACCTAGACGATAGAAAGGGCCAACGTTTTGACCAGATTTAACCTACTTTGTACTGCTTCACAGTCTTGGTCCCACTAGAATGAAATAGCTTAGTGAGGATTTTATTACTACTAAGAATCTCATCATCATTCTCAGAAGGCATCTCATTGAAGTCCACATCAAGAATCATAGACTATCCTGTTGTGGTTCCTGTGAGCCAATTTCTGCATTAAATGCCCCAATATCTATATATGATCATTCTGTTTGTTCTGTTTCTGAAAAGAATTATGACTGATGCAAATCAGCTACCCAGAGTGTCTTATTCCCACATGAGAGAAGTCCTAGGATGATCTGGAGACAAAACAATAGGAATTGGGCCCTTGTTAGGGATTTCATCTGAAATGAAACATTTTCTCCCAGAAGAAAAGGAAGACTAATTAAGACTCAGGAAGTAAACAAAATTTACAAAACTTAGGAAACTCCTAAAACTTACAAAAGTCACAGGGTCCTCAAGATTATATAAGTGTTAACCATTGCAGAAGAGAGGAGATTAAATTTTCACCACATCAGTAATCTATCAGTGCTTTACTTGCATATGAAAGTCACATACTGTGTGGAGCCAAATAAATGACAATACCCCTCTGCCAAAACAGACAATTCCCTTATGACATTAGAGGACTATCACTCAGATAGATTTTTTTTACAAATTCCCAAAACTTTAGTGCAGAAAATAGTAAATGTTGTCCAGAAGCTTGTCTTTTATTTACCACACAGACAGATATCCACAGCACACGGCTTTTCCCAATGTATGATTTCTGAATTCATAAATTCAACTAGTATCTACTTATCTTAAGATGATAGACAGTGTTATTTAATGAAATGATCTGTTGGGTTGCAGTAGGTATTCTTAGCAATCAGTTCACTAATTTGCTCTCTTATTTTATACATACATTCCTTAAATGTTTTTGAGAACTTTCTTTGTGCCAGGAACTAAGAAGCTATTAATACCCATTTACTAAAGAATCATTTCATATAAAAGAATTCATCTAGTTGTGCAATGATAATATAGTGTTGTCTACCATGAAAGATATAGGAGGACTCTTAGATCTTGCAGACATGTGGTCTAGACATGATAACATGAGAAGAAAACTAGTGTGGAGGACCAAAGAGTGTGGGTGAAGGGAGCACTGGTTGTTTCTAAATGCTTGGACTTACTAGAGCCCTTTGAGGACCAAACAAAAAAGTATTCTAGGTAAGACATTGGCTATTTTTAGTCCAAGGATTTTAAGCTGTTTCTGTCAATGGCTTAGTAGAGTAAAGCTAGGAGGGAAATCTGAACAGAGACATAGAGAGAGAATAGGCAGAGTCAGAGATGCCATGTAGCTGCCGACTAAGACAGACTCCAAAGAAACTTATCAGTAAACCACGAGTCTCATGGTAAAATACAAAACAGTAGGAATGGGTTAACTTAAGATGTAAGAGTTAGGTAATAAGAATCCTGAGCTAATAGGCCAAGCAGTGTTTTAATTAATATCATTTCTTTGTGATTATTTGCGTGTGGGCAGCCAGGAATGAATGATCAATCTCTGTCTACAAAAATTGTAAAGTTCATGCACCCGTGCATCTCCCTATTAAATTTTATTTAATACAGCCCATGTACATTTATGTGTATGTGTACATGTGAGTGTACAAACACATATGTATTTGTGTTTATGTACATGTGGGTCCATGTACATAGCAGTAAGAGCATGCATGACCAGAGTACAACATTGGTTGTTGTTCCTTGGATTTTTTTCTTTTTCTCTAAAAATTAACTATATGTATGTTTGTACACTTGAGTGCAGGTATCCAGAGAGGCCAGAGGAGTCAGATACTGTGGAGCTGGAGTTACAGATGGTTCTGAGACAACTGATGTGTGTGCTGAGAACTGAGCCTCAATCCTCTGAAAGAGCAACAAGTCCTCTTAGCTACTGAACCATCTCTCCAGCCCCCACCTCCTTTCTTGAGACAAGATCTTTTTTTTTAATTTTTTTATGATTTATTTATCTTTTTTATTTTCTGTTCATTGATGTGAAGGTGTCAGATGCCCTGGAACTGGATTTTCAAACAGTTGTGAGCTGCCATGTGAGTGTTGGGAATTGAACTCTGGAAGAGCAGTCAATGCTCTTAACCGCTGAGCCATTTCTCCAGCCCCTAGAGACAGGATCTTTCATGTTTGCCCAGAGCTCTTCAAACAAGCAAGGCTGGCTGGCAAACCCCAGGCATTCGCCTGCCTGCCTCTCTAGCTCTGGGGTTATAAGCATGAGCCACTAAGCTGGTATTTTTTAAATAATTTATTTAATTTTTGAGATTTATAACATTATTACATCATTTCCTCCTTCCGTTTATTCCCTCCAAACCCTCTCATATACTCCTCCATTTTCCCTTTCAAATTCATGGCTTTGTTTTTCACTAATTTTTGTTACACACACAAACACATATGTTGTAGAATATTTGTTGAAGATGTGTTATATGTGTTTATGCTGTGGAATATTTGTTTAATGGTGCAGGAATGTGTTGCATTCTTTTATATTGAATTTGTATAACTCTGTGAAGCTGGGTTACTTTGTCTAAAATACATGAGTGGTCTAAGAAAGAGGTGTACACTCAATGGCTAGACAGGAGAGAGATAGGTAGGCTGCCAAGCCAAGAGAATAAGTAGGAAAAGAAATCTAAGCAAGAGGAAGGAGAGGAGAGAATGAACAGGAGACACCCAAGACCAGCCAGTCAGCTGCCAGCCAGAACGCATAGAGTAGAACATGCAGAAAGGAAGGGAAATGGGAGGCGGTGGAGGGGAGGAGGCAGAAATCCTTAATAAATAAATATATTAAAAAAATAAAGTAAACGCCGATAGATATTAAAAAAAAAAGAAAGATAAGAGTCCCCATGGCAAAATGTAAATAAAGAGAAACAGGTTAATTTAAGTTAGGAGCTAGCTAGAAATGAGCCTAGGCTAGACTGGCCATTCATAACTAATAGGAAGTCTCCATGTTATGATCTGGGAGCTGGCTGGTGGTCCAAAAGAAAAAGTCTGCTACATTCTAAACAATTTTATATAGGTAGTTAATGAGGTTTTAGATATCCTTACTGTTATCTTACCCTCTACCTCTTTCGGTATTTATTTTTCTCCATCACCCCTAATTGGAGTGCTCCATCTTTCCCATTTCTTCCATTAGATCACTTGTATCCCACTATTTCCCCTTTTTACTGCCCCTCACACCCTATCAAAGGTCACTTTTACTTTCCAAGTTTTTGCAACTACTCCAGGTTATGACTCACACCTGAAGATTTGGAGCTAAGATCTTCAGATGAGAAAGAACATGTGATATTTGTCCTTGTGGTCTGGGCTATCCTATGCTATACGATATTACCTAGTTCCATCCATTTACCTGAATTTTTCGTTTTATTTTTCTTTCCAGTTGAACAATTCTGGAGTATACATGTACCACATTTTCATTATCCATTCTTCAGGCCAAGACATACTTGCTCAGCCATGTTCATTGCTGTGGTATTTATATTCATAATAGCAATGTTTTACCAACTGAGCCATCTTTCCAGTATACAGCCTGTATTTCTTTGAGTCCAGTTTTTATTGCTGAGAAGATTGCTGTCATAAATTACATTATCTTAATGTTCAAGTACCTAGATTATTAGTGAAAACCTTATATTTGACTGATCAAATAGAATACCTCTGCTATAATATTCAATTAGTAACCCTTTAATATCTTCAAACTGACCTGATTAAGCACCAAAAATATTAGCTTCAATGAAATTTTTTATGAGCTTTGATAAATTGGAATCCTATGTTTCAATACACTTATATTTGGGTTCGTGGTGGTTTGAACGAGATATTTCTCATATCTTGAACATTTGAACACTGATTCCCAGTTGGTGATGCTATTTGGGAGGTGAGATCTTGATGGCAGAAGTACTTCACCAGGAGTAGGTTTGAAGTTTTGGAAATGTGAACCCACAGCTTCCTGCCATTGTTGCCAGCCCTTCGCTCCACCATCATGGACTCAAAACACGTGGAACTGGAGCACCACATAAACTCTGTCTTCTATAGTTTCCACAGGTCACAGTGTGTTATGGCAATAGATGATTAACTGATGCAGGCTTATGTTCAGTTTTGTGTAATCTACACAACACACATGCACACATAGACATGAGCATTTGTCATTAGCTATGCCTCATGCATTTACTCTGTTATCTTATCTATAGTGTGTTCTTGTTCAGCATCAACAATTGAACAAAATCCATTTTTTCTTGCTGTCCCTTGCCTCATACAAGCAGAAAGACAACCTGCTGTTTCCACATGTTGCTTCTTCAAGAAGTTCATTTAGGCATTTTGCATGTTAAGTGCTATATCTAATTTGCCTGGGTTGATTTATAAGGTGATGAGAATTTAAAGGTATTTCCTGCAAGGCATTTGTTTTCTCTGACATTGTTTTGTTGCTAGACTTTAGGGTTTAACTACTCAAGATGATGGCCATTCCTGAGCTTATTAATTAGACATGCTCAGAAATTCATTTTGAGTAAATATTGTCAACTTTATGATAGCATGCAGCATGCATCTTTCTTGCAGGTCGTTTTAAAGATTACCATCTTACCTAAGCAATTAAGATAAGAAAGTCTATTTAAAATTAATCTACACAGATTTCAGAGCCATCAGTGTGCAATGGAATAGTTGCCTGCTGAAAGTATTAGTGGCTTGCTTTTTTCCCTTTCTCTTCCCTTCCTTCCTTCTTTCTTTCCTGCCCATACTGGCAATTGAACAGAAAAACTCATGCATATTAATCATTCTTCTCCTCAGCTACACCTGCCAGCCACCTTTCCCCTCATTTATACAGAAGCATGTTTATTATGACCTTGAAGTCACCACTAAAAGGAAACCCGTAATTTCCCTCATGTTTTAAGCACTCCCCTTCTAAGTACTTTGGCAGGAACAAAGAAGCAAATTTTATTAATAATATTTTTACTGAAAGAGCTTTGAAGTTAGATATCCTTGCATTTAATCTTGGCTTCATTGTTTGTGATTGTGGGTGGACTTGGAAAATCACATAGTGTTTGCAAATTCCACATCTCTCTTGCCTATAGAATAAAGACAGTGACATCTCCATCTGGTGTCTCCTGGAGTGCAGATGTCCCTGCAGAAAACCATACAAATGTGTTTGTTGTCAGGTATTTTCTTGTTACAATTTTCTCTTTCTATTCTCTCTCTCTCTCTCTCTCTCTCTCTCTCTCTCTCTCTCTCTCTCTGTGTGTGTGTGTGTGTGTGTGTGTGTATGAGAGAGAGAGTGTGTGTGTGTATGAGAGAGAGAGATAGAGAGAGAGAGAGAGAGAGAGAGAGAGAGAGCATGTATAGCTGACAGAGGCTGTTCGTTCATTCCCAGCTGCTCAGACTCAAAATAATCATACAGAAACTATATTATTTGCAATGTTGTTTGACCAATAGCTTAAGGGTATTTCTAGCTGGCTCTTATATTCTAAACTACCCCATCTCCATTCATCTGTGTACAACCACAAGATCATGGCCTACTGACAAAGTTTAAATGGGCTCCAGCAGAAGTGTCTGTCTTCTTTGCCACCTACTTTCTCTATATATGTGTTTCAGCCTGAATTTATTCTGTTAAGCCATTGGCCAAAAGCAGCTTCTTTACTAAGCAATGGCAATAAAAACATATTCACAGCATACATCACCTTCCATATCACCTCCCCTTTTCTGTCTAAATAAAAAGGAGGGTTTGAACTTTAACATGGCAAGAATACATATAACAAAACAGGTATGAAACAAGAATTACGGCTACATTTATATCTACTTTATCTTTTATCATAACTAAGGAAAACTATAACTAAAGCCATCTATTTTAAATTCTATCAAAGACTCCAGAAGGAGTTAACAGGAAGTACATTGTAAGCAACTTCCAAAACTCTAGAATTGATGGAGATATCTTGCTGCCTGAACAATCACCCAAAGTTCTGTAACATTGGGGCACCCATTTTCAGCCTATAGGCCCATAATATCCAGCAGACTTTTCCATGAAGCAGGAAATTTCAAGGACAGTTAGTTCTGCCTATATTGGTAGTTCGTCAGTAACCTTATTCTGTGTCCTGCAAAATGTCCGACAGGCTCCTTCATGAAACAGAAAACCTGAAGGACTGTATTACCCTTGCTAGGCAACTTCAGCAGTCAAATTTTTGTGAGTCCCGAATGTCTAGTCTACACAGCATACCATCAGGGCAAGAGCAGTTTCTTGCCCAAATGGCTAATAATCTCCATAGGGAACCTCTTTCATGCCCATCATCCTCTTGAAGTAGGTTGGTGTATGAGGAGCAGATATATCTCATTGCCATGAAAAGTAATAAGTTCTTATAACATTTTGAATATCATATTTTGTAAGACTTTAAAAGGTCTGAAGAATACATATCCATCTGAAATATATCTCTGTACATCTAGAAAACCTAACTAATATTTACTATTATAGATGATTATCTATTAACCTGTATTTCTTAATTATATATTACATTTTTAAATGAGCTGAAATATGCATATAACAAAATTGACCTTAAATTTATATCAATAGGCCAAGATCCATACCAATGTAAGGTATTCATCTCTATAGCATATCCCCTTTAAATGTAAACAAACATTTATAAACAATATTTGGAAACTTGGACATAGTTCTCCCCAAACTATCTTTTTTGTTCAGTGAAGTAATTTGGGGGTTCACAGGGACCTTTTGGGGGAGTCTTTTTCCATCAAACCACATTAATATGGAAGTAATCCACAGTTTCACAGTTTCTCATCCTCTGTCGAAACAAAAGCAGAACCTCTTTTCCAAAGTAACTTATCCTTAGACCCAAATTTTGAAGTCAAGAAATCTTTTAAATATATATGTTGGTTTAGCTTAGGATCCCATACAAGGGAATGTCTCCCTGTACTTAGCTCATTCACAGTCAAAAAATTAAAAAAAAAAAAAACACAAGAGTGTACATAATCCAGGCTCTCTATGTATATCCCATCTTTATATGGCTTATTTTTCTTTGCTCCTTTAATCTATGACTGTCTTTTAAAGGTTTTGTTTTATTTTTTTTAAATTTACTTTTTTTATAATTGTCTGTATTTTTTTCTTCTCTCTCCCAAACCTTCGTACATTTACCCAATACTGTGACCTATTTAGAGGTCTTTTTCATCAGAATCTGTGTTTATTGTGTACTTGTAATCCTTCACTTCTTAAAATGCTAAGTGGTGTGGCAAGGACTAAGCCTGCTTTGCCTTTTGACTCTACCCAGTCCAAATGGTGGAGGTGCTCACTGCCTCTGAGCCCTGCCAGGAGGGAGCCATCCTCACACTACCTCAACTCTGGGTAGCACTGTGCAGCATATAAACCCTTATTATCCGAGTAAAAGCTAATTTCTATGATCCCCACCCACAGGAGTATTCTAAGGCATTCTTGCTATGTGTTCATAATCACACTACTAGCTCCATAGTCTTTCAATCTTATGTTTTCACCACCACTCTTAAACTTATTCCCAAAATATTCCATAGAAAGACATTGGTCCGTTGGCAGGGCTGGAGAACTTGATCTTCTCATATCCCCTGCTAGGATTCTCTGTTCTTTCTGAGGAAGTACAGCCTGCATCCCATCTTAGACTTTGGTGCCAGCTCAGCCTTCCTTCCATGAGTCCCTTCATGCTTTTCTTTTTTTTTTACATTGGTGTGTGTGTGTGTGTGTGTGTGTCTGCATGTATGAGTGTGAATACATATTTGTATATATTCATACGTAAGTGCAGGTGCACATGTGCTACAGCACACATATGGAAGTCAGGGGACAACCTTGAATATCAGTCCTCACTGCACATGTTGCCCAAGACAGAGTCTCCTGTTTGTTTCTGCATTTTTACCTCCCATCTTACTAGAGGGATGTATAGTAACAGAAGAATACTCCCACATCTGGACTGATATGGTTCTGGGGTTCTGAGTCAGGACCCCAAGTTTTTAGAGAAAGGTCTTTAAACACTGAGCATACTCATTTTACCCTCGTAGCCTAGCCCTCTACTCAACATTATCTATCTAAAAGTCTAAAATCACTCCTCGGAGTTCATGAAACTATGTAAACATTTCCAAACTTGAATTTCAAAATCATCAAAACTGATTTACTGCTTTTATTGAGATAGATAGATAGATAGACAGACAGACAGACAGACAGACAGATAGATAGATAGGAAGTGCTTCCTTTTTTTTCAAATTGTCTTCAACCCAGACTTTCAGCTTTGTCAAGGTGAAGACGCAACTCTCATGAGAAAGTCCTACAAATACTGAGACTGAAACATGCTGGGAGATTCTCTAGGGCTTGTGCAGATGTGGGATATATTTAGGCACATAAAAACATACTCAACAGCAGAAATGCCCACCTTCATTAACACAGCTTCTCATCTCTAAGTGGTACAAGTGTCTCTCAGTGGGAGAAGACCTCTTTCTGTCTCCGCCGATTGCAGGCTTCTCTCTCCTGCAGAGAGAAAGCTCAAAGAACAAAGTTCAACACCTGGATGCAGGGAAAGGAGCTAATTATTGCAAGTATCTCTTCTCCCCCTGGTATCTCCCTTCATTAATGCTGAAGTTTAGTCATGGTTGACTTGCTCATCTCTGGCTTTATTACAACATGATGATCAAAGTCTGATTCCACATCAAATGAGTCTACCTCAAAATCTCAGTGATGCTGACACCTTAATCCACTCAATCAATGACAGGGGGCACATTTCTATGTCATAAACCAATGTGGTTTGCAAACCGCTGCTTTTAACTAAGAAAATAGAAAAGTTCCAAGGAAATCAATGTGTGTTATTTTCCAATGGAACACTGTGTTGTGGGCAGAAGAAATGAATTAGTGGATTGGAGTGATTTCTCAATAAGAATAAGGGCTAAAGTTTGAGTCCCCAGAATCAACATAAAAGCCATATAAAATGTGTGTGAGGTTTGTATGGGTATATATAACATCTCTCTCTCTCTCTCTCTCTCTCTCTATATATATATATATATATATATATATATATATATATATGTATGTATATACACACACACACAAACCTCACACACATAATCTCTCTCTCTCTCTTTCACACACACACACACACGCACACACACACACACACACACACACACACACACATCTCCATAGCACTGAAGGGAGCAAGAGCAGGAAGATGAGTGGGCTCTGCTGGCTGCCAGTCTACCATAGGGTCAGTGAGGCTTTGTCTCAAGGTACTAAGTTGGGGAGTGATACATAGAATACCTGATATCACCTCAAGCCTCCAACCTTTGCCCATGCACATAGGTGCACGTTCCTGTCCATACATATATACAGACACCACACATATGCCACACACATACACCAAATATACATATATGAATGAAGAAATGCCACATTTACTGTACAAAGATATCAGTATCCAGGAAGGGCAATTTAAATGTCAAAAGTTGCACTGGGGTAAAAGGGTCACCTTTAATACATCTCTGCAAACATGTGCATGGCGACTCTAGGAAATGGGTACCAGTCTTTGTCCCATCATTTTTACTACCAACAGGAATGCAGAGGCAAGGGTTAGAGCTTTAAGAATATGTTGTCTAACATGTGTTTGTTTAAGGAAAGTCTAGTGAGTTTAGTTTGTTTTAACATATTAGTGAGTTTAACAGTTTGAGAAAATGTCTAGTGAGCTAAATGTGTGTGTGTGTGTGTGTGAGAGAGAGAGAGAGAGAGAGAGAGAGAGAGAGAGAGAGAGAGAGCACTTTTTTAAGGATCGGAGGATCGGTGGAGGCTAAAAGAAGTATTTGATTCACAGAGCAGGAGTTGCAGATAGTTATGGGCCACCTCCCTTGAGCCTTGGAAATTGAACTCAAATCCTCTGCAAAAGCAACAAGTGATCTTAAGAGTTGAGTATCCCTTGCTTTAATTTTTATTTGTTTCTTGTTTTCTTGACAAGGTCTTTCACTGAAGCTCACCAAGTAGGTTAGCCTGACCATAATGAGCTCTAAGGATCTGACGTCTCTGCTGCAATTCCAAGTCCACTCTTGCCATCACATCTGCAAGGCAAGTGTTACACCAGCTGAGCTCTCTCTCCATTCCTGAAGATTATTTTAAATAATAAGTGATCCTCAAAGTACTGGATTCTAACACCAGCAGACACAGTGCACTAATGAGCTTATCATTGACAAACCAGAGACAAATGGAGTATGATCTTCAATGGGAATCTATATCAAAACTAGAGACCTTTCTTTCTCATTGGCAACTCTAGACACATGACCAAAATTGTTCTATCTCAGCTCTCTGGACTTTAAATGGTTAGTATGACATATATTTTCCTGTAATTTAAAAAGTTATTCACTTATATTGTGTGAGTGTAGGGCATGCATATACCATGGCATAGATGTAGTTAGAGGAAAAGTTAAGGAAGTCCGTTTTTCCTGTTACCACGTGAGTTCCAGGAGTGAAGCTCAGGTCCCCAGGGTTGGCAGCAAGTACTTTTACCACTGACAAATCTCACAGAATAGTTCATATTTATTCTAACTACTCTTCCTAAATATTTTGTTTTATTTTTATGTGTGCTTGATATGTGTGTGTGGGGGGTGGTTGTATGTGTGCTTATGTGCATGTGGGTTCAGTGCCCATGGAAGTCAGAGGCATTATATCCCCTGGAGCTAGAGTTACACGCAGTTGTCTGACATGGTGCTGGGAATCAAACTCAGGTTTTCTGCAAGAGCAGTGATTGCCCTTAATCACTGATTCGATTCTCTTGCCAAGCTACCTCACATTCTTTAACAAACACTTGAAATTATTCCAAGTCTTCAAAATGTGTGTGTACAAGAGAATAAGACTTTGAAAAAAATAGTTTGCAATATGAACCTTTATAAATAAATCATACATAATAAATAATGACTTTATTCTATACGTAGCCCAACCCAAAAAAATCACTGAAATATAGCCAAGCTGTGGTGGTGCATGCCTTTAATCTCTGCATTTGAGAGGCAGAAATAGGCAGATTTCTTAATTCAAAAGCAGCCTGGACTACAGAGCAAGTTACAGGACAGTCAGGATTACACAGAGAAACCTTGTCTGGGAAAAATCAAAAAAATAAACAAATAATTAAAGAAAAAAGAATAAAGAAAAGAAAATGATTTGGAAATATTATGTATTTGCAAGAGAAATCCCAGAGTGTCTGTTGTAGAACACACTAAGGAACATTGGATTTGTTGGGGCAGGTTAGTCTGTATCAGAAGACAAGGTAATGATAACAAATGAGGACAGGCCCTCATTGTTCCTTTCTTTTCTCCATATGCTAGAACCCCACACACAGGAGCCTGATATCCTCTTGAAGAGCATGTATCTCTGCTTCCTAATCACCCGAGAGTATGCCTTCTATCTCATCATCCCGAGTTATTAGCTAAGTGCCGGGCCCTCGCCTGCATTTTTGACATGAAAAAAAGATGCTTTTAGCTCTGTCAGAAGCAAGCTACATTGTCACAGTGCATCCTGGTGCTTAATCCACATGCCCAGTTAAGAAGCTGGACCCTGTTACTAAAAGGGGAGAACTGGTGTATGGGCAACTGTCAGGTCTACTGAAATTTCTGTTACAACGTATTCTTCAGGTTTCAAATTTCCACTGAAAGTCGCTGTGTTTTGAATATGAACTGTCTCCCGAAGGCTCACATGCTGTATTTTGAATGTGAACTGCCTCCCGAAGGCTTACATGTTGTATTTTAAATGTGAACTGTCTCCCGAAGGCTCACATGCTGTATTTTGAACGTGAACTGTCTCCCTAAGGCTCACATGCTGTGTTTTGAACGTGAACTGACTCCTGTAGCCTACATGCTGTATTTTGAATGTGAACTGTCTCACAAAGGCTTACATGTTGTATTCTGAATGTGAACTGTCTCCTGTAGGCTCACAGGCTGTATTTTGAATGTGAACTGTCTCACGAAGGTTCATATGTTGTGTTTTGAATGTGAACTGTCTCCTGTAGGCTCACACGCTGTATTTTGAATGTGAACTGTCTCATGAAGGCTTACATGTTGTGTTTTGAATGTGAATGTGAACTGTCTCCTGTAGGCTCACATGTTGTATTTTGAATGTGAACTGACTCCCACAGGCTAGCACATTTAAACACTTGATCCTTGCATGCTGTCACTGTTTGAAAAAGTTGCTGAACCTTCATGAGGCAGAACATCACTGGAGAAGACAGGTCACAGGAGGAGGGCCTTGAATTAGGTTGGCTCCAGCTCCTGTTCATTCTAATTTCCTGGCTGCAGACTCAATGTGGCTAGCTAACCCCCTCTCCTGCTGCCATAACTGGCCCACAAGGACAGCCTGTATCATCTCAAACTGTAAAACAATTCTCTGTCATGCATATATGTATATGTCTTTGGTGTGTTTATGGATGTATATGTGTATGTACATATATGTGTGTATATGTACATATATATATATATATACATGCACAAATATTTACACACACATTCCTTACTTTTCACAGCATTTTCTATCTACCTTTCCCAGGTTTATCTTATATGAAAAGAGTAGTAGTGGTGACTTCCCTGACCTACACGTTATCAGGTGTCCTTGACTACCTTCCATGCAGTAGAGAATAGCTTGGCAATGAGGAGAGCGACATGAGCAAGGACAGTGTGCAGACAGTGTGCAGACAGTGACCCAGGTCTTGCCTGCCCCAAACCAAGAGCCTGAGACTATGCAGTGGGGAAGATGAAATATCTCAAGAGTTCTGAAGAACAAAGTGACTTCAGAAGGTTCCATTAGCACATAGTAGTTCTGTAGAATAATGACCTTCATTATGACATTTTCAGAAATACACATAATGCACATAGGCCGCACCCATTCCCTCTGACTTATCTGACCATCTCTTGTTTACTTCTCACTTTCGTTGACTCCTTTGTAGTTGGTTGTTTTCACTTTTTGCTCTTTTGGGGGCCTGCGTCACAGTTCACAAATAAATAGATGAAGACGTATTATTACTTATAAATATCCAGCCTTACCCTGACTTGATTCTTGCCAGCTCTTTTTAACTTAAATTATCCTGTCTATCTTTTGCCTCGGGCCTTTACCTTTCTCTATTTCTGTATATCTTTTCTTTTCTTCTTATTCCAGCTGTGTAGTGGGTGGCTGACCCCTTCTTTTCTTACTCCTTGATCTTTTTCCTCCTAGAGTTCTTCTCTCATTTATCTGCTCTGCCTGACAACCCAGTCTATCCTTTACTGCCAAGCTATTAGCCATTCAGCTCTTTATTAGGCCAATCATGTGTTTCAGACAGGCAAAGAAACCCAGTTTCACAGAGTTAAACAAACGCAATATAAAAGAATGCAACAAATCTTTGCATGCATCAATAAACCAAGTTTGCACAGCAAAAACAAATATAACACATCTTAAAATAATATTCTACAACACTCTGTCCTCTTCCTAACTCTTCGCACGTGTGTGTGTGTGTGTGTGTGTGCATGTGTGTGTGAATGAGTTTCACTAGTGCTATGTTGTTGACAAGTGCATGAGTAAGAAGTGATTCACAGGAACAAGGACAATTTACCAGTGGCTACAAACTTAAGAATGTGTCTGTCTCCCCCAAACAGCCATTAATTGTGTAAAGAACATCAAGGAGGTGTGAATTAAGTTTTACAGAAGAGCTATGAATACTTTTTAGATTAAGAGTTGACAATATGAACCAGTTCCACTCTCATTTACGCTTTTCTATTATTAGGATCTTATCATGACCATATTTGATCATTTCTAATCTAAACACTCACATGCAATATGCAGCGTATGTACATACGTATCACACACCCTACCTATAGCACACATGCACACTCACACACTACCTAACATATGCACATTCAAGTCATAATCATGTATGACACCTATCACACACACATAACAAAGTATGTAGACAATCACTGATCTCCTACATAAATATCATAAACAAAAACAAGCACACACTACCTTATACACTCACACACATACACAGACATACACACATACCACCGCAGTTTAATAATGCCTGACGCAAACACAACACACCCACATATGTAGCACCTACCATCTATGCACACACGCATCACACATAATATTGACTTCTATTGCTAAATAATCACAATACCTCATATTATGCTAACAAGATTGTCAGGCTGCCAACTATGTACCTTTCAAGCATAAAGACCTGAGTTTAATCCACAACACCCATGCAAACCATCTTAGGCATTGCAGTTGATGCTTGCAATCTTACTGCTAGGAAAGCAGAGACTTGGAGAGCTACAAGATGGGCAGCTCCTGGGGAAGGATAACAGGACCTGTCCTCTAGCATCTATTTCTATAGCCACACACATGCACAATCACCTTCAGGGAAGAAAAGTCTTGCACCAGTAAAACATCCCTAACAGAGTTAATTGGTAGAAAAAGCATGCAGAACATCACCTGTTCCTACAAGTCTTAAAGCCTCCCTTGGCTGAGTTCCAGAGTACATGCTAATTTGCATGGCTGAGGTAAGGTGATCTATTTATTAAGGCAATGAAGCTGAGCGCTAGATTATAATAATTAACTCCTTGAAAATAATTATTTAACCTTCATTCAAATTTATCAGTCACTAGGGCTTGGTTGGCTCCTGATCACCATCGTGAACTATTAGTTGGAGAGCATTTCTGAGAACAGGTCATAGAACCCATTCCCCTGCTTTCATTGTAGTTTTATTACTGAGCAATCGTAACAAGATCTCATAATTAATTAGAGTCTCCAACAGACAGCCCATGAGACTTCACTCCTCAGTGACCATTTCTTCATTCAAAGAGAGAAACCCAGTTACCTTAATAACCAAGTGACTGCCCTGTGCGAGTGATACAGAGAGGAAGAAAATTAATTGAAATTGGCTTAGTTTCTGGAAGTTTGGCTGTGTGATGGCACAGGTGTCTTCTAAGTATGGGTTCTGGCAGCAATAGGACACTCTGCCTTTTAGACTGCAAAAAAATATTTCAACATAAGTTAGAATGATTGACAGGTTCTTGGGTTTGCAGTTTCTTAATTCTTAATATCTCTTTCCACTTCTTCCAGCTTCTGTTTCCTCCTATTTTCAGCCTGTCTCATATCATTTGAATTCCTTTTACTCTATCCTGCAAAAAGATTTAAAAATCTTCCCAAATGATATAAAATTATGCAGTATATTCATAGAAATACAAAAATAGAAAAAAATCTGTTTGAAAAACAGACTAAAGAAAATCAATTGATACATTTATAATAAGTTATAGGACTGAGTTTTATCTTTATTTGGAACTTTCTACAATAAGTAATTCTGAATTTGATAATAATAATATAGCATAATGATTATGATATTAATAGAAATAATTGCTACTATGGTAATTGCATGAACTTGGGGGGGGGGAATACTAATGTAGTGCTGGAGAGATGGTTTGGTACATAAGAGCACTTGCTACTCATGCATCAGGACCTGAGTTGGGTCCTTTTAACCCACATAAAAATTGGGCGTAGCTTCACACAACTGTCATCCCAGTGCAGTTGGGATGCAGACTTGGTGGCATGCCAACCCAGCCACAAATCAATGACCTCATGGTTAGTCAGTGGCCCTGTCTCATAGAAATAAGGACTACAGAAATAGAGAAGGGCACACAGTTCTGTCTGCCTTCTGCACATACATGCATGGACAACTCCGTTGACTGAAGCCTACACCATACACAGATTCTTACTGAAGTGTTTGTCATTGGGACACACCTTAGTCCCTCTCTAAAATGTGATGGCTGTGTTTCCATCAACTTCCTTCTACAATACTTTCCCTCTCGGGCTGTTGTATAGTTTAATAAAGTGGCCTTCATAAAGGTCCTTACACACTGCTTGTTCTCTTCCTATATAGCTATGTTTTAATGTGACATCAGAAGAGATGTCACTGAAACTATATTAAGACATTTTCTATATCAAAAATATAATGCCTCTTTTGTTGTCTTTCCTTTTTGCTGCTAGGATTTGAGTAGAAGGCCTTGTCATTGCTGTAAGCACTATACCTCTGAGTTGCACCTCTACACTTAATGCCTTTGTTTATCAAAAGCACACACTCAGCAGGTTAGATGTCAAGTCAGAAATCTCTTCCACACTAATGACATTAATGCCACCCAGTAATGGCAATTACCAAACTCACAGAATGGTCAGTGATAGGCATATGGCTTATGTAGATGCTATAACTTTTGGTCAAAAGAAAGTTTTTAGCATTTTCTGTCTGAATCCCGTACAATAATTAGGTGTTTTAATTGCATGTTTATTATGTTAAACAACTGATGAAAATAAAATGACAAAATAAAAACTAACAAAAAACATTTGTGTTGGTTTGAAGGAGAATGTCCTTCTTAGACCCATATTTATGAATGTTTAATCATTAAGGAGTAGAATTGTTTGGGAAGAATTTGGAGGTGTGACCTCATTGGAGGAAGTGTGTTGATGGAAATGGACTTTGAGGTTTGAAACCTCAATCTCTTGCTCTCTGCTTGTTGCATCTGGATCAGGATGCTAAAGCTCTCATCTATTGGTCAAGCACCATACCTGTCTGCGTTCTGCAATGATGTTCATGACTAGTCCTCTAAAACTGCAGGAAGCAAGATCCAGGTAAATGCTTGCTTGTAGAAGAGTTGCCTTGGTCGTGCTATCTCTTCACAGCAATAGAACAGTAACTAAGACAACATTATTAGAGCAAATCTTACCACACAACCAACAGACAAGTCTAAAGCTCTCTTGCTGCTTCTCATTCTTTGAAGAGATGACGGACACAATTAATGTAGGAAATTCAATCATTTGAGATAACATATAAGTTTTACCACAGACCCTTAGGGCTAGTATTTCTGATGAATAAAGTATGGTGAATAAAGATTTGAGGAATTTTATTTTATACCGAAATGAATTACTTTAAAACACGACCAGAGTACACCTGCGTGGTAAGATCTGGTGCAGAGCACATTGTGAATACCATGTTGAAAAGTTAATCCCTAGCAAAGCTGCTTCCCATCCTCCCAGTGCGAACCCGTTTTTCATCTGTCCTTTATAGAAACCTCCCTCTTCTCTTATTTAGACTGACGACACCCTCCTGTTTATTTCATACCTGTTCTGTAACCATCCGGGCACAAATGAAGATGTTTTCAAGAGACACTGTGTCCCTTCCTTTGGTTGTCAGACTATTGAGACAGTAGATAGACCCTGAGAAATTGAAATTTCCCCAGAGTCTCATGCTGGGAAGGAAGAGGCCAAAGAAATGCCAGTCAGAAAGGAATTTGTCATAGAGAATGAGATTTCACACATTTCTAACAATTTATTGGAGCACCTTTTCAGACAAACTGGACCTGAGTTGATGATGGGTCAAGGATGGACAGGATCACGCTTTAGCCAGGAATGCCTATCTGTATATTTCTTTTGTCATCTTTTTAATCTAACTCTTGTGTCAATACCCCAAATATGGATGTAGGAGTCACCAAACCTCTTTGTCATTTTTTCTAATGTGACCAAATTTTCACCATTACTTGCTATTTATTTGGACAACTGGGGAGAAGTAGCCAAGCCTTGTTTTTTAGTTATGCTAGAACTAGTTAATGACCCTAACAAAATCAGTGAATCTTTCTGTTTAACTATTATCACTTCTCCAGAGTCCTTGACTTCCTGGAAGCCACTATAGTGCCCTCAACTTCACCCTCCATTTCTCTCCAGTCTCATTCCCTACGATTCTTCATCCTCTAATTCCACTGAGCCCAGACAATGAATATTTATTATGCTATGCTGTTCACTCTATGCTACCTACTAAAGTTTTGGTTTACTTGCATTTTATTGGATGATTCTTTTATGTTACCCAAAATGACTGCATTAACCATGTCTGTTTTACTTTGTGTATGATGTGTTAATGTATGAGGTTTTGTTCAATTTTAAGGACCTTCCTTGTCAGGGCTGAACCATTTCCTAGAAAGGAGGAACAAAAGTGTATACATCTTTTATATGCAAATCAATCTCCCAGAGTTCATATGGAACAACCTCCATTTTCAGGTTCTTATATACAACTCCATCCCTGACTCACTCTCCCACATCCTAGTATGAAACAAAGATAGACAGCCCATAACTCAAAATATGCTAACACTATGTAAACTAATTTTGAACTTCTGTAACCTATCTCAGTACAAAGCTCTGGATTTTGTTCCCACTTCCTCTGTTTCTTGACTTACTCCTTGTGTGGCCCTATGACCTCCTTGTTTGTAAAAATGGCTTTCTGATCTGTTAACTTTATCATCTGTGAAGAATAAATAATAAAATCTACATGTTAAAGCCCTCCCCTTGAAAGTCAGTTTCTATAGGAAACCTACCCAAGCCCTTCCCTCTCTCAGACTAAAGATGACCCACTATGTCTCATCAATAATTCTATGGGCTCCATACATAATCCATGAGAGTTCCAAACAGCAACTAGTTATGTGGTTGCTTTCCCTACCTCTCTGTCTGACTCCAACTAAATCTTATATAAACACCACCAGGGCCTAAAATAACACCTACTCCTAGACTCTCCATATGTTTGTTGAAATGAGCTAAATTGGAAAAATGATCCCTGGTTGCCACCACATAACTTTGAAGAAAGATATAGAGGAGAAACCAGATCGGTCTGGTTCAATATATTAAATATTAAAACAGAAGAGAACACAAACTACTATAATACCCCAGAAGATGCACAGAAGACCTTCTACCAGTGACAGCTTAAAAATATTTATGTTGGAGTATGTGTGTGTGTTGTGTGTGCATACTTGCACACATGTATACATGCACATTTGTGTGGTATGTTTATGTCTGCAAAGCTGTGTATGTTCATTATGTATGTGTGTAGAGGACAGAGCTCAATGTTAAAGGCATTTTCCAATCACTGCCCATGTTCTTTTTTGAGACAGGGTTTCTCACTGAACATGGAGTTGCCAATTAGGCTAGATGTGCTGGGAAACAATCCCTAGTGATCCTCCTGTCTCTGAAATCCCAGCCCTGGAATAACAGGCATACACTGCCATGCTGAGCCTTTATAGAGAGTCCAGAGCTCAAACTCATTCCTTGGGCTTGTATAGCAAGCAGTTTGCAAACTGAACTGTCTCCTGAGCTCTAATTTGTTTTTTGGTGTCAAATTCCAAGAGTACTCTTGCACTCAACAGAACATATGGATTATTCCATAATAACTTGAGCTTAACAAATAAATAAAAAATACCCTCAAAGATGTAAATTAGGAGCCCCATACTCTAGAACTGAATAGCAGAGCATATTTGTAGATGAAGGAGGGAATGGTTGCATAAGTTGAATTACTTTTCTTGGGTTACACTTCTTACCATCTTTCTATCTTGCCCTGTCTTCATTCTCTCTGCTGCTGCTTTGTTACCGTTCATATTGACCACAAGACTTTCTTAAACCAGACGGACCATGCAGTGAGTTAAAGTTTCTTAAAGTTCCAACTTGTCCATTCCTCTTCCACCTCCGACAAGTCACTTAACTCCCCAAACATGTCTCTCATTTCAGTAGGCTAGTACTAAAGGTACTTATATATATTAATACTATAGGTAATATTAAAGTAGTCAGTCTATTCAATATATGTCCTACACATGGCAAAAACTCCAACTAAATCTTATATACAGCCATTGTTGCCTTTGAAGCACCTCCCACTCCTCTCTTTTCTGCCATTTACACACATGCATCAAATTTGTTTTTCCCTCTGGCACCCAACTTGTAACTCTTCAAATTTATCCAGGACTTTATAAATTGAAATCTAAACTCCTTATCAAATGATAAAAGAGTGCCCCATGGATCTTCCCTGATGATATACTCTATCCAATTGTAGAAATTCCACAGACAAGCTTAGCTTCTACTCAAAGATTCTGAATGCATTGAGCTTTCCCAGAACTCTGTGCATCCTGCACCAACTCTTCCCCTCACCTGAAATGTTCTCACAAGCTGTTATTGGAAGTTTCAAGGCAGAAATTGTAGTAGATTGAATATTATACACGGCTGATTGACTGATTAAAATTTTAATTATAAAGAAATCAAAATGGGATAGGTCCAGAGCCAAATTATCTTGGATTTTGGCCCCCTAAATGGTCATTTAGCGCCTATTTCTATATCCAACTAATGTATTTGTGACTACTGGGTAAATCCTTTTGAAATATGCAAACAAGATCCCTAGCTTCCATCAACCCAAGGGCTAAGAATGACATTATAGAGCATCTGAGAACTATGATAGAGTTTCCTCACTTCACTATAACCTGCCTGCCCAATATACTCATTAAGGTTTTCTAAAAGTAGCCTTAATATGGATTTCTTTGTTATGTTGCTAGGAAACCTTCATAAAACTGTTACCATTCTGATAGATAGTTTAAACTGAATCTGTGTCTGGTAGTTATGATTATCCATATTTGGCTCCAAAATAAATTATCTCTTAATCCTTTGGAGGTGAGAGTTGTAAATTTTATGTTGACTCAGTCTTTGACCTCCACCTCCACCTCCACCTGTGGCAGCATCCTCAGCACTTATTTGTGTTGATTTTTTTTTTATTTTTTAATTTATTTATTTATTAAGGATTTCTGCCTTGTCCCCACAACCGCTTCCCATTTCCCTCCCCCTCCCCCAATCAAGCCCCCCCCCATCTGCTCGAAGAGCAATCAGGGTTCCCTGACCTGTGGGAAGCCCAAGGACTGCCCACCTCTATCCAGGTCTCGTAAGGTGAGCATTCAAACTGCCTAGGCTCCCACAAAGCCAGTACGTGCAGTAGGATCAAAAACCCACTGCAATTGTTCTTGAATTCTCAGTATTCCTCATTGTCCGCTATGTTCAGCTAGTCCGGATTTATCCCATGCTTTTTCAGACCTAGGCCAGCTGGCCTTGGTGAGATCCCAATAGAACATCCCCATTGTTTGATTTTTGTACCTATGATTTTTCATCCAGTCTGCTGTAGGTTTACCATGAAAGGGACTATGTCTTATCTCCATGTAGTCAGTGTCCCAAAAAATTTGTAAAACGTTGTCAGAGCTCACAAAGTTCTTATAGAAATAGGATTAAATCACTCAAAATCCCAGAACTAATTTCTTCCTTGATCTATTTGTTTCTTTGGTCAATGACAGTGAAGATCAAGAGATAGCACAAGCTACCATCTAAGGCATCTCAGACACTCAGACACCACCACTTAGATTAAGCCAGGATTCTTCTTTACTTTACTTATAAATGTGTATGATGAGTATATGTGCTAATGCGTATGGAGGCCTACAGAGACTAGAAGAATCTGTTAGAGCTTATGGAATTGGTTACAAGTTGGTGCGAGCTACCCTACATGGGTGCTTGGGAGCTAAATCCAAAACCTCTGCAAATATTGAGCTATTGCTCCAACCCTTAAAACAAGACTCTTAATGTTGACTTAAGCATCTTAATAATAGCTATCTGTATTATTTAGGTGGCTTCAAGGGGATTTTAAGGAATTTTTATTGACTTTTTTTAGAAAATGAGATCACTGAACATAACAGATTGACATGATAAACCATAGGTCATAAAGGTAAAAAGAGTCCTTTCTATAGTGGGTTACAAGGGACTTAAACAAGTTCATAATCTTGTTTGTGAGATTGGAAAAAAGTTACACATCTATAGCTTTGGAAGAAGAGAGGCTAAGCTCATTGTTACTTTATACTACAAATGTCTCTATAAAAATCATATTATCCCTGAAGAACCAAAGTTCGTCCATTTTGTCCTCTGCCTCCATCTTGTATCTTGTGTAAGTTATTTCCCATAAAACATTCCAGTCCTCAGAATGGCTAGAGGCAAAAGTAACAGGATAGCCTTGTGAAAAGTATGATAACTGCAGAATGTCCCCAGCAGAAGGTCAACCAATAAAAAAACTTGACAAGCATCAGGCGAGGTTCGAAAGTACAACTTCTGAAAAGTCCCTAGACATGAACCAATCAGGATTGAACCCATTACCCCACACCATGTTAATGTAACTTTTTTGGGTTTTGCCTTTAAATAATGTCCTCTAGAAGGGCAGGATATCTCATCTTGCCAATGTTGTGCCCATTGCTTTGACGAGGTCCCTGCTGGCTTGTATTATGCACACAATAAACCTTGCTTTTGCATTTCTGTGAGTCTGTCTCCCTGGTGGTCTTTTGGGGTCCCCATGGACTGGGCACAACAATCTCTACATTGTCTCAATGGTAAATTTTGGTTTTTTTGTACCAAAATTCTCCTTTCTCAAATGGCAAGAGATTTCAATCAGGCTCCATAATGGGTACCTCTTTCTCTTTCGTTAACGCCTGAATTTTCCTTTTATTTCTAGCATGCCTTGCACTTCCAAATTTAACAAATACAATCTATAGTTTCATAGTTTCCAAGCCTGAATTTATATTATGAAGAAAAGAGAATATGAGAGAATTAAGTTTGAGAGTCCCTGAATCAACAGCTTTCGTCACCATATACCTGTTGAGTGTCTCTTTCCTCTCTTCTCCCTCTTCTAAAGTCCCCTATCCTTTAACACCGCACTACACACACGACACTTCAGCACGGGACACAGAGCTTAGAAACATGAAAAGAAAGGATTTTCTTTCTGAACCTGAAGCAACTGCGCTATAGTTTTAGCTCTTACTTGAATAAACATACAGCAGATGTCACAAGGGTACATGCTATATAAAGGGGATATAGTCCTTTTCATATTAATTCCACACTACCAAGTGTGACTTCTTGTTAAAGGTTAATAAACAATCTCCCTGAAATAATTATTTTAGGGAAATATCTGTTTTGTTATTTAATAATGTACTCTATTCTCTAAATATATAGTATGGTTAGTGTTACCAACTTGCGGGTGTTGGGACATTCACAGATATGAGCCTGTGCCACCTTGTCTGAAGGTCAGAGAGTCTGAGCTTATGTTTGTTCTTTCAAAGTTGTTGACAACAGGTGTAGCTATAAAACAAGATATCCTGACCTAGGGTATGATTACTTGGTGATTTAGACATTAAAGTGGCCCATGGAGGTAGATCTGTTCCACCCTAACCAAAGGTCAAAGAATTCAAGCATACTTCTATTCCTTCTTTTGAAATAGAAGGTTTGGCTTAGGGAATGGCTGCCTACAGGTTACTTGGTCCAGGGTGTATTCACAGCCCCTAACATCAAATGCTTTGCTTAGAAATTAATGGATTGATATCTTAAGTATTGAAACAAATAACTGTTCTGGTTGTGCTTTGTGTCATGTTAAAGGAGCCTTTTGCCTTCTTCCCCTTTTTTGTATTGGGGTACAGAAGTGTATGAAAAGTTAATGTGGATGAAATTAGAACTCAAAACTCAGAATTCAGCATTCAGGATTCGCTGAATTGCCCTCCCATTACTATACCGTGTCTCAGTGTTTTTTTTTTTTTTTTAATCTCTGTTCTTTCTACCTAACATTTCTAATCCTCATACCCCTACCCTGGAATGTAAAAACCCACCGTGACTGGACTGTGGCAGAAGTCACCTCAAAAAGGTGGCTCATGACAAGTGGGATCTATAATCATATGAGAATCAGGCAAACGGCGATGCCTGCAAGGGTCTTCTTTATTATTTTGATTGATGTGGGAAGACCCATCTTAACTGTGGACAGGACCATTCCCATGGTGGGGATCCTGGATTGTATATAAAGGGGAAAGTGAACTGAGTGCAGGTATGCCTGTGTTTATTGATTTTTACTTTTTGATGGTTGATTTGATATAACCAGCTGCTTCACTTCCTCACCACAGTGTACTGTCCTTTTAATTATAGTCAAGTGAGCCTATTTCCCACAGAGCTGCCTTTTTCAGTGTTTTGTCACAACAGAGGGAAAAACACTAAAGTACATAGTCATTGTCTTAAAATCACAAAGTTGAATTATAATTTCAATAAAATTACAAATGATGAGAACTCAGGATTTCGGTTCTGGTTAGAACTAAGAAAAAAGTTTGGCTGAAGTTGTGGAATGCTTCATGAAAGGAACTAGAAATCAGGAAGCATTTAACTTGTTTGTGTTGCTGTTCACTGTATTTAATGCTGAGCTACATTTCTATTAGTGGGTGTTCAGTGAAATTATCTATTCCCATTTCAGCATTGTTAGTACTTACGGTACATGAGTCTGTAACTGATAGTGTAGGTGCACAAATTCATGTTTTATATGCCTTTTAGTCTTTATAGATGTAGCATTGACTAGAATATCTTTCCAGTAAAATCCTTTACTACAAGTAATTTTGTATATAATCTCATTTAAATAGATTCTCTGAGTGGGAACAAAGCTTGAGAGAAATGCCAAAACAAGGCACATGGAAGAGAGACCTCTTTGAATCAAGGCTGAGGTTAGCACCAGTCAGATAATCATGGCTAGTCAAGGCACTGAAAACAAGTGATTGTTGAGTGCTCAGCATTAAATGGAATACCTTTATGATCCTTCCAATGTTCAGGGATCATCCTGTAAAAGAGGGTGGTAAGAACATAAAACCTTGGTGATGGATATGAAGGCTGTAAAATGCTGTCATATAATCATGACATAGCCATGACATTCAGAAAATTTTAGCAGCTGTGATTTCCTCATATATTCTGCACAAACTGAGCCCTTAAATGTTTAGTCAGAGATGGAAGACAGTTTCATGGGGTTCAGCCAGGGAAGATAATGGCAGTCAAAGGCTGTTGGGAAAGAGGAGGTCTCTATCTTCTGTGTGGTAGCCTTGGGGAAGTTACTCAGACAGCTCCACAACAATGTCTGTCTTAGCGGCCCTGGTAAAACTTAATGGGTCACAAAGCAAGACAAAATGATGTCAAATGGATTAGGGCCTTGGTGAGAGGAAGAGGACGCTTGATGGGTTATGAGAGGGATATGGGTGGGGAAAAGGATGAGCGTGACCAAAATACATAGATGAAATCGTCCAGAAAAACTCAATAAAAACAGATGTGCAATAAAAAAAAAGCCACAAGACCAACTTTTCAAGTAAGTAGGTTGAATATTTGGACTTTTAGTCACATTTCCTTTGCTACAGCAAAAGTAATTCTGACTAGGTAATGGATAAGGGAAATTTGGTGCCAGTGGTGAGGATTAACAATTTTGATGGCTGTGTTCTGACTAAAAATAGTCACGTACAACCTTCTGACATTGTGAAAGGACAGTCATTTATGAAGGTCATGCTAAAGCGGTTCACAATCAAATTTTTAAAATTTACAGAGAAAAGTCTCATAATTAAAAATATTTTTATAAGCTCCTTGAGAATGTCATACAATGTACTTTCACCATATATATCTCCAATTCCTCTCCTTAACTCCACAGATCCAGCCACACCTCACTACCTCCCAATTTTGTTTCCTCTTTTATTATTATTTTGTTTTTATTATAATTAGTTAATGAAGCATAAATTCCAATTTGTGCTGTATATAAATTCTGGATATAAAGCCATCTATTGGAGCATAGTCTTTGAGATGAGTGACTCTTCCCCAGCTGTGAATCTGGTAAACAGTAATAATGGCCAGCACGGCAATTTATGCCCATGGGTGTGATAGTGGCACACTTCTTGTGGGAGCAACCAATTGCTTTCTGATTGAATTTAAGATCCACTCTACAGCTTTTTTTTTTTTGCTTTATTTTTTTTGTTCCCGGATCATCGGGCTACCAGGTGGCTCTGTTTAGGTACTGAGGAGTTCCATCTGGACGGGTGAGTGTGTGCGATCCAGGGGCAGATTGACCCTGAAGAGACCACAAAACCCCCTCCCCCAGCTCCTTCTGCAGGGATGTCTTTCTTACACCCGACCCCCCCCCCCCCCACAAGCCTGTGTTATCTGCTGGATCCTTTGCTCAGGAACAGTTTTCTGCTCCTACACTAAGGCTACCCACCCAGAGAGGTGAGTGCCTGCCTACCGGGCAGGCCCCAAGGACCCCCCCCCCCCGAAAGGGAGCACGTGCACCTTTAGCTTGTTGGCAGGGTGTCCTGTGTTCTACTCGTCCCTGCCCTGCCCCCCAAGTTCTCCCTTTTGTCGGCGGGTCAATGGACTACCAGGCGTCTATGTTTTGGTGCTGAGAAGTTCCATCTGGACTGGATGGTCCCTGCTTCTACACTGAAGAGTTACAACCAGAGAGTCAGTCACAGCAAAGACTGGACCAAGACACCAGGCCTCTCCTGGCTCCATTTTAAGGAAGAGGTGGGAAGACGCCAAGGCAAGAATTCCTCCAACAACCTGAAAGGCAACATGACATCACCAGAATCCAGAGATCCCGAAATAAGAATTGTACACCCTACTCTAGAAGAATTAGAAGAAATTGACTCAAAAGTGAATTATATGAAAATAATAGAAGACCTTAAACAGGAGGTGAAAAACTGCCATAAACAATTAGAGATCACAAACAAAAAGGTAGAGGAAATGAATAAAGCGCTCAAAGATACCCAAGAAAACCAAGAGATACAAGAAAAAGCAATCAAACAGGTAAGGGAAGTGGTTCAAGACATGAAGAATGAAAAGGAAGTAATGAAGAAAACACAAACTGAGGGAAGGAAGGAGATGGAAAATCTGGGTAAACGAACTGGAAATACAGAGACAAGTACTACCAACAGATTACAAGAGATAGAAGAAAGAATTTCAGACACTGAAGATACCATAGAGAAAATAAACACACTGATCAAGGAAAACAGCAAAGCCAACAAATTCTCATCACAAAACATTCAGGAAATCTGGGACACAAAAAGACCAAACCTAAGAATAATTGGGATAGAAGAAGGAGAAGAAGCACAGCTCAACGGTCCAGAAAATATATTTAATAAAATTATTGAAAAAAAAACTTTCCCAACCTAAAGAAGGATATTCCTTTGAAGGTTCAAGAAGCATACAGAACACCGAATAGACTGGACCAAAAAAAAAAAAATCTCCTTGCCATATAATAATCAAAACACAAAACATACAGAATAAAGAAAGAATATTAAGAGCTGCAAAGGAAAAAGGCCAAGTTACTTATAAAGGTAAACCTATCAGACTTACACCTGATTTCTCTATGGATACAATGAAAGCCAGAAGGTCCTGGATAGATGTACTGCAGAAACTAAGAGACCATGGATGCAAGCCCAGACTACTATACCCAGCCAAGCTTTCGTTCACTATAAATGGAGAAAACAAAATTTTCCAGGATAAAAACAAATTTAAACAATACGTAGCCACAAATCCAGCCTTACAGAAAGTAATAGAAGGAAAATCACAAACCAAGGAGTCCAACAATAATCACAATAACTCAAACATCTAGAGACCCTTCACCAGCACAACTCAAAGAAAGGAAACACACAAACTCTATTACTAAAAAAGTGACCGGAATTAACAACCACTGGTCATTAATATCACTTAATGTCAATGGGCTCAACTCACCTATAAAAAGGCACAGGCTAAGAGATTGGATACGAAAATAGGATCCAACATTCTGATGTTTACAAGAAACACACCTCAACCACAAAGACAGGCACCTACTCAGAGTAAAGGGATGGGAAAAGGTTTATCAAGCAAATGGACCTAAGAAACAAGCAGGTGTGGCCATACTAATTTCTAACAAAGTTGACTTCAAACTCGAATCAATCAAAAGAAATGGAGAGGGACATTTTATCTCATAACAGGAACAATTCATCAGGATGAAGTCTCAATCCTGAATATCTATGCCCCTAATATAAAAGCACCCACGTACGTAAAAGAAACATTACTAAAACTCAAGGCTGCCATCAAACCACACACACTAATAATAGGAGACTTCAACACTCCTCTCTCACCAACGGACAGGTCAATCAGACAGAAACCTAACAGAGAAATAAGAGAATTAATGGAGGTAATGAATCAAATGGACTTAACAGACATCTATAGAACATTCCACCGAAATAGGAAAGAATATACGTTCTTCTCTGCAGCTCATGGAACCTTCTCAAAAATTGACCACATACTGGGTAACAAAGCAAACATCCACAGTTACAAAAAAATATCCGTGACCACCTGTGTCTTATCAGATCACCATGGATTAAAGTTAGAATTCAACAACAATGCTACCCCCAGACAGCCTACAAACTCATGGAAACTAAACAGTCAACTTCTGAACCACACCTGGATCAAGGAAGAAATAAAGAAAGAAATTAAAGTCTTCCTTGAATTCAATGAAAATAAAGAAACAACCAACTCAAACTTATGGGACACTATCAAAGCAATCCTGAGAGGAAAGTTCATAGCACTAAGTGCCCACTTAAAGAAAACAGAAAAAGCACACATTGGAGACTTAACAGCCCACCTGAAAGCTCTAGAAAAAAAAAAGAAGCAGACTCACCTAGGAGGAGTAGAAGACTGGAAATAATCAAACTGAGGGCTGAAATCAACAAAATAGAAACACAGAAAACAATCCAAAGAATCAATGAAACAAAAAGCTGGTTCCTGGAGAAAATCAACAAGATTGACAAACCCCTATCCAAACTAATCAAACGGCAGAGAGTGAATATGCAAATTAATAGGGTTAGAAATGAAAAGGGGGACATAACTACAGACACAGAGGAAATTCAGAGAATCGTTAGATCTTACTACAAAAGCCTGTATGCCACAAAACTGGAAAATGTAAAGAATGGACACTTTTTTAAATACCATATACCAAAGTTAAACCAGGACCAGGTGAATGACCTAAATAGACCTGTTAGTCACGAAGAATTAGAAGCTGTTATCAACAACTTCCCTACCAAAAAAAGCCCAGGACCAGATGGTTTCAATGCAAAATTCTACCAGAACTTCCAAGAAGAGCTAATACCTATACTCTTTAATGTATTTCACAATATAGAAACAGAAGAGTCATTGCCAAATTCCTTTTATGAAGCTACAGTCACTATGATACCAAAACCGCACAAAGACTCAACCAAGAAAGAGAATTACAGGCCAATCTCACTCATGAATATCGACACAAAAATCCTCAACACATCTATGGATGTGGGCCACATCCATAGATTATTCTTAGCCACAAGTAGTCCATGGATCTATAATTGGACATCCTAGTAAAACAATTCTAACAAAAAATGATTAATAATGCTCTTTTGGGTTGCCAAATATTTACAGAAAAGAGACTTTTTACATACCCTTTGTCACTTGAATTAGCCCAATAGTCCAGGAAAGACTTTCACCTTAATTTGGGTCTCTCTGCACTGAGGCCATATACTTACTAGTTAGCTTCCCTTAAACACTATCTTAAAAAAATCAAATTTGAGCCACATGGCAGACAAGAGATGTCTGGTTATAAGTGGCTTAGTGAATCAAATAGTTGAAATTCTGTATGCCAAAATCTATCAACACATCCCTATTAAGATAGTGGTTCCCACAGCCTACTACACTGGTCTCTCACACAGGAGAATATTCCACATCCAGCCTTTAGATAAGGAAACTGGAGCTGTCATGACCAAAGGAAATGCAATAGCTGCAGAACGTCTAATGCTTCATTAATAATTTTATAATTGAGCTGGGGAAATGGTACTGTTGATAAAATAGTACTGCTTTATAACCATGATGGCCTGACTTTAGTCCCCAGGGATGGTGGATGGGGTGGTTTGAGTGAAAATGGCCACATAGGTTTTTATATTTGAATTCACGGTCCTCAGTTGGTGGAACTATTAGAGAAGATTAGGAGGTGTGGTCATATTGGAGGAGGTAGGTCACTTAGGGTAGGCTTTGAAATTTGGAAAGTGTCTGTCATCTGTCTCTGTCTCTCTCTGTCACTGTGTCTCTGGCTTTCTCTTTCATATGCTTGTGGGTCAGCTATAAGTTCTCAACTATTGCTCTAGTACCATTCCTGACTGTCTGCTGCCATGCTCCCCAGCATGATGGTCAAGGATTCATGCACCCAAACTGAAAGAAAGCCCCCAAATAAATTCTTTCTTCTACAAGTTGCCTTGATTAATTGTAATGCAAGCATTGGGGCCAGACAGGACTGGATACAAATGGATCCTTTGGACTTACTAGGCAGCTACTCTCACCTACTTCTTCCTAAACACAAATTCCAAGACAATGAAAATCTCCTGTCTTCAAAAAAAATGTTAAAAGTGGACAACACCTAAGTAAGAACACAAACAAATTGTTCTCTGACCTCCACAAAAATGCACATAAATGTGTGTGAACACTCTCACATTCCTGTGCACACTCACAGGAACATACATGCATACATACATACACACACACACACACACACTTACTAAATATTTTATAAGTGGTATTGTTGCCACCAGATGTGGTTTGCACACATACAAACACACACACACACTCACTAAATATTTTATAAGTGGTATTGTTGCCACCAGATGTGGCTTGTAATAACTCTGAAGACTAATCCACAATCCCACAACAACTACTTTCCCAGTCCCTCAGTTCTGTGTCTCCTCTGATTTCTTATCTTGACTATCTCCAAGATAAGAGGTGGTTCCTGCAGCCCCACAAAAGTATGTTCAGCACTTAGGATGCACTGTGGATGGTGTCCACTGGAGTCATTAGCTAGTGGCCTTCCTCTAAACAGGATGACTCTCAGCTTTCCTTGCTCAGCTGTGAGCGCTGCCTACTGTGCAATGTGATTCACAAACTGCTGAGATTCCTCCTGCTTGATCCAGTGGTCTGGTTCTTTGTCCCTGGGGTTTCAACCCAACACACGTGATCCACCTTGCCTTAGGGAGCCCAGCAAAGACCACCTCATTTCAGCAGAATAATATCTCAAATGATATGAAGACAAGGAACACCAACAGGGGGGAAGGAAGTCCCTTAAGGCCTGGAACTATAAGGAGCCCTTTGTATCTCAGCCTGAACCTAACCTAGACCTCCATAAGGGAATAGACATCGTCATAACAAAAGCTATTGCTCTAGTAGTGGAACCTAGGACAGAAGACGACTGGAGAGGGACATACTTGTTTCCTTCCCAGTTCAGCATGAGAATTAATAGCTGTTCCCAACCCCTTCCATCTTCTGACTTTCAAACGTATAGGAAAGAGATGCTGGCTAAGGTAGCCTGAGGAAGCTGGTCTTCTGGTACACAAAGTATAAATAGGAGGGCACACCCCAATGCGCCAGTTCTTCTAGACATGGCCACTTTCAGCCCAGATCTGTCCCCTTGAGAAGTCGCCTGCATGGAGTCTACAAATTGGGTTGATGACCACAGGCACTATATACATGCTGCTTGTAGCTCTTTACATACTTCTCTTTTGGTAACAATATCCTAAAATCCCTTTTTAAAAAAAAAAATATTATTTATTTATTTATTTGTTTATTTATTTAGTTGAAAAAATTTCCACCTTCCTCCCTGCCTCCCATTTCCCTCCCCCTCCTCCCACTCCTCTCCCCTTCTCCCCACTCCTCTCCCCCTCTCCCCCTCCCCCCACTCCATTCCCCCTCCCTCTAGAGTCTGAAGAGCAGTCTGATTCCCTGCCCTGTCCAAGGTCCTCCTCCCTCCATCCAGGTCCAGGAAGGTGAGCATCCAAACAGGATAGGCTCCCACAAAGCCAGTTCATGCAGTAGGATCGAAACCCAGTGCCGTTGTCCTTGGCTTCTCATCAGCCTTCGTTGTCCGCCATGTTCAGAGAGTCCGGTTTTATCCCATACTGATGAATATCTTGCATATCACCTTAGAACCTTCATCTGACGATGAATGGAGATAGTGACAGAGACACACATTGGAACACCAAACTGAACTCCCAAGGTCCAAATGAGGAGCAGAAGGAGGGAGAACATGAGCAAGGAAGTCAGGACCGCAAGGGGTGTACCCACCCACTGTGACAGTGGGGCTGATCTATTGGGAGCTCACCAAGGCCAGCTGGATTGGGACTGCATAAGCATGGGATAAAACCGGACTCTCTAAAATCTTTTTTAAGAGTTACTGTGCCACAATTCTAATTCAATTTTAAAGCATGAAAGACTGGTTTAAGCTCCTCTAGAAGCATATGTTGAATCCATTTTTAGGCAGGAAGATCACACACACACAAAACAAAGTATTTTAGTGGAGCCAAATCCATGATAGATAGCAGTTGTGTCAAGAATTCTGGCTAGCTTTGGACATCTCTCAAGAGTGATGTCAACTACTGTTTCTTGATTATAAGTCTAATATGATCACCCCTGTGTGTTACAGAATATTGCACATCTATTCTCCTATAAGAGCTTTGAATATGCTCTTTATATCCTAACACTTGGCAACACCCGGGCCCCAGCAGAAGGCTAGATAAAGATGTGAGAGGATAAACATCTACTTAAGGCTGTCTGCATCCAGAATGTGAGACAACATCATGAGAACATCCTACTACACCTCAGTCAGTCTGATGTTAACAACTAGAAAAATAGAAACGAAGACTGTCAGGGCTCAGATTTGGGGGTTCAAGAGGGAAACTGAGAGTGCCCATTTTGGTAAAACATTTATTTATTAAGGGAATTACTAGTGTCAGGGAAAGACAGTATGGTGGGGGAATTTGAAAGGAATTCTGGCCACTGAGGTTAAACAGGGGTCTCATCTTAACAGATTTTAGAGGCAGAGAGGAAGCTCTACACGGTATAGCTGAGCAGGCCCACTTCGTGTGCTTACAATGTGGCTGCCCCTAATTCACGGGTGGCAAAGGTTCAGCGTGGGACTGAACCTGGGACTGGATATGTCACCTTCATAGCATAGGGCCTAGGAAAGTAAGCATTATGAAGTTACCAACAATCGTAATGGGATACCTTCCATTACTTTTATAGCAGCTAGGGAGAGGGGCTGTTGCAGGGGAGTACAACCCTAATCTAACAGAATGATGAATAAAGGCAAAATGACTTAGGAAATGAGTTCATGGGTTCTTAAGAGACTAAAACTCAGGTATCCTGATTTAAAAAATAAAAAGACTCTCACATTTTGATACTCAGAAACTAAAAATCTGGTCAGGAGGTTTACAAAATTGAACAAGCAACAATAAGGATGCCAATTAGGACAGACAGGATGTTATCATATATGTATATATGTGTATGAACACACATGTGTGTATGTGAAATTGGGAACCAAAGTTTAGCTTCAGGTAGCTTCTCCAGTTGCTATCCATCTCATTTTCTTGACACAGTGGGTTTCATTGTACTGAAGTTCATTGATTCAGCTAGGTCGGCTGGCCAGCAAATTCATGGGGTCTACTTGTCTCCATCTCCGAGGTCCCCACTGTGTATGGCTAGTTT
Organism: Microtus oregoni; assembly: GCF_018167655.1. Taxonomy (NCBI): domain Eukaryota; kingdom Metazoa; phylum Chordata; class Mammalia; order Rodentia; family Cricetidae; genus Microtus; species Microtus oregoni. The sequence continues at coordinate 47,709,777 of NW_024543062.1, forward strand.
ACATAAATTCTGAGGGATCAAAGCCAGGTCTTCATGCTTGTGCAGCAAGAATTTTACCAGTGGAACTAACTCCCCAACCCTAGAGACATATCCTAACAAAGGAATATGAGAGCCAGCACCCCTAAGCCCTCTGTGATGTTTGCAGCACACTCCAACCCCAGCAACCCAGGCAGCACCCTCGTACTTCACTTTGCCCTTTAAAGTGCTAGGTGCTTGTCCTGACCCTTGCTTGCATTGCTTCTGCCAGGATCAAGTTCAAGTCACACCCTCCTGAGGAACCTCCTCTAGTCTCCTCTGATCTCTGCATTTCAAGATCAGCAGAGGAAGAGAAAGAAATGTAGCAACTGGAGGATTATCACGGTGAGTGAAGGAGACAACAGCCCGAACCCAGCTGTGCTGTGCTGCACAGGTTCTTGTGGGCCATGTGCACTCCAACAAACATTCACTTGGGATTTTCTGCTTTCTTACGCTATTGATTTAACTGTTTCAGTTGCTTTCATCCTCAAAACTAGAAAGAGATTTCAGAAATCAGCATGTGTGTTCTGTCTTCCTCCACACTCAACATGAGACTAATGAACAAAAACAAGGTAAACATGGCAAACAGGTATGTGGTCATTTTCTTCAGCACCAAATCTACTAAGACAGCCAATATTTGAGCACCAGCAAAACCAGGAGTATTGGAAAGCCTTAAAGAAATTTGAAGAAATGACTTCAAACTAGGCTGTCTGCCTCAGAAGACATCAGCATATTTAAGCTTCATTACCAGCCCACTGTTGAGAAATATGTCCAAAATGTGTGCGTCCTGAAATCTTTTTTAAAATGATGTCTGAGGGTCTCCATTTCATGTGCTGCATAGGGTAAAAGGGACTTGCTTCTGAGACTGATGTTCTGAGTTCAATTCCCAGAACTCACATAATGGAAATAGAAAACTGCTTTCTCCGAGGTATTCTCTGATAGCCACACACACACTACCCCACACACAGGCATAAACATCTGCACACACACACACACATACACACACACAAGAAAAAAACAGCTAAAAACTTTTACAAAAGATAAATGCCCCAATATCTAGCAAGGCTGTTAGTGGAGTGGCGTTGGCTGGGTTTCCAACAGCAGCATCCTGGGGACTGATGCTACTGAGCACACTAACGTAGCTCTCCCATGCTGGTGTTCCAGGGAACTGCAGGGAACACAATCATACCTTAGGGCTTGGGAATCTCCTCATCTTATTAGGGCAGCATCTGTACCATGCAGTTTCTGTTACTCAACAGAGAAAAGAAAGGAATGGTGTGATCATAGTCTTAAGCCATTCACTTGCTGCAGCCTGGAATGTCAGGCGAGGAGAGGCCAGGGTGAGGAGTTGTTTGGATCAGTTTGGCCTGCCTGCACATATGTGGGAAGTTGTCTTGATTTATAGTTGATGGGGAAAAACCTAGTCCACATTTGGTGCGCCATATCCATAGACAGAGGGCCTGCACTAGACAAGAGAAAGTCAAACAGGAGCAGGCATCAAGGAACCACACACCTTTCTCGCTTCTCCTAACTGTGGCCATGAGGCTTGAAGTGTCTGCTTTGATCGTTCTGCAATGATTGGCTGCAGCCTGGAGCAGTTACCCCAACAAGCCTGTCCTCCTCTCAGTTGCTTGTGTGTGAATGTTATTCACAGCATCAAATATGAAACAAGAACCAACGGACGACTCCTCGATAAGCTTTCGGGCCTCAGCATGATGCGGCTTCACTATGAAACCCACATAAAGATCTGTGCACTTGTGATCCCGGTGCAGAAGGACTGGGGACTGGCAGCTCCCTAGGGGTCACTGAATTGCCAGCCAGCTCAGCCTACTTGGTAGGTTCTAAACCTCTAAGAAACCCTGTCTCAAAAGAAAAAAGAAAGAGAGGGACAGAAACAGAGAGAGACAGAGACTGACAGACACACACACACACACACACACACACACACACAGAGGGAGAGAGAGAGAGAGAGAGAGAGAGAGAGAGAGAATACAGTGCCAGAGGTTGTTCCTCCACACATGTGTGTGAACACATGCATGTGCATACACACCCCAACACATAGAAAAAGCTTTATAGAGTCTCTTTTGTTGAACAGCTCCTGTGCAAGAAATTCCTATGTGGATTCACACATGGAACCTGATTATTGTCTAAGGTTGAGGGAGCTGGTAAAGGCAGACATGCAAGATATTGTAGAATCTGCTAAAGAGTCAAGCAATAAAATGAAAGATCAGTTCACCAGCACAACATAAAAGGGTTGGATCCATAAGACTTCTTAATACAAGGGATATTGAACAGAAATATACAATGTCCAGTTTAGGTCACATTCTAAGCTCTTGATTTTGTCCCTCTTTTCACTCTTTCCTGAGCCCAGCTGGCTCTCATCTGAACTCATCTTCCTTCTTGCATGCTCCACAGAAAAGCCAGCACCCCACAGGGATGCCTTCTCTCCAGAATCAACTCGGTTCTGCCCTTTCCAGCTGTCGTGCTGAACTTAAGTCTTCAAAATCAACGTGGAGGTGCAGGCAGCTGAGGCAGCCAAAGCTTGTTCGTCTGGCTGCTCCTTTTCTGCTTGATGAGTCAGCTTTAAAAATAATGCTCCCTTCATTTCTTATTCTCCATCCTTAGCCCCACTGCCAACTGGACTTCCCATTTCACATGCGTTTGGGTCTATTCCAATTTTCCACTTCTATAACTCTAATCCCATAGTTACAAATAGGATCCCAGCTGCAGTAATATCTCCTACATGCTGGCAACGAAGAGATCGATATTTCAAAATGCCATATGCTTTATAGATCAGCAACTGCATGCATACCAGCACACTGATATTTGAACGATTGAAATACCTGTAAGTTACATAAACCAGAGGCCAAAAAGGAGAGCTATCGCCTGTGGCTACGTTTCTGAAATTGATATTTATTCTTAGTCACACAGCCAACTAGTGACGTGTTGATTTCCTTTTTTTTATTTTATTTTATTTTTGTTTTTTTTTATTGCGAAAAGAAGAAAAAAAAACATAAACAAAAAACAAGTTTCCACCTCCTCCCAGCCTCCCATTTCCCTTCCCCTCCTCCCACAATTCTCCCCCTCCTCCCACCCTTCTCCCCCTCCTCCCACCCTCCACCCTTCTCCCCCTCCCCCCACTTCTCTCCCCCTCCCTCGCCAGTCCACAGAGAAGTCCTGGTTCCCTGCCCTGTGTTAAGTCCTAGGTCCTCCCCCCTCTGTCCATATCTAGGAAGGTGAACATCCAAACTGGCTAGGCTCCCACAAAGCCAGCACATTAAGTAGGATCAAAACCCCCTGCCATTGTCCTTGGTGTCTCATCAGCCCTCATTGTTCGCCATGTTCAGAGAGTCCGGTTTTATCCCATGCTTTTTCGGTCACAGTCCAGCTGGCCTTGGTGAGCTCCCCGTAGATCAGCTACACTGTCTCAGTGGGTGGATGCACGCCTCGTGGTCCCGAATTCTTTGCTCATGTTCTCCCTCCTTCTGCTCCTCCTTGGGACCTTGGGAGCTCAGTCCAGTGCTCCTGCGTGGGTCTCTGTCTCTATCTCCATCCATCACCAGACGAAGGTTCTATGATGATATGCAAGATATTCGTCAGTATTGCTCTAGGATAGGGTCATTCCAGGTTCCCAATCCTCAGCTGCCCAAGGAACTAACTGGGAACCTCATCTTGGGCACTTGGGAGCCCCTCTAGGGTCAAGTCACTTGCCCACCCTAAAGTGGCTCCCTTAACTAAGAATTGTGGTTCCGTGCTCCCCTATCCACCTTTCCTTTATCCCAATTCTCATGTTTCCCAGGTCCCCCCTCCTTCCCTTCTACCTTTTCTCTCCCCATCTCCCCTTACCCCCATCCCACCCACCCCCCAAGATCCCATTTTCTCCCCAGAAATTTGGTCTACTTCCCTTAGCCAAAAGGACAACTATATGTTTTTCCTTGGGTTCACCTTCTTCCTTAGCTTCTTTAGGTTCACCTATTGTAGACTCCGTGACCCTTATTTATGGCTAGAAACCAATTATGAGTGAGTACATCCCATATTCATCTTTTTGGGTCTGGGACACCTCACTCAGGATAGTGTTTTCTATTTCCATCCATTTGCATGCAAAATTCGAGAAGTCATTGTTTTTTACCGCAGCGTAGTACTCTAGCGTGTATATATTCCATACTTTCTTCATCCATTCTTCCATTGAAGGGCATCTAGGTTGTTTCCAGGTTCTGGCTATTACAAATAATACTGCTATGAACATAGTTGAACAAATGCTTTTGTCATTTGATAGAGCATCTCTTGGGTATATTCCCAAGAGTGGTATTGCTGGGTCCAGGGGTAAGTTGATCCCGAATTTCCTGAGAAACCGAAACACTGACTTCCACAGTGGTTGCACAAGATTGCATTCCCACCAGCAATGGATGAGGGTACCCGTTCTTCCACAGCCTCTCCAGCAAAGGTTATCCTTGGTGTTTTTGACTTTAGCCATTCTGACAGGTGTAAGATGATATCTCAAAGTTGTTTTGATTTGCATTTCCCTGATTGCTAAGGAAGTTGAGCACGACCTTAAGTGTCTTTTGGCCATTTGAACTTCTTCTGTTGAGAATTCTCTGTTCAGTTCAGTGCCCCACTTTTTAATTGGGTTAATTAGCATTTTAAAGTCTAGTTTCTTGAGTTCTCTGTATATTTTGGAGATCAGACCTTTGTCTGTTGCGGGGTTGGTGAAGATCTTCTCCCAGTCAGTAGGTTGCCTTTGTGTCTTAGTGACCATGTCCTTTGCTTTACAGAAGCTTCTCAGTTTAAGTAGGTCCCATTTATTCAATGTTGCCCTTAATGTCTGTGCTTCTGGGGTTATACATAGGAAGCGATCTCCTGTGCCCATCTGTTGTAGGGTATTTCCCACTTTCTCTTCTATCAGGTTCAGTGTGTTCGGACTGATATTGAGGTCTTTAATCCATTTGGACTTGAGTTTTGTGCACGGTGAGAGATATGGGTCTATTTTCATTCTTCTACAGGTTGACATCCAGTTGTGCCAGCACCATTTGTTGAAGATGCTTTCTTTCTTCCATTGTATACTTTTAGCTCCTTTATCGAAAATGAGGTGTCCATAGGTTTGTGGGATAAAATCCGGGTCTTCTATACGATTCCATTGGTCGACTTCTATGTTTTTATGCCAGTACCACACTGTTTTCATTACTGTAGCTCTGTAATAGAGTTTGAAGTCAGGGATGGTAATGCCTCCAGAAGATCCTTTATTGTATAGGATTGTTTTGGCTATCCTGGGTTTTTTGTTTTTCCATATAAAGTTGATTATTGTCTTCTCCAGATCTGTGAAGAATTTTGATGGGATCTTGATGGGGATTGCATTGAATCTATAAATTGCCTTTGGTAGAATTGCCATTTTTACTATGTTGATCCTCCCAATCCAAGAGCAAGGGAGGTCCATCCATTTTTTGGTATCCTCTTCAATTTCTTTCTTCAATGCCTTAAAGTTCTTGTCAAATAGATCTTTCACTTCCTTGGTTAGATTTACCCCAAGATATTTTATGCTGTTTGTGGCTATCGTGAATGGTGAAGCTTCTCTGATTTCCCTCTCTGCTTCCATATCCTTTGTGTATAAGAGGGCGACTGATTTTTTGGAGTTGATCTTGTATCCTGCCACATTACTAAAGCTGTTTATCAGCTATATAAGTTCTTTGGTGGAGTTTTGGGGGTCGCTTATGTACACTATCATATCATCTGCAAATAACGAAAGTTTAACTTCTTCCTTTCCAATTCGAATCCCCTTGATCCCATTATGTTGTCTTATTGCTATTGCTAGAACTTCAAGCACTATATTGAAGAGGTATGGCGAGAGTGGACAGCCTTGCCGTGTTCCTGAGTTAAGTGGGATGGTTTTGAGTTTCTCTCCGTTTAATTTGATGTTAGCTGTCGGCTTGCTGTATATAGCTTTTATTATATTTAGGTATGACCCTTGTATCCCTAATCTCTCCAAGACTTTTAACATAAATGGATGTTGAATTTTGTCAAATGCTTTTTCAGCATCTAATGAAATGATCATATGGTTTTTTTCTTTCAGTTTATTTATATGCTGGATTACATTGATAGATTTTCGTATGTTGAACCAGCCCTGCATCTGAGGAATGAAACCTACTTGATCATAATGGATAATTTTTCAGATGTGTTCTTGGATTCGATTTGCCAGTATTTTGTTGAGGATTTTTGCGTCGATATTCATGAGTGAGACTGGCCTGTAGTTCTCTTTCCTGGTTGAGTCTTTGAGTGGTTTTGGTATCAGAGTAATTGTGGCTTCATAAAAGGAATTTGGTAATGACCCTTCTGTTTCTATATTGTGGAATACATTAAGGAGTATAGGTATTAGGTCTTCTTGGAAGTTCTGGTAGAATTCTGCATTGAAACCATCTGGTCCCGGGCTTTTTTTGGTAGGGAGGTTTTCGATAACAGCTTCTAATTCTTTGCGACTTACAGGTCTGTTTAGATTGTTCACCTGGTCCTGGTTTAGTTTTGGTAAATGGTATTTATCTAAAAAAGCGTCCATTTCTTTTACATTTTCCAGTTTTGAGGCATACAGGCTTTTGTAGTAAGATCTAATGACTCTCTGAATTTCCTCTGTGTCTGTGGTTATGTCCCCCTTTTCATTTCTGATCTTATTAATTTGCGTGTTCTCTCTCTTTCGTTTGATTAGTTTGGATAGGGGTTTATCAATCTTGTTGATTTTCTCCAGGAACCAGCTTTTTGTTTCATTGATTCTTTGGATTGTTTTCTGTGTTTCTATTTTGTTGATTTCAGCCCTCAATTTGATTATTTCCAGTCTTCTACTCCTCCTAGGTGAGTCTGCTTCTTTTTTTTCTAGAGCTTTCAAGTGGGCTGTTAAGTCTCCAATATGTGCTTTCTCTGTTTTCTTTAGGTGGGCACTTAGTGCTATGAACTTTCCTCTCAGGACTGCTTTCATAGTGTCCCATAAGTTCGAGTATGTTGTTTCTTTATTTTCATTGAATTCAAGGAAGACTTTAATTTCTTTCTTTATTTCTTCCTTAATCCAGGTATGGTTCAGTAGTTGACTGTTCAGTTTCCATGAGTTTGTAGGCTTTCTGGGGGTAGCATTGTTGTTGAATTCTAACTTTAATCCATGGTGATCTGATAAGACACAGGTGGTTACTAATATTTTTTTGTAACTGTGTAAGTTCGCTTTGTTACCAAGTATGTGGTCAATTTTCGAGAAGGTTCCATGAGCTGCAGAGAAGAAGGTATATTCTTTCCTCTTTGGGTGGAATAATCTATAGATGTCTGTTAAGTCCATTTGCTTCATTACCTCCATTAATTCTCTAATTTCTCTGTTAGGTTTCTGTCTGATTGACCTGTCCATTGGTGAGAGAGGAGTGTTGAAGTCTCCTACTATTAGTGTGTGCGGTTTGATGGCTGCCGTGAGTTTTAGTAATGTTTCTTTTACGTACGTGGGTGCTTTTATATTAGGGGCATAGATATTCAGGATTGAGACTTCTTCCTGATGAATTGTTCCTGTTATGAGTATAAAATGTCCCTCTCCATCTCTTCTGATTGATTTAAGTTTGAAGTCAACTTTGTTAGAAATTAGTATGGCCACACCTGCTTGTTTCTTAGGTCCATTTGCTTGATAAGCCTTTTCCCAGCCCTTTACTCTGAGTAGGTGCCTGTCTTTGTGGTTGAGGTGTGTTTCTTGTAGACAGCAGAATGATGGATCCTGTTTTCTTATCCAATCTCTTAGCCTGTGCCTTTTTATAGGTGAGTTGAGCCCACTGATATTAAGTGATATTAATGACCAGTGGTTGTTAACTCCGGTCACTTTTTAAGTAGTAGGGTTTGTGTGTTTTCCTTCTTTGATTTGCGCTGGTGAAGAGTCTCTAGATGTCTGAGTTATTGTGGTCATTGTTGGACTCCTTGGTTAGTGATTTTCCTTCTATTATTTTCTGTAAGGCTGGATTTGTGGCTACGTATTGTTTAAATTTGTTTTTATCCTGGAAAATTTTGTTTTCTCCATTTATAGTGAATGTAAGTTTGGCTGGATATAGTAGTCTGGGCTTGCATCCGTGGTCTCTTAGTTTTTGGAGAACATCTATCCAGGACCTTCTGGCTTTCATGGTTTCCATAGAGAAATCAGGTGTAAGTCTGATAGGTTTACCTTTATAAGTAACTTGGCCTTTTTCCTTTGCGGCTCTTAATATTCTTTCTTTATTCTGTATATTTTGTGTTTTGATTATTATATGGCGAGGGGATGTTTTCTTTTGATCCAGCCTATTTGGTGTTCTGTATGCTTCTTGAACCTTCATAGGTACATCTGTCTTCAGGTTGGGAAAGTTTTCTTCTATAATTTTATTAAGTATATTTTCTGTACCGTTGAGCTGCACTTCTTCTCCTTCTTCTACTCCAATTATTCTTAGGTTTGGTCTTTTTATTGTGTCCCATATTTCCTGAATGTTTTGTGATGAGAGTTTGTTGGACTTGCTGTTTTCTTTGATCAGAGTGTTTATTTTCTCTATGTTATCCTCAGAATCTGAGATTCTTTCTTCTATCTCTTGTATTCTGCTGGTTATACTTGATTCTGTAGTTTCTATTCGTTTACCTAGATTTTCCATGTCCAGTCGGCCCTCTGTTTGTGTTTTCTTCTTTGCCTCCATTTCAGTTTTCAAGTCATGAACTGTTTCCTTTATCTGCTTGATTGTTTTTCCTTGGTTTCCTAGGGTATCATTCACTGATTTACTTAATTCCTCGAACTTTCTATTATACTTCTCATCCATTTCTATAAGGGCGTTTTTTATATGCTGTTTAAGGGTGTCAATCACTTTCATGAAGTCAGTTTTTTCTACTTCTTCTTGATTAAGGTGTTCATGTCCTCCTGTTGTGGGGTCACTGGCTTCTGGTGGTTTCGTGTTGTTTTTCAGATTGTTGGGAGAATTCCTGCATTGGCGTCTGCCCATCTCTTCCTCCCAATACTCCCCTTTGGATCTTCTTTTATAGGATCAGGTCTTCTTGCCCACTGATGTACCTTCCCAGTGATGTCACTCCCCAGAGATGTTTCTCCACAATGAGGTTTCACTCGGAGCCCAGATCGAAACTCCGTGCTGCTTGGTTAGCTCGCGAACAAAGGCCCACCCCGCTTGCTGCGGGCAGGCTATGGGAACAAAGGAGCTACTGGCCACCCCTTTGTCCTCCCGGTTCGGATTCGGTCCCAGCACAGGGAGGCGCTATGCCCCAAAGGAGGGAGGGAGGGAGGGAGGGAGACAGGGGGTGTGGGGATCTGGATGTAAGCTGAATAAGTTAGTAAGAGAGAGGCGGTTTGGGCAGTATAGCCCCTGTAGGATGGCCAGGAAGTGTGGGCGGGCTGAGGTTTGATCCCAGCTGCCGCAGCACTCACTCACCACAATGATGTTTCACTCGGTGCCCGGATCGGAACTCTGCGCTGCTTGGTTAGCTTGCGAACAAAGGGCCCACCCTGCTCGCTGTGGGCAGGCTATGGGAACAAAGGAGCTACCGGCCACCCCTTTGTCCTCCCGGTTCGGATTCGGTCCCAGCGCCCTAGCAGGCTGGGCAGGGAGGCGCTATGCCCCGAAGGAGGGAGGGAGACAGGGGGTGTGGGGATCTGGATGTAAGCTGAATGGGATAGTAAGAGAGAGGCGGTTTGGGCAGTATAGCCCCTGTAGGATGGCCAGGAAGTGTGGGCGGGCTGAGGTATGATCCCAGCTGCCGCAGCACTCACTCACCACAATGATGTTTCACTCGGTGCCTGGATTGAAACTCTGCGCTGCTTGGTTAGCTCGCTAACAAAGGGCCCACCCCGCTCGCTGCGGGCAGGCTATGGGAACAAAGGAGCTACTGGCCACCCCTTTGTCCTCCCGGTTCGGATTCGGTCCCAGCATCCTAGCAGGCTCCATGTTGATTTCTTAAGGGGTATTATTGTTGTTTGCCATATCTGGGAGTCTGAAACATGAGGACTTAAATTTTATTTTCAGAAGCCACTTTTTGAAGTCTGTGTTGGTCGTGTAAGATTGTAATTCCAGAACTGGGGAGACAAAGATAAGAGGATACTTGGGGCTTCCTAGCCAGTCAGCCCAGTCTACTGGGTGAGGTCCAAGCTAGTGAGAGACTCTGTGTCAAAAGAAATTCTCGGAAGTGCCTGAGAAATGACACTCAGGCTTGTCTGTTGTGAAGTATTTGTTTACACTGTAGAGATGTGTCTGCATATGGTGTCTTCTGATTGGTTTAATAAATAGGTAAATAGCCAGTAGCTAGGTAGGAGAGGATAGGCAGGATTTCCGGAGAAAGAGAACAAAAAGAAGGAGGAATCTAGGCAGATAGATTTCACCAGCAGACTCAGAGAAAGTCGAACTTGCCATACTGAGAAAAGGTAAAATGTCACAAGGCAGAGTGCAGTTGCACAAAAGCATGTTAACTTGAGCTAGAAGAGCAAAATGGGGACAACCCTAAGCTAAAGCCCAAGTTTTTATAATTAATCAGCAGTCTCCTTGTCATTATTTGCAGGTTGGCAACCCAAAGATAGTCCAAAAAGAAAGCTTGCCACAAATGGTAACCGATGTCTGGGCATGTAAATCCACATAGGGACTGAGAAAGCTGAAAAAAAAATGTTTAGAACACATCAGAACACAGAGTCAGACACGGTTTCCTGGCGACCGTGGTCTCTTGCGTATGGCCAGTGCCTGCAGCAAAAAGAGGCGCAGTTTTTTTAAGAGACCGGGCTGTAAGGTTGAGCAACTGAACAACCAGCACCCTACTCGCTCTCAGCGCTAGGGTCAAGCACCTGCTGCAGCAGGATCCACAGCTGGGAGGAGATGCTGTTCTGACTGCTGCCAGAGGACCCGGAGTGGGTGGAGCCAGTCACCAGTGCCCTTCTGCAGTGAAAGCCTAGCCATTCAAGATTTGTCTCCCTGGTCCGAGAACACTGCAAGCACAGGACTACAGGCATTCAAAAAATCAGATCCAAACCAAAAATCCTCTGCACAGGTACAATATATTTTAAAATGTGCTCAGGTACTAAAGAAAATAAAAGAAATTTGGTATGGATAATCATAGAAAAATGGTTTTAAAATAATAAAATAAAGCCTTTAAAGAGAGAGTACAGTAATGTAAAATAAAAGTCATGTAAAGATGGGAAATACACAGGGTATATGGATCCTGTATGATGCTTGTTGACTTAAATTTTTTCAATGCTAATAAACAAAAATCAAAAGCTGCTAAGAGACATTGGATTATGGAAACTGCTAAATTAAGACAGCTTATATATTTTAAGAATGTCTTAGCTTCAGAATGGAAGTCAAATAATACATTGTATTGAGGGAAAGGTTTAGTTTCTCTTTCCACAGGAAACAAAAATAGTTGGCTTGCCTCAAAATTAATAAAGACTAGATTTGGTCAGGGGAGACCTCCTGAAAATCTTGGTTATAGACATGAAGAAAAAAAGAAAGAAAATTGCAATACAGTTGATGTATATGCTGACCCCTCTACATGGGAACATCTCTGAGACTGGATGAAACATAATAAATCTTGTTAGCTACAGACTTCTCATGACTGATTATTACATGCCCTTCTTTTATACGTCATGGGTAGAGGTTTGGCTATGCAATCCAAACAGCCTTACAAAGTTAACAGATACCTTTCACCTGCTCAAACATGGAACAAAAAGTCAGCATTTGTTGATTTGTGCACACCTCATGCTCCATACTTGTGTTAATGCATATTAATTTGTTATAAGAGCTAGTTGGAGACAAGACTAAGCGAAAGGCCAAGCTTTCATAATTAATAAAAAGACTCCTTGTTGTTATCTTTGGCCTGGTAATCCAAAGATAATCAGAAAAGAAAACTTGTTTTATCCCAGGCTTTTTCAGACCCAGGCCAGCTGGCCTTGATGAGTTCCCGATAGAACATCCCCATTGTCTCAGTGTGTGGGTGCACCCCTTGCGGTCCTGAGTTCCTTGCTGGTGCTCTCTCTCCTTCTGCTCCTGATTTGGACCTTGAGATTTCTGTCCGGTGCTCCAATGTGGGTCTCTGTCTCTGTCTCCTTTCATCGCCTGATGAAGGTTAATATTCAGGAGGATGGCCAGCTGGCCTGGGTATGAAAAAGCCTGGGATAAAACCGGACTTGCTGAACATAGCAGACAATGAGGACTACTGAGAACTCAAGAACAATGGCAATGGGTTTTTGATCCTACTGCATGTACTGGCTTTGTGGGAGCCTAGGCAGTTTGGATGCTCACCTTACTAGACCTGGATGGAGGTGGGTAGTCCTTGGACTTCACACAGGGAGGGGAACCCTGATTGCTCTCTGGGCTGACGAGGGAGGGGGACTTGACCGGGGGTGGGGGAGGGAAATGGGAGGTGGTGGCGGGGAAGAGACAGAAATCTTAAATAAAGAAATAAAGAAAACTTGTTACACTTGTACTCTGGATTCCACATGTACATGTAACACACAGCAGCACACACAAAAACTCATATATGCATACATATGCATACACACATGCATAAAAATTAAGAAATAGCCTAGGCTTCCACAGTATTAGAGTTTGGGAACAGGAGCTAGGACATAACACAAAGCTACTGTTTACATCCATGCATTTGACATCTCAGAGGACATTCAAATGCAGCTTACACTATCCTCTAGGTGCCTTTCTCCTGCAAGTGAGGAAGTCAGCACACGGGAAAATTAAATACTGTGACTTGAATGCTTATGCAATAAATTATGTGCATAGTATAATCCCTGGCCTCCAAGATCTATAAACTTGGCCAGATTTCACTTTAAATTTGGAGACCAAGAGGCACAGGTTATGGCATGGAAAGACTTAAGAGAAGTGGGAAACAATATTCAAAAAAGAAAGATGGAAGAATCTTAAGCAAAGGGTAGAGATTCTCCGGTGTCAAGGAATAAGGGAGACATCTTTAATAGCAGCAATTAAATTGAAGCTTAGAATTTGAAGTCATTAGCTAATTACTTGAGCTAATTCCCAAGGTGTGTCTTACCCTTGTCAAAGTCAGGTGGTTGAATAAGTATCTATCGAACATCTATAAGAGGTTAGACCACCATGCCTTGTACTTTACAAACCTTCTTGCATTTAAACCCCATAAAAACCAATAAACTCCTCTAATGTTTCATGTGTGAAGTAGGAATAAATTCAAATTGAAAAATGAGACATGTCAGTTACATAAACAATCTAGTGCTGCACATTGAGATGGTCGCCCCACAGGACCCTCAGTCTACAATGCTGAAGCTGAGCAGGAGAGAGACTGTAAACCTTGCCTCTCATCAGAAAGCCAGAGATGGAGAGACGCTTTTCACCCAGCTATGTCTGTTTCATTCTTGACAAACTTTCAGTTAAGCTTTACACAATCCTTTGGCTATGGTACTTTAAAAAAAAATTAAAATCCTGAAGGCAAATAGCTTAACAGAAAGAGATATTAATGCAACAAGACTGAAGTGCTTTATACTAAAATTATAAGAATTGATTAATCCTTATATCACACCACAATGTATCTTTATTTCAGAGACCTGTGACTTCCTGAAATTCTCACCAACAACAATTGCTTCAAAGATAGAGAGGTAGACGATAAATACGTGACAGATTGATATTGCTGATAATATAGTATTGATAATAGAAAAAATATAGATACATACTAGATAGATAGATGATATTAATGATAGTATATATAATAGACAAAAGGCCAAGTAATTGACACGACCATTTATACTTGGTATTCTTCCATTACTATGAAAGGCCATTTCCACGTGCTTTTTATTTAAGCCCTCTCTCTAATTCCTGTAATTAGCAAGCAGGCAGGGTCAGGTACTGTCAGCACCCTCTGAACAGGTGAGATGTTAAAGCTCCTACAGTCATCACATGCAGACCACACCGCCTGAGTTGGCAAAACCCAAAATGTATGCAAGTCTCAAAAAACCATAAAATCATTAGACTCCTCAGAGGCTCCAAATCATAAAATGAGCCAGCTTATAGGCAAGAAGGATGACCCCTATTAAAGGGGGATTATCCAACTCAGGCACGATATGACTCCAGTCCGCAGAAACAGTAATTGAATGAAAATGTATTTGAGGAGAAGCTATAGTCCCCGTGGAAAGTGCGTCCTGAGAGAGCCATCGCTCTTTAGTAACTTAGCCATATTTCTGTGCTGCATTATTGAAATGTACTTAATGAGCAGTCTCCCTCTGAGAAGATACCAAGGGCTCAGAAGCAGTTGTCATGAAAGATGCTGCTTAAATCTGGTGCAATTATGTTTACTCCTTCACATTCCTTCCTTGAGCAGTTGAAATAGTGGCACTTTCATTTTCCCTTTTTGAAAATACTTTCTATTTATGAAAATAATCCATATATGAGGAAGGAAATTAGTCACTAAAAAGTATAAAGAATATAGAGATCAATCTGATCTGTCTGTCTTAGTACACAGATAACTCTTGCTAGCCAGGTATACTAGTTCCTACATTTGGATACCCACATTATTCTCATATAAGTAGATGAAATATATGCTTATTTATGGCATTTTTAGACTATTTCATTTTTTATCTCAAATTGTTTTTCAAATTTTCACTAGCCACTATTACTTTTGCTTTTTAGGCAGGATCTTATGTAGCCTAAACTAGTCTTGAACAGGGTATGTAGTCAACAGTGCCCTCGAGCTTCTGATCCTCCTGCCTGCATCTCCCACATGCTGTGATTACAGGTGAGCATCACCACACTGGTTTCATGAGGTGCTGGAGAGTGAAACCAAAACTTCCTGCATGCTAAGTAGACACTACTAGCAGAGCTTCATTCTGAGCCTGCCCCTGTTAGTTGTAACTCTCCTTGTAACACATGCAGACTCTGCCTGATTATTCAAGCATCTTCCTGTTTATAGGAATTTTCTTTGTTATTAACATCTAATATCTGCCCCGTGACTTCTGAGAAGCTACTCTATCCCCCCACTGACTCTCTTTTGCTCATGTTTTCCCCATCTTTCCTTCTTCAGCAGAGCCACACCATACAGCCTAGTGACCTCCAATGTCAGAGAGAGAATTTAGCTCACCCTTCCTGGTCTCACCAGTCATGTGATCAGGAGTTAGATCCCTTTTGCACTTACCAAAGTCTCCTTATTTCCTCATCCTTGGAACATGAATCGAGATTCCAAAACAAAATGCACAGCAAACACATAGCACAGAGTTAAGCACAGTGTAGACCATTGCTTTGTAGTGACGTCTAATGGTCAGACTTAGAGCTGGAGGGATGGCTAAGATTAAGGTACATACTGCTTTTGCAGAGGACCCCAGTTATACTCTGAGCACCCACATAGGGCTCCTCACAACTGACTGTTGTGTTTCAGAGGAACAAGAGACTTTTCCGGACTCTGAAGACCCTTGCACTCACAGATGCACAGACCCATACGCAGCCACATGCATACATCTTTTTAAAGGAAAGGAGATAGTAGTTGAAGTTAGAGAAAAGCGATAGAAATAGTACTGTGAGTGAGTTATTACACTTCTCCAACAGGGCTTACACAAGATTCTTGAGCATAATAAACTTTATTATTATAGAGTCAAAGATGGATTTATAGCCCAAGTCAAGAAAAACATTCAATTTGATGATCAAACATCATTCTTCACAGAAAATTTTGGAAAATATTTCCCAGAGTGATTTCTTACTGCCATTCCAAACAACAACACAACTTCAGTAATTTCAGAAAGTTATTCAGAATCTGTCCTTCATAAATTGCCCCATTGCATTTGTGAGGACCGTTTCATTTTCGTGCTTGGTGGATTACTTTTTATGCTTCTTGATCCATTGGTTGATTGCAGGTTTAGTGTGTTCCTTATTGATTTGCAGATGCTATTTTATGAATTGTATATTATTTATGGAACTATCATCAGTTCAACACTCCACAGCAATTCTTCTCCTTTGGTAATAGTCATGTTTCATTGTTTTTCAGTGGCTTTATCTGAAATGACAAAACATATTTTAACAGAAGACAGTCTATATGGGCTTGATCTTCTATCACTTTATGCAAAACTTGTAGAAACCTTTTAATACTGTAACATTATTCTTTGTGTTTTAAATAATATATATCCCATACCCTGAAACTTATAAGCCCCATGTTGTGAGGTTACAGTTTCTGGTGTTATAATTAAAGCTGGTAAAGATCATATATTTTTGCTTTTCTTTTATAAAACTTCAGTAAGCAAAAGCTCCTAATCTTTTGCATTTGCTTAGGTACTCATTCTTCCAAGAATCTGAAGTATGGATGCACGTTACCGTAGGACACAAGGTCTCAACTTGAAGAGTTTTCTTTAACACTTTTTGTAGCACCATTACACACAACACATTTCTTTAGCACACGTTTATCTGAGTAAGTCCTTACTTTTTTTGACATATATATATATATATATATATATATGTTCTATGTGCAAGTATGTGGATATGTGGAGGTCAAAGGATGATGTTGGGTGTCTTCCTTCTTCACCCCCGTTCTTACAAACAGATGGTGTAAACAAGCACCCTTCACCAACAGACAGAAGCAGGGTCTCCCACTGAACCCAAAGCTTCACTTTTCTGATTGTAGAGTTCTGTGTGACAAAACCCATCCACTAGCATTCTGGAGATACACTCTTGTGCATTTTCTCCTTATGTTTCTAATGCAATATCAACTGCCCCTTGTATCACTATTTCCTGATGTGGGATGTACTTCTGAATATGTGTTGCTATTATTGGATAATGAATAGAGTCGCTTTGACCTATGCCAGGGCAGAATATAGCCAGGTTGGAAGAGATATATTTAGAGATATATTTAGATATATTTAGAGATATATGTAGAAGCAAAGTCAGAGAGACACCATGTAGCAGCCAAAGGAGAAGGGCACCAGAACAGAACCTTATCTGGTAAGTCACAGCATTATGACGATACACAGATTAATAGAAATGGGTTAATTTAAGATGTAAGAGTTAGTTAATAAGAAACCTGAGCTAATAGGCTAAACAGTGTTGTAATTAATATAGTTTCTGTGTGATTATTTGGGTCTGGTTGGCTGGGAAAGGAAAGAGTAGTCACCTCTTACACTTCCCCAAGTAACATGATAGTTTCCTCTGCCTGCTTTCAAGGTGTTTACAGTTTAGTGGTCTGTGTATGAAGTCAGGGCTCACTAAGCACTAGTTTCTATTCTCCACTAACTTTGAAATTTCCAAGCATCTTCTTTCTCTGTTCTCTTTGCCTTTTTTCCTGTGATTCAGCTGCAGAAACCTAATCTGCTGTCAGTTTCTTGGGTCTCTGTAGTTCAGTTCACTTTTTAAAAAATCCCCTTTCTTTCCATATTTTACATTAGGTATTGTCTTTGGTTTTTTTTAGAGATTTAGATATTTCCTTCGAATTCATTTTTAATTGCATATATGTCTGTGAAGATATGGCACCTGTGTGAGAGCACAGGTGCTGTTGTTTAGTCATCAGGATTGGAATTCAGACCACAGAGCCCTCTCAGGTGGCTCACGAGTGCCTGCAATTTCAGCTGCAAGTGATTCAAAGCCTCTCCTGTTCACCATGTGTGTGCGCACATCCATACATACACATACAAATAGATAAATAAATACATTCTTTAAAAATACTAATTATCTGGCCAGTTAGAAGGATCTGCACATAAAGGCATTTGCTGCCAACCCTGACAACCTGAGCTCAATCTCTGAGACCCACATGCTGGAAGGGAAAAACAACTCCCACTACTTGTCTCATAACGTGCCCCACAACTGTGTTAGTCAATTTTTCAAGGTTCTCTAGCAGAGCTAAACACACACACACACACACACACACACACACACACACACACACACACACGTTTTATACCTACAGTGTGGAAAGAGGAACCAGCTCCTGTAACTGTAGGGTAGCGATGCCTTTGCCTGCCAAGCTCTCGCACTGACATGAAATCGTAAGTCCACTCTCCATCCCAGCCCTTCCCACCCCACTGCCTCTGTGTCTGTGCCCCCAGTCTCGCTCATATGAGTTATTCACTGGACGATATCAGGCTTTCTTCCCTAATAATGTCTCAAAAGATGGAGAGATGTAACTCCAACAATAACAAAAGTTACAATTTTCCCATTTTATTCTTCTGAAATGGCATAAAATTCGTCTCCGGCAGCCAATGGAGGATGTAAAAACTATGAAAGAAGTTGGGAGTGTACCTTTGTTTGCATTTTGCTTTTCAGTCAGGCTGTCCTCATGGTAGGCAAATGTTACATGTTTATTTGAACCTTCTCTGCTACTTCCCCAAAGAGCATCTTCTTCCCCAACCAAGAAAACCTTATTGTCCAGGCCCAGAACTTTCTATTAAACTTGGTGAGTAGCTCTGGATATATGGACTTTCCATAGTCTTTATCAGCATTCATTTACCCTTTCCAATTTAAATTTTATATCCCATTGTGTATAATGTAGCATAATTAATGCAAAACATAACCTTGAGCTTAGGAAATTGTTCTGTGGTTAAGAGCACTGGCTGCTCTTGCATATGATGAAGATGCGGCTCCCAGCACTCACACCCATCAGGCATCTCACAACCACCTGTCAGTCCAGAATCAGGGATCCAGATGCCTTCTTCTGGCCTCTACAGATACCTGCACACACACACACACACACACACACACACACACACACACACACACACTCATACACACACAAAATAAAAGGTAACAAATCTATAAACAGATATTTGGTTATATATTTGTTATAGAATATGTTATATGAAAATGTATTTTGTTTCTGAATTGGAGAATCCTTTAATATGTTATATGAAAATGTATTTTGTTTCTGAATTGGAGAATCCTTTAGAGCATGAACTACTTATCAGAAACCCTGTTCTAGCCATCAGTTTTGAAATCTAGTCAGCACTACTCAGTGTGAAGTTGAAGCTAATATTCTGAAGTTATCATTTTGGCAATGGCTAAAGAAAGCAGGCACTGGAAGCTAGCATTGGTGAGTGTGAGAATGTCGGAACACACATCCCTGTGATATGTAAATGGGTGTCTGTTACAGTTCTTTGAAGGAATGATTACTTATTTAACGTAGTAAATGAAAGAATGTCTTTGCTCAAGCTGCCTGCTGCATTCATTTTAGAGAATGTTTCATCTAACTTCTCTGGAGAGACTAAAGCTTTATACCATGACCTCTAAGACTGCCTCCAGCTTTGTTTGGGGGGGGGGGGGAATGTTATTTGTGTCTCTTGATCAAAATGGGCTCAATTACACCCCCTTCAGGCCCAGGATGATAAGTCTTGCAATGCCCCTCTTCCAACAGTTTCTGCTGTTCTCCAGCAAGTTAGGAGCTGTCACCAGAGTCAATCTGTGCAAAAGACGGCTTCATTTTGGAAGACACCAGGTGTAATTACTGCCTGACACATAAGACACTAAATGACAAACAGATACCTTGGGCCTTTCTGCCTCTCCTTGACAGGTGAGTTTTTCATGTAAATTGTTACTGAGGACTTGATGAGGTTTCTTTTTTTTTTAATTTTTTTATTGAGAAAAAGAAAAACAAAAAAAAGTTTCCGCCTCCTCCCAGCCTCCCATTTCCCTCCCCCTTCTCCCACCCTTCTCCCCCTCCCCCCACTTCTCTCCCCCTCCCTCTCCAGCCCAAAGAGCAGTAAGGGTTCCCTGCCCTGTGGAAAGTCCAAAGTCCTCCCCCCTCCATCCTGGTCTAGGAAGGTGAACATCCAAACTGGCTAGGCTCCCACAAAGCCAGAACATGAAGTAGGATCAAAACCCCGTGCCATTGTCCTTGGCTTCTCATCAGCCCTCACTGTCTGCCATGTTCAGAGAGTCCGGTTTTATCCCATGCTTTTTCAGTCACAGTCCAGCTGGCCTTGGTGAGCTCCCAATAGATCAGCCCCACTGTTTCAGTGGGTGGGTGCACCCCTCATGGTCCTGACTTCCTTGCTCATGTTTTCCCTCCTTCTGCTGCTCATTGGGACCTTGGGAGCTCAGTCCGGTGCTCCAGTATGGGTTTCTGTCTCTATCTCCATCCATCATCAGATGAAGGTTCTATGATGATATGCAAGATATTCGTCAGTATTGCTATAGGATAGGGTCATTTCAGATTCCCTATCTTCCTAAAGAAGCTAAATAAGAAGGTGAACCCAAAGAAAAACATATAATTATCCTCCTGGCTATGGGAAGTAGACAAAATTGCCGGGGAAAAAATTGGGATCTTGGGGGTGGGGTGGGATGGGGGTAAGGGGAGATGGGGAAAGAAAAGTGAGAAGGGGAGGATGGGAGGAACTTGGGGAAACAGGATGATTGGGATAAAGGAAGGTTGGATAGGGGAGCAGGGAAGCACAAATCTTAGTTAAGGGAGCCACCTTAGGGTTGGCAAGAGACTTGAACCTAGAGTGGCTCCCAGGAGCCCAAGGCGATGTCCCCACTTGATGAGGTTTCTATTGAGAATACAGTTTCAACACTCGGATGTCTACTTTCTCGTACGGCGAGGCACTGAGAAGGGACAGAGGGTGCAGAGCTGAGAGCCATGTCCATATTCTAGGAGCATGGGCAGAGGAATGATGGCTTCCACTGCCTGTTTGCATTTAAAGCCTCGGTCTTGAAACAAGGCTTCTCTAATGAGGATGTTAGTTACGTGACTTTAAAATCTATCACGATAGTCATAAAGTATGATTTAAAGAAATTATGATTTCTAGATTGGAGAGATCGTTAAACAGGTAACAGCATTTTTTTCTTTTTACTTATTTATTTATTTATTTATTAAGGATTTCTGCCTCCTCCTCGCAACTGCTTCCCATTTCCCTCCCCCTCCCCCCATCAAGTCCCCCTCCCTCATCTGCTCTAAGAGCAATCAGGGTTCCCTGACCTGTGGGAAGCCCAAGGACCGCCCACCTCTATCCAGGTCTCATAAGGTGAGCATCCAAACTGCCTAGGCTCCCCCAAAGCCAGTACTGTGCAGTAGGATCAAAAACCCACTGCGATTGTTCTTGAGTTCTCAGTATTCCTCATTGTCCACTATGTTTAGCTAGTCCAGATTTATCCCATGCTTTTTCAGACCTAGGCCAGCTGGCCTTGCATTTACTGTCAAACTCAGTTGAATTGCTGGGCTCATTTGATGGAAGGAGAGGACTGATTCCTTCAAGGAATTATCCCCTGACTTCTACTCGTGTGTCTCAGCTCCCAGAATCAGCCATTCAGGGATTGCTTTCAATAGCTGCATCCGTCCTGCTGTTCTATAGCATAGCAATAGTTGCTTTAGACCCCTCTACAGTATTCAATTATGCCACCTCCATTTCCAAGATAAAAAATTATTTTTGAATTTTTGTTTTTGAATGTTTATTACTCCCTCTCTTTCTCTGCGTGTATTTGTGTGTGTGTATCTGTGTGTGTGTGTATGTGTGTCTGTGTGTGTGCATGCTGTAATACATGGAAGACAGCTTCTGGGAGTCAAACTTTCACCATGTGTGTTCCTAGGATCCCCTCAGGTCATCAGACTTGGAGCAGGCACCTTTACCCTTTGAATCATCTTTTCACCCCTATTATTTTACTATTATTTTTTCTTTGAGATAGCATCCCATGCAGACTAGCTGGCCTCAGAATCATCACATAGCTGAAGATGACCTGGACTTTCTGATGCTCCTAAACTTCCACTTCCTGTGCGCTGGGATTAGAGGCATGCTTCCACACTGGTTTATGCAGTGCTGGGTGAATCCAGGACTTTATGCATGCTAGGCAAGCACTCTACCAACTCAGCTATATCCCCAGACACAAGGTAAAAATTTTAACACCTCAGTTTTACCAGAAGTTTAATCAGATGAAGTTGGGCACATGTCGCTAGCACACAAGCAAAAAGATATTTTCTAACTCTTCTCATTTCAATGGCTTGATAGAGTTTTACTCCTAAACTTAAAATCCATTGCAGGAGCACCGCATGCTTACATCCAAACACACACACAAACTCTCTTCACTATCATTTCTGCCTAGGGATGCATAGTGTGTGAGAGCCTTTTTCTGGGAAGACGCACATGTACACACACACACAGAGAGAGGGGGGGGGGAGGGGGGGGGAGGGGGGGGAGGGAGGGAGGGAGGGAGAGAGAGAGAGAGAGAGAGAGAGAGAGAGCCCATGACAGATCAAAGGAGTGACTTCCTGACTGCACTAAATCCAGCTTGGAGAATTAATGAGCGCTTACTGGGGTTCCTAACAGGAGTATGGATGAGGGATTACTTCCCAGAGCAGAAAGGACTCCAAGGCCTCCCCTAAAAGCTTACCCCAGCATTATGATAGCTCATGAAAGCTGCATCTCTGGGACTGTCGGCATAACCTGCAGGCAGCTACATGGACCTGAGAATCTCCTCCTCTCTCAACTCAGTTCATCAGTCCCCCACTGTCCCTCACTGTCCCCCACTGGTTTCTTGCCTCTCTAAAGCTGGTGAGGGGTCTTTGAGGATCTTAGAAGTTTTAATTTTCCCAGACACGACATTTGTTTGCCCCCTGAGTCATGAGCTGCCCGCATCCCTCCTGGATGAGATGTTTCCATTAAGAAGAAATATTTCACACAGTAACTCCCGCGTAACCATTTCAGCAGGGCATCCTCAGTCAATTTCTGATAGATGTCGTAAGTACCCAAACTGATGATGTTGCTTTTGCTTGCTTGCTTGCTTGGTAAAGTTACTCCAGTCATCTTCCTGGATATTTGAGCACTTGATTTGAGGATGTTTTGCTGACTATTGACTTTCTCTGTGTTTCTGCTACTTGGTATCTGTCTTTCCCCTTGGCTTGCTATATACTCAGTGAAGTCACCGTTTTGAAACTGGATTCATGGATCATTCTGCACATGGAACAGGTGATGGGGACTGAATTCATGTCCTTCTGCTTACATGGCACTTTGCTGGCTATCTGGGCTAGCACTGAAAGGCTGGAAAATATTTCATTTCTGTGCTGGGCCCTTTGGGGACCTTGAACTATACCCCAGTCCCCAGGATAAGCTGAAGGCTGACCCCCCCGGCCCCTAGCTGAAACTGAAGGTCTCAGGACCCCTCATTAAAGGAAGTATTAGCTAATGGAGAAACCTAAGTTACATAAAGTTGCTGACTGATGCCCATTCCCCCACCAGTAATCATACAGAGAATGTTAACCACCCAACTTCCCCTACCAGCGGGGTAATATTTCAGACAGCCCCTGCAGTTAGCAAAGGGTCAGCGGATGTCTGAAGATGCAACTAGGGAGCTGTTGCTATCCCCCTTAGATAATAACAGCCTATCAGGACTAACAGCTGAGCTCTGCCTAATCTCTAGCCAATTATGATATAGAATACATAATTTTGTATTTTGAGATTGTAACCTTGTGACTGTTTTGTGGTTATTGTCTTTATAAACCCCTTACAATAGTAGATAGGGTCCTTCTCCCTCCATCTGTTGTGTCAGACTGTGAGGCAGAGGACTCATGCTAGCCCATATTTAAAAAACAAAACCTTGTTTTTGCATTTGGAAGTGTGGTCTTCTTGGGAGTCCAAGGACTCAGGCACAACATTTGGGGCTTCATCCAGGATCCCCAAGACCCCCCACCCGAAGGTTTCTGGACCACCAGTGAGTGATGTTGTCTGTCAAATGTTTGTAGCTGTGATTTCTGTCTGACCTCTGTCCTGTGTAAATCTGGTAGCCTACTAAAAGGTGGTTCCTCTTTTTTTCTAGCAAGGGGTTCCCCATTATTTTGGGGCTGAAAATTCTTTTTCCTTTTGAAGCAGCCCACACTGGTGTCTGTAGCGGCATGCCATGTCTGAGCCTGTGAGTTAGTTAGGTCCGAGATCACCAGCATCCACGAAGACATTCTGGAGCCCACTGAGGGAGCAGGCCCCCGTCTGGAGGAAATTGGGTCCTCCTCATTGTCAAGAGCCCCTACAAAGAGCCTGGAGTCTGTTCAGAATAAGGAAGCAGGTTCTGATCAGCTTCCTCTTTTGGAAGGCTTGGAGGCCGGTCTGTAGGATATTAAGTCCTCAGTAACCCAGAGCCTCCCCTAGGAGCCCAGGCCTAGTATGGTCTTTGGAATCATGGATGCACCCCAAGCCAGGGAATATAAGCAGGACTTCAGACCTTTGGCTGAGTTTTTGAGGCCTCGCTGTTTTCCTTCTGTAGCTTTTATTTGTTGTCTGCTGGTTGTTTCTGTCTTTATTATGTTGGAGACTGGACTGACAAGACCTGGAAAAACAGGACAGAGCTTAAATGTGGGGAGGAAAGGGGGAACGCACAACAGGAACAATAGCACCTTGGCGGCGGCTGCTGCTGGTGGGCTGGCAGCAGCCCGTCTAGGGTCTGCACCCCTAGCTCTGAGCCTAGTCTGATGGCAGGGAACACACTCCCTGGGCACCTAGAGCCAAGCGGGGAGAAGGCAGGAAGTGCAATGTGGCAAAGGACCTGGGAATTGGCGGTGGCAAGCTCCCTGCTTGTTGGACACATGTCACCTGCGCGGCCCTGGGGTCCCTCTGGAGATGGTGATTTGGGCAGGGCTCACAGGGCTCCAAGGTCAGCAAGCAGCCACGCCTGGGATAGACTGCGTAGCAAAGCTGGTGCACCAGGCTGAGAGTTGAGGGTGGAGACGCTCAGTTATGAACAGCCCCTGCGGGCAGAAAAAATAGAGGTGACAACAGCCTGCACAGTCCCCGGGGAAAGCTGGGCCTCACAGCCAGGGAGCCACCCTGGATATGGACATTTTCCTCTATGCCCCTCTCTATAGGCCCTGTCTTTGTATCAACTTAAGGATCTCTGCAGGCCTGGTTGGGCAGGAGAGAGGGACCTGCACAACTTTGCATAGGTGCCTGCTTGCAATTGAAACACTGCACAAATGTAAAACAGAGAATCTGAGATTATAGCCAGAGAAAAGTTAACAAAAAAATTTTTTTAGGAATATTGACACCCAAGGACACACTGTGCCCACCAGTGCTGTGCCCCCCCTTTTCTTCCTAAACCAAGTTCTTCTTCACTGTGATAACATTCAAGGTCTCTTCTGCTGGTCAACAGTTTCCCATCTTAACCCTTTTCTGTCCTGATACTGTTTATAAGAAATGTTAAATTATACCACCCTGCGTACTTTAGAAAACATTAATTTTAAAGTAAAAGTCAAAGATGCATTGTGTTTGGGGAAAAAATATCCTTTTGTTTCCACAGGGTAAAAATATATGAATGCTAGTTATTTAGAGTCAATGGGCTATAAATACTTAACACCTTTTTAGGAAATTAGGTACAAGTTATTATTGATTAAGACGTATACACCCTTCCTTTGTTTTAAACGTTATTTCTATACTATGTTCTTGACTGCTGAAAAAATTACAGAAAAAGACTTTGATGGAAATTTGCATGTTGTCTGAAAAATGAGAGGAAAAACAAGAAAGTTTGTGATGGAAGTTTTTATGTTGCCTAAAAAACAAGAGAAGGCAGAAGATTGAAATAGTAAAGAGAAGAAAAGGAAAAGATAAAAGTCATAAAAGGTATTAAAAAAAAAGTCTTTGAAAGGCTAGAGGCTGTGGTTTCCTGTATCTTCAAATAAAAAAAATGAGTCACATTTTATATTAATACTAAAATGATTTTTAAGGCCGGGAAGTGGTGGTGCATGCCTTTAATCCCAGCACTTGGGAGGCAGAGGCAGGTGGATCTCTGTGAGTTCAAGACCAGCCTGGTCTACAAGAGCTAGTTCCAGGACAGGCTCCAAAACCACCGAGAAACCCTGTCTCGAAAAAGAAAAAAAAATGATTTTTAAGGCTAAAACCTGACAAACATGGAGTATAAAGTCCTAGTCTTTTGAAAGCTGTTAGCTTATTGTAGACATTAGGAAATGCAAGTGAATAGTCAGATAACCTCCAGGTACAAATATAATCAATTACAAGGATAAGCCTTACTTAAAACCTTTAAACACCCTCTAGAGGTTTTTAAAGTCAAGCTTAAAAGAAGTAATTAGTAACAAAAGATATACCTGGGCAGCCCTCATCCTTCAGACATCTGTGGAATATGGCATTTATGACAATGAGACTCCCAGATCCTAGCAGTGACACAAGGTCTCCAAAAAAGATTATGGGACACCACGATGTCTCCACCTAGATAATGTGACACTGACCACTGGGCAAGATGCTCAAATGCTACAACCTGCTGTGAGTACCCAGCCCAGACTGTGGGCACTGGAGGATGGATTGCACCACTTTCACCTAGACAAACTAAGTCAATCTTTTCCATGTCCCTCTTCCACAAGAACCTCTCACCTTACGGGTGTGGTAAAGCCTGCTGCTCTGATACTTCTGCCTCCAATGGACACCTGGGTATGACTGTCCATGGGCTGCTCCCTGTCAATTTTAATAGATTTGAAAGCTGTTTGGTCTGTACTTAAATATAATTTATGTATCCTTCTGAGATCTCTGACAGTATTGATGGCTAGGCTGACTGTAGCTTTGTTAACTTGGCAGCATCAGAAAAAATTAAGATATAAATACAGGTTACAACAGTATAAATAAATAACTAAAATATAAAAGTGTTTCAGATTTCTTTCCCCTTCTATGTTATAGTTCTGATAAGCTGATAGGGCAATGACTATTTGCTGTTTGGATCACAAGCTCAGGATTTTAAATTTCTTTTGGTTGTCTTCTAAATATAAGTTTACATACTTTTAACTCAAATCTATGTTTTTTGCTAGGAGTCAAAGATATGAGTCTTTTTGTTGTTGTTGTTTTACAGATATCTATTATTTGCTTTTTCTACAATATGGATTTCAATATGGGCATAAAAGTTTCAAATAAATTATTTTCTATAAGTATATAAGTTTTAATTTTCTGTTCTGATGGAGGAAGGTCATTGGTTAAATAAAAAGAAACTGCTTGGCCCTCATTGGTTAGAAGATAGGTGGGAGGAGTAAACAGAACAGAACGCTGGGAGGAAGAGGAAGTGAGCTCAGACTCCACAGCTCTCCTCTCGGGAGCAGACACCTCAGAGAGACCATACTCCCAGCTCCCAGGCAGATGCACGCAATGAAGCTCCGACCCAGGATGGACATAGGCTAGAATCTTCCCGGTAAGCGCACCTAGGGGCGCTACACAGATGATTAGAAATGGGCTAAATTAATATGTGAGAATTAGCCTAGAAGAGGCTAGATAGAAATGGGCCAAGCAGTAATTAAATGAATACAGTTTCCGTGTAATTATTTCGGGGCATAAGCTAGAGCTAGCCATGTGGGCGGCCAGGTGCCGGGGACACAGCCCCGCCGCCCATATTACTACACTGTTCCTAGTTTGAACTTGTCTCAACAGGTTTCCCCTTGATTGACAGACACAACCAAGCATCATTTGCTGACTATAATCTGCTCCAAATGACTGTGGACCCTGGACTTGCTGAGAACTGATGTGGACCAGTCTAGCTGATGTGAATGCTCCCTGGCTCTTCAACAGAATCCACAAACTAGATGCTCCTGATAAACACCCCATTTCCTCTTTGTTTTTAGCTAGCATTTTACCTTTGTTATCTCTTGACAGCGATGCCCCCAAAGTCAGCTGGAAGCAATTATAAGAATACATCGTCATCCTCCTGCCTCTGCCTCCTTCAGCAAATCCTACCGGCGTGCGATTCTTAGTTAAGGGAGTCACTGTAGGGTGGGCAAGAGATTTGACCCTAGAGGGGCTCCCAAGTGCCCAAGATGAGGTTCCCAGTTAGTTCCTTGGGCAGCTGAGGATTGGGAACCTGAAATGACCCTATCCTATAGCAATACTGACGAATATCTTGCATATCATCATAGAACCTTCATCTGGTGATGGATAGAGATAGAGACAGAGACCCACACATGAGCACTGGACTGAACTCCCAAGGTCCCAATGAGGAGCAGAAGGAGGGAGAACATGAGCAAAGAATTCGGGACCACGAGGCGTGCACCCACCCACTGAGACAGTGGAGCTGATCTACTGGGAGCTCACCAAGGCCAGCTGGACTATGACCGAAAAAGCATGGGATAAAACCGGACTCTCTGAACATGGCGAACAATGAGGGCTGATGAGACGCCAAGGACAATGGCACTGGGTTTTGATCCTACTTCATGTTCTGGCTTTGTGGGAGCCTAGCCAGTTTGGATGCTCACCTTCCTAGACCTGGATGGAGCGGGAAGGACCTAGGACTTACCACAGGGCAGGGAACCCGGACTGCTCTGTGGACTGGAGAGGGAGGGGGAGAGGAGTGGGGGGAGGGAGAGAAGGGTGGAAGGAGGGGAAGAAGGGTGGGAGGAGGGGGAGGGAAATGGGAGGCTGGGAGGAGGTAGAAACTTGTTTTTTGTTTATGTTTTTTTTCTTCTTTTCTTATTAAAAAAAATATTTTGAAAAAAAAAAAGAATACATCGTCCTATAATTCCTGGTTGAGATGCTGAGTCAAAGAAAACTCTCTTACCTAGGAAGACTCTGGGCAGTTTTAGGAGAGGAATTCTGCTTTTACACTAACCACTCATGGATTATAAGAGATAGTTTGACTGGAGTTATGGAAGGGTTGGCCAAGCCAAAAAAGAATTGGACTCTTCACAGGGATGATTCAAATCCTGGTTTAATATCTCTCTTTGGTTAACTGCCCTTGTTTCTGCTGTTATAGGATCCCTATTGGTTTTGTTAGTAATTTTGACTGTTGGCCCATAAATAATCAACAGACTGGTACAGTTTGTAAGACAAAGGCTTGACACTATTCAACTTATGGCTCAGCGTACTAATGCTAATGTATATTGTCCTGCCTATTATTCCATTTCCAATGAAGATGAAATAGAATTCGCATGCTATTCTCATCAGGTTGAGGAACCAAGAGTTCAGGATTGAACTCCATTTAGAACTCCTAGGGGGAGATGAAAGGCTGGAAAATATCCTATTTCTGTGCTGGGCCCTTTTGAGACCTTGAACTACACCCCAGCCCCCAGGATAAACTGAAGGTCGACTCCCTCTGGCCCCTATCTGACGCTAAAGGCCACGGGACCCCTCTTTAGAGGACGTATTCGCTAATGGAGAAACCTAAGTTACACAAATTTGCTGACTGCAGCCCATTCCCACACCAGTAGTCATACAGAGAATGTTGAACAACCAACTTCCCCTACCAGCTGGGTAATATTTCAGACAATCCCTGCAGTTAGCAAAGGGTCAGCAGATGCCTGGAATACATAACCAAGGGAGCTGTTACTATCCCCCTCAGATATAGCCTATCAGGAACTAACAGCTGAGCTCTACCTAATCTCTAGCCAATTATGATATAGGATACACATTTGTATTTTGAGACTGTAACCTTGTGATTGCTTTGTGGTTTTCGTCTTTATAAACCCCTTACAATAGTAGATGGAGTCCTTCTTCCCCCATCTGCTGTGTCAGACTGCGAGGTAGAGGACCTATGCTAGCCTGTACTTAATAAACAAAACCTTGCTTTTGCATTTGGAAGTGTGGCTCCCTGGTGATCGTCTTGGGGGTCCTAGGACTCAGACACAACAGCACTGCTGAACTATCTTCCTAATCCTGTGGGATTACATTAAAGATAGATGGGCATGTGGTGTAGATCACATCCAGACATAAGGACAACTAATG
This sequence comes from Microtus oregoni, assembly GCF_018167655.1. Lineage (NCBI taxonomy): Eukaryota > Metazoa > Chordata > Mammalia > Rodentia > Cricetidae > Microtus > Microtus oregoni. Next base: position 47,739,364 of record NW_024543062.1, read on the forward strand.
AGATGGCACTGGAGCACTGAGAAAGGAGGAGAACCCGTGACCCTAGCCGCTCCTCGCTTCAAGCCTCTCTCTCCCCTTCCCATGCCCCAGCTCTTCTCTCTGTATGGCTGTCTCCTATACTCTGTCTTTGTCCATATCATCAACTTTAGCACAGACCTTGTATCTACTCTTGACTTGTATGCAGATTTTGCTGTGGAAATTCTGATATTCTGCTTATGGGCACAGACCATTCGCTCTGGTGCAAACACTAGGAAATTCTGATGGCCTTGAGACTAAGAAGCATAGCTCTTAGGTGCTACTCCTGCTCACCTTTATTATAAACATAACCAGGGAATGTGCTGTCCAGGGATGGATAATAAGTGGAAATTGTCCCCTCATGTATGACAATAAAGTGAGTCTATGAAAAGAGTAAGAAGACACATATTGTCCATAGCACAGCCTCCCAAGGCCAAAGCACCTCTAAAATGTATTACAGCATGGGAGTCAAGGAGGACCTGTGCACACAAGAATGTTAAGAACTTTGCAAAACTCACTGTGAATTAGATCGCTTCCAATTTTATCTATACATATGGTATTTTCATTAGGGGAATTATTAAGATTACCCTATTCATTCTGATTTACTAATTCTTTTAATAACATAAAATTAGCATATATGTGAGTCTGCATGTTTCTCTGTGTGAGTGGACATGTGCATGTGTGTGTATGTGAGCATGTGTAAGCCAGAGGTCAACCTCCAAAGTTGTTTATTGTAACTATCCATCCTGCTTTTCTTAACATATGGTCTCTTGCTGAAACATAGAGCTCACTAGCTAGGCTAGGCTGGCTAGACAGTGATCCCCAGAGAATATCACTGAAACATGGGGCTAACTAGGCTAGGCTAGGCTAGCTGTACAGTGATCCCCAGAGTCTGTCTTGTCTCCATTTTTTTACATAGGTTTTGGGTATTGAACTCAGGTCCTAAGGCTTGTATAGTGAGCATCTTATGGTCTGAGTCATCTCCTCATCCAACATAAAATTTCTTAATCTATTCTATAATATATTGAAACTATTGTTCTGATGGGGAAAACTAGGACATATTTAAATAACTGTATCACTTTGTTAATACTATACACTTTCAAATAATTATATATTGTATCAGAAATATTTCATTAAAAGATCAGTTTTAATATGTGAACGTGACTAAAGCTTCTAGCAGGAAAAGAAACCTGGCCAGAGAATACTAAATATCAATGCTTCTGTATTGAAGAATCGTATTTCAATACAAAGTGCTACTGGATGAGTGAATAAAATCTGAAAATTCAAAAATAAAATGAAGAAAAAACTAGAATCATTAGCTTGAGCTAAGCTAGAGATGGCTGTCATCTGCAAGGCCCATCTTCCTGGTACAATATTTGACTCTGGTTCTTTTCACACGTCCATCAGCCATCTTCTACTTTGCTACACTAGGTTTATTATCCATTTCTTTCCAACAGAGACTATTTCTCTATGGTTTCAGATGAAAACATCCTGTCAATTATCTGAATCTTGCTCAGGGATTACCAACCATATATATAAATAGAAAGATGATGGAACATGCCTGTTTGTAGAGTTCTTGCTCATTGTGCTTGAAGCTATCTCTAGCACCATAGAGTGGGGATTGCACTATGAGTAGTGAGTGCCTGTAAACCCAGTGCTGGCAGGAAGAAGCAGAAGAATCAGAAGTTCAAGGCCAGCCTCACCACATAGGAATTTTCGGGCCAGTCTGGGCTACATGAGAACCTGGTGCAGTAATGGAGGGGTACTTTGGTCACTACCCAACAAGAAACACTGGATGAATTAAATGACCTTTTCTGAAAACTAACTTTTTTCCAAGAGTCATTTTTATTTCAAGGTTGTTTATTGATTACACATTGGTACTTAAACGCTTATCCTTTCATGAAATGGTATGATAAGTTTGGGTGCCATTTTGGTTTGTTTTATTTGTAACTTTGTTCCTCTGAATTTTCGGTCTTGTTGGTATCATCAGTGTTGATCCATTATTGTCTCCTCCGTCCTCCTTTCATATTCTAAAAATCTACTATATGTGATACTTAATGTGGTTCAGACCAGTTCACATCTGAAACAGTTTCTTGGGCTCTCATATTTTCTATCAAATCTTAGAGATTCAAGAGCCCGATTCACCATTTCATAGAGCTGACAAAGTAGCCATGATGCACCATCTATGTAGTGCATAACCAAAACAATAAAACTGAATTAAACTTGCTATTTAACTCGTCCCCTATCTGCCCTATCTGTCCCCACTATCAACCTATCATACAGGTTTCCCATAGCTACACACCTAACTAGAGATGGAACCATTATTCACATTTAAGTCTATCCTTCTCTGAAATCTATATTTTAACCACTATCTAACATCACCAGACTCTGCTGCTTTGAAGTTGTCATTTTTAGTGACTTGAGAAAAAAAATCCTCTGAGAAAGCCTTGGGCATCTGCTTTCCATAGTTCTATATAGAACAAATTAAAAGGATGTTTATACTATGGACTTCAGTGGGCATCCCATTGGGTATTTTGCATCTAGTGTTTGGATACTATAGATCCCAGAAGACCCAAATGCTATGGATTCTTGAAGAACTCATATTTTATTCTGAGGCTAGCAGGAATAGAAGATCTAAGTAGGCAGCAAAGCCCTAAAATCTCTTCTGTACTGGGGTTCACAGAGGAAGAGCTGGGAATCTTTGACTTGTCACTCATGGTAAACATTTGTTTGTTTGTTATTTGAATATCTCAGTTTGTACAATGTGTTTTGGTCATATACACTCACCGCCACCATATTTATCCCTCGGAATATATATTTATCCCCGGAATATATATATATATATATATATATATATATATATATATATATATATCTTGATTTCATGTCCTCCTTATTATTAATATTGTTATTAATCCCATGAGTCCAGTTAGTGTGGATCACATGTGCACAGGTACAGAGTCATCCTCTGGAGCATGGGCAACCCACCAGCAACCAAATCCTTAAAGAAAACTGTTTCCTCCCTTCCCGAGTGGCTGATAATTATTACAACTCTCATCCTGAGGATGAGACCTCAGGAGCACCTCACCTATCCATGCTAGGATGTCACCTGACGGTCTTATGCAGTCAACCCCAGCTACTGTGAATTGATATTCAAAACAGCCATGTCCAGAAGAGAGCATTTTCAAAGCTCTTCTCCCCTTCCAGCTTTTGCCTTCTTCCCTCCCTTGAGAGTCACCGATGTTTCCCTTCTTTATGCTGATGCATGAATCAGCTTACTGTTTGGACCTACGATCAACCTCACTTTTGGTGAATTTATCTATGCTGCTGTACTTCACTAACAGTGCAAGGGGAGCCTGAGGGCTCATCATAGCACATCTCTCCCTAAGAATAAGAAGGAAAGATCAGTTGGTAAAGCATGCCTTCTCTGTAACCAGGAGCAAGTTCCTTGTTCTCTCCAAACCCTAATCTATCTCTAAAATGGACAAAATGCTAACTGCTTCATAGCTGTATAGAAGGATGAAATGAGAGCATGTGAACACAGGTTCCTGGAATGGAAGCATATTTGATACTGGAATAGGGCGTAAGTAAAGAGCACTCTTCACCCCGCCTCCCTCTGCTGCTCTTACTGTTTTCACTCACATGACCTTGTAATTCTGGAAAGAAAATCACTGTTGGCCTGTGTTCCTGTCCTGCTCCCTTCACTGTCTGCCCTGTGCCCATGGCCCCTCCCTTCACTGTCTGCCCTGTGCCCATGGCCCCTCCTTTCACTGTCTGCCCTGTGCCCATGGCCCTTCCCTTCACTCTCTGACCTGTGCCCATGGCCCCTCCTTTCTATGTCTGCCCTGTGCCCATGGACCCTCCCTTCCCTGTTTCTTCCTTCTGGGATAGTGCTTCACTATATAAGCTACCCTTGCCTCCCCCACTGTCTTCTTCTGGCATGCCCGATTCACTGAGTCACCTTGCTATTGGGAGTGCAGCAGCTGAGGTGTTTGTCAACTGATTCCTGCCTGTAAAACATGGGAAGCTGGATCACCTCCTTTCATTGCATTTTTTCCCTTGTCCTTCTTTCTTTTCCCAGTTGGCAGTGTTCCTGTTGCTAGAATATTCTGAAGAACCCTGTGAGTTTCCTGGATATAACTGGAGATTCAGTTCTTTAGTGCACAGCCTCCTTCATGATCTTCCTCGTCCCACCTCCTTCTCTCTCCTCCTTCTCTTCTTCCTTTTCTTCCTTCTTTCTTGACTAATACCATTTCTATACCAGGTATCGATGTAAGTGCCTGAGTACCACACCATTGTCCTCAAAGTGCTGTCTTTGTGAATTTTGTGAGCTTCGACATGCTACCCAGAGACTGCCTGGCTCTGGCACCTTTACCTGCACTTCCTCCTGGAGTCTCCTAACTGGGTTCCCATCCTTAGTCTTCTAACTGAGCTGTTTCCACAGCCTGCAGAGACAGTGTCTCCCACATCACCCAGACCTAGGTTTCCGTTCTTCTAACTGAGGTGTTTCCACAGCCTGCAGAGACAGTGTCTCCCACATCACCCAGACCTAGGTTCCCGTTCTTCTAACTAAGGTGATTCCACAGCCTGCAGAGACAGTGTCTCCCACATCACCCAGACCTAGGTTCCCATTCTTCTAACTGAAGTGTTTCCACAGCCTGCAGAGACAGTGTCTCCCACATCACCCAGACCTAGGTTCCCATTCTTCTAACTGAGGTGTTTCCACAGCCTGCAGAGACACTGTCTCCCACATCACCCAGACCTAGGTTCCCATTCTTCTAACTGAGCTGTTTCCACAGCCTGCAGAGACAGTGTCTCCCACATCACCCAGACCTAGGTTCCCGTTCTTCTAACTGAGGTGTTTTCACAGCCTGCAGAGACACTGTCTCCCACATCACCCAGACCTAGGTTCCCGTTCTTCTAACTGAGGTGTTTTCACAGCCTGCAGAGACAGTGTCTCCCACATCACCCAGACTTAGATTCCCATTCTTCTAACTGAGGTGTTTTCACAGCTTGCAGCGACGAATCTCCCAGATCACGGAGACCTGGGTTTCTGTTGTTCTAACTGAAGTGTCTTCACAGCTTGCAGAGACAGGTCTCCCACATCACTGAGGCCTGGGTTCCTGTTTTCTAACTTAAGTGTTTTTACAGTCTGGAGAGACAGAGTTGATTTTTTTTTGTCAACATTTTTTCCTTCAGCCCAGTGTGTTCTTTTTGTTCTCACGTTTTGATAATGGTGTTGACCAAAAAAAAAAAAAAAAAAAAAAGGAAGCAGGCCATAGACTCAACATTTTTCTTGGAATTCTTCACAGTTAAATATAATATCACCTAAACTTCACTTCTTATATAATGGTAAGGTGTTCACAGAAACTCTTCTGGCTTCTTTGTAACCTTGTAGCAAGGACTTCTTCCTCTAGTCTCCAGCTGCATGGTTCTTATTTCCGTCAAGACCTTCATTCACAACACTTTCAGCATTGATACTATACGAAGACTCTATCTGCGATGATTCAGGAATTCCCATTGTAGATTTGTCTCTAACATGCTGCTCACTCTCTTCTAAACCATTACGTGGAGTCTTTATCATCTGTATTTCTCTGTGTGTGTACCTATGTGTGCATGTTGATAGGGTATAAGTGTCCATGCTCATGTGTGTAGAGGTCATAGGTCATCAGGAGCTGTCCATCTTGATTTTTGAGAAAAGGTCACTCACTGGAACCTGGGGCTTGACAGTGCCGGTAGTCTGGTTGACTAAAAGCTGGAGATCCTCCCAACTCTCCATCTCACTAACGCATGCCCTAGCATACATACATCCACACGTTCTGAGGATGGAGCCTCTTGTGAAACACTTTACTGAGCCATCTTCCCAGACCTATCACCTGTATTTCAGATAGCAATATAGTCAATGAAATACAGGTTTTTCCTACTGCAATCCTCAAATATTTTCAGCCTCTGCCCACTGAGCAGTTTCCATAGCACTTCTGTGGTCTTAAACATCTGTTACAAAGTTCCCAATTCCCAGGTGCCAAAATAGACATTAGTTTCCTATCATTTCTATAAAATGAAACCACGGAGACTTAAAGCAACACCAACTTATCATCCTACAGCCTGGGAAATCAGAAATTCATCACCAGTCTTCAGGTCAACTGAGCAAACCACAGAGCATCCCTCTCCCACCATCTGGACACGTGGAGCTCTGTTATCTCAAAGGAAGGACCAGCTCCTACTCACTTGGTCTTGCCAGTTTCCCACAGTGTCTGCTCTATGTCTCATGCACTCTCATCTCCTCGCCTTAGTCACATCTTCTCTTGCCCTGGAGCTCCTGCCTCCCATTGTAAAAATCTCAGTGGTGATATAATCCCATCTAGATAATTCAAAATCTCCTTATCTCATGGTCATCAATTTGGTGGTATCACCGGGGATCATTTCCATCTGCTATAAAACAGTTACAGATTTTATAGGTTGGGACAAGGAGGTGTGGTGACTTGGATGAAAAACTGTCCCCTACAGGTTTATGTATTTGACCATTTGGTTCCCAGTTGGCAGTGGTTCTTGGAAAGGTTTTAAAAACATTAGTCATGCTAAAGGAAATACACCCATGGAGGACAGAAGGAGCTTACACCCCTGCAGTCAGGAAGGAGCTTACACCCCTGCAGGACAGGAAGGAGCTTACACCCCTGCAGTCAGGAAGGAGCTTACACCCCTGCAGGACAGGAAGGAGCTTACACCCCTGCAGGACAGGAAGGAGCTTACACCCCTGCAGGACAGGAAGGAGCTTACACCCCTGCAGTCAGGAAGGAGCTTACACCCCTGCAGGACAGGAAGGAACTTACACTCCTGCAGGACAGGAAGGAGCTTACACCCTTGAAGGACAGGAAGGAACTTACACCCCTGAAGGACAGGAAGGAACTTACACCCCTGAAGGACAGGAAGGAACTTACACCCCTGAAGGACAGGAAGGAACTTACACCCCTGCAGGACAGGAAGGAGCTTACACCCCTGAAGGACAGGAAGGAGCTTACACCCCTGAAGGACAGAAGGAGCTTACACCCTGTAGGACAGGAAGGAGCTTACACCCCTGAAAGACAGAAGGAGCTTACACCCCTGTAGGACAGGAAGGAGCTTATACCCATGCAGGACAGGAAGGAGCTTATACCCATGCAGGACAGGAAGGAGCTTACACCACTGCAGGACTGGAAAGAGCTTTGAGGTTTGAGAGCCTCATTCCTTTTTCTGTTCTTTCTCATTGCTTCCAAAACTGTGATCAGCCAGCCTCCTGCCGAAATGCTTTCCCTGACTGTTCCCATCCCTTACCACAATGCACTCCGCTTTTCTGGAACTATAAGCGAAGATAACCCCTTATCTCCCTAAGTTGTTTTGGTCTCAGTACTCTTCACAGCAACGGGAAAGGGACTAGTAAGAGGCACTGCTATTCTGTCTGTTGTGAGTTATGAAAGTCCTTGTGTATTTTGGATGTTAGAATCTGACTTGACAAGAATTTTTTTTCTATCCTGTGAGCTGTCTTCTAACTTTTAGAGTAGTTTTGATACAAAAATGTTTTAAATTTTGATGAAACCCAATTTATATTTTTCTTTGAAGACCACAATATTAGTAATAGTTATTAGTAACATGTTATTAGTAGCTGTAAGGATTTATAGGATTATCTTTATTTTGAATATACCTTGGGGTTATTTTTTTTCTGTGTAGTATGAAGCAATAGCTTGAATTGAGTGTTTTATCATCAATTACTAAAAGGACTATTTAGTCCACTGAATTGATTCAGTATTCTACAAAAAATGATTGTGTGAATAAAAGGATATGTTGGGGCTGGAGAGATGGTTCAGGGGTTGATACTGTAAAGTGCTTTTGCAAAGGATATAAATTTGGTTCCCGTCACCCACACAAGTCAGCTCACAGTCATCTCTAACACCAGATCCAGGGGGGTCTGAAGCTCCATGGACACCTACGCTCAAGTACACACACCCACGCACAGACAAACATAGACATATAGTTCCAAATTAAAGCTAATCTTACAAAAATGGGCAACTATATTTCTAGAAATTCCTAATATTCTATTGCTCCACACAACTAAACATTTTCTAGTGTAAGGCAATCCAGATTGTCGTACTTCATAATAAATTTTGAAAGCAGATATATGATCCCTTTGTTATCTTTTTAAAGTATATGTGAGTGTATCTCTGTGTAGGTATACACATGTGTGTTTGTGTGCACATGGAGTCCAGAAAAGAGTGTCAGATGACCTGGTGCTGCAGTGACAGGCAGCAGGTACTTGTAACTCCTCAGCCATCTCACCAGCCCATTGTATGGTTTTAATAGAACTCCCCTTAATATTACATAATCTCTGCATTTACATAAGAGTTTTGGGATCAACTTGAGAAAAAGTCACAGAAATTTCACAGGAACTGAAGAACAGTGCATAGGCTGTTCTGTCTTCACTACTTCAGTTCGTGAATGTGGGCTGAATTGCACATCCTTCAGGCACTCAATTTCTCTGAACATAGTTTCTTTTAGCAGTGTTATGACAACTTTCTTTTCATAACTCTGTTCTATTTTGATGACACTTTTAGTGGAATTTGTTCATTGTTAGAATATAGATATAGAAATGATTTTTGTGTATTGATCCTGCGATGCTTATTATTTGTAACCTTGTTTATTATTTGTAAGACAACATTCTATTGTAGATTTTCTTTCTTTAGGGTTTTCAAGGTACGAGGCCAAACCAGGTTCCTGCAGAGATGGCTTTACTTCTTCATTCACACTCTAGAAAACTTGGGTTTCTTTATCCTCCCAGATCCCTGAACTAGAAGAATTACTGGACAGCTTTGTTGTTTCTAAGTGTAAAGCTCTTAATCTCTCAACACTGAACACTGTGTTAGCTGTGGGTTTTTCATAGATGTCCTTGATCATGCTAAAAAAATTATTTTATTTCTACTTCATTACTATTTTTTAATCATGAAATATTGTTAGTTTTTGACAAAACCTTTTTCCACATCAACTGAGAGTATCATTTGATTTACATCCCTAATATGTACCAGGTTTGTTCTTTTGGGCCACCAACCAGCTCCCAAATCACAACATAAAGACTACCTATTAGTTATGAATACTCGACCTAGCTTAGGCTCCTTTATGACTAGTTCTTTTAACTAAAATTAACCTGTTTCTATTTATCTACCTTTTTTATCAGGACTTTTTTTTACCATATATATTACTTTTTCTACTTCTCGTGTCTGCTGGCTGGTAGCTTCCTGGCTGGCCCAGAGCATCTCCCTCTCTTTCTCCTCATTCTTCTTTTCTCTTGAGCCTAGATTTCTTCTCCTCTATAGTGATATTTTATTCATGTTTTATAAATAGAGCTTGTCTGAAAATCAGAAAGTAAAACTAAGACACTAGAGGCCAGGTAGTGGTGTCACACACCTTTAATCCAGGATTTGGGAGACAGAGGCAGATGGATCTCTGTGAGTTCAAGGCTACCCTGGACTACACAAGATCAATGCAGAAACAGATCCAGGTGGTGGTGGCTCACACCTTTAATCCCAGTACTAGGGAGTTACATGCGTTTAATCCCAGCCCTAGAAAGGAATATAAGGCAGGATGAGACAGGAACTCACTATCTTTCCATCTGAGAACTTCTTAGAGGCAAGACTTCTCTAGTAGCTTGTTTGCTTTGCTTTTCTGATCCTCAAGTTGAACCCCAATATCAGTCTCTGGGTTCTTATTATCCATGCAATACTTGGTACCCAACATTTGGGATATGAATTCATGAAAGAGCCACCAACACAGGCTGGAGCTGCATGTGGTGATTCTGCCAGAGCTACACATGAAACTCCAGTGACATGAGGCTTTTTTTTTCTTTTGACCCTAGCCTATGAGCGAGCTTGGGATTTTTCAGTTGTAGCCATTAGGCAGCCCCACCACCACACATGCTTTTTCCAAACAATCCCTCAATCTCTGTCCAATTTTCTAACAGTCAGTTCTCTCTCTCTCTCTCTCTCTCTCTCTCTCTCTCTCTCTCTCTCTCCCTCTCCCGCCCTTCCACCATGGGTTGTGGGGTCTCCCTGCTCCCCATCTCAGGCTATTGCCAAACTACTCATCTACCTTGAAATCCAGTCAGGCTCTCACTGTTCTACGCAGCAGCAATAACCCTCACATCTTCATCATCATCGTCGGCAGATTTGGTAAGACAATCGGGAATTCTTAAAGGGAGGAATTAGTTAAAAGAGAGAGTTTTCCCACAGGAAAAACTATTATAATGGAGGGTTTGGTCTCTGTATGATAATATGCTAGACAGTTTGAAAACAGATCATTTAAATGAGAGGATATCTAATTGAGATGGGTAATGTAATGTCAATTGTAAACATTAACAGCTTTATCATTTTTGTTTTATCACTAAAAAAGTTGGTTAATCTGAGTGCTAAGGTACAGACCATAGAAAAACCTAATAAACTGATCACAGAGATATTCAAATCTGGGCAGAGAAATTTAATGAAGAGACAATTTAAGCATTGCATAATAAGAAAGCCTAAGTTTTTCAGACAACAAATTTTAATATATCCAGTTACCATACAGGAATTTCCAAATGATTATGAAACAATAATTTCATCACAATCTTGGCTTCCAAATTGACCTCTTCAGAATGTAAATGTTTAGGTTTAGGGATTGGAACTTTATCTTAGGTAAAGCAGAACATGAGATGGGTCAAATGCATAGGGTCAGAAGGACAAAGAGGAATATTATAACCATATGTGGCTAACACAGCAATGAATTTGTGGGTATGTGATTTGTTACAACAATGGAATGCTCATATTAACATTCCTTCAATCTTAGAAACAAACCATAAATTAATGTATGTTTCTGGGGGAAAATATTGCAAGCTACTATAAAGAACAGCCACTGATCATTCACGTTGTACAAGAAGAGAGGACAACAGCTATTGATATCTCAAAGGCACCCTACCTTTAAAATGGTTGACAGACAAACCTGTATGGGGTGAACAATGGCCTTTAACAATAGAGAAACTATAGGCTTTAGAACAGTTGATAGAGGAGCAACTAGATGCTCAGCACATTGAATCATCAACCAGCTCTTGGAATTCTCTTGCATTTGTTGTTAAAAAGAAATCTGGAAAATGGAGAAAGAACAGATTTTAAGAGCTGTTAATAAGGTGATTCAGCCAATGGGCACTCTACAATCTGCTATTCCTTTGCCTTCTCTATTGCTTAAAGGGTGACCTCCGATAGTTATTGATTTAAAAAATGGTTTCTTTGCTATGCCCTTACAAGAAAAGGGCAGAAAAATTTTCCTCCACAATGCCTACTTACAATAATTCTCAGCCTGCTAAAAGATATCAATAGAAGATTCTCCCACAGGGAATATAAAATAGCCTCCACTCTGGGCATTATTTTGTAAGTCGTCCATTGGAAATGATACATAAGCAATTTCCTGAATCTATGCTTTACCATTATATAGACAACTTTTTGCTATCTGATTCAAATGTAGATAGAATGTTTGAAGAAGTAAGGAAAATATTGCCTTATTGGGGATTAAAAATTCCTTCTGAGAAGATACAGAGGAAATTCTATTAATTGCTTAGGCTATAAAATAGGTTTACAAAAAAAATAGATCCCAAAAGGTGCAAATTAGGAGAGATCAATTGTAGACTCTTAATGACTTTCAAAGATTGGTAGGAGACATTTTCCATCTACAGTTCACTATTGGGATAGGTCCTGATGACATGATTAATTTAAATAAAACCTTAGATGGTGACAATGACTTGAATAGTCCCAGAAAATTGTCAGCTGAAGCTGAAAGAGAATTGACTTTGATTGAAGAGAAATTACAGAAGGCACATGTGGATCATGTGGATCCAAATCTTAACTGCAGTCTGGATATAGTAACTTCCAAACATTCCCCTAAATTTAAAGGGAATTTTAATGCAGAGGAAAGGTATTATCTTAGAATGGATCTTTTAAACACATAAACTGAGTAAAAAACTAGAAACGTATGTGAAAAAGATCTCCGAGCTAATTCTCAAAGGAAAATTGAGACTTTGTCAATTAGCAGGAATAGAACCACCAGAAATTATAGTACATTTTAATAATGATGAAATCGACAGATTATGGGAAGAACATAAACCCTGGCAAGGAGCTTGTAGTAATTTTGGGGGAGAGATTAACAACAACTATTCCAAAAGCAAGAGAATTAAACTTATAAAGAGAACTAAATGGATCCTTCCTCACATTATATGAGACACACCAATAACAGAAGCCCCTATATTCTATACTGATGCAAATAAAAGGCAGGAAACAAATCAGAAAATTTAAGTAAAATAGAACAAAGCCTTTATGATTCTTTGCAAAAATAAGAATTGTATGTTATTCTCACAGTACTAAGAGATTTTAAAGAATTTCTGAAAATAGTTACTGATTCACAATATGCCGAAAGAGTTGTTTTCCATATTGAAATGGCTGAATTTATAACAGATGATACAGAATTGACTTCATTGTTTATTCAGTTACAACATATAATCAGGAATAGGCATCATCTCATATATATAACACTCATCTGATCCCATACATGTCTGCCAGGTCCTCTGGCACAAAATAATGCAGAAATTGATCAATTATTTGATTGGAAATAAGCTAAAAGCCTCAGAATTTCATTTAAAAACCATCATGTCAATAATGAAAGTTTATAAAAAAAAACTTTTCCATCTAGTGACAAGAAGCCAAGGAAATTATAAGAATATGTCCTATTTGTTCTTTATACAAGCAAACACTACTACCTGCAGGAAGTAGCCCAAAGGGTACTCAAAGAAATTAAATATGGCAGATGGATGTATTTCAATTTTTAGAATTTGGAAAACTAAAATATGTACTCCACACCAGTGATATATATTCAGGTTTTCAATGGGCAACTGCTTTGAGTTTGGAAAAGGCTGATTCAGTAATCGCATATTTGCTAGAAGTTATGGTCATCATGAGTATACCTGTGCAAATAAAGACAGACAATGCTCAAGCATATGTCTCTAAGAAAATAAAACATGTTTCTGCTTATTATAATACATAGCATATTACAGGTATAGTACACAATCCTACAGGCCATGCAGTTGTATAAAGACAAATCAAACTTCAAAGAATATGTTAAATAAACAGAAAGGGATGATAAATAACCTCAGGAATAGATTGCATAATGCTTTATTAACTTTCAATTTTCTAAATGTTAATGAGGAAGGAACAACAGTTGTTGAGAGATATTGGATAATAGAAAAAACTGCAGAATTAAATCAGCCAGTATACTTCAAAGATATACTGATCACAAAATGTAAACCAGGACATGTGTAACATTGCAGAAGGGGTTTTGCTTTTGTTTCCACAGGAGTAGAAAAGTGATGGATATCATCAAAATTGATAAAGATTTGATTTGAACAAGAAACTCCTCTTAATTAGAAGAAATGATAGCTCATTAGGCACCATGGCCGTTTAACCTAAACTAACCTTTAAAACTACAAATATGTTTTATTTGATCAGATATAACTTGCCAAAAAAAAAAGAATTTCCCAAAAATTAGGGTTGGGGAAGGGTTTTGTTTCTATCTTTTCAGGAAAACAAAGTTATCCAGCTAAAGAATCTGAAAACCACTGGACAAATGAGACATCTAAAGAAAAAGGACAAATCATCCAGAAAAAAAAGTCTCAAGGGTAAATTGGCCTATTGGTATATTACATTTCCAACAAGAAAAATTTTCATAAATCTTCCCAAATATTTGTTTCTGATGTTCTCTATAGACATATAATGCAATTGGTCTTTTTGTAGTCCCAGTCTAATTAAAAATCATAACTGATTTTGGAGTTGAAGTGTGGCTCTCTCCCTCTCTAAACCCAAGCATGCTTATTAATGTGGAATCTAAAATCTAATCTCTGTCTCATATCGGAATGTCCACCTGATATGGGACAGAAGAAAAGTAAAAATTTAACGACTATTTTATTGCTGCTAATTTCTTAATCCTTTGGTTTTATATTGATTCTTAAGGTATAAGATTTATAAGATATACATATATAGATATAACTTTTTGTCATGATATTAATGGTCATATAGAGTAATAATTCTAGAAAAAAAAGTTTCTTTTACTTTCCTGTACATGATTTCAGGTTTACATCTCTATCAGTTTTCTACAGTGAACCATGAGCACGCCTAAGAGCCACCTTTGAAGTGTCCATTAGGAACATGGGGCTCTACAACAATGATCACTCCACACTATGATAATACCAGTTAGCTGAAAAACACAATCAAAAGATTGACTTTGGACTACAAACTGCGCAGAACAATTTTAACATGGCTAGCTGAGATGATCCAGCCTCACAGACTACTCTAGCCAGGACTAAGACAAGCCCTGCCCGTTCACATATGCAGTGACTGGACAAAAAGTAACAAAGCTACTTCTCTCAGGACTTGACAACTAACAAAAAAAAAATTCCTAGACGCACAGAGGTGGAGCGGCGGCGGCCAGACACACAGAGGCAGAGCGGCTGCGGCCAGACGCACGGCGGCGGCCAGACGCGGCTGAGCGACACCGCATACAGGAAGAGGATTTCGGGGACCTGCGCAGCAGCAGACCCAAACGGCGGGGACAGGCGTGCAATAAGGAGAGCAGATCGCCCTACTACAATTGAATCAAAGAGGTAGGCCTTTGGTTGGCGAGGTCACTGGCACAAGGGGAGCCTGGTCCTGTCCTGAAGATCCTTCGGAGGGGTGAGAGGGTTCTTGGCCTGCAGCAGGAACCACGAAAGAGAGTGAGGGCATTTTGTAAGCGGAGCCCTTGGCCAGCAGGGAAACCTGATCCGGTTTTTAAAGGACCCATTGGATAGGATCAATAGGAGGAGATGGGCAGGCGCCAAGGCAAGAATTCACCCAATAATCCGAAAAACAACATGAAAACACCAGAACCCAATGATCTTACAACAGAAGTATTTGAACAACCTAACACAGAAGAAGTGGAAAAAATCGACTTTATGAAGATAATAGAGTCCCTTAAACAACATGTAAAAAATGCCCTTATAGAAATGGATAAGTATAACAAAAAGTTTGAAGAAATGAGTAAATACGTACATGATACCCTGGGAAACCAAGAAAAAACCATCAAACAGGTAATGGAAACAGTTCAAGAATTGAAAACTGAAATGAAGGCAAAGAAGAAAATACAAACTGAGGACCAGCTGGATATGGAAAATCTAGGCCAACGAGCAGAGTCTACAGAAACAAGCATAATCAATAGAATACAAGAGCTAGAAGAAAGAATCTCAGATGCTGAGGACACCATAGAGAAAATAAACGAACAGATCAAAGAAAACAGCAAAGCCAACAAATTCTCAACACAAAACATTCAGGAACTATGGGACACAATAAAAAAACCAAACCAAAGAATAATAGGAATAGAAGAAGGAGAAGAGTCACAGCTCAAAGGCCCAGAAAATATTTTCAACAAAATTATGGAAGAAAATTTTCCCAACTTAAAGAAAGATATTCATTTAAATATTCAAGAAGCATACAGAACACCAAACAGACTGGATCAAAGAAAAACATCTCCTCGTCATATAATAATCAAAACACAAAATATACAGGTTAAAGAAAGAATATTAAGAGCTGCAAAGGAAAAAGGGCAAGTAACTTATAAAGGTAAACCGATCAGACTTACACCTGACTTCTCTATGGAAACTATGAAAGCCAGAAGGTCCTGGATAGAGGTTCTGCATAAGCTAAGAGACCATGGATGCAAACCCAAACTACTATATCCAGCCAAGCTATCGTTCATTATCAATGGAGAAAACAAGACATTCCAGGATAAGAACAAATTTAAACAATACATAGCCACAAATCCAGCCCTACAAAAAGTAATAGAAGGAAAATCGCAACCCAAGGAATCCAACACTGCCAACACTGCCTACAATAACCCAGGCATCTAATGACCATTCACGAGCACATCTCAAAGAAGGGAGACACACAATCTCTACTACCAAAAGCAATAAGAATAACTGGAGTAAACAACCACTGGTCATTAATATCACTTAATATTAATGGGCTCAATTCACCTATAAAAAGGCACAGGCTAAAAGATTGGATACGAAAACAGGATCCAACATTCTGCTGTTTGCAAGAAACACATCTCAACCACAAAGACAGGCACCTACTCAGAGTAAAGGGTTGGGAAAAGGTGTTTCAAGCAAATGGTCCTAAGAAAAAAGCAGGTGTGGCCATACTAATTTCTAACAAAACTGACTTCAAACTAAAATCAATCAGAAGAGACCGAGACAGTCACTTTATACTTATAACAGGAACAATTCATCAGGAGAATGTCTCAATCCTGAATATATACGCCCCCAATATAAAAGCACCTACTTATGTAAAAGAAATATTACTAGAACTCAAGGCAGATATCAAACCACACACACTAGTAGTAGGAGACTTCAACACACCTCTCTCTCCAAGGGACAGGTCAATCAGACAGAAACCTAATAGAGAATTAAGAGAATTATTGGAGGTAATAAAGCAAATGGACTTAACAGACATCTATAGAACATTCCACCCAAATAGGAAAGAATATACCTTCTTCTCTGCAGCTCATGGAACCTTCTCAAAAATTGACCACATACTCGGAAACAAAGGAAACCTCCACAGATAGAAAAAAATATCAGTGTCCACCTGTGTCTTATCAGATCATCACGGATTAAAGTTAGAAGGCAACAACCACGCTGCCCCCAAAAAACCGACAAACTCATGGAAACTGAACAGTCAACTACTGAACCACACCTGGGTCAAGGAAGAAATCAAGAAAGAAATTAAAGTCTTCCTTGAATTTAATGAAAATAAAGGGACAACATACTCAAACCTATGGGACACAATGAAAGCAGTGCTAAGAGGAAAGTTCATAGCACTAAGGGCCCACTTAAAGAAAATGGAGAATTCATACATTGGGGACTTAACAACACACCTGAAAGCTCTAGAAAAAAAAGAAGCAGACGCGCCCAGGAGAAGTAGAAGACTGGAAATAATAAAACTGAGGGCTGAAATCAACAAAATAGAAACACAGAAAACAGTCCAAAGAATCAATGAAACAAAAAGTTGGTTCCTGGAGAAAATCAACAAGATCAACAAACCCCTATCCAAACTAATTAAAAGACAGAGAGAGAACACGCAAATAAATAAGATCAGAAATGAAAAGGGGGACATAACCACAGACACAGAGGAAATTCAGAGAATCATTAGATCTTACTACAAAAGCCTGTATGCCACAAAACTGGAAAATACAAAAGAAATGGACATTTTTGTAAATAAATACCATATACCAAAGCTAAACCAAGACCAGGTGAATGATCTAAATAGACCGGTTACTCGCGAAGAATTAGAAATGGTTATCAAAAATCTCCCTTCAAAAAAAAGCCCAGGACCAGATGGTTTCAATGCGGAATTCTACCAGAACTTCCAAGAAGAACTAATACCTATACTCCTTAATGTATTTCACAATATAGAAACAGAAGAGTCATTGCCAAATTCCTTTTATGAAGCTACAGTTACCCTGATACCAAAACCACACAAAGACCCAACCAAGAAAGAGAATTACAGACCTATCTCATTCATGAACATCGACGCAAAAATTCTCAATAAAATACTGGCAAACCGAATCCAAGAACACATAAGAAAAATTATCCATTATGATCAAGTAGGATTCATCCCAGAGATGCAGGGCTGGTTCAACATACGCAAATCTATCAATGTAATCCACCATATAAATAAACTGAAAGAAAAAAACCATATGATCATTTCATTAGATTCTGAAAAAGCATTCGACAAAATTCAACACCCCTTTATGATAAAGGTCTTGGAGAGAATAGGGATACAAGGGTCCTACCTAAATATAATAAAAGCTATTTACAGCAAGCCAACAGCTAGCATTAAATTAAACGCAGAAAAACTCAAAGCCATCCCACTAAAATCAGGAACACGACAAGGATGTCCACTCTCTCCATACCTCTTCAACATAGTGCTTGAAATTCTCGCAATAGCAATAAGACAACATAAGGAGATCAAGGGGATTCGTATTGGAAAGGAAGAAGTTAAGCTTTCGTTATTTGCAGATGATATGATAGTGTACATAAGCGACCCCAAAAATTCTACCAAAGAACTCCTACAGCTGATAAACACCTTTAGTAATGTGGCAGGATACAAGATCAACTCCAAAAAATCAGTTGCCTTCCTATACACGAAGGATAAGGAAGCTGAGAGGGAAATTAGAGAAGCATCACCTTTCACGATAGCCACAAATAGCATAAAATATCTTGGGGTAACTCTGACCAAGGATGTGAAAGATCTACTTGACAAGAACTATAAGTCTTTGAAGAAAGAAATTGAAGAAGACACCAGAAAATGGAAAGACCTCCCTTGCTCTTGGATTGGGAGGATCAACATAGTAAAAATGGCAATTCTACCAAAAGCAATCTATAGATTCAATGCAATCCCCATCAAAATCCCATCAAAATTCTTCACAGATCTGGAGAAGACAATAATCAACTTTATATGGAAAAACAAAAAAACCAGGATAGCCAAAACAATCTTATACAATAAAGGATTGTCTGGAGGCATTACCATCCCTGACTTCAAACTCTACTACAGAGCTACAGTATTGAAAACAGCTTGGTATTGGCATAAAAACAGAGAAGTCGACCAATGGAATCGAATAGAAGACCCTGACATTAACCCACAAACCTATGAACACCTGATTTTCGATAAAGGAGCTAAAAGTATACAATGGAAAAAAGAGAGCATCTTCAACAAATTGTGCTGGTAAAACTGGATGTGAATCTGTAGAAGAAAAAAAATAGATCCATATCTATCACCATGCATAAAACTCAAGTCCAAATGGATTAAAGACCTCAATATCAGTCCAAACACACTGAACCTGATAGAAGAGAAAGTGGGAAGTACTCTACAGCACATGGGCACAGGAGACCACTTCCTACGTATAACCCCAGCAGCACAGACACTAAGGGCATCATTGAATAAATGGGACTTCCTGAGGCTGAGAAGCTTCTGTAAAGCAAAGGACACTGTCACTAAGACAAAAAGGCAACCCACTGACTGGGAGAAGATCTTCACCAACCCCGCAACTGACAAAGGTTTGATCTCCAAAATATATAAAGAACTCAAGAAACTAGACCGCAAAAGGCTAATCAACCCATTTATAAAATAGGGCACTGAGCTGAACAGAGAATTCTCAACAGAAGAACTTCAAATGGCCAAAAGACACTTAAGGTCATGCTCAACTTCCTTAGCGATCAGGGAAATGCAAATCAAGACAACTTTAAGATACCACCTTACACCTGTCAGAATGGCTAAAATAAAACACACCAATGATAGCCTTTGCTGGAGAGGTTGTGGAGAAAGGGGTACACTCACCCATTGCTGGTGGGAATGCAAACTTGTGCAACCACTCTGGAAAGCAGTGTTTCGGTTTCTCAGGAAATTCGGGATCAACCTACCCCTGGATCCAGCAATACCACTCTTGGGAATATACCCAAGAGAGGTCCTATCATACAACAAAAGTATATGCTCAACTATGTTCATGGCAGCATTGTTTGTAATAGCCAGAACCTGGAAACAACCTAGATGCCCTTCAACGGAAGAATGGATGAAGAAAGTATGGAATATATACATATTAGAGTATTACTCAGCAGTAAAAAACAAGGACTTCTTGAATTTTGCATACAAATGGATGGAAATAGAAAACACTATCCTGAGTGAGGTAAGCCAGACCCAAAAAGAGGAACATGGGATGTACTCACTCATATTTGGTTTCTAGCCATAAATAAAGGACATTGAGCTTATAATTCATGTTCCTAGAGAAGCTAAATAAGAAGGTGAATCCAAAGACAAACACATAGGCATCCTCATGAATATTAACCTTCATCAGGCGATGAAAGGAGACAAAGACAGAGACCCACATGGGAGCACCGGACAGAAATCTCAAGATCCAAATCAGAAGCAGAAGGAGACGGAGCACGAGCAAGGAACTCAGGACCACGAGGGGTGCACCCACACACTAAGACAATGGGGATGTTCTATTGGGAACTCACCAAGGCCAGCTGGCCTAGGTCTGAAAAAGCATGGGATAAATCTGTACTAGCTGAACATAGCGGACAATGAGGAATACTGAGAATTCAAGAACAATTGCAGTGGGTTTTTGATCCTACTGCACGTACTGGCTTTGTGGGAGCCTAGGCAGTTTGGATGCTCACCTTAGGAGACCTGGATAGAGGTGGGCAGTCCTTGGGCTTCCCATAGGTCAGGGAACCCTGATTGCTCTTCGAGCAGATGAGGGAGGGGGACTTGATCGGGGGAGTGGGAGGGAAATGGGAAGCGGTTGTGGGGACGAGGCAGAAATCCTCAATAAATAAATAGATTTAAATAAAAAAAATTCCTTTAAGGATTCCCCTATAGATGCCATTTCCTTCAGATAGCAAGAAGAAAATTTAAAAATGCAATGCCCACAATCCCAAATGTGGTAAGTGGTTTTTTGGTCATTCAACAGGTTATGGGTATTTGTCATTGTTAGGGGGAGTTGGTTACAAGTTGTTATTAGCAATGGTCAGAAAAAAATTAAAGAAAGGAAATTAGATCCAAGGTTCTTGTTTTGAGAAAAAGGGATATAGGTATAATATAATAAAAGGGTAGATAATTTAAACTACTCAGAAAAAAGGGAGGATATAAATATAAGATAAAAGGGTAGATTATTGAATCTACTTTTAAAAAGTAATTACTAATTTTAAATGTTTTACATTAAATTAGACTTTTTGTACATTATACACAAATTGTATATATTGATATAAATTTAAGATTAAATTTGTTAAAACAGACTATACATACGATTCTAACCTTGTTTGATGTATCTATACATTAACAATTAGTGTAAATTTCTAGAACTTGAAAGTTATTATTACCAACTGTTTAAGATATTAAGGAAAAGCAGGTTAGTAATTAGTCACCTTTTATAATCAAACTTGTAGTCACATTAGGTATGTTTTCAATATCAGAGGTATATAGACAAACCATCTTCAAGCACTTCAGAGATTTATAAAATATGTCATTTAAGGTGTTTTAATAACACAGATTCTTTCCTTTTTATGACGAGACATATTTGCTTCTGGCAGCAACAATCTACTTCAGAGAAGATGATGGGCATCAAAGAAACTACTCATGGAGTTTACTTTCTTTGTGGCAAAAGTAAGCCACTGTGCAAGTACTTTCCTCAACTGCTGACAGAATGATGTCCTAATTGGAAAAGCAGAACACAAAAGAGACTGACTGCCAACCATTGTCAAGATAAGGAGGGACAGCCCTTCAGAATATCCTGCTTCACAGAAAAGTCTGTTGAATTTCTAGACCGTTAGGCTGAAGATAGATGCCCAACATTGCAGAGGAACTTTGAGTGATTGTCCAGGCAACCAGCTGTTTCTGTCATTTCTCATAATTTTCAGAAGTCATTTCCTCACACTTCCTGATTACTCAGTTAATATTATTTCCTTCTTGGGCCTCTGAGGGAGTTGAAGACTAAATAGTTATAGTTTTCCTTACTCACCAGATGGAGAAAATAGGTTATGATAGAAAATAAAGTACAAGACTTTAGACTCAACAAGATAGAAAAGATATGGAGTATTTTCTCTGAATTGTCAAATGCAAATAGGCTAGACATTTTGATATATTTATTGCCTTATATAATGGATATAGTTATTGTACTCAATAGTTTTAATTTTTTCTAATATTAGCTATAACTATCTTTTAGTTTAGACAAAATGGAAAATATAGTGATATTTTATTCATATTTTATACTTAGACCTTGCCTGAAGATCAGAAAGTAAAACTAAGCCACTAGAGGCCAGGCATTTGGGAGACAGAGGCAGATGGACCTTTGTAAGCTCAAAGCACCCTGGACTACACAAGAACAATACAGAAACCGATCCAGGTGGTGGTGGTTCACACCTTTAATCCCATTACTAGGGAGTCACATGCCTTTAATCCCAACACTAGAGGGAATATAAGATGGGATGAGACAAGAACTTACTCTCCTTCAGTCTGAGGATTTCTTAGAGGTAAGAGCTCTCTAGTGGTTGGCTGCTTTGCTTTTCTGATCTTCAGATTGAACCCCAATATCTGTGTCTGGGTTTTTATTATTTGTGCTACATTTCTCCACAAATGTAAATTGTGAAATCTACACTCCCCTTGCCTCCTCTCTTGTCACCATTGTCATCTACCACCCCCATTGCTGCAGGCACTTCCTATCTGTTCTCAATCACCAAAGTCTCATCTTCTCAGTCCATTTTTCACAGTAAAATCATTTAGTCATAAATCAGGTCATGTCCTTTCCTGTTGTGATTCCCCAAATGCCCCCTTATTGGTTTTCATTTGGAACAAAATCCAGCTTCTCTCCCAAAATTCAAGTCTCTCTGTGAGTTAAGATGGAGTTAGTTACCTACCATTTTCCAGTTTCTCCTTTTCCTAAAATGTTCCCATTTCCTTCTCATTTTAGCTACTTTGTACTTCTTCATTCTGTATATTAGTTACCTAGTATAGCTAATATATCACTATGAGAAAATGCCTGCCAAAAAACATCTCACTAGAGAAAGCATTGATCTGGGCTGACAGTTTGAGGGCACAGTTAAGTAGTGTGGGTAGATCATAGCAGCAGGAGTGTAAGGCTTACATGGCATCCACAGTCAGGAAGCAAAGGGACTTAGCTCACTTTCTCCTTTATTTAGTTCAAGATCTCAGACAATAAAATGGTGCTGGCCACAGGATGAGTCTTCTTGCCTTGATTAACGTAATCTAAAAATTCCCTCGCAGATGTGCCAGAGGTTTGTCTCCTAGCATATTCTAGCACCCGTCAAGTTGACAGCGTTAACCACAACCTTCGCATATTTTGTTAGCTGATACTTTGCATCATTTAGCCTTAGCTTTAATGTGGTCCCTTAAATATTTTCCCAATCGTCTGAAAGTCAACTCTTCATCATACACTAGATACTACCACAGTTCCATATCCACTTCATAACACATCACATTTTATCAACATTCGTGGTGTTTAATCACCATTTGAAATATTCTGTTCACTTATTAGTATAATTAGTTTTTTTCTCTCTCCTCTCCAAATCCCAATTACTGTTGGTTTCATGAGAGCATAGATTTTCTGTTTTGCTCTACTCATTTCCTAAGCTGAAATTGGCACATAGCAGATGTTCAATAGATACTTGTTTTATAAATGTATGAGTAAATCCAACTAGCAGGGAATGAATGAATGATTTATTTAAGAGTCAATATAAGAAAAGATACATCCTAACCACATTCAATCTGTTTTTCTTCATCAAAATTATATTTGATGGCCTGAGTTAACAGCTCTATGAGTAAAGTACTTGCCTCGAAAGCAGGAAAACGTGAGTTTAATCTCTAGAACCTACATTGAAAATCTGGAAATAGTGGCATGTGCCTGTAATCCCACCACTACAGAAGTAGAGACCTGTAGATCCCTGGGGTCTCTACTCAACAATTTCCAGGTCAGTGAGAGATCTAGTCTCAAAAATAAAACATGATGGACACAACTAGGAAAAATACTCAAAGTTGAGCTTTGGTCTTCACACACAAACATACACATACATATGCAAAATTTATATGGTACATGGTCACATCTATAGCTAGAGTTGAAGTCATTCCAATAGACTCACAAGGACTGAGCATAAAAGGAAAACAGAATGACAAAAATATTCAGTATGCTTTATCAGAGAATGGCCAACAGCAAAAGAAAGATAGAGCAAGACACCATAATCAAAGTTCATAAAGATTATGTATGGAAATAAAGGAGCCAACCACAAATTATAAAAACAAAACTCTGATTTTGAAGCATAGTAAAATAGAAAACAATGAAAACCATTTCAAAATATTAAATGCAACTTTAAGAATATTTTATTTAAAATTTTTTTCACAATGGGACATACATTGGTCATAGCCCCATTCACTTTTTACCCCCTTATTTGTTCCTTTTGTTACCTTAGCTAATTTCACATCTACCTTAATTATCTCTCTCTGTCTCTCTGTCTCTCTCTTCTCTCTCTCTCTCTCTCTCTCTCTCTCTCTGTGTGTGTGTGTGTGTGTGTGTGTATGTGTGTGTTATGTGTGTAGCTACATAGACTCTAATAACTATAAATAAGATAAAAGGTGTGATCTTTGCTTTTCTGAAATGGCCTTTATTGGCTTAAGATGATTATTTCCAGATATATCTGTTCTCTTATAGATAACATAACTTCATTTTTCTACATGGCTGAAGCACTGCCCTTGTGTGTATATATTGCCCTTTCATATCCATTCCTCTGCTGTTGGACACCATGTTTGGCTACATGGTGTAGCACTGTGCTTAGTCATGCAGTGCCACTGATGAGCCAGTATCGTTGTGATGACTTGGAGTCCTCCGAGCAAGTACCCAGGAGGCATACAGATGAGCAAAATAAAATCAAAAGGATAGCTCTAGCATGACAGGATACAAATTGGGCTACGGAAGAGTCTCTGACATGTGTTGAGCTTCTCTGAAGCTGCAGAGGCTTTGAGAATACCCAGGAGAAGAGTGTCACTACACTGAATTTATAATTCTTGTAAGGTAAGGAACACTCAGAAGGTAAAACAAGGCACTCAGGAAACCTAAATAACAGAATCAAGGAACTTCTATGACTTCAGGCATGAGTGAAAGACAAGACCAAAAGGTTCACACCGAAACAAGCAATAGAAATAACACAAAGACTACACCTGCACAAATTCAAAAACTACTACAAATTGACAGGCCATAGACATTGCTTTTTAGATATTGATAGACTTCAAAGAAGATTTGTCAAGGGAAGGCAAAGCGGCATTAAATCCTGAAGGATGAACAGGACTGGAATAATGATGACCATGTGCAGGGAATTTAGG
The DNA here is from genome assembly GCF_018167655.1 of Microtus oregoni. NCBI lineage: Eukaryota > Metazoa > Chordata > Mammalia > Rodentia > Cricetidae > Microtus > Microtus oregoni. The sequence goes on from NW_024543062.1 coordinate 47,764,389, forward strand.
GAAACATGAGGCAGAAGGTAGTAGATACAGATGGGTGACTGGGTGGGTAGCAGGCATATCTCACTTGGTGTCAGTTGTAACACAAAGGGTGCCTCTCACCAGGGATGAGGCTCTAGGCAGAGATTCTCTTGGATCAGTTGGCAGAAGTCTACATTCTTTCCAGATAATGCTTACTCCTAGCTTCATAAAAAAGGCCCAGAATATGGGCAGGATTTAGGGCAGTCCATTAGGATCTCTATGCAGCCAATGGTGATGCCCAAGAAATGGGACTTCTGGAAGCTGAATGACATTATTAATGGCCAATCAGGATAGACAGCAACTTGAGTGTTAGAATGAGGTTCCATGTTTGTTATTGTGTATTTGGTAATAAATTAGTTCCCATATCATGGGAAAACTTACTTTGAAGTCCAGTAGAGGAACTGTGTACAGTGGAAGTCTGAGAACAACCTTCAGGATTCAGTTCTCACCTTCCATCTTGCTGAAGATCAATCTTGGGCCTGCCTCTGTGCATTGTTCCCCAGGCTAGTCAGCCCACCTGCTCTGTGCATCATTCCCCAGGCTACATGGTCCATGGGCTTCCAGTGATTCTCTTGTCTCTACAGTGGGAGTACTGGGATTACAGATGCTCACCACTACATATGGCATTTTATGTGGACCCTGGGGATTGAACTCAGCTCGTAGGTTTATGTGGTAAGCACCTCTACCCACTGAGCCATCTCCTTGGCCCCAGAGACGTGATTCTACCTCTCAAAGAGTTAAAGGAAGAAAAGATAGCCTATTTTATTCTCACAAGAATGTGAATCATGAATAAATTTATGTCTCCACTCAAATATGTTCTAGAAATATCAATTAAACTTTCCAAGTAGATAATACTTTACTATGGGACAAGAGAAAAAAATAGTTCATGCCAAAATAATTGGCTTCCCCCTCTTAGTGACTCAATAAAATGCATACGAAGTGTTCCTTTAAACTTGAAAGCAAGTGGATTTCAGACAGATTTCCTCCTGAGCAGAAAATGAAACCCAGCCTCTATCTCACCTGGGACCCTTTGATTATTGTGCTGCATCATGTGTGAATGCATAGTGGGCCCCTGTTCAAAGGCAGACTGCTCGTCTCTGGGGCTCACCTGGCTTTCAGAAACATAACCAAGCAACAATTTTTAAAATTTACTTTTTATATCCAAGTAATGTTAGAAAACCAGGGAAAATGACTTGGAAGAATGAATTTTGTGTTGCTCTTAAGCATGGTTTGTATTCTCAGAAAATCACTCATCAAATAGAGGCTGCTCCTACAGAACTGATTTTTAATGCACCGGGAGAGTTCCTCATTGAATAGAGGAGTGTACAATTGTCGGAGAACACATCCTCATCCCATGGCCCGCGCTCTAGTCTCCTGGTGATCTCCAAGCAGAGGTAGCTTTCCTTTATCTTTCTAGCCTCAGCAAGTGATGAATGACATGAGCCAGGGAGCAAAGCCTTGAACTCACTGCTGACTGATCACTGGCAAGTCTCAGCTGGAAGAAAGCCACATTTAGAAAGGCTTTTCTAGCATGTGGGTATTTGTTCTCCCTTCTTGCTCTTTCTTAAATTATTGGTAAGATTTTTTTGATTGACAGGCCATAGCTGTATGTATCTGTGGAGTGTAATGTGATGTTCTGTTACGTGCACACGTGGTGATATGATTAAGTCTGGGTAATTAACATGTATCCATTCATTTCCACTTTCTCCTGAGTAGTCACTTGGAAGTCACCTTCCTAGTTCTTTGTGGCATATGTCTGGTGCATCACTGGGGCTCAGCCACCCAGTCTTCACGGCAAGCCTTTGTACCCTTTAACCAACAACTCCCTGTCCTTCCTTCTCTTTCCTGTTCAGCCTGTGCTAACTGCAAGCTAGACAGAAAGGAAAAACAGATAAGGGGGCAAGCGACTGGGTGGCAGGCTTGAGAAAAGCCTATGCAGGGAACGTCTGATTTAGCGTGTTCTCATGAACTTCGATTCCTTTTCCAAAGTCCCAGTCCCAGTCTATCTTTACAGCAGTGATGACTAAGTGCTTCCTTTTCTCTGTATCCACAACTCTGGGTACCTTTCATCTCCCTGATAACTGCCATGACAGTTCGTTTGAGGTTCACTATTAAATTCTCTTTTAAAGAATTTATTTTTATTTATTTGTATGTGAACATGCCTGGTGTCTGTGTGAGTATGTATCATATGTACATGGGTGTGAGTAAACAAAGAATCTAGAAGAAGGCATTGTATCCCCTGGAACTGGAGATACAGGCAGTTGCAAGCCACCGAGTTCGTGTGGAAAGTCAGCTCTAGTCTGGAAGAGCAGCAAATGCTCTTCACTTCTGAGCCATCTTTCTAGCCCCTCTTTATGAATTTTCTTTGTATTTCTCCAAGAATTAAAGATAATGAGCATATTTTTATTTATCTTTTTCACATCATTTGACAACTTTTCAGTTCATGCATTATCTCCTTGGCATTGAACTTAATTTCTCACATGTCTTGGCCGTTAAAGCCTTATCAGATTCATGACTTGAGAATCTTCTCCCACCTCAAGGGCTACCTCGACTGTGCAGAAAACTTCTTAGCATGGTAATTTTGCTGTTTTGATTGTAGTTATATAAAAAACATCAGTCAGAACAATCTTGCAAATTTTTTCATCATTCCTTCTTAATGGTTTCACAGTCAGTTTTCACCAATTTTAACCCGATCCTTAAGAGATATAAAAGAAAGATCAAATTTTCCTCCTCTTCTGTTGACAAGCGGTTCTCTCAACACCACTTTGAGCCTACACCACACCTTTGTGTGTTTTTAGCATCCTTATCATAAGTCAGCTGAATAAAAAGGGGTTATTTCTTCATTCTCCAACCGATTCCATTGATCAACGGGATTACTTTTATTGTTTTTTTATAATTTCATACAAGAATACAGTGTGTTTTGATTGTATTAAGCCCATAATTTTTCCCATTTCTGTGAAAAATCACTGTATACAAATGATCTTGTGAATTTTTGCTGTATTCTTTACTTGGGAAGACACAGAATATGCGCAGAAGTGAAAAGACAGCAAGGTTTCTAAGATAATGGGCACACGCAGCAATGATCACACTCTGGAAGCCTCTTATTCCTGTACATATGGTAGAATATTATGTTCACTTCTTCTGACCAACTGTATTTTTGAAGTAGTTTGGGGACCACATCAAAACTAAGCATGCAGTAGGGCCCTTACACACACACACACACACACACACACACAATCTTGACCACCATCACCTGTATCACCAAGCATCTAGGCCAGTGCGTAAGACAACTCACAAAGGCCACATCCCTATAGCTCTACGCACAGCTTGAAGGCAGCTCCACTGAAGAGCCTCCTCTCTCAGTAATTGTTCGCTATTTGTAAAACTTCAGGGAAGGACTCTGTGGGCTGGGAAATTTCAGAGCTTCTGAGTGTTTCCCACGTCTTCGGAACCTCCCTCCTACCTCCAGGGGAAAACATGTCTTTTCAGAGGAAAATAGTTGCAAAAGAACAGAACTATGAACAGTTATTTTTAGATATCTTTTTTATATTTGGAGGGTTATATATAAACATTTAATTTTGATTTTTTTCACCTCTAGCAGTGACCACATACCCTGATACACATGACTGCATTAGTCATAGTACCATTTTCTTAGCTAATGGTCAGCTCGTATGTTAAATAAAAGAATTGGATGGGACTCAAGCATAAGTTAATTGTACCTGGAGGAATTTTAATACCCATATCTCTTTGGTCTGAAATGCTCCACAAGGTCACCCATCTCAGAAAGCAATATTCACAAAATTAAACATAAACAGCTCATCAGAATTAGATAATTAGTTAGAATATGCTTTGAGTATAATTACTGCTTGAGCCAAGCCTGCAGGCGTGACACTTGGTGCTATCAGAAGCATAGTGGCAGCAGGAGGCAGAACTGGATCCTGCTGGCTCCCCAGCAGAAGGCCTGAGCTCATTAGCTTGTTGTTTTAATCAGTCTCAGGTGAGCTCTGCCTGTAGGCTGCTCATCCACAAGTCCACAATTAGAAATGAGTTTGAAACTGAACATTCAAACTTTCTCCGATTAAAATACAGGAGCACTTGGATGAGCGGGATTTTTGAAACATTATCTGTCATTAGAATTGGGTGTACATCTGTTTATGTATAGCATCTCATTTGGAATATGAGCAGAGGGCCTGGGAGGATAGTTAAGTGGGAAAGGAATTTGCCACACAAGTGTGAAGACCTAAATTTGAATTCCAGGGATCACAGATAAAACCAGATGCATAGCTCCCATGGTGAGATGGAAGCTCAGGCAGGAGAAGGCCTGGAATCTTGTGGGCTGGGCATACACAGTGGCAACAGGAAGATACTGAGTCTCAAACATGATGGAAGGCGAGGACCAGCACCATAGATTCCCTTCTGCCCTCCATTTGTATGCCATGGTAAATGCACACACCTGCACGCGCGCACACACACATACAAATTCAAGGATAGAAATGGGAAGGGCAGAATTTGATAGTTTGAAAAGCAAAGGAAATGAAGGAGACAGAAAACTTCTGAAAGAGGGGATTCCTAAGAGAATCTCTTCGGCTTTGTGATTTTGCTTTGAGAATGAAGACAAGATTCTGGCTATTACAAATAATACTGCTATGAACATAGTTGAACAAATGCTTTTGTCATTTGATAAAGCATCTCTTGGGTATATTCCCAAGAGTGGTATTGCTGGGTCCAGGGGTAAGTTGATCCCGAATTTCCTGAGAAACCGAAACACTGACTTCCACAGTGGTTGCACAAGATGGCATTCCCACCAGCAATGGATGAGGGTACCCATTCCTCTACAGCCTCTCCAGCAAAGGTTATCCTTGGTGTTTTTGACTTTAGCCATTCTGACAGGTGTAAGATGATATCTCAAAGTTGTTTTGATTTGCATTTCCCTGATTGCTAAGGAAGTTGAACACGACCTTAAGTGTCTTTTGGCCATTTGAACTTCTTCTGTTGAGAATTCTCTGTTCAGCTCAGTGCCCCATTTTTTAATTGGGTTAATTAGCATTTTAAAGTCTAGTTTCTTGAGTTCTCTATATATTTTGGAGATCAGACCTTTGTCTGTTGTGGGGTTGGTGAAAATCTTCTCCCAGTCAGTAGGTTGCCTTTGTGTCTTAGTGACCATGTCCTTTGCTTTACAGAAGCTTCTCAGTTTAAGTAGGCCCCATTTATTCAATGTTGCCCTTATGGTAGGGTCATCTAAACACTTGTCTTCATACCCAAAATAGAATTTAGGGTGATGTGACTGATTCACTTTGCTTATGCTTTGGGGTGAAACCATCAGGACCACATATTTGCAACATTTGGAGGGATTTTATATTTTTAGGAGTCAAAAAAAATGCTTCTGATTAAAGTGATTCACGCTCTGCTAAATCTTAACTCAATACCCTCTAGAATTAACATGAAGGTCAAATAAAAGCTATTTTTAATTAAAGTGAATGACTTGATTTCATAAAATTATAATGTTGTTTAATGACTGTGGGAGATTGTGTTCAAGGCAGAAACCTGACATTTTGCCTTGATCAATGCACATTTTATTAAAATCAATGTGGTCTATTATGTAAGGCCTATTGAAAAAATGTTAATAAAATCTGTTCTGTAAAAAGTAAGCAACTCTAATTTAATTGAGATTTAGCCTGATGATTATAGTGTTCACACACTTACTGAACACTCACAATGTCCTAGGCACTGGGCAGAAAGCAATGGAAATCCCCTTCTTCCCTGCAGGTGTTTAGTGTGGAATAACTAGCTTAGTGCTGTACCCTGGACTCGGGTACCCTTGAGTGTACAGTATTTCACCAGCTTCTTAAAGAATCATTTCTACTACATTATAGATGAGAATTCGGCCTGAGGAAACACTGAAGGCTGACAGCCCTCCCAAATGGTATAATGGAGTACTTAGTAGAAAGCAGACTAGCTTCAACTTCATGGTCACAAGTTTTTTTGGGGGGTGCTTTTTATATGAATGTGAGTGTGGGGGAACACAGGCCTTCATGTAGAGGCCAGAAGACATTGGGGGTCTCTATCATTCACTGAATGAAAAACTTGCCCTGTGGGCTGACTGGGTTGAATATTACTGGTACCTGCCTGTCTCTGTTCCCCATAGCTTCAGTATAGACATACAAAGCCATTCTCAGTTCACAGGATGGGGGTGACAGAGGCAGGGGCAATCCAAGTGCTGCTCCTTGTGCTTACACAGCAAGTGTTCTCAGCCAGTGAGCCATGTCCCCAGGCCCTGATTACATGTATCTATACTTTACAAAGTGGATGGCTTTGATTCTTCTAGCGTTTGTTCTCTTGTTTCCAGACACTCTTTGCACATTGGCTTGTTAGAAGGCTAGGGTTTTTAACTCATGGAACCAGATGAGATTCCACAACTAAGGTCAGCCCTTCGTTTTCTTCTCATTCAACCTTCTATTAAATTAAATGCTCTGTTTCTCAGATCCTTTTTTGTAATCTTTTTTTATTTTTATATTTTTTATTGAAAAAATTTCTGCCTCCTCCCCGCCTCCCATTTCCCTCCCCCTCCCCCCACTCCTCTCCCCCTCCTCCCACTCCTCTCCCCCTCCCCCTACTCCTCTCCTCCTCCCCCCACTCCTCTCCCCCTCCCTCTCCAGTCTGAAGAAAGTCCAGATTCCCTGCCCTGTGGGAAGGCCAAGGTCCCCCTCTATCCAGGTCCAAAAAGATGAACATGGGATGTACTCACTCATAATTGGTTTCTAGCCATAAATAAAGAACAATGAGCCTATAATTTGTGATCCTAGAGAAGCTAAATAAGAAGGTGAACCCAAAGAAAAATATATAGTCATCCGCCTGTATATGGGAACTAGATAAGATTGCTGGGCAAAAACTGGGAACTTGGGGGTGGGGTGGGATGGAGATAAGGGGAAGTAGGGAGAGAAAAGTGAGAAGGGGAGGATAGGGAGAGCTTGGGGGAGTGGGATGGTTGGGATAAAGGAAGGGTGTATATGGAGCAGGGAAGTATATATCCTAATTAAAAGAGCCGTCTTAGGGTTAGCAAGAGACTTGACTCTCAGATCCTGAATCAGCATTCTTGTTAATATTGAATTTTATTCCACTACAGTTGTTTTTAATGGATGACAATTCAAACCTAGTGCTTAGTATTTTAAGGAATAAAGCAAATGAGTAAGTTAAAAGTGTGTCATAAAAGAAAGAGATAAAAAAAAAACTTAAAAAAAAAAAAGGAAGCGATATTTGGCCTAGGGAGAGGCTTGCTTGGTAAAGTGTTTGCATTGTAAGCACTTGACCTGATTTCAATCCCCAAAACTTATATAAATAAACAAATTAAAAAAGAATGAAAGGAAATAAGGAAGCAAGGAAGAAAGAAAGAAAAAGAAAGAGAGAGAAAGGAAGGAAGGAAGGAAGGAAGGAAGGAAAGAAGACCAAAGACTAGCCATGATGGCACACACCTTTAATCCCAGCACTCGGGAGGCAGAGGTAGATGGAGCTCTGTGAGTTTGTAGTCAGCCTGGTCTACTGAGCTAGTTCTAGGACAGCCAGGGCTATACAAAGATACCCTTCTCAAACAAAACAAAGCAACAACAACAAAGAAAACAACCCTGAATATAATGACACATACTTGTAATAGCAGAGCTGGAGGGGAAGAAACAGGGATGCTGGAGTGGGGGGCTTAGAGTCCAACTAGTTTAACACACTTGGTGAGTTCCAGGACAGTGAAGACCCTGTCTCAAATACTAAGACAATACCTGAGGAACAACATTGAGATTGTCAACTGGCCTACATGCACATGCAGGTACACACACACACACACACACACACACAAATTAAAGTATGCACACACGGAGAGGGAAATAAGCAAATTAAATTTTTTAAAAAATAAATACATTGTACATTGTAGTACTACAAAGTACTCATGATGGCAAGTCGATGAAGGGCTATCTTTGAAAGTCTTAAAACTTTTATAGACTCGAGACTCTTAAAAGTTGAACTGTATTTTGTATTTTAGTATTATCATGAGTTCATGGAGACAAGGAAAGGCTGAGGCTTAACAATGATGTGTTTGTCAAGTTGGCAACTGGGAGACATGTGATGGCTAACTTCATTGTCAACTTGACATCCTGCGGAAGAGGGACCTTCAGTGAAGGAATTGCCTCCATCACTGCAGTTGTGAGAATGTCTGTGGAACTGTCTTTGATTTCTAACTGATGTAGAAGGGCCCAGACTACCATAGGTGATGCCATCACCACCAGGTAGTACTGGGCTCTTTAAAAGGGCAGCTAAATATGAGCCTAGGAATAAGACACTCAGCACCATTCCCCCATGTTTTCTGCTTCTTTTCCTGCTTGAACTCCTGCCCTGATTTTCCTAAATGATGAACTGCGACCTCAAAGTATAAGGGGAAATAAACCCTTTCCTCCACAAATTGTTTCTCTCTTGGTGTTTATCTCCACAACAAAGAGTGAACTAGAACAGTACCTAAATAAAAGCTGAAAGGGTGGTAGTTTACAAATCTTGTCTTCACTATATTTGGTTGCCTAGTTTTATATTTCCTTATGGGTGAAAATACTCTTCTTATAAATATAGACCATCTTCAACTCAGTCTGCATGTTCATTACTTACCACAAAAGAGACATGGAGGTCTTCCACTATAGCTTTATTTAGAATGCTCCTTCAGAGTAAGTCAAGGCAAAACTCAATATTAAGCACTGGAGGAAAGAGAAAGCCAACAAGAATTCAGATTTCGAACTACAGCTCCCCAGAGGTCTAGTCTTGGATATGTTGTGGGTCTTATGAAGATTTTGTTTGTGTGTGTATCTGTGTATATCTTTGTGTGTGTGATAGTTGTGTGCATTTGTATGTGATATGAACATATGTGAGTGTTTGTGTGTAGTGGCGTAAATGAATTCAGACAGATTGTAATAATATATACAGCTTTAATGGGGAAATAGACTTACAGAATCACTGGTTCCCGCTGAGAAACAGGGAAGCAGAGAGAGCACGCGGGCTCCTGCTCTCACCCGATTTATAAGTAAACATTCGCCCAAGGCAAACACGCCCCCTAAGGGGCTGAGCTTATCCCTACATCTCCGCCTTTTGTCTAAATAAGACAGAACTAAACCAAATACAACTATATACTATAATAACAAATAATAAATATAACAAACAATATTGAGAACAAAAGTATTGCTAAACATTCTATCTCAAGGAGTCTAAATAATGTAGAGAGTAACTACAATTATATAATCTTCAACTCCGTCAAAGATCTGAGAAGGGAATAAATATTACTTAACAAAGGAGAGATATCCAAAATGTGCAACAAATGACAGAGACAACTGACTACCTGGGCAATCACCCAAAGTCTCGTTTGCAATGTTGGGTCAATCAACTTTGGCTAAGGCCTAACATAACTGACATACCATTATTAAATGCAAGGAACTTTCTTAGAATTATCCTACCCTGTCTTGGCAAGATAAGACAATCCTGTTTCATATCTTTGTCAGTAGTTGAGGTATGGGCTTTTCTTAACCCCCAAGGCCAGTCTGCCAAGAAGACAAGCTCCCAGTGGAGTGTCTTTGGTGCTCAACGTTCTCTATGGAGTAGAGTGGCGTTGCCAAGAGTAATTGTGTCTCGTTGGCACAGAATTCTAGGTTAGATTAAAGGCCATTTTCTACAGCTCTTCAAAGAGGCTGAAGATTATACTATCTATACTAAAAATAATCTTTATGTATCTAAAAGACCTGATTAACCTAAAAATAAATATGATAAACATATAATTCTCAATACCTATCTAACTTGAAGACTAAAAGAATAAACAACTGTGCAATATATGAAGACAATGATCTTCACCTGTAAACAATGTCATTACATATCAAATGTAAACAATGATATTACATAAATAGTATCAGAGGTAGAAATGTACATTGTGATATGATAGATGTATCAATACAATATAAGCATACTCTTATACAAAAATAGAGGTAGGAACACTCACATTCAATATTTAACATATCAATATACAAGAAACAGTACCAATACAATTTTCTAAAAACAGTAAATCACAAATACCAATCATCCCATCAAACCAGTTAATCCCCCTTTTTTAAAAAAATACCCCTAATTCCATAAAATATCTCCCCATCCCCTCAACCCTAAACCAACCACTAAAAGATGTCCCTAACCCTGAGGGCAAACTCTGTTGGGAGAGGGGACGTCGTCCTCTAAGATTGCTTCTAGCTGACATGGGGGCAACATTCTTCTTAGGGGCTCCTGTGAAAGCAAATGATGGTAAAATTCCCAAATTAACCTTTGACCTAAGAAAATTGTAACTAGTCTTTGAGCGTTTTGAGAAGGTCCAGCCAGAGTGTTGTCAAAAATGTGCACCATTCGAAATTGTCTCGTGCAGTTGGTACCAAAAAACAGGTCTAATATTAGCGCTTAAAAAAAGGGGGGAAGGGGGATTAACTGATTGAGCATGGGACTCTTAATCCCAGGGTCGTGGGTTCGGGCCCCATGTTGGGCGCCAAGTGTAGCGGCGTAAATGAATTCAGACAGATTGTAATAATATATACAGCTTTAATGGGGAAATAGACTTACAGAACCACCAGTTCCCGCGGAGAACAGGGAAGCAGAGAGAGCGCGCAGGCTCCCGCTCGCCCGATTTATAAGTAAACATTTGCCCGAGGCGAACACGCCCACTAAGGGGCTGGGCTTATCCCTACATTTGTGTATATGATGTGTGCATATCTGGATGTGTGTTTGTGGATGATCTCCTTTTACATGTGACCTGGTCTTTCAATTACTTAAATATAGTTTCCTCCCCAAGCCCCTTCATCATAAATATAATGGGCTGCTTTCTATCAAAGGAATTTTGGAAAGGGATGACTGTATTATTTATATTGCAAGGCAAAGCAAACCGCTCATCATTTATTTTCATATCATTTTAGAATTGAGAGTATTTCAAGCTCACATGGTTTCCTCACCTGTCCCAGCAAGCAAGCGGAATTGGGATTCTCTTGGACTAGGAGATAGCTGATTCACAAACTGTTTGCCATGTAGGCATGAAGACCTGTGTTCAGTCTTTAGAAAACATATTAAAAAGTTGGTTCCTTCCTGTAAACCCACCAATGGAGATGCAGTGACAGAGGGTTCCTGGCACTTGCCAGCCTTCTGACTCAGTACAGTTGGGAGCACCAGTCAATGAGAAACTATATCTCAAAACACAAGGTGGATAGGGCCTGGGAACTACACCTGAGGTTAACCTCTGACCTCCACATATGCACACACACACACAGAGAACCAGAACGCTTAAATGAACTCCCACGTAGATGCTGATCTTTCATTTATTGGTTGTGAGTCCTGCACCTTTGTTCAGACATTGTTCCCTCCCCTGGCTTTCCCATTCTGTGCTGTGAAACACCTGTTAATACTTCCAGTCATCACAGCCTTCTCTCTCTCTCTCTCTCTCTCTCTCTCTCTCTCTCTCTCTCTCCTTTCTCTCCCCACTTCTTCTGATGCTAACACAACCTTTGCCCACAAGTGCATCGAAAACCTCCTGACCTCTTTGGCTGTGTTCTGGTTTTCTTTGTGTTGTCATGAAACACTCTGGCCAAAAGCAACTAAGAATCTTAGGATAGACAATACAGAGTTTATTTCAGAATATGCTCTTTGATTCACCACTGAGGAAAGCTGAGGCAGGGACTTGAAGAAAACATGAAGGGATCACACTGTGTGCTGTCACTCAAGTTCATGTTCAGCTTGCTTTCTTATACAGCCCAGGAACACCTGACCAGAGATTAGTGCCACCCACAGTGTTCTACAGTCCCTGTACAATTAACAATCAAGAATATTCCCTACAGACATCTTCATGGGTCAGTCAGCACAATCTGGGCAATCCCTCTGTTGAGACTCTCTTCTCAAAAGACTCCAGGCTGTGTCGAGTTGACTGTTAAAGCCAACTAGGGTAAGATGTGGTGGCACACCCTTAATACCAGCACTTGGGAGACAGAAGCAGGCAGATCTCTGTGAGCTCCAAGCGAGGTAGCTATATTTAATGAGACACTGTCTAAAAACAACACTGTCTAAGCTAATTAGGCTACCTCCAATCCCCCGAACTACTGCTTTCGGGGTGTTTCCAGCATATATCTGTGCCCAGGGAACAAATACCTTACACATCTCATTCCTTTCATTGCCAATAGTGTTATGTAGAACAGAGGAGCAGGTCTTATTAAAAGCCCAATTGGGCTGAAAAGATGGCTCGGTTGGTAGAGGGCCTACATTCTGTCTCCCAGAGGCCGTGTGAGAAAAGCAGACACAGCAGCACACCTGTAACCCCAGCTCTGGGCACACAGAAAGATGATCGCAGGACCTCGCTGCCCAGGCAGTCTAGTGAAAGCTGAGAGCTCTATGTCCAAAGATACTGTCTCAAAACACAAAGCAGAAAGCAACTAAAGAAAGTCCCCTAACACCAAATTGTGGCCTCCACATGCATGGACACACATATGCACACACACACAAATACACACACACCTATATACACATGCATGTGCACACATTCATAAAAACCTTTTGACAAATAAATATATCTTATACTAGACATTGACTATATAGAAACTCTAGGAAGAATCATGCTTTCAAAAAATTTATAATCTATAAAACCCCAGGTTCTTTAGTGGTGCATATTCAAAGCTGAAGGCTTTCTGAAATGCGTGCACTATCCGATGGCTGAGGGCAAGAGTGGCATTTTCCTTTCTCCCCCCAGTTTCTGGCTGTGCGGTTTATTTGGATTTCCTTATTAACCTGTATTTTCCTCACACACCAGGCTCAAGTCCAATCTCCGCAGAGTCTTTCTGTTCTTCCCGTATGAATCAAGCCTAGCATGCTCATCTTGTTGTCAAATCCGCCTGACAGATAGATTTGCTACAACAAATGAAAACACTAAATAAAAAGCCCCCATCTATTTTTTATGGCTGACATTCGTTTCTAGCAAACAGCAAATGTTATCCCAAGATGAAAGCATCTATAATTCCTGAAGGTTTCATTTGGCTGTAAATCATGAGGAATATTTCCATTGTAAGTCTTTTTTTAATGTAAAGCCAGACCTAAAAATACATATATTCTTTAAATTCCTTAGGAAGCAGTGCAGCAAAGTTTGGTTCTAATAAGAACTGCAAGGAAGATGGCTGCAGCCAGTGTCATAGAAGAGTTAAAAACTATCAGCAGAAACATTTAATGTGATTACACTTTAGAAATAAATGTTTATTGACATATATAAATTGATGCAATCAAGAGTCCAAAGCCAGGGCGCTCAGTCACAGGTGCTTCTCTTCCCCATGACCCTCAAACTCCACTTTTCTCATACTCCAAGGTCATCATCACTCAGTTGGCAGAGCTCCTGAAGCTAAGATGATCCAGCAGCAGCTGTCAGCAGCTAACAAGCTTGCTTGTCTTTCAAGCATCCTTCTCTGGGAAAGTTTAACCATGAGAGCCAGAGCAAAGAGAAAGAATTCCAGGGGAAAAGTAAAGAAAAGTGACATTTTCAGGGAAATGGATGAATCTGGAAAGTACTCTGTTAAGTGACATAACGCAGACACAAAAAGCCAGGAATCAAGTGTTCTCTCTCTCGTGTGGAGAGCCTAACTTCTAATGTTTCTATATATGTAACTAAGGGGTAGAGGAGTGCAGACATCCATGAACCAGGTCATAGAGGTTAAGAAGAGGAGTTGAGGAAAGGAAATAGAAAGGACAACTGTGTAACAAAGGGAGACAGGAGGCTACCAGAGAGGGAGGGTAGGTACAAGTCTGATGGGAGATGGGGAAAAGGTGAGAAGAGGAACAAACACACATTTTGTTTAAAATGTCATAATGAAGCCTAATTCTTTGTGTACTGATCAAAATAAACAATTTAAAAGAAAAATATGCCAAAAGCTACAGAGAAACCCTGTCTCAAATAATAATAATAATAATAATAATAATAATAATAATAATAATAATAATAGAAAAGAAAAGAAAAACATGGAGATAGAGCAGATGGCCCAGTGGGCATGAGTGCTTGCTGCACAACATGAGGACCCAAGTTCAAATCTCCAATTTCCATGCAAAATTTCAGGCATGATCATAGGCTAACCTGTAACTCTAGCCCTGTTGAGGCAGAGCAGGTGCAGAGACAGGAGATTCACTGGGACTTGATTAAAAGCCTGGCTCCAGGTTCAGTGGGAGACCCTGTCTTGAGGGAATAAAAGTGAGATATCAGGGCTCCTGATGTCCAGTTCTGCTCTCCACACACATGCACAGCTGATGTCCAGTTCTGTTGTCTACACACATGCACACCCGATGTCCAGTTCTGTTGTCTACACACATACACACCCGATGTCCAGTTCTGGTCTCCACACACATGCACACCTGATATCCACTTCTGCCCTCCACACACATGCACACCTGATGTCCACTTCTGCTGTCTACACACATGCACAGCTGATGTCCAGTTCTGTTGTCTACACACATGCACAGCTGATGTCCAGTTCTGTTGTCTACACACATGCACACCCGATGGTCAGTTCTGGTCTCCACACACATGCACACCTGATGTCCACTTCTTCCCTCCACACACATGCACAGCTGATGTCCAGTTCTACTCCCCACACACATGTACACCTGATGTCCAGTTCTGGTCTCTGTACACATGCATAGCTGATGTCCAGTTCTGCTGTCTACACACATGCACAGCTGATGTCCAGTTCTGCTGTCTACACACATGCACAGCTGATGTCCAGTTCTGTTGTCTACACACATGCACAGCTGATGTCCAGTTCTGTTGTCTACACACATGTACAGCTGATGTCCAGTTCTACTCTCCACACACATATACACCCGATGTCCAGTTCTGGTCTCCACACACATGCACACCTGATGTCCAGTTCTGGTCTCCACACACATGCACACCTGATGTCCATTTCTGCTCTCTGTACACATGCACACCTGATGTCCATTTCTGCTCTCTGTACACATGCACACCTGATGTCCAGTTCTGGTCTCCACACACATGCACACCTGATGTCCATTTCTGCTCTCTGTACACATGCACAGCTGATGTCCACTTCTGCCCTCCACATACATGCACAGCTGATGTCCACTTCTGGTCTCCACACATGCACAGCTGATGTCCAGTTCTGTTGTCTACACACATGCACACCCGATGGTCAGTTCTGGTCTCCACACACATGCACACCTGATGTCCACTTCTGCCCTCCACACACATGCACAGCTGATGTCCAGTTCTACTCCCCACACACATGTACACCTGATGTCCAGTTCTGGTCTCCACACACATGCACACCTGATGTCCATTTCTGCTCTCTGTACACATGCACACCTGATGTCCAGTTCTGGTCTCCACACACATGCACACCTGATGTCCATTTCTGCTCTCTGTACACATGCACAGCTGATGTCCACTTCTGCCCTCCACATACATGCACAGCTGATGTCCACTTCTGGTCTCCACACATGCACAGCTGATGTCCACTTCTGGCCTCCACACACATGCACACCTGATGTCCAGTTCTACTCCCCACACACATGCACAGCTGATGTCTACTTCTGGCCTCCACACATGTACACCTTATGTCCACTTCTGGCCTCCACACATGCACACCTCATGTCCACTTCTGGTCTCCGCACACATGCACAGGGGCACAGATCAGCACACACCGACGGCATAGAAAGCACACGAAGAGGGAGAGAGACAGAAACATACTAGCAATAACTAAGTATTCTCATGTCTTACCTCCTTTAATCTTTATGCTTGAATACGGGACCGACATTGTGCTTAGTACTGCATTGTTGATGAAGGAACATGGGCTTAGAAAGTTTAAGTAAATTGCTCTAAATAATACTACTAATAAGTGAAGAAGATTGGAAATGGTTGACTTTCTGTTGAGATGGAGAGCCAGAACAGGAAAAGAAGCTGAAAGGCCTTCCAGAGTATGTCCTTCCTCACCATTCCACTGGACTTAAGAGACAGGTAGGAGAAAACTGGAGAGGGAGACTTTAATTGGGGAAGGAGGAGGGAGGACAATATGAAGAGATTGATGGAGGAGGGACAAATAACACTAAAACTACTTGGTAAAAGCTCAAGCAATCATATTATTTTATATTTACATAAATTATATATAATTTATATATTACCTATAAACATATGTGTGTACATATATAAACATCTTAAATAAAGTTATGGCACTGGGATTGACAATGCTCCCCGTGAAACCCATAGACTACTTAACAAAAACATAAGTACCAGGCATGAAAAATGTGTGGTCAAGGAAGTCTGAGCGATGGCCAGAACTGCATAGGCTATTGCTGTTGCTCTTGACCGCCTTTCAGGACTTGGAGTAAATCTTTGTTGCAGAAGACACCACAGTCTTTAGACTGGATTCTGAATATCTGAGCTGGATATAACATGAAAAACTCCTTCCTATGGTGTAGTTTTCAATGCACCAGAAGGTACTGTGTGAGCTCTCAGTGCAGGGAAGCAAACAATAGTCCTGACCACAACAATGGCCAGCATGACAAGACATCCCTAAGATGCAATCGTGGCACTCAGAACTTGGTGCTAACCAATGGCTGACTGAATTTAAGGCCTACTAGCAGGAGGAAAATCCTGTGTGGTGCTGGAAACCTGACCAGGGCTAGAGAAGTCACAGATCTTAGAGGAAAGCCTGCTACTACCATTTTACCCAACCAGCATAATCTCTAACTGAATTCTACAACTCATCCTTAAGTTTTAGCCATGTATAGCTCTCACCTCATGTCAGAGAAGCGCCTCCCTGCGGCAAACAGACCATTACAGCAAACGACTAGACTCAACACATAGATCAACAGGTTGTGGGAAGCATAGGCCCAAACAGATACATTCACAACACAGCTCCTGAACCTAAGGTTGAGGGAACATCTTGAAAGAGGGGGCAGAAAGATTTTAAGAGTCAGTGGACCAGGAAGTCTGCTGAGAGATTTTGTCTTTTACAAATGACAGGGAGGCTGCACCCATGATGCTTCAATAATGTGGCTGCCTAAAAAAGAACTGAGCAATGACAATGTCAATAGACAGGTTAGTGTGGAAGGAGGGAATCTCATGGAGTCCCACCTCTAAATAACAAACAAACAAGCAACAAAAAAACTATAGGCAACTAACGACTGCTGAGAATCGGGGCAGGGAGAATTAATCATTCCCAAAAAGGATACCTAATTGGGTATCTGATACAAAAATGTTAACCCTGAAACCATGTACACAAAAGCAACAAAATGGGACTCAGTGAGCTGTATTTATGTTTATGTGTGTGTCAATAATAATTAAAAAAAAACCATCAATTTGAAATGGAGTAAGGAAGAACATAGGGGAGACTAGAGCAAGTGGCATGGGAGAGGCTGGACAAAAGAGGGAAGTGATATAATTATATTTAATTAAAAATTTTAAAAATAGAAGTGAAGAGAGGGCAAATTGCTTCCCCAACAGACTCATTTCTGTCCATCAGCATTTGGGAGGGCCAATCACATTCACCTCCCATACCGGAACTCTCACCAATTGGCCATTATATCCTTGATATTTGCTTGAAGCCCCCTCAGTACCCAAAACAGTATCAGTGTTTATCTGAGGTGCTTTGTCTAAAAACTCGCATAAGTCTGATTTCTCTGTGCCTCTCCTAATTCCAAAAAAAAAAAATGGTTAAAGTATCAAAATTTTCAGTTTTCAACTCTCATATAAGCTACATATGACATTCACCAGAGACAGCAGTGCATGCCATTTTCCACATGCCAGTAACCTGGGCAAGGATATCTCTGTGTGCTCTTTTATTTCATCTTTGCAAAGTCCATATGGACTGTATTTTCTCATTTTCCTATGCAACAGAAAACCCTACAACTAAAGGTTAAATAAAGCACCTGGTGTCACAGCAACACCATGTAAATTTCAGCACAGATCCTGAATACTGTGCGATTACAGTGTCACCTCCTGCTCCCCAAATGAGAACGCCCCAAAACAGTCAACAGATGACTCGGAATTGTACTTTCAGCACTTTCTGGTTTGGGGCTTTATGTGAAAGCAACCCATACAAAGCATCTTCTCATTTTATTTTTTTTCCCAGAGAGGAGCTGAATAAACAGTTTTTGTGATGTGTGCCACCGTGGCAAACTTGTCAGAATGCAATTATTAATCTGATATTTAGGTATTTATTGCTGTCATAAGACTCCACACAATGTATTTGAAAAATTGCTCTGACTGGTGGTTCATAGCCTCGGCTTTATCAAATGCACATTTTTTTAATATAAGGCAGGTGTCATGAGGTTACAGGCACATTGCGTTCATATCCAATAACACTCTATAATCCTGAAAATAAAATCCTGGGTTACTTTTATGGAAAATTCCTTCCTGCTTATATTTCTTACTCCAAAACCATAAGTCATCTGTGAAAGGAGGGTGGCGTTTTCTAAATAGGAGAGGTTGTAAAGGAGCTCGGAGAAAATGGAAAAATGGTCAGGACTGGTGGTCACACCCAGAACCTCAGCACTTAAGAGACACAGGGGGAAATGTTAAAAGTTCACGGTCACCCTCAGCTATGCAGCAAGTTCAAGACATCACAGGTGACATGAGACTTTGTCCCACAAAGAAAAAGCAAGGCACTCATCAGTCTAACATGGGAATCGGATTACAGGTGAACTGTGTCATACAGACACAGCATGACCTCTGAAGACCCCCACACCGATCCACACAGCAACTTGTAGGGGAAGCCCAGCCCAAGGGGGCGTGTTCGCCTCAAGCTAATGTTTACATATAAATCTGGCAGTCATGAGCCCCACTGGTCCCTTTTGTTTCCTGCTCATTGCTGGAACCCTGGTTTTATAAGCTCTCCCCTTCTTCCCCTTAATAAAGCTGATATTAAAGGTAGCCTGATTAATCCTATTTGCAGGTCATTTACGCCCCTACAGCAACTGAACTGTGTTACACTCCCATCCATAGTGGATAAAGCTTCTCTTTTGACAACATTCTCACCAGCATGTGTTGTTACTTGCTTTTTAAAATAATAGCCATGCCGACTAGGGTGAGATGAAATCTCAATTTTGTTTAAAATTGGGATTCTCTGACCACCATGTATTTTGTTTTTGCCCTTTTGTTGGTCATCTATAGCTCTTTGATTTTAGTGATTTACTTTTATTATTTTTTATTTTCATGCGTATATGATTGTGAATCTGCACACATGCATGCAAGCACCCACAGAGGCAGGAGGAGGGCATTGTATCCTTTGATGCTGCTGTTACACGTGTTTGTGGGTCACTGATGTGGGTACTGGGAATGAAATCCATGTCCTGTAGAAGATCAGCACGTGCTCTGAACCATCGTCATCGCTCCAGCCCCTGAGCTCCATTTCTAAAGAATTGTCTGTTCATTTCATTAAATAACTATCCATTTAGTGACTGTTTCTAGATATTTGCCTGAAAGATCCAAGTCACTTGTGCACCCGTGTTTTCTGCAACAATATTCACGATAGCTAAATCATGGAACCAACGTAGGTTTCCAACAGCAGAGAAATGGGTGATGTAAAACATGGCCTGTATGTACAATGGAATTGTTTCAGCCAGTAGGAAAACAAAGTTATGTCATTTGCAGAAAAAAAAAGTGGATGCAACTGGAGATGATGGCAGTCAGCTAATTAAGTCAGTCTCGGAAAGACCAAGACCATCTTTCCTCTCTTTTGTGGTTCCTTGATTTTCTATTATAGACACAAAATCATTTATGAATATAAGACATGAAAGTAGAAAGGAGACTAGCAGGAAGAAAGTGGGTTTAAGGAGAGGGGAGTGGGGTATAAAACTATCATGTACAGATACATTACGTACTTGTACAAAAATGCCCCGTGACCTAGCTCCAGTGCAATGGAAAGGGGGTCTGTGAGTCTGGGCCATTCTCCTGGAGCTGAGAAAACTGGGTAATTCCATCGGGGCTCGAGACCACGTCTCTTTTGTGTAACAACATAAAGTATGTAGATTCCAGAAGCTTTAGGGGATGTTTATGTGGACTCAGAACTACTGTCATAATAATTCAGATACATTCTTTTTCCTCTGACAACAAACCAACTAGTAGCTGTGGCAGCTTTCCCAGGTAGATCTCAGAGTCCCAAGATGGTCCTCCATATGTCCCTCATTTTCTTCCTCCCACTCACAAATCCAAGCATCTCCATCTGCGGGGGTCTAGGTTCAGGAGATAAGAAAGACAAATAGCGTGACTTCTTACCATCAGCCAAAGACTCTGCCCTCGTCAGATTTTCACTCAAGACCCAGCAAGGCATTATTCGCAGGGCCAATGTCCTGGTGAACTCAGAAGCTTAGAGATAGGAACAGTGGGAACTGAAAAGAAGGCTCAATAAAAGCACTAGCCACCAAAGCATGAGGAACTAAGTTCAACACCACACCCAAAATACAGTTTGTTTGTTTGCTTGCTTTTTTTTTAAAAAAAAGGCTAAGTTTGGTGGTATGAGTTTGTAATGTCAGTACTGGGGAGGGAGGCACAGGTAGGAGCTTGTTGGCCAGCTAGCCTAGACTGCTTAAAGAGCTCCACTGAGAAATTCTGTCTTAAAAATAAAATGTATAGCTTTAAGAAATAGTACTCAAAATTGACCACTAGGCCATATATATTATTATATATTATCACAGAGAAAAAGAAAGCAAAAAACAAAGAAAATGAGGACTCAGTGGTTCTTCAGTGGTTGTCATGGCATGACTTTGAATCTAAAATAAGGTCTGGTTCTCAGTCGCCTCTTCCTAGCATCTCTGGATAGAGCTTTAAAACAGGACTCTAGAAACATTGTCACTTGAGGGTGTGGTTCATGGTTTCAGCATTCCAGAAAATCCCATCAGCTGCTATTAAAGGAAGAATTAGCGGATGATGGGTCATGAAGCCATTGACTGAGTACACACTGAAGAAGAAAAAATACAGCCAGTGCTGTACACTGAGAAGTATGGACAAAGGAAGGTGCCTTCACACACCCTGAGTTCCAAGCCTACATGCACTGGGCAGCACTGCCCTGGGAACTACATTGGGCCTTGTAGGATCTTCAACAGTGTCCCAGGGAAGTGTCCCCACTTTCAGAGCCAGATTCCCAGAGTGCTCACACAGCATATGGCAGTCTGGTGTTGTCGTAAAACTTACCACAGCCATCTCCCAAAGCAGAGCACAAATCGGCACTTTAAAGTGGAGAATGTCACACTCTCGGGTGTGATGATGCACCCAGTGCTACTGGGAAAGAAAAGTCTCTTTCACTTAAAGACCCAATGACTATATACTCTGGAGGAGTCCCATATCACAGGCAAGAAGGTTTCAAGAAGCTGAGTATCCCAAGAAATACTAGGGATCACATAATGTGGGTTCCATATCTATATTTGGCCTGAGACTTCCCTTCTCTCTATAAGAGTGGATGCCAGCTTTGTCGTGTGGGACTGAACACTCTTCAGAACCCCCCACCAGCATGTTGTATGTCTAAGGTATCAAAAAAAAAAGTCTTCTAACGTACGTCTTACACTATGGAACAGTCCACATCAGTATACCACCTGAACTGCAAATCAAACCTTATAAAACCCAGGTACAAATCCTGGCTTCCCTGTGTGTCATTTAAAGACTTGGAACAACATCTCAGTGTGCCTATGAGGCAATGTAAGACCCTGTTAAGGTAGGGGATAGAGCTTTGTTACAATGAGAAGAATGGGGGACCAGAGATTAGCTTAATGGTAGAGAGCATTTTCCTAGGGAGCACAAGGCAGAAGAAGGAGGAGGAGGAAGAGGAGGAGGAGGAGGAAGAGGAGGAGGAGGAGGAAGAGGAGGAGGAGGAAGAGGAGGAGGAGGAGGAGGAAGAGGAGAGATGAGGAGAGGAGGAAGAGGGAGAAAAAGGAAGGAGAAGGAGGGGGAGGAGGAGGAGAGGAGAGAGGAAGAGGGAGAGGAGGAGGGGGAGAAGGGGAAAGAAGGAGGAGAAAGAAGGAAGGAGGAGGAGGGGGAGAAGGGTTTCACTGATGGGAGGACTTGTTGGGGTTCCATCTCCCAGTGTCACTCTTCATCAGGAAAGAGTGAGAGAGGAGGTTGAGGCCACTGTGCTGAAGATGGACTGAGGACCATCTTCCTTGTGGTTCTGAAAGAAGAAAGCCTATTGATTCTGCTCTGAAAGATTGAAACCCCATTTCAGAAAACCTAACCTTCTTTCCTTTTGCTACATAGAAAAAATGCTTTCAAAAGAGTAAAAGCAGTACATGGATTCAAATGGGCTGAGACAGAAAGAGAGCTGTCCCCGGATTCGATTTTCTCCCAGGGGCATCAATATTAATACAGTCACACTTTTCAGGAGGGTGAATCGCTAAATCTGCAGAGCCCCCAGGGACAGCATAACTGCAAGCCATCATCTCCAGGACTGCACAGTG
This sequence comes from Microtus oregoni, assembly GCF_018167655.1. Lineage (NCBI taxonomy): Eukaryota > Metazoa > Chordata > Mammalia > Rodentia > Cricetidae > Microtus > Microtus oregoni. Next base: position 47,786,877 of record NW_024543062.1, read on the forward strand.
ATGCATAGCCCTCCTGGGCACAATGATGCATAGCCTTCCATGGCGCCGATCCTAATGGGTGCAAGTCTACATCCAAGCAGAAGGCACAGGCAGCTGAAGAGGGTCAAGAAGCAGCGGCGCATGAGAAGATGGGAAAGGCTGCCACCCTCACCAGCTGGGAGAGTCCCTTCATTTTAAATTCCTTCTTCATACCATTTTCTTCGCCCACCACAAGCATTAACTCTGCTTCATTGAGGGCAAGGAAATCTCTGGTGATGATTCTGCAGTTGGAATTGTTACAGGCACATATCTGAGTCACTGCTGACCTATGGCACAGAATTAGACCATGGACATGTGGTTAGAAACAGAAATAGATAGATTATTAAAGGGAAAACACTCCTGAGAATAAGACAGGACAAATGAACTGGGAGAAAAGGCCCCGAATCCCTGAGCCAGTAAGTTCACGCCCTTTATTGGACACCCACATTGCCCCCACCCAGTCTTTCTCTTCCCACTGGCTTCTTCTGTGTTAATCACGATGCTGCAGTCCCCACTTCCTATTTTCTTGCTGTAATATGGCAGACAGTTAGCTGACTCCTATTCCAAGTGTAACTGTCCTTCCAGGACTGTAGTATAATAATAATAAGAAAAAAAAAACGTGTCCCTCTCTTTGGCTGTCATACAGTTCTGGTGTACCCCAAGATATTGGATTTTTTTTTTCTTGTAATCTCATGCTTGGAGAAGGAAAGGCCTGAGGCTTCATGGTCAGCCAGAGAGGGCTTATCTCTGCTTATAACTTGACAGATGACCTTGGAAGAGACACTGGGGCTGAGGCAATGATGGACTGGACCACCTCTGGACCACGACTGCTTAGTTGTGTATGCCTCTGGCCCTCTATTTAAGCCTAAATTCCATGTTAATGTCTCAGAGATAGACTTGATGACCCCAAGCAGACAATAAAGTCTGTTCATCTTCCCAATGGGAAAACATATAATAAACCTCTTTTTTTCTTCTCTTCACTATTACTGTGTCTCTTATTGGCTTATTGAGGATGGGTAGATGAGCCTGGCTTACTCAGGTTACCAGGGCCCAGTCTGTGGCCATAGAACTCCAACGTTAGAAGATTCACCTTTAACTTTCTCCCTGTCTGTGCCTCCCTCCAACTCTCACCACCATATCAGTGGCTTGCTGCTTCTAATTCCCTCCCTGAGAGCTCAAAGGCCCTCTAGCTGCCCTTCCACTGTCTCCCTTGTTCTTTAAGGCCCTGCTATGGCTGGGTCTGTCTCCAGGGTGCTACATCTATCCTGATATTTTGGGAAATGAAGGCTGTGGTCTTTTCAGAAACCCCATAGCTCTTTGTATGAGTGCTATACATCCTAATGAAGCTCCTCTTTGGGCCTGGAAGCCTACTTTTCTCCTGCAGGGCCCCATCAGAGGACATGCCTCCCTCAGCTGCTTTTCCACAAACCTGCCACTTTCTTTTTTAAGTCGTAACAACCCCCACCCACTTTCTTCCAGAAATTTTCCACTGTGAAGTAAAAATAGTCATTGAGTTTGAATTAAGAAATTCAGTCTTTTCCAAGAAGCAAAAAGGAAACACTGATTACAATGAACAACTCCTAATACCAGAACAACCTAACAAGCAGCATCCTGTAAGATGAATGTTACCAGCTAGATGCTGCTACATTCTGCTGTGGCTTCCTCCTCTTCTCTCGCGCTCTGGGTCACATGTAAATTTAATCTCCTTGGATTCCTAGTCTTGGAACTGAATTAGCTTTTGTAATCCATTACCTCTTACAGCCCCAGAATGCCAGGGGAGGATGTCAGGTTATCTTCCACACTCCCCACAGAGATGCCTGCTGTGGACCATTCAGTAGTTCTTCCCGGGATGCTGAGGCTGAGAGATGGACCAGAAGGCTCAATGCTCTCTAGTCAATCTTCCAGGTGAGGGAAAAAAAGAAGAAACAATAGCTGCCTAACAACCCAGGAAGACCAGAAATGACTTCCAATCAGAAAAACATTTTCTACCTCAAATCCACAGCTCAGCAGGGATTCTGATTACTTGGGTAGAACCTAGTTCATAATATCTCTTCTCAGGGAGTGCTCAGACAGAAGAAAACCAGGTTGTCTTGGTATCCAGGTAGCTTTTAAGCTGCTCTTCAACCAAAACTTTGAAGACTACCTCTCCTTGTCCATGTTTTAAAGAATAGGTCTTAAGTGCTAGAGTCTGGCCTTGAACTCTTGCTACATAATGAAGAATGACCTTGAACTCTTAATCCTCCTTTCCCTACCTCCCAAGACTACCACTGTACACAGTTTAGTTTGTAGTGTTGGGAAGGTCAGGCAGGCACAAACAACTAAGCCACATCCCAACCTCAGAAAGGAACTTTAAACAAGGGTTTGATTTCTGTTTGGCTATATCAAGACTATCACATTTTCTCTGATTTATCCTAAGCAGTGCACAGTGTAATGTGAAACAGGAGCCACCAGTGTGGGAGCTGTCTCGCTCCCCAAGAGCAGTGAATTCTCATTTATCGAAACTTGTTAAGGGCCTACTACATGCCAAGCTCTGTTCTAGCTAGGATTTCTATCGCTGTGAGGAGACACCATGGCCACGGCAACTCTTACAAAGGAAAACATTTAATTTAGGCTGGCTTACAGTTTTAAAGGCTTAATTTATTATCTGCCTTCATGATGGCGTGCAAGCAGGAAAAAGCTGAGAGTTCTACAGCCTTTTCCACAGGCAACAGAAGCAACTGTGTGCCTGGGCATAGGAAACTTCAAAGCCTGCCTACCTCCCACAGTGACATACTTTCTCCAACAAGGCCACATCTTCTAAGAACACTACTCCCTTTGAGGGACATTCTCTTTCAAACCACCGCCAGCTCGGTGACTGGGGAAGAAAACATCAGTCAACATGGCAGGTCAATATCTCCCCTCCTTGTAGAATCATCTGGAACCACAAGTGCACACCTCCATGTGCATCTTCTTCCAGGAGAGGTGGGGATCCACGCTCATCTCCTTATGCTTTTGGAACAAACAATTTCCTGATAGAGACAGCTCCCCAGTCCTGAGGAGTCAAGGATTTCTCAGGCTTCACAAGTTAGAGAGAAGCCATCCTTCTCAGACAAGAATTTCCCTTGCTTTATAAACTATAGAAAGCTTGGCCATGCGCTTCTGAGTAGAAACCCTGAGAAGAAACTTGTGGGGCCAGAGGAACAAAAAAAGATATAGAATTTCAGAGTTTCATTTCATGTTGTTGGTATAAAGCACTGTGATAAAAAGCAGCTTAAAAGATAAAGGGCTTATTTGACTCTCAGTCCCAAGTTATGCCCATCATTGCAGGAAAGTCACGACAGAAGGAACTAGTAACAGCACATCTATAGTCAAGAGAGCAAGGAACTGACGTGTGCATGGTAGCACTCAGCTCACTCCCCCCAATTCCTCTCTCTTTTTCATTCAGTCCAGGGTCCAGTTCATGAAGCGGTGCTGGTCACATTCAGAAGAGTTCTTCCCTCTTCATCTACCCCAATTGAGAAAACCTCAAAGGAAGGCACGCCCCACACCCTAAGTCAGACAATTCCTCATTGAGACAACTTTCTCAGGTGATTCTGTATTGGATTAAGTCGACAGTCTAAATTACCCATCACACAGGACTATCCCAAGTCACTCTACTAAAACCCAGGGAGAGAGAAAAGGTCACTGAGTTTCCTTCAAGGTACACGTTTTATGGCATTGTGGGTCACTTTGGTGGTCAGCCTTTAATCTACCTTCAAAAGCATTCTACCGCGATGCGCCTGTTTATCTCCACAACCGTGTTCGCTGTGGGAAACTAAATATGCCTTTAATATTTATCTGTGCTATGAAAACTGCTTCTACATGCATCCCTAGGAGAGAACTAGCCAAGATCAATGCAGGACTGGCATATACCAAAGTGAAAGAACAAACAGCAATATTTATTTCTCTGTCTACAGACATAGTGCCTCCTGAGGGCGACAGCCAAGTAGTATCACAATACAGTGCTCGAATTAGGCAGGCTGCACAGTTCTTCACAACTTTTATGTATTAGACAGATGTATGCTACAATATAGTGTGATGAGTATAATATTTTAAATGCGTAATGTTTGGGGTAAAGATATCTCCATTCTTACTTGGTTTGAATTTTTAATAATCAAGAACTGGGTGTTTTACATATTTTAATCCAGTGAATTTTAACTTCTCAAGTTTGTGGTTACTGTCACTTCACACATTATCAAACAAGGAACAGAGAGGGGTGGGACTTTCCCCAGTGCTCTATGTAGTAGGATTTCCATGTGCATTTTAGTTAAGATCCGTCTGGAGTCAGCAAACAACACTCCCCGTGAATTTTGAATATGTTTGGACATATAAATATGTAATACATAAACATGAATACTGCATGTTTTAGGTGAGTTTCCCCAAAGTCACTCAGAAGACAAGGAAATCATACCAAGGCAAGAAAGAGACAGAAGAAATGCGGGTGATTTCAATGACCCAATGGAAGCAGCTTCAGCCAGTCTGACAATCAACTAAGAAGCTCAGATGTCTGTACACAGTGTCACCCAGGCCAGGGAGCAAGACACCTAACATCATGTGCCAGTCTCCAGGAAGGTATCTCAGAGTAAATGAGGACTCTTGGCACTCACAGTTTCTGCAATAATCACTCCACTGTCCTGAATAAATCTTTAAATAAACCAAGAACTCTATGTTTCTGGAAGAATGGGATAGAATGCTAGAGTAGAGCTAAAAGGTGGAGATAAAGGAACAAGCAGGATCTACTAGACTATTCAAGGCATACTCTTTATAACCCCAGGTAGGAGCCGAGGTCCCATCTGTAGCAAGTAGATCCACACTCCCAGGCCTTCCCCATTTTATCTGCAAACATGCTTACATAAACAACTGCCCTTAATGTCCTAGGTTCCCCTGTCCACTGCATCAATTCTGTGCCAAGTGGTCATTTGTCCTTCAACTCTGCTTGCAGCTGCTAGATATAGAACTGAGGGTTGTTTCTTAAGTCAGGTCTTCAGAGAATAGGGTGCACACCCCTGAACACTCTTCTACCATCTACCTGAGTTGTAATTCACGCCAAGTTTGTTCAGTTTTCTTAATACTTTGACAGGTCTAGAATCTTCATTTGGTTTCTGACCTATTCTCTCTCGAAGAAACATAACCAGACTCACATTCACCACAGAAGAGAGGCTTCATAGTTCAAGGTCATCAAGGATGTAGAGACAGTAGCTTGTAACTTGTCTTTGTCACTTACTGTATCTGGGTCCTGCACAAGTCATGCAACTCTGCCAGACTCCTTACCTGCCTTATGAGTGTGGAACGCTGTCCTCCTCGCGTGACAGGAGCATTGCACTCTTGAACTATCATTTTCTGTGATGAACCAAGGAAACCTGAACAAGATTGTGTCCATTAGCTTTCCTCAAAGAGGGAAAGAAGGGCCCAAACCATATTGCTTCTCAAGGTTTTGTAGACAGTTCAGAGCTGCTAGAGAGGGAAAGGATCATAGGGCCTTACATCTTGCTGAAGACATGTAAGCTGAAGAGAGGGAGAGATACAGAAAGAGAGGCAGAAGCATTTTCTTTAGTGATGTAATCACTCATGAGTTGCCCATGTTCTTGTAAGTAATCTGTTATGAATATTCATGCAATTAACCCCAATTAAACTCATGGGTTTGCCAAGCAAGAACGAAGCTGAATTGCTTCTTTGCTCTGTCACTGATGCTCTATCAGGATGAAAAGACATTTGATCATCCCTCCAGGAAAAGTTGCAACAACAGCTTGTTTGTAAGTGAACAGGGAGTTTTGTGAAGATTAAATAATTTAAACAATTTAATGCATAAAACAACTACGCAAAAGTCACTAGTTGCCATTGTCCCTCTGTTATTTTGGGGTCTTTTTTTTTCTGTTGAAAGTAGGACTTCCTGGTGTAGTACTGGCAGCTAAATCACAAGGCTCTGCAAAAAGGTCCTGTTATTGGACCAATTAGATCACCAACATCCTTCCTTCCATTCCCAATCTGGGTGAGAGAGATGATTCAGTTTGTAGAATCCTTGCTATACAAGTGCAGGTACCCACAAAACCAACATAAAAGTCAAACACAGAAATATGAACATGCAATAATCCACTCCTGCAGAGCAATGGGAGGTGAAGGGAGAAGAATCTCCAGAAAACACCAAGCCAGCTAGTCTTTTGCATGCACTGAATACCAGAGACCTTGTCTCAAATAAGGTGGAATATGAGACCCAACACCCAATATTGTCCTGTGACCTCCACAAGTGCCCCATGGCACATCTGTACTTACACACACACACACACACACAAACACACACACACACTACACACACACATATACACTACACTACACAGACACACTACACACACATACACACACTACACACACACACTACACATACACACTACACACACACACACAGAGCTACTTTAAACTCATGGTTTATCAATAGCTTTGCCAACTAATTTTACAGGACATAAATAGTTAGATGGATCAGTGGATATGGCAAAGATAAAAGCAGAGAAGTTCTTTCCTGAGTCAGCCCCCAATGAAACTGCACAGACTCCTCCCTGGTAAGCATTTTTAAACAGGCCCTTTTAATCTCTCTTCATCTGTCCATCCAGAAGGAAAGAGACACAGAGACAGGCAAACAGAAAGATGGACACAGACAATACCCTGGAATTAGGTCTGCCACAGACTGATCACATATCACGTAAACAGGGCCATTGAGAAGATACAAGACATTCATGTGTTTTAGCTAACAATGGAGCCACTCAACTTTGTTGAGGAACTTAGAAAGTACTGACATTCAAGCCCTCACTTTGTGAGGATAACTATCTTCATGTTTTTATTACCACAATAAATATCATGACCAAAGGCAACCTAGGGAGGAAAAGGTTCATTTCACCCTACAACTCTCAAATCACACTGAGATAAGTGATATCCATCACTGAGATAAGTCAGGGTAGGAATTCAAGGCAGGAACCTGGGGGCAGGAGATGATGTGGAGGCCATGGAGGGGTACTGCTTTACTGGCTTTACCTCCATAACTTGCTCAAACTGCTTTCTTAAAGCATCTTGGACCACCTACCCAGACATGGTCCTTCCCTAAGTGATCTGGGCCTTCCCAGAGATCATTCATCTATCAAAAAAAATGTACCACAAGCTTACCCAATATGGTGGGCATATTTTCTCAGTTGAGGTTCCATCTTCCAAAATAACTTCCATTTATATGAAGTTCACACAGAACTAGCCAGCACACTCTTCAAGTAGTTTAGACTAAGAGGGAGCCCAGATTTGAATTCTCCATTTCTACCTGTTATCTTTTCTGTATAATTTGTGATCTGTAGCTGCCTATTGCCTGTCTGATATGTGTGTTTGATCTGTGTCTGACTCCTGTCTGTGCTTCCTGCCCCTAAAAGTGACTTTGTCCTATATTTATTGAACTTCACAGAAAACATTGCATAAGAAAGCAATGAGGACTGTATTTCTACAGTAGTCTTTAACAGAGTTTTACAAAGGAAGAAGTTACTGTTAAGGTTTTGGGCGGGGGTGGGCAATAAGCCTCTCTGCCAATGCAATAATCCAAATCAGACCAAATTAGACCAAATTAAAAGAAGCCCAGGTTTAATGGATGCCAGCACTCCTGGGAAGCCCCCCGGAAAAAAAGTACTAAGAAAGAAAAGGGGAGACCACGTGTTTACTCTCTGGGAGGGCAGTTTAAATAGACTATAGGAGTAGTCTTGACCCTCCCTGGGGAGGAGGTCACCATTGGGAGGGCTTTCTTGGAGGTGGAGTGTGGACTGCAGTCAGTCCCGGGGAGGGGCCTTAGAACTTTCTACCAAACATTCTAGTCTCCTTGTATATATAGATGCCAGGGGGCTAGAGTGACGCTTCCAACCAAACATTCCAGACTCTTTTTGGATAAGGATCTTAGAGGCTGAGGTGATGCTTCCAATTAAAAATTCCAAATTCCTTGAATAAAGGGGAGCTGGCTCATATGTAGCTACTTCCTGAGGGCATGGGGCAATGTGGGAGAGGAAAGCATTGGAAATTGATGGACTCATGCTCAGTGAGAGGTGTGGTTGGAAAAGGATCTAATTTATGGCCATCCTGGACCCCTCAGTGAGACCTTGAGGGAAATGAGAAGGCAGATGGCTAGGAGAAAAACATATACTGTTATTATTGGCCCTATGAATGGGGATAGCCATAAGAAGTATCATTAACTACCAGAAAGAGTAGAATACAGAAGTGTCCTGGCTGTTCAGGAAAGGCTCAGGTGAATAAGTGAGACATAAGGGTAGATATGCCTTTTTAAAACCATATTTTAGTTGGCTGGAGTACTTTTGAGGCAGGAGAGTTGGTACCAATGGTAAAATCCTGGTGCAGGTGTTGGCATTGTCTAGAGGGCCCTTTGTAAGTTGGTCTTCATCCAGACAGCAGGGGTGACCTGCAAAATATGCTTGAAAATGGGTGGGGTTAAAATAGGCTCTGGAGACTCTTTATTTTTTACCAGACATGATTTTTGATACAGCAGCAGAACTTTTTTCAGGTACTTGCAGGTATTTGTAAGACAACTGGAATAGGAACATTTTAGATGACAATTAAAGAAAATTGGAAACTCTGGATCTCTGAAGATACTCCTGAAACCTGTTAATCTTGGACTATGAAGCCTGTGAAAGAGGCACACCTATCTGTATTTTTATCAGGAAACTTTACAAATGAAGTAATGGGATACCAGTACCTTAAGTCATCAAATACGATTAGACAGATCTAAGAGGAATCAGTGAGCAGAAATGAGACAGCTTTTTTAGCTATATAGCAATCCCAAGTCTCTCCTTAGTCCTTGGAGAGTACCAGCCTTAGAAGCAGTGTTTGCTGCTAGCTGCTGAGTCCAAGAGGCCTGAAGATTTTCCTGTTGGGGGAAGGATTTAGTCTATCTGTCTTGGTAGGATGAGATGATGGATCCCCAGTGTAGCATCCAGGAAGCTGATAAGGTAGAAGGCTGCTTTTTGCTGTGTGGGTGGCTTTGCCATACCTAAAGGCAAGCCTTCCAGGCAGAAGGTCTTTTGTAACCGTGTATCTTCTTGGAGGAGCTATAGGATGATGCAGGAGCTGGCATGTCTCTTTGTTAGAAGCTCTTTTGTTAAATGCCATACTTTCTGATCTGTAAAGGCACTTGAGAATTGGGTACTATTATCTGTTAGTTATATTTAAATTAGACATATAAATTTATTTTAGACACGTATTTTACCCAATTAGTTACAGCTTACCAATGCAAGTAAATGTAAGAAAATTAAAAGTAATATTTTAGTAAGTTAAAGAACTCCTTGGTAATGTCTTCTTGGTAGGTCTAGCACACTTGGGTACTCTTACCAAAGATGGAGCTGAGGTCAAAATGGCAGCTACCCAAATGTTTGGATCTTTTTAGAGCTTTTGTAATCTGGAGTTACAACTTTTACAGATCTTAAGACACTCACACATACACACAGAGAAATAAGACAAGCGTACTATGTAAACAAACGCACATATTCACACAGACATTAAACAAGCATACTGTGGCCTTATTATTTTAACAGACAGACAAATAAAACTTTTTTAGGAACCTGTGCCAGCTGGCCAACTTAAAAATTCTGGTGTAGGCAGGCTGCAGAAGCCAGGGAAGCACACGGGTGACCATTAAGGACTAGATTAGCAGACAATGGAGAACAGAAACATAAGTTTTAGAGTGGAAGGATGGGGGGAATGGATCCCTTGTAGAGAATCTCAGCATGAGACAAACAGTCAACAGCAAGAGAAGTGGGGAGGGGAGCAGAAGAGAGGAGTGGGAGTGGAAGCACAGCATCCAGAAACCTGGGCATATGGGGGCTTGTTTGTCTTACATAGGTGTTAGATAGCCCCCAATTTAAAAGGATTTTCAATAAAAGGCAGCCCAAAGTTGTTTGGGGATCAGGCCTCGAATGGCAAGTGTCCATTTTTACAAGTCTATGCCAAGTCTCGGGACTCAGTGCCTACCACAATGCATCTACTGTGATAAGACTCCTGAGTTAAAAAACAGAGAGGTGTGAGAATTGCATGGGCAGATGTCTCTGCCCCAGCAATCCCACTTCAGAGAGGACTGCCTCGCCACTTTTGGTGGGGTCAAGAATCTAGCATGTACTATGGCTTCAGCAGACTGCCCTACATATGGACCCTGGACCCTTAGGGGCATGTACTGGAAAAGGCAATCTTAACCTGGCAGAGAGCACGGCGAGAAGGGTGCTTTCCAAGAGGTAGCCCTGGGCCAACGTTGGAAAAACAGTCCATCTTGGTGAGACCTCCAAATGTTAAATTGTTTTTTCAGACTGACAAACCTTTCTGCCAATGCAATAATTGAAATCAAACCACATCAGACCGAATTAGAAGAAGCCTCGGTTTAATGGATACCAGCACTCCTGGTTGAACCCCCCCCCCAGAAAAACACTAAGAGGGAAAAGGGGAGACCATGTGTTCATTCTCTGGGGAACAGTTTAAACAGCTTATGGGATGGCCTTAACCCCCTCTGGGGAGAGGTCATCGTTGGTGGGTTTTCTTGGAGGTGGAGTCTGGACTGTGGCCACTCCCAGGGGAGGAGGCTTGGAACTTTCCACCAAACATTCCAGTCTCCTTGTATATATAGATGCCAGGAGGCTGGGGTGACATTTCCAACCAAACATTCCAGAATTTTTGGATAAGGATGCTAGTGGCTGAGGTGATGCTTCCAACCAAACAGTTACATTACTGACCCAAAATAGCACTCAAAACCTCACACAGGTATTAGCAGCCTATACCCACATGATGTTTCCAATATTTATGGAATATTTGTTGTTTAGAGTTGACTATTTTTATAAAATGATTACCACAACACACACATACACACAAAGGTATGTAACTTAAGATTAAAGCAATGAATTAGGATAGGTTGTAAAATACGGTTGCATTGGAAATCCCAAGCAGAGTAAGGTTAGTTACACTGCTCTCTTAAAGGCAGGCTGAGCATACAATGGGGCAGCAAACTGAGTAAGAGCCTTCAATGATAACAAGGTACATTATTAACTTGGCTGCTAGGTCTGGCAAAAGCTCAGTCTCTTACAAGGCTTGAGAAATCTTCAGAAAAAGATGCCACTCTGAAAAGGAAGATTAAATTATAGAAAAGAATCTAGACAATAGACTAACAAATAAGAGGGAAAATTTGTCTTCTGTGAGTGGAAAACTGCATGGAAGGTGTCTCTTCTAGCTTCCTTTCTGCTGCTGTGACAAAGACCATAACCAAAAGCAACCTAGGAAAGAAAGGGACGATTTTATCATACATGTCACAGTCTATCATGGAGGGAAGTCAGAACAGGAGCTCCAGCATTAACCTGAAGCCAGGCCAGGAACCTCACAGTCAAGGATGTTCAACTGAAACCATGAATGTAAGCATACTGACTTACACTGGAGAATCTCAGCTAGCTAACTCAGCTGCCTTTATAGTTCAGGACCACCTGCCTGTGGATGGGACTGCTAGCAGTAGGTTGAGCCCTCATACATCAACTCACAATGAAGACAACGGTCCACAGACATGCCCATAAGCCACTCTGACCTGAACAATCTCTTTTTCAGGGAACTCTAGGCTGTGTCCCATTGACAGTAAAACTAACCAGGATAGTTTCTATACGAGAAAAACTAGTGTAGATAAAGTATATTTAGTAAAGCTTATGTTATTCATCATAGTGCCATCCCTTTCAAATGGAAGCTTCATGCTAATCTTCCAGGCATTAGTAGAAGGGGAGATGACTTCACATGGAGAATTTACATGCAGGTTCTAGGCAAGGGCAGACCAGAGCTCTTTCTGTATATGCTTTTACTTAGCTGGTTTCAAGTCAAAATATTCAGTATGACAAAATGTCAAGGTTTGGAGAGTCATGTTCTACCACATCAAGTCAACTAATAAAAGTCACTTTTGAGAGTAAGTATGGTAGATTCTGATGGTTGGTCGGTCTAGCCCTTGAGATATATACAGAGAGTGAGCCAATGTATTGATTCTTTATAATGTTTCAACATTTAAAAATACAACAAAATTTATTTGTTAACTATTGGAACTATGTACATCTCATGTTAACTTATCAAAAACAATTATCTTGGTGACTTTTTGCATAACATCTAAGACAATGTAGCATATAGAATATTTGATTGTCTCATCTTGGAAGGTGTTTGAATTATCTACATGATTTTATATTGAAATTAAACTCAACTTGAAATGTTTATAGGAAAAATAAGCCTTGTGAGTCAATTGATTAAAAAACACAATTGTCTGTGAGTTTTACTCAAGTAATTGAATCAATGAAACAGTCACTTGGGTAATTTAAAACCATAAACAAATATTACTATTATATACTACATTTGCAAAAGAACAAGAAAATATGTGTATATGAAACTTTTCAGTTTTCCAATGCTGGAACGCCTGATGTACACAAAATGAAATTTGCCTATGGGCTGTAGTTGGCCAGAGGGTTACTCAATGACTATATGAGTAAAATATTCAAAAACTGTACAATAATTATTTAAATTATAGAAGTGAACAACATAATAAAACTGAAGATTTCTGCCTTCATTCCTTATTTTAATCTATGTTCCACCCCCAGGCACTTAGTCTATGCTTCTGCAAGCAATGTATATTTTAGACACACATTTTACCTGCTGGAAGATTACAGTTTGGAAGGAGGCAAGTTAAAAATAAGCAAGCCACATAGAAAGCACAATTAGCCATTGTTATTTTGGGGCCTAGATTATACATATTCTTCCAGGACAACCCTAGCAACTCTCTGTTGTATACTTCTAGCATCTATATGAGTTTGCCTTTTGCATTTTCAAAATAACACTGTCAGAACCCCAAAATCAATGGCATACAGAGAAGTGTCTTTATGCTGCATAGTATAAACTATAAAATACAAATGTATGGCTAACATAACTAGTGAGACAGCCCTGCCCACATCTCAATGCTAGCTCATCTTTGTTTTATGCTCTATCAATTATACATGAGCTGTGTCTTGGATATTTGTATCTCTCAAAATTCCTGTGTTGAAATTTAATCAGCAACGAAGATATTAAAGAAGGGGCCCTGGGAGATGATGAATCTCAGAGTGTAGGGCTTTCATAAATGACGTTAGTACAATATAAAAGAATTATAACAAGGATGCATATCCCTCAATCACCTAATAAGCCTTCAGTAGGTACCATCTGTGAAGCAAGGGTAGCCCTTGTCAGGCACTAAACCTGCTGATACTTTTATCTTGAATTTATTTGGTTCAAATAAATGAAACTTATCATTTCTAAATGACTCACTCTTAAGTACTTTGTTACAGGATCTTAAACAGAGTAAGACAGCGCCTACTATATTCACGACAATCTGCAAACATTGATTGTTCAAAAATGAAAGAAAATGGAATGGATAAAAGGCCCTTTGCCTCTGACCACAGAGAATGGAAAAACTGACTTGGGGGTTGTAAAAATGGAAACAGAAGGTGACATCGTCTCTGTAGTCTGACACACTCCAGTGTGTGGAAATGTTTTCTTCAGCTGTGTCCACGGCCCACTTTCCCTGACCACCCTCTTGTCTTACTGCCCATGCCATTTCAGTCATGTTTTCAGATTCATCTTCACCTCTGCTTGCACATTCTGGGATGGCCAGAGCTCAGCCGTCCACCCTCTCCTCATCTACTCTTACTCCCCGGGTAACAGTGGGGAGGGCCTTGGTCTTGCCTCAAAGTGATGTGCTAGACTTTGTTGACTCCCCATAGGAAGCCTTACCCTCTCTGAGGAATGGATAGGGGATGGTGGAGTGGTAGGAGGGAAGGAAATAGGAACTGGGATTAGTATGTAAAATGAGAAAAGAATGTTTCTTAAAAATAAATTAATTAAGGAAAAAGACAGCCTACAGCTGCAAGAGACTCCAACCCATGAAGGGCTCTCAGATCTTTATCCCTTTGCTCCATCCAATGCCAGCATCACATGTTGAACTGTTCTCTAGCCTCCTGTTTCCTGCTATAAAAGTCTAAACCTACTGTTCATTACTCTCTAATACTGAATACAAGTACACTCGAAATTTCTCCAGAGAGCCTGCTGACTCACTTCATTGCTAGCCAATGGACACCTTGTCAATGAACCTTCCCTGAAAGCAATTCTGAAACTAGAGACATAGATCCATGGATAAGAGGGCTTTTTGTACCAGTTTAATTACCTGAGTTATAAACCCTAAATCCCCCATAAAAATCTAGGTGTAGCTGCATATACATCTGGAGCCCCAACATTGTGAGGGGGTGGGGAAAATGACTCAGTGGTTAAGAGCACTGCCTGCTCTTCCAAAGGTCCCAAGTTCAATTCCCAACAAACAGAGATGGTTCACAACCATCTCTAATGAGATTTGGTGCCCTCTTGGGAATAAGACCTGGTCAGTCATCATCCACTCAGACCATGAAGCTCAATATGGGCAAGTTCAACAGAATTGCGTATATGTGCTGCCCGGGCTTTTTGTTGTCATTGTCATCATTGTTGTTGTTGCTGTTGTCTGTCACCCTAGCTTCCACGTTCAATGAGAAGCCTTGTCTCAAGGGAATAAGGTGAAATATGATAAAGCAGAACATTTCATGTCCTCTCTGACCTTCACACCCATGTATACAGGCACATAAGACAGACAGACACACACACACACACACACACACACACACGACACCCTAGTCCTCCCTTCTACCCAATCTCATTTACTACTTCTTCCTTCTTTGACTTCTCATTATCTGGAATAAATATAAGCTCCATAAGAGTTCCTGGCACTTATTAGATATTCAATTAACATTTATTAAATTAACTGCTTGATTAATTCATAACTGAGCACTCCAATGTTGAGTTGGATTCACTTTTTGGTTTTAGTGCATTGTATTGCTTTGAAAAAAATAATGAGCTACAAAATCAGTATCAGTATCTAGTATCTAGTTTGGCATTCGGTGGACCCCAGGCCTCCCTGCCTGTGTCTTCTGGACTTGGGACCCCTGTTGTGTCCTGCAAGCAACAGTTTAGCAACCTTTGTGTCTTACATGAAATGTCTTTTTGTCCTCCAAAGAAGCAATTTGAGGACCTGGGGAAATGGCTGAGTCAACAGAGTACCTCCACATAAACATGGGACTATGAATTCAGGTTCACAACACCCATGTGAAAAGGAGAGACACTCCCCCCACCCAAAGGCAGGTGGGGAAGGGCAAATTTCTTTTATTCATTGATCAGTCAGTTTAGCTGACACACACACACACACACACACACACACACACACACACACATGCAAACATAGAGAGAAAAAGAGACAGACAGAGATAGAGACACAGAAAAACAGACACAGATGAGAGGAGCATGATAGAGAGACATCAATGATAAGAAGAGGCCATACTCTTCGACGTGTTCATCTCAAAACTCAGATGAACATGCTATAGCTTGAAAACTACGATTCTAAACAGCCAGTGAGCTTTCTCTGGTACCAACCTCCAGTTTGCACAGCTAGCACAGATGAAGGAGCATGCATGATGGAAGCTGCATAGTTTGCTTTCTATGGAGCAAAATGGAGACTTGTGGGTAAATGGAAATTGCCACTCACTGGACCTGCCTCTCACGCAGCTGCGATTGTTCACTCCCTGCAGATAGTGTTGGCTTGGTTCTCCACCAACTAGCTTCGCTCAGGCCCCACTCACACCCGCTGCCCTCCTTCCATCAGGCGGTTAATTGTGGATCTTAAAAAGTCTCCCAGCTTGGAATTGTGAGCAGCCAAGAAAAATGGAAAATGTTCACTTGATATCAATGGGAAAGAAAATGAACTCAGCAGGCATTTGATTTATCCAACACAATATTGGTTTTTCCTTAGATCCAGGTAAGTAGCTCTTTCTACATGGTGACTGTTTCTGCTGTGGCACATTCCTCCACGGAACACAGTCAAGGTGCCCGTGGTCCTCTCTCAGGTCCTGCTGGTTCCTAAAGCAAAGAGCAGGGATGCTGATGAAACACCCAGCCGTAAAGAATCTTTGTGGGGACCTGCGTGCAGATCCCCTGCACCCACGCAAAAGCTGAGTGTGTCTATAACCCAAGCATTGGAAAGACAGAGACAGAAGGACCCTGGAGCTCACTGGCTCACTGGAGCTCACAGTTGCTGAGCTGTGTGTTCAGCAAGATCTGTCTCAAAATAGAAGGTGAAGAGGCTGGAAGGATGGCTGCGAGGTTAAGAGCACTTTTTGCTCTTCCAAAGTAATGGAGTTCAGTTCCCGGCACCCACTCAGGAACCTCACAAACACCTGTAACTCCAGCTCCAGGGAACTTAGCAACCTCTTCTGACCTCTGAAGACACATGCACACATGTGGCTGACACAAACATGAACACAAATACACATGTGAACAAAAGCAAAATAAATAAAGTGAAAAGAATAAAGGAAAGCATCCTAAGGTGAACCCTGATCTACGCAAGCAGTGTATAGACGTGCACCTGCATGCATATATCCATGTGCGCGTGTACGCACACGCGCGTGCGCACACACACATACACACACCACGAAAAGCACAAAAAAAGCAACAGAAGCTTTAACATTGTGTGTAATATTAGCAAACAAGAACTATTTCTACAGCAGGGATGCTCATTATTGCAGGATAGAATTTCTGGAAAAGGACCTGGATTTCAAAGGGCATTGATCTTCGGAGTCAGCCCAGATCCAGGCTCAGATCCAGGCATCTGCATTCCCTGTGTGGGGCTGGTGGAGTGACCTTTCTTGAATACCTGGCCTTTCTAATGTGAATTCCAGATTCCATCTGTCACCTACCCAGCATCTATAGAGAAATGCCAATATACCCAAAGGGAAAAAGAAAGCTATTGGATAAGACCATGGGCCACATTGAAAGTATGCATTAGCCAGCTTCTATGAGTATTTCGATAATCCTATCTGGATTAGTATGTCAGCCTCAAATCCATGTAGATAAGAGTATAGGAAGGAGTAGCAAGTACGCCCCATGTTCATGTCAACCACAACCACTCTATAGATTGTGGCTGGAGAGGACTCCATAAAAATGGCTTTCCGAAGCATTTTACTGTACCATCTTCAAACAGCTACTAAGCTGGGGCAGTGAAGAGTACAAAGAGGAGAAACCTTGGCTGTCCCTTTGGCGTGCACCTGGCTCACAATAGCAGCACTTCTTCATTCTCTGTGGAGTCCCTGTTCTTAGACATCCCTGGCCTCCTGCCCTTCTCTCGGCACGTTTGGTTCCACTGGCACACCCCCCTCTTCCTCTCAAAACTCCTATGTGCAGAAATCATTTCTCCCCTTCATATTCCTGGTAAAGGTGAGCAAGGAGGTTAGCATACTGCAATTATAAATGTCAGGCATCTCCCTTTGGAAAGATGGCCAGGCTCGACCCTCTCACTTAGGATTAGTGAAAATATTATCAGAAAAAAAAAGAGCTTGATGGCTTGGGAAAGAACTCAACTCTTCCAAAGTTAATGGGGTATAAGGGTAATCTTGCCTCATGTCCCCAGCATTATAGAATAGCCAATGTGACAAAAAAGAAAACCAAGTCAGGGACCTCCTGAGATTGCATCAGCACCTCCTGGAAATTTTTAAAAACCATTTTCATTTCAACAGCCCAGGGAAAAACAACTTATTTTCAAGTATTCACATGAGCACACAGAAAGATGTTTGTTTCCAGCAGCAGTGCCTAGCCAAGCTCGTGAGAAGCACTGAGTCACATCCAATCTACAATTTTTCACTGATGCCAACAACAGCCACTCTCTTGAGACTGGAGGGAAAATACTATATTTACTCACCTAATTCCCTGTTCTTTCCAAGAGGCTGATTTCTCCAGAAAGCAAGTTGGAAGAGGATACCGTGGCATGCAGGCTCAGAGTCCTCTAGCCCTGAAAGCCACGAGCATGAGAGGGGAATATGTATGATTTTGTTAGCATATGTGTGGCCTTGTTGAGGGGAGTGTGTCACTGGGAGTGGGCTTTGAGGTTTCAATCTATGCTAAGTCTAGTCTTTTTCTATAAGATGCAAACTCTCAGCTACTGCTTGAGTGCCATGCCTGCCTTCCTGCTGCCATGTTTTCCATCACAATGATCATGGATTAACCCTCTGAAACTGCAAGCACAGAAGAGAGGGAGAAAGAAGATATTACTAAAGGTGAGAAGTGCCATTCTGGTTAAATAAACCACACACAGCCCACAGCCTGCTTTTAGATCTTAGTCAAAAAGAAAAGATCCAGCTAAAGGAAGCACAAGCTACTTTTTTTTCCTGTGGGAAGCTCATTCAGTTTATGCTTCACTGGAGCTCATACGGATGGCAGACACAAACTGAAATGAACCCAGTAAATGTACATGGCACCCTGGATTTGCTCAAAATATTTCCCTGCCACCAAAAGGAATGGGGGGGGGGGGTGATGGATAAAAGAAGACCTGGTGCTGTTAGTTAATGAGAATGAGTGAGAGCTGCTGCTTCTGTTTACAACTGCTCATAATTAAAGTTAAAAAATGCACACTTGCTACCTAACTACTAGCTGTGCAATGTTAGACGAGCTCTAAATTTTTCTGAATTCTGATTTCTCATCAACAAGACATTGAGAGCAATGATTTTCCTCCCGTAATTACTTTGGAGAATAATGTGTGTAATAGGCTGCTGTAGGAAGTCTTACAGCCAGTGGCTACCCGCCCACTGGGGCATGGCCTCTTATACTATATAAGCTGATGTAGAGCATGCATCCGCTCTCTTTTTCCAACTTCGGGGTTCGGTTTCTGATCTCCGTTCAAGCACAGGATTCTGATTTGTGAGTCTACCACTAAATAAATACCATCTATTTCTCAATTCTGAGCTAGTGTGGGATTTCCTTTAAGCGTCCTTTTTCAATAGACCTAAGTGATGCCAGGCTTCTAGTAGGTATGCACTAATGTAAAATTCCCTTGTAGGTACCCACAGATTTGTAACACTTCGCTGATACTAGTCCAAAAGTTAGCAACTTCCATGCCCACTGTTCCAGGGAGTGCTCCCATTGAGCCCCAGTGTGTGTGTGTGTGTGTGTGTGTGTGTGTGTGTGTGTGCGTGCGCACACCATGGCACATGCTTGGAGGCCTTGTATACCAGTCCTTACTTTCTACTTTGTTCGTGTCATGGTCTCTTGCCTGTTGCTGCTTATAGCAAGTTAGTTGACCACGAGCTTCCAACCATTCTCCATACTCTGCCTTTCAACTTGCTATAGGAATGCTGGGATTCCAAATCCACTGCCTCCAGCTGATATTGGTGCAGGGGATCTGAACTCAGATCCTCACATTTGCTGGACAAGTGCTTTACCCATTGCACAATATCTCCCTTACATTGAGCATGTCATTAGTGCACAGATGTTCCTTGCTGTCCTGTCTCTTTCATGTCTGAATCCCTAGTAAACAGCACAGGGCACCTGCATAGCGAGGACACAGCAAGTGTTTATTGCCTGACTGCCAATGAATGAAATAATGGATGATTTCTAACAGTCCTCTGACTGTGCAAAGGCTGGCTGATACACAGGTATGTCAATATAAGT
The DNA here is from genome assembly GCF_018167655.1 of Microtus oregoni. Lineage (NCBI taxonomy): Eukaryota > Metazoa > Chordata > Mammalia > Rodentia > Cricetidae > Microtus > Microtus oregoni. Next base: position 47,806,482 of record NW_024543062.1, read on the forward strand.
ATGCTACAGGCTTTCAGAAGTGATAAGCACTGTTAAGGGATCTGATGGTGAAAACACACAGTTAAGAGCAATGAACGTAAGGTACAGATCCAGGGATAGTGGAGAGGTACAAGTGCCAGCCTTTGTAGTAGGAGCTGCGGGCCACTGTGTCCCGCCACTCAGCTCCTGGCTACCTGGCTAGCTTATGCCCCAAAATAATTACACAGAAACTGTATTCTTTTAAACACTGCCTGGCCCATTAGTTATAACCTCTTATTGGCTAGCTCTTATATATTGATCTAACCCATTTCTAATATCTGTATTGCCACTTGAGTGTGGCTTACCGGGACGAGTCTATCGGGCATCCATCTCGGACAGGAGAGTCCTGGCGACTGCCTCACTTGTCTTCTTTCTCCCAGCATTCTGTTCTGTTTACTCCACCCACCAAAAGCTGGTCTATCAAACGGGCCAAGGCAGTTTCTTTATTAACCAATGAAAGTAACTCCTCCATCAAGCCTTCCTAGAAGCACAGATCAAGGGAGATGTGAGACAAGGACATAGAAAGGCTAAGAGAAACAGAGAGAGCAATCAAGAGCAAGAACAGAAGACAGAGAGAGCGAGAGTGAAAGAGAAGAGGAAGGAAAGCTAGAACAAGGGGTGTCGGGTCACACATAGAAGAGCACCTTCTTCCCAGTTCTGGGACCATGGAGCATTCATTCAGTCAGTCAGTCAGTCAGTCAGTCAGTCAGTCCTGAGGCCATGGATATTTCATTCATCCAGTCCTGAAGCCATGGATATTTCATTCATCCAGTCTTGAGGCCATGGATATTTCATTCATCCAGTCCTGAAGCCATGGATATTTCATTCATCCAGTCCTGAGGCCATGGAGCAGTCACTCCTTTGGCTTGAACTTTCCACTTTACAGACTCATCCATTAAGAACTTCTTTAAAAACTTCACAGTCTCCTTGAAATCTGACTCCAGGACTGAGATGACAGGTGAGTCAATTCAATGCTTGTCTTGCAGTCATATGGATCTGAGTTTGAGTCCCCAGAACTTATGATAAGATGTAGAGATGGGAGCACATGCTTTTAGTCTCATCCCTGGGGAAGCAGAGACAAGCAGATCCCTGGAGCTTGATGTCCTGCCAACCTCGCTGACTTGATGCGTTACAGACCAGTGAGGACCTCTATCTTAAGACAAGGAGGCCAGTGCCTGGGAGCAACACTCAAGGTTGTTCTCTGTTTTCTACACACACACACACACACACACAACACACACACCACAAACATACACACAGACACAAACATACACACACTGTACACGCACAAGCATATGCATACACTCACACAAAAAGTTGTCTCTAATGTTTTGCAGAAGTTATTTTTAGGTATTTACATTACCTAAATTGAGAATCACATATTTAAGTAAAGACTGTCATAACGTGATATATGAGAAGCTTCAAAAGAAGGGAGAACAGTGGCACAGCATGAAGGTTGGGTCTGCGAAGAGGGTGCTCAGGGTCCAATCACAGACAGGAAGGATAGGTCAGAGGTCAAAAGGCCCATTAAGAGCTCACTTAGGGTTCTGAAGAGCTCCAGCTAGCACAACAGGGTTCTGGAAAAAAATCTCATTTTGCTCCCAGCTAGAAATGGATACTTCAAGTTGAGTTCCATTAAAGGAAAATGGCAATGTAACAGGAAATGTGTTCTAGAAATGTATCTCATTAGAGAGAGGGAAAGTCTTTTATGAAAGCAATATTGGAATCAGAAATGGGGTGATAAGAAATGAATGGAATTGAAAAGTGATCTATCGTAGCTTCCAAGTTCTTGGACATTGCAGTTTAAGGCTGCAATTGATAAATAATAAATTGTTAATGAAGTAAAGTTAAAAGCAAGAAGTTTATCTTGAATAACAGGGAGCCTGTGTATGTACTGGGAGGGGGAATACATGCCCATGTGTGTACAGGTGCTCCTGTGCACATGAAGGCCAGATGAGAACACCAGGTGCCCTGCTAGAGATAGAGTCTCTCTCAGAACCTGGACCAAGGCTGTCAGCCGGCAAGCCCCAGATCCTCCTGTCTCTGATCTCTGCAGCCCTGCTATAAACAAGCACAGAACCAAACCAGCTTTGTATGAGTGCAAGGAAATCAACTCAGATCCTCAGGAGAATGCAGCAAGCACCCTTACCCACTGAGCTGTCTCCTTCTCCGGCCCAAGGAAATAATTTTTAACCTGTTGGATGCCTTCTTGCCTCAAGAAGCATACTTGGAAGTTACATAGGGACAAATGCAACTTCCCCTTTCTTCATGTGCTATCAAAGTCAATGTTGATACATATGGATGCAGTCCTAAACTGTCTAGGCTTTCGGGAGTTGGAAGCCTTTAAAAGGACCTGATTAATTTAACTTATCAAACCTAATGGTGAATGAGTTCAATTCACCAAAGAAAAATTAGTCAAGGGGATGAATGAACATGAAGATGCTGTCATATGCAAAACATGTACTTGTTTCTAAGTATAAAAACAACTGAGTACTGCTCCTGGTTTGCTTCTGTCTTTTTAAAAAAGGCTTCCTGGACACCATTCCTTTACTGACCCCAATGCCAGAGAATACACCACTGTCATTTTTCAGGCGGACAGAGCAAAAGCCTTCTAATTTGGTTTTCAGCCACACTCACCCACATCCTGTCTGACCTTTTTATAGTATCTATAGAACATTTCAAAACCACAAAATTCTCTTTTAGGAAAAAACCTCTTAATGGTCAGCCCTAAATTGGACTTTGTATCGCAAACACACCTATATACACCCAAGGCTCAGAGAACATTGCAGAAAGGAAGGTGGTAAGATTATAAAAGCCAGCAGTCAAAGAGGACTGCTGAAAACATAGCGTCCTCTGGACACAGCATGGCCACGCCTCTCATGAGTCCACAGCAGCTGTGCTTGTCTGTACACGATTTACACAGGATCAAGGCAGTCATGGATAGAGGCGATGTTTAGCAGACCCCACTCCTACCTGGGGAGAACTGGTGGCTTTTAGAGGAGGGAGAGTCAGTTTTCTTTAGGGATGTGGTCCATGGTGGTGGACGACTATACTTCAGGCTATACACATGTTCACTTGAACAGAATATAAAACTGATCGGGAAAGGGGGACATGCAGAATAGGTTGGAATAGAAGAATGGGAGGCATATATGATCTCTACTATATTGTACTCATATATGAAATTTCCAAAGAACAAATTTTAAAAACGAAAAAGGAAAGAATAAAAAAACTTCTCAATAGCATCCCTTGGCATTTAAGGTACAAAATTGTGACTCTTGCAAACTCAAGCTTCTGGGTATCCCACAACTCTGCCATCCTTCCTCACACCACTTCTCCATCATGCCCTGACCACTTTTTCTTCATTTGAAGTTCCTTTAAAACACCAAATTGTGAGCCTCCCCCAGCCTGTTTCCTATCCCTTGGAAAGTACACACTCCACACCTTCTTGACTAGGTCGACCATCCTCATCCTTCAGAAATCAAGCCTGGCCCTAGAGCCACTTCCCCGGAGGATCCACTTGACCTCTCTGAGAATGCTATATGCCCTGCACAGTGTCGTCCGACTTCCTGCTGTGCTGGGATCCAGCACCTGCCACAATCTCTGAGGATGCTATATGCCCTGTACAGTGTAGCCCCACTACCTGCTGTGCTGAGATCTAGCACTGCCACAATCTCTGGCAGAACCATATCAGGATCTTTCTTTAATGCTGTTGTATAGTTTTCTCCAAATTCAAACTTTTCCCTCCAGAAGGAACTGTAAGCTAATGAGACTCAGGAAGTAAACAACCATGATAGTCTAGGGAAGCTAAAATTCTCAAGAGTCTCAAGGGTCTAACAAACAAAACCCAGTCAATGACAGAGGGTGCTGAGACATTGTCTGACAGAATTCATACTGTTGAATGTATTAATCGGACTCTGTTAAATGGTTATGATAGATTGACTGAGAGATTATCTCTCCAGGAAGGTAATGTGCATGCAATAAAAATTATGTCCAAGGACATTATCTTTACTGGACAGACTTCACACCTTGAAATCATCAATGAGGGCATTAGAACAGAACACTGGGCAGGAGATCCAGACTCTACAAAAGGCAGTGGTGAAAAGATTTGAAAATATTAAGGAATTTATCAAATTTGATGACCAGAGACAAAAGGTACAAAGACAAAATTTAGCCTCATCAGTATGTACAAAACTCTGGGATAGCTTACCCAGAGTTTTACCTGTTTTTCTGGTGATATCATCAGAAAGAGCATCTGTCACCAAATACCCTAAGGTAGTCAAAGAATATACATGGGAGCCCATACGTATGACTGATCTAAAGGAAATTAAACAAGCAATTGTATCTTATGGAATACATTTGTCCTTTGTTAGGGAAATGGTCAAAATGTGGGCTTCAAGTAACAAAGCAGTGCCACAAGACTGGGATTCAGTTAATCTCACCTGTCCTAGAAAACAGACTTCAGTTGTTTTGGAAATGTTACTAGAGAGAAGAAGCAAAAATTTTAGAACAACAGAGAATAGAAAAAGGACTTGAGATTTCCCAAGATCAAATTCTGTCTAGGGACTTTACTCTGATCCTCAGGATCAGGCTCTTTATGATGAACACACCTTGTCCCTATGTATCAGACCAGCTTTAAATGCTTGTGACAGGATTCAGGAATCCGGAAACATAATTGAATAATATATTAGGGTTAAACAGGGTCAGAGAGAACCCTTTAGTGACTTTTTACAACGATTAACTAAGGCTATACAGATAAAGGTAACAGACCCAGAAGCTGGACTTGTACTAATTGAATCTTTGGCTTTTGAGAATACCAACTTAGAATTCAAAAAGATTATTGGGCCTTTAAAGGTCAGATCAGGACCAATGGATGAATGGGTCTTACACACAGTGAATGTCAAAACATTTGACTGTGGTACTGAAGCTTGCGTAGGAGAAGCAATTTCCAATGATATGAGGAGACGCCAAAATACCAAATGTTTTAATTGTAGAATAGGACATCTGAGAAGAGATTGTTGACAAGAAATTCCTAGAAATAATGTCTGCTCTGGGAATGGCAAGAATAGGAAGTCTCAGCCTTAGGTATATTAGGAGGTGTGGCAAAGGTCGACATTGGACCAATAAATGTAGGTCAACAAAAGACAGACAGGGAACCCGATAACATCAGAAAACTCATTGGAGGCCTCTTGCAGGTCCCCATGATGAACGTGGTCCAATCACTCCCATTTACTGTGGAAAACGTGTCTCTCAGGAAAATTTTAAAAATCCAGTGCATACTGCAAAAAAAAAAAAAAACATACTGGTCTGGATGATGGAATAGATGTGGAGAATGAATCAAACACTCCAGTAGGACATAGAAAATGTATATTCTGGCAGACTTTCACAAATAATCAAGACCAAAGCTAAGAGTATGTATAAATGGCATTTTTATTGAAGACTTACTAGACATGGGTGCGGATGTATCATTACTCCAGAATCTTGACATCTGAATTGGCCTCTTCAAGAGGTAGATGTTCAGTTCCTAGGAATTGTAACCCTAGCTCAAGTGAAACAAAGCACAAGATGGATCAAATGCATAGGGCCAGAAGGAAAGAGAGTCATTTGATAAATTGATGTAGGTGGTCTCAGACCACTGTGAGAAGTGTCATCCCTAAGCAGGTGAGTCTGGGCCATACATGAAAGTTAGCTGAGCAAGCCAGAGGAAACAACCCAGTGATGAAGTTTTCTCCATGGCTCTTGCCTCTGCTCCTGCTTGAGCTCCTGCCCTAACTTCCTCAATGATGGATTGTAATCACAAAATATAAGCCAAAGGATCCCTTTCTTCACCAAGTTGCTTTTAGTCATGGTATTTATCACAGAAGAGAAGATAAACTACAGAAGGAAGACACTTGATATTGGCCTCTAATCAAATTGCTGAGCTCCAGGTCAATGAGAGACCCTATCTCAAAGAAGATAAAGAAAGTCTTGAGAATGATGCCAAAATTGTTCTCTGGTCTCATGCACACATGTGTGCACATGCACCTTCACACATCTGTGCTTGTATAATGCATGAACATATACATAATCACACACATGCCAAGATTTTAAGTTAGGATATAACTATTTTCTCTTTCCATCTGTGCTCAGTAACATTTCATCCCATCTCCAGTATTTCCCATCTCTGAAATGGTTCATCATTCATTCAATTGTTCAAGACAAACCTGGGAGTTACCTTGGTTTCCTCTGCTCTTTCTAAGCCTTTGACCCTCAGTTTCCTTGATGTTTCCTTTAAAATAAATCTCCTATCTTGGGTTTTCTGAAACTGTACAGCTAGCCACACTGGGTAAAGTCACATTTGTTGCCCAAGGACAAATGTAATAGTTTGTCAGTGAATTCTTCACAATAATCAAAGTGTAAAAGGCAAGATGCTAAGGAGCTGGCTCAGTCAGTAGCTGTTTGATGGCTGTGTGAAAACAAAGATCTCAGTTTGGATCTGCAGAGTACATGTTTTAGACAAAGCCAGGCATGATAGCATGTGTTTAAAGTCCTATCCTGTGAAGATGGAGACAGGAGGATCACTAGCCAGCCAATCTAGTCAGGTAGGTGAACTTTCAATTCAGTAAGAGATTCTGTCTCAAAAAGTGAGTTGGAAAGCTATAGAGAAAGACACCTGAACACAACCTCTGGCTACATGCATGCACACACACCCCAAAAAGGGGCAAGTTTTTAAGGCAGGGCATGCCATTTTATAGTAAAACTTCTCCAAAGCCTTCTGGCTGCACTGAGGATAAAACCTGAATAGCTCAACAAAGCGTGCAATGCATTGCATACCTGCCCCCTGGTCTCTTCTTCATGTTTGTCTCTTTCTCTAAATTCCCTGGTAAGCCCGACACAGAAGCTGAGAAGCAAAACCTGAGCCTGCTATCATGAAGAACTGAGGAAAAAATAGTAACAGTAGAAGAAAACTGAAATAAATCCATATCTACAGAAAATAACTCATCATAACTAAAACAGAAAAACCTAAAAGTAACATTTAATCCTGTTATATTTAAGTATGAAGTAAAATAGATAAATAATCGACAAAGAGTATTAAAATTAGTTGTTCCAATAAAAGAATGAGAGAAGCAGGGTAGGATGGCAGCCTGGGACACCTGAGACTTTATCAAAAGAGAGGGAGAGAGAGAGAAAGAAAGGAAGAAGGAGGAGGAGAAGGAGGAGGAGGAAGATGGAGGGAGGAAAGGGAGGGAGAAAGAAAGAATTAGGGATGACAATGGTGGATAAGGATGATACAATAGAAAACTTCCTACCTTTTGTTACAAATCACTAATGTTTTATTTATTTATTTAAAACACATGTCTGCTACTTTGAAGAACTGACATAGAGAAGTTGTTGGGAAAAGGCCATGAGTTCCTATAGAAAGATAGAAAGAAAAAAGCTGAAGGCTATGGAACGTTTTACAGTTCCAAACACAGAAGAAAAAGAGAAGACCACCACCACCATTGGTCTGAGGAAAGTCAAAGGGTGTGCAGGTATAGGACATGGGGGCGGGGTTAGGGGGAGGTGGCACAAACCTGCATTCACCATTGCTAGTTGCTTTGGCAACTGGACTTCCTACTAAAGATGGTGATTTTATAATGTGAAAATACACATACAAATTCAGTAAACAGTTATCAGAAGCAAAGCAATGGGGTATTGGCAAACCACACACATTAGTGCAAGAAGCAAGGAGGGCCTAGGACAAGGTTGTTCACAGTCGAAAGATGAGACAGATGCTGAGAAGTAAGGAGGTGAATTGAGCCCTGCCCTCTCACAGCTTCCTGGGTGCTTCATGTATATTGCATGACTTTCTGGTTTTTATAAATCTATCACATACAATGTAGTAACCATCTTTTAGGTCCCGCTACCTTAACTATGTGACAGTCCCTGCCACACCCCTGTGGCCAACACCTTAAAGAAGGGTGGATGAAACTGAGTTCTTCCCTCCCATAAATCATCTCTGCCAGATTTTATTATTTGTTAGCAGATGACAAATATTCTTTGAGCAAGTAGGTGAGGCAAATTAGCACACGTTTATTCAGAAAATGGCAGAGGTTGTCAGAAGGTGTTGCTTCTCCCCAGGCTAAATGTCCTCACTGAGACCTTGAGTGTCTATCAGTTACTCATTGCTGTGACAAAAGACAGAACCCAAGAAGCCCAAGAGAGGAGGGGTTTAGTTCAGGTCACAGTTGAAGAATAAATAGTCAATAATTGCAAGGAAGGCGTGGCAGCAGGGGGATGAGGCCAACATGACACCAACAATTAGCTGATTGCTTTGGATTAGTTCATCCGGATCCCCAGAACATGAACAAAATGATGCCAGTGTCATTGCCCGAAGAGAACATGAGTGGTCTCTACCCCAGTTCCCAGTGGAGTCTGACATACCGTGAGCTGAGCCTGGACCATCTGGATCTCTCTAAGCTTTCCAGTATCTCCAGCTCTTCCACTCTGACTTGTTCAGGATCATCACAGCCTTCTTGGGCTTCCACAGCCTATGGTTCTAAACCCTCATATTGCTCCTGAAATCAGGCTCCCACTGGCTACAGGTCACACAGTCAGGTTTTACCACAGCCACAGGCCCACTCCTCAGCACAAATTTTCTATCTTAGTTACTTACAGCTGTGACAAAGCCAGCTGAGAAAGGAAAAGGTTGTTTTGCTTACGTTGCGAGGGTTCAGTCCAACATGGCAGGAAAGGCATGGAAACAGGAACCTGAGGCACTTGTCACATGGCATCCTCAGTAGGAAGCAGAGAGCTGGTGCTCAGCTCACTTTCTCCCGTTTATTCAGTCCATGACCTGAGACAACTGAATGGCGCCTTGGGATCTACAGCTATTTCTCTGTGTCTGGGACCTTCAGTCTCCAGCTGATGCTTTTAGGTCCTTGCCTCAGGTCTCTAGAAGTCAAAGTCTGTCAGTGGCCCCTCACTCTTCAACTGCTGCTTCACTTTTCTGTCAGAGTGGGTCTTTTTGTCCATCCCACAGAACAAACTCAACAGTAGCCGTGAGAGGCTCAAAAAGCCTGGCAGCTTGAAAATGCCTTCTTCCTAATTAGCCATGAACTTGCAATACCTTTAGAATATTTTTCTAGGAAACCTGTGCTAACATTCACATATATAAGTAAAAGGGCTACAGTAATAATCCACAGGAAATGGGAGTAAGGCCCAGGAGCTGGGGAAAGAAGTCACCATCATGTGAAATCCTTAGGTCCATGACTCATCCATTGAGGGAGCCATATCAAACTTCCTCCATTTATTAAACTTTAAAATATCAGCTAAGATCCTAATTTTACATTATCATCATAAGAATCATAAAATCAATAAACTATAAACCAACAAGTGACTGTTATTCATATAAAATTCAACTTCTACAAGCATCTTAAATTAGTTGCAATAGAGAATAAACATGCAGTCTTGCAATCAGAGAACAGAAAATGGGAACAGTTTTTGACAGACAGGAAAAGATACTGAGGGGACAGGACAGACTGGAGAATGAAGCCTCTGTTCTACACTCTCAGAAGCCTTCGTAATCAACAAGACACAGATTCCAATCTAGTAATCTGGTTCCTATGACGCTGCTTTACACATTGTAGATAATGGCACCCTAGTGAATTGTCATAATTTTAATAAATGAATCAAATATAATCAAAGAGACACAGAAAGAAGGTGCTGACATTGGTCGAGCAAAGGTAAACATTCCTGAAGCTTTTAATTTCTGAGGCAGTTGTGTCTGAATGTCAGTGTAAAACTGTATCATTGTGTACAGTGTATTCCTACTATTAGTCAGAATTAAAAACCTGTAAATCTGTGCTTTAGCCATAAACATGTAAGATGTATTACTTCCTAAATGTGCATCTCTGGTTTAGGTCAGTCTGCTGTCCAGAAAAACTATTGCATGGTTTTCTGCCCAGTCTAATCTATACAAGAGTCTTTCATGCAACACAGTTTTTATTGATGAGGTTTATGATTCTAAAGCCCCAGTCTGACATCCCTCTTCAGTCTTCCTAGGATGAAGCATATGCTCTCTGGATTCCTAGGTCTCATCCAATAGATGCAATCAATTGTATCGCACTTGATTTATAACTAATCGGAAACTGCCTGTTGAGCTTCTAAACCCTTGACTTCTTAGAGGAAGAAACCTGATTTCCTCATTCTAAAATTCAGTTATGCAGCCAGAGTGTTTAAAATGTTTTCTAAACTAATGCATAAATGCTAAGCTGAGAAATAGAAAAGTCATTTTCCTATTGAAAAGTACTACCTCATCAGCTGTCAGCTCTTGAAAGTAGGATTTGTTGGGCATCACAACAGTATAGAATGAAGCACCCCTCTTTTTCAGGTCCTTACAAGCCTGAATTCATTTGCTACTAAGAATTCCTATGTTATTCGTGAACAAGCATCTTCAGAGTGTAGACATCAGATTGATTTAAGAACACCTTCAAATCTTAAATAACTGTACAGATGCACAAGAGAAAAAAATCCACCATGACCCAAACATCCTTGACTCAAAATGTCAGTGAGACTTGTCCCTTCAAAAGGTAGCAATATGTTTTCTAGAAGACATGAAATGCTCCAAATCAATATATATTATATTAAAACTTTAGTTTTGGAAGGTTTCTTTTTAAATAAAACATCAAAAGGAGAAAGAAAAGCATTGTTTTGGGCCCCTGTATCCCCTGGGAGCCACAAACCTTTCCATTCTGTTGGTGTAGACATGAGAAAGTGCTCTGGGCAGAGACGTGGAATCAATATCCTGATTCCGTGCTTAGCTTCTCTAGTCCAGGGCTCTTTAAACTCTGTCCTCTTATGCTCAAGAAACACTTATTTGTGCAGTTATATACAATTGGTGTACAAATCAAATATTTATCAATAATAAATCATACATTTTAAATGATTAGCTCATATATATACATATATAACCATTCATTAAAGATTAAAGAAAAGTTATATACTAATGAGATGATGAATTTATTATTTTTATATAAAGAATTTTTGGCAGGATACTTGATACTGCAGGATGTATAATATCCTCAAGGTTTATAAATTCTAAGAATGCCACTGTATGAATTTCTAATACAAAATGGCAGAAGTATGTTTAGGGTCACTGAAGAAAATGTTGGAAATTCTTTTCTACTCTCAATCCAAAATTCACTAAATGGATGTTTGTGACTCAAGTCAGCTTTAAAGTAGTAATTTTTTTACAGCAAGAAATGTAAGACAATATTATCCAGTGACATAATAATTTAATGGTTACTTACATGCTGAGGAATGATAGAAAAATATTTGAAATATTTGCTTTTTATAGCTAATGCATTGTGTTTCTTTAAGAGCAAAAAATATAAAATGTGCAATAAAACACTAATCTATAACATACAACAGCATCTTAGCCATGATGCTTGGGGCAGTACAGTGCAAAGCACACATGTGTGTTCAGGATGAAGGCTGCAGGGAGTCCTGGAATGCAGCACAGGCAAGCACTCCCAGAAATGCCCCCCCTTATTACACAACTGGTTTTGGATTAATTTTTGGTTGTTGTGCATTCAGAATCCTTTTACTGTTTCCAAATATTTTGTGATCCCCGCACTCAGTATGTGACCTTCATGGAGTTATGACCCCAGAGTTTGAAAATCTAAACTCAAGCTGGTGTAGTAACAGGTGCCTTGAATCTCAGCATTTGGGAGGTAGAATCAGGCAGATCTCTGTAAGCTCCAACCCAGCCTGTTCTACAGTTATGCAAATTCCAGGTCACCCAGAGCTACATAATGAGAATGAGGAAAAGGAGAGGAGGGGAGGGGAGGGCTATAGGGTGCCATGCCCTTGGAATAAGAAGCCAAGGAGTGGTGGAGATGTTAAACCCAGTCCTCATTTCCTCAACAAGTCTATGTTTTTCCTTTCATTATTACAGGCACTAAAATAAATTTCCTTGAACTATTCAAATCAAAGTTTTGTTCATTTTTCAAGTTTGGGTGAACATTTGAATCTCCTGGGAAATCATCCTAAAATATAAATTTCTGATTGAAAATAGTTGAGGACCTACATTTCTCATTCTACGTAGCTCTGGTGTTTCTGATCCACTAATGAGATGCCAAATACCCACACAATAATTCTTTGCTACATCAGGAGCAGCAGATAACCAAATAGTGAAGCACACCATGTTTGCAAGGGATCATCCTTGAAGATCTCTTTTAAAATTGGAATAACCAAGTTGGTGAGATGGCTAGCAGATAGAGGTATTTACTTCCAAGTCTGATGACCTGATTCAATTCCTGGGCACCAGATGGTAGACAGAACTGATTCCCACAAGTTGTTCTCTAACCTCCACTGTCACTCCACAGCATTCACATATGCACACAGACATGCACAAAATCAATAAAGGAGTGTAACAAGAGCAAACCACCATCAGCAAATAAAATGGAAATAACTAAATAAAACTTGACTTGAAAAAAGGAAAATAAACTCAAATATGCCTCTTATTATCAATTAATAAAGTGTTTTTATCAACTCAATTCAACAAATTATATGTGTGTTGCATATGGGAGCTGGAGAGTTGTTTCAACAGTTAAGAGCACTTGCTCCTCTTGCAGATATCAGTTCCAGCACCCACATCAGTTTACAACTGTCTCTAATTCCAGTTCCAGAGATCTAATATCCTCTTCTGTTTTCTGAAGGCACTACATTCATGCATAAACCCATACTCAAATACATATATGCCCAAAAATTTAAAACAAGAGTAAGTCTAATAAATAGGTAAGTAAATAGAACAAAGATAAAGGCATTAGGTGGATAAGACAAGTTCGAACACAGGAGTGTAAGTCTGGTACAGTCTCAAGGAGAGCTCACTGTGGTACCTAGTGCTGTGATGCACTGGCAAAGGCTGCCTTCACTACATCAAACATTTTCTGACCCACCCAAAAAGAAGCCTAGGCCATGACTCTAGGTCTTTGGAAAGACAAAGAGTTTTAATAAAAGCTGACCAGCAAGCTTAAATATACCTTTTAAATGATCCTGCTAGTGAAGAAAGCCAAGCATCCTTGAAAAGGAGGCTATAGTGGGTTGACTGAGTAATCCAGAAGTCTCAGTGGAGGAGGCCACACTTTGTAGATATATCTTGTGGAAAATTCTGGTCTGTCCTGCAACTGTAGACTACGCCCCTTGCTTCTAAACTTGAGGCTCTTGACTACCTATTTCTGCTCCTGTTCTGTCAGGCTCTAGAAGACCTTTGACTCCGCCAGGCTCTCAAGATCAATCTGGGTGAGGCTGTACAGTTCTGCATCTGTGCCCCAGAAAAACCAGCTGAAGTAGTTTTCATTACAAGGAAGTTCCTGGGTATGTTTTGGGTTTTGGTGTTTCGGGTATTGAACACAAGGTCTTATGCTAGGCAAGCAGCCTACCACTGAACTGAAAGATGAGAAACAGGGAGAACTAGGAGACATAGGAGAGAGAAAGGAACCTGGTTGAAACCTCTCTCCAACTGGGAATGGAGAATTCAGTTCAGTCAACAACTGTTGAGAAAGCTGAGACAGAGACAATATTCTATTTGTTTGTTGGTTGGTTTGTTTAGTTGGTTTGTTTGGTTGGTTGGTTTTGCTTTTTCAAGACAAGGTTTCTTTGTGTAGCCCAGAACTAGCTCTGTAGAATCTGGCCTACCAGAATTAGCTCTGTAGATCAAGCTAGCCTCAAACTCACTGAGATCCACCTGGCAAGTGCTAGGATTAAATGTGTGCACCATGACCACCCAACTGTTAATATTGCTATTACAGTAGTAATGATCCCTGGTTAAAGCCTAAGCCTCTGTGATCTTTGGGTATGACTATATTCCTTTCTAGATATTTCCGTGGACTCTACCAAGCATGAGTCGATCTTTGCTTATAGTAAAAACTAATTTTTCCTGCTGTCCTATGACCTAGAGTGATATTTTCTCAACTATAATCCCATCCAACCACACATGAATCACCCAATGATGTCATTTAACAAAAACAGAAAAGAAAAGACAAACAAGGTCCAGGCTGGAGGGTTGGCTTGGCATTTAAAAGTGTTTGCTGCTCTTCAAGAACACTGGAGTTGGTTTCCCATCACCCATATGAGGCAGCTTACAACCATCTATAACTCCAGCTCCAGAAGATCTGATCCCTCTTCTGACTTCCATAGGCACCAGCACTTATGTGGCATGTGGAAATGTTTTTCCATTATTTTATTTATTTATATCCTACAAGATTTTCATATTTAAATGAACTTTTAAAAAGTTTTTAAATTTGTATCAGATGAGAAGCACCAAGTTATCCTCTGTACCCAAGGTTGTGGCAATGCCAGTAAGCTTTTAGGTGAAGACAAATATTTAGCTATGACTGGACTATCCAGAGAGTGTAGGGTTAAAAGAGCATCACCAGGCTGGGTGAGCCTATGGAGGGTGTCAGTGAAGCTGTCAGATACAAGAAACAGAGCTATGTCAAAGTTACCCTGTTAATAATTGTTATTAATACTTATTAATTATTAATAATTTTTAATAGTCTCTTTTTCCTTTTAAGATGTTTCTTTTTAAATCTTTTTTTTGCAAAAAAGACCTGGAAAGGTGTGTACTGCCCTGGCAGTGGGCTTTGGACAACCTGTTCTACCTACACGGATGGTTACACAGTCATACCAAATGTGGTAATGTACACACGCACAGCAGAAAAAAGATTAAAGTATCTTTCCCAACAGTCTTACTTTCTAGTCTCTATGATAATATAACCTGACAAAAAGAAACAACTGAGGGCTAAATAATTCCAGGCTCCTTCATGTGTAGACATCCCAGAAGTAGGAGTTTGAAGCTGCTAGAGACATTACATCCACAATCAAGAACAAAGAGAAGAAAAAAATTAATGAATGCATGCTTGCCACTTATCTCTTCTCCTTCACTCCTATACTGTTGCCCGCGGGGAGCTGGGCCATCAATTAATAACCAAAACACTTCCCCACAGATATGCCCACAGGCCACCTGACCTCAACGGTCGCATTGCATCTCTTCTCAGATGTTTCTACAATGAGTCAGGTTGAAAATTAAAACTAAGAAATGTAGCAAACTCTAAGATATAACTTCAGAAAACACCAAAAATAGCATTTATGATTACCCAAAGATACTTTGTGGGGCTGATCTATTAATTAAGAATGCTTGCTTCTTTTACAGATGACCCAAGTTCAGTTCCCAGCAACCACATGAAAGGCTCACAGTGATCTATAAGCCCAGCTCCAACAGACTCAATGCAGTGTAATTAAAACCTTACATTATATCAAAAATAACATTTGGATGGAAGAAAAATAAAGGAAATTGAAAAGAGTAAGATACAATTCTTGCTTCTTTCTGATAAAAATGTGGCTTCCAGTCTATCTTATAAATTAATTTAAATTATTTTATAGGTAATTAGCATATTCCCTAATTTAATAGAAACCACCAAGCAAACAGTTAATTTTTAAAACTGATTCTCTAATCTTTTCTTTAAACCCATTAGAAGTAATCTGATGTTTGCCTAGCATGAGAGCTATCAAATCCTTGAGCTCTGTCTGCAACACTACTTAAACCAGGCATGATGGCACATGCCTGTAGTCCTAGCACTCTTTGGGGGTGAAGACATAGAATCAGGAGGTTAAGATTATTCTTAGCTACTTAAACAGTTCCAAGGCCAGTCTGGAATACATGACAATGAGACACATCTGCTCTTGGCAGCACCAATGTGCTTTAAGTGGAAGATGGATATCAAAGACTCTCCTTATGGAATTTGTTAGCCATTTGGGCAGGAAACTGCTTTTGCCTGGACTGCTTGACAATATGCTCTATGAACTGGACATACAGGACCCACAGAGAAATGACTGTTGAAGTTGGCTAAATGTAAAACAGTCCTTCAGGGTTCCTGCTTCATGAAAGTGTCTGCCAGACATTCTACAGGACACAGAAGAAAGTGACTGACAAGCTGTCAATAGAGGCAAAACAGTCTTTCAAATTTCCTGCTTCATGGAAAAGTCTGCCAGATACTCTGGGTCTATAGGCTGAAGATGGATGCCCCAATGCTACAAAAGAACTTTGGGTGACTGTCCAGAAAGCGAGACATCTATATCAGTCCTAGAATTTTGAAAGTTGCTTACAATGGACTTCCTGTTAACTTAGGTAATATTATATCCTTCTGGAGTCTTTGATGGAGTTGAAGAAAGACAGTTTTATAATTATAAAAGTTAGATTAGATATAAAACTTTAGACTCACAAAATAGAATTGATTATAGAGTATTTTCCTTAACTTACCAAATGTAAATAGACTAAATAGTGTAACTATAATTCTTGCTTGATAACTGTTTTGTTATATGTTTTACTATGTTAAAGTTTAAAACCTTCCGTTTTATTTAGACAGAAAAGAGGAGGTGATGTGGAATTCCCCTCTGTATGTTATGAATCTGTTTTTGTTACATTGGTTAATAAAAGAAGATGCTTCAGCCTATACAGTGCAGAATATAGTCAGGCTGGAAGAGATATAGAGAGAGAGTAGGCTAAGTCTATAAGGATATGCCATGTAGCTGCTGAAGGAGAAAGTTCTGACCCGGAACTATCGGTAAACCATGAGTCTCATGGTAAAATATAAAATAATAGGAATGGGTTAATTTAAAATATAAGAGTTAGTTAATAAGAAGCCTAAGCTATTGGTAAAGCAGTGTTGTAATTAATATAGTTTCTGTGTGATTATTTCAGGCCTGGGATGCCAGGAAGTGAAAGCAGTCTCTACCTACATATATCACTTACTTATTAGTATTATTATAATTTTACTATTAATAACAAATAATATTAAATAAAAATTAAAATCATTTCTCTAATTATTATAAGAATACTCTTATTTCACCTTACCTTCTGACCAACCTCTCCCCTTGCCTTCCCAGCCTATGATGATAACTACTCTGCTTTCTACTCTATGAGATGAACTTTTAAAAAATATTACAAGCATATGAAGCTGTATAGTATTTATTTCTATGTGCCTGGTTTATTTTACATAATACAGTATTCTTCAGACACCTCCATATTTTCACAAATGGTAAGGTTCTTTCTCCTTTTCGTGGTTAAGCAGATTTCATGGTGTATGAATGTGACACCTCTTTATCCACTGGTGAGCATTTATGTTGTTTACATATATCTGGTATCATGAATACTGCTAAATAAATGAAAATATGGGATAGGAAGATGGTTCAGTAAGCAAGCATAAGCATATGTGTTCAATCCTCAGAACCCATGCAACAATTCATGTGTGGGTACACTTATGCTTGTCATCCCAGAACTTCCAGGGACATTGGAAGTGGATGCAAAAGAATTTCTGGTTCTTGTTGTTCAGTAATCTATCTCCAGGCTCAACTAGAGACCTTTTCTCAAGGGAATAATATGGAGGGTGGTAGGGCAGGGCACCCAATATATTGCCCTAGTCTACACTCATACATAAATCCTCTCTCTCTCTCTCTCTCTCTCTCTCTCTCTCTCTCTCACACACACACACACACACACACACACACACACATGTAACATTTATATACAGACCCAAAATGAAAATACAGTCAAATTTATAGGTAGGAATTTTTAGTATTGGTAGATAAAATAATCTATATATTCAACACAGCCTTTATGTGCTGGTTACTTCTGTCAATTTTACATACAGTGGAATCACTTGGTAAATGAGTCTCAGTTGTCTAGTTTAGAATCTCCTGCGGGCATGTTTATGGGGAATAATATTTACTACTTTAATTGAGCTATTAAGATCCACCCACTGTGGGTGGCACCATTCCCCAGAAAGAGAATTCTAGACTGCATAAGAGTGAAGAGAGCAAGCAGACCACTAAAATTAATGCACTGACTCTTCTTTGTTCCCTGCTCTTGACAATGGAAGTAATGTGACTTCCTCAAGTTCTGCTTCCGTGACTTTGCACAATGATGGACTGAATCATAAGGGGATTTTTTTTCTCCTTTTTGTTGTTTTTACCAGGTATTTTATTATAACAGGCACGAAGCTAAGACAATTACCAAAATGTGTAACTTTTCCTGGGGAAACATGAATCAGCAGGTATTTACCCCTGTTAAGAGACCAATGAGGGGCCAAATTAACCTTTCCATCCAAGTCCAAACTGGTGAATAAGTGAGCTTATTTGGGTTATTTATAAGAACATAAATGAGGGTTGCGGCACTGATCTGAACAGAGAATTCTCAACAGAAGAAGTTCAAATGGCCAAAAGACACTTAAGGTCATGCTCAACTTCCTTAGCGATCAGGGAAATGCAAATCAAGACAACTTTAAGATACCACCTTACACCTGTCAGAATGGCTAAAATCAAAAACACCAATGATAGCCTTTGCTGGAGAGGTTATGGAGAAAGGGGTACACTCACCCATTGCTGGTGGGAATGCAAACTTGTGCAACCACTCTGGAAAGCAGTGTTTCAGTTTCTCAGGAAATTCGGGATCAACCTACCCCTGGATCCAGCAATACCACTCTTGGGAATATACCCAAGAGAGGCCCTATCATACAACAAAAGTATATGCTCAACTATGTTCATGGCAGCATTGTTTGTAATAGCCAGAACCTGGAAACAACCTAGATGCCCTTCAACGGAAGAATGGATGAAGAAAGTATGGAATATATACATATTAGAGTATTACTCAGCAGTAAAAAACAAGGACTTCTTGAATTTTGCATACAAATGGATGGAAATAGAAAACACTATCCTGAGTGAGGTAAGCCAGACCCAAAAAGAGGGACATGGGATGTACTCACTCATATTTGGTTTCTAGCCATAAATAAAGGACATTGAGCCTATAATTCATGTTCCTAGAGAAGCTAAATAAGAAGGTGAATCCAAAGACAAACACATAGGCATCCTCAGGAATATTAACCTTCATCAGGCGATGAAAGGAGACAGAGACAGAGACCCACATGGGAGCACCGGACAGATATCTCAAGGTCCAAATCAGGAGCAGAAGGAGACGGAGCACGAGCAAGGAACTCAGGACCACGAGGGGTGCACCCACACACTAAGACAATGGGGATGTTCTATTGGGATCTCACCAAGGCCAGCTGGCCTAGGTCTGAAAAAGCATGGGATAAATCCGGACTAGCTGAACATAGCGGACAATGAGGAATACTGAGAGTTCAAGAACAATTGCAGTGGGTTTTTGATCCTACTGCATGTACTGGCTTTGTGGGAGCCTAGGCAGTTTGGATGCTCACCTTAGGAGACCTGGATAGAGGTGGGCAGTCCTTGGGCTTCCCACAGGTCAGGGAACCCTGATTGCTCTTAGAGCAGATGAGGGAGGGGGACTTGATCGGGGGAGGGGGAGGGAAATGGGAAGCGGTTGTGGGGACGAGGCAGAAATCCTTAATAAATAAATAAATTTAAATAAAAAAAATAAAATGCCATATTCTATAAAAAAATAAAAAATAAATAAATGAGGGTTGCTTACAGAAATGGACCAAAGGCAGCTGTGTCACTAAAAAGCTAACTCCATCTTAGGTTCTGACTAAAGAAGGCTGCAATCCTGGTACTTCGTGCAGTTATGCAGGCAGCTTGTCAAGTCAGAGTCTCCTTTTCTCAGCAACCCTTACCTGGTCATGGAGGGTCCTCCTGAGTTCTGTAAATTTCAGAGAGTTCTTGAGACTTGTGAGTTGTTTACCACCTGTGTCTTAACTTCTCACCTCTCTCTAAGACTGAATGTTTTAATTTAGAAACTCATGAGTCTTAAGGATATTAAAGGGAAACATTTTAAGTCAGAGAAAACATCTTCATAAAAAAATCAGTCTTTAAATTTATAAGAAACAAGGAATTCTAAAAAAAAAAAAACAGATAACATGGCAAAAAATTAAATGCATTGGAGAGTGGTGGTGCATGCCTTTAATCCCAGCATTTGGGAGGCAGAGGCGGGCGGATCTCTGTGAGTTCTAGGCCAGCCTGGTCTACAAGAACTAGTTCTAGGACAGGCTCTAAAACTACAGCAAAATTCTGTATTGAAAAACTAAAAAAAAAAAAAAAACAAAAAAACAAAAAAAACAAAAAAAACATTAAATTTGTTTTAAAGGCTATATTACTTTGTATACACTACTAAAGTTAGCAAATTTTGTACTTTAAAAATGAATTTAAATGCTTGACATGGTGGCATATGACTTTAATCCCAGCACTTGCGAGGCAGAGGCAGGCAGATCTCTGAGTTCAAGGCCAGGACTACACAGAGGAACCCTGTTTTGAAAAAGCCCTCCCCAGGTGAAATTATCTGTCGAAATAGTGTTAGAAGCCTGTTTAAAATGATCATAATTTCCCAATTTTTGAAAATTTCAGGGAATACAGGTTTATGGTTCCCAAGTTTCAAAGACTAGCATTCCAGGAATTTGAAAACATGAATTTGAATTTATTTCCTGTACTTTATAATGCTAAAACATATTCTTGGTATTGAATAAAAATACTGAAACTTTTTAATTAATTATTTTATAGACCAAACTTGGCAGGCCTCAGTCTTCTCAAATTTGACCTCACTACAAAGCCACAGTCATTAGGAGAGATAAACATAGCTGATGGGACAGTTAAGAGTCTAGGAATAAAAACATATATCCAAGGACATTTAATTTTAGACAAGCAACCCTAATCCAAAGCTTGAGGGGAAATGGTCACTTCTGAAAATAACTTTGGAACTCCTGAATAATCATGTGGAAAAGGTATAAAATTAGACCCCTTTTGTCACATCACACATACAAGAATTAGCTTGGGGGTTAAGAAAACTTGCTACACAAGTGTGAGCATCTGAGTTCAAATCCCAGAAGCCACATAAAGTTGGGTATGGCTGCACACACCCAGTGCTTCTATTCAAAGATGCTCACAAATACAGAAAAGTACCAGGAAGATCACAGACCAGATAGCTCAGAATATACAATATCAAAACAAAATCAGTCTGCCTTAAATGAGGTAGAAGGCAAGGACTAATCATGAGGTTGTGCTTTTATGTATATACACACATACCATGTTTATGTCCACAGAGAGAGAGAGAAAGAATTAGCATAATATAAAAGATATCTTCTTGAGACTCTTACAAGCAAATAATGTTTAAATCTCCTTAAGTTTGGCTGCATTTGTAGACATGATACTAAAAAAAATGGAGCAAAAATGGATATAACTAGACTTCTTCAAATTTTAAAGTTTAGGAGAATAAAGAGAAAGTGAAACACAACCTACAAAATTAAAAATATTTGTACATCAAACATCTGATACGTGTTTAATGTGTAGAGTAATGCCCAAGGAGCTCCAACAGCAAAAGAGAAGCAACTGACAATAAGTGAGGGTCTTAAATAAGTTTTTCCACAAAGAAGACACACATAACCAAGAAGCTATATTTGACCTCCTAACCACAGGGAGACCACTTGGTGTCTACTAGGATAACACACTGTGGTGTTTGAATGAGAAATGTCCCCATAGGTTCATGAGCTTGAGCTCTTGGTCTGCAGTTACTGGTGCTGTTTGGAGTGGGTATGGACCCTTGCGGTGCAGGCCTGCTGGAGGAAGAGTACCCCTGGGAGCAGGCTTTGAGGGATTATGGCACTTCCTACATGCTCTTGAAAATGTGATCACTTGCCTTCTGATCCTGCAGCAGCTTTCACTGCCTGTGTCCTGCCTTCCCCACCACCGTGGGCTCCATCACTCTTGAACCACAATCAGGAATTAACCTTTTTCTCCTCTGTGTTGAATTTAGTCATGGCATTTTATCATGCTACAGAAAGGTAACTAATACGGATGACTACAGACAAAAAATAACAAGTGTTAGCAAGGACTTGGAAAAAGCTGGGATTCTTGTACACTGTTGGTGGAAATATAAAAATAGTTTAGCCACTAAAGGAAACCAGTTTAGTTAAATAAAACTTAAATATAGGTGGGGCTAGTGGAACTGGCTTAGTTGGTAAAGCTCTTGCCCCACAAGTATGAAGTCCTGAGTTCAGCTCCCAGAATCCATGTCAAATAAGCCAAGAGAGATGGAGTGTGCCTGTAATCCCGGCACTAAGGAGACAGAAGCAGGCGCGTCCCTGGGGCCCACTGGCCCTGCTTCTACCTACTTGCCTAGCTAATTTGGTGGATGGTATGTGAGTAATGACAGCCTTGGTTGTCCTCTGGCCTCCTCATACTTATGCATACACATATATGTATATCCACACACACTTGTATACTTGCACACACACACATGCACACACATATATGAAAAAGTAATAGCTCAATCTAAGTATATGCTCTAGTATCACACACAAATAAAAGTATGATGGAAATACAGGAGAAATCGGCACCCAAAAGCATGAAACTAGGTTCAAAATATACCTTATCAAAGATTGGTTAGCAGAACTAGAGAAAAGTAGATGACGCTTAAAAAAATAAAGCTGAAAAAGCTTGGTATAGCATCCATTCATATGTGGAAATTCCTCTAATGGAAAAGCACTTTCTTTTCAAACACACATGAAGCTTTGACAGAACCAATCATGTGTTAATCCACCAAGGAAGCCTTAGCAAATTCCAAAAGCAAAAATCAAAGAAGCTACATTCACTGCACAAATTCAATCAAAGGAGACAAGAGCAACAGAACGCTACCCCAAAGAAAATCCATATGTCCAGATGTTAAGATCATGTGTTTAATTAAATACTGGGTTAAAGAGGAAATCAAAATTAGAACTTCAATGGGAAGCATTCAAAACAAGGCAAGACAAAATGTTGCTTCCAGAGCTTCAATAGAGCCACCCCCATGTACTAACTTGACACAAACACACGGGTTTCCAAAACATGAAATTCTTCGATTTCCTAAAAGAAACAAATAAGCCCAGCAGCAGTGTGCAGGATTTCCAGAACAGACCGGTAGCCAATAGCCTCGGAGTCACTCAGATGTGACAAGTCTTAAGTTTCATCAACCAAATCATTCCCCTTTCTCTTTTACTTTCTTAGTTTGTATATGTGTTTATGCATGCTGTGTACATGTGTTTGAATGTAAGCACACACGTGGGGGGTGCACATCTATGCTGTGATAGGTGCATATGTGTGCATGTGCATGCAGAGGCCAGATACTGACACTGAGTGTCCTCTTAAATTGTTCTACACTTTATTTACAAAGTCAGGGTCTCTTGCTGAA
The DNA here is from genome assembly GCF_018167655.1 of Microtus oregoni. Taxonomy (NCBI): domain Eukaryota; kingdom Metazoa; phylum Chordata; class Mammalia; order Rodentia; family Cricetidae; genus Microtus; species Microtus oregoni. Next base: position 47,829,649 of record NW_024543062.1, read on the forward strand.
CCCAAAGTTTACCAATTCAGCTAGTCTAGTTTAGCAGGTGAGCTCCTGTCTCTCCCCACTATGTACTGGGATTACAGGATGCTATCACATCTGCCTGACTTTTTTGTGGGGGCTGTGAATCCATACCCAGTCCTCATGCTTGCATGGTAAATGCTATCTACTGAGCATTCTCAAAAGCTGACCAACAACCCTCTTTAGAATAATTCCAGGGTTTGACTTACAGATTTTCAACTTGGAGTAGGAGATGGCTCAGTAGTTAAGAATACTTCCTGTTCTCATAAAGGATCTAGGGTCAGGTCCCAGAACCCATGTGGTGCTCACAACCATTCTGTTCTCCACTTCCAGGGGATTCTATGTATACTCTTCTGGTCTCCACTGGGACCAGGTACACAGTGGATATCCACAAACTCATTCAGGTACACACACAAACACACAATAAATGTTAAAGGTTTTTCAATTTTATCATGATAACAAAATGGACTCATATATCATTCTGACCCCCAATACAGCATTACATAAATCCCATGAGAATGGAAAGAATTTATGATAAAATGAGGTGTGTATCCCATGATACTGCTCAGCGGTAGGCTAATGCAAGTGTTCCTACAACACCAGATAAACAAGGGTTTACAATACATTAGTGGTGTAAATGTATTTTGGAATAAAATTGTGCTCATATTAGGGCGTAAACACACTAACACACTATGGTGGTAAAATGTGCTCAGTTTATAATGGTCTTATCAAGATATAACCCCACTATAGGTTGAGAAGTACAGGTAGTCATATTGGTTAACAACCAGTGCACAGATAGCTGAGTTTCACATCATACACTGCCCTTATACCACAGAAGGGTGCACACAGGACGAAGGACTTTCAGAGACACCACCACTGGACCCTCTTCTCTCTTAGTGTCCTATGTGTAGAGTTTTGTCCATGAATGTTCTGCAGATAATTTCCTTCTGGAGTTTCCGAGGCGAACTAGAGGATTTTCTCTGCTTAACACTTTTCAGCCTCCTACTGATCCTCATTCACAGGGACAGCAACCACTCAGAGGCTCTGCCCATCCTAATTACAGTGACCACTCAGAAAAGTGGCAACTCTGGAGCTCTCTGCAGGATCCGGAGGCAGCTGCACAGGTCTGAGACTCTTCTCTCACCAGTTCGCTGGCCAGTCTCAGCACCCAGCAGGAGTTTACTGCTGCTGTAACCTTAGGGGACAGAGACTAGGTGAAGGGGGCACTGGGGAGCCTTCAAAGGGAAGGTTTAGTGAATCCTCTAAGTTTTGGCTTCCCCAGAGCCAGAAGGTTGTTTGCAGTCTGAGACTCACGAGCCTTCACTTCATTCCTGGGGAAAATGCTTCAGCTCTGAAGAAGTTGCTGGGCAACAACTTTGAGTGGTTTTACACACATTTTTCATTTATTATCATGACAACCACAGAGAGTCGGGTTTCTGTTTTCTACACATTATTTTATACCATGTAGAATGAATGGGGAACAGATGCCTAGATCAACTAGTGTTATCTGTAGCTTCACATTAAACACTTGGTTCCCATCACAGAGCTGTAGGCACAGACCTAACCTGTAAAAAATGAAGAGGAATTTTAGCTGATTCCTGATAAGTAGCAATAGATGAACACAGCACAAAAGGTGTTGTACACTTCTGCCATGAGCAAATTCCTTCAGTTTTAACCACATACATTTAACTCAGAGATAACGTATTTTCTGTTCAGTTTTCTCTCTAATCTCTAGAAGGTTATTAGAAACCTTATCGGTATTGCCTTGCACTCAGTTATTCCATTACAGGAAAATATTTTCCTGAAAGATCAGAAATTGCATTTTACCTCTTTCTAGCAAACCACATGAAGTTGGTCATTTACAAAGCTCAACATGAAAGAGGTACTTGGATAAATGAGCTGTCAGAAAAGAAGGAAGGGTGAGAGGACATTCTACACTGTCTCCTCTCCTGCTACCATACAGGACTGCAACTCGGCCAATTTCTAAAACCTGAGATGACTTCCTCTTTCTATAGTTATCATTTAACCATTTTCTAGTTGTATCAGCTCTAAATGGGGGACTTAGCCCTGAAGAGTACATCTATCCCCCTGGTTTAAAAGTTGAATTAAGTTTCTTCCACTTTAAGAAGGCTTACCAAAAACTATTGCATGTAGGTATATGTGTGTGAGATCTGTGGACTTATGTATGCATAGTCGTGCATTCTTCTGTGTGTGTACATGTGTATGTATATAATGTATGTATTATGTGTGTAGAATCTGTGTCTGTGTGTATAGTCACAAACCTGTGGAGATCAGAGGATAACCTACCCTCCTGGTCCTCACTTTCCTCCTTGCTTGAGACAAGTCTTCTTGCTGTTTGGCACAGTGTGTGGCATGCTAACCTGTGGGCTTCTGGTATTCCTCCTGTTTCTGTGCTCCGCATACCCAAGGGAACACGAGAATTGTGGGCGCATAGATTTGGGAATCATAACTCAAATCCTCACACTTGCGTGGAAAACACTTTAGCCACTGACTGAGTGATCTACCCAATCCCAATAAGGTTTCTTTTAAAAAGAATGAGTTTTGAGTCACTATTTATGTGGCTGATAATGAAATCCACTCTCTGCCATGTAGTCAGAGATAAATACAACAATATCTGTTTTTATGGGTGTCTTATTATATCAATATGTACTATGAGTTTAAGAACCTGACTTCATAAATAATTTTATTTTGCATTACACATTTGTTTGTAGGTTATCTCTCTCTCTCTCTCTCTCTCTCTCTCTCTCTCTCTCACACACACACACACACACACACACATACACACACACACACATAATACCACATGTGTAGAATTCACAGGACAACTTGGAGGAGAAAGTTCTCTTCTTCCACCATGTAGACCCCAAGGATTGAACTCAGGTCATCAGGGTTGGAGGTGTGGGAAACAGGGAAACAAGACCCTCTTTCTATAATCACATTGAAAAAAATCGGTGGAAACAAAGCAGTTTTTATCACATCATCCTGCAAAATGAGACACAGCACAGAAGAGGGACAAACATGGCTGGTGTGCTGATCTGACTCAAGACAGTGGTTACAAGAAATTCCTACTCTTTTTCCCCAATAGCCTGGTACTTTAGGGAGCTTAAAATCCCTGAAATCTCTAGCATAGCCCCATTCTCTAACCCTGTATCCTATATTGATTGCAGGAGCAAAGCCTTATCTAATTAATTCTCTGGGCCTTGCTCCCTTTTCTGATTGTGGGTTCAGCCAGAGAACAACCTGCCTACAATGTTCCAACTCTCAGAGGAGTTCTAAGCCAAACAGGCTCCAGACAGTCTTAGGCTAGGGCCAAGAAGCCAAGAACTCCTGCTTATCTGTGACTCTTTGATGAACTCTAAGCATGCTTGCTACAAAAATGGGCAAAAACAATTTATTTTCTGTCCTCTGAGCACATTTGTCTTCTGAGCCATCTCACTGGCCCCAGATAAAATATTCTGTGAAATAAAAGAGATTAGACTTCTGCTGTTAGGTTGGCCAAATATAGACTAGAGGCCCTTTGCTGAATAGATGAGAATGCCGGAGCTCAGAGGGGAAATGGACAACCCACGTTCCTCAAGGAAGCTACATCAGAGTCACCTGCAATTTTACTATGTTTGTTTTTTCCTTCAGGCCTGGCATGATCAACCCATTGCCATTTTGGAGATGAGATTGCCTCACTTAGGTAACCATGGCAACTAACTGAATAACAGATGATAGCTAGAACTGAACAAAAACTGATAGCTAGATCCATGGTAATGGTAATGGAGCTGTTAATACTGGCTAGACGGAGCTAGGAGAGGAGCCCAGTCATGCTCCCTCCTGCCAATATTCAGCACTCTTGGGAAACGCTAGAAAATATAGAAAGTGGAAGATTAGTGAAAGGGGACTCTGTACAGCCGCTTCCATGAGGTCATCATCCTTGGGTGGAACTTTGTGGTGAGGTAACTCTTTTGGAATCCTCCACATCTGTATCCCCTATAAATAGAATCATTCATTTCATCAGTCCTTAGTTCTTTATCTAGAGTGAACAGCCTTTGGTTCTCCACCAGCAAAGCCAGGAAGAGTTTGACAGAACCTCTTGATGGAGACTGTCACAAACCACCTTTCCCTCTATGTAGCAATAATGCTTCCTGGAGAACTCTGACATTAGCTATCCAACATGCAAATTCTTCTGAAAATGGTATGCTTCATAATTGGATCATATTTCCTTTATGTGTATGTTGTAGTATGATATGTGTGTGTACTATGTGTGCCTGTTTGTATGTGAGTGTAGATACGCATATGTCCACTCATGGTGTAGATAATCTTGGGTGTCAGTCTTTGCCTTCCACATGGCTTGAGTCAACATTTTTCATTGTTTTGTCGCTGTGTGTGCCAGGCTAGCTGTCCCATGAGATTCTGGGGATTCTCATCCTCCCTACACCCCATTCATCCTGCATTAGGAGCACTGTAATTACATATCGGTGCTACACCTCTGAATTTTCATGGGTTCTGGGAATCCAAGCTCAAGTTTTCATGTTTGTGTGGCAAGGCTTTACCCACCGAGCTGTTTCTCTACCTTACACTTTATATTCTAGAATATTCTATACTTTAAAAATCCTGCTAAAGGTGGCAGGCTACTTTAATGTTAATGCCGGCACACTAATGTATTAAAGCTTGCAGTTTGTTCGAAGCCACTGAGCAGACTCAGCTCCAGTCTCACTTCCACCAGGAAGATTGCTCAGTGACACAATTTTCTTCCTTGTTGAATGTTGCAGGTCATTAGTAGAATACTGAATGACAGATGATTGAGTAGCCTAGGGCAAACTACCAAAGTCATTCCAATTGTCCCCCTCAGAACGCAGGGATTCCTTCTCTGAACCTGTCACCCTGCTGGCACACTTGCTGAGATACAGCTATGAACAAGTGGCTCCAATCCTCTCACACAGTGGGAGGCAGACCTTTTTAGGTGATGCCCTTGAGCATAAACCATGTACCCTGGAGGGAATCTACCTTCAGGTTCACAGGTTCCTGAATACCTAGGGAGAAGAAAGGAAACAAAGACCTTGGAACAGTTGGTGTGATGGTTAGTGCTAATCACCTGGAAGGTAGTAGAATCACCTGGAAGATAGGCCTCTGGACATGCTGTGGGGATTATCTTGATTACATTCATTGAAGTGGGAATACCCAGCTACTGTGATTGGCAGCATTCCCTGGATGGGGTACTAGACTGTCCAAGCTGAGAAAGGAAGCTGCGCATCTATTCATTGCTCTCTGCCTCCAGATTACAAGATGATGTGGCCAGTGACTTCAATTTCTGCCACCTTGACTTCCCTACACTATAAGTCAAAATAAACTCATTCCCCCTTGTTGATTTTTGGCTGAGAGCTTTACCACAGAAAACAAATTGAAACTCATGCTGATCTAGCATGCCTCCATCACAATGGGTGAGGCCTTTGCTTGCTCCACTTTCCACTCTGGTTCTTAACTCTGTCCTTTCTGGAGAGCTCTTCAACTGCTTGGACCACTGCTTTGACAACAAAGTGTAAATTTCATTCTTTCAAATCCAAGTGACATTTTATCCTCTCTGTGGTGATACCCTTACTTTCTCTCAAAAACATAGAAATAGAAAGTGTCTCTTTAATCCTACAGAGTTTGATTTTGTCTTGATTTGTCATTGGAGCAACCATTGTTTTAGAAAGAATAGAGTTGTTATCTCCTTCCCTCACCTGCTCTTTAAAAAGTATTCTTTGAGAATTTCACACGTGTATACAGGGAAATGTGATCTTACCCACCTCTCCTTTCCCATTTTAATGTCCTCTGGATGTTCCCAATTTCAGGCCTTCTTCTTTTTTAAAAAAATAACCCACAAAGTCCAGTTAATGCTACCAATTCATGCATGGGCATGGGCTAACCCACTGAAGCATGAGGAGCCTACCAACGGCTACACAGCAGAAGAATAATGATTCTACCTCTTCAAGAAGCAACCAACTGCCTATTGCCCATCTCTTAGGAGTGGGGCCACCCTGTAAACGCCTCACCCATCTATACTGAAGTTTTGGCTGGCTTGATCTGGTGCAGATCCTGTGTAAGCAGCCACAGCTGCTGTTAGTCCGTGAGTACAGCTGCCATGTCATTTCCTGAAGACAGCGCTCTTCTCCATCACCTGGCTCTTCAATTCTTTCCACCTGATCTTCTGGTATGCCCTCTCGGCTTCTCCTGCTAAAAACATTGGTCGCGCATTCCTAAATGTCCCGGACTCAGGTATTCATATTGTTCAAGAGGGGCACAGAGGATGTCAGCCCTCTCTAGAAGAGTCTTATGTGGCACTCCTGCTGTTGGCACTGTACTTGCATCCTGGTAATGTCGAGGAGCCTGAGACTGAAGCCCTCAAGGTTGGTGTATTCCTAATTGACCCAAACTCTTACCTCTCTTGATCCTAAAACCTCAATAAGTGTAATATGTTCTCTGCCCTCTCCCTTTTCTCTATACATTTGATGCAATTTATCCTTATGGAACTTTTGAATTCCTGACCCCTGAAACCATCTTATGTGTGACCTCTGTTTCTCCTACAACAAAAGACAGTTTCCCCCTTGTTCCTCATAGTTATCCACACAATCTTCCTGCTCCCTGAAGACCCTGTGACTCTTAATATCAGTTGTCAACTTGACAAGACCTAGAACCACCTAAAAACAAGCATTATGAGTTTCTAAAAGTGGGTTAATTTAGATGGGATGACCAACCCAAATACAGTGTCATTCCATGTCTGGGGACCCAGACTGAATAAAAAGAGGGGAAATAGTTAAGCATCAGCATCACCTCTTTACCTCTTTCAGAATGCAGGGTGGAAATCTGTCTCAAGACACTGTCACAATGACTTCCCTAACATGATGGACATACCCCCAGTTGTGAGCTAAAATAAACCCCTCCTTCCTTAAAGTGCTTTTGTTGGGCATTTTGTCATAGCATCAAGAAAAGCAGTTAATGGGAACCTTTTTAAAAAAATGTCTAAGTGATGACATTACAGGTGTGAACTACACATCCAGCTTTACAACTATTATGATTTGTTACTGTTTTTATTGTTTTGGTACAGGATCTCATGTACTCTAAGCTGGCCTTGAAGTCCCCATTCTCATGCCTCTATCTCCCAAGTGCTTGGATTTTTAGATATGTACCTATTACAAATTTTTTATTGAAAATGTCACAAGTATACATGTTTTTGAAAAATTCACCCTTTATTCTTTCTCTTTTGGTTCTTCCCCTATCCCTGATGTACACTTTCCCCTCCCAACTTCATGAGCACTTTTTTTCTTGAAGTATTGAGTTCACTTAGTGATACTAGGGTGGGGGGTAAGGCCACCTACTAGAGCATCGGTAACTTCTCATGGGCTGTAGCCATAAACTGGCTCTTTTTCTCCTAGCAGACACCAATTTCCTTAATCATTCTCATATCTCAGTCACAACCACTCTCCAGCATGCCAAGCCTTCTGGTGCAGCAGGCCTGATGCTCACTTTTCCCCTTGTCTAACTGGAAATCTGTGGTCAGTTCTCCCTAATGCGCCTTTCATGCTGAGATCTTCCAAGGCAGAAGCATATCCCAATTGCTCTTCATTCCTGGCACCAATGCTGTGCCTGGCACAAAACTGATGTTCAGAATATATCTGTTAAATTATCAAGGCTGTTAAATTTATAAGACTGAATCACAATGAGCAGCAGACATGAACCTCTACTGTTTCTGCTTAATTCTGTTCATCATTGAACCTGCACAGCGCTTAATCTCCTTCATCATTGTTCGTCATATTTCTGCTGTGCAATGTTTTATTCCCATAGTTGAATTCAATAAATCCAAGATGACAGAGAGAGCTATCCTCAATATTCTGCTAGGCCATAAGGAAAACTCTAATGAGAAACTTCAGCTGTAACTCTCTAATCACACACCCAGACCAAGTGACAAAAAACCCTCAACATCTGTCAAAAGATTAATATGCTTTTACGTACAGTTCAAAGCTGCCGGGTGTAGCTCATTAGAATAATAAATCTATTAAATCTTGGGAGGATTAACATCTCATTATCTCACTCTTGTTATGAGAATGAAGGGTTTATTATCTCAACGACTTTAAATAACTCTCAACATGGGATACAAATCCCCCCATCCTCCAACCCTTGCAGTGTGGGCACAAATATATATTTTTCTAAGTTGGGCGTTATCATTTAAGGAGAGTAGCAGAATGTCAATGTTGGCCCTGAGAGAGTGGTGGAAAGCTTCACTTTAAATAGTCTTCATTTTTGATTCATTTGTTGCTTTAGACCTTCTTTTCTCCAGAGTCGTGGCTTTCCCCCTTGCCACTCATTTAAGGCTCAGCAAGACACAGCAGTGTACAGAAGCATAAGACAGGGAGTTCGCAAGGATGCAGACTGGGTCTCTACATTGATTTCTAAGAAAACCTGGTCAGTTCCTTGTTTCAAATGACCCTTTGCCTCATTCAGAACTGAGTGCTGACAGCTTCCCTGCACAAGCTTCCTCGGTCCATCCATACAGCACACAGTTTTGTATGTCATCCCTAAACCTTTATCATTTTTGAGATGAGGTTTCTTGCTCCCTACACTTGCAGATGTTTTGTTTCAGCCTCCCAAGTGCTAGGATCTTTAAAAAAAAAAAGTAGACCTGGGGAGATGGTCCAGAAGTTTTTAAGGTGTTTTATGACCTGATTTTGTTCCAGAACCTGCGGGAGAAACAGCTGACTCCCAGGAGTTGTCCTCTGGCCTCTACATGTGTGCTGTGGCACTCATACGCAAGCATGTACACACACACACACACACACACACACACACACGCAAATAGCTGCTGAGCTAGCTTCTGCATTTCTGCAGGCAGATGAGCTATCAACTGTCAACCCTTCCAGCGTCTGAAAATACCCTACACAAGGTAAAAGAGTTACTCACTTACAAAATGGTCATGGTTTGGATAACAAATCAGTACAGGGAACAAGAAAGGCACAGTCTCGGAGACAGTAATCGTCATCACAGACCTGTGAAGAGAAGGCATTTCTAGAGATTTCTCTGGATTTGAGAGATGGACTATTCTGTCAATGTTGCTGAAACCATCGTGGTCATCACAGGTTTATTAAAAAACTAGGACCATCTCATTTTTATCTTCTCAGGTAACTGTGGATCTAACACAAAAGTGGGTATCTATACAAAAACAAAGAACAGCTGAAAAGGAAGAAGAGTTGTGTCGCTACACTATGGAAGACCCTAGTGACAAAGACAATCTCCAACACAGATGGCAGATTTGGCTTGAAACCTCCTGCTTTGCCTAGGGAAGTGGTAGCCTGGCTTTTAGTTTATTCAGACTTAATAATGAAGGCCTCCTCCATTCAGCCACACACACACACAAACTCCGTCCTTGTGGGCTGTCCATGATTGCTCAGCACTGGCCATAGATGTACACCTTGTCTTCATACAGAAAAAAAGGTAACTTCTAAGTTGGCTTCTTTGGAGTCAGTGTTTATTCTTCTTGAGTTGTCTAGTTTCACACTTCTGTGTGTTCTAAGTTTTAACATTGCAAAAACTGTGTGTGTGTGTGTGTGTGTGTGTGTGTGTGTGTGTATGTGTGTGTCTGTGTCTACATGATGTGTATGAGTGCAGGTGTGTGCACACCATAGGTCTCTCTCCACCTGCTGTTTGGGATTTCTGATACTTTGCATATTCCAGACCAATTGACCCATAAACTCCCCATGATTGTCCTGTCTCACCTCCCATCCCACTGCACGAGAACTGGGATTACAGGTACACACCACCACACCTGTGTTCTATTTATGGGCATCTTGGTTCACACTCAGCTCACCAGAGTGGGCAAGTGTTTTCACCCTCTGAGCTGTGGAGATTTTTACGAGTTCCACAAAGACTTACCTAATCTGGCAGAATCATTCAAACAGAGTCTCTAGATAACCTTTACCAACTGAACACAGGGTGATGGGACGGGATGTCTTCCTGAGTTTCAGTCTTGTTAGTTTTCATCTCCAAATGACACGTGATGACTCTGTTTGCACAGTTAATTGAAAATTCTCAAATAAAATTGTCTGTTGGAAGAAATGACAAGAATCAAATAATACACTTTAGATAGCTCAAGAACATGAACCTAACAATAATACTTTCTCTTTATGTTTTTCAAAAAGTCAATATCAAGTTCATATAACTTAGTTTTGTATCTTAGTTTTATTTTCAACCTTTTACTTTAAAAAGCTAACATACATTGGAAAGTAAATGAAACAAAGGGTATTGAAAGAAACTGGTATGAATTTATTCTCCATATAAGCTTCGTTGGTGGGGAGCCATGCAATCATAGGCAACCATGATTTAGGCCTTAAAGTAGGAAAGCAATATGGGAGATAGCATCAAAGCCATGGGTAGCTAGAATGGAGCCTTGACAGGAGAGAGCACTTGTCATTCAATTTCAGAGAGCAACAGGAGTTTCTGGTTCCCACAGAGTTTTCAGAAGTGGATGGGCAAACTTCAGAGCACGTGACCTGGCCTGGCTTGATCCATGTGCACAGCGGTAGGCACTAGGTGGTACCATGAACTAATTCTGCAGCCGCCTTGAGTGGGAAGGAAGGATTAAAGGTTACACCATGGTTTCTTGTCAACTCTGTCCCAGAGAGAGCTGCAGAATGTGTAGTCTGATTGATGAGGGAGAGTTGAGAGGCAGCTGGGGGGCTGTGATCTAACAATATGAAGCCTCTAATTCAAGATGGAGGAATACAACATTGCTATTCTAATATCTCCTCTAAACACAATGGAAAACAACAAAAGAACAAAAAATGAAAATTCAAGGACTCTCTCCCTGCGGACATGTGTCTAAAGAGTTTAATTTTAAGTATAGAAACCCTGCTGTTTAAAATAAATTAGCATTCTTTTTAGGTTTTTTTTTTCTAACAGAGCTCTACCAAATGAATGGAGAGAAGCTGATAATACAGGAGACATGCTCAGACCTGTCTTCCCTGAAATGTGAAGATATCACATGTGGGGCTCCTCTGTGAGAGCAAAGAAACAGGATAAAGGCCAGGGGTCAGATCAAAGAAGCAAATAGTGGCAAAAAGAAACACACCCATGGTTACTAATGCATCTTTCACAGAAGAATATTAGTTAGAATGCCAGAATTTCATAATCAAAGGATATGTGATTAAATATCTCATACTACTGTGTGATAAGATAAAAATTACTAAACACTATTAATGAAAGATCCTGAGAGCAGGCTCTCAGAAGAGTGTAAGCGCATGCTCAGGGTAGGAACCCCGGGGACAGCAGATGGTTCCGCAGGTCAGACAACCTGCTGCTCCTGCAGAGGCCTGGACTTAGTTTCCAGCGCTCATATGCTCCCTTGAAAGCATCTGTGCCTCCAGCTCCATGGAATCTGATGTCCTCTTCTGGCCTCTGAAGGCACCAGGTCCACGTGTGGTACACATCTATACATGTGGGCAAAATACTCATGTACAAGAAGTAAAATAAATTTTTTTCTAAAAACTCACAAAACATGATATAAAATGTTGAAACTATTAGCTAATAATGAATGCCTGATGAGGCCAGTGAGATTCCCAGTGGGTAAAGGCTCTTGTTTTCAAGTCTGACATCCCGAGTTCAACCCACAACCCACAAGGTGAAAGGAGAGAACTGACTCCCACAAACTGTCCTCTGCTTTCTAGATGCCACCGTGACATGCATGCTCTCCCCATAAACAAACACAAAACAAATAAACAGATGCCAAGTTTGGAAAGTGGATGCATCACATATGTCATCACCCATAAAGTAAACTTACCTTTTAAAAGAAAATATTATTGGCCGGTTTCATAAAACTCATCCCCATGCTTATTACAAAGAAGAAGCATCAATAGAAAAGAGAGGTGATAGGTAACAATACACAGTAGAAATAAATGGAAAGAAAAAGAGTGTGGTCAGAGGGCCCTGCACCATCGCAGTGAAGCCCTGCTTTCCTTACCTGAGAAAGCACAGCAGTTATAAAGCAAGAGCAACAAGAGAAAGAGGTGGGAAGAACCTGTAAGTGTTTCTCTGTGGTCTCGGGTAGCAGAAAATGAAGCAGATTTAAATCACCCAATCATTGTTAGCTCTGGTTGATTCAGAAAACCCTGCTCCTTACAGCTATGACACATAGCTGCTTTCCACATACCAAATGAATGTGGGCGGGAATTTCTGTGCCATGACACATGCATGGAGGTCAGAGGTCAATCCCCACCTGCCACCTTCTATGAGAAAAGGGCTCATACTGCTGCATACACCCAGCTAGCTGACCTGTGAGCCTCCAAGGAGGATCTTGTCTCCACCTTTAGTCTCTCCTTAGGAGCACTGAGATTGCAGACAAGTGCATCCGTGTCTGGCTCTTATGTGGGCTCTAGGGATCTGAACTCATATCCTCATGCTTGCTCAGCAGGTATCTTTTTACCCTGAGACAGGGTTTCTTTGTGTAGCCCTTGCTGTCCTGGAACTCACTCTGTAGTCCAGGCTGGCCTCAAACTCACAGAGATCCACCTGCCTCTGTTTCCCGAGTGCTGGGATTAAAGGTGTGTGTCATCACGCCCAGTTCTCAGCAGGAATCTTATCCAGTGAAGCTTGACCCCAACCCTAAACATAGCTTTTGGTTGGCAAGTACCAGGCAAAAAAGAAGTGTCCAAAAACTCCCATGCACTATCAATTCTCTAACATCCAGTTCCATCACAAAACTTTTAGAACTTAGTAGGGCACATAGAAAACGAAGTGTTAAACCACTGATGTTTTCTGTATCCCTCTATTAGATAACCAGTAGTTCTAAATGAAAGTCTAAAGTCAAATTGTACAATGTTTAAAATGTTTTAATATTAATGGCACTATCTGAATTTTAACATTTTCTTGTTCATGAAGAAGTAACTACATGAACACTTGTAAAGAAAGGGTAATGAGGCAGACACGATTGACATATCTTACACACATATATGAAGATAGATAGATATATAATTGTTTTAAAAGAAAATATGATTGGCCAGTGTCCTTCTGCTTCTGTGACAAACACCATGACCAAGAACATCTTAGAAGAGAAAAGGACTTATGCAGTTGCACAACATGTCACAGTTTACCAGAGAGGAGGTCAAGAAAGAGCTTGAAAAAGAAATCATGTTGCTTCCTGATTCATCACAGGTTCATGCTCAGCTAGCTAGCTTCTTTCTTCCTTCCTCCCTCCCTCCCTTTCTCTCTTCCTCCTTTCCTCCCCTCCCTCCTTCCCTCTCTCCCTCTTTCTTTCTTTCCCTCTTTCCCTCTCTCCCCCTTCCTTCCTTCCTTCCTTCCTTCCTTCCTTTCTTTCTTTCTTTCTTTCTGAGACAGGGTTTATCTGTATAACAGTCCTAGCTGTCATGGAACTAGCTCTTGTAGACCAGATCACAAAGATCTGCCTGCCTCTACCTCCTGAATGCTGGGATTAAAGGTGTGAAATACCATTGCTAGCTTTCTTACACAACCCAGGACCACCAGACCAGGGAGTGGCACCGCCCGAGGTGGGCTGGGCCCTCATATATCATTTGGAAATCAAGTCAAGCTTGCATAGGCATACCTACAGGTCAGGCTGACAGGCAATCTCTCAACTGAGATTACCTTCTTGGATGATTCTAGGCTGTGTTTAAATGACAGTTAACTATTTCCACCATGAGGACCAGCCTCTAGTAGCACAGAGCTCAAAGGGGTTCCACAGAGTTAGTGCACTAAGACTTTTATTTAAAAGAGTAGGGGAAAGACACACATACTCCTCTAAGGTTTCCTTCTGGCTTTTTCTTTATTAGTCTTCTTATTTTTCCTCTGCATATTTCTTGGTGTTTTCCTTTCCTCATTCCTGATCTTTTTCTTCTAACACACTTTGTTTTTTTCCCTTACATCTTATAGACCACAGCAAAATCTTTCAAGCAATATAAAAATCACAATGTGTTTACATTCTAATTTTCAAGTGATTACAATTACTACAATTAAAAAACAGAATATTTTCCTATCCCTTACATCATTAAACATTTTACATATTACAGGTGAAAAACAAGTTGTCCCCAAAATTCACATATTCATGTCCAAGCAACTTGTTACAGATTAACAGAGCATGCTCAGTGAGGCATTTTTCCCAGCCAGTTCTTTCACCGACAGGTTGCATTTTGCAGTTACAAAGAAAGAACCAATCATTGTCTTATTTATCTCCAAAGGTATTCTTATAAGAAACCTTAGAAGAATCACAAGCCTAAACTTGTAAAGAGAAAAAGAAGCAGTCAGTTCTACCTTAAATCTTCAGAGTGCATCCCCACTCATCAATAGTTTATATGTCAGAAATCTGAAGGCAGAAATGGGTACAAGGAGTTAGTCATCATCTTTGAACACCAATCAATCCTAACAAGAAATGCTCATCAGCTAAAAATAATTAGGCTGCTTTGTTTTGATCCCTAACCTTAATGAGTCCATCCCTCATCTGTGTGTCCTGGTGAACTGTAGAACGTCTTCTTGGGTACTTCACCCTAAAGCTATCTTACAAACATATCTTAGTCTAACCATAAGTTATTTTCAAAGCTTTGTTCAGCTATGATGCACTCTGAAACCTGTGGACACATCTCCCAACATTAAAAGAATTCAAGCCACCTGGCTCCTGGTACTCAAATGTCTTCTTTAATCATTAACCTAAGCAGCAGTCTATACAGTTCATGAATAGAAACTCAAATGTTCTAATGTGTGATATTCCCTTGTTTTATTTTTTATTCTCTACAGCCTCAGTTTTATCGGCAGGTGCAACATATTATCCTACCTTTACCTATGTTAACTTGTCCGCTAAACTAACCTCTATCATAATCTTTTACTATACTTATTATAAACCTTTAATCATCGCAATCCTATTTAAACCAACACTGTTCTTCTATAAAATCATTGCTTCAGTTATACAGTACAAGTTAGGAGGAAATCATCTTCATAACAATCCACAGATAAAAATGCCCAGTAGGAGGAGATATTTCCATGAAATAATTACACTACATTAAAGTATCAGATACCATATCAGATACCAGGGGAAAAACATGACAGCAGCAAACTTACAAAGACAAAACAGTAAAGAATCATTCTGGAGACAAGCTCTTGCCAGTCAGATTCGCCCATGAGGGTTTTGTTTCCTGATGAGGAAATCCCCTGAAGTCAGTTGTCATCTGCTGCAACTCTGACAGGGCCACTGGCAGTTAACTAGTACACTATTATTATGCATATTAATAAATGCTAATAAAAATGCCAAAATAGTAATAATAATTAGGATAACTTGATTAATCACCTAAATTATAGAGAGGAAGAAACAAACAGCAAAGCAATCCAAACTAGAATACAGAAATTAATTCGAAAATACAACAATAAATTATTATAGCATAAGAAACTGTTGAGTGCATAAGTAAATGTTTTAATGTTTTGGAGATGGGGAACCTATGTAAATAAAGAATTAAAAGGAGAAGAAACAATGTTAGAAATTAAAATTAAGAAATGGTCACAAGTATGGATGAAATAGTAAAAGAATTATAATAAAAAGCCTTCTTTATCCCTTTAAAGGATATTTATATATGGAATGGAATGACACCAAGAAAATATAAACAATCAATTATTCCTAACACAAAACTACCCATATGAAAGAATGATTCAAGAAAAAATGTAAAGAAGTCATAAGCTTATTCTAACTATGGGTAATAAATGAAAGCAAGCATCTCATTCCATCTTAAAGTCACAAAAATTATAATATGAGCATTATTAAAACTGTTTATAATAAAATGCAATTTCCAAGTATCAGAACTTGAAGATTAAATTATGTGCTAATTTCTCATGTAAGATATTCTGATATCCTGATGTAAAGAACCAAAATAAGACAGATTTCAAGATGATAACCTTAGAGGAGTATGTGTGTCTTTCCCCTACTCTTTTAAATAAAAGTCTTAGTGCACTAACTCTGTCAAACCCCTTTGAGCTCTGTGCTACTGGAGGCTGGTCCTCATGGTGGAAATAGTTAACTGTCATTTAAACACAGCCTAGAATCATCCATGCTGACTATATGGGAGGGACACAGTGTGGAAAGAGGAACAAGATAGGGTGATTTGGAAGAGAGTAAAATTGAAATACATTATAGACACCAATGGTGACATCACAATGAAATACACTAATATTGGTGTGTGAAGTCCTTCTGTCTATGTGTTGCTTTTATTGCTTAATGAATAAAGAAACTTCCTTGGCCTGTTGATAGGCCAGAGCTTAGGTGGGCGGGGAAAATGGGACTGGGTGCTGGGAGAAGAAAGGTGGAGAGAGACACCATGGAGCCACCTGAGATAGACATGCTAAAACTTTGCTGGTAGGCTACAACCTCGTAGTGATGCACAGATTAACAGAGATGGGTTAAACTAAGATGTAAGAATTAGTTAATAAGAAACTAGAACTAATGGGCCAAGCAGTGATTTAATAATATAGTTTCTGTGTGGTTATTTTGGTTCTGAGCAGCTGGTAAACAAACAAGCGGCCCCTCTTCCAACAGTATACCTTAGATGTGCTATTGAGAGGGTAGAGAAAAGCCCCAGCAATTAAGAGCAGAGCATCCGAGTTCAGTTCCCAGCACTCACATCAGGCAGCAAACAACCATTGTAACTCCAGTTCCAAGGGTTCTTATCACCTATGGACCCCAAGAACATCGCACTTGCATGAATATAGACCTAAACATAAACACATAACTAAAAAAAAAATCTTAAAACAGCTTAATAGGTGCTAATAAATAAAATAAAATTTCTATTTCCTTTGATACCAAAATTCTGGTTTGGGCAAGTTTTCATGTACATAAACCCGTAATTTTCATGAAAAGAAATCCTAATATGTTAAATGCATCATTGTAGTAAGAAATTATCTCTAAGCACCTATGAGTAAGGAAACGGTTTAACAAATTTTAGTTCATCTAAACACTGTAATATTATAAGACAATTAAGAACAATGTTATCAGAACGACCTATCAACACTATACCAAGATGAAATAAGCAACTTAAATAAATCTAGAACAAACTGGTTGAAGCAATATTTTTTAAATCTTCCAAACAAAAAAAATTGATGCATATATGGATTCACTTGCTGGATTCTATCAGGCTTTTAAAGAACAGCTGACAACAATGCTTCTCAAATAAGTCCATAATTAGAAAGAAAGGAACACAAAATAAAAATAAACAGGTGAACACAGGAAGAAAAGAAAACTGTAGGTCAGGTTGCTTCCTGGTAAACACAGATGTAGAAATTCTCAATAAAATATTTATAAACAGAGTCCTGTAACATGTCAAAAAAGATTTCATCATGGTCAAGTTATCTTCATTCCAGCAATATGAAGATGGTTCAATAGACATATATTAATGAATGTAATATTTCATATAAACAGTCTCAATGATGGAAATCATCACATGACAATATCAACATTTTCATGTCGTTCAGAAAAATCTTGACAAAATTAAACATAATTTCACCATAAAAGACCCAGAAAACTAAAAATGGAAGGAATATATCTCAACAAACTCAAAACTATATTCAAACTTATACTAAATGGGGAAAGACTCAACAAACAAATTGACATTAAAATCAGAAATAAGTCTCTACACACTTTAGAGGATTGGCAGAGAGAATCAAGAGTTTACTCCTTGGCTCAGAAATTACACCTCTCACACGGAATACTGAGACAATTTCTGACACCCAATTCACTAGCACAGAGTACACAGCCTCAAGACAGAATACCCATCACTGTTCAGGTAGTCTACAAACTCACAGGTTGTAGAAACAGCAAAAATGCACAAATGCACTCGGCAAGGGTGAAGCCAGATATCCACACTAATAAACACTACCAATGACCAAATTCCAGATGCTTAGCTTCCATTAAAGCACACATGCACGTGCATACACACACACCATGAATAAACAAGACAAAATGTCTTCTCCAGGAACTAGTACCCCCATTGTAATGTTCCCTGAGAAAACCAACATAACTGATAAATAAGACAATGATTTTAAACCATAAATTATGACTATAAATATGTTCAAGGATCTCAGAGAGGATGAAAACAAATGCCTAAAAGAGAACTGCAAAAATACAAAGAATTGAATAAAATAATGGAAACAATCCAAGATATGAAAATGGAATATAATAAAGAAATGAAATATCTGAAGGAAAGATAAAATGAAATAAAACTCAAAATTCAGGAAGTTAAGCAAAAGATTCAGAGTAAACTGTTAGTAGTAATTCCTAAAACAAGCCTCTCCACTGGTGCAAATAATCCCAATCAGACCAAATAAGACCAAATTAAAAGATATCCAGGTTTAATTGGACATCTGTGTTCTCAGGTGGCCCCTAGGGGAAAACAGAAAACCGAGAAGACCATCGAAAAGGAAGAGAGAAGACCATGTGTTTATTTTCTGAAAGTAGTTTAAATAGCCTGTGGAAGTGGTCTTGACATTTCCTGGGAAGGGGTCAAGATTTAGCGGGCTTCCTTGACTCTCTTTGGGGAGGTGGGCTTCCAAAAATGGATGCTGGGGGCTGGAATTGCAGAAACAATCACTAGTATTCTGGGATCAAGTTAAAAGTAGAAAATCAGATTTCTAAAAGACAGGTAGAAAAAATGGATCACTCAATCAAAAAATATTAAAAATATTTTAAAAGAGGAATAAAACACACAGAGAAATCTGGGATGCTGCAATAAAAGCAAATCTGTAAGTAATAGATTTAGAGGAAGAAGAAACCAAGGTAAAGGCACAGAAAATAGTTCCAACAAAATCATAGAAGAATATTTCCCAAATCTAAGAAAAGAGATGCCTATTAAGGTCTAAGAGGCACAGAGAACATCAAACAGACAGAACCAGAAGAGAAACTTCCTATACAACAGAATAATTAAAACATTAAATGTATAGAATAAAGAACATTGAAAGAGGCAAGAGAAAGACCAAGTCACATACAAAAGCAGATCCATCAGAATAACAGCAGCTTCTTACTGGAGGCCCTGAAAGTCAGAAGGGCTGAGAATGATGTTCTATGAATTCTAAAAGTCCACAAATGCAAGTCCAAACTACATACCCAAGCAAAACTATGAGTCATAATTGAAGGAGGAAAAATATCTATGATAAGCTCCATAGCTACTGGGAAACACTGTTTTGAAAAACCATAAATAAATAAATAGTTTTTTTAAATTTATTTATTTATTAAGGATTTCTGCCTCGTCCCCACAACCGCTTCCCATTTCCCTCCCCCTCCCCCGATCAAGTCCCCCCCCCCATCTGCTCGAAGAGCAATCAGGGTTCCCTGACCTGTGGGAAGCCCAAGGACTGCCCACCTCTATCCAGGTCTCGTAAGGTGAGCATTCAAACTGCCTAGGCTCCCACAAAGCCAGTACGTGCAGTAGGATCAAAAACCCACTGCAATTGTTCTTGAATTCTCAGTATTCCTCATTGTCCGCTATGTTCAGCTAGTCCGGATTTATCCCATGCTTTTTCAGACCTAGGTGCTGGCAAAACTGGATGTCAATCTGTAGAAGAATGAAAATAGATCCATATCTATCACCATGCACAAAACTCAAATCCAAATGGATTAAAGACCTCAATATCAGTCCGAACACACTGAACCTGATAGAAGAGAAAGTGGGAAGTACTCTACAGCACATGGGCACAGGAGACCACTTCCTATGTATAACCCCAGCAGCACAGACACTAAGGGCATCATTGAATAAATGGGACTTCCTGAGGCTGAGAAGCTTCTGTAAAGCAAAGGACACTGTCACTAAGACAAAAAGACAACCCACTGACTGGGAGAAGATCTTCACCAACCCTGCAACTGACAAAGGTTTGATCTCCAAAATATAAATAGTTTTTTTTAAAAAAAAAAAAAAAAGATCTGAGGAACTTTTGCCCACAAAGGCAGCTCTACAGCGCATATTCATAGGACTGTTTCAGTTTGAAGAGATTAGACATAATCAAGAAATATAGAATCCCAGAACAGCTAGCTATCTGAAAGATCTAAGGAAGCAACACCATCACAACAAAGCAACGGGAACTAATAAATGTTTTCAATAACTCTCATTATTAGCAGTTTCACTTCTCCCATAAAGTCAAAGACTAGCAGATTGATTACAAAACAAGATTCATATTTTACATTCTCTAAGAATGGCATCTCACCTTCAACAATAGACACCTCCTTATGATAAAAGGTAGGGGAAGTCTTCTAAGCAAACAGAGCAAAGAAGCAAATAGGCATAGATATTCTGAGACATGACAAATTAAACTTCAAGCCAAACTAGTCTCAAAGGAAGAAGTCACTAAGAAGACTGTCCGTTTGATCACATGCTCCATCAGTTCCAGTCCAACTGGCCTTGGTGATCTCCTATTAGATCAGTCCCACCGTCTCAGTGGATGGTGCACCCCTCGCGGTCCTGACTTCCTTGCTCATGTTCTCCCTCCTTCTGCTCCTCATTTGGACCTTGGGAGCTCAGTCCAGTGCTCCAATGTGGGCCTCTGTCTCTATCTCCATCCATGACCAGATGAAGGGTTCTATGGTGATATGCAAGATATTCATCAGTGTGGCTATGGGATAATGCTATTTCAGGCACCCTCTCTTCTGCTGCTCAAGGAACAAGCTGAGGACATCTCCTTGGACACCTGGGAAACCCTCCAAAGTCAGTCTCTTGCCAACCCTAAAATGGCTCCCTTAATTAAGATATCTACTTCCCTGCTCCCACATCCACCCCTCCTCCATCCAAACCATCCCATTCCCTCAAGCTCTCCCCATCCTCCCCTTCTCCCTTCTCTCTCCCCATCTCCCCTTTCCCCCACCCCTACCCCCGTGCTCCCAACTTTTGCCGGCGATCTTGCCTACTTCCAATATCCAGGAGGATAAATATATGGTTTTCTCTGGGTTCATTTTTTAATTTAGCTTCTCTAGAATCATGAACTATAGGCTCAATATCCTTTGTTTATGGCTAGAATCTACTTATGAGTGAGTACATACCATATTCCTCTTTTTGGGTCTGGGTTATCTCACTCAGTAAAGTGTTTTCTGTTTCCATCCATTTGTAGGCATAATTCAAGATGTCATTGTTTTTTACTGCTGTGTAGAACTCTAAAGTATATATGTCACATCTTCTTTATCCATTCTTCCATTGAGGGGTACCTAGGTTGTTTCCAAGTTCTGGCTATTACAAATAGTGCTCCTATGAACATAGTTGAACAAATGCTTTTGTAGTATGATTGGGCATCTCTTGGGTATATTCCCAAGAATGGAACTGCTGGATCCTGAGGTAGGCTGACTCCCAGTTTCCTGAGAAACTTCCACACTGATTTCCAAAGTAGTTGCACAAGTTTGCATTCCCACCAACAATGGATGAGTGTTCCCCTTACTCCATATCCTTTCCAGCATAGGCTCTCATTGGTGTTTTGATTTTAGCCATTCTGACAGATGTAAGATGGTATCTCAAAGTTGTTTTGATTTGCATTTCCCTGATTGCTAAGGAGGTTGAGCATGACCTTAAGTGTCTTTTGGCCATTTGAACTTCTTCTGTTGAGAATTCTCTGTTCAGTTCAGTACCCCATTTTTTAATTGGGTTAATTAAAGGTTTTAGTGTCTAGTTTCTTGAGTTCTTTATATATTTTGGAGATCAGACCTTTGTCTGATGCGGGGTTGGTGAAGATCTTCTCCCATTCAGTAGGTTGCCTTTTTGTCTTTATGACAGTGTCCTTTGCATTACAGAAGCTTTTCAGTTTCAGGAGGTCCCATTTATTCATTGTTGCTCTTATTGTCTGTGGTACTGGGGTTATATGTAGGAAGGGTTGGCAAGAGACTTGGCTCTAAAAGGGTTCCCAGGTGTCCAAGGAAATATCCCCAGCTAGGTCTTTGGGCAACAGAGGAGAGGGTGCCTTAACTGACCTTATCCCATAGCCACACTGATGAATATCTTGCATTATCACCATAGAACCTTCATCTGGCGATGGATGGAGATAGAGACAGAGACCCACATTGGAGCACTGAACTGAGCTCCCAAGGTCCAAACGAGGAGCAGAAGGATGGAGAACATGAGCAAGGAAGTCAGGACCGCTAGGGGTGCATCCATCCACTGAGACAGTGGAACTGATCTAATGGGAGATCACCAAGACTAGCTGGACTGGGACTGAACGGGCATGTGATCAAATCGGACTCTCTGAATGTAGCTGACAATGAGGGCTGACTGAAAAGCCAAGGATAATGGCACTGGGTTTTGATTCTACTGCATGCACTGGCTTTTTGGGAGCCTAGTCTGTTTGGATGCTCACCTTCCTAGACTTGGATGGAGGGAGGAGGGCCTTGGACTTCCCACAGGGCAGGGCACCCTGACTTCTCTGAGGACAGGAGAGAGGGGGGAGGGGAGGAGTGGGAGAGAAATGGGAAGATGTGGTAATTTTTAATAAATAAATTAAATTAAATAAAAATATTAAATAATTTTCCCATCACTAACAGATAACAAACTTCTGTTATGCACTGCAGTAGTCATCACATAATAGGACTTTTTTTCACATCCTATATAGGCCATTCAGAATGACAGGAAACTCCACTAAGGAAAAGGTCTGGGAAGAAGGCAGGCACAAGAGAGAGAGACATTCAGGTGTATATGGCCAACACGTACCTACATGGGGGACAGGATGCTTCTGCAGTGAATGGTTAGTACAAAGCTCCATGGAAGATACAAATAGAATTCCACCCCTAAGGTGTGGATCAGAATAGCAGCATCAACAGTGGTGCCGGGAACATGGTCTTGGGTTGTATTGGAGCCACAGACTCACAGCAACAAATATGGCCATATGTTCATCGTGACAAGTATGAAATGTCTCATGAGTATATTTTCTCTCAGCACGTTCTTCAACTCTCCCTGGGATTAACTGCAAATTCTAGATGGGAATAGAGCCAATCTGAAAACAACTTTAAAATGTGAGTCAAGTTGATGCCTGTTCTTATACGCTTTCCCCGTTTTCCAGTTTATTTCACAGGCTCCTTGAGTCACAGAATGCTTGTGGCACTCTGGGTGTCATACTATGTTCGGAGGGAAATTAAGTATATTGTTATAAGCCACTGAGATTTAATTGACGACTTCCACAAAACCTCCCTCCACTGAGTGCCCTTCCTGTTATCTTTAGCTTTAATGAGAATGCATCCTGCTTAAACCACTAGGGGAGGAGAAGTCACTTACCTGGGCTCTTAATAACTCTAGGAGAACTAAAGATACTGGTGCTCCTTGTTTTTGTTCTGCCGATTGCTCCCTACAGTGAGAGGCCACGTTGGACGTCAGCCCTGGCTCACTGAACTGCTCCCATTGGGTGCTATGTCCACTGGACATTTTAAGCTAAATACGTTGTATTCACCCAATCAATTAATAAATCTGCTCATCATAGCCAAACTAGTCTTTATATTTATGACTTGACAGAGCACTTATTTTCATCTTTTGCAAAGCTAAAATCAGCAGGATATGAAGGAGATTTTCAAACAACTGTGACATTTTTTAATTTGTGTGGACAGCAAGAAGCTAAAGTGAAAAGTTGTCTGTCTTCTCCACTGATTGGTCAGGTATCTCCTGAAGATGCTTCTCAGACACAATTATTCCGTTATCAAGGTAAACTCTTCTAGTGTTCTTTTACTGCCCAAGTCACTCCAATTCACACCAACACTACTAATAATCATCCAGGTTCTCCTCTACATGCTTGCATGCATTGCACTGGATAATAACTTTAGTCTTATGAAATATGGGTTGCGATTAGCCAATTTCTGGGATAAATCCTGGAGTCAAAGAGATGAGCCAAATGCACACAGGCAGTCAACAGCAGGGAACAGATGAGTGGCAACTTCAGAGCTTGATTTTCTCTGTTCTACTCAGGTCTAAAAATGCTCAAAACTCTAGGTTCATATACATGTGGTCAGAATTTGGTTCCACCATGCTTTGTTAGATGCTGTGGGAAATGGCTATAGTTATTAACAAGTATTACTTAAATAGTGAATCAATCACACACAAGTGGTGTGAGATAGATATCTCATGCACCTGTGATTTTTTTCTTGAATTTAGTTAGAATTCCCCATTTAACAGGTGAATACTGTCAGTTAAAAATATTGCAATTTATTTTGATAAGTGTGTAATATCCATTTAGTAAGACAAAAGTATTGGGTTACCCCAAGTCCTAAGATCTCCAAAGCCACAGACTTTTGAGCAGGTTTTATAGCACAAAACATGAATTATTTAAGGTTTCTATGTTGTCATTATTTGTTTATTTTTCGTTCTGTTTTTACATCCCAATCAAAATTTACCCTCCCCTCTTGCCAGCCGCATCCCCATTTAAGGTTTCTCATGTCCCCTTTTCAGTGTGTGGATGCTTGTTTTCTAGGAGTGGCTAAACAATAAACACGGCTTATGACCGTTTAAGCAAAACAAGATAAACCTAGCAGGGATGTTAATAGTGATTTTTGAAACTGCATGGTCATTTTCTGCCTTATATTTTGTTTGGCTCGTTAATTTGTAAGTCTCAATGTATTCATCATGAATGGGCACATACACATACTCTCATACATGAGCTAGACAATGTCTTCTGAACTGAATTCAAGCAAAGATTATTTATATATTGTTATCTATCCTGAAAAAGAGAACCCCAGAGGCCTTTTCCTGCACTTTTGATGATTTCCATTAAAAAGACAGAAGAACCGGATCACAGGGACTGGGTACCCAGCTAATGCTGAGCAGGCATGAGAACATGACTTCAGAACCCAACATCCATCCATAACCCCGGCACTGAAGGGACAGAGACAAGAAGACCTCGGGAGTTTATCGGATGGCCAACCTCACTTGGTCATACTCCAAATTTAGTGACAGACCCTGTCTCAAAATAAAGGAAAAGGAAAAGCCACATGTATATTCATTCACATATGTGCATACATCTTTATATACATACAACACACACACACATAAACACAAACACACAAAACACACATACAGAACCAAAGCACTTATGCACCCTGGGAGATCCCACTATCTCAGATGCGGTTAAACATGATTGTGTAAAGATTATATAGCCTCTGTGCCATTAGCAAGCCTCTGGAGACTGTGTAACATCTGAAAAGGTCGATGGAGCTACAGAATAGATGACACACCATTATGACTTTCTAGGTGTTTATTGTAATGGAATAAACTATGATGAATCCGTAACGTTCTTCTGTCCAATTCCATGGCATTTCCATTGTGGCTTACCACTTTTCCAGCTCTGCTGCCTGGAGAGAGGAGCCGGAGGAGAAACATTTGAAGGGGTAATAGTTTTTCAGTCAATTTTGAGAACACAACTATGGGCGCACTTCACCCTGCTCAGCAGGTCACCCGTCTGCAGTAATGGCATTTGCATTTTATTGGCTTATTCCTCATCTAGCCTAACTCCCTGACCCAAAGAAAGCATTCTTCAATTATGTTTTGCTTCTCAGCATTGAGCAGTTATTCACTCCGACCATGAACCTCTATTAAGCTCCCACTCTGAAAGCCGCTGTTTAGGTGAAGCATGGTTATTTCCAGAGGAAAAAAGGAGTCCTTTACTTCACAACGCTTATGGCATGCTGAGGAAGGGAGAGCCTTGCCTTGATTAAGCACCTACAGTGATGACTAATACTGTCAACTTGCCAGGAGTTAGAATCACCTTGGAAACACAGTTGGGGTGGGGTGGGTAGATTAGGTGAACTGAAATGGAAAGACCTACCCTGACAGTGGGCAAGACGGTGGGCTGGGTTCTATACTGCCTAGGAAGAAGGAAGTCTCTGAGTACCCGCATTCATCTCTCTGTGCTTCTTCACTGCAGATGTGATGTGAACAGCATTCATCTCTCTGTGCTTCTTCACTGCAGATGTGATGTCACCAGCATTCATCTCTCTGTGCATCTTGACCTGCAGATATGATGTGACTAGCTGCCTCACACTCCTGTTACCATGCCATCCCCATCATGATAGACAATACCCTGGAACAGGGAGCCAAAACAGACCTTCCTACATTGCCTTTGTCAAATACTTGGCTGCAATATTGAAAGGAGCAACTAACACAACCACTGTGTGCAACAGTACTAGGACCCTCCTCTGTCTGCTCTGATCAATGCTTATAATTTTTATGAAAATATTGCAATGTGATACAGCTATAACCACCAGTTCTCTTTTTGGCTTTTTGAGATGTTGCGTCTCTTTGTAGCTTTGGAGCTTGTCCTGGTACTTGCTCTGTAGCCCAGGCTGGCCTCAAACTCACTGAGATCCCCCTCTAAATCCTCTATTTGCTTGGAATGGAATTCTCCCCTTGCCCTATTCTGCTAAGCCTCTAGCCAAAACATCTTTATTCATTAACCAATAAAAGCAAAACATAGACCGAAGGACTTCCTACACCACACCTGCACTTGAGTTTCCATCATATGCCACTATGTCCAGCTTCTTGCATGGGTGTTTGGGATTCAAACTCAGACCCACATGTTCTGCAGAGCAAGCACTTTGCACTCAGAGCCACTTCCCTGGTCCCCTTTCTAAAACATTTTAACGAAAGTTTCTCAGTTCCTTGCCTAACTAAGTAGTTAACAGTCTTAGATGGCCATAAGTACCTGCCACTGCAGACAGAATTAGACTATTACTCAGCCCCACATTTTCTCCAACAAATGGAGCCACACTTCCTCCGTAATTCCTCACTGGTACTCCTCCATCAGGCTTACTGACGCTTTGTCAGCTCACAGTCCCTACTGGGAGGCTATAATGACACCAAGCAGACACAGCCTGTTCATGTCAACCATGGGCATTTATTACGCGTCTAGTGTGTGTCAGGCCCGACCCTAGCTTTTGAAGAATCAGTATCGCCTAATGAGGAAAGAGACGTGAAAATAGTTAAGTAATTAGATGATTGCAAAACTTTCATTCCATTAATTCAGTAATGATTTATTGAACCACCACGCGCTGCTGAGCGTGGATCTAAATCATGAACAAAGGCAGATGTAACTCTCTGCCTGCCGATGGAGGTAGCAGTCACAGATCCCAGGAAATAGGTACAAGATTGTCATCTGGACAAGCTCTGGGAAAAAGAGGGGCTGAGTGCCATGAGAGTAAACCACAGATAGAATGGACCAAAGCCAGAAAAGTTGGGTTGGGGAGATGGCTTAGTCAGAAATGATCTATGCATGCTACAAAAACACACACAGGCAACCAGAAAAGTTAAAGACATCTAAAGGAAAAATTTAGAAGTTCCATTTAGGAGCGTGTGACATTCTTGAGTGCTATAATACAGGCTAGTAATTTTAAGCTAGTATGAAAACTAGCACAAAAAAGACTGACTTCAGTGAAAGCCAGAAGACAAGAGGAAAGAAACTGCCCAAGAAATCCACTGTGAAATGTTGCATAGCATGCATACCCAGTGCCCATGACTTAGAGAAGAGGCCAGTAGCATGTCCAACCAGGGAGATTCCACCACAAACAGACTCTCAAATGAAGTCATAGCTTCTACCTGGTTTTGCCCTCTTTTAAGTCACTTAAATATATATTAGGGTCTTATAATCATTTATTCCAGAAACAAATTGTGTTTCTTATAGATATCAGTATGAGAACTTCTACAATACTGACATAATTTCTTAGAAACAAAATACACTGTCAATCATTTTCCCCCTTGTAAATGTGTAGGGTCATTCTCTTGAATACAAGGAATCTAACAGGAATTAGTAACTTCTCTCTCTCTCTCTCTCTCTCTCTCTCTCTCTCTCTCTCTCTGTGTGTGTGTGTGTGTGTGTGTGTGTATGTGTGTGAGTGTGCATGTGTGTGTGTGAACGTGGGAATGGGCCTGCCGCAGTGTGTTCGTGGAGGTCAGAGGAAACTCGGGTGTAAGTTCATGCCTTCGCTCTTGTTTCCTGTTCATTGTTGTGTTTGTAGGCTAAATGACCTATTACTTCCAGGATTCTCCTGTCTCCAGCTCCCTTCTCTCCATTCTGAGCCCTGGGATTACAGATTCTGTTCCTACCCTCATCTTTTATTTGGATTCTGAAGATTCAGATTCAGGTTCTTAAAGCTGACCACCAAATATTTTGCCCAGTAATTTATCTCCCAGCAAAAACTAGTAACTTTTATAAAAAAGTATTTATAATTAATTTTAATTGTGTGTATGTATGACTATCTGTGTAGGAGTTTGGACTTGTGAGTTCATTGCCTGTGGAGGCCAGAAGAAGTCAAGAGCCCTAGATCTGGAGTCAGAAGGAGTTTGTAAGCCCATAACATGTGTATGTGTTGAAAACAAAACTTGGGTCCTCTGGAGGAACTGTATGCCCTCTAAGCACTGAACCATCTCTCCAACCCCACTAGGAACAGTTTAAAATTTTTAAGTTTTTGAGAATTACATGTATGAGTAATCTATTTACCGAATTAGTAACTTTTTAAAGACAACAATCAAACCCGCCTCAACACCCAAAGAGAATTGGAAGGAACAAACATACACTAATCACAGCTCTTCCCCAAAAGCAGCTGACCAACTCCGTGACAGGATCGATGATAGGAATGCTAAGGCTTTGCAGTGACCTCTTAGAGGCAGGAGGAACAATTCTCGGTCTTCTCGTTCATTCAACAAACGTCTGTCAAGTGTGAGACAATGCACCATAAGAAAAGCTACTTGGTCTTTAAAAAAATTACAACTAAAATTTTTCTTTATTTAACCTTTGTACTAAATCAGACTAACCTTTTCTTCTTTACCCTTCTCAGAACTTCCTCCTCCTTCACACCCAGATGCTCATTATTCTTAATTAGTGAGATTGCCCTTTCTTCTTTATTGCTTGGAACTTTGGAAATAAGTAAAGACCATGTAACTAAGAACAAACAATCTGTTTAGTCATAAATTCCTGTAGCAAGGGAGTTGGCCACCAGCCTGTGAGCTTGGCAGAGATCAGAGGAAGGCAGAAGCAGAGGAAATCACTGAGATACAAAGGACAGAGGAAGGGAAGGCTTCACGTCACTCTGACAGGAGGTTGGCATGAGGACATGGGAATGAGCAAAGCAGAAGTAAAGCATCTCATATGATCAGTTTGGGGACCACATTTGACTTTCTTCGCTATTCCTCAATTGGAAAATCATAGGCAGAGGAAAAATAAGAGCTGTTTAATTTTGTCCCAAGTCCTAGCCACAGGCGTGGAGCTCATGTGGATTTGATTACACTTGGACCATAATGGAGCAATGATGCAGAAGTGTGACTTGGCTTCCTGCAATGCTGGTCTGATTTACACCTTTTAGTTTAGGTGATCAAACATTGGTCACTTGTATAATCAGTCTCTGTTGTTCCTTCTGTTGTTCAATATCTTCTACATAGAAGCTTGACCAATTCAAAGAAGGACAGAAATCCAAGTCAGCCCTTGACTGGTGGAACAGTTTTTGCCATGTCCACTCTATGATGAGGTCATCTCAGCCATTTGGAAGTGGTATCATAATGACAATTATCCAACAAAGGAATGCTGCATGGAGGTAAATAGAATCCATGTAGAAGGCAATAGATCATTAGAACGATAATGTAACAGAAAACAGGTATAATTAATAGGGCTGTAGCGGTGGCTCAGTGTTTAAGATGGTGCTTGCCATTTTTGCAGAAGAGCTATCTTTGTCTCCCAGCACCCATATGGTACCTCACAACCTTACATAATTCCAGTTCCAGGGAATCTATCGTTCTCCTTGAGCACTTGGCAAGCACGTGGTGCATATATGTATGTATGTATGTATGTATGTATATACATCCAGAAAGCAAAGACAGCAGGGAGTTGAACAAGGCTATACACTCTCAAAGCCCTTCCGCAGTGACCTGCTTCATCTAGAAAGGTTCTGTGTCTTCAAAATTCCATAACCTCCCCAAACGAATGTGCCTATGGGGGACATTTCTTCATTTCAACCACCTCAGCAGCTGAGACCAGGCAACCTGTGACTGGGTTGGAGTCCCTGCAAAGAGGCCCTAAGAGACCATTGTGTGAAGTGGGGAAGATGAAGCCTAAATTGCAAGAGAGTCTCCAGGATACTAGAAATGTCAGGAAATGCCTGCTCTTGTTTTGTGAGACAGGGTCCCTCACTGAGCTGGAGCTCACTTAAATGCTGGGAGTCTCAGAGATGTGTGTGTCCCCTCTGCTACAGCACTGGAACTACAAGCACACGCCACTCACCCAAATATTTTTGGCATTACTTCTGGAGATCAATCTAAGGTCCTCATGTATCTCACAGACCTGTGGTCAACAAATTTGATCTGTTTTAATCAGCACTCTACTACATGCAATAGCTTCTGCTGGGTGCCTGACTTTGCCTGTGCTTATAATATGTATGGATATCCTGGCCAGTGAGGAGTCGATTGAGAAATGGACCACCAACCTGTTCGTGTGCAGAACATGAACTTATAAGTGTTGTCTTTTTCTAAAACTTGAGAAGAATGTTCTTCCAGGTATAGTTCAAGAAACACGCTATCTGCCATTATTATTTCTGTTTTTGAATTAGGTCTTCAATTTCAGATTTAAAACCAACAACAAAACAGAAATTAAATAATAACTATTATGATAAAGCTTTTGTGAATATGGTCAGAAAATATGCCATTGTTATCTTGAAATCTCTTACAGGCATCTGTTCTGTTTACATGGGTGAATTATAATTCAACCGCCAGAATGATTTTGACATGAATTTGTAATTTTTTTCTTGACCCTTGAGTTTATTGTAGAAGAAGGCATTCCATGGGTTCCTCTCCAGGTCACTCTAGTCATGTGACATAGCTTCTGAAGTCCACAAAAGATCTGTCATCGGACACACTGGGTCACATGCATTCGAAACAATTCTGAACGTTGTTATGTTACTTGTTGGCCCAGCTTCATCTAGAGAAATATTCTCATCAGCTTAGTTTCTAGGTTTAACTTCTTCATTTGCCTACATACTGCATTCATGGTGACAGAGATACTGACATTGAGGACAATAGGATAGCCAGCCAAAGAAAATGGGGGGCCTAGATGAAAGAGTGTGAGGGTACGAGCTGCTAGAGTTGATGCAGGAAGAGGCCAGAAGGCTAAGGAGTGAGGAGGGAAATGGATAAAAGCAAGCCACTAGCGGACAGCATGGTGGTTGTACTAGTGTTTTGTTTACGTTAGTCTTGTTCCTCATTAACTTTTACCAAAGTCTCCCAGTGAAGAAATTATTCAATCAGAATTTTGTTTGAAAGTCATTTGTTGGCCGGGCGATGGTGGCGCACGCCTTTAATCCCAGCACTCGGGAAGCAGAGGCAGGCGGATCTCTGTGAGTTCGAGACCAGCCTGGTCTACAAGAGCTAGTTCCAGGACAGGCTCCACAGCCACAGAGAAACCCTGTCTCGAAACACCAAAAAAAAAAAAAGAAAGTCATTTGTTTACAGTCCACTCAAACCTGGCCCTGGAAGAAATTCACAAATCATATTTACTTTTTTCTAGGGTGTATAGCAAATGAACAGCCTTTTCCCGCCAAGCTTTCTGCAGAGCAGCCGCTGGAAGCCTAAGCATGCCTGGCAGAAGCACATCATTTGGAAAGGAAATAAGAATTCAATGTACAGTGAGGGAACCAAGCAGGGCAGAGTGCAGCCTGGAGGAGGCGGGATTTAGGCACAACAACCAGCGAGACTCAGCTCAAAAGAAATGTGATGCTCACATACTTCATGTCCCAGAGTCCAGTGTGACTTCTGTCGCTCTTCAGAGAAATGCAGCCCTGACATGATCCACCCTAGCAGATAAGCCGAAAGGAGCACAACAAAGCCAGAAGAGCACTTCTTTTCAGTTCAGAGCTAAGCACTAAAGCAGAAACAGTAAGATGGTCGGAAACCCTCTCCTAATTCCGCTAATTCTTTGCAGTGACATTTGTCAAAGCAGATAGCAGTCTAGCGGGAACCAAAAACTCATCATCTGTGAAGGTGGCTTCAACAATAAGCTTTGAACTGTTTATCCCCAGGTTCTACCCTGATTCCACTTCTTAGGGTGAGCAACGTTTCTCAACAGCACAGTCTAAACCAGAAACGTGCAAGAGAGTAACGAGAAGATAAGCAGGCGTGGGCTGACTCCACCAAGCATATCAGTCAGAAGGAAGCCATGATAAACCCTACTTAGCAAACTGAATAATGCCTCGAAGCCCAAGGCAAAGACAATGGAATTTAACCAATGCTGCTGAGCAAGGTGAAGCCACAAGACAAAGGGCCACCATGCACACCACATGAGTTGTAGGATGAGGCCCAGTGCCTGATGATGCAATAGAAGCACTTCCTCAACGGAACGTCACAAGACTGACCCTGTCAATAATCAGTGACAGTGGGGGCAGGTCTTTCCAGGCCTTATCTCTTACCAGTAAACTACTGGCTATTGACAGATACTGACAGACGGAAGTTGCTGTTTTCAGCTGTGCACCCACTGTTAAGCCCACTAGGTTCCGAAAGATCGCACACTGATGATCAAACGGATGATCCTGGTTAAACTCGGTGGAACACACACAGAGGGGCAGAGAGAGAAAGGCAGACAGACAGACATGAAGAGTGTGAGAGAAAATTTGTGGGAAAAAGGAGGGTGAATGGGATGGTAGAGAGTGGCCTGTGTGCATAGTATGCATGTGCAAAATTTAATCAATTAAAATAAAAATTGGGCTGGGCGCTGGTGGCACATACCATTAATCCCAGCACTTGGGAGGCAGAGGCAGGCGGATCTCTGTGAGTTCGAGGCCACCCAGGTCTACAGGCTTCAAAACTACTGAGAAACTCTATCTCAAAAAGCAAAAACAAAAACTAAATAAATAAATAATTTGATTTAAATTTGGATGAATAAAATTTTGGATTTTCTACAGCCAAAGAAGCAAACTACTATAGACTAATTGGCAGAAGTAATACAAAATGTACAGTATCACAGTTGTAGACTGCAGAGTCCAAGACCAGCATGCCCTCAGAGTGGCGCCCTCTGGCGGCTCAGGGAGATCTGCCCCATGCCTCTCCTGGAGCTGCTGGAACCTGCTGGCCGTTGTTGGTGTCTCCTGGATTGTAGGGACAACGCCTCAATCTCCGCTGCTTTTCTCATCAAATGCTAATCTCTGCATGGACAGATTTCCCAGGTCTAGTGATGTGGGAACCACTCTGCTCACCTGACTTACTCTTAAGCAATGAAGTTCACAGTTACCATGTTCCAAGTGAGGTCCGATTCTGAAACGCCTGTAGTTAGAATGTCAATGTATCAATACAGGAAATACATTCAGACTATAACAAGCTGTTGACATAATAGCTTTCCCTGTCTCTGCGGACAGACAGACACATATTTGGGGGGGGGGGTGCATGTGTGTGTGTGGAAGCTACAGGTCAACCATGGATACTGCTTCTCAGGGACCGTTTACCTTAGTTTATGAGACACAGCCTCTCACTGTCCCGATACTCATTGATTGGGCTAGGTTGGCTGATCCAAAAGTGCCAGGAATGCCCCTGTCACCTCTTCCCTAGAACTGGGATTACAAATAAACAGTACCACACCCAACTTTTTTGTTGGTTCTGGGGTCAAACTCAGATCTTCATCCTTGTAAGGCAAGCATTTTACTGTCTGAGTTATCTCCCTGGCCTATGTTTTAATATATTTATTATTTTATATTGTATATACTTTTATATTATTATTACATTATATTATTATATTATATTATAAATTTTAATACATTGCGTAATATTTTATATATTACATACATATATATTAGGTCTTTGAGAATTTCATACAATAAATTTTTAACATTTTATTCCCCTCTCCCAACTTGCCCTAGGTCTGCCCCTCTTCCCTGCCTTCCAGACTCTGAATCTTCATTGCTTTCTTGAGCCATCAAGTCTAGTTTGTGTTGCCCATAAATTCTCCAATGTGTGGCCATCCACTGGAGCATGGGCAGCCTCCCAAGCTCCACGCCCATAAAGAACACTGACTTTCCCTCTCCCAGCAGCTGCCTATTGTCAATACGTTCTCAGCTAGGCGTGAGACTCAAGCCCACGCCCCTTCTCCACAGTGGGATTTTGTCAGGCTGGAGCATCCTTAGACCTTATGCACCCTAACACAGCTGCTGTGAGTTCATAGCTGTAGCTGCCCTGTGTATTTTTTCCCTCGCAATCACCCACAGCCTCTGGCTCTCACAATCTTTCCGCCCCTTCTTCCCTAATGGTCCTTCAACCTTGGGAAGAAGTAATAAATGTGAAGCTGATGTCCTATTTAGGTCTGAACATTCCCCATTCTGAGCAAACTCACATGGGGGTCTCTGTTTTAATCATCTACTGCAGAAAGTAGTTTCTCTGGTGAGGGGTGAGAGATCCAACGATGTCATTAGCAATCAGTTTGATAGTATGTCCATTTGGCAGAATAATAGTAGTCAGGGCTTATTACCTTCCTAGCCACGGGGTCTTGGCCCCGATAACAATGCAAAGCATGAGTGTCATCCTGTGGAGTGGGTCTTAAACACAATCAGAAAGGATTTTGCCATTGCTATGACATTTATGGCATCAAATGGACAAGCCTTACTATCACTTTATCACTTTCTGCTATTGTGTGACAGACATTTCCCGAGGAGATGAAACACACACATCTACTCATCCCAGATAAAGAGCTCAAGACAGACCAAAGTTCAGATACCTCCCAAGTCCAACTTTGTGAACTAATTTGTATCATTTGAGGTACTTACAAAAATATAGGTGATGGGGTTACTTCCAAGAACAGAAATGTCTCAAATACAGCTGCCTCACCAAAGCCCACCGTAGCATGAGTGACTACTCATGAAAGCTGGAAACCTGGAGCCCTCTGGGCAGCCTTCAGACATCGCACTGAGCTGGAGAGTGGCCTTGCAAAGTGGCTTGGTTAGTTTAAACTTCACCCTCCCAGAGAGCTCTGCTGGTTTCTGCTTCTGCCAGGCACACACTCTGGGCTCTACTGCCATTCCCTTATGAGGCAGGTTGATTTATGTTCCATCTGAGCATCCATTTGTCAAGGCTGCAATCAGAAAATGGGTCTTCCATTTTTGAATAGCACACAAAATATTTCACAGGAATGACAGCAGTCTTAGATAATTTCCAACCTTTTTTGGTTCCCCTATGACCAGATTTTGTATGGACCTAGTGGGCAGCTTCCAATGGTACCTGGGGGAAATGATCCACACCTTAGAAAAGGCGTCTGTTTCATGATTCCTAGGGGGATTTAACAGGCTGTGGACTAACTCATGGGAAATGATCAGGGATTATGATTCCTGTTGAACTCAGTTCTATATTTTTTTCCAAATTTTTTGCCCTAACCATGACTGGCTGCCAGTCTTCCTTTTCCCACTGGGCCATAAAGTAAGGCTACTATTTACAGCTCAACTGTCAGTATAGATTGTCATAAGCCAAGTCTCATGAGTTATTACTATCCAAAACTTTTTTGAAAGTTTATTTTTTAATTTTATATATCAATCTCACTTCTTTTTCTATCCCCTCATCCTGATGTTCCCCTCATCTTCTCTTTACCCCAACCCCCATCTGCTCCTCAGAGAAGGTATAGCTTCCCATGGGGAGATAAAGAAGTATGTCACATCACTATGTTGAGGCCTGACCAAGGCCCTCCTCTTTGTGTCTAGGCTGAGCAAGGTATCTCTCTCCATGGGAAATGGGCTCCAAAAATGCAGTTCATGAACAAGGGATAGATCCTGGACCCACTTCCAGTGGCCTCATAGCTGCCCAATTCACCTACTGTCACCTCCATGGGGTCTAGTTTGTTCCTATGCAGGTTCTGTAGCCATCAGTCCAGAGTTGGTGAGTTTTCACCAGTTTGGGTCAGTTGTTTCAGTGGGTTTCCCCATCATGGTCTTTACCCCTTTGCTCAAGTAGTGCCATTCCCTGATGACCAAGCAAGCAAATACATGAGCCTTCAGGGGCCATTTCAACACAAACCGTCACAGTGAAGCACTCTGAATGTCTGTTGTTATCTGTTCTGAGCAAGTGTGAGGTGACCTCAGAAGTTCACAGCTAAGGAGCTACTGCAGTTGGAAATAAAAAGATCTAATATAACACAGAAAGGCCCCTTGCAATTCCATCAGCTGCTTCCTCCACTGATCAAGGATGGTACAAAAGTATGGATAGGAGGTAGTAACTTAATTAGCTCTCTGCGGTGCTAAGTCACTTTCTCTGAGCCATTACGTTCCCATAGCCTGTCCCCACATTTCTCCACGCTGGATGAGCCCAGTGGGCCTGATTTAATGTTCTCAGCCTACCACCCAAGGCCAAAGGAGAACATGGCCCAGCCCGCCTCTGCTGTACCTTCTGGCTCTCTGGGTCCAAGAGGCCCTGGTTTGGCGCTGTAGCTGTAGCTGTTGCTTCCTGATGCACAATTCTTAGCTGATGGGAGAGTTGCTGGCCAGACAAACCATCTCCACCCCTAGCATTACCTTTTGTTGGAGAGAAATACACCATCCTTAATTGAGAGGTCTGAACTCCCCCCATTTTACAGTCAGATCGAAGTTTCAGCAGGCAAGGATTATTTAAACAGCAGGCCATTAGTAAACAACACCCCTGACAACATAGACGAGGAAGAGAACTCATACAGGGCTAGAACCTGCCCACAATATCTTAAGATGATGAGCAAAAATAACAGCTCCTATAATCCTGCTGAAACATACTCAGACCTACCCAAGCATGTCCAAAATTGAAAAAGCTAAAACTTCAGCCAATAAAAATTGTACTAATGTAACTGATTGTTTCATCAGTCATGCTTAAAATGATCTAACTGTTCCTGGAATTCCCCTAGCTATACTTCAAAGGAGCCTGAATGCTGCTCTCATGGTCACCATTCTGCACAAATGGTAGACCCTCATGCTGGCTGTTTGCTTGCATGCTATTTGAATCTGGGGTCTATTTCTGGCCATTCTCTGACCCTTACATAGTCTGTGGGTATAATTACCCAGGGGTGGAATTTCCCCTGGAACAGGCTTGATCTTCCTCCCCTGTGTTTTTCTGCCTTCTGTGAACTGTTCCTCTGGCTCTAAAGCGTCTGTAGTTCCTTAGCACAGAATTGAGCTTTTGTATAATTTTTTCCTTGGAAACTCCAGTTCAACACAAATCTTATCACATTTATCAAATAATTCAGCCAGAACTTTCCCCCAGCTTTGCCCTTTTCTTATCTCCTTTAGGTTGCTCTTTTACTTTTGGGGCACTCTCTACATGCTCTTCTAAGCCCCTGAGATCTACCAAAGCCTTTCCTACTTTGTAAAGACCTTGACTAACCAAAGCCACCAAAGCCCCAGACTATCTCCAGGTCCCTCCTTAACCAACCTTTTCTTTAACATCTCAGTGAACATTGTACTATTGCCCTAGAGAACTGGAATCCAAACACAGCTTTTCTACTAGTTCCCACAATAGTGTCTGTGGTCCTCCAGGCTCTTCTATTTGTGGGGACCTCAGAAGGAGATAACAAAGTGTTTCTAATGACTCTGATAAGCCA
Organism: Microtus oregoni; assembly: GCF_018167655.1. Lineage (NCBI taxonomy): Eukaryota > Metazoa > Chordata > Mammalia > Rodentia > Cricetidae > Microtus > Microtus oregoni. Next base: position 47,867,185 of record NW_024543062.1, read on the forward strand.
GTCCATCAGGACGTGATTTCCCCCACACTGTCTCAGGTTATGCAGCCTCTGCCTTCAGGAGGGATGGATAGTTAAATTACTCAGTTTTTCTCCCTCCATAGAAGTCAGACTGATTGCATCCACTCCCATGTCCCATGGCCTCAGAAGCCACACTATGACAAGCTCTTTCATGACTGGTTTAAAACTCTTCCCTTGTTCCAGCAGCTCAAGGGCTGAGTGCTTCCTGATCACCTTGGTTTCCTGCTCTGAACCATTGCAAAGACCCCCACCTGCAGATTGGATTTTACCTCTTTCTTCTAGCAAAGTTTGGACCTATCATGTATCTTCTGTCACTCTTACTACCTCTTTCTCATTCTCCCATTTATTTAATTTACTGTTAGATCAAAAATTAACATGGAAGATGTTAGCTGCATCTGCCTCTATGCTGCAATTTCTCCTTTTTACAAACAAGATGAGACTTGGCCACTATCTCTGTCTCAGATTTATTTCTGACTATAGATAACAGTAGCCAGGCAACCTTCCCTACTATTGCTAACTATTTCAGCCCCTGTGTATTAATCTCAAAGACCACAAAATGCCCTCTTGGCCAGTGATTCTCAACCTGCAGGTAATGACCCCCCCTTGGGGATCAACTGATCCTTTCACAGTAGCCATGGGTCAGATGCACTGAATATCAGATATTTGTATTATGATTAATACAGTGGCAAAATTACAGTTATGAAGTAACAATGAAAATATTTTTGTATTTGGGAATCACCATCATATGAAGAACTGTATAAAGGGTTGCAACATTAGGAAGATTGGGAACCATTGTTCGAAAACCTCAATGGTTTTCAGGGCATCCCTGTACTCACATGCTGAATACCACTTATCAAGCAGTCACTCCACTCCATACCACACAGATGAAGACTTCATCCTGACATTACTCTCTCAGACAGCCCTAACCCTGGTGGCTCAGCCATAGTGGGACATCTCACTACTCATACCAAGAACCACACAACTATCGCCATAGTACAAAGACATGTTAACACACACCACACAGAAAGGGACTTTGTATAAAAAGTTCTTAGCATATGTATGCCAAGTGAGGTCTCTTGAGGTTGCTTAGCCTGAGTTGCATGTCTTACTATCCATACAAGCCCTCACTCCTCCACAGCTCATCTTTAGTTCTGTCCAGTCCCTGTTCAGATACCAATTAGATTGTGCAACAGACTTCACAATGAGGAGATGCAACACACACACCGATCTTCTCACACCATATAGTAAGCCTAGACTAGAGTACAGACGCCACCAAAATCCAACTTAGTGATGGGTCTGTTTGTATGTAGGAATGTGGGTGAGGGATTCCTTCTAGGAACATAAATGACTCAAAGACAGCAGTTGTACCAAGCCCCGCCCCAGCGGCATGACTGACAGCTCATAAAAGCCGGAAGCCTGTAGCATGCTGCACAACCTTTAGGGGCCTAGCAGGTTGTAGAGTGTCCTTTCCCAGTGCCTCCATAGGTTGCTTGGTTTCTTCTTCGAGGTAACTGGTCTGGTGTCTGTCTACTTTGCAGCTCGGCTCATCTGAGAGTACTCTCAGCAGATTCTATTATCCACTCTTGGGAAGGAGAAGCCAAGTGAATCTACTTGAGTTGTTTACTTTCTAGCTTATGGAACTTTCCTATGGGATGGAATGTTTCAGTCATGGCAGAAACTGCTACACAACAACAGGATTCACAGCTGGGGCTGCGAATTACTGTAAATTACTTCTCTCCTCTGGTAGTGAGCACAACACCTTTCCAGCACTCGAAAGCTACGCAGTAGTGATGAAGCTTCTAGATTAGTACCATCTTGGTTATTCATGCTCTATGGCTCAGGTATGTGATGTGTTCATCAATAGAACCTTGCTAGTTCTGGAGGGTAACTGAGAGCATTGGCAGGAGCCTGTAATGTTTCGGGACCTCACTTGGCAGCAACTCCAAAAAGGTAAGCCATTTGTAACACTGAGTTATCTTTTTTGTTTGATTTGCTTTTGCTTTTTTGATAGCCTGTGTATCTAGTAGAGACACTGTTACCCATTATTGGGTGACTCCGTTTAAGCTCTTTTTATATGCATGTATTTTAGAAAGCATCTATAATAGTAGATTTCTTTATGACCTTTTTGTGTCCTGTGGCTGGATCATGAGGCAGATCTGTTTCTGCCCTTTTTTAAGGAGTCTCCACACTGATTTCCATGGTGCCTGCACTGTGTGCAATCCTAGGAGTCGTGGATTAATGGTCCACTTTCGCCACTCACACACCAGCATTAGTAGTCGGTTGTTTCTCTCTCTCTCTCTCTCTCTCTCTCTCTCTCTCTCTCTCTCTCTCTGTTTTGTTTGAGTCAAGGTCTCACTTACCGTGTGATGCTGGATGATCTGGAACACCCTCTGTAAATGAGGCTTACCATGAATTCGCAGAAATCCAGCTGCTTCTGCCACCTGAGTGCTGTCGTTAAAGCTGTGTGCCACCATGCCTGATCACTTATTTTTCAGTCTTAACCATTCCCACCAGGGTAAGATGAAATATCAAAGTAGTTTCAATCACATTTCCCTGATACCTAAGAACACTGACTACTTTTGAGTGTCATTTTAACCCTTTGTAATTTATCTTTTGAGAAATCTCTGCTTGAGAAGTCCATGCCCCATTTTAAGTTAGGTTGTTTGTTTGCTTCTTGATGCGTATGTAGTTGTTTTAAATTTCTATGTACTCTAGACACGAACCCTGTGTCATATGTAAAGGCAGTAAAGATCTTCTCGCATTCTTCAGGCTGCCCCTTCCCCCTAATGATGGTGTCATTTGCTGTACAAAAGCTTTTGAGCTCCTCGAGAGCCTAATAATTAATTCTTGGTTTTAATGTCTATGCTAACAAGAACCTGTCCAGAAAAGCCTTTCCTGTACCTAAGTACTTTTTCTTCTATCAGATTTAAACTTCAAGACCTTAAATTGAGATCTTTGATCCATTTGGAGGTGAGTTTCGTGCCGGGTAAAAGATGAAGAACTGGTATCATTCTTCTACATGTAGCTAGCCAGTTTGATAAGAACCATTTGCTGAAGATGTCTTCTTTCTCCAGTGTGTATTTTTTGCCTCTTTATCAAAAATCAGGTGGCTTCAGGAGTGTGGGATTAGATGTATGTCTTCAATTCTATTACATTGATCAATATACCTGTTTTTAAGACAGTACCATGCTGGTTTTGCTGCTATAGCTTTGTAGAAAAACTTGAAATCTGGGACGTTGATCCAAAATTTTTGTTGTTCAGGTTTGTTTTAGCTATCTTGGGTCTCTGTGGTTCCATAAGAAATTTAAGATCATTATCTCCAATTTATGTGAGGAACTGCATTGTGAATTTGATATGGGTTGGATTGAATCTGCAGGTTGCTTTTGGTAGGATAGCCATTTTCACAATATTGGTCTTACCAATCCATGTTCAACGGAGATCTTTCCATCCTTTGCTTTCTTCTTCAGTTTCCTTTTACACTGTCTTAAGGTTTTTACTATAAAAATCATTCACTTCCCTGATTAGATTTCTTACAGTATTTTTAGGCTTTATAAATGGGATTATTTCCCCAAATATTTCTTGGTATATTTGTTGTTTGTAAATAAAAAGGTTACTGATTTTTCCATGTTGATTTTATATCCTTCTACTTTGATGATTGAGTATATCAGCTGTGGGAGTTTTCTGAGAGGATATAAAATAATATTATCTGCAAATAAGGATACTTTGGTTTCCTCATTCTCCATTTGTATTCCCCCTTTCTCCCTTTCATTTCTTATTGTTCTAGCTGTGACTTCAAGCACTATACTGAACAAAAGGAAGAAGAATAGACATCTTCTTCTTGTTGTTGGTTTTAGTGGAAATTGTTCGGGCTCCTGTGACTGAAGAGGACCTTGGCAGATCAGAGCTAAGAGAAGCTGCAGAAGTCATACCACACAACAGATCTCATGCAAGAGATTTATGTGGCAGGGGGAGGGGGAAAAAGGCTGCCTCTGAGTGGAGAGGAGGGAGACAGAAAGATAAAGAGATGGATCCAGAGGGAGAGAGACAGAGCTGGAGAATGGGCCATAATGGTGGGTGCACATGCAGCATTTGGTGGCTGGTGATGACATGGCTGCTGGCATTGGGTCACTGATGGAGAGCTGAGGGTGGACCTGTCTCTGTATTATGGGTGGTTCCTAACAAATACTTTGAGATTTTCTTCATTTAGTTAAGGTTGGCTATGAGCTTCCTGTAAATATTATGTTGAAATATGCTCCCTGCATCTCTAGATCCTCCTGGACTTTTACCATGAATAGATATTAGCTTTTATAAAGGGCCTTTTCTGTGTCTGGTGAGATAAGCTTGTGGTTTCTGTGATTTATATGGTGTATTGTGTTTATTTTATTGATTTACTAAAGTTAAATATTTCCTGTTTCTCTGGGATGAAGTTGACTTGATCTTGGTGGATAATCTGTATATGCATTATTGAAGTTGGTTTGCAAGTATAGTATCAATAATTTTGCATGTACTTGATGTGGATACTGGCCTATACTTCCCAATTTTTGTTGGGTCTCCTGAACTTCTGTCTGGGAATTCTTCTATTTAGCTTTCATTAAGGAATTTCATTACAATGAGATTTGTAGATTCTTAGAGGATACCCATTAAGTGTGTGTGTGTGTGTGTGTGTGTGTGTGTGTGTGTGTGTTATTTCTCCTTTGGACTTTCCACATCTGGAGCTCCTTTGTTAGTTTTTCTTCTTTCTTTTTCCTTTCTGTTTTGATTTGTCCTCCTCCTCTTCTTCTTTCTTAACAGAGATGTTTAAATGGTCACCAGGGAGCTGATCCATAGCTTGACTGAATGTCAATGTCTGTGTCTATCTGGTGTTTAGGACTACAGCATCTATCCCAGGTCGTCTTCTTATCAGTTAGAGTCTGGTACCTTCAACAGCTTTATTAAGGAGCTTGGAACAAGTTCCCCCCGGCAATAGAGACTGGCCCTGGGTTATGAGGCCAGATGCTGCAGCTGCATGATCCAAGTCAGGAATCTGGCATATTTCAAAAGGGAGGGAAAGGCCTGAGTCCCCCAACCACATGGGAGGAGTTTGTTTTCCCCGGCAAACAGGCAAGCACAGGGCTTTGGAGCCATCTGAATGGAGGGGACTTAGAAGTGAACTTATAGGTAACTTACCTGGGTCTCCTCACCATGTGAGCCATCAGGGGAGCCCCTGGTGGTGGAGGACAGATTGGAATCTGGCAAGGACCAAAAGGGAGAGGAACAAAAGGTGGTGATCCCTGCTCATAGGTACCAGATTTGTGGGAGATCTGAATGGAGGGGGTAGCAGACGTCCTTCTTTCCTTAAAAAGGAATAATTTCTTAGGCTCTCAACAACATCTAATTTCAATAATTATTGCTCTACTGAAGGCTAGTATGAGAATGGTACAGAGATAAAAATACAGAAATATGGTAATTCTGAGGCAAAGCTACCATGTCTCTCTGATTCCAAAATATTCTAGAAATCAACATGTCTAGCTAGAATGGTTATGTGTACAGTTTTATTTAATTTACATTACATCTCTTTGAATTAATTGTTTTATTAATGTGCATTTGTATATATGTTCATGCACTCATGCACAGCAAGCATATAGAGGTCAAAGGACAATTTGTGGGGCTAGTTCACTATCGTCACTCTGTGGGGCCCAAGGATCAAACTGAGGTTGTCAGGCTTGATGACAAACATCTTTACCCATTAAGCCATGTTGATGACCCAATGTGTGCAGTTTTCTATAATTATAGCCACAAAGTAGTAATATTTGAATCCAGAGAGTGTCAGAGCAGAAGTGGCTAGGTAGCTAACAATTAGGATGGAGAGCATCCTTCTACATAATTCCACAAGAAGGTAGAAATTCAGGATGGAAGAGAAACAGCCTTTGATTTAGTGGAGATCGTTCAGGAGGCCCAAAGGTTAGCATAGGTCTTCTCATTTAAAATCCACTGTCCTTTCTAATATGCAATAGCTTGTTTTTCTTTTCTGTTGGAATTTACTCAAAGTGCTACCTTACCAACACAATGGAGAGCCTACGAAATAGTCCTTGGTCTTCTCACCCACTCTTCCAGGCGGTCTTCGAGAAGTTAAGGTGTGTCTGGGAAGAAAGGGCAGTCTGGATCATACAGAGTTCTGAACAGGGATTTCCCCATTGTATGGATGAGCCGTACAACTCAATTGGCTTTTTCTCATTTATAAAGCCTGCTATTCCCAATTTCAGCTGAAATTAAACTTACTGAAAATGTGAATTAGAGCAGTTACTAGACTTATTTCTCTTCAAAAAAAATGTATTGTTGTAATAAAACATTTATAATGGTGTGTGTGTATGTGCACGCACACACACACACATGTGTGGATTGTGCATCTGAGAATGAAGGTGATCCACCAATGCATGCATGCAGAGATCAGGGCAGTGTGTCAGGAGACTTTCCTCTATCACAGCACATGATTGCCTTAACACAGGTCTTTCACTGATCCAAAGGCTCAGCATTTCAGCCAGGCTCGGAGATAAGCAAGCTCTCAGGAGCCACCTGTCACCAGTCCCTAGTGCTGGGGCTACATACATAGTCGTACAGAGACATGCCCAGCAATTGTATGAGTTATGGGTACTTGAACTCAAGTCTTCATAATTATTTGCATAATATTTTATCATGTGTGCTAAACATGCATCTACAGCTATATTTACATTTCAAATATTTTATAAATGTATAATACTCCATGAAAATTTATCCTATCCGATGGCTAAAAGATTGTGACACAGAGGGAAAAACTCAACAGGTTAAACTCCATTATGGTATAATATGAACTAATAAATAACAAAGGTAAGAATATTGACTGCTATGGAATTAGCTGAAGACCAATTCATTTAGAAAGTCGGCTGGTGGGCTGGAGAGATGGCTCAGTGGTTAAGAGCACTGTCTGCTCTTCCAGAGGTCCTGAGTTCAATTCCCAGCAACCACATGGTGGTTCACAACCATCTGTAATGAGATCTGGCGCCCTCCTCTGGTGTGTGGGCATACATGGAGGCAGAATGTTGTATACATAATAAATAAATCTTTAAAAAAAAAAAAAAAAAAAAAAAGAAAGTCGGCTGGTTCCTGGCAAGAAAATGTAGTTATATTAATATTACTTGTACACACTTGCAAGTGCACACATACAAACAGACAAGCACACACCTCCACACACCACTTTCTAAGCTCTGTGTTGCCTCTTGGTTAGCATCTACCTGTGAAGAAATAAGTTGCATGCTATCAGACAAAGCATGCACATCCGAGATCTTGTCACCTACATCTTCAAAAACAGCAGCTGCCTGTTTAGGATTGCTATTTTCCTTCCTCTGCTTAGTTCAAGATGGCCAGCTGTTCTCCACACAAAGCCACTTCATTTAACTCTACCTGAAAAATCACTAAATAGGGAATTTCTGGAGAATTCTTCATAGGAAACCCAAGAAAGAAAAGAAGTAGGGGGCGGGAGAAGGCTACAGACACACAGGGAGCCTTGGGAATCAAATGACACATTCCAATATAGATAGTTGTAAAAATAAGTGTCAAAGTGAGAAAAGAATAATAATAAGCATTTATTGAGGGCTCAGTGAGTGTTGAGCACTGACCCAAAGACTTTCCATGTAATGAGACCTCAGTCCCATGAGAATAGATAGTTATTAACAGCCTGCTACAGATGGGGACCCTGGGGTGATAAGTATTTGTGGGAAGTCATAGAGGCAGATCTGTGGGAAGTCATTATAGAGGCAGATCTGTGGGAAGTCACAGAGGCAAATCTATGGGAAGTCGTAGAGGTAGCTCTGTGGGAAGTCACAGAGGTAGATCTGTGGGAAGTCATAGAGGGAGATCTGTGGGAAGTCATACAGGTAAATCTGTGGGAAGTCATGGGGGAAGATCAGTGTAGACAGAGGTCCTATCCAGGCAGAGCTTCCGAAGCCACATCTAAAAGCAGTGCAGTAGGCAAAGGTATCAGGGGGAAAGGAACATTTTGAATATTAAAGATAACAGATGCATCATTGCAGTAGCTAATTTTAATTGCCAGCCTGGTTGGATTAAGAAGGCTCGAGCCATGAATGAGGCATACCTTTGGATGTGCCCATGAGAGTGGTCCCAGAAAGGATGAACTGAAGTGAAAAGACCTTCCCTGAATGTGAGCAACATTACTCCATAGGCTGGGAACCCAGACTGGATCAGATGGATAAAGGCAGGCGTGGGGTAGCTCAGTGGTTAAGAGCATGCACTACTCTTTGAGAGGACCCAGTTCAGTATCCAACACCACCTGTAACTGACTCTGGGAAGCCTGACTCCTCTGACCTCGGCAGGCCCCTGCACTCACTTGCACATACCCACACAAAGACATGCATAGACACATACATAATTAAAATAATAAAAATAAATATGTTTAAAGGGGAAAGGAGAAAGTCTGCTGGCATCTGAACCCCTCTTTCACTATTTCCTGAGCCACCCGGATATGAGCAAGCAGTTTCATATTGCTGCTGCCACAGACTGAAACACTTCCTCAAGGCCTGCCATCCTCACCATAACAAACTATACTCTCAAGCCCCGAGTCAAAATAAAGCTTTCCTCCATTAAATTGATTAATGCCAATTATTTGGTTACAGCCACAGGAAACGTGACTAATAAAGTCAATCAGAATCACATTTGTGGGCTAGGAAAGCAGGCAACAGAAAGATTAGCTAGCATGATGCCCAAGGCCCTTGGTTTGCTTACAAGCATCGCCAAAACTGGGCATGGTGAGTGCCCATATAATATCAATATTGAGAGGTAGAGACGAGAGGTGAGAAACCAGCTACTTCCATTTATAATCAAATGCTGTTTTGATACTTGAGTTCAGTTAGTTTCTGTTTACCATAAAACTTGTTTCTGTTTCTCATAACCTGAACTCTGCCCTATCCCAGTAACCATAGAATGTACTGTAAACCAACGCCCCCCAAAGTCACCTGTTCCCGGAAATGTTCTGCAACCATTGTTTCATGACTCTCCTTAGCTGCCTTGTCTCACTTCTGTAAACATGCTTGTATGTAAAATCCCCCATTTTATGGTTTTGCCCTATAGAAGGGATGGGGGAAATTGGCTCATGAACCTACCTTAGAGGGAGACAGCCACTGATTTTGCTGTGATATTTATTTACGTAAATAAAATCTGTGTTTGTAGTCATTCTCCTTGCAAATCTGGGATTAACAGGGGATCACAAGGTCAAGGCTATTATTGTCATAGCAAGTTGGAGCCTAGCCTGGGATACAATGAGACCCTGTCCATAAAACAGACAAACCACAATAGCAACAACAACAATAAAATTACCCACTGGGATGTTGTCAGATAAGGGAACAAAAACAAGACAAATTTCATGAGCACCTGATGCTTCCAGAACATCCATAGAAATAGAGATGAAGACGGCAGTGATCATTAAAGGAGAGTAGGTCCCACTTAACACTCTGAGGGGAAATTAAGGTTTCATCATAAAACTGGGGAGAAGCTGTTCTGAGTCTTGGACAAGAACATATTGTAGATGTTTAAAATGAACTCTCACAACAAGCCTTGAGGAGGTAAAGTTGATAGTATTATTCTAAGTAGTTAAATGTTTAAAATGTTTTAGCAGAAATTTCTATTACGAATCATGCTTAGATTTCTGAAAGGCTGAATATTTCAAAAAAACATTGCCTAGAAAGCAATCTGACCTCCAGAATAAGAAATGTGAGTTAAATGCATTTATTCCTCAACATGAAAGCCAGAATTGCCGTCATGGTGATTTAACAAATAACTGGAAATTGGAACTAAGCAAATTCCCAATAGCAACTCAGTGTGGATGTTTGCTTGATACATATTATAAATCTTGCTTGCAGTAGTAATATAGTAAGTATAATAATATGAATTGCAATTACTTTAATAAAAAATGAAAACGACGGCTGAGGATTGGAGGGGGCGGTCAGTATACGGAGCTGGAGCGCTTTCTGTGGGGCTTGCACAGGCCCCACCTTGGTTCCCATGTCGGGTCAGCAGACTGCTCAAAATCACCTTTCATTCCAGCTTCAAGAGGTTCTCTGCCTTCTCCTGGCCTCGGGGCACCTGTACTTCACATGCACACATGTGCACACATGCACACATAAAAACATAAGTAAACAGAAGTCACAACACTTTTCAGAAGAGCTAATGTGGCTAGGGAAATTAGCAGTTTAGCTCATTGTCTCACTTCTCCGATACTCGGCTGGACCTACTAAGCCAAATTACCACTGGATACCACCGCCACCCTCCTCATTTACAACCCAAACCTATTCCCACCGAAAACAGTGCCTGCAGCTGAGTCTCCAATAATAGTTGTGATCCGGCAAGGCCCAACTAAAAGCTGTTAACCTAAGAAAGGAGGGGAAAATTTATCTATCATAACAGAGGAAGGAAAAATAAAACTAAGTGGTCTATGTTGGCTCTTTCCTACCTAACACAGAAACAAAGAAAATAAGGAAAGAAGCAAACAGCTCAAAATGGCAAGCCACGAGCCTGACTTTAGCAGACGTCCTGAGGAAAATGGTGAACAGGCAGGAATTTGTACAGGTCAGTAAAGGTGCTCTGTATGGTTCCATTGAGACTTACAGAACCAGAGAAATTGCGCAGAGAGGTCTGGGCTCACCTCGTTATTCTGAAACTGAACGCTTGGACCATGTTTATCTAAGTGTTTAAAATCCACTTACTGTTATCCAGGCACCAACTATGAAGGAATGATATCCCCGTTCTTAAGTAGAGTTAAATAAATAAAACAAATATAGAGAGTTTAATTGTGGGGATGACAAGGTAAATAAATTGCTATCCATCTTGATTAATGCCCTGCATCAATTGCTGTCTCATTAATGTGGAAAAAAAATAACACTTGACGAATGCAATGCAACTAAAGGAAGGGAGGGTTTACTGTGGCCACAGCTCAAGATAGCAGACCACAGTGGTGGGAAGCCATGCTGAAGCAGTGTGGGTGGCTGGTCACATGGCACCCACAGTCAGGACCAGAGATCGATTACGCTAGTGCTCAGCTCACCCCTCCTCTTAGTTCAGGTCAGTGCCACTCACATTTAGGGTGTGTCCTCCTATGTCGGTTAACCCAATCTAAAGGTTCTCCAGCAGACATCTCCAGGTTTGAGGCTCACAGTATTAACAAACACACAGGCCATGGTCCCAAAGGGCACAAATAACCATACTACACAGTAGTCTCCAAATGAGAAATCATTTGAGAGAAGACACTGGGCTAGGCGCCCACACAGAACCTGTCCAGAATGGCCACCTCACACACCGAAGAGGAAGGACTCCCCACACAGGACCCAGAGAAGCAGCAACAGCACAGGAACAGAAGTGGAAGGGTGAGCTTCAGCTGGGGAAGCCAAAGGGCTAAGGGTTGTCATAATGAAATGTCTAGAAGAGATAGGAACTGAAAGACAGTGAAGCTGAAACCTGCGTTTCCCTTCTCTGAGTGCATTCTCTGCAGCTATAATAGAAAACATAGGCTGAATAACTTACACAGAAGAAGTTCACTTTCTGCAGGCCAGATCACGGCACCAGCACATGCTGAGGCCCTTCTTGATCTACCACCCAGCAGAGAAGTGGGAGAGCAAAAGGTAGCAAGGTCCCTCCATTATTCTTCTTGAAAGATCATCTGTGTGTCACAGGATTGGGGCCTCCAAGACCCAGGCATAGCCCAAACATCCACCTCCAAATACTGGATTTTTCAGATTTGTTTTTATTTGTGTCTGTATGTGTGTGTGCACGGACGTGAACGCAAAGACCAGAGGAAGATGCCAGATTCCCTGGAGCTTCAGTTGCGGAGGCTTACATCTGACGTGGATGCTGGAACTGAGCTCAGGTCCTCTGCAAAAGCAGTACCTGCTCTCAACCATGTTGCCAACTCTTCAGCCCCACCCCCATTCGTGCTATTTCAAACATGGGTGTCTTAGGGGATGAAAATATCCTGACCTTAGCATTCTGTTCGTAGCCTCACAAACGTCATCTCCTTCTCACATGAAAAATACTTGCTCTGTCCTGATTGTCTCTAACGACACTTTGTTTCAGCAGCAAGTCCAAGTCCACAGTCCAGGATCCAGCCAGGCGAATGGACCAGTCAGGAAGGAAGTGGCTAACCACACTAGAATGAGGACCCAAGTTTGTATCCCGAGCACTCACACCGAAAGCTGCACACAGCAGTGCAGGGTAACGGAGACAGGTGAAGCATGACTGGCCAGTCAGTCTAAAAGAATAAGTAAGCTCTATGCAGGAATGGTTATCTTTGATTCTATGTCCTCCCATTGGGTACACTGAGGCAGAGCCGGGACCATCACAGCTCCTGGCTATGGAAACTCCACTTTACTGGATGGAACCTATGAGAATCTTATGAGTTGGCCGCCTGTGCTTTTCTTGTGTGCAGAGAACTCTCCAGCTCTGCGGTCCCAGGTCCAGCTTTCCTAGGGTCACTAGGCATTATTATCCTAGCAGGGAATGACTGCCCAGATCCACTTCCATAGCAGCTCTCTGTAGCTCATTTAAGGCTACAGTTCACCTTCTGAAGCCGTGTCTCCAGGAGTTAAGCATTACGTGGTTCTGCAGGATCTACACCATGTAGAGAGCCAATGTTGCCAGCTTGTACCTTCTAAAACAGAGGCTAGAACCAGACCTGAGTTCTCTTGAGAGATAGCTGAGGGCAGCCAGGACAAAACTTCATCGGGATGTGAGGAATGAAGACTTGAGGTGACCCTGAGCAGCAAGCCTTGAGGTCCCACAGGATCCCTGGATCCCTCTCCTCTACTTATTTTGTCCCCAAAACCCTGGAACACATGATTGGTATAGGACAAGGCAGCTTTTAAACAATTGTCCCTGAAAAGAAAGCCCCTTGCTTAGACTTCAGTGTGGTTCTCCACCTTCTGGAGAGCAGCTCCCGGTCCTTTCCATTCCCGCTAAGTCAACATCCTTGGTGTTCTTGACTAAACTTGATTTTTTCCTTTAAACATGACCAAGCTGTGAGTTTCTCAAACCTTTATGTTCTGTCCTTTTAAACTGGGAATTATTCTTTCAAATAATTTCTTTATTTAACATTTGCTACGTGTTTTTAAGAGAAGCCACAAACCCCTAGCATCTTGTTTAAAGACCTTTTTTTTTTTAGCAGGATATCCTACTTCATTGTTCTTAAATTCTATTTTCCATAAAATGTTGGGACACAGACTTAATTCAGCCAAGTTCTTTATTACTGTGTATACGTGTGAATGTGTGGTGTGTGTGTATGCATGTGCCTTTGTGCATATGTAGGCCAGAGATCAACAGATGTCTTCCTCGATTGTTCTTCACTTCACTTGTTAAACTTTTAAAATTTATTTTTATTTTGTGTGTATGATTGTTTTGCTTGTATGTATGTATGTGCACCACATGTGTGCCTGGTGTCTGCAGAGGGCCTTAGATATACTAGAACTGGAGTTGCAGATAACTCTGAACCATTATTGGGATCAAATTTGGGTCCTCTGCAAGAGCAACCATGCCCTTAAATGCTGAGACATCTCTCCAGCAGAAATTCAGTTTCTCTTTGGAGACAGGGTCTCTGAGTAAGTCTGGCATTCACTATTTCTGCAGAATAACTAATCAGTGAGCCTTGGGAATCTTCCTGTCACCACCTCTACAGAGCTGGGATCCCACCATGCCCAGCTTTGAAACTCATGTCACAGACTAAGTCCCTTTCTGCCCACTGTGTCACAAGAATGGCCATCCTCCAGTACCTTTTTAGCTTTCTGGCTGAGATCTTGTGCAAATGGCCACTACTGTCTATAGCTCTATTATCTGATGTCCACCACTTATGCAGTCTTTCGCAAGTTTCATACTTGCCCTGCAACCCTTTTCTGTGTCTTTATCAGAACCACCCTTAATGCCCTATTCATAACAAAAGAAGCTTTTTCTGCACTTCAGACTTTCCCAGCCTCTATGCATTACCTATTCTAAAGTCACTTGTATATTTGTAGGTATTACAGCAACATCCTGTTCTGTCTTAGTCCATTTTGTCCTGCTAGAAAATGTGAGATTGGGAATTAATTTAAAAAGAAATTTATTTACTCATGATTCTTGTGGTTGGAAAGTCCAAAATCAGATTACTGATAACTGGTAAATGAGATCATGTGTGTTGATACACATATGTGTGGTTTGTGGTGTGTGTATATATGAGTATAAAGTATGTGGTGTTTGTGCTGTATGTGTGTGTAGGTGCATGTGCATTTTTGTGAACTTATATGTAAAGTCAAAGAAGACAAACTCAGGTGTTCTCCAGGATCTCATCCACCCTAAGTTTTTGAAGCAGGGTCTCTCACTGACCCTGAGTTCTCCTGTTAGCCTCAGAGATGATTCTCTCTTCCTGGGACTGGGACTACCATTACCAGCACCTGGGTTTTGTTTATTAATTTTTAAATGTGGATTCTGGAAATCAAGTTCTGTTCCTCATTCCTGCATAACAAACACTTTACTGACAACCACTTCCCAAGGCCAGACAAAGGGCCTTCTTTTAACACCCTTACATGATAAATTGTGGAAAGATAAAGAACACAAGTCCTTCTATGAAGTTCCCTCCAATAGCATTGACCTATTCATGAGGTAGGGACTTCTTGGGCACATCTCCCAGTATTGTTCCACTGAGGATTAAGTTTCACCATGAGTTTGGGAATGCATAAAACAGTCTAGCTACAATTACTCCATATACAAGAAAGCAGACCAAATAAAGAATTTACAAATTAAGAAATGTTTGAAAAATGTATCTTCTGTCTCTGGATAATGGATGAGCTACAACAAGCATGGTGACATTACTATAGTGACCCAAGACAGAGGTGCTGAAGAGGACAATGGGTTCCACATTGAAAAGAGACAATCCTAAAACAGATTGTGAAGAAAAATTAATGGGAGTTGGCACCCTGGCAGACAGGGTTCTAGGTAGACAATGAATACAAATTCAAGCCTTGGAGCAAGGCAAGAATAGAGAAGAGATTGTTCTTTGGAAGGGAGGAGTCAGACATAATTGTGGCTAAAACAGATACCAATTTTGCTAAAGCAAATTGTGTGGAGACACCTGCTAGGCATCCTGGAAGGCTCTTGAGCCAGCATGGAGAGGACAGGGCAGAGTCAGAGGGAGACTGTCCAGCCACTTGAGGTGGAGGAGATTGCTGAAGAAGAAAGAACGGATGAGAAAAGATGGCCAAAGATGAGATCCTGAAGGCTTGTTCAGATATCACAGAACAAAGACCTCAAGCCTCAAGGTACTCTCTGAGTTGGGGTTGGTTTTGCTGTTTTGTTTTCTGAAAAATAAATAGGGGGAAGGGACACTTCAGAAGAAGAAAAAGTTTACTTTTTTAAATGTGGGTTTTAAATGTGGACCCACACACAAAGACATCATACTCTCTCCAAGTCAGCCATGGCCAAGAGCATTTTATTTCTGGACAATTCCTTATTGAAATCAAATCACCCAGACTTGCCTTCTGTGAAATGCTGTAGCCGAAGCTTTTTAAACATGTAGCGATGCAGTTTGCTTCGCATTTCTCTTAAGGGTAACAATTAACCTTTGAGGAGGCTGACCTTTCCTTCAAAGCCTGCCCGCTGACGGGCGCTCTCCAAGGTGCTGAGCAAATGCCACAGAGAAGACATGGCTTCACAGGGAGCAGGCGCTGCACGGTGGTTAGGGACATCATCTGGGTTCTCAGAAACCAGCTTGTTTCAGAGCAAGGCATCACCTCCCATGGGTCCCCATCTCACACACTCACGAGGGGACACATGCCTGTGCCAGCCTGAGATTATAAAGCTTTTCTGTCATTCCCTCAGAACTCTCCTTTTGACCCAGTCCAGTGACACCAGGCATGAAAACTCACTCTTTTTTGTTCGGTTGGTTTGCTTTGGGGTTTTTCCATTTCAGGGGTCTAGGTGAGGGTGGGTTTTTTTTTTTGTTTTTGGTTTGCTTTGTTTTCTTTTCTTTTCTGCAGGATCTCTTGTAGCCCAAAATGGCCTCCAACTGACCTAATGATAACCCTAAATTCCTGACCCTCAAACTTCTAATATTAATATTAGGATTGTTAAAATTAGAGGAATATACCACCATGCCTTGTTCGCAGTGATCTTTCTTCTTGTAAGTAGTGCTACATGTATTCCATGATTAAAATCTCAAATGTCCATAGATTTTCATAGGAAACCGATACCTTATGATACGGTCTTTGCTCAGTTCCTCCAGGATTATCTGCCACTCCACACACTGCTTCATTACCTCTGGTAGCACAACCACATTGTTCTTAAGCTGCTGTGCTAGGCTCTGTCCTCCTTGCATGTGTTCACACATGCTCTGCTACTAGAGAGCCCCCGAGTCATCTATGGTGCCTTCCTTTTCCCTGCATTGTCTGAGAAGTTGCACATGCATGTGAGTACACATACACATGTGTGTATATATACACTAAAGTATGTGGATTGTGTGGTGAGAGTGCATTTGTGTGTGTGCAGGTGCACATGGAGACCAGAGATCGACCTATGATGTGGTTCTGCAGATGTTTAACACATTAGTTATTGAGGAAGAGTCTATTGCTTGACCTGAAACCGATGTATTTGGCTATGTGGCTGTCTATCTGGCCCCAGGGATCTGATTGCCTCTGCATCCACATCACTGGGATTACAAACATGTGCCACCACCATACATGGCTTTTTTTTTTACATGGATTCTGGACATCCATCTCAGGTTTTCAAGTCTTCAGGGAAAACACTGACTGACTAAACCATCTCCCCAGCCATAGGGGTGACATTCAATCAGTACTTGACTAAATGAATAAAGAGATTTCCTCCTTGAGGGAATGACCATAAAAATCATATTGGCATATACATTCCTGGATACTTCCAGATTGTGAAAATTTGTATCATCAGTAAGATTTCCAGAAAGCAAATGTGGATCTTCAAAGGTTCTGCTAAAGAGAATCTGGATAAGGACACTAGGTGTTGGTTTGAGCAGCATCATGGGAAATAATGAGGATGATGTATTACCCAGGGAACTCTAGCAGAGCAGAACCAACAAAACAAATGTATATTTCAAAGATGATTTATTAGGCTGGCTAACACGGTACAAAGTGGTCCACCAATGGCCATTTGCTTGCAGGAGAGACTGAGAGGCCTGTAACTGCCCAGTTTCCGAGACTGGACTCCTCAGTCATCACTATCGGATTTACCAAAGCCTGGAGAATTTCTGCATAGCAGCTGGTCTTCAGTCTATATTGGAAGGCTGAAGAAACTGGCTCCTGACGGCAATGAAGAACAAATACACACAAAAATTTAAAATTAGAAACACAAATCCTACTGAACACATATAACTTTTGCACTGTCCCATGACTGGAAACTCGTAGGTCGAACCTTTTAAGTTGGGAAGTGTCTGGGTACTACTCATAGCCTTCATTTTATCTCTGGAGCCACCAGGGATGAAATATCCACTACACCGATACTTGCTTGCACTGTTCTGAGGAGCACGATAGGTCAGGAAGCCCTCTTCCCTCTGTCTCATCTCTGGACCTCCCACAGGGCAAACTGAGGTGAGAAAGAGTGGGAGAGGCACATAGAACTCTCCGCTCCTGAGACCAGAGGAGGGCAAAGACACTCGGACACCTCACAGGGAGGACAGAGACAGCTGGCACACAATACATGCCCAGTACAGCTTCATGTTGAGCAGAGCTTACCGTGTCCTTGTCCACCAGTGAGACAGGAGTGAAAGCTTGCAAAGGAAGCCAGGGACTCTCAGCATGTAGGTACAGGGAACCAGGGACTCTCAGCATGTAGACACAGGGAACCAGGGACTCTCAGCATGTAGACACAATGGAGCCAGGGACACTCAGCATGTAGGAGCAGAAGCAAAGACGAGAGAAAAACACAAACCAAAGTAATAAAGCTTTGAAGAACAAGAGGCTTAGCTTCTCTTCTTCTCACTTTTACTTAAAAAATGAGCCACCTTAGATAATCTACTTAACCTCTCCGTGCCCTGAATGACCCATCTGTGAAAAAGTGGCAGTGTGCCTTCATTGTAGAAGTGAAGCCAGGAATATGAAGTTGCTGTATGGTTATTTCCTCCTAATTAAAAGATTAAGACCGACAAAGTGTAGTAATCTATTTTCTGTTGCTGTGGTAAACTACTCTGATAAAAGCAACTGAGCAAAGAAGTGCTCATTTTGGCTCTGGTTCCAGAAGGATATAGTCCACCATGTGGGAAAGCCTGACAGTAGGAGCAAGAAGCCGTCCCATCACATTCATCCACACCCAGGAAGCCCAGAGAAGGAACAGGGAACGGGGCCAGGCTGTAAAACCTCAAAACCAAACCCTAAGGCTGGGTAATTCCTCCAGTAAGACTCCACCTCTTAAAGGCTCTACCACATGCCCAAACCGTGACACCAACTAGGTATCAAGTGTCCAAATATAGAGTCTATGGGGGCCAGTTCTCATTCAAACAACTGCAGAATATAAACAAATCTCAGGAACTCCTGAAACTTGCAAGACTCCACCCTCTGGTTACCCACAGTAATATTGGCAGGAAAATGAGACTCTCACCAGCCAGGCTGCATACAGATTGCACAGAAACCCCCAGGGATGCTGAGGTGGCCTTTCAGTGAGGCAGCTGATTTTGAATCACCCATGCCTCTTTAAATAACCCCTTCAAACCCACTAATTCACTCAACTAGACCTAAGTAGAACTGGTTTGTTGGTTTGCCTGTTTGTTTGATTTGGTTTGTCATCCATGTCCTATAAGGGTGACATTTGTCCATACATGCTTTGAAAAGTCACACGACAGAAGGCACATGACAGAAGGGAATTTCCAGAGGAGATGTGAAAAGACAGCACTCAGTGAGTCACAGTTGATCCTGTCTACACAGCAGGCCACACGCTGGATGACAGCAAATGGGGCAGGTAACCCAAAGCTGCACCCAAGGTGCTCAGAGTCTAGTAAGGAAAAGAAAAAGGCAGACAACACAGGCCTGGAAGGCAGAAAGTGGCAATGCCCTGGAAAGCCTTGAATGGATCCAGAGTGGCAGGGAGGGAAGTGCAGAAGAGCTGTTTGAATGACATGAAGTCTTTAATAGGCATTTTCAGGAAGATCAAGGCAGCTCAGCAGGACAAAGCCCCAGAGTTTCTAGAACAGGAGCCAGAAAGTGAAGTCAAGGAGACAAGAACTGGTAGATCATAGTGGACTACAAAAGTCATGCTAAGGAGTTGAGATCATGCCCTCAAAGAGGAGCAATAAGCTCTGAGGGGTTGGGAAGAAGGCTCAGTCAATAAAGTGTTTTCTGTGAAGGCTGATCTCTGGTCTCCACATGAATACACACATATGTATGCCTCCACCTGCACACACAGTGCATACACACATACATACACATATGCACAAAAATAGACAATTAAATAATAAAACACTTTTAAAAACCAAATGCAGAGCAAGGGGGAGAATGAGAGGTCTCACCCACAGAAATAGCCACTATGCACCTGTGATTCAGAAGGTGCCCTATCCACTGTGGCCACAGAGCTGAGACACAACAGGACACATGTTCAGGGAACATCCTGGGAAGCAAGGGCAAACACCTCCTACCTGGTCCAGGGAGAAGCATCCAGAAGCCACGGAGATCTACGGTCAGTGGTACATGGCCACCAAAGGATGCTTCAGTGGACAGGTACGTTCATCCACGCTGCACCCTGGGTAAAAATCCCTGCTCCCCTCACAGAAAAAAAGCAAGAATACTATGAAAAGAATGCATTACCCATGAAAAAGCTACAAAATGAATCTTCTTTTATTAGATAATGAGGGTGTTATTCATGAGCTGAGCAGGATAGACTATCACAAATACTGATTCTGGATGAGCTGAAGACTGCAGGGTCATCAAAAAGTATGTATACTTCACACTGTACACACATACCATAGCTCACATTTGTGCACATCACACACACACACACACACACACACACACACACACACACACACAACTCCATAAATTCTGGACAGAACTAAATGCACAGGTAACAAAACCATACAGAGATGGAGAGGGAAAATATTGGTTTGAGACAGATGGTTAGCAGTGAGGAAATACTAACATTGATTTCCCCTTCGACAGCAGCAAAAGTCATCAAGCCAAGCAGACAACTCAATTAGCAAGCTGTGCTTCAACCAGGGCACTGAAGGAAAAGTTAGCTGTGTTGAACATGTTCAAACTCTGCTCAGATCAATTTAAAATCACACCCCCTCCTAGACTTAGAATGAGTTTTAAACAGCGCTGAATAAAGGGCTTGCTTTGTCCTCTCACAGCCCTCTTGAACATGCAATGGCTCCAGGCTTCAGAATCCTGGAGATACTAAGGGAAGAATGAGTCATGGAGAGCTGGAGAGATGACTCTCGGGGTAAAGCATTTGCTGTGCAAGCATGAGAATCTGAGTTTGTATCATCAGAACCCATGCAAAGCCAGACAGACCTGAGAAGCAGAGGAAGGAAAATTCCTGGATGTTTACAGACTAATCTTGTGCACGCAGCAGTGAACAGGAGACTCTATGTCAGACAAGGTGGATTATAGGGGCCACTAGCTGATGCCCTGACCTCCACTTGGACATCAGGTCACAGGCACGCCCACATCCACACACACCCACAACCCCCACACACACACACATTAATTTATATATGCTAATAAGGCATAGAGGAGTCACAGCCAAGGAGACAGAGAAAAGAACACATGCCCTGGGAGCCCAGTGTCTTTATGATAGCCCTGAGACCAGTCCAGTTCCAGTATGGAAAAGCAGGACAAATGCTAATCTTCATTTGGTTTGGATGAGCAGCCCACTGAAGCAAGAACCAGACTGAACTGTGTAGCAGCCCATGCATCATCGTATATGAAAGCAGAGCAATCCTAGCCAGCTCAAAATGGTCACGTACTTGTGTTTCCAAGAGCAGGAGGAGGAGAAAAAGAGATGTTAGCCAGAAAGGAATTTGCAGAGATGGAGGAAAAAAAGGTCTAGATGTCTCAGAGGGTCAGAAGAGTGTCATGGAAGGAAGAAGAGCACATGGAATCCTATCCCTCCTTGAGCTCGCGGTTAAAGGGTATATAAAGTGGAGACATTTTCTTCAGGATGGTAGTCCCTGGTCAGTTGCCCATCTTTCTATGAACAGCACTGTTTAAAATCATGGGGACAATAAGAACAACAGTCATAGAAATAGGAAAGAGATGGCTGGGAATGGGGAGGGGATGAGCAGGGCTGGGGGAGAACAAAAGAGGGAAACGGGGTTGGGATGATCTAAGTGTAGCTCACAAATGTATAAAAATGTCATACTGATTCCCAGTGTGATATGTCATTGATAAATGCTCAAAATGAAAATAAATAATATAGAATTAAAAGAAAACTTACCATAGGAGTAATTTTTCCATGATGCCACCAGAAAAGGAGACATATTACCCAGCTTTCCATCACTGTGACAAAGCATCTGAGCTCATCAAAGGAAGGAAGATTGGTTTTACTTAATTGCATTTGTTTTGGTCCAAGGCTGAATAACTCCATTTCTTTGGGTAACAGTGGCAGCAATGCCACCAGCAATGGATTAGTGTACCCCTTTCTCCACAACCTCTCCAGCAAAGGCTATCATTGGTGTTTTTGATTTTAGCCATTCTGACAGGTATAAGATGATATCTTAAAGTTGTCTTGATTTGCATTTCCCTGATCGCTAAGGAAGTTGAGCATGACCTTAAGTGACTTTTGGCCATTTGAACTTCTTCTGTTGAGAATTCTCTGTTCAGCTCAGTGCCCCATTTTATAATTGGGTTGATTAGCCTTTTACAGTCTAGTTTCTTGAGTTCTTTATATATTTTGGAGATCAGACCTTTGTCAGTTGCGGGGTTGGTGAAGATCTTCTCCCAGTCAGTGGGTTGCCTTTCTGTCTTAGTGACAGTGTCCTTTGCTTTACAGAAGCTTCTCAGTCTCAGGAGGCCCCATTTATTCAACGAGGCCCTTAATGTCTGAGCTGCTGGGGTTCAGCAATACCACTCTTGGGAATACACCCAAGAGAGCCCCTATCATACAATGAAAGTATATGCTCAACTATGTTCATAGCAGCATTGTTTGTAATAGCCAGAACCTGGAAACAACCTAGATGCCCTTCAATGGAAGAATGGATGAAGAAAGTATGGAATATATACATATTAGAGTACTACTCAGCAGTAAAACACAAGGACTTCTTGAATTTTGCATACAAATGGATGGAAATAGAAAACACAATCCTGAGTGAGGTAAGCCAGACCCAAAAAGAGGAACATGGGATGTACTCACTCATATTTGGTTTCTAGCCATAAATAAAGGACATTGAGCCTATAATTCGCGATCCTAGAGAAGCTAAATAAGAAGGTGAATCCAAAGACAAACATATAGGCATCCTCCTGAATATTAACCTTCATCAGGCGATGAAAGGAGACAGAGACAGAGACCCACATTGGAGCACCGGACAGAAATCTCAAGGTCCAAATCAGGAGCAGAAGGAGAGAAAGCACGAGCAAGGAACTCAGGACCACGAGGGGTGCACCCACACACTGAGACAGTGGGGATGTTCTATCGGGAACCCACCAAGGCCAGCTGGCCTTGGTCTGAAAAAGCATGGGATAAAACCGGACTTGCTGAACATAGCGGACAATGAGGACTACTGAGAACTCAAGAACAATAGCAATGGGTTTTTGATCCTACTGCATGTACTGGCTTTGTGGGAGCCTAGGCAGTTTGAATACTCCCCTTCTAGACCTGGATGGAGGTGGGTGGTCCTTGGACTTCCCACAGGGCAGGGAACCCTGACTGCTTTTTGAGCTGATGAGGGAGGAGGATTTGATTGGGGAAGGCGGAGGGAAATGGGAGGCGGTGGCGGGGAGGAGGCAGAAATCTTTAATAAAAAAAAATTAATTAATCGAGAAAACAAAGAAAATAGACAAAAAAAAATATAGTGGCAGCAATGCGGGACACAGCTCAGTTTGTGGCCACCAGGAAACATCTGAGTCTGGCAGAGGAAGAGCATTCTTTACTGAGCTCTCAGGATATAGAGAAGCAGCCCTCTTCTTTCCACCATCGCTGTGACCTCTTGTTCTCCAACCAATGATAAACAAATCTAAGACAACGCTGTGTCTTTGCTAAAGAGCCAACTTTCCCTGCTAGACTGTCCAGGTCCTAAAAAGCCCAACTCCCCTGTGGAGTCCTTCAGTCATCTCAGCAACAAACGGAAGTGCCTTCTATATATCTGTTTATACCCATAGACCTTGTCTGCTCTCAGTCTTGGCCAGAGAACCTTATTTTCACAGTAGGAGCCTTCAGTGTAGAGCCTCAAAACTGGCTACAGCGCTGAGAATAAGTGACAAGTGAATGCTCAGCTAGCTCTCAAGGCTACATCTTTATCACATAATCCCTCCAAGGCTCAGGAAGCATCGTGGAATGGAGAAGGACAGAACATACAAACTGGAGGACGGGAAGGAGGCCTGTGAGGTGCTGTCTTCTGGAGATGAACTCACAGCAGCTGAGGGTACCTACACAAGCTGGAGGACGGGAAGGAGGCCTGTGAGGTGCTGTCTTCTGGAGATGAACTCACAGCAGCTGAGGGTACCCACACAAGCTGGAGGATGGGAAGGAGGCCTGTGAGGTGCTGTCTTCTGGAGATGAACTCACAGCAGCTGAGGGTACCCACACAAGCTGGAGGATGGGAAGGAGGCCTGTGAGGTGCTGTCTTCTGGAGATGAACTCACAGCAGCTGAGGGTACCCACACAAGCTCAAGGCAGCCAACATAGCAGCATGGAAGGGGAGGGGCTCGTGAGGCCCGACCCCTAACTGAGGAGCTATTGGCAGTTGATAGTGCTGGGAGAGAGCCAATCATTTTTCTTTGGGGTTGTGGCTACTGGTAGGTTTCCCATGCTCCCAATGCCCCAACCCATGCACATATGGGCAGCACTAATTGGACTAAACGGATTGTTAAAAAGAAAGGAGGAGTGGGCAAAAGGGGGTGCAGAGGAGATGAAAAGGAGAACGTGAAGTTCCTAAGTTCTGGCCTCCTTCCAGCTTATTTTTTCCCAGATGGTCCCCTTCCTCCAAAACAGCCCAAGGGATTTTGTCAAATGTGATTCAGGTCCTGCCATCCTGAGTTCTTAACCACTGATCTGCCTATTGTTCCCAATGCAGGACAAAATCAGTAGATTCACTAGTTACCCAGGGCTTCCCTCCTCTTTGTCTCTCTGCTATATTCCAGCCTCACCAGTTACATTGGTCCCATTCCAACCAAGCTGATCTTACAGGCCTCCTCTCTCCTTAGTAAACAGAACTGCAATCCATACCTCTGGACCTTTGCATTGGCTGTTAAGCCATTTATAATGTTCTTTATAGACTGCCCATCTGTTTCTTCTTCTCATTTAAATGCTTTGATTAATACACTACAAGTGGTGTATAATTATGGTAGGTGATATGATATTTTATACACATATTCAGGGAGTGGTTAAGCATATCAGTTAACTGTTTCCCACACAATGACTATTTTGTGTCGAGAACATTTAGAAACTTATTCTTGAAAGGTTGTCATCTAGGTGTGTTAGAAAAGGCACTGTGAGAATGCCCTGGTGACATTATTGAAGTCCTGGTCTCATGTCCTCATTTTCTGAGTCAGTGGGTCAAGGGAGGCAGGCACCAGTGGCTGCAGCAGGCCATCTGCAAACTGCTGTAGGTGTTCAGTAAACAGTCCCATGACTTCTTAAACTGAAGGTTATTTGCTTTGATTTTTAGAGGCCTGCTCTGCGGTGACGTGCTCTGAAGAGCAAGCTCATCTGACATTCCTCTGGGACTAATGGGAGCAATCACTTCTCCTCAGCTTCCCAAACAAATTAGGGAAGCCGGTGAGCTGAGTGTTTAGAAGACAAGATGCATTTGCAATATCCTCAGTGGCTTTGTTTGCTCCTGCCTTTATGCATGTGTGCACTCACACACACATGCATGCACACACATACTCATATGTACTCACACACTTTCCCTTAACATATGCATACACCTGTACCAGCACAACTCTGTCACGTGCATTTGGGAAGTTCTTCTCCTATACATCTAGTAAGGAGAGAGGAAGGCTGTGGAAAAGGAAGCCTGCCCTCTCTCTCTCTCTCTCTCTCTCTCTCTCTCTCTCTCTCTCTCTCTCTTTCTCTCTGTGTGTGGGGGGGTGTGCTTGTGTGCATGTGTGTTCGTGTATGTGTGTGTGTACAAAGTGTACATACATATGCTTGTGAACATAAGGAGACCAGAAAGCAACCTCAGGAAAGCTGTCCACTTACATATTGAAACAGAGTCTCTTGCTGTCCTAGAACTCACCTGTTAGGCTAGGCTGGAAGCCAGTGAGCTTCAGGAACCACTGCCTCCCCACCACTGGGATTACAATACTCACCATTGTGCCCAGATTTCTATACAGGTTGTAAGGCATACACTTTACCTGACTGAGTCATCTCCCCAGACCAAGCCTACCCTTTTAACATGTGAAAAAAAATTCAAGGCTCATTCTTATATTCCTAAGCATAGCTAGAGAAGTTGCTCTACATCAAGAAGAAAATGAAAATATCACTACGAGTGTTAGCATTTCCCTTTACAATGTACAACCTAGTTGTAAATGCAAATGAAGACCAGTAAACTACAGCAAACCCTTCACACATGATATTAATTTCCAAATGTACATGCACACATCTATTTCACTCTAACAAGAAGAGAGGAAACTGAGCAAAAGCAATTCTCTGGTGCCGTTGCTGTTGCTATCATTTCACTCTTCCATGTGTTTCGTGTCACCATTCTGTGGACATTGACACTTTGCCTAATGCACTGACCTGTCCTTGAGTCCCTCTGAACCCTCATCTACGAATCCCCGAAAGCGATGCATTCACAGGGCGCAGCAAACTGCACACATGAGGCATTCATAGACCTGTACACATCCCACCGTCCCACTGGACTTCACTTTTAAAGCACAAGCACAAAGGCCACTGGCAAATGGCTCAGTCAGCAAAGCACTTCTCTCTCAAGCTTGAAGACATGAGTTCTAATCCCCAGGATCAACACACAAAGACAGGCACTGTGACACACACTTGTAATTCTGGAAATGACAAGGTGGGAGGTGGAGGCAGGCAGATGTTCCAAAACTTGCTGGGCAGCTAGCCTATTGACTTACCAAAGTTTCAGATCAATGAGAAGATTTGGGGTTAAGCAAAACGTGGAAGCCACCTGAGGAACGCATCCCAAGCAGTCCTTTGACATCTACACGCATGCACACATACATGCATATAGACATACAATGTGACTTTTGAGATCTTCCCGTATACAGGGCTCTATTTAAAGAATTCACGTTACATTATTCTTCTGGTCCTATCACAGTCCTGAGAACCTTATGATGTTGAGGGGAGGACAAAGAGGATGCCAGTTTGCCCACATTCACCGCACCAATTAACACCAATGCTTAGAAATCGACCCAGAAGCCAAGGCTGAGCCATTCTGTCTGGCCTTATCTCAGACCTCCAGCACCCCAGAAGACTGCAGGCCATACCTCTCCAGATGACACCCACTGCATTCTCAGCCCCACATGTTCATAGACTTTGACTAAATTGAACAAATGGGAGATGCAGCTTTTCCACTCAGATCTTCATGGAATTGAACCCTGGCTCTAAGAGAGGCATCCACACAGTGCCCCCTCTGCGTAATGAACATAACACCAAGAGCCCAGTGGCCTCCAGAGTATTGATGGGCTCTCCTCTCCACGTTATGGTTGCTTCCTAAGAATTCATGGTCTTAATGCCTCATACCATTCTTTAAAGCATTTTTTCAGCCATCTAGATAAATGCTAATTTAACAGAAAGAGGGGAGAGAGTAAGAAAAAGGAGGGACAAGAAAGAAGGGGGAAGTACTGGGAGAAAAGAGACAGTAAAACAAAAAGTAAACTCTACTGTTGGGAAGATCAAGACTGAGACTAACCCGATCTTGCTTACTCCAAATCCACATGAGAGGAAAGCAGTCATCTGCTTGTTTAGAAATGTGTGTGCTTGTATGTGTGTGTTTTCATGTAAGAAATACACATGTGCACATATGTTCAGCATTGAGATTATGGGCATGTGCCACCAAGTCTGGCATTTTAATGTGGGTTCTAGGGATCAAATTCACCTCTCGTGCCTGCAAGTCACCCCTACAGACTTCTATATGCTTCTTCATTTAGTCCTGTGGGTGATTCATTTTCAGGGAATCTCACTCTCGGGACAACACTGCCCATGTGCAGGTCTGTGCTGGAGGAAGCAGTCTCCTCCCGGAAGATGTATGTCATACAACAGACAGACGGCGTTTAATTAAGCTTCTCTTTGAAGCCGTGGCTTGTAAAGAGTCACATAACTTGAGAAGACACAGTTTGCCTGGGTGACAGTAGAGCCACGTAGCTCATCCTCCACCACACTTGGGCTTTGGGTGGAGAATAACACCTTCATATCACAGCCCAAGGCTACCGAAGGTCAGTTCAATACCCTGGGTCCACTTACAATTACTGCTGTTCTGCTCTTCTCTTTATGACTTTCATGATCTGTAAATGTTCCCTGGAGTAACCACCCCTCCCCAACATACACAATGAACAAGGACTAAAGACTTCCTTCTCTCAAAATAAATGCTTTTTTTTGGATTATCATGTAAACCACTCCTTTATTTGCTCATTTCTTTTGCCAGCAACCAAAAATGCTGCCCGTCTCCTCCCCCAGAGAAAGTCTCCGACACCGGAAGCTGGTGAACGTGAAGGAGAGGACTTTCCCAGCCACCAAACAAGCGCTGTCTGAGGAACGCTGCCACTCACACCTTCGGAATTCCCACTCCCCCAACACACAGTGCAGGAAACGTGTAAATATGAATGTTGGTTTGGAGCCAGCAGATGGGAAAGTCCTGAGATCTAGACAACAAAAGACAAGGGGAATAGAACATGGAAGTCAAGTGTGGCAGTTTGTATTGCCAACTCTAAGACTCTTTGAATAGAATCACAAAAGCGAGACCCGAGTGAAATACCCCAGCTTATAAACTTGGAAACTTTTTTCTTACAGTATACTGTGTGGGCCAAGTGAAACCCGCTTTCTAGTCAGATATGTAGTGGGATTCAGGTACATATCTAACAAACAGAAACATGCTGACCACAGGTGGCTCAGTGACCATGGACACAGATTGGCATGAAGTATCTGATGTTTGGACACTCCTACGGATGTGGGCAGGGGGTGGAGGGGAAGAGGCTGCACAAATGCATGTGTGTGCTTGTTGAAGCCAGAGATCAACCATGGCTGTCCTTCCTCAGACACTGTTCACTCCAAGCTTTTTAAATAATTAAGTTGTTTTTATGTGTATGTGTGTTTCGCTTGCGTGTGTGTGTGTGTGTGTGTGTGTGTGTGCGTGTGTGTGTGAGTGTGATGCTCCTGGGAGCCAGAAAAGGGTTTGGGATCCCCTGGAGCTGCAGTTACAGCTGATTGAGAGCCACCATGTGGTTGCTGGGAATCAAACCTGGTGTTCCGAAAGAGAAGCCAGTGCTCTTAACCACCGAGCCCCCTCCTTGGTGTTTGTTTGTTTGTTCAGATGGGGTCTGAACAAACTCCACCAGCTACACTAAACCCCAGCCACAGGGTCCTCTTTCTCCACATCCTCACTGTGAGAGTTACAAACCCACACGGCCACAGCCTGAATTTCCACTTCAGTTCTAGGGATCCGACTTGGGCTAAGTTCCAATGACAAGCCATTTACTGGCTGAGCCATCTCTCTTTGTTCCTTCATACTATTGATATGAAAAGCCCTGAGCTTGGTGAATGTATAGGAGGGCTATTCTGCATGCCATTACTAGGAAAGAATATTCCTGTCTGAGGAGTGGGAAGAAACACGTTGCTATGTTCTACAAGCCTCAGCTACTGAAAAAAAAAAAAAAACCAACTGCAAAACAATGAGGAAAAGATATTTATTGCTATGTTGTTAAGATTAAGATATATTCAAACCAAAAAAAAATCAAAACTGAAAACAGTTGGGGTTTGCTGCTGAAAACCTGTTGAAAGGGGTTCCATAAATATTAGTTCCCAGCTGGGAAGACAGCTCAGTCAGTGTGAGGACCTGGGTTCAAACTCCAGAACATGTAAAAAAAAAAAAAAATCCCAAACCCTTTTCTGGCTCCCAGGAGCATCACACTCACACACACACGCACACACACACACACACACACACACACACACGCAAGCGAAACACACATACACATAAAAACAACTTAATTATTTAAAAAGCTTGGAGTGAACAGTGTCTGAGGAAGGACAGCCATGGTTGATCTCTGGCTTCAACAAGCACACACAAGCACACAGAATGTGTTTGTAACCCCATAACTGTAGAGGCAGACAGAACTCACTGAGGTTCAGGTACACTCCGTTTACCCTCATATGGGATGAGCTCCAGGCCAGTAAGAGATGGTAGCTCAAAGAAATGGTGGACTGAACCTAAGGAACAGCACTCAAATTTGCCTTCCAACTTCCACACACACATGAACGTATTCTCCTATGTATCTGCTCCCGTGTGAGCACACGCGTGTGCGTTCACTCACACAAGCACATTGCACGTTCATGCTTCGGTCCCCACTCCAATCCAAAGGCTTTGTGAGCCTGGGGCACGTCCCCTTACCTTTTTAGCCCGCGAAGGTGCACCACATCCCATCCATGGCTCAGGAGTTCACCTTTCTGGGCGTCCCTGACAACGGTGTTTGGTGCAGCTCTGCTGATATTTTACTGTCACCGTAATTACCAGGATAGCTTTCTGAACACGGTGGGCTCAGAACTGAGATTCAGTGAAAGGAGTCATTAGCGGTTTAAGCACGTTAAAAACGAAAGCATAAAAAGCTCCAGATCCCTCACGATGCTATCTAAAGGACAAACGGCTGTCATTTAAGTTTTGACATAATTATAACACTTAACGTTGAAATGCGCAACGCTCAGTAATCCCTCCTGAATAATCGTGGTGTCACCAGCCATCCAGAGGCCCATAATTGACTTGCCTGGAGGTTGCTCGGGAGACACTTACACAGTAAGGGAATTAAACAATGGGACCTGGAAGTGATGGGCTTATCTTGCTGAGTTAACTACAGCAGGGAGAGAGAGCGTAGGAAGGCCTGGAGCGGAATCCTTCGCCCCACCCAGGAGAGTCTCACCCCACAGGGACCAACCCAGCTGTGCTGGAGACAGATGCCATGCATCACAGCCTTCTCCTCCTCCCATACATTAAGCCATGGTTATACTCCATCAACATCCATCTCTCTAGGTACCCGTGAGCTTTTGCTGTGGAACAACAATGTAAGTGTTATTTGTCAAGCATATGTCTAGGGGGATATTGATAAGGCCCACTGGGGCAGCACTATGGGTGTCTCATCATCCAGGGCACACCCCTTCAGCATGACGGCAGGGATCCTGAGAACAAACAGAAAGAGTCAGGGCCATTTAGGGTCTCAGCTCACAATAGGAACAGGGAGACTTTCAGGCTATTCTTCTGCGCAAAGCAAGTCACACTGTAACCATCCTGGCAGGAAGATGTTCTCAGCAGACACCTGTGTCCCTCCACTTGGCTATCAGACCATTGAAACAATGGAGCCCAAGGAATTGGAATTTCTCCAGGAATCTAATGCAGGAGAAGGAAGAGCTGCAGCCTGGTGCCAGCTGCAGCAGGAGGGAGGGAGAGGGGAGCTTGTCTTTTATTTAGCAGGGTTCTGATGGCCTGTCAGGTCAACTTGTAGGAGAAACTGTGACTCTCCATTGTGACTCAATGGAGGGGACCGTACCTTGACCAGGGCTTAGCTATGCATACCTCTTGCCCTCTAATTAAACTTAAAACTCATGTCAAGACCCAAAAGATAGACTTGGGGGGGGGGGGGGGTCACGAGACCTTTGTTCCTCAGTTCCTCTTCCTGGGGTGGCCACAGTGAACACACTTTCTCTGTGTGTCACCAATATTTGTCTGTTAAATTGGCCTATTGAAGACAGGTGGCTGAAGCCATCTTCTAAGAGCTGCCAGAGCCTAGGCTATGGCCTTAACAACTCCATGAGCAACATGGCCAATCCAACACCACACCATGGGGAGGGAGTAAGCTCCTCTCGTGCTGGGTGTGAGTCAGAGTAGAACTTTGTGAAGAACCATCTATTCATTATCCCTCTGGAAAAAACAAGGAAAGATGCCTTTTTCCCCTGCCCCAACATATTGCCAATCACAAACCTAAGAAAGTCTATTCTGGTTCCCTCACTGAGATTCAGTTCACTGTTATCCAGTGATGGGCACTCAGGAAGAACGACAGACATATAAAAGAACTCTGGGTGGGCTGGAACAGCGTTAGGGAAGTGGCCAGAAATGACTGGAGCTGTAACCCGAGAATGGTCGACTAAGTAGGGTTTTGCCAGGGGCAGAAGCACTGAAGCACGTTTCAGCATTGAATGTATGTGTGCAGGTGCATGTTCATGTGTGTATACCTGTGTGCCTGCATGCATGTGTGCACACATTGTATGTGCATGTGTGTAAGGTGTGTTTGTGTGTGAGTGTGAGTAAATGTGTG
The DNA here is from genome assembly GCF_018167655.1 of Microtus oregoni. Lineage (NCBI taxonomy): Eukaryota > Metazoa > Chordata > Mammalia > Rodentia > Cricetidae > Microtus > Microtus oregoni. The sequence goes on from NW_024543062.1 coordinate 47,898,837, forward strand.
CCACAGCACATGTGTATGTCTGTGTGTGAGTGTGTCATAGCACATGTGTATGTCTGTGTGTGAGTGTGTCATAGCACATGTGTATGTCTGTGTGTGAGTGTGTCATAGCACATGTGTGTGGGTGTGAGTGAGTGTGTGTCACAGCACATGTGTGTCTGTGTGTGAGTGTGAGCTTATGTGTGCCATAGCACATGTGTGGCACTCAGAAGACAGCCTTGATGTCCATCTTTACCTCCCACCCCATCTGAGGCAGGCCCCTCTGTCTTGTTGCTCACCACTGCATGTGCTGGGCTAATTGGGCTGTGAGATTAGATCCTCCCACCACCAGCTCCATCTCCAAGACTTTCTGGGGTCATAGACATATGTGTCACTGCATCTGATCTTAACATGGGTGTGAGGACTCACACTAAGGTTGTCAGGCTTACGTGCAAGTGTTGTGCTGAACAGCCTCCCAGCCTCCACGAGTCTGGGTTGACTGGATGCTGCTCACCCAGTGAGCCCAAGGCCTTCTAAAGCACCAGAGGTTCTGAAGCATCCAGGTAAATATTGCCGTTTGGGGACAAAAGAGGGAGGAAGAGAAAAACAGGCATGATAGAAAGGCCTGCATGTGCACAGATACTGAGAAAAAGGATTCAAAATGTATGGCTTATAAAAACCCTAACCATGGGGACTTTGTAGCCCTTAAGTCACATGCTGAGGATAAGCACCAATTTGTTCAAAGGGTCATTTCTACATACGGGAAAAATGTTTCTCCGTAGCCTAAAATGAGGTCTTGATTACATCTTTAACTTGCAACTTGAATAGAATTCTACAGCATTTGATCACTTTGAAAAGCCATTGCTGAAAGTGAGGGTGGCTTCCCGTAGAAGCAGCAGGTGTGTGTGTGTGTGTGTGTGTGTGTGTGTGTGTGTGTGCGTGTGTGTGTACAAGCGTTTGCACAAATGCAAACTCCTCATCTGGGCATGTAAGGTGCTGGGATTACAGATGCTCACACCATTAGACCTAGCTTTTTATGTGGATTTTAGGGATCGGAACTCAGGTCAACAGGCTTGTGTGACAACTGCTCTACCCACTAGGCCATCTCCCACTGCCTGGCATTTCTTTCTTCTAAGATAAACAGTCATGTTATCCAGCTCGGAGTGACTACAGAGGAGTGGCCACCTCCTTTAGGAGGGTATGGTCATTTGAGACATTGGCCCTTACCGCAGGCAGCACAAATTTGGTTACTGAGCACACAGCCGTCTATTTCCTGGAAAGCTCTAGAAAAGACTGTAACCAACCAGTCTGTGATTTTTTTCTTTGTCTTTGTCTTTCTTCCTTTCTTCTTTTTTCTGTGCATTAGATCTGATGAGAGGCTAGAGGATGGATGACCTAACTCTCAGACATCTCTGACTAAAAGAAAAAGAGATGACACTGGGAAGAGATACATTCGAAAAGCTTTGTTTGAAATGCTTCTCACGAGGCAGGGGGCTGTTCTCTAACTGCAGGCTGTTGGGCTGTTTTAAGTGTTTTTTGTATGTGGTTTTATTTACACACAGACACACAGACAAGGTCAAGGAACTTTCTCAGATGTTCTTCTACCAGCCTATAATGCACTCCAGTCAGACACTGGTATCTTTCAAAGACAGCAATCAAACTAGAGAACTGAGCATCCGTAGCTCGCATCAGTAGCTTACAACACTTAACAACTGTCCAGGGGCCTCCTCGTAACAACTGCCCACAACAAACCCTCCTTTTGAAGATGGAGACAGTGACATCTCCACTTGACCTAACTGGTCCTTTTTCTCCTGTGTTTACCTTTTTTGAAAGACTTTCTGCCTCACTGGGACCAAGCAGAGCATCACACAATTCATCACACTGAAGAGACAAATCGAAGCAGGTCTGTGCTCAGGTTGAAAATCTCAAGCAGCTTCTCCATGACATAGACCACAAGACATCAGCTGAAAAGCTTAAAATCCAGACTATCTGGGGGAAAGAAAGAGAAATCTAGAATTTATTACGTATCTGTGATAAACCAGGCACATCTGGCAGATTTTTAAATGTGTGTGTGTGTGTGTGTGTGTGCGTGCGCGCGCTTGCGTGTGTGATGCCACTATGTGCGTGTCCACGTGCATGAGTACAGGCACGTGCATGCCACAGCACATGTGTAGACATCAGGGCATACCCTCAAATATCTGTCCTCACCTTCTACCATGTTTGAGACAGGGTTTTGTATTGTTCACCACTGCATACACCAGTCTGACCGGCCCATAAGATTCAGATGTTCCCTTCTCCCATCTCATAAATTACCATGGGCGCACTATAATTACAGACATGTACTACCGTGTTCAGCATTACTTGGCTTCTGAGGGTCCAAATTTAAGCGCTCACCACTGCACAACAAATGCCAAGCCACCATCTATCTCCCCACCCCTGGAAGATATTTTTGTAGATAATTTTGAGTTTACATCCAAGAGCAGATAAATAGCTCTTTGGATAATAAGCAGCACATAGAATTCTAAGATGGTAAGATGGTCTATTGGACACTTTCCATGGGTTAGCTCGATAACTCTATATAAACCCACACACTAACTACACTACTAAATCCCACTCCCTTCTCACAAAGACATCTTGAAGGCCTTAGAAACTTGTCCAGATAGGTGGGAAGAACTGCATGTCAACACTGATGACTGGTGTCAACCCTACAGGTTCCCTGTTGGCCCCTATATATCTATCTACGGGAAAGAGTTCCAGACACACATATCTGATACCTGCAGAGGCATCATCCCATCTTGTCAGACTACATCTCACAAAACAGCAACAGGAGACAGAGAGGACCACTGTGAAACAGTGTCTCCTGGGTGTGGCAGGACTGCCGCAGTCGTGAACTCACGAGACAAGGTTATTCACGTCCTTCACAAGTCCTCCAGCATTCCAGCACACATGGGGGAGGGGCTCACTGGGCCCCACCTCTCACTGAGGAGCCATTGACAGCCAATGGATGCTGGGGGAAGGAGAGTCAGTTTTCATTAGGACCTTGGCCTCTTAGAAGTTGTACATGTTTTAATCAAAACACCCATGTGCACAGGACAGCTCTAATTAGACTCGGCTGCATAAAAAATTAAAAGGGGATGGTGACTGGGAGGTCTGGGAAAAGTTGGGGTGTGTAAGTAGGAGAGTGGATATGACCAAAATACATCATATTCATACGTGAAGTTCTCAAAGAATTAAAAGATGAAAATGAAATTGTCTGGGAAACTGGAATCTACTGAATACTTGCAATGCAAATATTCATAAGTAATGGGAAGCTCTTGGGTACTTACACATATTCATGTTCTATTCCAATGCTTCTGTTATCATATCACTGACAGCATAGTTTGCCATCCAGAAAGACAGTTAGAAGGTATCAGAAAAGAGAGGGACTCATTTGCATACATTTGTCAGGCAGTAGACAAATGCTATTTTTGCCTTTGCCTTGGTCCAGATAAAACCATTTGCTGACTAGTTTTATATCAATTTGACACAGCAAGAGTAATCAGAGATTGAGAAAAAAACCTCCATAAGGTCAGACTGCAGGCAAGCCTCGGGGGCATTTTCTTGGTGATTGACGTGGAAGGATGCAGTCCATGGTGGATGATGCGAGGAGTCATTTTATTATCGTGTCTCTTTTAGCAGAACAATAGTATTTGGTTTTCCCCTCAGTCCCTGACCTATCTAGTCTCAGGTTCTTGGCCACCCAAGTGGTGTTGAGGATGAGCTCCATCGCATGGAGTGTGCCTTCCGTCAAGTCAGATATTGGTTGGTTACTCCCACAAGTTTTCTACCACATGCATAAGTGCAGGAAAAAGCTCAGGTTTTAAGTCATCACGGTCTGAGAGGCTGCAGAAATGGCTCAGCACTAGTTGTTCTTCTAACTGGTTTGATACCCAGCACATAGTGACTCACAAGTCTCCATCATCCAGTTTGGGGAATCCATACCCTCTTCTAGCCTCTGAGGGCATTGCACACATACCTACACATGTTAACTAAATAGCAATTTCTTAAGCTCTGTGTCCGGATTTTATTTTTGCTAGGCTAATATTCTTGAACAAGTAAGTAAGTTGTTACGAATTATTTTCCCTGTATGTACTCTGGAGATATAACTTATATCTTGAAACTATTAAGCATAAAAATATATGTAGAAGCCTAAAGCATTATTGGAGCCAATAATCGTAGTTACTGTTGTCATCAATGTCATTGCCATCCAAGCTAATATTTTAGTAGTATTGATAACTCTCTACTTCCAAGGAATGAATGGGAAAGAAAAAAGAGGCATTCCAGGATCCTTGCAATGCTTAGAAAAAGACAGCTTACAAGGAACTGAAGGATAAAAACACCCCAGCTGCTGTGGCATTGTGGAGCCACCTCTGAGGTTCTCATGAGCTGTGAGGTTTTGTGTTCGATGTTGCCTATCACTTCTGGAGCTGCTGTAAAGCCAGCTATGCAGATTGTGCCCAGTAGCATAATCAGACCTTCTCTGCCTTTCTAGAGCCTTGACAGAGGAAAACTACCCGTCCATCAGGCAATGATTGTGAGTAAAGCAGCACCAAAGTTATGTAATGGACAGAGTAAAGTGCTTGTCATGCAATCATGATGGCTGACCTGAGTTTGAGCCCAAAATCTCAGGAAAAAAATGGTTGCCAGGGGGAGGGAGGCATGTCATACTTGTAAACTCAGTTCTGGCAGTGCAGAGGCAGGAGGATCACTGCTAGCCAATATTGGGTTCCAAGTTCAGAGAGAGACTACCTCCAAAATAAGATAGAAAGAGGCTGTGCAATATACCTGAGCTTGACCTCCCTATACATGCATGCACAAGGACACATGTACCCATGCATACATATACTCCCATACACACAAACATATACACACACAAATACATTAAGAAGGTGCTTGATTAACTTTCCAAACATGTGCTGTGATCTTACTGTGGGAAAGGAAAGAGAATCTATCAGAAGGTCCCACATCCTCCACACAGATTAACAGCAGGAATCTGGTTTTTAAAGTCATCTTGTCATATCATGACAAAAGGAGGACATCCAGGGAGCTCTTGCTAGAGACAAATTCCGAGGCAATCATTCTGACGGATGGCTGCGGGCCCTGGGTGCACCTGCAGAAAGTCAGTATGAAATAGCAGGTGGAGGGGATAATAAGGAAAGATTCACAAGACAGAGTGGCGGAAGAAAACCATCCTTCAAGAAGAGAGAGAACCTTTGTCAAAAAAAAGTAGCATCAAGTAAAAGGTTACAAAACAAGAAGCCACACTTGGTTCAGTTTGCCAGGGAGCAGATTCACAGCCAAAGAGATTCTCCCACCCTTTGCCTTGCCTGCTACAAGTCACACATCAAAGCAGAATGTGGGGGTAGCCCTCTGTTGCATGCCAGCTTTATCTGGAAGGCACGGAGACCCAGCAAAGTCCTTGTTCATCGTCCCCAAAATATAGGTTAGAATTTAGTTGTCTCTGTCTTTTTAATTTGTACAGACCAGCTCATGCTCCCGAAAAGGCTTCTTTGAACACAGGTATATTCAACATTCAGAGCAGGTCATGAGGGACAGGAAGCCTTTGTGCATAAGGGTCTAGGAAAGAATGTTTGGTAGATGATAGCTAACAGATCCCATAGGGAAAATCCCCAATGTCGGGCTTGAGCTCAGAGCAAGGTGAGCTGATTCATCCACAGAAAGGGAACAGGGATTGTTGCACAGGAAGTTAGCACCAGGAAAGCCTGTTCAACAGGCTCTTGAAACTAGGACACAAAATACAATAGGAGCCTGCTCAGATGCATGAAACAGGATGTAAAGATAATGCTGGAAGTCAAGTTGTGGTCAGGATGGAGGGGGAGATTCCCAGCTGTAGCATCCCGGTGGACCAGCTCAGGCTCCTGACTAGGACGGCAAACACGTTAGGTGATAATAGTAAACTGGCATGGTCATGTTAAAACAAATGCTTGACTCCCTCCCCAGGGGAGAATGCAATTCCTAGCCATCTTCCTGTGGAGCTATACAACTTTAGCAGCGTCTAACTCCCTGTGTACAGCTCTACACCTTATACATCTATTTACAATGCACTGAATTCTGGGTAAACTTAGCTTCTGAGAAGATCACACACCCTTACTGGAAGTGCCCACCCTGGCAGAAACACAGGAGGGGGGAGGGATAGAAAGGAGAAGATATATGAGTCTCAAGGTCCCAGCTGCCCATCCTGGCTGGCTCTTTTTCTAAAGCATGGTTTCTCACTTCTTTATTTCATCTAATTAGGCTCCCTTCTCTCTCCTCACTGCTCCTATTCCTCATTTCCTCGCTCTCTTCTCTCTCTGCTCCTTCCCCTGCCTGAAATCTCATCTCTACTGCTTTCTTTTGATCAACTTAATAGAACAAATCTAAATCAGGTTCATAGTAAATATCTGGAGAATCTCAGAAAAGAACTGAGCAAGTGGAGAACTTTTAAGAGCCCTAGGAGATTCACACCAGCGTGGCGCACCTCCCGCCATCAGACTAGGCAGGCCAGATATCACAGTGTCTTCCCCATTAGAATTGATGTAGGAGATTTCTCCAGGGTCCTGTGGGAAAGAGATGGTCACCAAGGCATATATGAGACAAACAGACTGGACAGACTGACTCTAGAGGAAGCCAGTGAGACACAGTCCCCCCACCCCACTCAGAAATTATGCACTCCAAAACCCAAGGATGAAACGAAGGAGCAGATCCCCTGACTCAAGGATGCTGCAAAGTGGCGAGCAGCACCACTCCTGATGACTTAGTCCGTGCCTTCTTGACAAAATCAGAATCCAGTCTCTATCAGCATCAGGCCCAGAGGGAAGACACTTGTGTGACTTTTCCTGGCAAGACATTAACAAACATATTCGCCCCAAAGAGGACACCAATGGAAAACTAAAGTTCAACTTAGCAAGCTAGTGGATATGTTGGGCTTATTTACAAAGCATGGGTAAGTTATTTACAAGAGCATGGATGAGTCAAAGATAGCTATATCCGCAGAAAATCCACCCCAGAACAGGTGACATGGAAGTTACAACCTTGGAGCTACCTGGACTACTTACAGGCCACTCGGTGGTAAGAAAATCTGCTCTACATCAATTGGTACTGCTGAGGAAACCTTGGAAAGAGGAGTGCTAAATCTTTTAAGTTCCAGAACTTGTTGAGACTTGTGGGTTATTCACTTCCTGGGCCTTTAATACATCTGGAATCATAACAAGACTCAATGAAGGATGGGATGTTTCAATTCAGAGGGAAGAACTACACAACAGACACCAATTATAATAGCGCAGCACTGATGAAATCTGCATTCATGAGATTAAATACTACGGTCTCCTAAACAAAGCCTGCACAATGACAATGGCAGCTGACATAACAAAATACATGGAGAAAATCTCACAAGGCTCACCTCAGATGAAGAGCAGTGAGCAATTAATGGCTGCTGGGAGACGGAGAATCAATCTTCTCCGAGGACGAACCCCCTGATAGGTTATCCAATCCCAAAAGGGCCACCCTCAACATCCAAGCAATGCTAAGTGGATCCAACATGGCATGTGCGTGTGTGAGTGTGCATGTGTATGTGTGTGTATATGAGTGAGTGTGTGTGAGAGAGTGTGAAAGTGTATGCATGAGTGTGTGTGTGAGTGTATGTGTGTTTGAGTGTATGTGTGTGTGTGTGTGTGAGTGTGTCTGTGAATATCAAAGAAGTCATGAATCTGAGAGGAAGATGGAGTAAGAAAAGATGGGAGGAGTCAAAGGTGGAAAAGTAAAGAGTGAGAATGATTTAAAAACAGAACTCATGTATGAAAGTCTCTAAACAATTATTAAAAATTAAATTTAAAAGTATCTAGCCATGCCCACCCCCAAATAGACACAGCCATTTTCACCCCAGCCAGCAAAAGCACCTAGAGTCCCAGTGTTGGAGTAAGTAAGCCACACTTCATAAGATGCCAAGAAAAGCTTTCAACACAAAGAGATGGAGCAGGTACCTAGCTGTCCCTTCTTGTGTTGATTTGCTGCACCTGATGTGAGCAGAGTCTATTAACACGGCTTACCCACCAGAGGTGTGAGGCTTCCCGGCTACCAGAATCCTACTTTTCCAGCCTTTGGTGCTCGCTGATCGCTGTTTCCCATAGGTCTCGCGCCAGGGGATGCTGGGAAGAGTTTCTTCCTATGCATGTGCAATGGCCCCATGGCTATTCCATCATGATCAGGGCATCAGAAATGCAATGTCTATAATCAGATTGAACTTCACATCGGCTGAAGATTATGGGATGAAATTAACTATCCTTATTCCTATCTTTTGTCAAGAAGTACAACTTCAAGAGAGGTTCTAGAGTCAAAAAGAGGGCTGAGTTTGTCCCTCAGTAGAAGGACTGCTTGGCTAGCAAGCAAAGTTCCATCTTCAGCACTGAACAAATGGGGTATGGTGATGTATACCTGCATCCCAGCACTTGGGAGGTGGATATAGGAAGACCAAAAGTTTAATGTCATCCTCGGCTACCTACAACTTTGAAGATACCCTGAAATACATAAGACAGTCTCTCAAAAAGTAAATTAAAAAGAAAATTGGCTAATGAGACAAGGGATAGCTCAGTAGTAAAGTATTATCAAGCATTCTCAAGACTTTAGGTTTAATCCTCAGAGCCACAAATAAATTTCTAAGTGGGCTTTACATAACTTAGCCCTAATTATTTTTTAAATGGGCTCTCTCTCAAGGAAAGAGCAATGTGACAGCCTTGTGGGAGGAGAACTTTGTCCCCTCCCCAGGTTGCATAGTAGGTTTATTACATTTGAATGTGTCCAAGAGTAAAGGATCACACGACATTTCACCTCTGTCCGTCCTGATGATCTTTATCTGTCCTCCACATTCCCTTTAAAGCCCCAATGGGAGAGGAAAAGGGGGAACGAGTACATTAGAGTATGGGAGGTCTTTCTGCTTCTGCCTTACCAAATCCTAGGACAAGCTTCTGTCAATCACAGAAGCAAGCTCAGAATATTCAGACAGTCACCTGTGCAACATGGCAGGCTCTCTGGACATCATCCATGGGCCCACTCATCTGTCCATCCCAGTGCTATGAGTTAGTTGGTGAAGGAAGAATTCCAGAATTCTTGGAAGAGAATATTTTTGTTTTTGCTTTGTTTTTTATTATTCTCCCATAGAATACATCCCAACCAAAGTTTCTCCTCCCTCCACTCTTCCCGTGTCCCCATTACCTACCCTCTCCCCCAGATCCTCTCCTCTCCTATTTCCCTTAAGAAAAGAGCAGACCTCTCAGGGACATCAATCAAACACAACATAACAAGATGCAATAAGATTAGGCACAAACCCTCACATCAAGACGGAGCAAGGCAACCCAGTGAGGAGAAAGGGGTCCCAAGAGTATCAATAAGAGTCAGAGGCATCACTCTCGCTGTTAGGAGTCCCACAAAAACACAACAATAATATACATGGAGAGTTACTAAGTCAGAACCTTACAGGCTCCCTGATTGCTGCTTCCGTCTCTATGAGCCCCTAGGGGCTCTGCTTAGTTGATTCTGTTAGTCCTGTTCTCATGGCGTCCTCAACCCCTCTGGCTCCTACACTCCTTCCTCCCCTGGAAGACGGTATTTCCAAGCTACCTCCTCCTTTTCCTGTGTCTAACTAGGACAGCTTAACCTGTACAGAGAAATGTAATAATGTTCTCATTATCACTTGAAAACATCTTTATCAACAACTTTTCAAGCAAGTAGTAAAAATGTATTTGAGCAAATTATTGCTTTAAATGCTATATGAGGTGATTGTGGAAAATGAACTTGGTTGTCACTTCTAAAATCCTTCTTTCCTAATAATAAATGCACCTGTGTGGTATTCTGCCAGAGGGTGGGGAAACAGTGTCTCAGGAATTCTCTGTTCCACTGAGGTACAGTGTAGATGTGTAGATATGCTCTGTGCAGCATCCAAGGATGTCAGTCAGGGTTTGAGTCCAAAGATATCTACCTCGAGATATTTGTAAATGCAATACATGGTTCCGCAAGCATAGACCACTCTTTTTAAAATCTTTAAAAACATGTCAGCAGCCATTCAAACAGGGATTTTGAGAAAATATTCTACCTTATTTGCTTCCCACCAGTAAGTTCCCTCTGAATCCCTATAGTCAAAGACCTTCTGTTCTCACCATCAAACCTCAGAGAATTGTGAAGTTAATCAAAGCAACCTACTTTGGAAGTGTTTGTCACAAGCAGGAGGACCAGAGTTTGGATTCCCAGCACCCATGTAAAAAAGAAATCTGGGTGCAGCAACTACGCCTGTAACTCCACCACTGGGAATGTAGAACACTGCAACCTGGGACTTGCTGGTCCAAAGGAATCGGAAAGCTCTGGGTTCAGTGAAAGACTGTCTCCAGAAACTGAGATAGATAAGCAATTGAGAAGGCGTCCAGTCACCTAACGCTAACCTTTGACTTACACACACACGAGAGAGAGAGAGAGAGAGAGAGAGAGAGAGAGAGAGAGAATTTTAAGAAACAGCCATTTAAGAAAGTTCTACCCTACCTAAGACAGAATCCTAGAAGAGACTACATGGATGCAAGAGGAGCCAGTTGTTCCTTCCTCCAGATCCCATGACGGCGCATCCCTCTATGTCTGGAAGCAAACACAAGCACATCATGAATAGCAAGGACGTTTTCATATCTGTATTCCCGGAGCATAGCAAGATACCTGGCAACCAGTGATACTTATTAGTCCCAGACAGGACCTGAAGCTATTTGTGTGTATGCTCATACCCTATTGGTCTTGAGAAGTGCTGTTGAATGAGCTCAGAAGAGCACACACCCCCAAGACATCTCTCTGAACCCAAATTCTGGGGATTATAAACCACTGGGGATCTTGGAAGCTCCAGTGTCTATAGAAACTGACTGGAGCTCACAGGACAGTGATAAGAAAAGCAATTAAATGTCTAACATTCAGAAATGTTATGTGGATGAAAGAGGAAATGTAAGGCTTGGAAGAGCCGACACAGAAGACATACATAAGCAGGCCAGGGGTGCTGGGTTGTGTGGGGAGCAGCTCTGTGAATCATATCAGTGCGGTGGAGAGCGGTGCAGAGAGCTGAGGCTGTTAGTGCCCCAACTTCTCATCCTTAATGCCAGTTCCCTTCAACTGCTAAAGAGCTCAGTACTCCCTGGTGGTTAGTAGAAGAGTTTGTCAAGATGAGAAAACCACTCAGAAACATTTTACATCTTCCGCACAATTGGCTCATTCGCAATGTAATTGTGCTAGAAGCAAAGGCGTTCAAGCGCTCCCCAGACAGTGTTGTGCTGGTACCCAGATCTTGATAAGCTCTCCAAGTTATCTTCATTTCTTGATGGGATGCCCAAGACCTCCCTCAAAGCAAGAGATGCTTGAACATGTTGCTCATCTTCAGCAGGAAATAAAGCATTTCCAGGCTTATATTATCTTTATCAGAGTGAGGAAAAGTTGCTGCCAGCATCCACATTAGCTATTACAATTTAAGGTAATTCAGTGAGAGCAAAGCAAACCAGACTCCGTAAGTTGTATATGTAAGTCAGAGGAAAACAGATGCTGCTCCTGTCATGTGTACTGCACCTTGTGCTTTAAGACAAGGTCATTTACTGGATCCTGGAGGCTACCAATTAGGGACAAATTCTAGAACTCACCTATCTCCATCTCCCCAGCACTGGGCATACAAGCACATGCTACCGTGCCGAGCTTTCTTTTCACAGATGCTACAAATCCAACGAAGGTTCTCTCGATTATGTACCAAGTGCTTCCCCAACTAATCTCTCTTCACAGACATGGCATTCATTTTGAAAAAGCAGTTGAAATCATTGAGAATTATTATCAGTTCCACTGAGGCAGTGACTCGTGTTCTTCAACGTGACCACTAAGGTAAGTCTTCCAAGCCCTAACCTAAACAAAGGGAATCCAAATCCAGCCATTATAGGCCATGCTCACATACATACAGCTGCTCAGTCACTCAATGCCTAGCTCTCTTAGAACCTTAGAGAAAGCCATGATGTGCTGCTATCTGGGGGCAGGCGGAGTCAGGGAGCAGCCTCCACAGCACAGGGCTTTGAAAGGAATCCAAAGGAGTTGGCATAAGCATAACTTCTATCTGAGGAGGTTAGGATAAAAGTATTCTCACGCCTATTTTGATGAATTTCTTCTTCATTCTCTCAATGTTGCTCTCATGGTGTTCTTTTAGTACATTCACCGCTTTCTCTATTCTATCTCTCACTCCTGGTCTATCTTTACTCTTGATGCCTTCCTTCTTCCTCACACACACACACACACACACACACGAGGCTACCCTTCTCTCGTGATGGCCTTAAGTTTCTGCCCAGCTCTCTTTGTTCTTCATGGCTTACAGAGACCCACAGAATCTTTCAGGCACTACATCTGAAGGTGACATAATGTTTCTGAAGTCAATGATAAGAAACAGAGTCCTCACTACAGTTCTAAGCAATAAATTCAGATAAGTTGTCATATATTAAAAAAGAGCACTTTTTTCAGTCAGCTTCCTGGTTAGTGAGCTGCAACCACAGCTGCATAAGAAGGCTTTTGATATCTGTAGAGGTAATCTTCTAAAACTAAACTATTAAGGAGACTAAGAAAAATAAGAAAATTGTATGCTATATCCTACACTTCTAAGTGTACAAACTTTTTAAACATTTTGGGGTTGGCAGTTGTAAAAGCTGGGCTTTCTGGGAGTTGAGACAGTTTACAAAGAGCTCTGTGTCCTCAGAGAGCACGCAGCCCCTGCACAGCAGGGCAGCGGACGGACTTACTGTCACTCTTCAAGGCACAGTGAGTTTGATGTGTTTTAAATCTCAAAGTGTATCTTTCTGTCCTGTGTGTAACCCTTGACCATAAGAAGGGAGACTTGTAACTCTTTCTCGGGCCTAAGAAGTTAGTTGAGATTTTGTAGCCGTGGCCAGTTAAGGAATCTTTTCCTGTGGCGTCTAGGCAAGAATTCATCCAGAGAGTTAATCACTGCCCTCTCCCACCACAGTTAAGTTGCTCTGCACTATTTGCCTTGGCTCAACAAATCAGAGAGCTGGCTACATGTCCTAGTAAATAAGATTGTATTTTTCTGTGAATACTTTATCTTATCAGTATTTATCAAGCAAGGCACCTGATCTGATCGAAAGCTATTTTTGAAGTTTTATTCCAGTTGAGAGTATATGGCTATTTGGCAGCTGGGGAAAATGCAGCTGTTTTCTTAAGCTGTGCTCCAAGATAGTTCTTAATGAAAACTTATAACCCCTGATTTGGGTAGCATCTTTATGTATTTATTTTATTCATCAAAACTCTGTATAGATTAGTATTATTAATATCAATTAGACAATATAACTAAATAGAAGCCATCTTCTTGACAATCCACAGATAAATATGCCCAGTAGATTGGGCTTATATTCATGAGATACCCACACATTAGAGTACAGGTTGTAGGGAATTCCCCATAGCCGCTAGGGAAGAATGCATTTTAGGACATGTAAAATTATAGACAGAAGCAAAAGATATTCTGGAGTCTGTATTTCTTGCAAGCTTTGCAAATATGAGTTTCCTTCAACAGAAGTTAATTTCTGGTAAGTTGCCACCTTGAATATTAATTGTGTTCTGCTCTAATAAATGATTATGGCTTTCAACGATCATGGAAGGGCCATCAGAAAGAAGAGATATCTACAGACAGAAACTGTATTAGTTACTTTCTCCATTGCTCTGCTAAAGTATTTGAAAAGCAACTTAAGGGAGAAAATGGTTTGGGCTCACAGTTTGGTGTACCACGGTGAAGAAGTCAGGGCAACAGAAGCCTGAAATGACTGGCCATATCACATTCACTCAGGAAACAGAGACAAAAGAATGTCAGTGCCTGACGCGTTATCTCCACTTTTTCTGCAAGAATTTGTCTGTATGACGTGTGCATGTGAATGCATATTCAAATGAATGTAGCTCCACATGTGTGAGCATGCATGTAGAAACTGACACTGAGTGCCTTCCTTGAACACACTGCGCCTTATGTGCTGAAGCAAGATCTCCCATTTAAACCCAGAGTCATCCATTTGGCTACTCTATCAGTGAGCATTTTCTGAGGCTCTCCTCTCTCCACTTCCTGTTTGCTGAGATTACAGATAAGCCTCCACACTTACCTGGCATTTACATAGGCACTGGAGATCCAAACTCCTGTCCTTAAGCTTGTTTGGCAAAAGCTTTATCTGCTGAGCTGTCTCCCCAACTTCAGGTGCAATTCAAGATCTCTTTCCTTTATGTAATCCAAGACCCATGTCATGAAATAGTGAGTTTTTCTTTCTCCGTGAAAACTCTTGGCAAACACCTGAAACATATCCCCAGGGATGTGTTTACATGATGACTGTAAATCCAGTCAAGGAAGCAACAAAGCTTAAACATCAAAAATCCCCCCCTTGTAAACTTGGCACCCCAAACCATCCCTTTAAATAGTAACATTCCACCCCAGCCCCAAGGTCTCATTTTTCATCTGATGATGCAAAGTATATTTAGTCCCACTAGTCTTTAATAGTCCCAATACTGTTCAAACGCGCAAAGTGCTCAGAAACTCAAGACAAACTCTTAATTAAAAGCCCTGTGGAATAAAAAAGTGGGTTAAATGTTTCCAGTACACAGTGGTACAAAGTAAACATTACGATTCCAAAGGAGGCATGGGGATAAGGAAAGACTAGACCACAGTTATGATAAAACATTTGACAAAAACACCCAAGAAGAACGGGTTTCTGACTTACACTTGGGGGTGTGGTCAGTGATGGCTGCAAAGTCATGGCAACAGGAGCAGGATGGGGGTGGGGTCAGTGATGGCTGCAAAGTCATAGCAACAGGAGCAGGAAGCAGTTCGTCAGACTGCACTCATAGCCGGGGAACAGAGAGATGGATGCTGTGCTCACCTCACGTCTTCTCATGCAGTTTGAGCCTTCAGTCCACAAAACAGGCCCAACATATGTAAGGTGGGCATTTCCACCTTCTCTAAGTGAATCTGCAAACTCCCTCACAAACATGCCCAGGAGTTTGTCTCAGATGCGATTCAAGACCCAGTCAAGTGAATAATCAGTGTTAACCACCAAGGGCAATGCTTACCATTTGTACCTCAGAGACACCCAGTGGTGTAATTCCTGGGCCTATTCTCGATTGTTTAACAATCCTGACAACATTGCTATGATGCTCTAACTCCACCCTCACAGATATAGTTGCAGAAGCAATCTCAGGACCTACTCACAGTAAAGATTAGAACCTCCCACTCTAACCTGCTGCCCAGGTAGACCATGAATCGCTCTCCTCATGTGTTTCCTGAGAACGCCTATCCTTGCACCTTTCGTTTCTACCCATCTCAACTGCCAGAGCCATCCTTACCTCTGCTATTATGGCTCCTTATTGTTGATAGACTCCATCTCCAGACCTGAAACCATGGTGCTGCCTAGTCATGGGGCTGCTTCTTTGATCAAAAGCACCTCCACTGATGGACTGGGAAAATAACTCAGTCAATAAAGTGCTTGCCATACAAGCATTGGGACCTCCTGAGTTTGATCCCCAGAATTCATGGGCATGGTGTAATGTTCTTATAATCCTAGATGAAGGGAGGCAGAAGTAGGCGAATCCTCGGGTCTCACTACCCCACCAGCCTGGCTGAATCAGCAGATTTTTGATTCAAGGATGATGAGATATCTCAAAAAGAAAAAGATGGATGGGGCACCTGAGGTAAGTCATCCAAGGTTGATCTGTAGCCTCCGCATGTGTGTAAGAATACACACACACACACACACACACACACACACACACACACATGCTTCACAATGAGATTATCCTAGTTTTTTAAGAAGACTTGACACTGTTGTGGCTTGAATAAGCATAGCCTCCAGAGGCTCGTGTGTTTAAATACGTGGACCCCAGGTACTGACTGTTTGGGGAAGATTCAGAGATGTGGCCTTATTAGAGCAGGTGTATGTCACTTGGGGTGAGCTTGGAGGCTTCAAAAACCCACACCAGGCCTAGTATCTCCCTTTGTCTGTCTCCATCTTATCGTATAGATCAGATTAAGGTCTCAGTTACTTCTCCATTACTGAACCAGTCTGCCTGCTAGCACTACCCACTAAGATGATCATGGACTAACCCTCTGACACCACAAGCAAGCATTCAATTAAAAACTTTAGTGTCGAAGTTGCTTTGGTCATGGTGTCTCCTCACATCAATAAAACAGTGATCAAGACACTCACCTACTCCTTTCTGGTTTCTGTATATAAAAGCAAATGTGGATTTTTTTTCTTGGTGTAGAGGATCCTTGAAGATATTGCTGAGTTGGTTTATAATCACTGTATCAGAATCCATGTTCTTAATTATATCATTCCTTCTGTTGGTATATGTAAGGTAAAAATATTAATCTGAAATAATCGTGAATACATCATTCATGATTCAGAAATTCTAAGGCTAGGTGCCAAGAACATCCACATTCTCCCAAAGCTAAACTCCCGTTCTTGCTCACTGAGCTCACATTTCAGCAGTCATACCAAGGGGGATGTTTGGACTTGTTTCTCTGCACAGCCAGGAGAAATAAGGGCATAATTGTGCTCTCACAGTTAATATCAGATGCCCCGTCCAGACACTTTGTCAAAACCTTTCAGTGAGCATATGTGTCTCCCTCATTCCTTGGTCTCATCACTCTTCTGGCTTCTGCTGGAACACATTTTATGCCCAGGAGAAAACACATCAGCAAGAGAAAGACTTCAGGCAAGAGAGACTTCAGCATTCTATAAACAAAAACTACTCTAGCAAATCCCATAGAAAATTGCTTCCTTGTACAGGAGAGCTCAATTTTTGACAGCTTTCAAGGAATCTTTAGAAATTTATTAATTTTTAGGAACTTATTTTGACCAGGACAAAAGCTACATATAAGGAACCAACTATATTTTTATGACCTTGAAAACTGCCTTTCTAAATAAGAATAATTGTGAGACTTTTATACAGTTTAAGATATTTTATTTAAAACATTCATAAACACCCAACAAGCTAGTTCATAGAAACCCTCTTCTCCCTTTCCCATGGTCACCACCCTTCTTTGTGCTCATAGCCTTCAAGTTTCTACTAATAGTCTTTTTTTGGTGTATTATGGCTAATATTTGTTGCCAATTTGACAGGTTCTAAAATCACCTAGGAGACCATCCTCTGGAGGTACCCATGAAGGATCTTGTGGACTGGGATAATTGAGGCAGGAAGAAGCACCCTAACTGTGGAGGCCACTGTCCCATGGTCTGGGGTCCTGGACTTAACAAAAGGAGAAGGTGAGCTGAGTACCAGCGTGCATCTCTCTGATTCCTGACTGTGGACAGAGTTTTAGCATCTGCCTCACACTCCTGCTATAGGTGGAGGCTCTTCGTTCGTTCTCAGCTAGTAGACCCGAAATAATTACACAGAAACGATATTATTTAAAACACTGCTTGGCCAATAGCTTAAGTGTATTGTTAACTAGCTCTCATATTGTAAACTAACCCATTCTCATTATTTTATATTTTACCATGAGGCTCATGGTTTACCTTTAAAGTTCCCAGGCATCTGTCTCCTTTGGAAGCGGCTACATGGTGCCTCAGTGACTCTGTCTACTTTCTCCCAGAATTCAGCTTAGTTTTCCTGTCTAGCTCTTCTATGCCCTATCACATGCCAAAACAGCTTCTTTATTCATTAAACAATAAAAGCAATGCATATACAGAAGGACCTTCCACATCACGCCTGCCACCGTTCCTTCCCCACCATGAAGGACTGCAAACTGTAAGCAAAATGAGTCCTTCTTCCCTTAATTTGCTTTAACTATACATTTTGTCATTTCAGTATTGTGCTGAGGAATCTTACCCATGCTTGCCACTCTTTCTACTACCCTAAGCTACCCTTATAGTACATAAAAAGGGCAGACACTACATGTCACAGACTCTTGGTCAGCATTATTTCTTTTTAAACCTTCCAGAAAGAGTCATTGCTATTCCTGCAGCCAACAAGTGAGATAAGGCACGGTTGGGCCTTGCAGAAAACCACCTTGAAGTCAGGCCCTTTGACAATGAATGGCAGAGACTATCAGTATTTATTTCTTATGTCTCTGAGGTCTGCTGCGTTCCACCTAGTGATGAGTCTGAAGACAGTGAGAAGGAACATGAGGTCATTCCCAGTCCCTGATAGGTAAAGCATCCCAGTGAGGACAGCACAGTGTCTCCTTGGAAGAGGACCAGCCACTTTAAACAAACACAGCTAAGCACAAAGTTGAGTTTGGAACACCAGTCTCATCAGAATATATCAATTATTCTTATTCCATTCTCAATCATGTTCTTGCTCAATATGTGCCATGACTGCTACCTAAAACATGTGGTCAGGCTGTGAATTCAATTTGAGAACTACATCAGATAGCACTACCATGAGGAAGTACTACAAGCTGATAGACCAGGACAGAGGTCTCCAGTGAATCTTTGGCCATACTCCATGGCTAGGCTACATGAGTGAAGACTTGGTCACAGAACTGGTATCAGGATTTCTAAGTAAGATGGAAAACAGAAGGAGCACAGAGCAGGCAGACATTTGTGTCCTGAGTGGCTGTTTCCTTAAGAACAGTTGTCAAATCAGTCTCAGTAACCAAAACAAAGACACTAGGGTCTGAACAGTCAGCCTCTTTCCTGAAATGTCTCAGTGCCTATCCAGAAGTCTCTTGACCAGACTAGCCAGGACATAGATTGAAGTTATATATCAACTCATCAATAAGGACTTCCGCTGGCTCTTACCATTTTCAAATGCCCTTCCTTTCAGAAAGGGAAATCATGTCATAATACAACATCATGCCTTAGAGAAGCAACCATGTACGTGGTGTTTATATTGGGCTCCTTCTAATGAAGAACCATCAGTTTGGCCTCACTTGAATAGAGTTCTTTTAGATTGGGATTTGACCTCTGTGACCCTAAGACTTTTAAGGAATCATTAGCCCTGAATGTCTTTACTTCTAAACTATCACTTCCGTGAAACATGGTTTTTTAAAATGAGGTTCATTTCAGTAGCAAAAGTAAGATTGGGCTGTGGAACTATCTCAATCAATAAAGTGACTGAGAACTTGAGTTCAGTTCCCAGAAACCACATGAAAATGCTGGGTGTGGTAGCATGCACTTGTAATTCTAGTTCGGGAAGGGCAGAGAGCAGAGGTAGGCAAATCTCTGGAGATTGCCAGCCAGCTAACCTAGCCTGCTTGATTAATTCTAACCCAGTGAGAGACTGTCTCAAAAAACAAGTACATGGCACCTGAGGAACAATTGATACACACACACACGCGCGCGCGCGCGCACACACACACACACACACACACACAAGCACACATATCTTATGTGTTAACCAGATTTCTAGCCTTTTACTCACTTTGGTTTTATATAATGTGGTTGGTGATGGTTTAGTCTTAGTGACAATATACTAAAGAAAAATTATGATTGATACACTAGGACCATACATATCATTTGGAACTCAGCGAATGAGAACACCTTTCTTGTGACAGGAAGTCCTTAGGTAACAGCAGATTGGGGTTATTGTTTTCTGGAGGTTGTTTATGGATGCTGTGAAGGCAAAGGGGTGGCCCATCCTAGATGCTGCTGGATATGCTGGAGGATTAGCTCCATCCCAGTCCTCTTAAGCTCTACCCCACACTCAAGGGCTGTCGGTCTGAGAAGCAAGTTTCCAAAGTGGTCTTCAGATATGGTTCCTATGAAGATTCTGCCAAGAGTAGGATCTCCAGTGATACTGGAAGGCAGATAGCGGTTGGGGCTTGCAGATGGGCTTTGTTTCTTTAAAACAAAAGAAGTCTTTTTCCTCAGCTTTTAAGTGACCCCAGGCAGAGAACAAATCTCTGTATTTCTATCCTTTATCAAAATTAAAGAAAAAGCCTTTGTTAGTAGATGAATACATAGGAAATACATGGATAAAAAGAGGATGAATAGATGGATAGATGTATGGATGCATGGGTACATGGATGGATGGATGGATGGATGGATGGATGGATGGATGACAAAGGGATGCATGGATATAGGTGGAGGTAAGCTAAAACAAGGATTATGTCATATACTTAAGGAATTTCATACTCAAAAGAAATTGTTAATGAAAGTGAGATCAAGTGATGGTTTTGAATTTTGATTTAAAGATAGATGAGAGAGCATCAAATGTTAAGAGGACATTTAAAATTAAAGAGAAGTCTCTGGAGAAGGAAAGCTCAGATTTCCTAGAGAGGAGGTTGGTGGTAACTATTAATTTGAATTAAGAATAGATGAAGAAATGTGGGCTTTTCAAGTAAAGCCATCTTGAGAACAGAGAGCTCTGAGCGCTTCCAATAGTCTTGGGTTTTGCTTTGTTTTGTTTTGTTTTAATTTTTCAGATATTTAGAAACACAGAAAAGCTTGTTGGAGCTCTCCAAAACACAGAGATTTCCAACCAGTGGTGTCAATTACCCAAAGGGGGGTCCCTGACTACTTCAAGAATCCACACAACAGCCAGATGACCAAGTCGGGAAAACAACTCCGATGTGGAAAGGGTTATCAG
The DNA here is from genome assembly GCF_018167655.1 of Microtus oregoni. Classification (NCBI taxonomy): domain Eukaryota; kingdom Metazoa; phylum Chordata; class Mammalia; order Rodentia; family Cricetidae; genus Microtus; species Microtus oregoni. Next base: position 47,919,414 of record NW_024543062.1, read on the forward strand.
ACCAACTAAGAGGCTGGACAAGGGAAAGTCTTGGCTCTCTCCAAATAGCACACTCCTAGGTTCTTTTCTCTGGCTAGGTCAATAGAAACTTACCTGCAAAAATGCTAGGCTGATGACAGCTCGCAGGGAGCTATTTCTGGAGGAGGCACCCATCCCATCCCATCACTTTGTAATTCACAACACATAAGTGGTTGACTACTCTGCATATGCAAGAGTGGGAATGATAGGGAAAGTGTCTGCTAAATAAAGCAGCCTAATTAATAAAGCAACTGTCAAGTGCCTGCCATGCTAATTTCATCTGGTTGTGTTCTCACACAGAACCCAAATAGGCAAGCATTTCACTAAGTAAAGTCGTTGCTAAACTAACTTTTAGGAGAAAGCGCACAAACTGCAGTTAGTGAAGAGAATGCCAGAGATTGAAACAACATCTGAAAGTCAGAGTCTCTGCCTTTGATCTTTGTTTTCAAAGACCAGCTCAGCTCTGCAGGGCCAAGATGAGAGCATACGTGGGAGGCACTCTTCCCTGCATCATTCTAGAAAGCCTTCTAACAGGGATAGACTCAGATTCAAAGGTGTCTCTCTCTCTTCTGCACACACTCTCCAAGCAAGACCAGTGCTTAAAGGTCTTGCAGTACCCTTCCTTCCCTTGAGATAACTGGGCCTCTGGACTCTGGCTGAAAAATCTAAATGAGGGATCAGAAAGATTAGTTGTGCTCTGGTTCCGACACTAGAGATCCTCGGAGCTTGCTGACCGGCCAACATAGCTTGGTAGGCAAGCTCCAGGTTCCAGTGAGATGCCATGTATCAAAAAATATGGCAGATGATGACTAAGGACCACCTAAGGTTGACTTCTAGCCTCCACATTTACAAATCATACACACACACACACACACACACACACACACACACATACACACACACATGGCAGACAAACATCAGAGTCTGAAAGTCTGTAACCTAAGAAGCATAAAATGGAATGAAACTTGAAGATGATGCTCTGGTCCCAGAGAAGGGATACAGGAGTTCAGCAAAGACAAACAGAAGATGACTAATGGCTTCCTCCAGTCGGTCTAAATCTTGCTATAATGTACATAGCAATTTCTAAAAGTCTTCATCACCCCTTTGCTCTGATGGTGCATGAAGGAAAACCTTAAATTATCAAGCCTAGAACCCTGGCTTCCCAGTGGGACCCTCATGTAAAACTTTAAACCCAACATATGGGATGAAAACTCAGCTTAGATCCAGGAAATGTTAGTGTCTGTGACATCTGTGGCCTCCTCAATTACAGACTGGCTGCACCAACCCCTTTCTGGACCATATTTTTACAGTGGCTACGACCATTGCTAATCCACATCTAATCCACTGCTAGGATATAGTCACTGACAGTGCCACTCCTGGGGGCACCTCTAAATTTGAAGACCTTTTCTTTCTTGGCCTGAGTGGGAATTGATGACTGGTGACAACGCTGACTCAGCACAAGTGATGCACATGGCGGAGAATGGGGGGATGCAAAGAAAACTGCCAGACCTGGAGTTTTCTCATACGTAGTGCATGGTGGAGAATGGGGGGATGCAGAGAAAACTGTCAGATCTGGAGGAGTCTTCTCATACATGGTACATGGTAGAGAAAAGAGGGATGCAGAGAAAACTGCCAGACCTGGAGGAGTCTTCTCATACATGGTACATGGTAGAGAAAAGAGGGATGCAGAGAAAACTGCCAGACCTGGAGGAGTCTTCTCATACTTTATTTTCTTTTCCTGTGTGAGTTTTTTTTTCAAGTCTTTAAATAAGGCACCAAGAATCTAAAACACCCAGTCAGGGACCACCGGTAACACACTCCTGCAAGCCTTGTCATGAGATACCCTCAAACTTTTTGAGGAAGGGGCTTTGTGCTATTCATGGTCATAGCTCTACTCTTCAATGACTGTAGGCACAGGAAGGTGATGCAATATTTATGAGCATGTGCACAGCACCTAACTTCCCATGAGCACTGAATGTGTGCTCACCCCAGTGCCTGGAAAGGATAACAAATCCCAGCAACTCCATCTGAAGCTTGTGTGTGGAAGAGAAACGCAGAGAATGTTGGTGCAGACTCTCCTCCTAGGGCTACTTCTGTTTCAGTCAAGCCAAAAGCTGGGAGACATCCCTCCCCAAAAGTCCTGGCCAGACTCTCTCATGAGAAATCATTAAGGGTCTGAAATGTGGCATGCAGATGGAGTGACACACCAGGAACAAGATGACAGCAGTCACAGGAAGAGACTCACCACATGGACACACCCCCTGACATTGTTCTGACATGGTTTAAGTCTTGGTACAGCAATTAGATTAAAATGTATTGAAGGGAGTCTACAGAGATGATTCAGTCAGTCAAGGTCTGCCATGTATGCTTTGAGAACCTGAGTTCAGATCTCCAGCACCCACATAAAGAGGGCATCACGATGCCAGGGAAATACAGGGACATAGCTCAGCAAATAAAGGCACTGGTTACAAAGTCTGGCAACCTGAGTTCAACCCCCAGAGCCCCCATGATGGAAGGAGAGAACAGATTCAAGAACTTTTCCTCTGATCTTTCCACATCACCATGGCATGTGCCCATGCTCTCTTAAACACAGATACATATATACCACATACAGGTAAATAGGGAAAATGAAAGGAATAAAAGATGGGCAGAAAGGCATTGTCTATAATCCCAGTGACACAGAAGGTGGAAACAGGTAGAACCTGGGGCTTGCTGGAGCCAGTCTGGGTGACTTAAGAGCATGTAGAGACTGTGTCTTAAAGACATAAGGTAAAGAGTGAGTGAGGAAATGCTAGTGTCAACCTCTGAACTTCACACAACTGTGCACACACATGCATGAATACAAATGTGCAAATTTATACCCTTGTAAACACACAAACAAATATATACACGAAACAAACACACTCGTGCACACACACACACACACATACACACACACACACACACACACACACACAATGCTGATTGGCTGACCAGTGACTTAGCCAAGCAATTCAGTTGATCTAAATTCTGGAAAATCAAGGCATGCATTGCGCTTACATGAGACTTATGTGTGCCTCACTTTATGCAGCAGACTGGGAAACCTTCACTGTCGTCTTTGGTGAGAAACTGGAGCTCAGAAAGGGTGCAGAGCTAGTGGGCTGCACAACCCAGGACTGAATCAGGAGTTATACTTTGCCAAATTTTCTTGTTGCAACAACAAAGTTCCTGCCACAAGCATCTTGGGGAAAGGAGGGCTTATGTGTGTTCAGTGTCTGTAGGTGTAGTTGTCATATGGGGATGTATGGTTCTAGGAGCATAAGAAAAGTGTGCTATCTCAAAGCCACAATCCGGAAGCAGGGAAACGTGAATGCTGGCACTCAGCTCACTTCCTTCTTTTGATTCCTTCTGGCATGCCAGCCTGTGGGATGGTGTTGCCATTCACAGGGTAGGTTTACTTATTCACTTAAACCCTTTAGTAAATAAACTCATAGACTCACCTGGAGGTATGTTTTCAATAAGTTCGGAGAGAAGATGAAATGTCAAGAGTGTGGATCCTGGAGGAAGTACATCTGTGTAATAGAGCCATCCTTTCCCTTTCTGCTTGGTGGCAACGTGAGGTGGCTTTCTGCCAGCTGTGGCTACTGCTGCCTCTTCAGTAGGAGAGATGTTGTAGAGAAGGTCAGTATTGGAAAGGAGACACTGTCTACCTAAAAGCAGATCTGGGCAGAGGGTCTATCTCATACACAAGCCAGGAGGGCAGTTTGAAAGGGCACTCTTGTAAATCTGGAAGAATCCAATAAGAGTAATTTTTTTAAACGAGTGGCTCACCTGTCAATCAAATATAGGTCTGCTTTCTAGAAAGATAGATGTGGCAATCCAGGACTGCTATTGTGAGGGTGTCAAGCAGGGAGAATATGTTCTGTAAAGAAGAGATGCAAAACTGAGAGCCAGAATGCCATGAATGATGAATCTTGGTGGACAAGGATTCTTTCTTCCTGGAGGGACAGGTGAGTGACACCCATACTACCATGGCTAAGGCAAGACAGCATGTGTCCTGATATTATGACATAAAATACAGACATAAAAATGTCATACAAACATTTTGGGTCAAGACTGAAATGAACACAAAAAGGTTACCACTGACAACGTAGATATAAAAATAGCAATCTGCAATATAATTATAAATAAAATGGCCATTGACTTTTACAATGCCTATATATATTTATGTAATGTCAAGCTTACACATCACCAATCTTTGTATAAACTTTTATATTCTCATTCTGAGAAAAACACTGTATTTCCTGAAGGACTTCTCCTTCTTCTTCTTCTTCTTCTTCTTCTTCTTCTTCTTCTTCTTCTTCTTCTTCTTCTCCTTCTCCTCCTCCTCCTCCTCCTCCTCCTCCTCCTCCTCCTCCTTCTCCTCCTCCTCTTCCTCTTCCTCTTCTTCTCCTTCTCCTTCTCTTCCTCTTCTTCTTTCTCCTCCTCCTCTTCTTCTTCTTAAAAATAATGAGACTGTTGTCATAAACATCACTCAAATGTATAGACCTCAGCTCCGTATGTGCCAATGGGTGCAGTCTCTGTGTATAGACATGTTGATAAGGATGTAAATAACTCGCTGGAGTTGACAAAAAGCCAGAGCAGAATTGCCTGCCAGAGTGACCTTCAGCAGAAGCAGGGTGCAATTCTACAACAACACTCCTTCACTTCCCCCATCCAAACTAAGAGATGTGGAAGGAAGAAAGAGCAACCCTCACTATCCCCTATAGGATTGCTCAGCACACATAATAGACAGTCGGGAGTCCCCGAATTCCAGCCTCATCGCCTACGAGTTAAACCTGTGAATTTTCAAAGGTTTACAGTTTACTTCCTGGTCACCAGCTGGGACAGGTAATATTGACTGTCAACTTGAGAGGATCTAGAACTACCTAGAAATCACACCCCTGGGTGTGTCTGTACGCGAGTGACTAGACTGAGTTCATTTCTGGAGTGGAAATGTTACAGGGAGCCCACCAGAGATGGCTACTCACACACAATTTACAGCCGTTGACAGTCCCAACTGACTGGAACGACACTTGGGTGTTCGGGGAGCTGTCTATACCATGACTTCAATAGTGACAGTCGTCCTGAAGAACAGCATCTTGCAAGCAAACTAGGCCCAGGTGGGACTGGTATAAACCCTGTCACTGCCATTTGCCAGTTGTGTGACGACAAGCATGACACTTACAGTCTCTGGGACATGCTTCGCTGCAGCCCTTCAGGATTAGCGCTCATCCATATACCGTCATGGTGTAGATGATGTGGGCAGTGCCACCTTGCTTGTTTGGGTGCTGCACCCTCAACTCTCAGTGTTTCCTTCCACTCTAGGCTGGTACTCCAGCACCCCATCTTCCTTGGATGTGAAATGCCAACTTGCTTTCTCCCCTCTGTCTCTGTCACAGTGCTCACTGGTGTCGTCACCCTCCAGCCATGCTGACCTCGCGTTTCCTTTGCTGGGACCACATAAAACTTAAGATTCTAGTTCATCATGGGATGTACTCACTCATATTTGGTTTCTAGCCATAAATAAAGGACATTGAGCCTATAATTCATGTTCCTAGAGAAGCTAAATAAGGTGAATCCAAAGACAAACACATAGGCATCCTCAGGAATATTAACCTTCTTCAGGCGATGAAAGGAGACAGAGACAGAGACCCACACAGGAGCACCGGACAGAAATCTCAAGGTCCAAATCAGGAGCAGAAGGAGACGGAGCACGAGCAAGGAACTCAGGACCACGAGGGGTGCACCCACACACTAAGACAATGGGGATGTTCTATTGGGATCTCACCAAGGCCAGCTGGCCTAGGTCTGAAAAAGCATGGGATAAATCCGGACTAGCTGAACATAGCGGACAATGAGGAATACTGAGAATTCAAGAACAATTGCAGTGGGTTTTTGATCCTACTGCACGTACTGGCTTTGTGGGAGCCTAGGCAGTTTGAATGCTCACCTTACGAGACCTGGATAGAGGTGGGCAGTCCTTGGGCTTCCCACAGGTCAGGGAACCCTGATTGCTCTTCGAGCAGATGGGGGGGGGGGGGGACTTGATCGGGGGAGGGGGAGGGAAATGGGAAGCGGTTGTGGGGATGAGGCAGAAATCCTTAATAAATAAATAAATTAAAAAAAAAAGAACAAAAAAAAAGATTCTAGTTCATGATCTCAAGAGTTTCAATTCATCATGATGAGGAAGGCAGGGTGGGACCACTGAGTCCATGGTGCTGGGACTTGGTGGTGGAGGCTGTACATGTCCCAATTGCCTAAGAAACAGAAAGAAAGGAAGAATTAGGGATGCCTGAGTATAACCTTCAAAGACCCACCCATTTCTGCTAACCTACTTCCAGCAGCTAGACCCTACCTACTGAAGGTTCTACAGCCTCTCAAGATAGCACTGTCCACTGGGAGTCAAATATCCAAAGGAGGAGGCAGTGGAGGACCATCCGGATTCAAATCATAATGATTATCCCATAAGGAAATCAGTGTTAGGCATGGGTTCTGGCACATGAGTGAGTAATTAAGTTATTAATTACTTATTAGATATTTCTTTTCATGCTTACTATTTACTTTGCTATTGAATGGATTGTTGCAATGAGGCACACACTGTCACAGAGACAGCATGGGGGCACATGCAAGCTTCCGACCGACTGGCTTGCCAAGGCCCTTCCCGTCCCAGTCACATTCTAATTTGCAGTCCTACAAATTGCCCAAACATATCAGAACCGGAGAATTTGAGTCCGCCAAGCAGTTGCCTGTGCAGAGACTGATAGGACTGGGGAGTGCTGAAAATAGAACTGCCTTCCTACCAAGCCAAAGAAAGGTGTCCTGTGTGCACGTGGAAGGGGTGTTCAGATAGCAACCTGTGTTATCTTCTTCACACAGGGTCTGTGGCAGGCCAGGGGCTGCTTTACTGATGCATTTTTGACATAAATCTGTTTTTTTTTTTCAAATTTGCCAACACATTCCAAAATAAAACTCCTTACTAGGCTGGGGAGATGACTTAGTCAGTGGAGACCTTGCCACACACGAACAAGGACAGAAGTTCTGTCTCCCAGAACTACATAAATATTCCCTGAACTCTGAAAGGTCAGGGCAGGTAGATCCCTGGGGTTTGCTGGGCAGCCAGTCCAACTGAGTCTACATACACATGCGTGTGCACACATGTGAGGACACACACACATGCACACAGGCACATGCACAAGGCACACACACACTCACACACACATATGCTCACACACATGCACACACACGAGCACACACATGCACACAGGCACACAACTACGTACTGGCTTACCGATAGAAACTTCTGCTGTGCAGTATCACTTCTGGGCTTCCACACCCACATCTTGGGCAGCAATTCATCTGTCCAGAATATTCTCTCCCACCTCAGAAACAGGCAACAGGGCTGACTAACCCTGTCACTCACAGTGTAAGTGAAGGGGGACGATGGCTTCAGGTGATCTGATAGCAAGGGCAGAGTAGTATTATCAAGTCTGTTTTGAAGACAAGATCCAGGAGGGACTACTGAGTGCTGCTGCTCCTGTGACAGGTTTGAGCGGGAAGAGTGCTGTTTCACAGACTCCAAGGGCAGGAAGAAGAGCACACAGAGCAGAAAACTGGAGTCCCAGCTAGCTGGTGTGAGCCAGTGAAGGAAGTGAAATCACAGTGTTTAGACAACGTGTCATGGATACTCATGGGCACCTTTAGAAGTTGTTCTTTATTCTGATCAGGACAACCTTACAAAATCAGGGTTATAATGACCCTGTTCTACCAGTGAGGAAACTGAGGCTGTAAACAGGTGAGTCCCAAGCCAAGCAACTAGGAAGTAAGAGATCAAGGTCTCATCCGGACACCAGGCCTTTGGAATCAAGAAGCGGAAAAGTGTAAAACACCACGCATCTCTCAAAAACTTTAAGATTACACGAATTTTACCTGTATGTTGATTTATCAGAGAAAAACCACAAATGTTTAGGGGAGGAGGAGTCCCTTACACTGCTATCTACATTTACAAATGCTTCCCATTTGTTAATTTATTAATCTGGCAAAACTCCTGACAAACGCAACTTAAAGAAGAAGGGACTTACTTTGGCTCACGGGTTCAAGGCAGAGTCCACAATGGAAGGTAAGTTAGAGCAGCAGAAGCTGGAGGCAGCCGCTCACAGGGCACCCACAGCCAGGAAGTGGAGAGGAGTGAACTCTGGCGCTCAGTTCACTTTCTCCTTGTTGCTCAGTCCAGTTCCCACCCATGGTGGGTGCCACCGACAGTAGGATGTATCTTCCCACTTCAGTTAACCTGATCAATAAAATCCTTTGAAGTAATGACCAGAGGATCATCTCTAGGTGACTTTAGATCCTGCCAAGTTGACAATTAATATTAATTATCACATGTATCCAAATATTATCAGAGACCAGATTCATCCATATAATGGCAGTGGACCCAAGCATCCTTTGTCTCCCAGTCTCTGAGCCTTGGCCTCTGAGTGCTGTATTGAAAGCAACCACAGAAGCCTGGTTGGGGTTTGCCTTGTAAGGAGGTGGCACAGGTTGCTCTTCAAATGAGTTTCTTGACTTCTGATTCTGAGAAACTTCAACCAAAAGGCTTTTTTCTCTGATTGGAGTTTAGTGTTTTGTGCCATGCATCCATTTGGAGAATTCTGTCTGTCTGCAGTGCACAGAATGGGATGTTTCTGAGATCTTTTTGCAAAAAAAAAAAAAAAAAAAAAAAGGCACCCCTCTCTGCTTTACAGCTAAGCTACAGTTAGAAGTGGCCCACTGGAGACAAACAAGTTCATCCCTGAGGAACATCTTGGAGTAATCATCAAAATCCAGTTTTCCTCTAGCTATGCGTGGTCTGTCAGCTCACTGGAGATGTTCAGGGCCAGGAAGACCTACAGGCTGTGCGCTCAAGTGGTATGTGTTACTTCTTGTCGGAGGTATTTAACTCTGGAAGCAACACTCACAGCATCCTCTTCCTCCTCTCCATCATGCTACTTCTTAGACTGTGTCACAGGTGGTTCAGCTATGTGATGGCGCAGCCTGCATCGTCCCAGAGACACGGCAGACCGTGGAAAGCAAAGCCTTCTGGTAACCATGGTGCTAGCCTGACTATCAGGTTCCAACACGATACAGTTTCCTTGGAGCAGCAGAGCTTAAGATGCCCTGGCTGGGCCATTTTATGGTCATCTCTGACATCCACCCGGAGAGTAGGGGAGCTGAGTGTGTAACACTTGTGTGTGCATAGCATACATCTGGCTACATTCCAATGTAAACAGCAAAGCGGCCGCAAGCTGAATATACTTTCCTTTCTCTATTTGGGCTAAAATTAACATTTATCGAGTATTTACTTTGTGCTGGAGGACATTAAGACAATTCTTTTCCCTTCCTTTCTTTCTTATTTACTTTATTTGCTTGTTTATTTATTTTTTCACATTACTGAGAATTGAACCACCCCCCCAACACACACACTAAGCAAGCGCTCTACACTAAACTACATCCCCAGACAGCATTTTACTTTTTATTTGATTCAGTATCACAGTCTGATGCACAGATCAAATACACCGCCTGACCCTGAACTCACCCTGTAGGCCAGGAAGACCTTTACCTTTTCAGCCCCCTGCCACAACCTCCAAAGTATCCAGAACCTGGCTGCAGTATTTCCAACTCCACAGTATTTCTAAAATCAAAATAAACACTGTACACTGTATATAGATAAGACATAGGATTGTATCCATTAATATGTATGATGCCTGTTATCAACTTTTAGAGATAAAAATATTAAGAAATTGAAGTTTATGGATAATATTCACATATGTGAGTTGGGCTATGGATCTAGAAGATACTAATTCCAAAGAGAGTGAGGCTTTCAGCACGTGACATGATCTGCCCACTCAGAGTGCTCTAATGTAATGATTGAACAGATCACAGGTATATAGATTAAACAGACAGATAGACCAATAGATGTAAAACATCATGATGTCTCCTTTAGTAGGAGAGATAAATTATCTTGGGAGATGTGCAGAAAAGATACAAATACATGCAGTATATACATGTCTGTTATATATAAGTATATATTTATATATATATACATATATATATATATATACTTATAAAATCAACAGTTAAATGAATATTGAGAGCTGACTATTTAGAATCCAGGCTTATTCACACTTGTGACCCATGTGACTGTGAGCAGCTACCCTTTCTTTCCTGTGTGATAGTAATGAAAGTACAAAACCCTCCTTGGGTTTTGTGAGGATTCAGTGAGCTAGATTGGGAGAAGCTACTGACAGGGACTTGTTTCCGTTATTTATAGGTGGTCTGTAGAGAGAAATAAGAAACCACTGGGTGCAAAGGGCAGCATCCTCATGCCCTTTCCTCTGCTAGAACCACCTACCTCATCCTCTTCAGGCCACACCCACTCCCTGCTCCTTGAAGGACAGTGGTTGGAGGGAGCAGTATCTCCTGGAGGAAGATAGCCCCACTCTCCCTGCTGACTGGGCTGAGTGGAGACTGAGAGGATTCTGTTCCTTAAACACCAGGCTGGTTCCCAGCTCTGAGTCACTCAGCGGAAGGTGGGGCAGAACATCCATCAGTAAAACAAACGTCAAAGAAATAACCACAGAACCCCTTTCTGGCTTCCAACCCCAAGCCCGCAGTGTTACTTCCCACACAGTGCTGTGTTCAGCATTGCTCAGGGCTTTTGCCAAGCTTCTCTGTCAAAGGCACCTTGTCACCTTGACCTCATTAGTCTTCCAGCTGAGGAAATGCTAATTATAATGGCATAATTACTATGCTAGTAACACTTGAGACTTGTATCATTTATGTCATCCACTAACATCTTGTGATGTTGGGATGTGCACAGATGGTGAAGTCCTTGCTATGACCAGGAAACTCCATGGACATCCTGAGAAAGAGACAGGACAGCAGAGATAATGGGGTCTACACGTTACAAATGAAGAAAGAAGCGCGAATAGAGTCCGATCCTGCCATGGCATGGATGTGTCACCTAAAAGTCATGTGTGGGAAACAGTCGTGTGACCTTTCCTCAGGAGAAGCAGACAAATGTCTACTCAGCTCCAAGCGAGGGCACTGGCCACAGACCAAAGAAAGGTTTTCACCCAACACTAGCTCAGTGAATCAGTGAGTAGAAAGGGGAACAGGTGACATATGGCATCATTAGAAAGTCCACCGCAGTGTAGAGGACCATGCATGAGAGCTGCAACCTTGGCCAGCTTGCAGACAGCTCAGCTGAGTGGGGGTCCTCCCCTCCAGGCTGTTACCTAGGGAGGGGTTCTCTGTACACTGTAAGTTTCGGGAACTTCCTGAGACTTGCCAGCAAGTTTGTACTTTGGGAACCTTGTGAGTTTTCTTTACTTTTGAATCTTACAGAGAGAGCCCTGCTCTGAAGGGGAATGTTTTTGTCCAGATTAAATAGCTCCAGCACAGGAAATGCAGCAGCATTAGGAGGTGAAGACTACTGAGAGGTGTTTCAGCCAGGAGTGAGGTTAAGGGACGTGAGGCTGCCAGCACCATCTCCCTTACTTTCTCCTGTCTCCTGTTGCTATAACAGCAAGAAGACTCTCATGAGATATCCGCACCGCACTCACCAGGTGCCCGCACCCACCAGGTGCCCACACTCACCAGATGCCAGCATTCACCAGGTGCCCACACTTACCAGGTGCCTGCACTCACCAGGTGCCCGCACTCACCAGGTGCCCGCACTCACCAGGTGCTCACACTCACCAGATTCCCACACTCACAGGATGCTTACACTCACCAGGTGCCCGCACTCACCAGGTGCCCACACTTATGTGCTGTACTTTCCAGCCTGCAGAACTGGAGGAAATCAATTCTTTTTCTTTCTAAATTGCATGACCTTTGGTATTTTATTACAGAAGCACAGAGAAACCAACAGACCCATCAAGTAACTACCCCATGGCCAGCCTGTGATATAAGCTAAGCTGAAGAAAACACCTAAGTTCTACATCCACAGTTCTCTGTCCTGCAATAACAGGATAACTGGGTTCCTGTGTTCACCTGCACAGGACCTGGGAGCTGTAATCACAACAGCACAAGAGCATGTGAGTACTGTTTGCCTGTCTGCTGATGTGATACCATCCCCTGGAAAAAGGAACTTCTGAGATAAAGAGTCTATTCCAGCTTCCAGTTCCAATCAATCAGGGGGTAGGGTGTGGATGCAGGAGAGGGAAGTCAGCTGGGCACAGCACATCTGTACTCAGGAAGCAGAGAGTGAACAGGAACTAGACCTGGGCTATGAAACCTCAAGGTCCATCGTCAGTGACCCACTTCCTCCAACAAAGCCCCACCTCCTAAGGTTTCTACAACTTCCTTAAACAGCACCGCCAGTGGGGACCAAGTGCTCAAACCCAGGACTCTATGGGGATTTCACAGCCAAACCAAACCACTGTGCTTCTCTGTGGTCATGGCACCTGGAAGACCAGTCATTCTCAGCCTTCCTCACACTGTGACCTCTGACCTCTGCAAGTTGTCCTCTGACTCCACAGTGGTTCTCAACTTTCCTAATGCTACAACCCCTGAATATAGTTCCTTGTGTTGTGGTGACCCCAGCCACACAATTATTTTGTTGCTACTTCATAACTGTAATCTTGCTACTATTATAAGTTGTAATGTAAATATTTGTGTTTTCTGATGGTCTAAAATGACCCCCATGAAAAGGTCATTTGACCCCAAAGGGGTTGTAACCCACAAGTTGACACCCACAGTAGCAGAGGGCTTCTTATGTGATGGAGATTTGATGTATTTTTAAAATAAATAGAAAGAAGGAAAAAAAGAAGAGAGAGGGGGAGGGAGGGAGGGAAGGAGGAGGGAGGGAAGGAGGGAGGGAGAAGAGAGGGAAGGAGGGAGGGAGGGAAGGAGGAAAGGAGGGAGGGAAGAAGGAGGGAGGGAAGGAGGAGGGAGGGAAGGAGGGAGGGAGAAGAGAGGGAAGGAGGGAGGGAGGGAAGGAGGAAAGGAGGGAGGGAAGAAGGAGGGAGGGAAGGAGGAGGGAGGGAAGGAGGGAGGGAGAAGAGAGGGAAGGAGGGTAGATAGATGGGCGCTGCTTGTAGGTGCTGAGTGATGAGGTCCCACGGCACAGCCGCTCTTCCTTTTCTCAGCTGCACAGCCCATGGAGAAGGTCCGCTTTGTGCCCCTTCAAAATGATGAAAAAGACCATTTCCTGGACCTAATGGAGTTCTCTTAGAATTTTATATGCACATTAATTGCTTTTAAAATTTTATCACAGGTTATTTCCTCTGCCTTTCCTTTCACAGCTAAAAAGAAGTAGAAAATTGGTCCCTAGTTCATGGTCCCAGAGGGTTTTCTGTTCTTTGCTCTATAAATTCAGCTTCCGTTGGAAAGAAATATGAGAAATTGGCCAAGGAGAGTGAATCCCTGCGTGTTTGAAGATGTGCCATGAAGCAGCCTGAGGCGGGAACAAAACTTCCTTTGTGCTCCAGTGTTTTATCTTTTAATAATTCATGCAGATTCCTCTCACATTTCAGTTCTTAATGGATCTGCATTTGGTTAATATAAAAATAATGATTTGAAATTACTTAGCAATTAAATTATTTTAATTTATTTCATCTCCTCCACAGTCTTCAAGAAGATATGCCATGCCTTGCTTCTTGTCATGCCTCAAAGATGTGGCTCCCAAGTTTAAACATCAGTGGTGGAGGCAGCCTCCTAACATGGCGACCCTGGCCTCCTCTTCTCGGGGTTTTCCTGCCCAGTCTCCTTGCTCATCCCTCTCACTGTTAACATTCCATAGTTCCAAATCTATGTCTGGTTTGTCACCACAAAGACATATGTGATAGATTCTTGGTCTCCACTGTGTCAGCGTAAGAGGTAGTGGACCCATTAAGAGAGGAGGTGATTAGGTCTTTGCAAGATTAATATAGTTGTTCTTGGACAGCCCAAATCAGTGTGTGTAAAAGGGCAGGACTGTCCCCCTGGTCTCTCCACCTTCCTGGCTTGAAGTGTGAGCTCTCTCTCTCTTCCATGTACTCCTGCCACCATGATGCCATCTGCAACAAAGTCCTCCCAGAGCTGAGCAGAGGCCAGATCCATTGGTCCCGAACCTCCAGGGCTGTGAGCTAAAGAAACTTTTCTTTCCTTCCTACATACAGCCACACAAGTCATTTTCATGGTGGTAAATAATGCACTTTGAGCATATTTCCTCCCATAGCCTGCTACCCTGCCCTCTGACTCCTTCCTCCCATTGGCTACCCGATCAGTTTGCTTCTACTCTCATGCCATCTGTACAGGTACAATTTTATGGATCTGTACTCTAAGGCTCACAAATGAAGAAAAACATGACATTTGTTTCTTGTGAGACTGACTTGATTCTCTTAGCATAATTATCTCTGATTGCATCCACTGTCCTACAGATGATGTAACTTCATTCTTTTGTACATCTAAACCAATCCATGTATGCCTACGTATGTAACACATTATTTTATTTCTCCACTCCTCTGTAGTTGAATACCTGGGTTGGTTCCCATCACTTAACTGCTGGGAGTAGTGTTTATTTATGAACCAGTTCTGAGCTTTGGTCCAGGAATTTCAACTAAAACAAGCTTCCTGTGCTTTCCTAAAGCCATTACAGAGACCAGTACTCAGAACGCTTCAGGATGCAGCAACACTGGGCCACATGTTCAGCAGCTTTTGTGAAGAGTGGGAGCCCTACAATCTGGGTCCAGCTCACACACAGTGCCACCTCTGCCGGAGCCTCTGTTCTCATGTGAATCTTGGGTACCATCGTCTTCAGTCTTGCAAGTCATCCTTGACTTTGTTTCCCTGACAAATGCAAAAATTATATTATCATTAATTTTTTTCCATAAAAACAATACTTGGTCAGTCCAGGACACTTAAAAGTATAGTAGATAAGGAAAATAACCTACGCACAGCCACCGCAGAGAAAGAGGCAAGAACACACGGAAGCACACACTGTAACTGGTGAGTAGGCCCCACCAGCTTTAGCCTGAGAGTGCCATCATCGCTGGGTTTAGTTCCTGTCCTCTCTCAGTTCATATGGAGGCATGTCAATGATGTAAGCTTGCTCTTGCCTTGTTGGCTTCCAAAGTATGGGTGTTTTCTGATTTTTATAATCCTTGTAAAAACACCAAGCCTGGTTGTGAATGCCAAGCCAACTCATGGCCCACAGGGAATACTTTTCTTTTTAACCTTGTTAAACAGATGTTATAAGTTGTGATGGTTCATATTGATTGTCAACTTGATTGGATACAAAATCATCTAGTAGATATGTTTTTGGGTAGCTCTGTGAAGGTATTTCTTAGAAGAACTAACTAAAGAGGAAGACCCTACCCCTGAGTGGGCAGCACCTACAAATACAGAGAAGGCTGTATAGAACAAGGTCCTAGGAAAGAGCACTGCTGCTTGTTTGCCTTAACTTATTGCTGGTGAGTGCATCTACTCTGTAATTACTGCTACTGCTGCTACCCTTCTTTGACATTAAAACCCAGGTGCTTTAATCTAAGAGCTTGAAATCCAGCAGCTCCTCAGTAACCTTGTAGATCTTAAACACCAGATCAGGAATGCTGAGACATCCGCCCCGTAGACAGAGCCACTACCAGATTCTCAGCCTCTCCCATGGAGACAGTCATTGTTGGACTTCCTAGGATATATCATAAAAGTCAATCTAATAATCCCCATTTTATAAGTATCGTGGTCATTCTATTAATTCTGTTTCTCTAGAAAATCTTGGCTAAAATATAATTATATTTACACTAAGATGGAAAATCAAAGTTGGATAGGCTAAGAAAATTACCAAATTCTGAGTTATAAAATGACAGGAAAGAAAGGCAAATGCCATTTACAACCAAACTGAACTCTTGTCTGTGTAATAACTTTTACATTCTACCTGTGTGCACGGGTGCATGTGTGTGTGTGTTTGACTCTAAATGTAACATGAATGGACTATGGTATATAATTCAAAATGTCAAACAGACAACTATAGGAAGACTTGAACATGTCTGACTCATAAGCACTGTCTCCTTTTAGGTGGACACATTACTCCCCACCACCATCACTAGGGTCTGCCACTCACGGCAGCACTTTGCAGTATGTGAAAAAAAAACAGACCTGTTTCAAAGCATCACAGCCATTGACTCATGACTTATCCAGTTGTTAACTCTTGTCCTGCTCTTCCCAAACCTCCCTCATGAGGTTTCTGCAACTCAAGTGTCAATGAATCACATCTATTTTCTGGACACTGTGTCCAGCACAGAAGCAATATAGAACAGAATAAGATTCTTGGCACTGAAGGTCTCACAGTCTGGTGGCCAGGTCAGCATGGGTGATTCTGACCAGGCAACAAGCAGGGAGGGAGACTGTGGAAGAACTTTGGGGAAAGATTGATGGAGGAAAGACGGCCTGTATTCTAGAGCATGGCAGGAAACTGGGAAAGGGAAGGGAGGAATTCCAGAGAGCCATAAGCCATTTGCAGTGGGGGCTCACTGCTAGCCAGGGCCTCACTATTTTGTAAAGCACCTCCATTTTGGTTAAATGTTAATGTTGCAAAGCCACAATCAATGGGACCAAAGCAATTGCTTTCCTAGTTACTGCCACCCCCCACCCCCGTGACTCCTGGCCACGGACTTGTTTCTAGATCACCTGACATTCCTTTACTCTCCACTCCTGCTCATACCTAGAAACAGCCATCTTGGACCCAGAAAAGGAGGTTTTGATTCCCTCCCTTCCTTTTTTTTCCTCTCTCTCCCTCCCTCCTTCCCTTCTTCCCTCCCCCCCTCCCTCCCAGAGCTACCTCTCCTCTTAAAGTCAACAACTTGCTCTGGTTTCCCACCCTAGAGACCTTGTTTTTGCAGGTTTCTCAGGTAAAGCCCACTGTGCTGGTGAAGTCTCCCACTCTCTTGTCTGCTTTTCCTTTCACTGACCTTTCATGTGTTAGTCAGGATTCTCTAGAACAGTGGCCCTCAACCTTCTCAGTGCTGCAACGCTTAGTGCAGCTCCTCATGCTGTGCTGACCCCAGCCATAAAATCATTTAAACATCTCTACTTCGTAACTGTCATTTTGCTACTGTTATGAATTGTAATGTATTATGCAGGATATCTGAAATGTGACCCCCAAAGGGGTCACAAACCACAGGTTGAGAATCACTGCTCTGGAGGAAGAGAACAGATAGCACAGATGCTATCTGTTGATTAGCTTGCTTTACACAATACAGGCTGGGTACTCCAACAACATGCTGGAGAGCCAGAGAAACTCAGTCCAGAAGTCGGCACACCTCAGCAATCCCACTCTAGCACTGAAGTCATACAGGAGTTGCTATTCATACTGAAGAGATTTTAAAAATTGGTGAGTGCTGATGGCCACAAAGGATGGAACAGTATCGCAGCAACAGGGTAGATGCATTCACCAGCCAGAAATGAAGGCACGCAAGCAAGCAGCACGGCTTTTACCTAAGAATTTTGTATCTGGGACCTTCCAGAAGGTTCCAATTACTACAGGGATGGGGGGGTGTCGGGAAGGATATGTTTGCCTTCAGTTAATCCTTTCTAGAAATGCTCTGTCTAACAGATGTATCTCTTAGTTGATTCCAGAGCTAGTCAATTGACAAATAAGATTAACCATCACAACATATGAAAGGCCCTAGTATACACAGGAAGATAATTACAACTGCTCTGAGATCCTTGGGACAGGAAGCAAAAATGACTAGAAATGTAGCCAGTGTCCTGTCACATGCAGCCTTCTGCAGCAAGATAA
Organism: Microtus oregoni; assembly: GCF_018167655.1. Classification (NCBI taxonomy): domain Eukaryota; kingdom Metazoa; phylum Chordata; class Mammalia; order Rodentia; family Cricetidae; genus Microtus; species Microtus oregoni. The sequence goes on from NW_024543062.1 coordinate 47,937,208, forward strand.
GAAGACGTTCTCAGAACTAGATAAGGCCCACTGAAGGGAAAGAATTTGAACAGTTTAAGATACTTAGAAACTACGAATTAAAATGGGATAGTAGTTCCTGCTCTCTCAATTGTCATCATTAACTCTCTGTTTCCAATGGTGCTACATTCAATAATGGTTATGATTTGTGGGGCTGCCTATTAACGACAGAGATTACAGAAGCTCCCGAAAGGAGAAGCGATGACCAACTGCACCTCTACTCCTCTATGGCCCCTACAGGGACTCCACACACCAAAGCTCATCTAGCAACTACCATGGAGAAATCTTTACTGTCTCAGTCTTGTCAAAAGGGAATGTAAGAGGAACTGAGAGAGGTGGTTGAGTAGTTAGGGGAACATACTGCTCTTGCAGAGGACCCAGGGTCAGATTCCAGCACCCACAATGGGCAGTTTGCAGTGGCCAATCCAGCTCCAGGATGAGATCTTCTGCCTTCTGTGGGCACCTGCATTCACAAGCACACACCACAGACACATAGTTTACATGACATGTATCTTATTTTACATTAATGTAAGATAAGTTGTGTGAGAGAAAGGAACCATAAGGTTACGGATTCTTCCTCAGTCCCAAAGCATTGTGAATGTGGCCTTTGTGTCAAGCAAGATAGCCAGAAGTTACATCTTTCAGCCGCACTAGGAGTTTCCAGCAGAATCTCCCCCACCTAGCTATGCCTTCTGCTAGGGGCTCTTACCTGATCCTTTGAAACAGTTCAGTGTTCCAATCTTAGGAGTAGGCATCTGAGACACTGGTTATCCTACAAGTAGCTCAATCATGCAACTAGGGTTAAGCATCAACCCTTTAAGAACAAAATTTGGGGTTGATAATCATGGATCTTCCTGTAAACTACTGTTTCTAAGTATAGTCCTTCCTACGGAGGCCTTGGTCTGTTACCCACATCCATCCCACTCCTGGAAGCCAAATGGCAGCCCTGGTCCTGACAGCAGTGACAGGAGACAGCACGCTGCGGCCACCAGAGTGCCTGATGCGCAGGATGGGCCAGTGAGCTGCAAAATTAAACTCCTCTTTTTAGAAGCCATTTGTGTGTTAAGGAAGAGAATAAATAAGCTAACACCATGGCCACTTAAAAAATGCACTCAGACAGAGAATTTATTTGACTATTTCAGACCAACGGGGGAAAATGAGCTCTATAATTGAAATGGTAATGGAATGAGTGAGGCATGGGGGGGTCAGGGCGTCCTCAGAGGTGGTGTCCTCAATAAGTTGGCAACTCAAGACAGAGGCTGTACAAAAAGACAAGAAAAAGGGAAGGTTTTCTGGATGAAAAATGGGGTCCCTGGGCCCAGGGTCTGGGCTCATGCATTTAACATCATTGTAGGACCACAGTGGAATTGCTTCATAATGGTTGTCCTTAGGTGCATCTTCCTCTGTCCTCCTTCTCCCTATAAAAAGCAAGCCTCCTGTCCTGCCCTTGTGAGTCCACTGATACTATAAGTGTACTCACGCCTTGACTCTTCTCTGGGTGGTATAACGTTAACTCACCAGCAACACATTTATTGAGAGATTTCACTGTGACTCCCTGATAAAGGCACTGGATGTCAGGAAGCATCCCCACTGTACTAGCTCAGCAGGCTCTTGTGAGTTCTAACAAAAGAGCCTTGAAAGCAACCAGAGAAGAGGCATTTTGGGGAGCATCCACTCAAAGACCCCACACAGGAACCAGCCCCATGGACTGGCGTGTTGCTCTTTCCTCTGAATTCACCATTCCTACCTGAAGGAAAGTTCTTTTTTTTTTTTTTTGGTTTGATAATTCTTTTTTTTTTAATTTTTGTTTTAATTTATTTATTTATTAAAGATTTCTGCCTCCTCCCCGTCACCGCCTCCCATTTCGCTCCCCCTCCCCCAAACAAGTCCCCCTCCCTCATCAACCCGAAGAGCAATCAGGGTTCCCTGACCTGTGGGAAGTCCAAGGACCAACCACCTTCATCCAGGTCTAGTAAGGTAAGCATCCAAACTGCCTAGGCTCCCCCAAAGCCAGTACGTGCAGTAGGATCAAAAACCCATTGCCATTGTTCTTGAGTTCTCAGTAGTCCTCTTTGTCCGCTATGTTCAGCTAGTCCGGTTTTATCCCATGCTTTTTCAGACCCAGGCCAGCTGGCCTTGGTGAGTTCCCGATAGAACATCCCCATTGTCTCAGTGTGTGGGTGCACCCCTCACGGTCCTGAGTTCCTTGCTCGTGCTCTCTCTTCTTCTGCTCCTGATTTGGACCTTGAGATTTCAGTCCGGTGCTCCAATGTGGGTCTCTGTCTCTGTCTCCTTTCATCGCCTGATGAAGGTTAATATTCAGAAGGATGCCTATATGTTTTTCTTTGGGTTCACCTTCTTATTTAGCTTCTCTAGGATCGCGAATTATAGGCTCAATGTCCTTTATTAAGATTCTGGAAGTAAATGAAACTTAGAAAGCTCAAAAAGTAAACAAAATTTACAAGGATCTGGAAGTTCTTGAAGCCTACAGGGTTACAGTTGCAGTCACAACTGCTAAGAAGAAGAATCCCTGATTAGTGGAGTATCTGTTCTTCAAGTCATACAGGGATTTGGGGGCATTTAGCTTTCAGAAGTCATCACTCATTCTGAGGTTGGCTTTTCAGCGATCCAGCAACCCTTGCATGATCCCTGGTTCTGTAAGTAACTCTAATAAATACACTGGCTCACTAAGATAGATCGATATTTTATATCTTAGGTCTGCCATTAATGTTAGATATGGGGTGAAACAACATTTATCCATGTCTGACCAGGAAAAATTGCACAGCAACCAGAAAGAGACCATGATTCGGAGGTTAAGGGCTGTAATTACGAATTAACCCATTTGCCAAAAGATCTCAGTTTTCAAACATTGCAAAGGCCTCGTGACAGGCAGGGGTTTCAACATGGGTATCTGTGGGGAAGACACAGGAAGCTACTGTGTGTCCCTGCTTAGCTCTCATTTGTCATGTTTCAAATGCTTGGCACTGTTATAAGCTGAGAGGCAAAGGGACTCTGGGAGATACTAACCTAAACAGCTGCCTGGTAAATTAAAAGTCAGGCCTCTCAACCTCTACCCCAGAGGCCAGTCAGGGGGACTATGACTGCAGTTGTTGGGGTCAAAGCCTGGGCCTCAGCTCTAACAATCCGATTTGACCTTTCCTCAAGAGGTCAGTAAGGAAACAATAGGGGAAAAAAGCATGAAAAGAAAATTGGTATGGAAGAGGGACAAAGAGGGCCCGTGGTCTCCAAGTCCACCCACAAGGCCCTGACATGAGGAATGGGCTTTAATGGAGGACAAGATGTGTACATAACTAAGCAGTACCCGTCAAGATGCCATCCCACCCCCAATATGCAGATCATCATTGTCCAAGCCCAGGCTCCACCACAAGATGGTCTGACAAAGACGCGCAGAGGCGGAGCGGCGCGGCGGCCAGACGCGGCAGAGCAACACCACATACAGGAAGAGGCTTTCGGGGACCAGCACAGCGGCAGACCCAAGCGGCGGGGACAGGCGTGCAATAAGGAGAGCAGTTCGCCCTACTACAATTGAATCAAAGAGGTAGGCTTTTGGTTGGCCAGGTCACTGGCACAAGGGGAGCCTGGTCCTGTCCTGAAGATCCTTCGGAGGGGTGAGAGGGTTCTTGGCTGCAGCAGGAACCACGAAAGAGAGTGAGGGCATTTTGTAAGCGGAGCCCTTGGCCAGCAGGGAAACCTGATCCGGTTTTTAAAGGACCCATTGGATAGGATCAATAGGAGGAAATGGGCAGGTGCCAAGGCAAGAATTCACCCAATAATCCGAAAAACAACATGAAAACATCAGAACCCAATGATCTTACAACAGAAGTATTTGAACAACCTAACACAGAAGAAGTGGAAAAAATCGACTTTATGAAGATAATAGAGTCCCTTAAACAACATGTAAAAAATGCCCTTATAGAAATGGATGAGAAGTATAACAAAAAGTTTGAAGAAATGAGTAAATACGTACATGATACCCTGGGAAACCAAGAAAAAACCATCAAGCAGGTAATGGAAACAGTTCAAGAATTGAAAACTGAAATGAAGGCAAAGAAGAAAATACAAACTGAGGACCAGCTGGATATGGAAAATCTAGGCCAACGAGCAGAGTCTACAGAAACAAGCATAATCAATAGAATACAAGAGCTAGAAGAAAGACTCTCAGATGCTGAGGACACCATAGAGAAAATAAACGAACAGATCAAAGAAAACAGCAAAGCCAACAAATTCTCAACACAAAACATTCAGGAACTATGGGACACAATAAAAAAAACAAACCGAAGAATAATAGGAATAGAAGAAGGAGAAGAGTCACAGCTCAAAGGCCCAGAAAATATTTTCAACAAAATTATGGAAGAAAACTTTCCCAACTTAAAGAAAGATATTCATTTAAATATTCAAGAAGCATACAGAACACCAAACAGACTGGATCAAAGAAAAACATCTCCTCGCCATATAATAATCAAAACACAAAATATACAGGTTAAAGAAAGAATATTAAGAGCTGCAAAAGAAAAAGGGCAAGTAACTTATAAAGGTAAACCGATCAGACTTACACCTGACTTCTCGATGGAAACTATGAAAGCCAGAAGGTCCTGGATAGAGGTTCTGCAGAAGCTAAGAGACCATGGATGCAAACCCAAACTACTATACCCAGCCAAGCTATCGTTCATTATCAATGGAGAAAACAAGACATTCCAGGATAAGAACAAATTTAAACAATACGTAGCCACAAATCCAGCACTACAGAAAGTAATAGAAGGAAAATCGCAACCCAAGGAATCCAACACTGCCAACACTGCCTACAATAACCCAGGCATCTAATGACCCTTCACGAGCACATCTCAAAGAAGGGAGACACACAATCTCTACTACCAAAAGCAATAAGAATAACCGGAGTAAACAACCACTGGTCATTAATATCACTTAATATTAATGGGCTCAATTCACCTATAAAAAGGCACAGGCTAAAAGATTGGATACGAAAACAGGATCCAACATTCTGCTGTTTGCAAGAAACACATCTCAACCACAAAGACAGGCACCTACTCAGAGTAAAGGGTTGGGAAAAGGTCTTTCAAGCAAATGGTCCTAAGAAAAAAGCAGGTGTGGCCATACTAATTTCTAACAAAACTGACTTCAAACTAAAATCAATCAGAAGAGACCGAGACGGTCACTTTATACTCATAACAGGAACAATTCATCAGGAGGACGTCTCAATCCTGAATATATACGCCCCCAATATAAAAGCACCTACTTATGTAAAAGAAATATTACTAGAACTCAAGGCAGATATCAAACCACACACACTAGTAGTAGGAGACTACAACACACCTCTCTCTCCAAGGGACAGGTCAATCAGACAGAAACCTAATAGAGAATTAAGAGAATTATTGGAGGTAATGAAGCAAATGGACTTAACAGACATCTATAGAACATTCCACCCAAATAGGAAAGAATATACCTTCTTCTCTGCAGCTCATGGAACCTTCTCAAAAATTGACCACATACTCGGAAACAAAGGAAACCTCCACAGATACAAAAAAATATCAGTGTCCACCTGTGTCTTATCAGATCATCACGGATTAAAGTTAGAAGGCAACAACCACGCTGCCCCCAAAAAACCGACAAACTCATGGAAACTGAACAGTCAACTACTGAACCACACCTGGGTCAAGGAAGAAATCAAGAAAGAAATTAAAGTCTTCCTTGAATTTAATGAAAATAAAGGGACAACATACTCAAACCTATGGGACACAATGAAAGCAGTGCTAAGAGGAAAGTTCATAGCACTAAGTGCCCACTTAAAGAAAACGGAGAATGCATACATTGGGGACTTAAAAACACACCTGAAAGCTCTAGAAAAAAAAGAAGCAGACGCGCCCAGGAGAAGTAGAAGACTGGAAATAATAAAACTGAGGGCTGAAATCAACAAAATAGAAACACAGAAAACAGTCCAAAGAATCAATGAAACAAAAAGCTGGTTCTTGGAGAAAATCAACAAGATCGACAAACCCCTATCCAAACTAATTAAACGACAGAGAGAGAACACGCAAATAAATAAGATCAGAAATGAAAAGGGGGACATAACCACAGACACAGAGGAAATTCAGAGAATCATTAGATCTTACTACAAAAGCCTGTATGCCACAAAACTGGAAAATACAAAAGAAATGGGCATTTTTTTAAATAAGTATCATATACCAAAGCTAAACCAAGACCAGGTGAATGATCTAAATAGACCGGTTTCTCGCGAAGAATTAGAAATGGTTATCAAAAATCTCCCTTCGAAAAAAAGCCCAGGACCAGATGGTTTCAATGCAGAATTCTACCAGAACTTCCAAGAAGAACTAATACCTATACTCCTTAATGTATTTCACAATATAGAATCAGAAGAGTCATTGCCAAATTCCTTTTATGAAGCTACAGTTACCCTGATACCAAAACCACAAAAAGACCCAACCAAGAAAGAGAATTACAGACCGATCTCACTCATGAACATCGACGCAAAAATTTTCAATAAAATACTGGCAAACCGAATCCAAGAACACATAAGAAAAATTATCCATTATGATCAAGTAGGCTTCATCCCAGAGATGCAGGGCTGGTTCAACATATGCAAATCTATCAATGTAATCCACCATATAAATAAACTGAAAGAAAAAAACCATATGATCATTTCACTAGATGCTGAAAAAGCATTCGACAAAATTCAACACCCCTTTATGATAAAGGTCTTGGAGAGAATAGGGATACAAGGGTCCTACCTAAATATAATAAAAGCTATTTACAGCAAGCCAACAGCTAACATTAAATTAAACGGAGAAAAACTCAAAGCCATCCCACTAAAATCAGGAACACGACAAGGATGTCCACTCTCTCCATACCTCTTCAATATAGTGCTTGAAATTCTAGCAATAGCAATAAGACAACATAAGGAGATCAAGGGGATTCGTATTGGAAAGGAAGAAGTTAAGCTTTCATTATTTGCAGATGATATGATAGTGTACATAAGCGACCCCAAAAATTCTACCAAAGAACTCCTACAGCTGATAAACAGCTTTAGTAATGTGGCAGGATACAAGATCAACTCCAAAAAATCAGTTGCGTTCCTATACACTAAGGATAAGGAAGCAGAGAGGGAAATCAGAGAAGCATCACCTTTCACGATAGCCACAAATAGCATAAAATACCTTGGGGTAACCCTGACCAAGGAAGTGAAAGATCTACTTGACAAGAACTATAAGTCTTTGAAGAAAGAAATTGAAGAAGACACCAGAAAATGGAAAGACCTCCCTTGCTCTTGGATTGGGAGGATCAACATAGTAAAAATGGCAATTCTACCAAAAGCAATCTATAGATTCAATGCAATCCCCATCAAAATCCCATCAAAATTCTTCACAGATCTGGAGAAGACAATAATTAAATTTATATGGAAAAACAAAAAACCCAGGATAGCCAAAACAATCTTATACAATAAAGGATTGTCTGGAGGCATTACCATCCCTGACTTCAAACTCTATTACAGAGCTACAGTATTGAAAACAGCTTGGTATTGGCATAAAAACAGAGAAGTCGACCAATGGAATCGAATAGAAGACCCTGACATTAACCCACAAACCTATGAACACCTGATCTTCGATAAAGGAGCTAAAAGTATACAATGGAAAAAAGAGAGCATCTTCAACAAATGGTGCTGGCAAAACTGGATGTCAATCTGTAGACGAATGAAAATAGATCCATATCTATCACCATGCACAAAACTCAAATCCAAATGGATTAAAGACCTCAATATCAGTCCGAACACACTGAACCTGATAGAGGAGAAAGTGGGAAGTACTCTACAGCAAATGGGCACAGGAGACCACTTCCTATGTATAACCCCAGCAGCACAGACACTAAGGGCATCATTGAATAAATGGGACTTCCTGAGGCTGAGAAGCTTCTGTAAAGCAAAGGACACTGTCACTAAGACAAAAAGACAACCCACTGACTGGGAGAAGATCTTCACCAACCCTGCAACTGACAAAGGTTTGATCTCCAAAATATATAAAGAACTCAAGAAACTAGACCGTAAAAGGCTAATCAACCCAATTATAAAATGGGGCACTGAGCTGAACAGAGAATTCTCAACAGAAGAAGTTCAAATGGCCAAAAGATACTTAAGCTCATGCTCAACTTCCTTAGCGATCAGGGAAATGCAAATCAAGACAACTTTAAGATACCACCTTACACCTGTCAGAATGGCTAAAATAAAAAACACCAATGATAGCCTTTGCTGGAGAGGTTGTGGAGAAAGGGGTACAATCACCCATTGCTGGTGGGAATGCAAACTTGTGCAACCACTCTGGAAAGCAGTGTTTCGGTTTCTCAGGAAATTCGGGATCAACCTACCCCTGGATCCAGCAATACCACTCTTGGGAATATACCCAAGAGAGGCCCTATCATACAACAAAAGTATATGCTCAACTATGTTCATGGCAGCATTGTTTGTAATAGCCAGAACCTGGAAACAACCTAGATGCCCTTCAACGGAAGAATGGATGAAGAAAGTATGGAATATATACATATTAGAGTATTACTCAGCAGTAAAAAACAAGGACTTCTTGAATTTTGCATACAAATGGATGGAAATAGAAAACACTATCCTGAGTGAGGTAAGCCAGACCCAAAAAGAGGAACATGGGATGTACTCACTCATATTTGGTTTCTAGCCATAAATAAAGGACATTGAGCTTATAATTCATGTTCCTAGAGAAGCTAAATAAGGCGAATCCAAATACAAACACATAGGCATCCTCAGGAATATTAACCTTCATCAGGCGATGAAAGGAGACAGAGACAGAGACCCACACAGGAGCACCGGACAGAAATCTCAAGGTCCAAATCAGGAGCAGAAGGAGACGGAGCACGAGCAAGGAACTCAGGACCACAAGGGGTGCACCCACACACTAAGACAATGGGGATGTTCTATTGGGATCTCACCAAGGCCAGCTGGCCTAGGTCTGAAAAAGCATGGGATAAATCCGGACTAGCTGAACATAGCGGACAATGAGGAATACTGAGAATTCAAGAACAATTGCAGTGGGTTTTTGATCCTACTGCACGTACTGGCTTTGTGGGAGCCTAGGCAGTTTGAATGCTCACCTTACGAGACCTGGATAGAGGTGGGCAGTCCTTGGGCTTCCCACAGGTCAGGGAACCCTGATTGCTCTTTGAGCAGATGAGGGAGGGGGACTTGATCGGGGGGAGGGGGAGGGAAATGGGAAGCGGTTGTGGGGACGAGGCAGAAATCCTTAATAAATAAATAAATTTAAAAAAGAAAAAAAAAAGATGGTCTGACAAGTTGTAAATCTCTCTGGGAGACAAGTTCCTACTCTGGCTATCCACAGAACCTCAGCCTTTCTCTCTCTCTCTACACCGGACTCTGGGGAAATTCTGCCTTCTAGGATCCATTGTTTCAATAGTATGATAGCCCAAGGGAAGTCACAAATGATTCTTTAGATATCCTCCTTCCTACAAGACCAGTTATAGCAACACACAGAATGTCTTTCATTTATTTCAAATACGTTGTCTTGAAAAGAATCTCTGACTCTTTTGCCTGCTCTTGAGATTGTTTTCCTCCTACTGGGCTGCCTTGTCCAGTCTTCGACTTTTGTTTTGCTGTATCTTGTTTTTGTCCTGTCCGGCTATTGTCTCTTGGAAGTCTGCGCCTTTCTGAAGAGAAAGCAGAAGGGGAATGGATCTGAGGAGGGAGGGGGAGAAACTAGGAAGAGTGGAGGGAGGGAAGAATGTGGTTGTGACTTGTATGAGAGAAGAGTTTATTTTCAATAAAAAGAAAAGAAAGGAAAAAAATCTTCTTTCCCTCTTGATGAGGCAATAGGCTACCTTACTCAAACATTTCTCTCCAGTTCCTTGTTTCCCTCCATACTCTATCCTTCTCCATGGGTGCACAGTTCATTGGATGCCCTTTCTTGGATAAAATGAAATGAACATGGAAAAACAAAAGCTTTAAGGACCAAGGATTTAAGCCCAGTTGCGCTACCCACCTTGCTTGGCACTAACTACAGATCCTCCCTGATTTCAGGTTTCTCAGGACCAAGTGGGTATGATAATCCTACAGGCTCACTAGAGGGCTGAAATAGCCTAAAACCTGTGAGATGCTCAGTACAGTGTGTGGCACATGCCACCTCTGAGTTGGCAGGGCCATCAAGGTTCTTGCATGTGCTCAGACTTCTCTAGTAACTTCTGTTCACTTTATCTTTGTCACTGTAAAGTAAATAGCTACATCCTGACATGGTTGCCCTAGGATACCAGCATCCCATAGGTCCCTAGTAGCATTGGGAAGATGCTGCCTTTCTCCACACTAATCTCTCTCTCTCTCTCTCTCTCTCTCTCTGGTGTTCATGTTAACACTTAGTGGAAAAATGTCATTTAATATATGCATTATCATAGTTAGCTTCAGCTGTCAACTTGACACAGTCCAGCTATCTGAGGGAGTCTCAGCTTGGAGATTGCCTCAATCTGATTGGCCTGTGGTCATGACTGTGGGGCACTTTCTTTATTATTAGTTGATGTGGAAGGGCCCAGGCCACTGTGGATAGTGCCAGCTCTGGGCAGGCAGGCCTGAGCCATTTAAGAAAGGCATGTGAAAAAAAAATAAAAACAAAACCAATTAGCTACATAGCTGACAGATAATGTTGCTAGAATTAAAATAAATAAATAAATAAATGAAATGCCCTTGGTAGGAAAAAGAAAGAAAGAAAGGCATGTGAGCTCCTACCTTGGGAGTCAGACAGCAAGCACCATCCTTCCAAGGTCTCTGCTTTAGCTCATGTCTTGAACACATACCGTGGCTTCCATGAAAATGGACTAAAGCCCATAATCTGAAACAATCCTTTACCATCCAGGTTTCTTTTGCTTATGATGTTTATCACACCAACAGAAAGCAAAGTAGTGCTTTCTACAGACAGGATGTCAACACAAGGCAGGCTCCTGTCTGAAGGAAACACTGAGACTTGCAGGATGCCCTTTAATACCACAGGAGTCCCTGATATCATGGGACTTACGTCCCACTCAACTCTGCTCCCCACCAGTGCTCTTTCCAAGGCCCTGTAGGAGATAGTTCTCCCTCTGATTCTCAGTGTCTCTCAGGTACGCCTGATACTCTGCCCTGGGTAAACATGTAGAGGGCAGTCCAGTCAGCCATCCACTTGTTCATGGACAGTCTGTTCAGTGGACAAGGCATCTGTAGCCAGGTCTTACACAAATACATCATCTCTCATCTAAAACCATCTGCTTTCACCCTTTCAACACCCTTTGCTGCTAAAGAATTAAGACAATAGTATTAACTCGGTCCTTCTGCTTGCTTGTTTTGTATCACATTACACTCATTATATCATTTCACCTACACGAGCAACTAGTAAATAAATCCATGCTACTTCTTTGCAAAGGGAGAAACTGAGACACAGAGAAGCTGAGTGACTTGCTCAGCTGAACACAGATACCAGGTTAAGGAAAGGAGCCCAGATTGAAATCTGGACGGTCTCTCTCTCTCAGAGTTTCTCACCTATCAAGCTTTCTGGGTTTTGGTTTTTTATTTTGTTATTGTTGTTTTGTTCATTTTTTTTTTTGATTTGGGTAAGAAAAAAATATCTGAAGTTCCAGGGACTGGGGAGATAGGTAGCTCAGGGCTTTCCAGGCAAGCAAGCCCCAAACCTACATTTTAAAAGTCAGCCATGGTAACATACACCTGTAATTCCAGCGCTGCAAAGGTAGGGATAGGAAATTCCTGGGGCTCACGGGCCAACCAGCTTAGCCAGTTCAGCAAACTCCAGGTAATGATAAACTTGGTCTCAAAAAACATGATGAACAGTGCCTGAGGAACGAGACCTAAGGATAACCTCTGGCTTCTACACACATGAGCACATATGCATCAGTACACACATAAACACACACGTGAACAAAGCCCTGAGGTTCTGTCTTTTGTAGCTCAGTGTCTAGGCAGTAGAGCTAATTCAAACACAGCAATGTCAATTCCATCCTCACCCTCTTCATAACCAGTTACAATTTACCCTTGAGAATCAGCTCCAGCCCAGAAGAAATACATATATATTCATAACTTCTCTCCTTGCTGGGAGAAAATGCCTAACAGAAAGGCAAGGTAAAGAAGGAAGGATTGATTCAAACTCTTGGTTTTAGAGGTTTCAGTCCATCATGAAAGGAAGACCACTTGGGGCCATGACACCACATCATGACACTAGGAAACAAAGAGATGGGAAGCTGGGACCAAGAGTATTCTTCACAGCCCCACCCCAATGCAACCTACTTTCTCCAGCTAGACCCTAGCTCCTAAATTTTCCACAACCTCACCAAACGGAGCCACCAGCTAAGGACCAGAAATGTAACAGTCGAGCCTGTGACCAGCATCACAGTATTTACATTATAACATAATCCATGTTTCTCCTTACGTGGATATTGAATGGTTACATACCTTTTATGATGGCTGCTCCATGACAATGGTCACTTTTCTAGAGGAAGGGATTGCTTTGAGATGACACCTAGTAAGGAAGGAATGTCACAAGAATAATGTAAGAGCCCACCCTCCATAAGCCAGTGTGGATTTTTATGTCTGTTAAAATTTAGAAACTGGGTCAATGACCACAGCATAAGTTCACGATGCTTCTGACTTGTCGGACACAGGCTTGAGCATCCACAATGAGCCAGCATTGTGTAATCCCTGAGGTGTGAGTATGTACTTTTACGTCACCTATATGGAGTCACTCTAGTAAACACAAATAATGCAGGAGCTTCTCACAAGGCTCTCTGGGCTGGAAGCAGAATATCAGCAAGGCTCCATTCCTTTTTAGAGACTCTGCAATAAAGTCTCATTGCCTATAATTCCCAGCTTCTAAAAGCTACCAAGATCCCTGACTTGGGGCCCTTCCTCTATCCTCCAAACCAGCAGCATAGCATGTCTCTATCTGTTTTGTGTCCCCTGAAGCTGAAGAAACCTAGGAGGTGGTGGAGGCATCAGAAGCTAGAAGAGTGAAGGATATTCTCATGAAGTTGACCCAGCCCTCTGAAGGTAAGAGTTGTTGGGCTGCCACTAACAACTGAGAAGGAGCCAACGAAGTAGTGAGTGAAGATAGAGGATGAGCCACTGCAGGGAGGGACACAGGAATGGAAAGGGACAGGGAGTAAGGCTTGTCTATTCCTCATCTCTTTACAGCACCTGCTAGGGGTCAATCCTGGGAGGGAGAAGCTGGCAATGCAGAGGTATGGTCTGCAGAGATCCAGCTAAATGTACCAGAGCCAAAAGAGTACACTCGGAGCCCAGGGAGAAAAGCTTAATATTTGGCTAGCTTACAATGTTGTGGGCCTGCTGCCAAGAGCTATTGAGTTTATTAAAGTTAAGAAAATCTCTTTCTCTCTCTCTCTCTCTCTCTCTCTCTCTCTCTCTCTCTCTGCCTCTCTCTTTCTTTCAGCAAGTTTATATATGGTATGCTTGTCCATATGTGTGGAGGTGCACATGGGGGTCTGTGTGTAGACCAAAAGACGATGTCAGATGTCATTCATCAGGTGCTATTCCCTTTGAGTCAGGGTCTCTCATTGGCCTAGAGCTCAACAAGTAGGCTAGGCTGACTAGGCAGCAATCTCCAAAGGCCTGCCTGTCTCTGTTTCCCCGGGGCTGAGATTGCAAAAGTGCATGTCACCACACCCAGATTTTTACATGAGTACTAAAGAAGGAACTCAAACCTCAAGCGCCCTAGTTAGAGTTCTATTGCTATGAAGAGACACCACGACCATGGCAACCCTTATAAAGGAAACCGTTTAACTGGGTGGCTTATAGTTTTAGAGGTTAGTCCATTATCGTGGTGGGATATGGCGGCACTCAAGCAGACATGGTTCTGGAGAAGAAGCTGAGAGTAGAGAAGGAGCTGTGTTTGGATCCCACAGGCATTAGGAAGTGGTCTAAACACTAGCCATGGCTTGAAATATATGAGTTCTCAAAGTCCGCCCCCACAGTAACACAGTTCCTCAAACAAGGCCACACCTACTTCAGGGAGGTCATAATGCCACTCCCTATGAGCTTATGGGGTCAATTACATCCAAACAACCTCATCCGACTTGCAGAGCTCTCTCTCTCTCTCTCTCTCTCTCTCTCTCTCTCTCTCTCTCTCTCTCTCTCTTTCTCTCTCCTCCTCCTCCTCCTCCTCCTCCTCCTCCTTCTCCTCCTCCTCCTCTCTCCCACTCAAGGAAACCTTTAGAACATATCAATGGAGTAGGTACACTTATTCCCTCAGAGGGAAACAGGAACTCAGAGATATTAATGAAACTTACAAATGCCACCCTATTGAGAGATATCAGGACTGAATTCCAATGTCCTTTTTCCCCCCTCTGGTGTATGACAGATGCCAAATTCTGAAATGCACAGTCCAACCTCCTGAGAGAGCACTGGACAGAAAACTACAACAGTATAGAAGTGGAGAAGGGTCACCCTAGCAAAAGCAAATGACTGCAAGGCCTTAAAGTTCTGATCAGGCCCTGGATCTGACAGAACCAGAAAAAGAAAACATGACCTGTCAGCTCTTCTCAGCCCTTCCTACCAGCACCCATCTCTCCACTGTAACTAACCTGCTGGTACCCAGCTCCTCCAGGCATGACTGCACTGTCTGTGACTACCACCAGCCTCTCCCGTCCCTTCAGTGAAGAGTGCAAGGTCTTGCCCACCTCTGCTTGCTTTCAATGAAAGCTAAGACACACAAATTCTTGTAGAGACTTTTCTGTGGCTTTGGTAAAAAAAACAATCTAACCAAAATCAATTTATGAAAGGAAGTGGTTTATTTCATAATAAAGGCTAACCCATCATTGTAGGATACCGAGGTAGAAAGTTGAAGCAAAAACTATGAAGGAATGGAGGAATGCATACTGGCCACTCACTGACTCATGCTCAGCTGGCTTTATTATATATAGAGCCAGAGCCCACATCTCTGGAGATGGTGCTTCCCACAGTGTTCCAGGCCTTCTCACATGATTCATCAATCAAGACAACATCTCATAGACATGAACACAGGTCAGCTTGATTAAGAAAATTTCTCAGTCAGGACTCCCTTTTCTTGGAGATTCCAGGTTGTGTCAAATTGCAAATAAAAACTAGCCAGGACACAACCCAAACAAAAGAATCATAATGTCATATCCTCAAAAGATGTTTCATATTCTCTGTAAAATGTTGAGCAGGGTTTTCTTTGTAAGACAAGGTCACCTGAATCCCAGGCTTGCATCACAATCACTATATAGCTGAGTGTGACTTTGAACTTCTCTGATCCTTCCTGTTTCTACTTCCCTAATACTATGATTGCAGGTATGGTCCACCATGCCAGGTTTATCCCTGTTTATCAAGACTTGGTATATGCTAATGAAGCAGCTTCCCAACTGAGCTACATCCCAAGCCCGAAGAAGTATTTCTGATATTCTGTTCTATCCTCAGAGGGTTAACTTTCAATGAGAAGATTTAAATGAGCACCCAAGTGTCTCAAAACACCATACAAGAAAAGAACACACCCAATTGTAAACAAAAGCATATCTGCTTCTGCTGAGATTATTATAATATGGCGCCAGTGTGTACATGCATACAGAAGTCCAGCAGTGCTGTGTAGTAGAGAGACAGAGCACCTGCAAAACATACATACTAAATACCAGATGCTGAGAGCATTTACAGCAATCTGTTATCCTTATAAGCGGCAACAGGACTCCCAACGGCCTAGAACAACAAAATTAATGGATTGGAAAGCAAGAAACTAATGTATGAGCTCTCAAAATTCTGCAGGCTGGCAGATTCGCAGAGCTCATTGGGTATGTCAGTGATGGGTATGAGGGGTATGAGGCAGCCAGGAGGACTCCAACAGGAGCAAGGTAAGAACAGAAGAGAAGCAGAAAAAAAACAGACAACTGGTCAACCCACACCAGCTCCTCTAAGAAGTCAAAACTCTATTTCCAACAAGAAGCTTCTTTGAACTTCAGTAAAACAAATACTATTTGCACAAACAGCCTCTACAAAAAGCAAATGCCATAATGAGAAAGCAAAACAACAGAATTCTATGCAGTTCACCCACTTGACAGTTAAATCATTTTATATTGAATTCAGGTTTCATGGCCCATTAGAGGTCTGGAGGGAGAATTCTCAGGGATACTTCTGGACTAATGAGTGTTTTGCAAATTGTTTTTCTAACACATTTGTTCATTTTTTTTCTCCTGGGAATAATAAGAACCTTTGGTTTATGGAATTTGGTCCTACATTTGAGAAACAACAGCAGCTATTTTAATTGAACCTAATTTATTTTTATTAGTAGAGGATGTTGGTGTTTTGTGTCTTTGAGATACATTTTTGACACTAATAAGCAAATGATGCTATCAGTCAAACTATCACAGCCTCCTACTCATGTCCCTACACATCTTTCAAATACCCTCTGACAAATGTTCCCTTGCTTCCCCCATAAGGATGTGGGTTTCCTTTTGTGAATCCAACAGTCAGAGTAAAACAGAACTTACAGAGAGGTCTGTGTCATCTACTAACTCCCTTCTCCAGATACACTCCCTGAGAGGAAGAGACCAGCATTCCAGGGGAAGTTTCTTACTTACCAGGAGCACAGAAGACAACACACCAGAACTTCCTCAGCTACAGATGGCAAATTCTTCTTTCAAATCTCCCCTACAACCACCAGAAAGGCATGTGAAGCAGTTACTCACAAGTCCCATTAAAAAATCAAGTTAAGACGTGGCTAGGAGAAATTGTCATACTCATCTCTTGTAAAGGGTTTGCCTTAGCTAGAGAGAGACTCTTTGTTTTCAGACATCTGCCTATAGGAGCTGTGTTGGTTACTTTTCTCATTGCTCTGACAAAAATAACTTAAGAAAAGAGGTTTCATGTTGGGTCACAACTTAAGAGTGCAGATCATCATTGCAGAGAAGTCACAATGAAGGAGCTTGAAGCAGCTGGGCTTATTGCATCTGTAGTCAGGAAACTAAAAGAAAATAAATTCTGGTGCTCAGCACACTTTCTCCTTTTTATTCTGTCTGAGATCCTGCTGATTGAATAGTGCCATTTATATTTAGGGTGAGTCTTCCATCCTCAGTCAAATCATTCTGAAAAATGAGACATACCAAGATATATGTTTCCAAATGGATTCAAAAATCATCTCACAGTGAATATTAGCCATCACAAGAGCCAATAAAATGTCTGATTTGAGCTCAATGTGCCTACTGTGGAAACCAGCACATGTAACCTATAGGTTGAGTCCTCTTCCTGCAGTGAATGTTGTTCTAAGTTCTGGGGGTCACAGCAGAATCAAAGCAGATACTCTAGGTATTAAATGGGCTACCTTATCACGTGTGGAGACAAATTAATGAGTAAATGTACCATGGCAAGTGATAATAAATACCCTGAGAAGAAAACTAAATATCATAGAGAAGAATAGGGAGGGCAAAAGGAAGCTACAGCTCTTTCTTACTTCAGAATTCCTAAGGGGTACTAAAGAAATATACTAATGGTCAGGAGAAACATGCAACATGAAGAGAAAGAGGAAGAGAACAAAAGGGAGAGAAAGAAAGGGGACAAGAAAGGAAAAGGTAAAAGGAAAGGGGAAGGAGAAAGAAAAGGAAATGGGAAGGTGCTGTGTAGCAATTTCCTCCCAACTAAAACAAACCATCTGAGAGAGAGACTTATCAAAATACTTCATAAAGCTCAAGAAGTTCCCAGTGCTATGTAGGAAGTGAGGGTTGCTGGGGAGAAGCAATACTGACCTGCTGGGTAGTGTTTTTGAACTGTCACTTAAACTGGTGTGGCCTTCGTGGTGTTGCAACTTCCTTTGAGTCATAGTGTAGCACGACTGATAAAAACCCAGAGACAGAAATTGGGATTCAACCTGAAGTTCAGAAAAGCAAAACAGCCAGTCTGAAATAGCACTCTTGCCTCCAGGAATCTCAGAATGAGATTGTGACTGAGAGCTGTCTCCTCCCATTTAATAATCCTCTCTAGGATTGGGGTTAAAGGCATGCACCACTGGAATTAAAGGCATGCACTGCCTGGTTTCTATGGTAACTAGTGTGACTACTGGGACTAAAGGTGTGTGTTACCACTGCCTGGTCTGTAAGGCTGACCAGTGGGGCTGTTTTACTTTCTGATCTTCAGGTTGAGCCCCAATTTTTGTCTCTGAGTTTTTATTAATCATGCTACATTTGGCACCCAATGTGGGACACAAACCCATGACTCTGAGATTAAGAGTTTTATGGTCTACTGACTGAGCAAGCCGGGACTGAGATAGAGGTAAGAGTCAGTGACTGACTGTTTTGCTCTCTGACCTTCAGGCAAGCTTTACTTATTAAAATATAAATGAAGCCACTACATCATAGTCCTGTAAATAACCCCAGGAAACTCATCAGCTTTTCAAGTTGGACTTCAATGGAGTTTTTTTTCTTTTTCTTTTTTTTTTTTTTTTTTTTTTTGGTTTGTGATCAACTCCATATCTGATGAGAGGAAAGGAGAGGAGAAAGAGAGGGGGGGTTTAAAAAATATGTTAAATAACTAGTACTTGGTCTTCAGATCAATGGGCAGCCAGTGGATTGGTTTAGAGTGTGATAAGGAAGATCCCCATGGCAACTGACTGAGGAAGGTTTTCAGAAGATCAAGAGTGGAAGGGAACAAACAACAGAGCAAATGCTGTGGTCATCCTAGGACACAGCAGAGTGCACATCATGGGAGACACACGATCCAATTCAGATACATGGGAAGACTTCCATAAAGGCTTCCAAAACAATGGCTGACTCGATGCAAAGTTGGGAGGCAGGTCAGGAGGTAACTCATATCTTCCCACTAAGCCACGAAATTGGTGGAAGATTCTCCTGAAAAAGAAGTCATAACATGAAAGAGATTTTGTACCCAAAGCTAAACCATATCCTAAAACCCACACCACATTATCTCCAGCCCTTGATCAGTATTTAACAAAGCCCCCAGCTTTTTGTAATTGTATGTATACATACGAATGCATTGAATGCAGGCATGTGCACCACCTATGTGCTAGAGTTTACAGAGGTCAGAAGAGGAGTTGGATACCTGAAACTGGAGTGACAGATAATTGTGAGTCACCATGTAGGTGTAGCTGGGTCCTCTACAAGAGCAGTAAGCACTCTTAACCATTTATCCATCTCTACAGCCCTCAAGTTTTTAATAAAAATTTCTTTTATTTGTGACCCAACAACTATTGAGTGCCAGTGAAACTTGCAACAGAATTCCCATTGACCTTGATATTCTGCAAACAGGGAAATATGTTCTTGCCTGGTAACTGTTGTATTTGCTGCTCCTCCATTCTCAACTACACCATGCCCCCTCCCTGTCCCTCAGTAGCCTTTCAAAAATTGCCTTCTCTACATGTGCAGTTCACAGTAATGTATTTCCCAAACCTTACTTTTTTTTCTCTAACATATTACTGTATGGAAGGTAGATGCTGTGGACCCCCTCATCCAGACCTTCACCCCTTCCTCATGCCAGTCCTGTGTCCCATGCTGTGGCCATACCAATCTCAGAGAGGTTTCTCTGATAATGACCCCAACAGTAGTCTTGGTTCTTGTGCTCCTGAAAGAAAATTTGACAAAATACATTAGCAAATGAAGCAGTCAATGGTTTAATGAAAGCAAAAAAGGAATAAGAATGTGCTTCTTAGGAGAGCAGGCCAAGCTGAGCAGCATTGGCTTTGACCGTGGCATGCAAAGAGATTGTGGTTTTTCTCCTCCTGTTAACCCCTCCTTTGAGTCTTCTCCAGGGTGAACACTTCTAGGATAGCAGTATGCTTTAGAGGAAGCCCGTTTTACCCAGAATTTAGTCTAAGTAGATGTATAAGATGCTGGGATATGCACAGAGGTTTAAGCACTCTAAAGTTGAAAAGATTACTAGGGAATAGGGTGACAACAGTCTGTTACTGCTCGTCCTGGGGCAGAAGTCTTGAAGTTGCTTTACTCTGACCTCACTAGCATGGACCACTCCCACTAGTTTCCCTTTCATCGTGCTTTGGGGTTCCCGAGCTCTAAGAAACCAGATAGAACAGCCCGGGAGAAACCAAGCCACATCCATCTCTACATTCTATCCCTAGAAAAAAACCAACAGCCCCACTGTGAGATTACAGTACACAGATCTCATCCATAGTGCACCACTGCTATTATCTTATAACTTGGCTAACTAACACTATTATCTTTACACCCTGTTTCAGGACTTTGAGCTGATCCATCCTTTGTTCTTCATGTCCTATCATTGGGAA
The DNA here is from genome assembly GCF_018167655.1 of Microtus oregoni. Classification (NCBI taxonomy): domain Eukaryota; kingdom Metazoa; phylum Chordata; class Mammalia; order Rodentia; family Cricetidae; genus Microtus; species Microtus oregoni. Next base: position 47,957,553 of record NW_024543062.1, read on the forward strand.
CCTATTGATCACTCCCTTCTGGAGCAAACCTTCAGTCTAACACTGTGACTCAACTTACTGGATCCATACAGATTAAAGACACAGCTACTCCTAGGACCATTGCATTCTGCTTGGATCTCCCATTTTATGGAACTTTTGCTAGGGTTGCTGCCACTGGAACTTCTGCTGGAGAAGTCTACTTGACTATAAAGTCACCTGCTTCCCAGGTCACCACTGATGACCACCATGGGGACTGGGACACCAAAAAGTTTGTGAGCCTAAGAGTTTCTAGTTGAGAAACCTGACTTGAAAGGGGGCTGCTGTTATGGCAAACCAGAAGGAACCATTTATTTTCCTCTCATGTCCTTTCCCTTGGTGGCTCCCAGTGGACACTAATACAGCACACACTAGAACAACAGAAGGGAACCTCACCTCTGTGCCATATTCTCTTTGCCATTAATCCCCAAGCCCAGGGGTCTGTTTTTGGAGATGCAACTCAGGCCCTCTCTCAAGCCCCTTGCTGTGAAGAGAGTTATTAAGGTCAGAGTTTGGGTATGGCAACCCTAACATGAGGGGCTCAGCACTTATCCTCAACTGACCAATTAAACAAGTAATGAAAATCAGAAAAATAATGGCTATTCAGTGTGGCTGCATTAGGAAGAGAAACAAAGATGACTCCCAAAGAGGAACAAAGTGATTCACTCACTCCAAGTCCATCTTGAGAAAACCCAGACAAAACTCTCTCAGTGCCTGAAGCTCCTCCCAGCACTTCTCACCTGCCCTAAACCTCTCCAAGCCTGGGTCTGCACTTCTGCCTCCCTTTTCCCAGCTTCTGATCCTTACATAACTCAGCCACTTAGGCAAGGCTCCTTCTTGGTCTCTGACTTTCTCTTGACCACTTGGCCTGCAGCTCCTCTCTTAACCGCCCTGCCCTCCTCTCTCTTCTCTTCTGCTCTTGTTCTCTCTCCTCTCATGGCCTGGCTAATTCTGGACCCTTCCAGATGCCTCTGGGTGTTTTTCTCCAACATATCTACAGTAAAACTTTCTCCTCAACCATACCAAAGAGATTTTTTATTCACTGGCATGAAGGTTTAAATAGAAGCAGGAAAGGTCCCACTCAGCCCTCATTGTCTAGACTTCTGAGATGTGTCAGGGCTCTCTGAAATGACTTCCTTGAAGACACATTGCCCTCTGGTTGGCACCAAGCTTCCAGATACTTCCTTCTCAAATTCCTGGAGAAATTGCACTTTCTTGGGTACCATTGTTTCAATCTGATAGACAAAGAGAGGAAGAAAGTCACTCTTCATTCCCAACAGTATAATACCCAGAAGGAGATGAGTGTGTGAGGAAAAGGTGGCCAGGGATCCTCATCTCTCAGATTCTAGGGCCACAGGGACACCCGAGCGCTTGCCTCCCTCACACTTGAGCTCATGGCTTTGTTCTCTTTTCAGGTTAAGCTGTTCCTGCTATAAAAAAAAAATGATTAGTTAAATGGGTGTTAGCAGGGCAAACCAGAAAGGGCTATGAGCTTGGACAGCTGAAAATGCTTTTCGCATATTATTTCCATTAAAGTTGAGAATGAACTCCCAGGACACGGTGCCTTTTAATGTCTCTGTGTTGCTGTAGAAATTGCATTTCTGTTAACTGCTGCAGAAAGTTCCCGCGCCACCCCCCAGCCATGCCGTTCTACAAAGAGGCTGCTTGAGCTCAAGCCAGGCTCACCCCAGGAGGCTGAGAGCACCTATGGAGCTTAGGTAGAGGCGCCTTCAAAGCTGGAGCTGCTGCTCTTAAGAGACTTCAGCAAATCTGTGTGGGCAGAGAAGTGGCAAGTAGGCTAACGAGGACCCTGCCCCCTGCCTCGCTAGAACCTGCCCCCCACCCCGTGGTTGTTTAGCTTCTAGCAAAGGAGAAAGAACAACTGGGGCCAGCAGCAGCCTCCCTTGGATCAGCCACTTGAGATTAGGAAATGAGTGCGATTGGCTTCTAATTGGCCTTTGTGCTAAATCAATGGTGAGACTGCTGGTGAGAAGAAAATTGTTCTTATTTTTACTGAGAGGTGAAACGGTCCTTTCATCCTTTTATGGGAGAAAGAAAAGAAATCAGCAATATTTCAAATGGAGCAATGGGAATAAAAATAAGAGGCAGAGGTGGGGATAAATGTTTTGTCTGGTTTGAATGCAGTCTTTTATTATAACCTCTTTTAATTATGAATTATTATTCCAGTTATTACTGGAAATAGTTGTCAGCTGCTAAATTACTATGTTCCAGTCATGAAATGATTTGAGTCAGCAAACTCAAGCAAATTTTGCCTTTGAATGTCTTTGGTTAGGCTCAACACAGCAGAGAGGTCCCACACCAGGCTGAAGGATCAGGGTCTCCCTCAACGGAAAGCAATGTATCCTTTCCAGCACCCAGCAGCATTAAAGAAGTGAACACATTCTTGCTGACAGTAAGCAGAACCCTTCACTATTAATAACAAGCAGACTGACTGGGACTACAGCTCAGCTGCTAATGTGTTCACTCGGCATGCGTGAAGCTCTGGGTTCTGTCCTCAGCACCACAAAAAACTGGCATCATGATGCATGCTTGTAATGCCAGTATGAGAGAGGTAGAGGCAGGAATATCAGGAGTTCAGGGTCAGCTTCATCTACAGAGTGAGTTCAAGACTAGCTAAGAATGCATAAGATACTCCCAGAAATGTATGTTGGAGAGAGGTGCTTTCTTTGGGGGAGAAAAGAATGTGTTTGCATTCTAAGGTAGAACTTTGGGGAAAAGAGGAATTTTGCTCTCATACCTGCCCATCCCACCTCTCCCTCTTCCTCTTGATTTCTTCAGATTCTGTCCAGAAGACCCAAGGGAAAATCCTGACTGAACTTCCTGATCTTTCTGCCCCTTGAACAATGAAATGTTCTCTGGCCAAAAAGGAGAAGATTTGGGAGTTGTGGGGTACAGAAAGCACCAGGCACAGTCAGGCAAATCGAGGCTAAGCTTTGTCCTGTTGCAGGATGTCTAGATGAGCTCAAGTTACAAATGCCTACTAGGAAGATTTTTTTTGGAAGCTTCCAAGGACTCTGTGCATCAGACTTCTTGATGGATGAAAAAAGACAGACCCAGGGAAGAAATAAAAATCCATTGTACCACATGGCACACTACTAGTGGAATAGGAGTCCGTGTGTTTCAATTTTCATATGTTATATACTGCATATTGAACATACCCCCTTTCAAATGGAAGATATTCTAAAGAGACACAAGCCCTCTCCTTGACTACCAGAATACTTGAGACAATGATCCCCCAAGAATAGAATTTCCCCAGGAACCTCATGTTGAGAGAAGGAATGGATGAAGCCCAGCCGCAGTCAGGGGCCAGATTATTGTCCAGGAAGATTTTTCACCTTTTTGACAACTGTTTAACCCCCTTGCAGGATACACTAGAGCACAGACAGTGTTAGGTCAATGACGAGTGGGACCACACTTCCTGCTTAATAAGGCGTATCTCTTACCTTCTATTTGAATCTAAGAAACCTGGCAGGACCCTGAGGATGGGTGTGGGGATTGCTACCCCTTCTCACTTGTTTCTCTTTGCAAAGTGACCACATTGAATAAATCTTTTTTCTCTCCTTTTCAACATTACTTGTTTATTTAATTGACCTGCTGAGGATGGGTGACTCAGTCTCCCTTGTTAGAGCTGTGAGGGACCAAACTCCCATCCTTGTCTCTAGTAACATCAGGGCCAGAGTGCTGGCGAGTTCATTTCCTGGGTAAAACATGCTTCAGAGCAGTAGCCATAAAAAAAGGAAATCGCTTTCTCATTGTCTCTTCCACATTGAAACTGCATCTTAGATGTAGTTGTTTAAATAAAATAATACTAGATTTATTTGCACTGGATTGGTTTCCTTTTATAACACTACTGCTATAAAAGAGTGTGGTGGCACTATAGTCACACCAGATAGCCCACAGCTAGCACATGGACACAGTTCCTTGGTTTTCTCAGAACTGTCTTCCTGCACTTAGACAAAGCAAATGGTCAGGGTAGATTGGAAAAAATCTTAATTGATTTTCACATACAGTACTGCCCCCATAACCCACAAAGAATCACGTTCACAGACTGCTGTCACAGTATGCTATTAAAATGTTCTGTTCACTGCTAGCTATTATAAATCTCTTACTGCACTTACATTATAAACTGAACTTCATCATAGGTACATAGGTATATGGAAGGCATTATATGTACAAAGTGGCTGAGGTTGCCCAACTTTAGAATTGTCTTGCATGAATGAGGCCTATGGCAGTTTAAATGAAGTTGGGCCCCAAATCTCATAAGGAGTAGGACTGTTAGGAAGTATAGCTTTGTTGGAGTAGGTGTGGCCTTGTTGGAGGAAGTGTGTCACTGTGGAGGTATGATTTAAGGTTTCTTATGCTCGAGATACAGTCAAGAATCTCGGTCAATTTCCTGTTGCCTTCAAGATGTAGGAGTCTCAGCTACTTCTCCAACAATAAGCCTGCCTGCATGCTGCCCTGTTCCCCACCTTGATGATAATGGACTGAATCTCAGAAACTGTAAGTGAGGCACACCAATTAAATGTTTTCATTTATAAGAGTTGCCATGGTTATGGTGTCTCTTCACAGCAATAAAAACCCGAACTAAAACAAGGCCAAGGCATGTCTACATTTATAGACAGAGACCCGAATCCAGAGGGCACCTGCCAAGCATTTCTGATTGTAATGTCCTGGAGCAAAGAGTTGGACCAAGGACTCATGGACAGTGATAAGAACAGGCAGTTTATAACAAAGGAGAGCAATGCACTCCTGAGAGCAGAAGTGGGCCAGAAAGCTAGGAAAGGTTAGAAGCTCAGCGATGCTCAGCCAAGAGAGTAATCATCCTTTATTGGTCCTTTCTCTCCTGCCCACCTTTGCTGGTGTTTGGAGCCTGTGGGCTTTTCCTATGAATCCTCAGTCCTTGGCAGCTCCTGATTCATTGTTTCCAGGCTCTCTTTTGTGTGGTGATCTTGATACCACCCCACAGCCATGTTCTCCTGCCACAGCACGGCACACAAAACATTACATCTTCTTACACATGTACATAAAAGAGTGGTGCTGTCCATGGTTTCAGGCCAGAGGCTCTCTCCTCAGAAAGAATTCGTGCTGGCAGCTCACAAGTGGCTTTGGGTTTTTCAGAAGGGAAGGAAGGCAGCACCTGTGGTGGAGGACCATTGTCAGGGCCCCTGGAGCAGGAAGAAAGAACTGCAGTGACAGCACATGGGGTCTGTGGCTATATTCTGCAACATGGCTCTCATCCCTCACATCTAGGGTCCCTTGTGGAAATTCTGACTTCCTGAGGTGTGTACCTATTTTATTACCTAGTCAATCCCATCATTCTACTACTAACATGAGGTAGCCATTTTTGTTACAAGTGCTTCAGTAATTTGACAGGATACAAGATCAACTCAAAAAAATCAGTAGTCCTCCTATATACAAATGATAAAGGGGCTGAGAAAGAAATCAGAGAAACATTACCTTTCATAATACCTACAAATAACATAAAATACCTCAGGGTGATGCTAACCAAAGAAGTGAAAAACCTGTTCAAAAAGATCTTTAAGTCTTTGAAGAAAGAAATTGAAAAAGATATCAAAACATGGAAAGATCTCTCATTCTCTTGGATAGGTAGGATCAACATAGTAAAAATGGCAATCCTACCAGAAACAATCTTTAGATTCAATGTAGTCCCCATCAAAATCCCAACACAGTTCTTTTTTTTGGGGGGGGGGGGGTTCGAAACAGGGTTTCTTTGTGGTTTTGTTTTTTTTTCCGTTTATTTATTCATTAAAGATTTCTGTCTCTTCCCTGCCACCGCCTCCCATTTCCCTCCCTCTCCCCCAGTCAAGTCCCCCTCCCGCATCAGCCCAAAGAGCTATCAGGGTTCCCTGCCCTGTGGGAAGTCCAAGGACCACCCACCTCCATCCAGGTCTAGTAAGGTGAGCATCCAGACTGCCTAGGCTCCCACAAAGCCAGTACGTGCAGTAGGATCAAAAACCCATTGCCATTGTTTTTGAGTTTTCAGTAGTCCTCATTGTCCTTGGAGCCTGTCCTGGAACTAGCTCTTATAGACCAGGCCGGTATCGAACTCACAGAGATCCACCTGCCTCTGTCTCCCAAGTCCAACACAGTTCTTCACTGATCATAAAAGAACAATACTCAACCTCATATGGAAAAACAAAAACCGCAGGATAGCCCAAACAATCCTGTACAATAAAGGAACTTCTGGAGGCATCACCATCCCTGACTTCAAGTTCTGTTATAGAACTACAGTAATGAAAACAGCTTGGTATTACCATAAAAACTGACAGGTGAACCAATGGAATTTAATTGAAGACCCAGATATTAATCCACACACCTATGAACACCTGATTTTTGAAAAAGAAGCTAAAATTATACAATGGAAAAAATAAAATATCTTCAACAAATGATGCTGGCATAACAGGATGTCAGCATATAGAAGAATGAAAATAGATCCATATCTATCCCCATGCACAAAACTCAAATCCAAATGGATCAAAGCCCTCAATATAAATGCAGTCATACTGAACCTCATAGAAGAGAAAGTGGGAAGTAGACTTTCAACACACAGGCACAGGAGATCACTTCCTAAATATAACTACAGTAGCACAGACACTGAGAGCGTCAATAAATAAATAGGACCTTCTGAAACTGAGAAGTTTCTGTAAAGCAAAGGACACAGTAGATAAGACAAAAAGGCAGCCTACTGAATGGGAAAAGATCTTCGCCAACCCCACATCAGACAGAGGACTGATCTCCAAAATATATAAAGAACTCAAGAAACCAGACATCAAAATACCAAATAATCCAATTAAAAATGGGGTACAGATCCCAACAGAATTCTCAACAGAAGAATCTTTTTTTAATTTATTAATTTATTAAAGATTTCTGTCTCTTCCCCGCCACCGACTCCCATTTCCCTCCCCCTCCCCCAATCAAGTCCCTCTCCCTCAGCCCGAAGAGCAATCAGGGTTCCCTGACCTGTGGGAAGTCCAAGGAACCCCCACCTCCATCCAGGTCTAGTAAGTTGAGCATCCAAACTGCCTAGGCTCCTACAAAGCCAGTACGTGCAGTAGGATCAGAAACCCATTGCCATTGTTCTTGAGTTCTCAGTAGTCCTCATTGTCCGCTATGTTCAGAGAGTCCGGTTTTATCCCAGGCTTTTTCAGACCCAGGCCAGCTGGCCTTGGTGAGTTCCCAATAGAACATCCTCATTGTCTCAGTGTGTGGGTGCACCCCTTGCGGTCCTGAGTTCCTTGCTCGTGCTCTCTCTCCTTCTGCTCCTGATTTGGACCTTGAGATTTATGTCCAGTGCTCCAATGGGGGTCTCTGTCTCTGTCTCCTTTCATCGCCTGATGAAGGTTAATATTCAGGAGGATGCCTATATGTTTTTCTTTGGATTCACCTTCTTATTTAGCTTCTCTAGGATCGCGAATTATAGGCTCAATGTCCTTTGTTTATGGCTAGAAACCAAATATGAGTGAGTACATCCCATGCTCCTCTTTTTGGGTCTGGCTTACCTCACTCAGGATAGTGTTTTCTATTTCCATCCATTTGCATGCAAAATTCAAGAAGCCCTTGTTTTTTACTGCTGAGTAGTACTCTAATATGTATATATTCCATACTTTCTTCATCCATTCTTCCATTGAAGGGCATGTAGGTTGTTTCCAGGTTCTGGCTATCACAAACAATGCTGCTATGAACATCGTAGAGCATATACTTTTGTTGTATGATAAGGCCTCTCTTGGGTATATTCCCAAGAGTGGTATTGCTGGATCCAGGGGTAAGTTGATCCCGAATTTCCTGAGAAACCGCCACACTGCTTTCCAAAGTGGTTGCACAAGTTTGCATTCCCACCAACAATGGGTGAGTGTTTTCCTTTCTCCACAACCTCTCCAGCAAAGGCTATCATTGGTGTTTTTTATTTTAGCCATTCTGACAGGTGTAAGATGGTATCTTAAAGTTGTCTTGATTTGCATTTCCCTGATCGCTAGGGAAGTTGAGCATGACTTTAAGTGTCTTTTGGCCATTTGAATTTCTTCTGTTGAGAATTCTCTGTTCAGCTCAGTGCCCCATTTTATAATTGGGTTGATTAGCCTTTTACGGTCTAGTTTCTTGAGATCTTTATATATTTTGGAGATCAGACCTTTGTCAGTTGCGGGGTTGGTGAAGATCTTCTCCCACAAAACTCAAGTCCAAATGGATTAAAGACCTCAATATCAGTCCGAACACACTGAACCTGATAGAAGAGAAAGTGGGAAGTACTCTACAACACATGGGCACAGGAGACCACTTCCTACAATAACCCCAGCAGCACAGACATTAAGGACCTCATTGAATAAATGGGACCTCCTGAGACTGAGAAGCTTCTGTAAAGCAAAGGACACTGTCGCTAAGACTCAACAGAAGAATCTTAAATGACCAAAAGACATTTAGGGAAATGTTCAACATTCTTAGCCATCAGGGAAATGCAAATCAAAATGACTCTGAGAAACCATCTTACACCAGTCAGAATGATTAAGCTCAAAAAACATCGATGATAGCTTATGCTGGAGAGGATGTGGAGTTAGGCGAACACTCCTCCATTGCTGGTGGGAGTTAAAACTTATACAGCCACTTTGGAAATCATCATGGTGGTTTCTCAGAAAATTGGGAATCAATCTACCTCAAGACCCAGCAATACCACTCTTGGGCAAATACCCAAAGGAGCTCAATATTAAAAAAACAAGTGTTGTACTGTTTATAATTTAACACTATAAATATACATTTATATATAATTTTTACATACATATTATTATAAAAATTATATAAAATATTTGTGTGACTATAAATAATATGTAATTATATATGATCCTATAACTTAATGAATATATATTGTATATTGAGTCTCACATATATTGCCACCTCTGATCTGTGTGTGCACGCACACCTGCATGCGTGTGTGTGTGTGTAAAGAGAGAGTGATGCTGAGCACTGTTCTGGGCTGCAGGTATTCAAGGGTAAGCAAGATGCTTGAGATTCCCACCCTCACAGAACCTAAAGTGTAGCACAAGCAGACCCAGTCAGGAGTGTTCAGCTACAGGAAACCCTGACTCCAGTGCCTCGGGGCTCAGACTAATGTGTTGCTGCACATTCCAAAATGTCCAGAGACAAGACTTCCAGCTTTGGGTTCCAGAGGTCTGCTCTGATTCTCTGCGTTTCTTCTGACCGTGCGGTAGGGATGGATCTGTGTCAGGAGCACATAGATAGTAATAGACATTACTCCTGGCATCCAACCTCAGAGAAGGTGTTCTTTAGCCAATAAGGTGACTCAACAAGCAAAGATTCTTGCAGCCAAGCCGGACGTCTTGAGTTTAATCCCTGAGCCCCACACGGTGGAAGAAGAGAATTGGCTCTTGTAGCTACCCTCTGTCATCCACATGCACACCATGCCATGCATGTGTGCACATGCATTGGAGGAGCAATAAACGGAAGAGGAAGGCAGAGTAGAATGTGGTTTTACTCTGCTTCCTAGAAGATAAACAGGCTTGGCAGGGAGAAGCAATTTCTTGACAGGCATCTGGCATATGACTGTGCCTAGTTCCCAGCACAACTGTCTGAGCCTAAATCCAGTTCCTGCTACTCTGCTGGGTCCTCCATGGCTTTATGAAGGCAAAAAACAGATAAAGGGGTTCTGTTTTAGTCACCACTTCTCCTCTTTGCCTAATACAGGGTCTGTTACATAGACCCGTTAATCCTTCTAGAATGTGTACATATCAGAAAACCAACGAAGTCCAAAGGGCAATGGATATTTGTTGCATAACGGAGAAAAGAGTGCAAATTTGGATTTGCATAGCTAATGAAACTAAAAATTTATTCCCACAGACCAAGAAAAGTCATTGCAATTTTGTAACTAATGAACCCTCTTTACAACAGCTGCACCCCAAATCTGCCACCAAGAGTCTTAGAAGATGGCCAGCATGGAGAGCAATCTTCCCCACTGCTTCTTTCCTTGTTCAAATTCCCGGTGGATGCTTGTTCTCAAGCAAGATGTGAAATTGCTGATTTCTGCTCTATCTGCCCCAGTTTGCACAGAGCTGCCCCTGTGAGAGCCACAAATGTGCAATTGTCATGCTACCATTAAGTCCTCCGAAATATCGATTTCAAATGTGGATTCCTATCCTCACAAATTACTCAAAAGAAGTGTGCCATGAGAAAATTGTATTTCCCCACCCTTTGCTTGCTTGCAGGCCACGGTAAGTTCAGTGTTCGGTTTAAAACAGCTGGTAACTCAATGCAAACTCAATGGAAACTAATCAGCTAGATTAAAGGAATAAGAAATACTGTCAATTTATCTCAGAAAAAGTACTATCCCGGTGTGTGTTCAATAGACCCCATGCCTGCAATTCACCCTCCCCCACCACCCAAATAACTGGTACTGCCCATAGCCACTCTCCTACACTGTCTAAGCAAGTCCATCCCAGACATCTGTGTGTACTCTTGGGAAAGAAGTGGCCTGCCTTCTTCCACTTTTTAAAGGAACCCAGGCTGACTTCAAACTCTATGTAACTTGGGACAACTTTCACTTCCTGACCTTCCTGTCTCCACCTCTAGAGCGCTGAGATTAGAGTCACAAAACACCATATCCTGCCCACATAGAGGTGGGATGTAACCCAGGGCTCACACGCTAAGCAAGTACTCTATCAACTGTACACCCAGTGCTGCTCACTTGCTCTTCTGCCCAGCAGGGCCTCTAAAGAGCCATGCTTCTGCAAGGAGCCTGCCCAAGAGGCGGCTTTCTCACACTGCTATGCTACCCAACACAGGGCATGTCTATCCAGACACAGAGCCTGAGACAGCTGTCTCAAGCAGGCTCAGCATACAGCGGCTCAGCTCTTTTAAGAGGCCCTGCTGGGTAACAGAGTGCTTGAGCAGCTAGGTAAAAATGCCTTCAGCATCATGGACACAGCAACTAGCCAGAGCAAGGGCTCTAAATATGTAGGCATGAGAATAGGCTCTCAGGGAACCCAGGGGGACAGAGCCAGCCACCAGAGCAGCAGTGGCTGGCGTGGCCATTTAAGGTTTGTCTTGCCATCAGAGTCACTAGACAGACACAGAGAGAAAATAGGAAACACAAGATGGAAGAGAGGCAATGCCACATTAATACAAATGGGTTCATTTCAGTTATCAGCTAGTTAGGAAGACTGAGATTTCATAATTAATAAGAAATCTTAATGTCATTATTTGGGAGCTGATAGCCAAAGAAAAACTTATCTACAAAACAAGGTAGAAGATGCTTAACCAAAAAAAAAAAAAAAAAAAAAAAAAAACTAGGTTAGTCCTCTGCCATCCATACGCATGCATACATGAACATACAGATACAGGGTTGTCCTCTGTCATCCATACGCATACACACATGAACATACACACACAGGGTTGTCCTCTGCCATCTACACACATACATAAACACATGAACACACACAAGGTTGTTCTCTGACATCCATATGCATGCACACATTCATGAACACACACACACAATGTTGTTCTCTGCCATCCGTATGCATGCATACACATGTGAACACACACAGGGTTGTTCTCTGCCATCTGTATGCATACATACACGTGAACATGCCCACAGGGTTGTTCTCTGCCATCTGTATGCATACATACACATATGAACATAAACACACAGGGTTGTTCTGGGCCATCTGTATGCATACATACACACATGAACACACACACGGGGTTGTTCTCTGCCATCTGTATGCATACATACACATATGAACATAAACACACAGGGTTGTTCTCTGTCAACCCTACACATACATACATAAACACACAGACACAAGCACACATGTAGACCCAGCAATGTGCCAGGTATGGGGAAAGAATGAGAAATGTGCTGAGCACAGAGAAGTAGAATAAGCACACATGGTGTGAGAGGGTTGGACAGGGTGAACAGTAGAGTTCCACCGAACAAGACATGAGGTGGGGAAGGTAAGCAGGTGAACATGCAGAAGTGCGCGCACGCGCACACACACACACACACACACACACACACACACACACACGGAGCATGATGCCACAGGGATACTCAAAAGAGTAGGACATGCAGAAGACAACTGTCACCAAAATTAGGGATTCCATTGGCCAAGAGAGGAGCCCTTGCTTCTTAGAGGCAGAGAGAGCCTGAAAGGTTTGTGGTCTAAGGAAGTCATGGATGTCCCATGAGAAGAGGTCTGTTGCCATCTCTATCAGCTTCCTAGTGCTGCTATAACACTGACGGAACAGGAGGTGACTGCGGATTTTTGCTGGGTTGGTTTGTTCTGGAGGCTCTGGAAGAAGACTGTCCCATCCCTCCCAGCTTCTAGAGTCTGTGGCCCTGGAGGGCTTCTGAGGAAGGCTTCCATCTTGGAAATTGCTAAGTCACACCCTGTTCCTATGGAGCTGGCGTGATAATGGAATTTGCATACATGAAGTACCTTGTTTATGTGACATTCATGGTTCCAGTGCAGGCTTGCTGGCTATGTCTTGTGTGATCCCCAGGGGGAGACTGCCTTTCTTACCATTTAAGGTAGAAAGGTCAGGAGCATAGGTACCTGACCCAAGGACTTGCCTGGCTGGTGAGACCCCTTCTGTGAAGCATGTCCCTCTAGTAAGTGTCCATTTTGAGAAGGTGATAATTAGGCAAAGCCACTTGCTAGTCCTCAGCCCCAGAGATCTCACATATGCAGACTCCACACCAGCCACTGTGGGAACTCAGTGGTTTCCAAGACAGCCTGGGAATCTGCTGGGAGAGCCAACCACAGCTAACCACAGACAAAAGTGTGGCTATATGGCGACTTCTTCCAGAATTTTCTTTCTATGGCAGTTCCAATTCCAAATGATACATTTATTTAATAGTGTGTTTGTCTAACCTTTGTCTTCTCCTAGTTACACTGTATGCTTTATAACAGTAGGGACTGTGTTCCTTTCATGTGTAAACACTTTACAAGCAATGCCTGCCATAGAATAAGCCCTCCCACATTGATAACTCAATAAATAAATAATAATAAAGACAAGAAGATGGAACAGCATGAACCCTGTGGACACGGCATCAGGGGTGAAGTTCAGGCAGCTGCAGAGATGGTTGCTCAGTAACGTGCAGCTGCAGAGATGGTTGCTCAGTAACGTGCTTACAGCACAAGCATGAGTGGCTAAGTTTCATGCCCTGCACCACACACTGAAAAGCTAGATTTGGTGGCGTGCACTCGGAATCCCAGTGCTAAGGAGGCAGAGGCATACAAATCCTTGAAGTTCTCTAGCCAGCCAACGCAGTCTACTCAGGAAACCCCAAATGAGAGACCCCATCTCATAAACAAGTTTGCTAGTTGGTAAGCAAAGATCTCTAACGCCTGTACACATCTATACCATACGTACATTCATGGGTACCCAGAAACCTGTATGCGTACACACACACAAACACGAGATTCAGAAATGTTCAGAGAAGACCAAACCTGACAAACATGATATATTCACCTTCATCTTGGTACCCGTTCAGCATATCCTCCAGTCCCTTTGCATCTTTGTCTCATCTGGGCAGCAGTACCCACAGTGGGCAGCAGGATGCCTCTGCATTGGTACTAATTACAAAGACATCCTTAAATACATCTAAAGGAGAAGATTATGACTGCTTAGTTCGGTTCCCACCCTTCTCTGAATGACAGAGGCAAGCTAGGCATGGAGGTGAGCGTTTTGGAGGAGTGTTAAGTCCTAGAGGTAAGCCCCTTACGTGGGCCTAGTCAGAGGCAGGCAGAAAACAAAACTTTGATCCAAACTTTGAATGTAGGAACCCATTGGTCTCAGAGCTGTTTCACAAGCAGAGGCAGCACTGGCCTGGGCTCCACCTGCAAGCTGGTGACCAGGAAGGAGGAAAACCGTGCAGGGACACAAAAGCGTAGATTACGCACATATCATTGTGCCATTGCTATAAAAATTACTTAAACTGTATCTCTTGCATATAAATGGGAAAAAAGATTTGGATATTTGGTCAAGTGGAAATGTTGCTAGGCACAGGTGTCTGCGACTCCACAGGATAGAATACAAAGGTCACTTTTGTATGTAGAAAGAGGTCCCTGGGCTGGCCAGAGACATGTGAGTATCATGTCAATTGATTACAAGGGTTCGGGAGGTGGCCCCAGATACTGCACAACACAGGGAGCCTGTGGTGCAGGCCACCTGGCTCACTGTAGGTCTGGAGACAAACCGGTGTCATTAGAGGGTGGGTATGTGGTTGTGAGACAGACTGGTTTTGTAGGGGACAAGAAAGTGACTGTGTTCAGGGCACCACTGTAGCCTCACACCTGAGCCCCTCAAGGCATGGGTCCAGGCCTGACTGAGCCTCTGTGACCCAAGCCATTTTCAGCCATGGCAACAGGGGTTAGAAATATTTTTTTTTAAAAAAAAAAAAAAGGCAAATGATCTCTCTTTAAAAAATAAATAAATAAACTCTCTGGTTTGTAAAATTATTCCAGCTACTATTTGTTTATTCATTCATTCATTCATTTATTTATTTATTTATTTTGTTTTTTTCTAGACAGGGTTACTCTGTGTAGCTTTGGGGCCTGTCCTGAACCAGCCCTTGTAGATCAGGCTGGCCTCAAGTTCACAGAGATCTGCCTGCTTCTGCCTCCCGAGTGCTGGGATTAAAGGCGTGCGCCACCACTGCCCGGCTTGAAGGCTCCGGTTTGCAAACTGGGCCTCTTCACAGCATGATCCTAGAATCAAGAAATTAATAGCGGAGGGCTGGGTTCAGTCAGCAGAGTGCTTGTCTTGCAATCATGAGGACCTGAGCTCAGTTTTCCAAACTGTACATTTAAAAGGCCAGGTATATACTGCACACTTCTAACCCCGGCAAGGGGAGGAGCTACAGGAGGGTCCCAGGACTGAGTGAACAGCCACTATAGTTTACCTGGTGAGTTCCAGGCCTAGACATAGACTTTGTCTTTAAAAAAAAAGAAAGAAAGAAAGAAAGAAAGAAAGAAAGAAAGAAAGAAAATGTGAGTGACTGAAAGATTCATGGCAGCGCGACCCTGGCTGGTCTCCTGGCGGGTAGAAGACAGACAGATGCACCATGCAGAAAGAGCTTGTGTAAAGAGTTTATTTAGTGGGTATTGGGAAGGGTATAAGGGTAAGAGGATTATGGAGGGAAGAGGTAAAGAAAGAGAGAAAGAGAGTGGAGAGAAGGGGAAGAAGGATGGAGAGAGAGAGAGAGAGAGAGAGAGAGAGAGAGAGAGAGAAGATACAAGATCATTTTGCCTGGGTGGGAGGGGGGAGTTTGGGGGTGGGTGGAGCTTGTCTCTTTAAGGGACAGGGAAGACCAGGATAATGACAACAATGACCCTGAGAAATGACAGCTGCCATCCTCTGTCCTCCAAGCAGGCATGAATATATTGTGCACCTGCATGCATGCATACGAGCACACACTCCCAGAGAGAAAGAAACAGACAGAGATAGAGACAGAGAAAGAAAGTTAATTCCTCTTTGCAAAAATACTGGTTCCCAGCATGACTGTGGAATGGGTATACACTTCCTCCTTTGGTTACCCAATGCTTTGTTCTAGAAACAATTTTCTCGTGTCTTTGGGGACACTGACATGAAAAATTCATGCATAGTTTAGTTTATGCAGCAAGCAGCTTCCTAAAAACTTTGTGTGAATCACATTTAAAAAAAAAATTGAGTCCCATTTCCCTACTGATTGTGGCTATCTGCTCATGGTCGCTTTCCCTTCCTCCATGATTTATCTCCAATTGGCAGCAGCAAACTATAACCCTAGCTTCACAGCTCTATCCATCCCAAGAGGCTCATCAATCAATCATCAGAATTTCCATTCAGAGCCTATTATGTGTAAGACAGTGTTGATGGTCTGTACAGAGAATAGGGAATACACAGAGGCACCAGGGGACGCTGCTATCTGAATTCTCTACAAAACCGTGTGAATAGTCACACCCTGACTTATCTCGTCTGTAATTCAGATTTTTCCTCTATCAGGTTTCTCCCAAAGAGGTATCTGTGTGTGCTGAGCAGGCTATCTAAGTTACCATAGAAATAGAAAGGCATAAAAGGATATTTAGAAATGTAAGGACATATATAAATCCTCACTAACAGCAATTGCGATTGTTGGGAGCAATGCCTGAAACTATCATAGTGTGTTCTGAGTTGGGAGGAGGCTCAAATAACACACCAGTCTTCTGCTCAAGGCAAAACAAGAGCAAACTAAGAAAAAGTTAATAATATCCTATAAAAACAAGTCTGAAAAGACAATTCAATTTTCTTCTGTGACAGGAGATGAATTCATATCGCTGAAGGACCTCCAAGTCAACCTCTAGTATCTCTGTGGTGTGACCCGCTTGTGGTGTTATCTGTGGCATCACACTGGTGGTGTGACCTACTTCAACAGCAGGAGACGCTTCAGAAGGAAGTATCTATGATTTGTTGACTTCTCGTTGTCATCTGGACAGTCAGGGGATTCTGGGCCTCTCACAGAAGCCTAAGTACCTAAGGGTAAATACTGGAAACAGCCAAGACAGCATACTTGAGATTTGTTGTGTGTTTGTAAACACCAGAAATGAACTCATACTACCTTAATAACGACAAAAGAATCAAGGTTTACAATGAAAAATATTTAAGATTTTAATCTATGGCATTCAAGAGCAAAGAAAAATAGTCCCAGAAGGCTTAGAGGCAGCAGGGAGGATTTCCTCTGGACCCTGATCACACCAGCCCCTTAGCTGCCTTTTTATTAGGGCATCTGTACCCCTGTGCTTCCTCCAACACCTGCCCCTTCTGCTGCCCACCACGTGGACACCAAGAGCCTCAAAGTCTACTGTTTAACCTCAAGATGCCTGGGGAGGTGCCGACTCTCTCTTGGTCCAATTCCAAACTCCTAAGAAAAGCTTGAGTTTTAGCACAGTTTGTCGCAGATGGCTGCCATTTATCCAGTAATTAGTTGAGGCTGGGGGTGGATGTCTGCTCCACCAGCTCAGAGTGTCATTACGAAATGCTGCCAACCACATAAGTTAAAAAGCATGTACTTAGAAATGCTACCAGAAAGGTAAGTGAAGGATGGGACCCCTCCTCACTTCCTCTACGTGTCCTCACACAGCCTCCCCATGCATGCGCACAGAGAAAGAGAGACAGCAAACTCGTCATGTATTTCTCTATTTAACCCAGCATTCTCACAGTGCTCAGTACTAAAATAGATGAAAACCAGGCATTGTGGCACACACTCAGAAGTCTGAGGCACATGAATCACAAGTTCAAAGCTTATCTGGACTACAGAAAAAGTTTCAGGCTAGCCTGGGCTTCATAGCCAGACTTGGTCTAAAGACAAAAAGATAAAACAAAGATGGATACTGAGGACATCTGTCCCCAGCAATCTTAATGCCTCAAGCCCATCAACTCAGGATTCCAAATATTGTCTACCTGATCTTTCTTCTGAATAAAGTCAAGCTTAGTTACAGTTACTCTTTGACTTTAACCTGCCTTTGAGGACAGTAGCCTGCATTCTCCTCTAGCCTCCTCACGCGTGAGCTCTCTCTCTCTCTCTCTCTCTCTCTCTCTCTCTCTCTCTCTCTCTCTCTCTCTCTGACACTCACACACACACACACACACACACACACACACACACACACACACTACAGAAAGGAGAGAGATGACACTGACACATACAACACAGAGTGAAGTAGGCCAGGATAGAGGTTCATAAAGAAATGGTAACCAAAACAAAACCATGCAGAGAAAGGAGAGTACTGTGGGGGCTGGAGAGATGGCACTGGCTGCTCTTGCAGCCACTTATGAGGCTCGCAGCATCCATACATCCTGATCCATGGGATCTGATGCTCTCTTCTGACTTATATGGATATTAGGCATGCACCTAGTTCACATATTACATACAGGCAAAAATTCATACACATAAAATTAATTAATTAATTTCTTAAAAAGAGAAATACAGAGTCGGACCCAGGCCAGAAAGTCTACTCGTTATCAAATTCAGTAGTACTAAAAGAAAATAAGTGAACCAGTGTCCTTTACTGCATGTAAGTACATGGACTTCTCTTGTATGTGATTTGTATGCATGTTCATGTGTGTATATCTGAGAGTATGCTTGTGGAGATCAGCGGCCAATGTCAGGGATCTTCCTCAATTACTCTCCATTGTTTCCTTGGGGTTTTTTGCTTTGTTTGTTTTTAAGCATAAGGACCACTTCCTAGAATTTAAAAGGAAAACCCTCAAGCAGGCAACTATAAACCTCTCAGCTTTGAACACATAGCTTACATACACATACATATATATCATATATATCATATAGATACTATGCATATATATCATATGTATATATATCATACACATACTATGCATCATATACATGTGTATATGCACATGCATATACATCGTGCACAGATACATCATATCATATACATATACAATAGCCAAAGATCTATTGGCAAACAGAAGGCTGTTGGGAAAGTTGACTTTTCTCTCCCTCTAACTTCAGAAAATCAATTCCTGTAACGTTGTATCTAGAAGCAGCATTGTAAGAACATCCAACCACCATCTCTCCCTTCTTCCTTTTGTTCGTTCAACTTCTTTCACGCTGAGAGTTCTAGACTGCACTCTATTTGGAGCCACCATCCCTATCCTTTCTTCATTAGTTAAGTCAACTTGGACTTCAGGTTCAGGATTTTTAACAGTAGCTTTGTTCGTACCTTAAGCTCTCTGAGCCATCTTTTGCTTTCTCTTCCCACCATTCAGATGAAACTCGAGCCTAGGAAAATTCAGCCCTGGTGCCTTTTTCATTCCTCGGTCCAAGCAGAAAAGGACAACCCAGGCACCTGATATGCTCTGATTCACACCTCGGAGGGAGCCCACCTCGGCCGAGCAATCCCACGCCATCATTCCGGGTTAGTTTTTTCCCAAAGTGTTACTTTTCTCTCGCTCTGTCTCTGCCACAACCACACTCCTCGCTCGTCAGATGATCCTGCCTCCTACATCCGAGAGAAAACAGATGCTACTAGAGAAGAAATACCCACAAGCAAACCCACACACCCTGCTGCAACGGAGCCCATCCATCTCGTCCTCTTTTCCTCCCACATGGGATGGGGGCTCACACAACTCTCCCTGCATCTGCTCTTTAGGTCTCCCACACAACTCTTGATCTCATTTCTCCTTTTCTTCTTCTGTTCATGGCCCTGCTCTGGCTCGAAGCACCTACCCACTTCCAGCTGAGCCTGCCTAGCCACCCTGAACCTCATCCACACACTTTTCAGTCAAGAAGGAGAGTCATTTCTTTACCTTATGTCAGTTCTCAGCCTTGGGATCTGAGTCTGACACCCATCACTCCACTTAAGCAGCCTTCGCTGGCTTCTTTGATGATATTGCATGGTTTCTTTCACCATAGTGGACCTTGCCATAGACTGGATTCCGGCCTTTCTTCCTTCCTTTGGTTTTCAGGATCAGATAATCCTAAATGCAAATCTAGTCACATGTTCAATTCAATAAAATACCTGACAAAAGCTACTTATGAAAGGAAGGGTTTACTTGGGTTACAGTCCAAAGTAGGAAAGGCATGTTCAGGAGCCGGAGGCATCTTCATGTGTTATATCCTTAGTTAGGAAACAAAAAGATGAATCCTAGATTTCTCTTTTTGATTCAGTCTAGGACACCAGCCTATGGAATAGTGGTGTCTACACAGAGGGGAAATGACTGCGGCTAACTATGCCCTATAATGCTGTAGACACAGAATCCATGGTGGCAAAAAAAAAACTGGGCTAAAGTTGATAATGAAGAGGGCTTAGGGAGACCAGGCAACCAGTGATGTGCAAACAAGATGATCTGAGTTTAGTCTCCAGCACCTACATTAAACAGCCATGAGCAGATGTGCCTATAAACCCAGACAAGGGGAGGTGGAGACAGATGAGTCCCTAGATCTTAGTGGTTAAGCAGCGAAGCCTAATTGGAGAGTTCTAGGATCCAACAACACAAAACCTCAAAAACACAAGGTGTATGACTCCTAAAGACTTTCATATGAGATTGATCTCTGGTGTACACACACACACACACACACACACACACTCACCAGTAAGGCTATCAGAAGGCAGCTGGGGTACGGAGGATGAAACTGCAGAATGCAGAGGAAGAGAAGGAAAACTTTTATTGTGCTAGTAGTGTGTGTTCCCAGTAGGATCCTCAGCCCTGCTTCCTTCCTGCTAATGACTTTTAAGAGCCACCCAGAACATGAACACTTCTCCTTGGCAGCAGATGGCAGCAGTAATAAGCCTCAGTGGCGTGCTAAACACTGACAGGTGGCCCAGAAATGGGCTCTGCTCCCCCATTAAAAAGACAACTTGTCTCACAGATGCAGCAAATGGGTGGGAACCACACAGAGACATGTCTTTTTCAATGAGGTACAAATCTTCCGACGTGACTTCTGATAACTTCCCCTGTAACCCCAGAGACATGCTTCTACCACTGAAGGACTTTCATGGAGCTGCCCTGAGGTTCCACTGAATCAGTAGCTTAGCTTCTAACCCTGGACCATAGGTGTTGGTTCCATGGAGATCACAGAGCCATAGATGGTCCATCCTCTCTGGGTCACATCTCATTAGTTGGCTCCCATCCTCAGCACACCTGTCTTTGAACTTCCACAATAACCCAACAACCAATAAACATCTGTGTGTCCCCACCTACACCCCATGATCCATGAACTTTGTGAAGAAAAGTTCCATATATTATTCAACGTTGCTTTCCTCCGATGTCCAGTAAAATGCCTGGGACCCTATAGGAGGTTTGGCAGAATGGAAAGAGCAAGCCTTAAGAACACTTGGATGTGAGTCTTTCCATCCACATCATCTTCCCCAGTGTGTTCATGTCTCTGGATTTCATTCTTCAGGTGTAAAGGCGTACCTGCCTGTAGAGTATAAGGATAAAAATTATCTTTGAAATGCATATACCTCCCAGTACAATCCCAAACATGCAGTAGGAGTCTGCATTGATTGAGCAGCTTCTGGGGACTCACCCTGCACCCCAGGTGTGCTGCTTAGTTTTGATTTTCAATTTGAACCAACCTAGAATCACTCTCTAAGTCTAGTTGGCCTATGTGCACTACTGTGGGGTATTTTCTGGTTGTTAATTACTGTAAGAAGACCCAGAACACTGTAGGCAGTGCCAATACTAGGATGGCATATAATGGTGAACTATATAAGAATGAAGAAAACTTAAAAAATGCCAGCATGGACACCACTCTCTCCTCTCTCTCTCTCTCTCTCTCTCTCTCTCTCTCTCTCTCTCTCTCACACACACACACACACACACACACACACACACACACTGTATATGTGATGTGACTAGCTGTTTTGAGTTCCTGTCCGGCCTTCCCTTTAGTGACCTCCTTTATCTAGTCGCTTTTTCTCAGAGTATTTTAGCACAGCAACAGAAACGAAACCACCATCACAGCTTGGTGGAGAAGCAGATAACCAGCTGGGAGGCTGTGCATGTGGAGAGACAAAGGCCAGATGGGAAACCTCTGCATCTTCCTCTCAATTTTCTGTGAAACTACAAAAAGAGAACACAGACACACAGATGAGAGCTTAAAAAGAGAGAAATTACCGTCCTGTTCCCAAGAGATAAAGCATCCCAAGAAATGTACAGAAAAAAAGAAGAGCAAGGATTTGGGATGAAAGGACAATAAGTCTAGGGATGGCACTTCATGCAGACATGCCCAAGGCACTCGCCGTGTGGTGAGTGGAAACCCAGAAATGCTCTGATCATTTGTCTAAGAAGCTGTGCATTTCTGCACCTCCTGTGCACCTGACCACTACCAGCCACCCTTCCCACTCTTGCCCACTGCTCTGGAACGCTATGTATGAGCTACCTTCCAGGGACTTACACAGGGCAGGGAGCTCTACGCTAAGATAAAGGAAGCCACTGTTGATTGCCCAGCTGTCATGGAGACATCACTGGAGCAAGAGAAGCAGCATATCAGTCAGGCATGGGGCCTGTACTGGAGTGTTGCCTGCTTTGGTCTTGTGCATGGAGAGCCCTGGTAGGCTGCCATTCTCCAGTTAACTGTGCCTTATGCCCATTCCCATATGAGCAGCGCTAATTAGACACAGTTGAAGTTGGGAGATAGTATAGACAGTGCCTAGAGGAAATAGTGGGTAGGTATGACTTAAATGCACTGCATTCATGCATAAAATTACAAGGAATAAATACACTTTAAAATTTAAGGGAGAAGTAGCATCAACTACCATAGAAAAGAAAGCCATTGACACCAGTGTTCATGAATGGAGAAAGTTCAGGGCTTACGTAGGAACCAGGCTCTCCTCAATGTGTGCAGTGGGTGTCAAAGTGGGTGTGCTAGAACAGAGTCCTGTGCATTTAATGTTTGGTGGCTACTTCTAATCAATCATCAGTTCCTTTTACCTCCAGAATTTGAAATCTCTAAGCAAATGTCTGCTAACTCTGGGCTGAGGGGGACGAGGAAAAATGGTTTCTCCAGCACAGTCTCTTGCTGGTGTGAGTGTTCTCTCTGAGGTGCCTCTTGTATTCAGTATCTGTTATTATTCTGGTGTAGCCACTCCGGCAGATACTCCGAAGAAGAGAGGCATAAATACAGAAATAAATTGCACTCACGTCTAGGATGTGCATCATTGCTGTTTAAGTCACAAGACCAGACACACAGAAGAGAAATGAGGCAGTGGGAAGAGCCAGCTCCCATTGGGAGGAAACTGTGACTCCCTGCCACCCTTTACTTTTTTCTTCCTGGTGGAGGACAGGTGAAAAATAACATGTTTCCACATGCAAAATGCTTGCCCTTGTAACAACTCAAGAGAAGTTCACAGGCCAGAGTTGGGAAGATCAATGGTCCTTGGCCCTGTCCTGGCAGAGATCCATGGGGGAAACCTGGAGCAGACACAGCTCCTTCTACCCATATCTGATAATGTAAGTGACTGGAGCCCCATCCATCCCCATATTCGGAACAGAAAACTCAGGCTGGGGGGAGATGGCTCAGAGGGTAAAACTGTTTCTTATAGAGAAGCATGAGGACCTAAATTAGACTCTCCAGATCCCATATAAGAGCCAGTAGTGTAATGGGAATTATTTCCAGAAGGTGGAAATAGGGGAATCCTGGAATTTCAGAACAACTGCTTAGTGTGTGCAGACCAAAGAGGAAAAGCAAAACCTGATTCAGACAGATAGAAGGTGAGGCCTGACTCCCAAAGTTTTTCTGTGACTTCTGCACAAGAAACACGGAATGTGCATGCACGCGCGCGCACACACACTGACACACGTGATTTGAAAAGCTGCTATCTATTTTCTTCAAACTAGAACTCCACTATTCATAAATTATCATTCTTTTCTCACTTCACTCTGAAACACAGCACTGCCAAGCTGTTCTCAATGATCAAGGGATCCAGACAAAAGGAACAGAGGCAAGGCAATGTCCCAAAATAGAAATTAAATCCATTTATCCTTATTCCTGCAACAAAGGGAGCATGCTGAACGCATACCTGTGCTTATACACAGAAAAATGGATAAGAAAGCAGAGAGTGCTTCTAGCACTCTCTGCCTCTCTTTCACAGGCCTCATAGAGCCTCTGTTCCCTCTCCTCTGTTGCCAGGGTCCCAGGAGCTCTTTCCTACTTTGGGGGAGGGCCATGACACACGAATAATTCAGCAAAAGCAGCAGGCTTCCATTATACTTTGTGGGCAAGCCTCAGGCAGAAACCACAAGACGAGGCGAAAGACTTAAAGTAGGAAAAAAAGGCACTGACAATGAAGCAAGGGATACTGGGAATCCCCCCCCCCCAAAAAAAACACCTAGGTGCCATAGTTCACTGGTATCATGCATTTACATTAGGGTGTGGGCTCAGGAAGCAAGTAGTGGAGCCAGTGATTGTTTTAGAGATGAGATTTCTCCCCAAAATGATAAGGAAGCCTTCCCTCAAGACTCCACGGCAATGTGACTGTTACCAGTCTTCCAGGTTCTTTCCCCTGACCCACTTCAGTGATGAACTAAACTTCTAATAGTCAGGGTACAGGGCATAGAATCTCTTCAGAATCTGTCCTTTTCAAACCCTATGCTACCAACTAGGGCATCTAATAACTGTACTTTGGGATCTTTTGACTCTCAACTGGTTCAAGTGGAGAGAATAAGCAGACATGGAGGGTTGAGCCCTAAATGAAACACCTATATCACACACTGACTTCCTAAGACTCAGGGACCATCATAAAAGAAGTGCTTGGAAGGCATGGAAGAGTCAGAGGTTGGAGAAGACAACTTCGAAAGTGTCTTCTGGACATTGCAGGACCGCAGCAGATATAAACCAACAGCTGTCGTGGTTTTCTGCAGGAGATCAAGCTAACCAAATTCCAGGACAGCTATGGGAGGGACTCATGTCCTCACCTCTAGCCAGGGAGCTATGGCCAGTTGATGGCTTCTAGGAGAGAGGGGGGGGAGGTCTTTAAAGGATGTGGCCTCTAGTAATTGTTCCAGTGGTCCAGTATTAGGGTCAACACACATGCACAGATGGGCAGTACTAATTGGTTTTAGTGGATTATGAAAAATATAAAAGAATTTATGAAGCTGGAAAAGTGTGTGATGAGGGACTCTGGGAGGAATTGGGGAGAAGGAAGGGAAGAGTAGAGATGAACAAAATATATTGAATATACATATGAAATGCTCAATAAGTGAAAACACATGAAAAATAGTAACATCAAAGTTGCATCATATGAGACTGAGAAGACATCTCCCTGGACAAGAGTATTTGCTGAAGAAGTATAAAGACCTAAGTTCAAATCCCCAGCACTCATAAAAAGCACAGTGTGGCTGCCTATGACTGTAACCTAGCACAGTCAAAGTAGAAGGAGCCAGAATGACCCCAGGACTTACTGGATGCCAGCCTAGCTCTAGGTCTAGTCTAGAGACTCTGACTCAAGAAAATAAAGAAGAGAGTAATGGAACAATGTGCCCAGTGTCCTCCTCTGGCTTCTGCACATGTGACTATCACACGCACACACTTTCATACACAGGCATACATGACACACATATGCATGTGCCATGTATGCACAATTACATCATATGCACAAATATAACCAAAAGCACACACACCTTTTTAACTGCATATTTCTACTGTTCAACAAAATGTGCATGTGCTGTAGTCTTCCCTTGTCAGGGTCTCACATTTCATGACGTCAGTGACTGACAATCAAGTACAGTCCAAAGCTTATAACACTGGGCTTGACTTCTCTAAGAGAAAGGCTGTAGCACACAATATCTGAAATTACCATCCCAAGATAAGAAATTACCATCCCTCCCCCACATCCATGGAAGACACACTTAAAGACTTGCACCCCTAAGAAAGCCTGAAACAAGAGGCAGTTGGTACCAAACCCTCTATATTACTTGGCATAAGCACTGTGATGCTGTGTCAAACCAAAACAACTAAGTGACTGTGTTAACCAAGCTTCTGTTGCTGTGACAGCCAAACTGAGACCGACTTACAAGGAGGAAAGCTTTATATTTGCTCACGGTTTCAGCCCCCAGTCCTTGGCCTGCTGCCTGTGCCTATGAAGTGTACAGTGTGAAGACAAGGGACGCAGGGGTGATTCGTGTCCTTCAAGGCCGAAGGCGATCATGTGAGTTTGCCACACCATTCAGAATTATGCTCTTTTTAAAACTTAGCTCTTTATTTCTGGGATTCTCCATGTGATATTTCAGACCTCACTTGCCTGTGAGTGACTGAAATCGTTCACTAAGGACTAGAGAGGGGATAACTATGCAGCTATAGTGCCTCAAACTTCAGGAAACGTTAGGTCTCTAGAATCGGGTCAAACTTAGGAAGCAACAGAACGTAGTTGTCTCTGGGGCTGAAGAAACAGCCCAGTGGTTAACAAGGAGCATTGCTCTTGCAGAAGACCCAAGTTGCCTTCCTGATACCCACATTTGATGGCTCAAAACCACTCCAGCTTGAAGGTATCCAGCGCCCTCTTCTGGTCTCCAGGAGCACTGCACACACATGTGCATAACCTATACTCAGATATATACATAATTAAAATTAACTTTTAATCTTTAAATTTTTTTTAAAAAATAATAATAACCTGGCCTCTGAAAAAGCATGCATTTAGATGCTAGTATGTAATTCTCTATTGCCCCACTCATTCCTGGAGATCTAGCAGACCTGTGATGAAGTGCACCCCCACAACCAGAGTCACAGTGTAATCCAAAGGACAGAGTGCATATAACACTGAAGCAGGGTGACTGCCAAAAGTAGTTGTTAGAGACACAGGTAGAAGGCAGACCGATGGTAGAGAGAGTCATGACTGTGGTTGGCACATGGGAGGAAAAGCCAGGATGAGTGGTGGAGCCTGAACAGCAACCACTAAAGTGGACTTGTTACCTGGTGAGTACAATTTAGACCCAGAGATGCCAGGACTGAGAAAGAGCGCCACTTCACCGTGGAATAGAAGCTAAACAAAGTGGACTGTGTCACCACCTAGAGCAAGACAGAAAGAGCACAGTGTAAGTGAAAAAGAAGTAGATATTATTACCCATGAATGCCAGCAGCACGAATTGACAGTGGGCAGCACACACAAGGAAAAGAGGCTCCTCGGTTAGCAAAGGACATAAGAGCTCCAAGCACACATGGCTACTGCCCAGAGCCTTTGATCACATCAAGGATTTCCACAAGGTCTTTGCTCCCTGTCTGTCCTGAGGCAATACCAAAAGACGGATCTAAAGACTTAGTGACTTGTAAACAGAAAGGGCCCAAAAGCCCTGCCTCCTTCCTCTGCTCCTCCAGATATTAGAACCACACAGCTCCAATGTAATGAAAATCATACATTAGATTAAAATTGCCACTATGTGTAAATTTAAATTTCCTAGTAGCCACATTATAAAAACTAGAAGGAAATTGGCAAAACGAACTTTAATATATATTTTAGCCTAATGTCTTCACAATGCAATCATTTTAACATCTTGTAAATATAAAAAGTTACTGAGATATTTTATGTATTTTCCCATACTAAGCGTTTGAAATGTAGTGTATATTTCTCAATAATAGAACATCGAAAATCAGATGAGATTGTACACACCTCCAATCCTAGCATTCAGGAGGCTAAGGCTGAGAGACAGCAATTTCAAGGCAAGCCTGGGTTATGTAACAAGACCTTGTCTCAAAAAATAGAATAGAATAAATCTTAGTCCTGACAACAACATTTTGTGTGGCAGCAGATGGCAGCCAGATTGGATAGCACAGATAGAAAGAAAGAATATTGCCTTCTGGTGGCCTGGATTTGAACATTTTTAAAGAGAGTGTGAATTAGTTTTCTTGCCACTGTGACCAAACACGGGACAGGAAACAACTCCAAGAAGAAGGGACAGCCCATCATGGTACAGAAAGCTGGGCAGCAGGAGTAATGGGCTGCTGGTCACATTGCATCACACTCAGGAAGCAGAGAGCAAAGAGGAAGTGGTGACCTACCTTCTTCAATGAAGCTCCTCCTGCTGAAGCTGCACAATTCTCTGAAGTGATGCACCAGCCAAGTCCAAGTGTTTGAGCATATGAGCCCATAGAGACATTCGCCTTCCGACCACAACCGTCTCCATTGCATGGGCAGGGGAGGATCACAGACCTTCAGAACTCATTTATGATAGAGTTAGGAAGGTGGCTCACCCTGTGAAGTATTTGTCTTGCAAGAGCCAGAATAAGACCTGAGTTCAATCCCCATGACCCACGTTTCAAAATAAAAGCTAGTTTAGCAGCACATACTTGTAATCTCAGTTTTTGGAAGAAGTAAGCTCCTTGGGTTCCTCTCCACCTACCCAGCCTACCTGGCAAGATCCAGAACAATGAGAGACCTTGTCTCAAAAAGATGAATAGCTCCAGGGAAACAACACCAGAAGGTGGCCTCTGGGATCTACCCACACATGCGCACATGTATGTGCAAACCCATATGTACACAAGCACACACCCACTCATTCATGTAAAGAAACTGTGACAGAAAAGAGAGTTTATCTCCGCCCTCTTGCAAATTGAAGGATCCTTATTTGGTTTCTCTTTTAATTGTAACATTAATTTTTAGTCAAAATAATTTCTATTTCCTTGTGACTTTAAGAATCCTGAAGTCTGGGAAATGAAAGTTGGCAGACACAATACTGAAGGGTCCTCAAGAGTGTTTGCTGGGTGCCCCATCCACCTGGGACATGCACCAAGAAGACACTGTGGGCCCAGCTTCGTGTGACCATGGGAGACCCAGAGAGTCTCCTAGTGCTTTGGGTTCCCAGAGTAAGAGGGAGATTTTCTGCCAAAGAATCAGCCAGAAGTCTGCCCCAATCTCTGGGAATTATGCGGTACACATAGGGGCACAACATAAATTCATGTTCTCTTTTTTGGGTGGTCAGAAACACCTCAGTGAGTAATAGTTGACTATTTCCTGTTGCTGTAGCCAACCCTATGATCAAAATCAGTTTAAGGAAGAAAAGGAGTTTGGGGTTTATGGGTCCAGGGGGTAGAGGGCATCATGACAGGAAAGGTGGGCAACAGACAGTGGGGTCAGGAAGCCAGCTGATCATATCTTCTCTGCACCTTTGCCCTCTACCGTCACCAGCTGAGAATGTTTCTCTTCCATCCATCTCCCCTGGCTCCACAATAAGCTCTAAGTGAGAAACTCCTGAGATTCTTACTACCCAAGTCATCACTAAAATGAAAAACCCAAGCTAATCAACTTACAAAGGTTTCATTTCTATCAGCTCAGTTTTGGAGGTCTAGTCCATGACTTGGCAGGTGTGTAGCTCGGTGCTTCCGGTGAGCACAGTGGTAGAGAATATGTAGGAGAGTCAACTGCTCCTATCATGACCAGAATTGTGGGGTGAATGTGAAATGCCCCCCATGAGCTCATGGCTTTTAACACTTAGTCTACAGCTGGTGACACTGTTTGAGAAGGCTGTGGAACCATTAGGAGGTGGAGCCTCCTAAAGTGGGTTACTAGAGGAGGGCTTGAGGTTTTAAAACAGAGTCCTAGCTCCTGTTTCTCTCTGCTTCTCAACGGTGGGTATCAGATGAGCAACTGTCTGCCTTCCCCCATCTTGATGTACACTACCCTTGAATTGCAAACCTAAATAAAGTCTTTCTCTTTTAAGTTGCTTTTTGTCATAACAATGAGAAAAGTGGCTAATACAACCAGTACGCAATACACACACACATATGGAGAGAGAGCAGCCTTCTGCAATCCCCTTCAAGAACATCCCCCATGTAGTAAATATGAGCCTCTTGTTTCTAAAGTCCACACCACTTCACTTCTGTATAGCATCACCCTGGGAGCCAAAACTTTAATATTAACACATGGTCTTCAGGGGACATTCAACATCCAAACTATAACACTTATACATCTGTTATTGGGGAAACAGACAAATCAAAGTCACCTTCCTGGAGGATAGGCATTTCTCAGGGATTGATGAGCTGCCATTCCTCTGGAGTGACTGAGATAAAGGAGTGTGTTGCAGTATAAGCCTGGAAGCATGTAGACATTTTCTTCTTTATCCTCTTCCCAATGTAGATGTATGGGACAAGCGTCCTTGTGAGGAAAATCAAGCAAAGATTGCTTTGATTCTGGCCTTCCTGTATTCTATGCCAACAGGTTAGCAAGGCAAAGCAGGGAGAAAAGACATAAAGGCCAACATGTGACTCACACATAACCCTGTGAATGCCGTCTGCTCAGTGAAGATTAACAGCGCACCTCACCCTCTTGGACAGAGAAAAAGGTTTTGTCACGTGACAAGTTAGCCCTAATTATGAAAGAATGTAATGGATGGGAGAAGGAACTCAAGGCTCCACCCTTTTGGGGAGGATGTCTAATGGTTACTGGAGAGGAAGACCCAGTTTCTTTATTGACATGGTCACTGTTAAGTCACCTCTGCTCCTGTACAGAATCACGCACCCAGGATCCTCTAACAGACGGTAATTAAACCCACTGGCTCTCTCTCTTCTCCTCCTCCCAACAAACGTTTAAACTAGTTGGGAAAGGAGAAAGGATCAGTGAGGGGGGGATAAGAGTGGGGGAAAGGGGATAAATATGATCAAAATACTTTATAAACATATATGAAATGTCATAGTGAAACCCATCATTGTATACAATTAGTTGTTAGAAAAAAAACATTTCTCCAAAGAGGCAGAGTGGAACACAACCTCTGCCTGCTCTGCGGCTTCCAACGCGTTTCATAAGCAGGGTCTCCAGAGGCACATCTCTAGCCCCCGCCCCCAGTCACCCCGGATCCCATCTGATCTCCGGCTGTCTCACTTTCATCCTCACCAACCAGTAGCTCAGAGTGAAACTCTTATACATGCTTGACCTCTCTTCCTCTCATCCCACACCCCAAACATCAAACATACAGTAGGTAGGTCATGAGCAGACTGAGTTCATTCTCAAAGACGGCCACCTGCCCAAGTACCCATGTGTCAGACTAAACAGGTATTTTAAGTCCTCGCTTTGTTGTTGTTATAATCAAAAGTAACCATTTCACTGACTTTGGAAGAGGATAACAGTGTTCACCTTATTAATGTTGGCTCTTAACTGATAATCCCCAGAGCCCAGAACTCCTGCTAGAAGGAGTGAGTTCTCTGCCAGCTGAACTACGTAGTGAGTTCAAGACCAGCTCTGGGGTGTGCAGGAAACACTGTCTCAAAAACAAAAACAAAAAACAGTTACTCGGAAGGGCCTGTCCTCCCTTTCTGATTCCACTCCCTGGGGACATCCCTAACCTTCCATAGAGGGAGACCAAGCTTCCTGTTTCTGGTGAAGATGCTCAGCATATCTCTCTCTCTCTCTCTCTCTCTCTCTCTCTCTCTCTCTCTCTCTCTTTCACACACACACACACACACACACACACACACGGCATCTATCTACTCTTTCCCATAAGACAGAGGAAAAGCTGATGTAAAATATCTCACACTCAGGAAATATAATAAATGTGTAATGCGTGTACACGGATTTGTTGTGGTGAGGATTGAAGGCGTGTTTGGCATAGTGACCTCCGGGGAACAGAGAGTAGGAAATGGGCATCTCGCCTTCCACTGCTCTCCACTGCACATGGCTCAGAGTCTCCAACCTGTGAGACACACTCGGTAACAAAGAGTTCATGTGGGGTGTATTTTACCCTGGATCTTCTGGGATTTTTAAAAGAGCTCCATCTGTATTAGCTTCATTAAAAATAAAATAAACCAAGTCTGTAGTAAAGTGCATTTTCATCCTTCATCTTTCTCCTTCTCAGTTCCTTCCCATCCAAGGAATGTAAAACAGTTTCAAAGGCGTCCCAAGACACAGGAGCTCCAGAGAGACAGATGGCCTAAGTGAGGGACCAGGAGCTCTGGACAAGAGACAAGGAAACAGCAGTGGGTGGTACCCCAGGTAGTAAGCTGCAGGGAGACAGGCAGCTGCCAGCTTCTGTACCATCCTTTCTTAAAACTACTTGTCAAAATAGAACAATTCATTAATCAGCCCTTTGACCAGTAAAATGTCACCCTACTTTGGTTCTATTGTGAGGAAATCACCCATGATACTTCAAAAACCCCATGTACATAAATATTTATGTAACTTTCTTAAAGAGCAATAATTGACAATATCTCAAATTGCATCAATTGCTAATAATCATGTAAACTGGGACATATCTAGTGAGTAGAGCTAAATCTATAATGATGTTAGATAAAATGTATTTGAAATGTGATAATCACATTAAATATTTATTTTAATATAAATAGATATTAAGATATAAACTTTTAAAAAATCAAAGGTTTTAATTAGATTTTTGCTTGTTTATCTTATGTCAGGGTCAGGAGGGGAACGAGTGCCATGGGACACATGTGAGGGTCAGAACACAGCTTACAGGGGCTATTTTCCTCCTTTTATCATGTGGATCTGAACACTCAAACCCAGGCAGTCTGACTTCACAATGGCAGGTAACTTTACTCATTGAGCCAATGTGTCAGCCCCAAAATCTTTTAATGCCGAGTAAAACATGAATAGGTGCCCTAACTCTAGGATGCCTTCATCTTTTACTGACCTGCTCAGTGCTGTGTGTTAGGTGGTATCTTTGAGCTTCATACTGTCCTCTGAAGAAAATAGACAAGGGGACCCACAAGATGCCTGTGGGATGGTAAAAAGAGAAATGATGCCTACGGTTGTCCTTTGTCATACACACACATACACGTATATGCATGTGCGTGCACACACACAAATAACCAAGTGTAATTTTTAAAAATAAGAAAATACCAACAGTATGGTCAATTCTTCAGACATCAACCCACTCAAGCTGATGGGCAAAGTTTGAAGAGGCAGAAGCTAAGGTGCATAGAAATGAGCGTTCCCGCTCGCTTCTCTCT
This sequence comes from Microtus oregoni, assembly GCF_018167655.1. Taxonomy (NCBI): domain Eukaryota; kingdom Metazoa; phylum Chordata; class Mammalia; order Rodentia; family Cricetidae; genus Microtus; species Microtus oregoni. The sequence continues at coordinate 47,989,981 of NW_024543062.1, forward strand.
AAGGCTGTGTGGAAATGAGCTTTCCCGCTTGTCTCTGTGGGTGAAACTTGGTGTCACTTTCCTGAAAGCAATTTGGAAGCTCGAATCAAATATCTGCACACTGCCATCACTGTGACCTGGAATCTGCCCCTATGCAAATTTATCCTAGCAAAATAATGAATGGGCACAGAAGCATATTCTCTGACAGTTAGAGATATTTATCAAAGTCCTGTGTCTAATGATAAAATGCAGAGGACAACTCCCACACCTAATAATAGCAATTTTGATAAATAAATTGTGACATGTGATATGATGGGCTCTAGCCAAAAATCTGAAATGAGGCTACGGGGGCTTCTTGGCTCTAAAGTATATTCATGATATATTAGCAAGTGACAAAAGGCAATTTGGCAGGCAAGATACCTAGCATGATTCCATCTTTTTGTTTACTGAAAGAGAAAAAAAAGCATTTGAAAAACTGCCTGCAAAATTGCCAACAGTTCTTAACTCTTGGGGGCTTGTTACAGGTAACTGTTCATTAACTTCTTAATACCACATACATTTTATTCTAAGTTTTTATGTTTCTTAAGATAGGTGTTAAATATACAGATAAGGATGACTTACAAAAATAATAATTTATGATATTGCTTCAAGTACTGTAAATATGGATTGATATTTGTAACTGTTATTTTATTTTAACCGACTCAAAACTTTGCGTATCTATGGAGTGCAGTGTGATTTTCTCTGAATCTGCTTACACGCAATGCTCAAACGGGATAATTAAGACCTCTCTTAGCCTGAACATTAGTTGGCTCCTTGTAGTAAGAACAATCTTCTCATATGGCTCCTTTGAAATATGCACTGTTATTAACTGCAATCACCCTACTGTGTAGTAAGATACCTCGTTTTTCTACTTCAGCAATACAGAAGATCTTTAGGTACAATTTCTCTGGTAACTGAAAAGTAAGTAAAATTATCAGCTTCTATAAAGGTAGTTAATTCTTGCTGGAGAACGGAGAGACATTTTCTTCAGTGGTGTAGCCACTGGCAAGGTTCCCGCAACTCCTATAAATAAATCCTCACCCCTGTAAACAGCCCTAATGAAACTCACTGGATCACCAGAGGAAAGTAGAGGATGATATATGATAAGTGTTGTTAGTCTAATGGTATCTCTGGGGCTAGCAGTCTTACCGCCCAGGCTCTAAAATGAACCAACAGGCTAGAGCTTCTCCCTGCTGGCACTAATGGCCGACAGGAAGCCATTACTCTCCAGGACCCAGCTCAGTCATCCAGTGAATAATCTACTGCAGTGGCAGGCTTGGCACACAGTCCATTTACAACAGAGTGTGAGGACGGAAAATAAAAGTAATATTCATTTGTTTCATTACAACAATTTAATAGGAACAATCATCCAAAAAATGGAAAATGTCAAGAGAGTTATTAAAGCCCTTCAGCAGGAACCATGTGTCTAGACGCAAATATTAAATGTGAACAATCTGGAGGAAGGAGTACAAAAGGATGCGCCTCTTGCAACAGGCTCAGGACGCAGTCACCCAGTGTGGCCTCCAGTTTCTGGTGGACAAAAAAGAGCCTTGGCAGGTCTTCTAAACAGAAGTGTTCTAGACCAGGCACAATGCTAGGGCCCAGAGAGTCAGAAGTGACTAGATAGATACCCTCCGTGACAGTTAATATTGACTGGCAGCATGACAGGATCCAGAATCACCAGGACGCAGACCTCTGGACGCATCTGTAAGGGACTTTGTAGACTAAGTTAATCTGGGGGTGGGGGGCTGTTCGCCTGAACTCTTGAAAGCATCATGCTATGGCCTGGGGTCTTGAACTAAATGAAAAGGAGCAAGAGAGCTGAACCCCAGCACCCAGCATCACTCCCTGCTTTCTGACTGCAGATACAGTGTGAGTAGCTCCTCACACTCCCCAGACATCCCGACCCTGGTGAATCCTGATGAACCGTATCCTCAAACTGTGGGTCAAAACAAAGCTTCCTAGCCGGGCGGTGGTGGTGCACGCCTTTAATCCCAGCACTCGGGAGGCAGAGGCAGGCGGATCTCTGTGAGTTCGAGACCAGCCTGGTCTACAAGCTAGTTCCAGGAGAGGCTCCAAAACCACAGAGAAACCCTGTCTCGAAAAACCAAAAAAAAAAAAAAAAAAAAAACAAAGCTTCCTCCCGAGGTTGCTTTTGTGGGGTATGCTGTTGCAGCAATGAGGGAAGCAACTAATGCACTCTCCCCATTCTTACAGATCTCAGAAACCCACAAAAAAAGGGCAGGGGCTGGGGAGATGGCTCATTTGTAAGAACACTGCTGTCAAGCAAGAGGACCTAAATTCAAAACCTCAGCATTTGTGTAAAAGCCAGTCATGGTCTTGTGGATATAACACCAAAATTAGAGACAAAGAGAGGCGGCTCCTGCGAGCCAGCTTAGCTGAAGTGTCATGCCTCAAGTTCAGCGAAAGACTCCATCTCCTCTGGCTTCTGCATGTGCATGCATGGGCTCAAACACCATGTGGGCATACAACACCAACAGAGAGACAGAGACAGAGAAACACAGGCAGACCATAACCTCACAGGTTCCTACATGGGAGTATCTGCTCTCTGTAGGTAGAGTTGCTTCACATAGCAGCAAAAGTGTGATTAAAGGGCCTTGAGAATGAGCATGCTGTGTCCTTCCTTTCAAATGCCTTGCGGGAGGAGGGTTCAGAGGATAGGCGGGTGTCAGCGTGAGTTTTAAGCCAAACTGCTGTATATTCAGATTTTATTCCACACTCAAGAAGTAGCCTTCTTAGCATATGTTTTATTACAGCACTGGAGAAGTAAACACTACACTGCTGACCGTGAGTGCAATGGCTTCCCAATGAACCACGCCTGAAATGTTACATTAGAAAATAGCAGCCAGGAGTGAGCTGAAGGGACGCTGCTCTGTTGGGGTTTGAATGGCTCCCACAGCTGAACACTGGTCTCAGGGTGGTGGCACTGTTTGTGTAGATTAGGAGGTGTGGCCTCACTGGAGAAGTATGTCGTCACTCCAGGCAGGCTTTGGGGGTTGAAAAAAATGTGCGCCATTTCTGGTTCAGTCTCTCTGCTTCTTTCTTTGTTATTGAAATGTGACTTCTCAGCTATCAGCTCCCACCTTGCCTGCCCCTGCTGCCATGTTGTCCCTGTCAGTATGGACTCTAGCCCTCTGGAATTATAAACCAAAATAAACTCTTTCACCTATGCGTTGCTTTGGTCATGGTGTCTTATCACAGCTACAGAGAAGTAATGCATGCCCCATGAATCCACCCTGGTCTGATCTCCCTCTTACTTCTCAGTAAGATGTAAAAGAACAGAAAGTCTGGTTCTTATTCCTAATTCTGCACTCTTAGTTCTAATTTGCAATTTGTTTCAAGGTCTTTGCTTCTACTTCAATTAAATCTTTGCAACAAAATAATTATCTGGCAATTTTCCGATGGAAAAGACCAAAACAAGCCCCATTCTTCCTGGGTCCCAGGGATGTGTGTTCCCCACGGACTGGGGACCCTGGGTGCTCAGGGAAATGTCAGTGAGCGGTCTGTGTCACCGTGAATGGAATTAACCCTCCTGGACATGAAGGGGCCCTGGGAGACTGAAGAAAGGAGAAATGGGGTCTAAAGAAAGTGGAAGAGGGGGGAAGCAGGTGCCACCATGGAGATTCAGGCAGGAGCATCAGGGAGGAAAGGTATAATGATTAACACAACTGCCAATTTGAAAATCTAAATTACCATGGAGACAAGATTCCGGGAATGTCTGTGCGGGAGTTCCTAGATTAGGATAATTAAAATGAGAAACCTGTTCTCGCTATGTGCAGCACCATCACATACACAGAGGTCTTGGGCTGAATAAAAAGGGAAATTCATCTCTGTCTTCTGACTAGATGTTATGTGACCAGTCACCTCACCTCTTCTGCCTTGATGCATTATAACCCAAAAAGCAGAGAGAAAGGTAACTAGTTAGATACCTCCTGTCTTTCAGTAGAACATCATAGCTGTCAGTAGTTTCCAGGCAGAAAGCAGGCCTGGCCTCAGCACCATGCGAGCTCAGGATACCACCATGAGGGCACAAGAGCATGGTGAATGTGCTTCTCGATTGAACAACTAACCTTCGTGCTTGATGCCACAGACTGCGGAGGTTTCCAGGTAGGCAATGCCATCATAAGCAGGGTTTTCTGATGTAGAGGGAAGAGGAGGAGGAACTGCAGACCCTGTGTGAACAAGCCTCACCCTCTCTGGGTCTCAACCTCCTCCTGACAAAGAGGAAGAATTGTAGCCTTTCCTTCACTCACGACAACCATGAAAAGATCAAAAGGAACATCCTGTCATGTCCTTTCCCTCCTCCCACACCCTGCCCTCACAAGGGTGATGGCAGAGCTTAAACGGCCTTTATATCACCAGGAGGGTTAGCTCAAGATAAGCACAGTGCGTCCTGGTCCATATAAGGCCAGCAGGTGTCTGTAGCTGCTGTGAGGTTGGGTTTCATCTCTGTGGTTCTAGACATTCCTGGCACTCCAGGGATGTGCTCTGCCGCTGAGCTGTATCCCTATTCTTATTATTTTTTATCTTGAGACATGGTACCACCAATTTCTCAAGTCGTGTCTAAACTCACTCTGCTAACCCAACCCGGCCTCGAATCTGTGATCCTTCTGCCTCAGCCTCTGAGGTACCTAGGATTACAAGTTTGTGCCACCAGTCCTGGCTCAAAATCCTTCTGTACAAAAATTATAGCCTACCTATTTAAATCACACTGAGCTTTTTTCAAAGCTAACTGAGGAAAGAGTGCTAAAACTCTTCAGTATGATAAAATACAGGCGTTTACAAATAGTACAGAATTTGGAAAATAGCACAGTCTCGCTATTATTAATCCTGCCTGTGTGAGAATGTGCGAATGTGTATGTGAGTGGATGTGCATGTATTTGTGTGTATATGTTTAGTGTGTGTGTGTGTGTGTGTGTGTGTGTGTGTGTGTGTGCTTGCATTACATAGAGGTCAGAGATCAGGTCTTTTTCAATTATCATCCACCTTGATTTTTGATATGAGGTCTCTCACTGAACCTGGAACGTAACCAATTTGGCCAAAATAGCAGGTCAGAGCACCCTCTGGACCCTTCTATCTCAGCCTCACCAGAACTGGATATAAGATAATATTAGCACACACGAGTTATTCACATGAGGGCTGGGGGTGGAACTCAGGACCTCAGGCTCAATGGCAAGCCCTTAGGGACTGAGCCATCCCCCTAGCCTCTGGTCCTAATTTTCACCAGTCTCCTCTCTGAAAATAAAACCCATTTGCCCAGGGTACAAGGTGCCCTCTACAACTGCTCCCTGAACCCGAAGCCTTGACAGGAAGTAGCGTTTACATCTCTCCTGGAAGAGTTGATAAGCTGGGTTCAGCAGTGACCCTTGTAAACCCATGTGTCACAGAGCAGAAGACAGAAAACAAACAGGAAGGTGGGGGGTGTTAACAGCTCATAATGCCCTGAGACCAGAGCACACTGTAAGGGCCAGTTACCATCTTTCCTGGTCCAGAGAACAGTGCTCTGGTCTGAACGGAGAGCTGACATCCCAGTGTGGTTGTGCAGTTCACCTGACCAACAGATCAGCCCTCGAAGGCAAGCTTACCTTAAGCTATGCTAAAGAGATCGATGGAATAATTAGCCTTTAAGTGAGATGCTGTATTTCCTTCCCAGAATTCCCGTCCCAGCACAGGAGCTCATAGGGTCACAGTCATGCAGCTTTGTGGTTCTGTCTGATCTTCTCAAATAACTCAGGAACTTCCTTTTCTCCCTTTCTGCCTTGCCCTTTCTAAGCCTGCTGCCCTTGTCTGGTCTCCTGAAGCCCCTCCCACCACGTGACTGCTCCTCTGCTGTGTTTCTGACCTCCACTCTGGCTCAAACCACAGGCTCTTTTGTCCTTCTCTCCTCTGGAAAGCTGTTAAGATTTCCTGTTCACCTTCCCTGGGATGCTTTTCTTTTAGATTCTAATAAAATTATCCCCAAGCTCCCATGTGAGTCATTTCTTAAATTATTTTACCAATGAAACCAAGACTCCTAAGAGGAAGGAGAGTTAGGAAGACATAGATAAACAAGAAAAGCAAAACCGAGCTCCCTGGAACGGCAGCTTCCTGTCCTTAGGAGACACTGCAAGGAAGAGAAACGGCAGGCAAGCATCGGATGGGTACGTAAGCAAGACCAATGGGGGCCCCAAAATACCCAGTCTAGGATTCCTTTAGCAGACACCCAGCCTCAGGCCCTTTCATCTGCAAGGGCAAAGCTGTCACGTTCCATTTCTCTGAGTCTTAGTCTTCTGTCTTTCCCAGACATTCAATTCTCTGTTCATGCCAGGGAATAAGCTCGGTGGTTCCCCAGATGACCACCAGCACCCCTATTACAATCTAGCAACCATGAAGAGACTCCTTGAATTGCCAGAAACACTGGGAAGCCGGTGTGAGTGTGATGGAGAGCTATCCCCTTTCCTCTGGTCCTTCCACAGCAGCCGGCTCAGTTCCTCCACTCCCAAGTGAAAAGAACCCAGAGGGGACACAGTAATTAAAGGAAGCAGTCACCGTTTAAATTTATAAGACAAAGAGACAAAAATCCACTCTGTAGAAAAGAACCAATCTCCCTGAGCAGCAACAGCTCCATCCTGCCAATTATGGGGCTCGTGTTTCTCCTCTCCCTGTTATCCCCACCCTTTTGTCTTCCCCTAGAGTGGGTACTTCCAGAAAATGGGCTTGTTTTCTCAGAAGTCCCTTTTACCAGAAATCAGTCAGCTGTAAGTAGATTACAAGATACAGGAGTCTATATGGGGTCAGGGTGGGGTGGTGGCGCTGGGAAGGGAGGGCTTCTGGATAAGCATGAAGGCCCTAAGATCAAACACCAAGAACCCACAGAAGTCTGGGCACACCATGTGAGTCCGTCCACCCGTAATATCAGATCTGTTGGGGCAGAGAAGGGAGTATCCCTGGGGCTTGCTGGCCAAAAAGTAGCCAGTTCCAACTTCAGCGAGAGACCCTTTCTCCAGGGCAAAAGGCTGAAAGAGACAAGGCCTGACCGCCAAAGTCTTCTCTAACCTCCACATTGGCAAGTACACACACACACATACACATGTGTGCACACACAAATAGGTACACACATGTACATACACACATAAAAGCACACACTAGGACATGTAAAGGAGTCTTAAGTATCCTTAAAGGTGATTAAGTTAGCACTGGAAAAAAGGTAACAAAACTCTGAGCTTGATCCCCTATCCCAGAAGTCTCTGGTGATGACCCAGGTAGAATGGACCACCACCACCTGTAATTCCTCCCGCCCTGTTTATTTGACTACCACGAATTATCTCCAAATCCTTTTTATTTTTGAGCTGAGCAGGCCAGTAGAGCAAGTCCCACTATCATCACCTTTATGGTGCAGCTGGAATTAACTGCCACCAGTGTTTGGTCTTCACTGCTGCTGGAGGGTGGGGGAGAGCGGTTGGTCTTTCCTGGAGTTAACTCAAAGCAAATGGAGAAAGGGGGGCCCAAGGGACAGGACAGCTGTGGAGGAGGCTAAGGGGCTCTAGCCCCTGTCATTTTAGTCGTTTCTGAAAAGCCTGTGCCCTGTGGCACCACAGCGAGCCAGCAGGAAGGAGCTCACTGCCCCACCTCCCTTAAAACAGGCCTCTGGCTCTCGGAGATCCTCGACCCAAAAAACGCCAAAAGGTGACCGGAAAAATGGTGACTGAGATGTGATGGGTTCACTCGATATGAAGCAGTGTCCCTCTTTAATCTGGTTTTGTATTTTATCTTTCTTTTATGCACCTTTAAGCTATTTTATTTCATCCGCCTACTCTCTGTCCTTCGGGGAGCGTATTTATATTCTGCAATGAAAAGAAAGATTCCCGAGCCCAGCCGCTCACAGAAAGCTTTTCCACGGGAAATGGACATGACCTGATCTCATCTCCTTGCTCCTCAGAAGGAAACGAATCCCCCTTTGAAATCACCACTGTCAGCTCAGTCTGGGTACCGCTCATCCCCTGCTGCGAATCAACGCTGACAGGCACAGATCCGCCATCACCACAATCGCCTCGGCCTTTCAGTCCATGAGCCGTGCTGAAAGCCGCACCAGGCTTGTGTTCTGTCTCATCTCCAACTCTGCCAAGAGACTACGATTTCTCCTGTGTCATCCATATTTAAAAAAAAAATAAAAATATGAGGCTCAAGAAAAGACTGTCCCCTCCAGAGGGCAAGAACTGAGCCACAATTTCAACCTCTAGGTCTAATTGGCCAAAACTGATGTGGACTTCGTTTCCTTGTTGCTCCAGCCATTTGTTTTTCCAGTTGTCAGTAACTTCATAATAAATACTTCCTAACTCTTGCCTACTGGCTTAGCAGCCACAGCACTCCTGAGAGTGGAGCCTAAGCCTGGAGCAGTGCTTCTCATAAAAGCTGGAGGGATGGGCAATGGGCTGCATTGCACACTATGAAAACACTTATATCTTATTTCGCTTCTTCCTGGAGAATTTCGTACAAAATACAGTATATTTTGATCATATCCACACCTTCATGCCCCACTTCCAATTTCTCCCAGATGCCACCACCTCCCCCTCCCAACTGCACCCCCTCTTCTGTTTATAAGGCACTGAGAATAGCCAATGATGCCATTCGTACGTGGATGGAGGCCTGTCCATTGGCACGCAGGCAGCCCGCAAGAGACCACACCCCTGATGAAAACAATGTCTTCCCCAGCTGCCATCAACTGCCGCTAGCTCTCAGCTATGGGTGGACATCCCCATCACGTCTAGTAGATGTTAACTCAGCAGTTCTTCTGGTTCTCTGGCTCTTACACGCTTTTGACCCACTCTTCAGTCATTTTCCCTGAGCTCCTGGGGCAGGAGTGTGACAGGGACATCCATTCAGAGCTTAGCACTCACCCTTTGACCAGTGGAAGGTTCTGTATCAAAAAAGAAGCTTCTTTGACAAGAGGGAGAGAGTAAGAGTCACACTAACCTTTGGCTATAAGGATAGATACGTAGAAGGCAGTTGGCTGGATACTGTTATCAATTCAGCAGAATACTAGTAGCATGTTAGCCCCTTGGCAATGGTTCTCAACCTGTATGTCCCGACCCTTTGGGGAATAAAATGACCCTCTCATTGGGGTCACATATCAGATAGCCTGCATATCAGATGTTTACATTACTATTCATAACAGTAACAAAATTAAAGTTTTGAAGTACCAACAAAAATAATTTTATGGTTGGGTCACCACAGTGTGAGGAGCTGTATTAAAGGCCTGCAGCATCAGGAAGGTTGAGAATCATGACTCTAAGGTCTATGTCCCCTTCAGTCACGGGAGGTAAATGGTTTTTAGTGTGTTAGCCCTCTGCTTCTCAGCCTTCAGGTTCTCTAAATGCAGCAAATTAAAGATTCCGTTTCTGTCTCCTTAACAGGCTACATGAGCTGGGGGTCCAGTTATACTTCCTTGACTGAGAAGCAGACCCAGTGAGCCTTCTACTCTGGCATGGGGAGTGTGTTTAGCACCCATGCAACACACGACGGCTATTTTCTCCACCAACTGCTAGAGAAACCACCCTGTGTGTTTCCCTTTCGGAGACAATTCCTTCAATGCTTTGCCAATCTCCCTTGGCTGTCCTTGAGCCTGTGATTTCATCGCCTAATCTTATCTCCCTTTTTGTTCACTGTGTGTTTCTTTCACTCCCTTGGAAGAATACCCTCACCTTGGACTTACGGAAGAGGAGCAAGGGAGTTACCCAATTTCATACCAAAGGAGAAAGGTTTGGAGGGGCTAATTACATGCTTTATAATTATCAAATACCAGCCTCTCAAGGACTTGTACCATGCCTCTTTGTCCTGGGTCCTAACAGTGTATCACAGTGGATGGACAAAGGTATGCTTTTCTAGTTTGGAGGATAGGCCTAGCAGGCCACAGCATTAATACACCAGTGTGCGGGCTTGCGCTGTGCCTGTCAAGATGTACTCTGTGGGCATGTGCAGAGGAATATATGAGGATGTATGGTTACCCAAATTTCTAGATAGACAGACAGCCTTTTATCTCACGTGGCTTGCCCACAGTCAAGACCCCCACTATATTCATTATATTATGAATGAAAAGTGAAATAGCAAAGGCTCACCCCAGCTTAGAGACATTATATTGACACTGTATTGACTCTGTATGGTGGAGGGCCGCAGCGGGGGGATCACAGAGCAGACTTGTGGCATGACAAGCACATGGAAGTTAGAGAACAAACTGCAGACTTGCAGGGCCAGTTCTCTCCTTCCTCCCAGGATGTGGGTCCCAAGAATTAAACTCTGACCCTTGGGCCTAGCAACACACACCTTTACCTGCTAAGCCACCTCAACAACCTTTTCATGAAGAAGATGATGGTGATTAATTTATTTTCTTACACAACTTTCAGCAAACATGCTGAACTGCGTGTAAGTGTCTGTGTATTGCTGTGTCATGTGAGGGAAGGGTCTCAGGAATGCAGGGGTCCCCTAAAGGAAGAAAAATAAATCTACAACTTTACCGCTTAAAAAGGAAAAAAAATCCCCAGTCCCTCTGGCACCTCGTCAAAATGGAAAATGATACCAGTTGGGCTTTCCACCCATGCATTAAAAATTAGAATTAAAATGCAGTACCTTGGGGGCATTTTTCCATCTTCCAGTCCTTTGGGAGCTGACGAAAACCTGGACATCCAAGAAGAGAGATCCGCTTTGTACTCAGAGGCCCCTCTTCTGCTTTTCTTCTGTTTTGCGATCCGGTCACGTGACTGTGATGGGGAGTATGTGGTGCCACTCATCTGAGCAGTCTCACCCTCGGGTGCTCTGCACTTGGCTTCTGTCTCCACGGGCAGAAAACTACAAATAAACCACGCGAGGGGAGGCCTAGGATCTACTGCAGTGCCCACACCCAGCCTGACCCCAGGAGGGAGGTATCCCGAATGACAGCATTAATAACATGGAAACACACATGAACATGGAAGGTGCCACCCCCAGGGGCCTGCACTCAGCCAAACCTCCTCACACACCAGAGCCTCACCCTCTTCTAGTCATGAAGGCATGGGGATCGCACTGAACAATGAATGAATGCAAGCTCGGGGCAATGAATGCCAGGCTGTGGAGAGGGCTCCACTGGTAAAGGGCTTGTCATGCAAGCATGCAGGCCTGAGTGCAAGCATGCAGACCTGGGTGCAAGCATGCAGGCCTAAGTGTGAGCATGCAGACCTGAGTGTGAGCATGTAGACCTGAGTGTGAGCATGCAGACCTGAGTGTGAGCATGCAGGCCTGAGTGTGAGCATGCAGACCTGAGTGTGAGCATGCATGCAGACCTGAGTGTGAACAAGCATGCAGGCCTGAGTGTGAGCATGCAGACCTGAGTGTGAGCATGCAGACCTGAGTGCAAGCATGCAGGCCTGAGTGTGAGCATGCAGGCCTGAGTGTGAGCATGCAGGCCTGAGTGTGAGCATGCAGGCCTGAGTGTGAGCATGCAGGCCTGAGTGCAAGCATGCAGGCCTGAGTGTGAGCGTGCAGACCTGAGTGCAAGCATGCAGGTCTGAGTGTGAGCAAGCATGCAGGCCTGAGTGTGAGCATGCAGGCCTGAGTGTGAGCATTCAGACCTGAGTGTGAGCATGCATGCAGACCTGAGTGTGAGCATGCAGACCTGAGTGCAAGCATGCAGGCCTGAGTGTGAGCATGCAGGCCTAAGTGTGAGCATGCAGGCCTGAGTGTGAGCATGCAGGCCTGAGTGTGAGCAAGCATACAGGCCTGAGTGTGAGCATGCAGGCCTGAGTGTGAGCATGCAGGCCTGAGTGTGAGCATTCAGACCTGAGTGCAAGCATGCAGGCCTGAGTGTGAGCATGCAGGCCTGAGTGTGAGCAAGCATGCAGGCCTGAGTGTGAGCGTGCAGACCTGAGTGCAAGCATGCAGGCCTGAGTGTGAGCAAGCATGCAGGCCTGAATGTGAGCATGCAGACCTGAGTGCAAGCACGCAGGCCTGAGTGTGAGCGTGCAGACCTGAGTGCAAGCAAGCATGCAGGCCTGAGTGTGAGCATGCAGACCTGAGTGCAAGCAAGCATGCAGACCTGAGTGTGAGCGTGCAGACCTGAGTGTGAGCATGCAGACCTGAGTGTGAGCATGCAGACCTGAGTGTGAGCAAGCATGCAGGCCTGAGTGTGAGCATGCAGGCCTGAGTGTGAGCATGCAGACCTGAGTGTGAGCATGCAGACCTGAGTGTGAGCATGCATGCAGACCTGAGTGTGAGCATGCATGCAGACCTGAGTGTGAGCATGCAGGCCTGAGTGTGAGCAAGCATGCAGACCTGAGTGTGAGCATGCAGGCCTGAGTGTGAGCATGCAGACCTGAGTGTGAGCATGCAGACCTGAGTGTGAGCATGCATGCAGACCTGAGTGTGAGCATGCAGACCTGAGTGTGAGCATGCAGGCCTGAGTGTGAGCATGCAGACCTGAGTGTGAGCATGCAGACCTGAGTGCAAGCAAGCATGCAGACCTGAGTGTGAGCATGCAGACCTGAGTGCAAGCATGCAGGCCTGAGTGTGAGCATGCAGGCCTGAGTGTGAGCAAGCATGCAGGCCTGAGTGTGAGCATGCAGACCTGAGTGTGAGCAAGCATTCAGGCCTGAGTGTGAACATGCAGACCTCAGTGCAAGCGTGCAGGCCTGAGTATGAGCATGGAAGCCTAAGTGTGAGCATGCAGGCCTGAGTGTGAGCAGGCAGACCTGAGTGCAACCATGCAGGCCTGAGTCTAAGCATGCAGTCCTGAGTGTGTGCATGCAGACCTGAGTGCAAATATGCAGGCCTGAGTGTCAGCATGGAGGCCTAAGTGAAACCATGCAGGCCTGAGTCTAAGCATGCAGTCCTGAGTCTGAGCATGGAGGCCTAAGTGTGAGCATGCAGGCCTGACTTTGATGCCTCAGAGCCCACATGGTAAGAACCAGGCACTATGTCATGAACTTGTAATCCCAGTGCTTGGGAAGCAGACACACAAAGATTCCTGGGGCTGGCTAGTCACCAGCCCAGTTGAACTGCTCCAGATCATTGAGAGATCTTGTCTCAAAGATCCAGATGTGCGTGAAAGACAACAGTTGCGGTTGTTCTCAGGCCTACACACACACACACACACACACACACACACACACACTCACATACACACACTGAGGTTTAATTAGTTCATGACATGGTGAAAGAGTCTCTATCTAATGCAGGTTCAAGGACACTAAGACATATTTTGGGTTAAGTATGGAGCCTAGTAGAAGAGTTTTTAATCCCATGGGCAGACAGACAGACACCAGCATGTCAGGTGTTGAGGAGAGTTCAAACCCCAGCACCAGAAACGGACACACGGAAGGGGCTCCAGGAAGACTCGGGCAGGCCTGTGTAGCAAAAGTCGGGGTTTCTTCTTGTAACTTTTTGAGGATGAGAATGGCGTCCTAGCATAAGCCCGGTCAGACCCTCATGTTCCCAGGCAGCAGGCAGAGAGGGAGAGGGAGCAGGAGTTGGCCACCAATACCCGCTGTGACATAAACGCACCTCTAGGCTGAGGATTCCCAGCACTTGGACGTCTGCTATGAGCCATTCAGTGCCTCGTGTCTGTGTGCCTGTGCGGCGGGAAGAGCTGCTGCAGAGTATTGACTCTGAGCAACAGCGGGAATCTAGCCTGACATTCTGGCTAGTGGGGTGCCCACAAACGGACAGTGTCCTTCTGAAAGAGGCTACACACCCACCACACAGAGACAGGATTTCAAGCAGAATCGGGAAGCGAGCCCTCAGCAGACATGGAACCTTCTAGATGTTCAACATGGACTTCCCAAACTCTAGGATAACAAATGAAACAGGGAGAGCAGTCACTCTGCGCTCTCTCCTTGCATGTCTGAGCTTCCCCGAGACTGCCCTGACTCCCTAAGCTCTATCTGAAAAGCAGATGGCCCGTCCTAGGGTAGCAGTCCCCGAGGGGGACAGCCTGACTGTGCATCGTCCCCTCTGTGACTGTGACCCCTGGGATGGCCACCTTACCTGAAAAGTGTTACCTCTGCAGGGCCCTTGTCTGGGAAACTCCTCTTGATACTGTTCCCAATCTATGTTGGACAGTCACCTCTCTCTTAGCTAGTGTCCCCTTTCTGTCCCTTTTCTGGCTTCCAAGCCCAAGTGTTCCAAGCCCTATGTGCCCAATTCCCCCTTTGCAAAATGTCTACTGTCGTCCCCTCCCTCAAAATGCTGCAGACTCTGGAGAAGTCCTGCTGTAATTGCTCATGTCCAGTGTGCTATTTTGAGCAAGGCTCTAGCCGCAGCTCCACCCATCAGCAAACATTTCACAGACCCTTGCAGATAAGGCCACACAACCTTGCTGCCCAGCCCTTACCTCGGCCCCATTAAGCTGCCAGCCTCAGGCTTCGCCTAGAGAGCCCCACGAGCAGTTTCTCCAGTTTCTAACTTCTTGTGGCAGCTCAAGAGCCTCTGATCAGCTCACCTTGGCTCACTAGTGGAAAGGGGCTGAAAGATGCTGAGAACAGTCGGGACTACAGGCAGGCCAGCAGCCTAGGTGCCTAAAGGAAAACCTGGCTAAAGAAAAGGCAGAGGGTGCCATTGTCCTCACTGGAGACTTAGCATCTACAGGATACCTCGGTGCCTTCACCTACCCACCGTAGCCTTCAGTCAACTGGGTTTCCTTCCCATTCAAGGAGATGCCTTAGTTTTCTCATTGCCTTGACAAAATGCCTGAAAAGAGCAAGTCAAGGAAGGAAGGGTTTACTTGTCTCACTGTTGAGAGAACTGACCACAGCAAGAGGGTGAGGCAGCAGGTCACAGGGTGTTCAGTCAGGATGCAGAGAGGGTTGCTGCTGCTCAGCTGCTTTCTCCTTCAGTTCAGCGGAACGGTGCTGCTCGCTTGGGGTGGGTCCACCCACCTCAGTTAACCAAACCTAGAAAGTACTTCCCAGTCACCCCCAGAACCTTCTCCCTGGTGATTCTAGATCCTATCAAGTTGACAGTCGAAACTAATAAGCACAGGGGCTGCTGACAAGTTCACACGCAACCCCAGGAATCCCTGGGACTCTGCTCCCAGTGAACCTCCCGCCTCGTAAGGCTACCAGGGAAAGAGATAGCCCCTGATTTATAGATAAAATTATAGTTTTGGTCTGAAGCCCCTGAAAATTTTCTGTTTGCAATAGCAAACCAACACTTGGGAAGAAACTATGCATTTGTATCTTGGCCTGGAGCTAACCAAGTAGGCTGGCTATCTGGCCAGCAAGTTCCAGGGATCTGCCGCCTGTCTCCACTTCCTCATTGCTGGGATTACAAGTGTATGTATGCATGCCACCATGTCTAGAAGTTTTACATAGATTCTAGGGATTGAACAGGTCCTCATGCTTGCAAACACTTTATCATCTGATATCCCAGGCCCTTCCTTCCTTGTATCCCATTGAAAACTGAACCCCTTTCTTTTGTGGGTCACCATATTTGACTGACCTTAGAATGTTCTCTGGAGACTGACTCTGGCAGATCCCTACCTGTCATACCCACCTTTAGGGACCTTTTATCACAGGGTATGATTAGCAGATGCATAGTAATTAACAAACCTCAGTGGTTTAACAAGCAGAAGTCCATTTCTTGCTGTTCCTCTGTGGGTCTGGGCAACCTCCAGGGACTTCAGTGAGTTTTCTAAACTCACTGTAGCAAGGGAGACTACGAAAACCACATGTGAGCTTGTCACTGCCTCAACCAGAATGACAAACATATTGTGCCCAACCTCGTTTCTTTGCCTACAGGTGAGCACAATCTAACTGCAACATGTGAAGAAGCGTAATGTCACTGTGCCCCAAAAGGAAGAATGACTAGGTAGTATACAGCAGCCTTCTGGACGGCCTGATCACCATCCCACCAGTTTCCTCTGAATTTAAACCTTTCACTCCCAAAGAAGGCTGCTTAAGACTCAGGAAATAAAATCTCACAAGTCTCAGGAAGTTCCTGAAATTTACAATATCCATGAGCCCCTCCTCCTCAAGATTACTAGGGAAAGTAGACTGTCCTCTACTCTAGTTCTACCTGTTGAGCTATATGCAAAACATGCCGGGAACTCTAAGAATTTATCTTTTATAAGTCATCATCCAGACTGGGGTGAACTTTTAAGTAATGCAACTACCTTGAAGTTACCCATACTCCCGTAAGTCATCACCCATCCTCTGGTAAGTCATCACCCATACTCCCATAAGTCATCACCCATACTCCCATAAGTCATCACCCATCCTCCCGTAAGACATCACCCATACTCCCATAAGTCATCACCCATACTCCCGTAAGTCATCACCCATCCTCCCGTAAGACATCACCCATACTCCCATAAGTCATCACCCATACTCCTGTAAGTCAGTCATCACCCATACTCCCGTAAGTCATCACCCATACTCCCGTAAGTCATCACCCATACTCCCATAAGTCATCACCCATACTCCTGTAAGTCAGTCATCACCCATACTCCTGTAAGTCAGTCATCACCCATACTCCTGTAAGTCATCACCCATACTCCCATAAGTCATCACCCATACTCCTGTAAGTCAGTCATCACCCATACTCCTGTAAGTCATCACCCATCCTCTGGTAAGTCATCATCCATCCTCCCGTAAGTCACCATACCTTAGGGAAATTGCTGAGACTTAGTCCTCTGTTGAGCTTGTCATGGATGGGTCCTAAAAATCATGTCACCAAATTGAGCTTTGGTAGAATTAGTACCAAGTTGTTTGTTCTGTCCTTTGTGTCCTATCTGTGGTGAATAGATATTTGTTCTTGTCTCTCCAGAAAAGTCACTAACACTCCCAGGGAGATGAAACAGCCTTGTGAGTACCCCTAACCACAGAACCACAGTAAGCAATAACGACCAAGAAGCCCTCACCCAGAGCCAAGAATATGAAGTTTGATTTCCTCCTGGCCCAAGTAAGAGTACAAACCTTTGCTCTGCAGATTCTGATCATTCAACAGAGCCATGTGTGATGAATGGCAAATCCCTCTGTTTCAGAATTAAGCTTCTCACTTTGCCGACGTGTGATCCACACCATGCATGTTATTTATCTGATACATCACTGGCACAGACACATGCCAAGATGTCAACGTGAATGTCTAAAGATGCCACAACCTCTCCAGCAGAAGCTGAGAGGGGGTTTCCAGAATATGCGACAAGTGACCGTCACAGGCAGTCTGACTCCAACTGGTGGATTTCTTGTTTGTGATGATGATAGAAGGGGCCTAAAAGCAGAAAGGGACTGTGCTTAAGAAATGTCCAGGATGCCACTTAACAGCCAGGCAGAGGGCATCCACTGCCTACTATGCCCAGATAGACATCACAACAGCAACAAAAAGTTCCCCTAGGAGTCAGTTACAAAGTCCCAGAGGGAGGCTGACGATAGGGCTCTGGTATTATGGGAAAGCACTGCAGCTAAGCATAACACAGGTTCAGTATTAACAAGATCAGCGTGGGCCTAGCAACAGATAAATGTTGAGGAAACAAATGGAGCTGTCAAGCCACACTGGTTTGCTTTCTGATATTCTAGTACTGATTCTTTTCTTGACTCTGAAAATTTATGTTTATGAGTGCAGATACTTGGGGTATCTTTTTTAACCATCGACACTGAAATCCACTATTTGCCAGCTTCAGTATGGCCTTCATTTCTAAGTTGTTTCAACTACCTCTCAACATGGAAACCTCAGCCAAGCAGCTCTGGGAACCTGTCCCCAGCCCAGGAAACCACACAGATCAAATATAGGAACTGGTCCAAGACCCACAGGGATGGAGACAGTGATCTTGCCCCTAAATGGAAAGTAGAGACAGCTGCCTCACCCTGAGAGGTTTTCTGCCAGGTACAAGCTGGCCAAGCCACAACACTTCTCACCCCTACCCTTGGCGACCATTTCATCTAGGAACAGACATGCATAAACCAACCCCATCAATCCACCCTTATGCTCACTGCCTCAGCTCTTCTCAGAACAGTGCCTGTCAATCAAACATTAGCATCCCAGCAGGGCAGCATCTAGTCTGACATAGGGCCATTTAAAGAAAACGAAAAAGACCTACCCTGCATTTATAGAAGGCACTTAGAAGCAAAAACTTATATCAAGTAATAAAATTTTAATTAGCACTCTAACATGTAAGCCCTGAGCTTGGCGTGAAGTAATACATTTGTCCAAAGTGATCATTGTTTCAGGATGAGTGAGTTACCCACTTGGTTAAAACAATGAGCTGACCCATCTAATGGGTTTATTCAGCTAGAATAATGGTTTCTGAGTCTTGGAAGGAGCAAGTTTTCTTAGTGTGGAATTCAGTGATTCATTCTCTTCTGCTTCTCCCAACAGGCTCTGTTGAGGCTGAGCCCACAAGAAGCTAGCCCTCCCTAGTGCCCAGCACTGCAGCAAGATGCCCCCAGCCTGGGGTGGAAGAGCAGTCTAACAGGAAGTCAATTTACACATTGCTGTGTCAAAACACTTGACTAAAGCAGCTTAAGGAACTGGTTGATTCCAGCTAAGTTTCATTACTATCAAGGGCCTTGAGTACCAGCCTCAGTACCCCCTCAAGGCTCAGAATACAACATCTATGGCAAATGAGTCTCTGATGGTAAAAAAAAATAATTCAAGCACGTTAACTCTGCATGTTCTTCATTTTTCAAGCGAGGGGGAAAAGTGAAGTGAACGGGCAGAGAGAAGAAAAAGAATAGGGGGTGATCTTCACAAGGTTTCTAGTTTTTACAGACATAGTTGCAAAATTTCATAAACAAAGACAATATAATATGCATATCAAAATCACAAAAAGGGCAGGTAAAGCCTGACAAAGCAGCACTCCAGAACAGGTGACATCACCCAGGAAAGAGGAAATGCCTGACATTACAAACTGTTAGATAAAGTTACTAACATCCTTGGATCCTGGACCCACATATCCCTCTCACCCAATCTCTTTTGTGATAACCAGTCTGGGAACACTCAGATTTGGTTGTTAGCAAAGGTGGGGCACACTACCTTCCTACTCAATGGCTGTCTTCTTTAGACAATTCTATGTGGTCTGTTCGCAGGTAATTTACAAAATTGACTCTATGTAAATTTGACGTTAGAACAAAGAGTGAATATTACCGCTCTAAGGCCTCATGGTGTGAGGGAATGGAAAGGTCATTTGGTTGCCCGAGGGGTTGGGTACCCCATGGTCAGTTGTTCTCTGCATTTTCACTAGGATGGCTTTCTGTTACAGTGTCAATCGATTGCCGAGAAGCATCTTTGATAAGGGGTGAGAGCTACACTTATTTGTGGGCCTAAGGATGAGATTTAGAGAGCAGTTTGGAGTTATGCTGGTTTAGTGAAGTGATGGTAGGACCTTTCTCCTCTAAGATTCGTGGCCCCATTAGTCCCTGGTTATCGGGTAGGTTTCTAGTCCCAGGCATGATTTCCCTCCTGTTGAGTAGGCCTGTGTCCAATAAAAAGCTGCTAGACACCAGCAAGGTCTGAATGTCACTACTGTTCCTGCAGGGAGAATTGACAACGCTGGTCATTGCTATGGCCACAGATGCTGCAGCTAGGAGGGACTGTCGGTGGCTTCTCTCCCTTAGCGATTCCCCAGCACCTTCTAGTATTATGAAGCAAGTCCTGAGAAAGCAGATTTTCAGGGTGGATATAACTCAGTACCTTGTGCCCAGTGCATGATGTCTTCAGCAGCAGGGACTTACCTTCAACCTCTGGAAGGTAACCAAGGGCAACAGCAATAGCCTGAATTGTTTTAAGAGTCTCCTGACCAACAACTGGAAAGGGGGTTACTTAAGTCTGGTACTGTAGTTCTTGTTAGTCTATGGTTCTTAGGGGAAGCATTTCATCCCAAGTGGCATAGCTTCATTTAAACTGTGTGTGTGTGTGTGTGTGTGTGTGTGTGTGTGTGTGTGTGTGTGTATGTGTGCACTTATGTGTATTATATGTAATTATTTTGGGTAAATAAAAAAACAATATGATTCCTATGACTTTTTTTTTCTTTTTTTTTTTAGTGTTTATTTAATGAGTTTTTCTGGATTATGACAAATACTTAAATAACTTTAGATTTATAAAATACCCAGAAATATGCCATTTTTATGAAAATATCATTTTTTTTCTACAAGAAGTAAGCCATTTGCTGAAGGACCCTATATCCACTATGTTGGATGTACCTACAATGATTGACTTTTCTTGTGTCTGTGTTAACATACTATAGTAAAATTGCCTTTCACCTGAGTTTAAATTGTTAGGACTATGCAAGGTATTCAGAAGATCACTTAATTTTATTTAGTAAATAATGTCACCACATATATCATTTAAGGAAGTGATGTGCAGATATAATTGTTCCATAAGTTTAAATACACGTTCAAGTCTTCCTGAGCAAACCCGCATAGTCTAAATCAGGTGAAGTCTCAGTCTTGAGAAAGGAAGCAGACACAAGACCCCACCCGAAACCCAGAACCTATCTTCAATTGACAATCATTTGTTGAAGAAAAATTAAGAGTTTTATTGGCCACACAAACTATACTTAAAGGCAGGCCCCATGTACAGCCATAAAGTAAAACTCAAATATATATATATATATATATATATATATATATATATATAAAATTTTGTTTTGTTTTGTTTAACCTCATAATTCTCTGCCTGATTCTTTACTTGGCCATTACTTATTTTTAACTTTCAGACCTTTTATTTGCATATTGTGGTTTCCAGTTTTGTGTTTTGAAGGAATTTCTATATGTGCAAAGTGTGTTTGTATATGTATGTATGTCTGACTCTGTAACTGTTTCTTGTACTTTATTCTTTCTATTTATTGTTGTTTGTTTGCATGTCTTTGTCCTATTCCGGTTCATATATTTTAGTTTGCGCATTTACTTTTCTTTCTAGCCATCTGTTTTTTTTTTTTATAATTTTTTTTATTAAGAAAAGAAGAAAAAAAACATAAACAAAAAACAAGTTTCCACCTCCTCCCAGCCTCCCATTTCCCTCCCCCTCCTCCCACCCTTCTCCCCCTCCTCCCACCCTTCTCCCCCTCCTCCCACCCTTCTCCCCCTCCCCCCACTCCTCTCCCCCTCCCTCTCCAGTCCACAGAGCAGTCCGGGTTCCCTTCCCTGTGGTAAGTCCTAGGTCCTCCCCCCTCCGTCCATATCTAGGAAGGTGAACATCCAAACTGGCTAGGCTTCCACAAAGCCAGCACATTAAGTAGGATCAAAACCCCGTGCCATTGTCCTTGGTTTCTCATCAGCCCTCATTGTTCGCCATGTTCAGAGAGTCCGGTTTTATCCCATGCTTTTTCGGTCACAGTCCAGCTGGCCTTGGTGAGCTCCCAGTAGATCAGCTCCACTGTCTCAGTGGGTGGGTGCACGCCTCGTGGTCCCGACGTCTTTGCTCATGTTCTCCCTCCTTCTGCTCCTCATTGGGACCTTGGGAGTTCAGTCCAGTGCTCATGTGTGGGTCTCTGTCTCTATCTCTATCCATCACCAGATGAAGGTTCTATGATGATATGCAAGATATTCGTCAGTATTGCTCTAGGATAGGGTCATTTCAGGTTCCCAATGCTCAGCTGCCCAAGGAACTAACTGGGAACCTCATGTTGGGCACTTGGGAGCCCTTCTAGGGTCAAATCTCTTGCTCACCCTAAAGTGGTTCCCTTAACTAAGAATTGTGGTTCCGTGCTCCCCTATCCACCTTTCCTTTATCCCAATTCTCCTGATTCCCCAAGTCCCCCCTCCTTCCCTTCTACCTTTTCTCTCCCCATCTCCCCTTACCCCCATCCCACCCCACCCCCAAGATCCTAATTTTCTCCCCGGCAATTTGGTCTACTTCCCTTAGCCAAGAGGATAACTATATGTTTTTCCTTGGGTTCACCTTCTTACGTAGCTTCTTTAGGTTCACCTATTGTAGACTCCGTGGCCCTTATTTATGGCTAGAAACCAATTATGAGCGAGTACATCCCATGTTCATCTTTTTGGGTCTGGGACACCTCACTCAGGATAGTGTTTTCTATTTCCATCCATTTGCATGCAAAATTCGAGAAGTCATTGTTTTTTACCGCAGCGTAGTACTCTAGCGTGTATATATTCCATACTTTCTTCATCCATTCTTCCATTGAAGGGCATCTAGGTTGTTTCCAGGTTCTGGCTATTACAAATAATACTGCTATGAACATAGTTGAACAAATGCTTTTGTCATATGATAGAGCATCTCTTGGGTATATTCCCAGGAGTGGTATTGCTGGGTCCAGGGGTAAGTTGATCCCGAATTTCCTGAGAAACCCAAACACTGACTTCCACAGTGGTTGCACAAGATTGCATTCCCACCAGCAATGGATGAGGGTACCCATTCCTCCACAGCCTCTCCAGCAAAGGTTATCCTTGGTGTTTTTAACTTTAGCCATTCTGACAGGTGTAAGATGGTATCTCAAAGTTGTTTTGATTTGCATTTCCCTGATTGCTAAGGAAGTTGAGCACGACTTTAAGTGTCTTTTGGCCATTTGAACTTCCTCTGCTGAGAATTCTCTGTTCAGTTCAGTGCCCCATTTTTTAATTGGGTTAATTAGCATTTTAAAGTCTAGTTTCTTGAGTTCTTTATATATTTTGGAGATCAGACCTTTGTCTGTTGTGGGGTTGGTGAAGATCTTCTCCCAGTCAGTAGGTTGCCTTTGTGTCTTAGTGACTATGTCCTTTGCTTTACAGAAGCTTCTCAGTTTAAGTAGGTCCCATTTATTCAATGTTGCCCTTAATGTCTGTGCTTCTGGGGTTATACATAGGAAGCGATCTCCTGTGCCCATCTCCTGTAGGGTACTTCCCACTTTCTCTTCTATCAGGTTCAGTGTGTTCGGGTTGATATTGAGGTCTTTAATCCATTTGGACTTGAGTTTTGTGCACGGTGATAGATAAGGGTCTATTTTCATTCTTCTACAGGATGACATCCAGTTGTGCCAGCACCAATTGTTGAAGATGCTTTCTTTCTTCCATTGTATACTTTTAGCTCCTTTATCGAAAATCAGGTGTTCAGAGGTTTGTGGGATAAAATCCGGGTCTTCTATACGATTCCATTGGTCAACTTCTCTGTTTTTATGCCAGTACCACACTGTTTTCATTACTGTAGCTCTGTAATAGAGTTTGAAGTCAGGGATGGTAATGCCTCCAGAAGATCCTTTATTGTATAGGATTGTTTTGGCTATCCTGGGTTTTTTGTTTTTCCAAATAAAGTTGATTATTGTCCTCTCCAGATCTGTGAAGAATTTTGATGGGATCTTGATGGGGATTGCATTGAATCTATAAATTGCCTTTGGTAGAATTGCCATTTTTACTATGTTGATCCTCCCAATCCAAGAGCAAGGGAGGTCCATCCATTTTTTGGTATCCTCTTCAATTTCTTTCTTCAATGCCTTGAAGTTCTTGTCAAAGAGATCTTTCACTTCCTTGGTTAGATGTACCCCAAGATATTTTATGCTGTTTTTGGCTATTGTGAATGGTGAAGCTTCTCTGATTTCCCTCTCTGCTTCCATATCCTTTGTGTATAAGAGGGCGACTGATTTTTTGGAGTTGATCTTGTATCCTGCCACATTACTAAAGCTGTTTATCAGCTGTAAAAGTTCTTTGGTGGAGTTTTTGGGGTCGCTTATGTACACTATCATATCATCTGCAAATAACGAAAGTTTAACTTCTTCCTTTCCAATTCGAATCCCCTTGATTCCATTATGTTGTCTTATTGCTATTGCTAGAACTTCAAGCACTATATTGAAGAGGTATGGCGAGAGTGGACAGCCTTGTCGTGTTCCTGAGTTAAGTGGGATGGCTTTGAGTTTCTCTCCGTTTAATTTGATGTTAGCTGTCGGCTTGCTGTATATAGCTTTTATTATATTTAGGTATGACCCTTGTATCCCCAATCTCTCCAAGACTTTTAACATAAATGGATGTTGAATTTTGTCAAATGCTTTTTCAGCATCTAATGAAATGATCATATGGTTTTTTTCTTTCAGTTTATTTATATGCTGGATTACATTGATAGATTTTCGTATGTTGAACCAGCCCTGCATCTGAGGAATGAAGCCTACTTGATCATAATGGATAATTTTTCGGATGTGTTCTTGGATTCGATTTGCCAGTATTTTGTTGAGGATTTTTGCGTCGATATTCATGAGTGAGATTGGCCTGTAGTTCTCTTTCCTGGTTGAGTCTTTGAGTGGTTTTGGTATCAGAGTAATTGTTGCTTCATAAAAGGAGTTTGGTAATGACCCTTCTGTTTCTATCTTGTAGAATACATTAAGGAGTATAGGTATTAGATCTTCTTGGAAGATCTGGTAGAATTCCGCATTGAAACCATCTGGTCCTGGGCTTTTTTTGGTAAGGAGGTTTTTGATAACCTCTTCTAATTCTTCGCGACTAACAGGTCTATTTAGATTGTTCACCAGGTCCTGATTTAACTTTGGTATATGATATTTATCTAAAAAAGTATCCATTTCCTTTACATTTTCCAATTTTGTGGCATATAGGCTTTTGTAGTAAGATCTAATGATTCTCTGAATTTCCTCTGTGTCTGTGGTTATGTCCCCCTTTTCATTTCTGATCTTATTAATTTGCAAATTCTCTCTCTGCCGTTTGATTAGCTTGGATAGTGGTTTGTCAATCTTGTTGATTTTCTCCAGGAACCAGCTTTTTGTTTCATTGATTTTTTGTATTGTTTTCTGTGTTTCTATTTTGTTGATTTCAGCCCTCATTTTGATTATTTCCAGTCTTCTACTCCTCCTAGGTGAGTCTGCTTCTTTTTTTTCTAGAGCTTTCAGGTGGGCTGTTAAGTCTCCAATGTGAGCTTTCTCTGTTTTCTTTAAGTGGGCACTTAGTGCTATGAACTTTCCTCTTAGGACTGCTTTCATAGTGTCCCATAAGTTTGAGTATGTTGTTTCTTTATTTTCATTGAATTCCAGGAAGACTTTAATTTCTTTCTTTATTTCTTCCTTAATCCAGGTATGGCTCAATAGTTGACTGTTCAGTTTCCATGACTTTGTATGCTTTCTGGGGGTAGCATTATTGTTGAAATCTAACTTTAATCCATGGTGATCTGATAAGACACAGGTGGTTACTAATATTTTTTTGTAACTGTGGATGTTTGCTTTGTTACCGACTATGTGGTCGATTTTCGAGAAGGTTCCATGAGCTGCAGAGAAGAAGGTATATTCTTTCCTATTTGGATGGAATGTTCTATAGATGTCTGTTAAGTCCATTTGATTCATTACCTCCATTAATTCTCTTGTTTCTCTGTTAGGTTTCTGTCTGATTGACCTGTCCATTGGTGAGAGAGGAGTGTTGAAGTCTCCTACTATTAGTGTGTGCGGTTTGATGGCTGCCTTGAATTTTAGCAATGTTTCTTTTATGTACGTGGGTGCTTTTATATTAGGGGCATAGATGTTCAGGATTGAGACTTCATCCTGATGAACTGTTCCTGTTATGAGTATAAAATGCCCCTCTCCATCTCTTCTGATTGATTTAAGTTTAAAGTCAACTTTGTTAGAGATTAGTATGGCCACACCTGCCTGTTTCTTAGGTCCATTTGCTTGATAGGCCTTTTCCCAGCCCTTTACTCTGAGTAGGTGCCTGTCTTTGTGGTTGAGGTGTGTTTCTTGTAGACAGCAGAATGTTGGATCCTGTTTTCTTATCCAATCTCTTAGCCTGTGCCTTTTTATAGGTGAGTTGAGTCCATTGACATTAAGTGATATTAGTGACCAGTGGTTGTTAACTCCGGTCATTTTTTTTTAGTCGTAGAGTTTGTGTGTTTCCCTTCTTTGTTTTGTGTTGGTGAAGGGTCTCTAGATGTCTGAGTTATTGTGGTCATTGTTGGACTCCTTGGTTAGTGATTTTCCTTCAATTACTTTCTGTAAGGCTGGATTTGTGGCTGCGTATTGTTTAAATTTGTTTTTATCCTGGAAAATTTTATTTTCTCCATTTATAGTGAATGAAAGCTTGGCTGGGTATAGTAATCTGGGCTTGCACCCATGGTCTGTCAGTTTCTGCAGTACATCTATCCAGGACCTTCTGGCTTTCATGGTTTCCATGGAGAAGTCAGGTGTAAGTCTGATAGGTTTACCTTTATAAGTAATTTGGCCTTTTTCCTTTGCAGCTCTTAATATTCTTTCCTTATTCTGTATGCTTTGTGTTTTGATAATTATATGGCGAGGGGATGTTTTTTTTTTGATCCAGCCTATTCGGTGTTCTGTATGCTTCTTGCACCTTCATAGGAAAATCTTTCTTTAGGTTGGGAAAGTTTTCTTCTATAATTTTATTAAATATATTTTCTGGACCATTGAGCTGCCCTTCTTCTCCTTCTTCTACTCCTATTATTCTTAGGTTTGGTCTTTTTATTGTGTCCCATATTTCCTGAATGTTTTGTGATGAGAGTTTGTTGGACTTGCTGTTTTCTTTGATCAGTGTGTTTATTTTCTCTATGTTATCTTCAGAATCCGAGAGTCTTTCTTCTATCTCTTGTATTCTGCTGGTTATGCTTGTTTCTGTAGTCTCTATTCGTTTACCTAGATTTTCCATGTCCAGCCGGCCCTCTGTTTGTGTTTTCTTCTTTGCCTCCATTTCAGTTTTCAGGTCTTGAACTGTTTCCATTATCTGTTTGATTGTTTTTCCTTGGTTTTCTAGGGTATCATTCACTGATTTATTCAATTCTTCAAACTTTCTGTTATATTTCTCATCCATTTCTATAAGGGCGTTTTTTACATGCTGTTTAAGGGTGTCAATCACTTTCATGAAGTCAATCTTTTCTCCTTCCTCTTGATTAAGGGGTTCTTGTCCTCCCGTTGTGAGGTCGCTTGTTTCTGGTAGCTTCATGTTGCTTTTCAGCTTGTTGGGCGAATTCTTGCCTTGACGTCTGCCCATCTCTTCTTCCAAATGCTCCCTATGGATCTTCTTTTACCGGATCAGGTCTCCTTGCCTACCAAACGCTGTCTCTCCTCAATGTTGGCTCTCCCAATGCTGGGTCTCCTGGCGCCGAAAGATCAGGCCTCCGTGCTGGTTGGGCAGCCCAATGCTGGGTCTCCTGGCGCCGAAAGATCAGGCCTCCGTGCTGGTTGGGCAGCTCACAAACAAAGCACCTACCCCGCTTGGTGCAGGCAGGCCCCAGAAACAAAGGAACTGCTGCCCGCCCGGGAGCCCCGGGTACTCGGACCCAGCGCCCAGATAGGCTGGGCTGGGCGATGCCACGCGCCAAAAGAGGGCAGTGGGGGCGAAGTGGGGAGGGCTCTGGACGGAAGCTGGGTGGGCCAGGAAGAAAGAGGCAGCACCCGGGGAGTAGAGGCCCTGCAGAGAGCCCAAGCAGGACAGGGGGCCAAGAAACCCCCGAGCTCCCCGTCCCAGGCTGGCGCCGTGGGCCAGAAACTCACCCCAATGCTGGGTCTCCTGGCCCCGGAAGATCTCCTATGACTTTTTTGAACATTTTTACTGTTATTTTTTCCCTTCTCCCTCTCTCTCCTTCCATATTGATCCTAACTAAATTATTTTTAAAAATTAAAAAATAAAATGCTAGACTCAAGGCCCACTGTGTGGGCACTAGTCCTGGCCCCCTCAGTTTTGAGGAGAAGCTCTGTGAAATCACATCACCTTTGAAACTTTGAGCTGCTGTTCGCTGAACTGTGTGGGTAAATGTGATATGTATAGCCAAGAAGGCATCCTCATACCATCCCCAACCTTGGCCTGTGTTCTCTAGTATTAAGGTTCTATAAGACTGACTGTGGACCTATGGCTCTCTGGCATGAAGGTTGAGCCTGATTCTTGTTGCCGCTTTAATGGGGGACTCCTTATCACCTCTGCTAAAGAGACATTTCAAACTTCTGTAGCCAGAAATCAAAAGGATGAAAGTGGGAGACTGGAGAAGTGATTCTATCCATAAAATGCTTACAAGACAAACTTAGTTTGATCCCTAGAACCCAGGTAAAAAAAAAATAAATAAACTTCGTGTGATAGCACACACTTGTAATCCCAATGTTAGGGAAGAAGAGACAGGGGACTCCAGAGGCTTGTGGGCAACCCACTACAGCTCAGTCAGTGAGTCCCAAGTTCAGTGAGAAATTCTGTCTCAAAATACAAGTTTGTAAGCAGTTGAAGAAACAGCTATCATTACCTCCTGACCTAAGCACACAGCACACACACACACACATACACACATACATACACACATACGCACGCACACAGGCACGCACCGAACAGGGTACACCAGGGAGGAAGCATAGTAGGTATAGAAGGTACAGAGGGAGGCTTGTGGCACCAGCTGGTCTGTGACCCTCTCTGGCCAGAGTCAGTTCTTGCTATTAACTAGCATGCTGATTTGAATTAGAATGGGCCCCTTTGGCTCATATATTTGAATGATTGGTCAACAGTTGGTGGAATTGTTTCAGAAGGATTAGGAGGTTTGACCTTATTGAAGAAGGTGTATTAGTGAGGGAGACTTTGAGGTTTCAAAAGCCCACACCATACCCAGTATTTTCTCTCTGCCTCATGCCTGTAATGTAGTTAGCTTATTTTATTCTTTGGAGCACTAACACCAGCTCTAAAATAAATACACAAAGACTTACTCTTACTCTTACTGGCCTTAGCTTGGTTTGTTTCTAGCCAGCTTTGCTTACTTCAATTATCCTGTTTCTCTTTAACTACATTTTGCCTCTGGGCTTTTTACCTTCTTCATTCTATCTTTCTTTTCTTCTTACTCTGTGGCTGGCTGTGTGGTTGGGTGGCTGTACCCTGGCATCCTCCACTCCTCTTTTTCTCACTCTTCACTCCTTCCTTAGATTTCTCCTCCTATTTATTCTCTCGGCTCCCTAGCCCCTCTTATTTCTCTTTCCTGCCTAGCTAATGGTCATTCAGCTCTTTATTAGACTAATCAGGTGTTTTAGGCAGGCAAGGTAACATAGCTTTACAGAGCTTTAAAAAAAATGCAACATAAAAGAATGCAACACATGCTTGCATCATTAAACAAATATTTCACAGCAAAATGAATGTAACACATCTTAAACTAATATTTCACCACATGTCTTCTCTTTATTTTTTTTAACCCATTGCATCTACTAATTGCTGCCTGATGGACAGCTAACTGCTCTTGTTGGCTGGATCTTGCTCAAGTCTTGTGCAGACCACCACAGCTGCAGTAAGTTCATGAGCATAATGTCTACGTTCTGTCCAGAAAATAACATTTCATAGCATTTCTCCTTATTCTCTGGTTCTTACAGTCTTCCTATGCAACACACACACACACACACACACACACTTCTGGAGTGTTCCATGAGAAGTGGGTTGATACAAATGCCCCATTTAGGAACTGACCCTGTTTTCAGGACATACCTGAAAAAGTGAACTAAGCAGTGCACTTCCTTGTCAGTATAGCAAAGCCTTTAAAAGTCAAAACTGTCCAAGGGGAACTCTTCCAGTCTTAGTTCTTTTGTATCCTTAACCTATGAGACAAATTTTAAGAATCAGGTAGCCGATTCTTGGCTTCCTATTTTTAACTTTTTGCACGGTAGTTAGACTGGCTAGATTTTTGCAACCTTGATACAAGCTAGGGCCATCTAGGAAGAGGGAGCCCCAGTTGGAAAAATGCCTACATCAGATTGGCCTGTAGGAAAGACTCTAGGGACATTTTCCTGATTAGTGATTGATGTGGGAGGGCCTAGTTTGCCATAGACAGGACCACTCCTGGATTGGTGTTCCTGAGTTGTATAAGAAAGCAGGCTCACCAGGCAGTGGTGGTGCACGCCTTTAATACCAGCACTCAGGAGGCTGAGGCAGGCAGATCCCTGAAAGTTCAAGGCCAGTCGAATCTACTAGAGCTAATTCCAGGACAGGCTCCAAAGTTACAGAGAAAGCCTGTCTCAAAAAAACCAAAAAAAAAAAAAGAAAAAAAGAAAGAAAGAAAGAAAGAAAGAAAGAAAGAAAGAAAGAAGACACAGACATCTATGGAGAGAAACCCAGTAGGCAGCACCCCCACATGGCTTCTGCTGAAGACCTGCCTCTAGGTTCCTGTCCTGCTTTAGTTTCTACCCTGAGGTCCCTCCTCAATGATGGACTGCAATCTAGAAGAGTAAGTGAAATAAATCCTTTTCTCCCCAAACTTCTTCTGGTCATAGTGTTTTGATGTGAGATTCCCTCTGTATGCTATGAATGTTTTATTACCATTGATTAATAAAGAAAGTGCTTTGGCCTATGGCAGGACAGAATATAGGTAGGCAAAAAAAACTAAATTGAAAGCAAGGAGAAAGAAGGTGGAGTCAGACAGACACCATGTAGTTGCCAAAGAGAAAGACACCAGAACCTTACTGGTAAGCCACAGCCTCATGGTGAAATGCAGATTAATAGAAATGGTCTAATTTAAGATGTAAAATCTAGCTAGAAATACACCTGAGCCATCAGCTAAACAGTGTTGTAATTAATATAGTTTCTGTGTGATTGTCAGGTCTGAGTGGCCAGGAAATGAAAGGACAGTCTCTATTTACAAATGGTGCCCCAAGTGTTTGTGGCTAACCCACATAGCTGGTCACCCACTTCAGTCTGGGTGCTTGTAGATGCACTTGGGGTTGGGAGGAAAATAGCTGAGAAAGTAGTACTTTCTGCCTGGGCAACTGGCCAGATGGGGTCTTCTAGGTGTGCACAGACAAGAGAGCATGGTGGATTCCCGCCACCATGCACAGAGACACTCCCAGGCCATGCACTTTTACTCAGGAAAAAATGGTTTATGTGCTGCATGCTGCTTCCCAGAGTTGAGATAGTGAGCATGGCACCCACCTGGCCATCCCAGAGCTGGTAGTGAGTGTACTTCTGCCATGATAAAAGGCCAGAGAGGCAAAGCCAGTATCCAGGGCCGCCGTGACTACACTGCTTACCATTTTAAAAGCATTCCTTGTGAGAAAAGGATTTCAGATACACAATAAAACAGATTTAGACATAAAAGCCCTCCAAACGGCTCACAGTGTGTATGATAAATGTGCATAGGCTTAGGAAAGAGAAAAGAAAGAGTAGAAACAGTCATAGATTAAAATAATTATTTTAAAATTCTTTAAAAGAAATAGAGTAATAAAATATATGCATATTAAGCCATGTAAAGATGACAGATACACAGAGAGTCTGGATTATGTATATTATTATGTTTTCTTTGAATTTCTTGACTGCAGATAGACATTTGATTCTGGGGGCTACTAAGCTAAACCAATATATATATATATATATATATATATATATATATATATATATATATTTTAAATGTATCTTGACTTCACACTTTGAGTCTACAATATGTTACTTTGGAAAATAGTTTCTGATTTTGTTTCCGCGGAAGATAAAAACTTGTGGATTCCTTCCAGGCTGATGTGGTTTGATGGAACGAGAGCCCCTGAAGGTCTCCATTAACCCTAAAAATACTTCCTCCAATGAACAGCAAGTAGCAATTTAGAGAAAACAATGCCCAAATTCCCAAAATAATTGTGTATAAATGTTTGTTTTCGAGGCTGGAGAGATGGCTCAGAGGTTAAGAGCACTGGCTGTTCTTCCAGAGGTCCTGAGTTCAATTCCCAGCAACCACATGGTGGCTCACAACCATCTGTACTGAGATCTGGCGCCCTCCTCTGGCGTGCGGGCATACATCGAGGCAGAATGTTGTATACATAATAAATAAATAAATCTTTAAAAAAAAAAAAAAGAAAGAAAAATGTTTGTTTTCATTTAAAAGGAGTTGGGTATAAATCATTAATGGTCACAGTCAATCTCTTTTTAAAAAAAATGTAGGGGGGGATATAATACAGAGATGAATACTTTACATTGGTATGGATCTTGGCCTACTGATATAAATTTAAGATCAATTTTATTACCCTGTGTATATATGTTTCTGCTGTTGTTTAAGGTATTGTGTTTGTGCAGCTCAATTAAAAATATAGTTAATAGCCGGGCGGTGGTGGCGCACGCCTTTAATCCCAGCACTCGGGAGGCAGAGGCAGGCGGATCTCTGTGAGTTCGAGACCAGCCTGGTCTACAAGAGCTAGTTCCAGAACAGGCTCCAAAACCACAGAGAAACCCTGTCTCGAAAAAACCAAAAAAAAAAAAAAAATATATATATATATATAGTTAATAGACTAATAGATAGTCATCTATAATAATCAAACTTTTAATCATGTTAGTTAGGTTTTTTTAGATTTACAGAGATATATTTCAATTAGATAACCTTTAGCACTTCAAAGACCTATGGAATATGGCATTTAAAATGTTTTAAGAACTTAGACTTTTCTCAACAGTGAGACATGTCTACCTCGACAGTACCAATTATTCCAGAGAGGTTGATGGGCATTGAACAAACTCGTTATGGAATTTGTCTTCAATGTGACAAGGCTAGCCATTTGGACAAGAAACTGTTCTTGCATGATCCGCTTGACGATATACTGTATAAACTGGACATACAGAACCCACAGAAAAATGACTGCTGAACTTGCTTAAAGAAGGTTAGACAGTCCTTCAGAGTTCCTGCTTCATAAACTAGTCTGCCAGACATTCTTCAAGACACAGAAGAAAGCAACTGACAGACTGTCAATACAGGTGAAGCAGCCTTTCAAATTTCCTGCTTCATGGAAAAGTCTGCCAGATACTATGGGCCTGTAGGCTGCACTTGATTGCCCTATTGTTGCAAATCAGACTTTGGGTGATTACCCAGGTCGTCAGTTGTCTCTGTCATTTCTTGCATCTTTTGGGAATTACTTTATTGCACTTCCTGTTTACTCAGGTAATAGTATTTCACTTCTCAGATCTTTGGTGGGGTTAAAGATCAGATAGTCATAGTTACTTTCCTCCCAAAACTTATCCAAGACATTGTTTATATGAGATTTAGACTCCTTAGGATAGGATAACTGTTGAAACATTTAGCATTTATTTCTTGCTTGATGTTGTTCATGCTGATTGTAATTCTAATTTTTATGTATGTTTTTACCTCTTCTGTTCCCTGGACAATACTTGATATTTGTTCTTATTTTATATAGTTTTGTATTAAGCTTATAATCCTCTTATTTAGACGAAAGGGGAAGTTTTGTGGGAACTCCTTCAGACAACAGCCTTTCAGATACCGGCCCACTTTGGGCTTGGTCTTAGGTACAATAAGTGCAGATGAAAAGTCTGTGTGGTCCTTTTTCTGCTGGGTTCAGTTCCCAGTTCTCAGTGCACACAGAGGACTGAGGATTGCTACCCTTACTGTGAGTTTATCCCCCAAAAAATAAACCTTTGTTATACCACATTTCAGGCTATTGTGGATCTCTTTGATTCAACTACAATGTTTCATCACAGCAGCAGAAACTGAAACTAAGACAGACTGTGACCAGGAACATGTCAGTCAAATAAACCACCTCCTCCCCAGGTTAGATTTGGTCCTGGTCTTCATCACAGCAACAATAAACAAACAGTGGTCTTTTATTGCCCACAAGTCCTGAAAAGAGACTGGTGGGCTGGGGAGACGCCTCAGCTGATAAAGGTGGTTTCTGCAGGAGAACAAAGAGTCTAGTTCATTCTGCCAGAACCCTTGTAAAAACGATTCACAGGCTGGCCTGCAATAATCCCAGCCCAGCACTGGGGAGGTAGAGACAGGAAGCTCTCTGACCCAGAAGATCTGCAAGCCAAAGGGAGTGAGAAACCTTGTCTCTGAGATGGAGGTGGATAAGGACTCAGGTAGTCATTGAAGTTTGACAGCTGGCCTCCACATGCACGCATACACCTGCGCATACACACCAACGCATACACACAAAAACCTGCTTCATGTGTTAATATTCTACAAATTCAGAAAGGAATTGTGGCCAATCTTCAGTTCCACAAAACATACAAACACTGAGAATTTGTGATAACTTACCAGACATGCAAACTTGGTGATTTATCATATTTTTAAAATAGTTTTTTTTAAACCAATTAGTAGAATGATATAACAATACCAGGAAAACAATTGGCTATTGATTAATGTTAAAATAATCAGCCTGCCAATTTGACATTGTATTTCTTGGCAGTCAAAATGAGAAGGGGTGAGAGGTATGAATTATTCAACTTGCATAGTCTGTGACAGAACATTTTAACAGTTGTTTGAGGAGAAAATAAAGCAAAGACTTAGTGCTCAGGTTCAGAAAGATGCCATCACAGATCTTCTCACACTGAACACTCACTGAAGAATAGAGATAACTATGAGAGATTCCCTGCAGTAAACACAGACTCGGTGTCAGTGGAAGCAGTTCCTAAGAGATGTACTAGGAGGGACTGGTGCTATGGCTGGATCCTGAGAACACGCTCTTAGTATTTTCAGGTGAATAAACAAGATAACTTAAAGCAACAGACACCTAGTCTTCATAGTACTGGCAGCTGAAATGACCGAGATAAGGCACCAGAAGTCTTAGTTTCTGGTGAAGGCTGGGTCCTGATTCAAAGATGGCCATTTTCTCTCTGGGTCCCCATATGGTAGAGAGTAATGTAGCTCCCTGATCTCCCACTCACAGGGGCTCGGCCTCTTGACTGCTCATTTACCAAAGTCCCTACCTTGTAAAACCATCACTTTGAGGACGAACTCTCCTCTCTCTCTCTCTCTCTCTCTCTCTCTCTCTCTCTCTCTCTCTCTCTGTGTGTGTGTGTGTGTGTGTGTGTGTGTGTGTATGTGTATGTGTGTGTGTGTTCATGTGCATGTAGGTGCTCACGTATATGTGGGTATGTGTGTTTGAGTAGAGACCAGATGACAACCTCAGTCATCATCCCCCAGGCACTGTCCATCTTATCTTTATGAGCTGGGGGTGTCTCTCAATGCCTGGAGATCACCAAGTAGGCCAGGCTGGTTGGCCAACAAGCCCCAAAGTTCACCTGGCTCTGCTTCCCCAGCTCTGGGATTACAAACGCATGCCACCACAGGGTGGTTGGTTGGTTGTTTTTAGCTTTCCATAGGTTCTACGGGTGGAACTCAGGTTCTCATGCTTATAATAAGACAGGCACTCATCAGTTAAGCTACCTCCTCAGCCTCAACATATACACTTTGAAAAGGGTAAAACACTCACTCACTTGCATATATGCACCTACCAGACCGGGTCCTGCAATGGAAGACCAGCTACTTTGGCCATGCTGAGCCCTCCTCATCCTCTGCTCCTGTAGAACTCCCCTCAGCATAGGTATCTGAGAAGGAAAAGGCAACAGTGTTTAAGGGGGGGCAGTATTCAAGACACGGCTTGCTGGGCAATTCAGTAAGACCTAGAATTCTTCAACTACAGAGAAAATGGCAAGTGGTTTGCAAGTGTTTGATCCTGGCAACCCCCTCAAGAGGAGATGCTTGCGGCCAACAGCACATTAGTAAGCAAAGAGGTAAAGGTCAAAAATAACCAAAAAACATTACCAGGTGCCAGGAGTGACAGCTGCCTGAAGGAGGTGATGAGGGCTGGAACAGCCTGTGGCCAGCAGCCTTCCCTGCCCAGACTATAATGTGGACAAGATTCAGTCCCGGGGACTGTGCCCGTGTCCACTGACAGGTGTCTGGACCTAATCCTCAGATCTCCTCCTCTCTGGCACATGTGCATAGTGTCCACCTGCTGGGATGGCAAGCTGCCTGCTGTGGCAGAGAGGCTCCATCCACTTGCCTTGCCAATTAAGTCCAGATTTAATAGGAAGAGGCAGAAGTGTGGCCCCTGCCATACAAACAGATTGTTCCAGGACCCAGAACCAGCTGAGCCTCCTGGCAGTGATGAGCTGTACATCCTAAAGGCCTCTTCCCCACCTGAGCCTCAACCAAAGAAACAGTCAGAAGAATGTTGGAACTGCAGAGCCTTCCAGAGAAATTGTTCCTTCCATTGGCGGGGGGAGGGGGGGTCATGCAAGAGACGTGTAGGTGCCTTTACAGGTTGGGTGAAGCGTGAAAGGGTGGTAGAGGACCAGGTCCTCATACTCACCAGATGCCAGCAGATCTTGGTTGATAGGCTGTGGCTGCCTGACAGGTTCATTGACAGTTGGAGGTACCAATGGGGCCCTGAGCAGGATGGTGACTCCCAGCAGGGTCTGAATACATGCTCTTGTGACCAGTGTGAGAAACAAGCAGGATTCTGGTGTATTATCATCTA
This sequence comes from Microtus oregoni, assembly GCF_018167655.1. Taxonomy (NCBI): domain Eukaryota; kingdom Metazoa; phylum Chordata; class Mammalia; order Rodentia; family Cricetidae; genus Microtus; species Microtus oregoni. The sequence goes on from NW_024543062.1 coordinate 48,026,084, forward strand.
CTTATTCCTTCATGCCCTTCTGCAGACTCCTGTACACAGCAAGACCTTATAGGCCCTTATCCTCATCAGGAAATAAAACATTTTATTGTGAACATGTGTAATCCCAGCTCTGGAAGGAAAGAAGTAGATTTCTGTGGCTCCCTGACCAGCTAACTTAGCCAACTTGGTAAGCTTTGGGCCAGTTAGTGACCCTGTCTGAAAAACAAGGTAGACGGCACCTGGGGAAGGACTGTCAGGTTGTTCTGTGGCTCACACACACATGCAAACAAAAGTTTTTTAAAACTTTATTAAAGTGGTTTGTTACGGGAGGTCCTCCCACTCCTCCAGCCTATCGCCGCTGAGATACCAGCCCATTGGGGCATGGTCTCTCTCCCTTTACAAAAGCGGCCACTTCCCTCTCCTCTCTCTCTTCACTTCCTGCTCCGCCAGCGACTAGACTCCCTTCCTGGTTGCGCAGAGGGCTGACGGTGATCTGTAAGTTTTTTCCCCTTTAAATAAATACCACCCTATTAAACATAATTCCAAACTGTGTGGCATTGTTTATGATTTATGCCTTCAGTTGGCGCCCAACGTGGGGCTCGAACCCACGACCCTGAGATTAAGAGTCTCATGCTCTACCGACTGAGCTAGCCGGCCATGCTGGTCTTCTCAGTATCGAAAAATATGGAACGCTTCACGAATTTGCGTGTCATCCTTGCGCAGGGGAGATTTAAAAACGACTCAGAAAAGAGCAAACCACGCGGCAGGGTGGTATTTATTTAAAGGGGAAAAAACTTACAGATCACCGTCAGCCCTCTACGCAACCAGGAAGGGAGTCTAGTTGCCGGCGGAGCAGGAAGTGAAGAGAGAGAGGAGAGGGAAGTGGCCGCTTTTTTAAAGGGAGAGAGACCACGCCCCAATGGGCTGGTATCTCAGCAGCGATAGGCTGGAGGAGTGGGAGGACCTCCTGTAACAGTGGTTTCTTCCCTAAAGAAGATAGAAGCATGAAATGTCAGCTGAGGGTTTACTAACTGGAGTGATGAGCCCAGTGCTTTGTTCCAGTGACCTCCTGATGTGCCTGGATACTACCAGCTAAAACAGTATACTTCCCTGTTTCCCTAGGAAGCTCCAGAGAGTCACAGAAATAGACAAGGAAGGAGGTAGGGAAGGAGTGATGTAGGTGGGTCTTCTGTCTATGTTTTACTTTCATTGGTTAATTCATAAAGAAGCTGCTTGGTCTGACAGGTCAGAACATAGGTGGGTAGAGTAGACAGAACAGAATGCTGGGAAAGGGGGAAGTGAATCAGACACCATAGCTCTCCTCTCCAAGATGGGCTTAGGCTAGAATCTTTCCAGGTAAGCCACCACCTTGTGGTGCTACACAGATTATTAGAAATGGGTTAATCAAGATGTGAGAGTTAGCCAATAAGAGGCTAGAGCTAATGGGCCAGACAGTGTTTAAAAGAATACAATTTGTGTGTTGTTATTTCGAGTGTAAATCTACCAGTGCAGGAGCTGGGTGGGAACACAACCCGCCATTCCTTCTACAAAGGAGGGAGGGAGGGAAGGAAAAAAAGAAAGACAAATTCTTATATAAGGGTGATTCCAAGGCCATCAAGATGGCTAAGTGGGTAAAGTCATTTAACCCCAAGTCTAATAAGCTGGCACCCACGTGGAGGAAGGAGAGAACTGATGCCCACAGTTGTCCTCGGACCACACAAGTACCACTCTCCTCCCCACATGCATAAATGCATAATAAAAAGTGATTAAGAAACAGTAAGCTCAACTTTTAAGTTGAACAGAAACATGAACTTCACCTTTCATCAGATACAAACCTTATCTTTAGAAAACAATATACAGTTCACTATTTGGCTGAACACTTAACTTGCCCGTCTCCCCAACCTAATCTTAGATTATACTCATCAGTAACTAATACATCTCACTTTACATAGTCATGCGGAAAGACTCTATACTTTAATTATAGATGTTTTAATAATGTGCCTTTATCTGCCCCTTGTGGTGTCACCCTTTATTTAGACACAAACCATCCAAGAATTTTTGTAGATCCCCTACAGCAATTTCTCTTTTAAATACTTTCAGTGACAAAGTTACTTTAAAGTAATAAGTGAGCCAAGGAGACGTAGCATGAAATTACATTCCTTCTCTGGAGCCTCTGTAATTAAATAAAAATGTGTCACTTACAAGCTCATAATCTTAATGGGTAGATTTTCTGGAAGAGATTGCTGGCTTTATTAGTTAATGGTACCGATACCATGTTCCTTAGACATCTCTACAGTGGAGAGCATTGGGGATTCTCTGCTGAAGTAGTGTGTGCTCTTTGTTAAAAGCACCCGCGTTGGAGCGGGGAAGATGGCTCAGTGGGTAAAGCACAAGCAAGAGGACCAGAGTTCATATCCTCAGCACCCAAATAAATCTCAGATTCTTGGAGCAAGCAGGCCAGCTGACTAGCTGAACCAGCTAGATCTGGGTTCAACAAGAGACCCTGCCTCAATATATAAGGTAGAGAGAGATTGAAGAGGACACAACTAGTGTCAACCTATGACCCCTACACACAAACAGCATATACTTTTACTCACACACATCCATATACACATGCACACACTACACACACACACACACACACACACACACATACACAGAGATGCATTGGTCATTGCACTTGAAGATGGGAGTTGGCCTCATGCAAAGACCCATGGCACAAAAGCCAGGTGAAGTAGTATTAAACCTCAGCCAGCACCTCCCACCTTTACACCCTTGAATCTTTTACTGGATCTCTCTGTACTTCATTGATTCTTGTCTTACCAGGATAATGCCAATACACAGCTTTCATAGGGATTAGATGGGTTTGTACAATGCCTGCCATGTTGTTGGGGATTTTAAATATTTTATTTTTAATTCCTTTTAGACATGCACATGCATAATCATAAACACACATGTATGCCAGTGACCTGAAGAGGGTATTGGATTCCCTAAAGCTGAAATTGCAAGTGGTTGTGAGCCTCAGGACATGGATGATGGAAAATGAACTTGGGTCCTCTGTAAGGGCAGCCAACTGAGTCAACTCTTCATGTTAGTGTTCTTATATTATGATGATCAGTGACACTAAGGGAAGCCAGAGCACTGACATCTCCCTTAAAGACGGCTCCCAGCATGTTTACCTAGGGGTAAATTATAGAGATTACTATGGCCCCAGACCACAGGCATTCCAGTGAATGAATAGCTAAGCACGGCTTTTTTTGAAACCCCAAATCATGCAGTTTTCCAGGAGAAGTAATTTGTTGCAGTCTAAGCCCCTTCGTGATAGAGGAAAAACTCCATGAACAAAAGCATTTAAAGACACACTAACTGCCAGAAAAGGAGAGAGAGGAAGTAGCCATCATTGTTGTGGGCTGGGATATGATGACAAGAAGAGGGGAGGCTGTTGGGGGTAGGCTGGGTGGGCACTGTGGGAGTCTTGGCAGCCTGCAGGGCTTACCTGGAGTTCTGGGTGCTGGCATGGCCTCAGATGGAGCTGAAATATCTCCCGAAAACCTGTGTGTTAAGGACCAGCCCCTAGGTCAACATTAATGCCTCTAATGGACAGTGATGGGAGCTTTAATAGAAAGAGCCTGATTGGAGCTCGTGTCATTGGGGGCCCTTGAAGGGGGTTGTGGGATCCCAGTTCCGTTTTCCTGGTTGGATTATTTGTTTACATTTTTGCAACAAGCCCCACGTAGCCAAGGCTGATCCCTAGCTATGTAGCTGAAATGAGGATGACCTTGAACTTTTGATCCTCCTGAACCTCCAGCTAGGATCACAGGAGTGTGCCATGGTCACTGGTTAATGGGGTGCTAGGACTCAGGTCTCTATGTACACTAGGTTAGATTTTTACCCACGATCAGTAGCCTCAGCCCCACCCTCACCTACAGCCCCAGCCCCTCTCTGTTGTTTGTTTTCTGGTCATGACATGTGTAGTTTTGTCGTACGTTTCTACCTCAACACAGACCCAAAGCCATAGAACCAACTGACCATATACTAAGCTCCAAAGCTGAAAGTCAAAACATGAACCTTTTCTCTTTGTAAGTTGACTTATCTCATGTATTTGTTATAGTAACAAAAAGATGAGTAACACAGGAAGTTTCAATCCAGTTTCAAGCCTGGGAATCGACACAAAATTAATGAGAGACAGGAAGAGTCATACACACCCCAGGAGGAGGACACCTGTAGTGGTGTGAATGAAAAGCTCCCCACAGGTTCACAGGGAGAAGCACTATTATGTGGTGAGGCCTTGTTGGAGTAGGTGTGGCCTTGTTGGAGGAAGTGAGTCTCAGTCTCTTCCCGCTTCCAGCAGATCCAGATGTAGAGCTCTCAGCTCTTCTCCACCGCCCTATCTGCCTGCATGCTGCCATGCATCCCACCATGACGAGTGAACCTCTGAACTGTAAGCCAGCCCCAATTAAGTGTTTGCCTTTATAAGAGTTGCTGTGAGGTGTCTTTTTACAGCATAGAAACTCTAAGACAGCAGCCCAGAGTCAATTAGTGTGAGAAGAGTGTCATACTCACCACAAGAGGACACTCTAGAGTCAAGCTCACTGATGCTTCAACGTTCCACCCTTAGCAGAAGGAACAAGAGAGACACGGGGAAAATTCTACACTGATCATGTTGAGCCCAGTGACTTATAGCAGCTTACTGCTCTTCATACATAGACTGGGGCAAAGGTCATCCCCACTAAATGGATTTCTGTTTGAAAGGAAATTGATGGGCTAGCCTATAGTATATTGTAGAAGCAAGAGCCTGATTCCATTTTAAAAGTTGAAGGGAGATAAAACCTGTCAAGTCCCGCATAGGATTTGCCCCATAAATTAAAAAAGAAAGAAATTACTCACAAGACCCTACAGCAACCCCCACACACTGCTCTGCCCTTGTCTTTGCCTCCCTTTCCACAAACCTGGGATTTCCACTAAAAGTCTCTTTCCTAAAAATCAATTTTCAGAGCAGATTGACGAAAGAGAGCTTGGTGATATATAGTGGCAGCCTCTGTTGCAGACGCGATTTCCATTGACACCAACACCATCAGCAATCACAGGTGAGCCCCTAACAGTCAGCCACAACCCTTGTATCTTATTAATGCCAGATACTTGGGGACTTTCCTAATTGTGCTCCTGCCATCTGTTGAAAAGACAGGGCCTGTATAAAACTCAGTGACCCAGATAACAGACTAGTATGTCTTTGTGGAGCCCAAGGTGTGCTCAGATCTGCTCTGGGAGTTCTGGGGTGCCTGCCGAAGGCTCCATCCATCCATTCTTGGGTTTACAGAAGTCATAGTGTCCTTAGACATCAATCTTTCTAGTTACACTGTGGGACAGTCAACATAAATGAAAAGTTCCATCTCTTGACAGATGGTAACAGAGTGAAAACAGTCTTGTAGATCACAGGTAAGTAAGTGCTTTGAGGAAGGGAGACAACAAGGGGGTGACTTGGGGAGAGCAAAGTGCTTGGGTATAATGTCTGTTTAGAGAGTTAAAGTGTCTTAGCTGTTCGCGGAACTCTGGATGTTTAATGCATGCCACATCTGTGTGGAGTGAGGGACAGCCCACTGCTTGTGGGCTCCACCGTTCCTCTGTCTTGTCACTCCCCAGGATCTCTTTACCATGCCTTGTTCCTTATTTTTGCTTCTCGGTTCCCCAGGAGCATATAGAACGCCGGTCCACACCAAACCCTGTCTTCTCACTGTACACCACACTGACAGCACCAGGCACACATCACAGGATCTCACAACGTCTCGAAGGGATGGATGCTGTCATCGTCCGCATAGTGTATTCCTTTTGCTGTAGCTACAAGAGGCTTAGCACCAACACACCATTGACACCACTTGAAGTTTCTACAGGCTTCCAAGTTTCTACAGGCTGGCCTTAGAGATTTCCCTCACTTTCCTCCCAGGCCTTCTCACTTACCGGATTGTTCACCTAATTTCGTTTTCGTATTTTTCTGTAAATATCTTCAAGATTCGTATGAAGGTAGCTATAGAGAAATTATAGATTTATATGTATATTGCATGTCTATATAACTCCATAACGTTGAGGAAGATGGCATAATTATCTGAAAACTAACTAAGTCTGATTCTGTGGCTTACAGATGTCCAAGGCAGGCAAAGGAGATAGCTCAGCCTGTAAAGTGCTATCTTGCAAGCATGAGGACCTGAGTTTGATCCCCAGAACTCAAGGGGGAAAGTAGGGTGTTTTGGCACACACTTCAGTTTGTACATCTGCCTAAATCATCACTAAGTTCTCAGTGTAGCCTCTACCTGGACTCCACAGCAGCTGTGCAGTCTGAGGGTTAGACACACAAGACTCTCCACCAAGATCAAGTCATGTTAGATCAAGCTGCTTAACAGTGGGCAATGATTGCTGACTATGCTAGCTAATTTTATGTCAGCTTAACACAAGGTATAGTCATCAGAGAGGAGGGCGCCTCAGCTGAGAAAGGTCCTCCCTAAGATCCACTGTATGAAGGCCTATAGGGCATTTTCATAATTATTGATTGATAGAGGAGGGACCAGCCCATTATGAGTGGTGTCACCCCTAGGATGGTGTCCCTGGATTCTGTAAGAAAGCAGGCTGAGCAAGGCATGTGGAGCAATCCAGTAGCATTCCTCCATGGCCTCTGTCAGCTCTTGCCTCCAGGCTCCTGATGTGCTTGAGTTGCTGTCCTGATTTCTTCAAATGATAAACAGTGATGTGGAAGTATAAGCCAAATAAACCCTTTCCTTCCCAGTTTGCTTTTGGTCATGTTGTTTCATTACCTTAACTAAGACACCGACTACCTGTTTTTCCCTGCTATCTGTTTATTGATCTAAAGTGTGGAAAGTTCATTCCTACCTAGGGTATAAAATGATAGAAATAGCTAGAAAATGTAGACTACCCATGCTAGGAACCACAGTAGAACACACATGGAATTATGAGCAAAGAGCTGCTCCTATCTTCTCTGGGGCTACTGTAAAAGTGACAGTAACCATTCTTCTACCCAGTTTGTTCTAATGGAAATCATCTTTTCATGATTAAAGGGACAATGGCAAATGTCACACATGTCAAAATTTGTCTGTTACGTGTGACCACAGAAATTGAACTCTTGGGAATCACTGATCACAGAAGAAAGCTCACTATAGCAGAGACCATAATCAGGAAAGGTTTCTTATAATAATAAAACTGACCAGCAAATTAAACCTCTGAGGAAAAAGTTATATGAAAAGAATTGATTTAGATTTTAAAAACCTCAAGAAAGTAAAAGCAGAAACTATTGGAGAGAATTTAATTATTCTTCAGAGAGTTTTGAGCAAGAAATTCAAGTGGGAAATGGAGCTTGCTCTGAAAACTCATCGTCGGTGAACATTGTTAGGTAGCAGTCTAGCTCTCTTTCAAATATGTGTGACTTAATGAGGAGAAGGCTGAACAGAGGAAGAGAGCATCGGGGAATCTTGGGACCAGCCGCAGCGGAGTAGGAACTGCTGCCTGGCTGACCAAGTCTGTACCCTTGTGTGGATGCTGTAGAGTATAGAAGGCATGAGCTGCTGCTGCCCTAGCCTGCCTCATCCATAGACCGTCTTCAGACAGTCCTTCCAGAACCTTCATCTCTCAACCACATCTGAAAGAAGAGAACAGAACAGATCTGTCACCAAGATTTCCACATTTAAAATCAAAGTCCTAACACAGAGCACCTTCAGAACACAGGCTTTTGTGAGCCAAGCAAACTCCCTCCTGGGGAGCTGTATCTCCAGGCCCCTTTAACTCCAGCCTAGGAAGACCTTGAACTTCTGATTCTCCTTGACCTCAGGAGTGACTAAGATTGCAGGACCTCACAGCTGTGCATGGCTAAACCACCATTTCATTTTTCCGTGTGTTTCTTTGTTTAGGGTGGCATGCATGCACATGTGCATGCATTTGCACAGGTAAGCACAGGTGTAAATGCAGAGTATGTGAACCTGTGTGTTCACATGTGGAGGCCAGAGACTGAAGTTGGTGTCTTCATTCTTGATTGCTCTCCACTATAAATTCAGGCAAGACTGCTCACCTGAACTCAGCACTTGCTGGTCTGGCTAAACCATCTAGTCATTTTCTAGTCTAGACAAGGGATCCCTTATCTCTGCTCCCCAAACTCTAGGACTGCCCATAGCCACCACACTTTCCAGGTTTCTGAGGGCTCTGGTCATCATGCTTGCCTGGCATGCACCTTAGCCACTGTCTTAACAACTATTGCTGTGAAGAAAAATCATAACAACAGCTGTACTAATGAGAATTGTCACTCAAAATATTACTTTAAATAACGCTAACAGAAAAAAAAAAACTAAGACTCAGAGAAAACTGAACTCAGAAAGATTTAATTATTTGCCTAAGGGCTCACAGTGAATTTCTGTCTTCAGAACTCGGTCCAGATAAGACAAATTTGGCCATTAAAAACCATCTTTAAAAGCTGCATATGGGCCTCGGGAGACAGTTCTGTGGTAAGCGCTTGCCATACAAGTGTGAGAACAGGTGTTTGGATGCACAGCATCCACATAGATGGTAGCTGGGCTTGGTGGCCACCCTGTAATCCAGCACTCTAGGCAGGCAGAGACAGGGCATCCCTGGACAAACTGGACAGCTAGACTAGCAGAATGCACCCTGCTGGGTTTGTCAAGAGGCCCTGCCTCAGAAAATGAAAGTGCAGAGTGATTGAAGAAAATGCCCGGCATCAACCTCAGGCCTCCACATGTTCATATGCACCCACACAGATGTGCAACCATATATGCATGCACCACACACACACACACACACATGATTGATAGATGACAGATAGATAGATAGATAGATAGATAGATAGATAGATAGATAGATAGACATGCAGAAAGACAGACAGATAGATTGATGGAGGAAGGTCATTGACTAATAAAGAAACTGCCTTGGCCCATTTGATAGGTCAGCCTTTAGGTGGGTGGAGTAAACAGAACAGAATGCTGGGAGGAAGAGGAAGTGAGCTCAGACTCCTTAGCTCTGCTCTCTGAGGCAGACGCGATGAAGCTCCGACCCAGAATGGATGTAGGCTAGAATCTTCCCAGTAAGCGCACCTGGGTGCTACACACATTAATAGAAATGGGCCAGGCAGTGTTTAAATGAATACAGTTTGTGTGTTGTTATTTCGGGGCATAAGCTAGCTAGGTGGCTGGGAGCTGGATGGCAGGAATGCAGCCCGCAGCTCTCCTCAACAATAGATAGACAGATAGAGTGTTGTAGTGCATCCCCAAACTAAGGATGCTTGGGAAAATTCAATCCAGGAGCTGGGATGGTAGAGGCTTTTGCAAAGCTGGACAGAAGGTGTGGCGGACTATCTTCCAAGTCTCCTCACTAACAAGATAATAAGGATTAACTGACTGGGATCCAGTAAGGGGCTGGACCTCTATGGACTAAGACCACCTCTAGAGGTTCCCAATGCCTAAAGGTATGTGCTAGTCAAGAGGAGTTTAGCCAAATGTATTGTGCTTCGGAAGTGTGTAGATGATGGGAGAGAATTTTTACCCAGTATCTTCTGTATTGAATACATGTTGGTGGGGCAACATATCTGACTAAAGTAATTTAAAGAAGAAACTTGGGGTGGGGGGCTGCTCACACTGCATCTGCAGACAGGAGTAGAGAGAGGTGGATGTTAGTGCATAGCTGCCTTCTGCTTTCAGTGCAAGACCCTATGTGTGAACAGGGCCAACCACACTTAGAGTGAATCTTCCCACCTCAGTTAACCTAATCCAGAAGCTTCCTCATTGATGTGCTAAGAATCTTGTCTTCTGGGTGATTTTTGATCCTACTGAATTAACCAATCAATACTGACCATCACACTTTCCAAGAGAAGAGTCCTGGCAAAGCACCTCTCAGTCTAGGCTGGGTGGTGTGGCCATGGCTGCATCTGGGAGGACAGTGGGGGAAGTGAGCCAACGCTCTGATGGATCTTGTTCCAGTCCCCCACTGCCAGAGAACATCTCAGAGAACTTCAACTTACATCAAAACACATTTACGTCGAAATAACTTAGCATAACTGTGTTCAGAATATAAGCAGAGCAAGTCTTCTATATATACAATATCATGCTATGGTCTAGTTGTTTCAGCAAATAAGGTTTTATTCTAATTAAAGATAACAGGGTTATTGAAATGGATCAGAGAATAAACATACTTGGCCTCAAGCCTGAGAACCTGAGCTCCATCCCAAGAACCAATAGCTACAAGGAGAAAACCAAGTCCTACAAGCTGTCCTTTAACTTCCATATGCATGGCATGACATGAGTGTATATGTGTGCACACACAGATGTACATACATATCAACATAAACATACAGTAAATAAATAAATGCTTTAAATTTTTAAAAAACGATAACTTGGAGTGTGGAGAGATGGCTCATCAATTAGGAGCACTTATATTCTTCCAGAGCCCATAGTTTGATTCCCAGAACCAGTCATGTGGCTAACAAACATCTGTAACTCCAGCTCCAGCTCTGCCCTCTGTGGTACCTATACATACATACACAAACACACTCATTACACGTACTTTTATCTTAAAGATTATAACATGGCTGAGTTAAAAGACAAGCTATCATAACTGAGTCATGACAACAGATATAGAGCCAAGGATGTAGGGATAAGTCCCGCCCCTTAAGGGGCGTGTTCGCCTCGGGCTAATGTCTGCCTATAAATTTGGCGAGCAAGCTCCAAGCTGTCTCTTCTGCTTTCCTGGTCTCCGCTGGAACGGTGGTTCTGTAAGTCTATTTCTACATTAAAACTATATATATTGTTACAATCTGTCTGCATTCGTTTACGCCGTTACATTTTGGCGTCCAACGTCGGGCTATTTTGCCCCCGACTCAAGCGGGTAGCCCGCTAGCTAACACAGCACCCTCCCGGGTGCTGTTTTTCAGTGCTTGACTCCGGCCCCAGTGCCGAGTCCGAGACATACTCGGCCACACAGGCCCATTCTGCCTGCCTTGGCTAAGTTTTGCAGCGGAACCCCACTGCCTGAATTAGCGGAAGCTCAAGTACCTGCGGTTTTGCAACAAAAGCTGCCACAGCGTCAGATTTGGTCTGAGTGACTTGGCCGGGCAGTGGTGGCGCACGCTTTTGATACCAGCACTTGGGAAGCAGAGGCAGGGGGATCTCTGTGAGTTTGAGGCCTGCCAGGCCGTGGTGGTACACGCCTTTAATCCCAGTATTTGGGAGGCAGAGACAGGCGGATCTCTGTGAGTTCGAGGCCAGCCTGGTCTACAAGAGCTAGTTCTTGGACAGGCTCCAAAAACACAGAGACCACCACTGACAGGAACCGATCATTGCAGGTAAAAAAATTTTCTTTTATAAATAAAATGTCTGAACACATTACTGTTCAAGAATTTAACAGTTTTTTTAATTGTACCATGTGGGATATTTTACAAAAGGTGTCTATCACCCCACATCTATGGATCCTTCTGGGATTGGTAGTTTTCATTGGCACCAAATGGTTTGATAATAGAAATATGATAAAGTCTTTACGAGATGAATCCAGGATTCTTAAGGCAGAGATTGAACGCTTAAAAACAATTGAGAATGATAACAATCTTCTCAAGAATCAGTTTGAAGTTCTCCAGGCTGATAACAGTCTTCTCAAGAATCAGTTTGAAGTTCTCCAGGCTGATGTTAAGGAGAAATTCATTACTATGGAAGAGGGAACAGCTGATCTGGATAGTAAGGTTCAGTCCCTTTCTGTAGGAACTGAAACATTAGTGGCTGATATTAAGGAGAAATTCATTACTATGGAAGAGGGAACAGCTGATCTGGACCATAAGATTCAGTCCCTTTCTGTAGGAAATGAAACATTAACTGAGAGAATCAAAACTGCTGAATGTGACAATCGGATTTTGTCTAAAGCTTATGATAGATTGACGGAAAGATTGTCAATACAAGAAGGCACGGTTTATGCCATAAAAATTATGTCCAAAGATGAGATGTTATCTCTAACGAACAAACTTCATACTTTAGAATCCTCAATGAAGGCTTTGGAACATAATTCTGGACAGGAGATTCAGACATTGCAGAAGGCAATGGTGAATAAAATTGAAAAGATTGAGGAATTTCTAAATTCTGATGAGGAAGAGCAAAGGGTAGAAAGGCAAATTTTAACTACATCTGTGGGTAAGTCTCTCCGGGACAATTTCCACAAAGCTCGACCTACAGCTCTACCTGCCTTTCCAGTAATAACAACAGAAAAGGTGATTGGTTCCAAAAACCCTAGGGTCATCAAGGAGGATAAATGGGAGCCTGTCCGTATGAATGATCTCAAGGAAATAAAACAGGCTGTCATGACTTTCGGGATGCAAGCCTCTTTTGTTAAAGAGATGCTAAGATCTTGGGCCACGACAAGCAGAGCAACCCCCTCGGACTGGCTCCAGCTGAGCTCTGCGGTACTCGAGAGTGGACCGCAATTGAAATGGAAATGCTTATTCAGGCAAGAGGCTAGACTCTTAGAACAGCAGGAAAAAGCGAAGGGAATTGACATTTCCCTAGATCAAATTCTAGGTGAAGGGCTCTTTTCCGATCCTCAGGAACAAGCTAATTTGGATGAAAACACACTCTCCATGTGTACTACAGCAGCCTTAAGGGCTTGGGACAGGGTACAAGACCCAGGACAGAGAATGGAATCATTTTTCAGAGTTAAACAGGGTCAGAGAGAACCCTTTAGTGACTTTTTACAAAGATTAACTAAGGCTGTACAAATAGGGATATCTGACCCAGAATCAAGACGTATAATGATTGAGTCTTTGGCTTATGAAAATGCAAATGTGGAATGCAAAAGGATTTTAGGGCCTTTAAAGCTCAGATCAGCACCCTTGGAAGAATAGGTCTTGCATACACTCAATGTTGATACATTTGATTATGGCACTGAAGCATGGGTAGAAGAAGCAATTTCCAATGGTAAAGGGAGACACCAGAATACCAAATGTTTTAATTGTGGCAAAATGGGTCATATGAAAAGGAATTGTAGACAACGGATTTTCAGAAATAATAATAATAATGCATCTTTCAGAAATAATAATAATAATGCATCTTCTAGAAATAACAGAAATAGGAGGTCTCAGCCTTCAGGTTTATGTAGAAGATATGGAAAGGGCATAAAGGGAGACACCAGAATACCAAATATTTTAATTGTGGCAAAATGGGTCATATGAAAAGGAATTGTAGACAACGGATTTTCAGAAATAATAATAATAATGCATCTTTCAGAAATAATAATAATAATGCATCTTCTAGAAATAACAGAAATAGGAGGTCTCAGCCTTCAGGTTTATGTAGAAGATATGGAAAGGGCAGACATTGGACGAATGAATGCAGGTCTACAAGAGATAGACAAGGCAACCTGATACAGCCGGGAAACGTGAGAGGGGGGGGCCTCACAGGCCCCCATGGCAAACATGGTTCAGTCATATCCAGTTTCTGCAGAGAACATGCCTCATCAGGACAATTAGGAAGCCCCATGCCTACTGTTACAAGCAATAATGATCAGAAAGATAAGTTACGTGTGTTTTGGCAAACTACTATAAATGATCAAAGACCTAAACTGAGAGTGTGTGTAAATGGCATTTTGATTACTGGCCTGCTGGACACAGGTGCTGATGTAAGTATCATTACCCCAGAATCTTGGCATCCGTATTGGCCACTTCAGAATGTAAATGTTCAGCTCCTCGGAATTGGAACCCTATCTCGAGTAAGGCAGAGCACGAGATGGGTTGAATGTATAGGGCCAGAGGGACAAATAGGAAAATTAAAGCCATATGTAGCCAATATCGCAATGAATTTATGGGGTCGTGACCTATTACAACAATGGAATACCGAAATTAACATTCCTGCTAAATATAGAGCCTATATTTCTGAGAATAATATTAAAAGATATTACAAACGGAGAAAACCGGCCATTCAGGCTGTACAAGAACAAGCAATTGATGTCCCTTCAGAGATACCAACAGCCTTGCCTCTAAAATGGTTGACTGAGAAACCAATATGGACAAAGCAATGGCCTTTAGCTGAGGAAAAGTTACAGACTTTAGAACAGCTGGTACAAGAACAATTAGATGCTGGACATATAGAAGAATCTACCAGCCCTTGGAATTCTCCTGTATTTGTGGTTAAGAAAAAATCAGGTAAATGGAGAATGGTGACAGATCTCAGGGCCATCAACAAGGTTATTCAACCTATGGGCCCTCTGCAATCTGGAATTCCTTTGCCCTCTTTATTACCAAAAGGATGGCCTCTCATAGTTATTGATTTAAAGGATTGTTTTTTCACTATACCTTTGCAAAAAGAAGATAGAGAAAAATTTGCCTTCACAGTGCCTACTTATAACAATTCTCAACCTTCGAGGAGGTACCACTGGACCGTTCTCCCCCAGGGTATGTTAAATAGCCCCTCCCTGTGCCAATATTTTGTGAACCAACCATTGCAAATAATACGCAAGAAATTTCCCAAATCTATAGTATACCATTACATGGACGACATATTGTTATCCGATTCAAACATGGATACCTTGAACAGACTGTTTGAAGAAATAAAGATACTTTTACCTAAATGGGGATTGCAAATCGCTCCTGAAAAGATTCAGAAGGGAGATTCTGTTAATTATTTAGGTTATAAAATAGGTTTGCAAAAAATTAAGACACAAAAAGCACAAATTAGGAGAGATCGCCTACGGACTCTTAATGACTTTCAAAGACTGTTAGGAGACATTTCCAGTCTACGACCAGCTATTGGAATAACACCTGATTTAATAATTCATTTGAACAAAACCTTGGATGGTGATAAAGATTTAAACAGTCCCAGAGAATTAACAGCTGAAGCAGAAAAGGAACTGACAATGATTGAGGAAAAATTACAACAGGCACATGTGGACAGGGTGAATCCAGAGCTCGATTGTATTCTTGTCATACTACCATCAAAAATTTCTCCTACAGGAATTTTAATGCAGAGAGATGATATTATTTTGGAATGGATCTTTTTACCACATAAACCAAGTAAGAAACTGAAAACTTATGTGGAAAAAGTCTCTGAGTTAATTATAAAAGGCACGCTGAGACTTCGTCAACTAGCAGGCATAGACCCAGCAGAAATTATAGTGCCTTTCACTGCTGATGAACTAAAGAAATTATGGGAAGATAATGAACCATGGCAAAGAGCTTGTGCTAATTTTTTGGGAGACATTAATAACAACTATCCAAAAAGCAAGAGGCTTAACTTCATAAAGAGAACCTCTTGGATTCTTCCTCGAATCGTCCGTGATGCTCCAATAACTGGAGCCCGTACATTCTATACTGATGCCAATAAATCAGGGAAGGCAGGTTACAAATCAGAAGACTTGGGTAAGGTGGAACAAAGTCCGTATAATTCTGTCCAGAAGGCGGAATTATATGCCATTCTTATGGTGCTAAGGGATTTTAAAGAACCTATTAATATAGTCACTGATTCACAATACGCAGAAAGAGTTATTTTACATGTTGAAACTGCTGAATTTATACCTGATGATACAGAACTAACCTCATTGTTTCTCCAGGTTCAAGATTTGATCAGGAACAGGCTTTGCCCTATGTACATAACACACATCCAATCCCATACGGGTCTTCCAGGTCCTCTAGCACAAGGTAATGCAGAAATTGATCAATTATTGATTGGTAGTGTGCTACAAGCCTCTGAATTTCATAAAAAGCATCATGTTAATAGCAAAGGTTTGAAGAAAGAATTTTCAATTACATGGCAACAAGCTAAGGAGATTGTAAAGAAATGCCCTACTTGCTCTTTCTATAACCAAATGCCACTGCCTGCAGGGGCTAATCCAAAGGGCACCCAAAGGAATGAAATCTGGCAGATGGATGTGTTCCACTTTGCAGAATTTGGCAAATTAAAATATGTTCATCACACCATTGACACTTATTCAGGCTTTCAGTGGGCAACTGCTTTAAGTTCAGAAAAAGCTGATTCAGTAATCACTCATTTATTAGAAGTCATGGCTATCATGGGTATACCTACACAAATAAAGACGAATAATGGTCCTGCTTATGTTTCTAGGAAAATGAAACGGTTTTTTGATTATTACAATATCAAGCATGTTACAGGTATACCACACAATCCTACAGGTCAGGCAGTCATAGAAAGATCAAATCGAACTATAAAGTATATGTTGAACAAACAGAACGGGGTGGAAAACACCCCCAGAAATAGGTTACATAATGCTTTGTTAACCTTGAATTTTCTCAACGCTAATGAGAAGGGATCAACAGCTGCAGAAAGACATTGGATAATGGAAAAGTCTACTGAACTAAATCAACCAGTTTATTTCAAGGATGTGCTGACCTCACAATGGAAGCCAGGAGATGTGCTACGTTGGGGAAGGGGTTTTGCTCTTATCTCCACAGGTGAGGAAAAATTGTGGATACCGTCAAAATTAATAAAGGTTCGGTTTGAAGAAGAGAAGCCACTTGGAAAAGATAAATAACAATTCTTTCATAAGGATGGCGAGCATACTGATGGTAAGAAATACATATAGGTTGGAGGCAGGGTTCTTTTCTTATCTCCACAGGAAAATACTCATCTTCAAAGAAATTAAGGGACCCTGAATATTTAATTACTGATGGATGGACACATTTTGTAAGTATTAATTTATATATATATATATATATATATATATATATATATGTCTTATTAAACATTTCTTTATAAATATATAGAGCTGGTTTTGAAGTTGGACTCTGGCTCAGTCCCTCTCCAATTCCAAGCCTGTTAGTAAGAGAAAACCCAGAGTTTCTGGAGTTTCTGTCTCATGTCAAGAGCCATTATATGGGACAGAAAGAAATATGAGTTTAGAAAACATCTTTGCTTTTCTCCATATCTATCATACTTTTCATTGAATATATCTATCATGCCTTTCATTGAATATATATATATATATATGTATGTCTATATGATTAATGTTTAAGTCTTTCATAATGAACAATGAGTTTTTCCTGAAGTGACATTTGAAGTTTCCAGGAAGAAGATGGGGCCCCACAACAACAACTCTACCTGGTTGATATGATGTCATGATACTGATAGCGCTACTACAAGACCTGTTTTGGATACCAGCTGCACAAGACGATCCCAACTTGGTTAGCTGAAATGGTGCACATCTTGTACAACATTCTGGCCAGACCTCCACAAAATACTCAGAGACTATTAGCAATTTTAAAAGACATTGATCTTGAAATTTAACCATCATTTTACTTTCACAGGATCCACAGAATGAACGTCGCCCCCATGACAGCTGGAAGTAATTCTAGAGGACGACATCCCCTCTCCCAGTAAAATTTACCCCTGGGTTTAGGGACATCATTTAGGGGTTGGGAGGTGGGGGGAGGAATTTTATAAGCTCAGGGATCATTTTGAAAAAAAAAAGAGGGAATGATGGGATAATAGATTTATAATTGTGAGTTACTGCTTTTAGACAAATATATTGATATTGATTCTTGTATATTGATACAAAGTTAAATTATATTGACTATTGTATGCATGCATGTTTCTATCTCTGTTTAAAACATTTTTTATGTATTGACATATATTGTATTGATAAATATATATTGTATATATTTACCATATTGCAATGTACATTTCTACCTCTGATTAAGATACTTATATAATGTTTGTGTATTGATATATATTTGCCATATTGCAATGTATATTTGTACAGTGTTTATATTTGGAGGTCATTATCCTCATTTGTTACACAGTTGTTTATTGTCTTAGTCTTTAAGTTAGATAGATATTGAGAATTATATAGATAAATAGTCATCTAAGTTTGTCATTTATAATCAGACTAATCAGGTTCTTTAGATATATAGAGATTATACTCAGTATAGATAGATAATCTTCAACCTCTTCAAAGAGCTGTAGAAAATGGCCTTTAATCTAACTCAGAGTTTCGTGATAGTGAGACACAATTGCTCCTGGCAACACCGCTCTATTCCCGAGAGAATGTTGAGCACCAAAGACACTCCATCTGGAGCCTTTCTATTTGGCAGAACTGGCCTTTGGGCAAAGAAATGCCCATACCTCAACCACTGACAGATACAGAGCGTGCATCAATGGATAAAACAGGACTGTCATATCCTGCCAAGACAGGGTAAGATAGTTTTGAAAAGTTCCTTGCCTTTAATAATGGTATGTCAGTTATGTTAGGCCTTAACCAAAATTGGTTGACTCAACGTTGCAAATGAGACTTTGGGTGATTGCCCAGGTAGTCAGTTGTCTCTGTCAATTGTTGCACATTTTGGATATATCTCGTTTGTTGAGTAGTGTTTATTCCCTTCTCAGATCTTTGACTGAGTTGAAGATTATATAATTGTAGTTACTCTTTACATTATTTGGACTCCTTGAGATAGAATGTTTAGCAAAGCTTTTGTTCTCAATATTGTTTGTTATATTTATTATTTGTTGTTATTATATGTAGTTGTATTTGGTTTAGTTCTGTCTTATTTAGACAAAAAGGGGAGATGTAGGGATAAGTCCTGCCCCTTAAGGGGCATGTTCACCTCGGGCTAATGTCTGCCTATAAATTTGGCGAGCAAGCTCCAAGCTGTCTCTTCTGCTTTCCTGGTCTCCGCTGGAACGGTGGTTCTGTAAGTCTATTTCTACATTAAAACTATATATATTGTTACAATCTGTCTGCATTCGTTTACGCCGTTACACAAGGAAATTCCAGGAACTGAAATGACTAGGTGCAAACTGTAAAACACCTACTTCAGCTCAAGATCATCAAAGTCAAGCTTTAAAGTTTCACAGCCGCAAAATCTAAAATGTGCCGTTACCAATTCATGACTGACTGTCTCTACCTTTTCCCTTTTCTCTCCCAAGCCTATGTACATTTTTAAAAACACCATAACAGGGTTTTTATTTTTTTCTGTCTGAATCTGTTTTTCCTGAGCATCTGTATTGTTTTTGGATGTCATGAGATGAATCTTAAGCTGCTACATTAGTTGCTGGCATAATTCAGTCCATCACATGGCATTGGCAACTGGTGCCTCCCCCACTCAGTTCCCTGAGAACTTAGCTTCATGGTAGAGGTATCAGTGGGAGCCAGGTTTACTGCCCTGGCTCTGGGAAGTTGTTGGGTCTTCTACCTACTGCTCACAAACCCCATTTAAGTGTTTGGTAGCAGGGCTTATTAAAGGAGCCAAGCCCCTGTTTGCATTAAGCCAGGAAACTGTCTCTTAAAGGAGCTGTGTCCCTACTTGTTGCTAGCTAGCAGTCTACCTGAGAAAAGGCGGTTACCACGAAGTTGTGTTTGACTCCATTTTTGTGTATTTAAATTCCCTTTTAAATTTTCTCAGGTTTTATGTGGAAATTCTGGCCCCATGTTGAAACAACATTTGTGGTATATTTTTTTTCTTGCCCACCATTCCCAAATAACCATGATGGAGATTAAATATTAACTACAAATGCTCAGCCAATAGCTCAGGCTTATTATTAGATAACTCTTGCATTTAAATGAACTTATATTTCTTATCTATGTTTTCCCTATGGCTCATGGCTTGTTAACTCATTTTCTACGTGTGTGTGTGTGTGTGTAAGTGTGTACTTGTCCAAGTGGGGGAGAGCAGATCTGTGTGTGGTAGTGCATATGTGCATTCATGTGTGTGAGTATGGAGGCCAGAAGACAACCTCGGCATCATCATCAATCACCATTTACCTTGATTTTGGGGACAAGGCTTACTTGTCATAGAATAAAAATTGTTTAAAAATAATAAAAGTAAGTCCTTAAAAGGGGGTAAAACAATATAAAAGAAAAAAGTCACATAAAGATGGAAAATATACAAAGAGTCTGGGTACTGTATGTTATTTTGCTGTCTCTGAAATTTTTGACTGCTAAGGAAGGAGTGATAACTGCTAATACACATTGGATTATGAAAGCTGCTAAGTTAAACCAACCTATATATTTTGAAAATTTCTTAACTTCAAAATATTAGTCAAGAGATGTATTACTTTTGTTCCCACAGAAAATGAAAGGCTGTGAATTTGTTCAAAGTTAAAGATGATCAGGTTTGATGGAGGAAGACTCCCTGAAAATTCTAGCTTCAAACATAAATAAACCTAGCATAAATAAGGCATGCAATGTATATTTTACTTCCTCAAATACATAACAAAAAATTATCTTTGTCTGACTGTACAATGCACAGTCTATACTTGTATTAATGCAGCTATGTATGTTACTTTTAAAAGTTTATGTATTTTCAGAATAAGAGAACCAGACACCAATAAAAATGGATGGCCAGGTGTTCCAGCATCCAGAACAGGTTTAAGGCTGCTGTCTAAGAAGATCCAGCCTCACAAAATACTCTAGCCAAGATGTAACAATTATCCTAATTTTATACTAATATCATTAGCAGTCCCAGACAACATAAAGTAGTCTAGAGAATGATGCCCACTTTCCCAAAATATTTCTTATAAATGTCTGTTATCTTTTAACAAGGGTGTGTTGGAAGGAGAGAAGGCCACTTGTTCATCCCAGCCACCTGGTTAGCTTAGCCCCAAAATAAGCACACAGAAATTGCATTCATTAAAACACTGCTTGGCCCATTAGCTCTAGTTTCTTATTGGTTAATTCTTACATCTTAATTTAACCCATCTTACATCTTACATCTTAATCTATGTGTCGCCACATGGCAGTGGCTTACTGGAAAAGACTCTAACTGGCCTCCATCTCAGGCAGAGGATTCATGGCTTCTCCCTGACTCTGCTTTCTTCCTCCAGAATTCAGTTCTGTCTTCTCCACCTAACTAAGTTCTGCCCTATCAAGGGCCCAAAGCAGTTTCTTTATTAATTAACCAATACAAGCAACACATAGAAAGGAAGACCTTCTATACCAGGGGTGGTTATAAGTTGTTATTGATAATGGTCAAAAAAAAAAAACTAAACAAAGGAAATTAGATTTCAGGGATCTCATTCTGAAAAGAAAAAGGGGGGATATAGAAATGATAGGATAAAAGGGTAGATTATTGAATATACTTTTAAACAAAAAAGCAATTAGTCTTAAATATTTCACATTATTGTGGAAATTTGTTTTTTGATACAAATTTAAAGTTAACTTTTTAATTTATATATATGTTTCTACTCTTGTTTAAGGTATTGTATAAGATAGTAAAATTATATACAATAAAACAGTTATCATGTAAGAATTAGAGTACAATATCCAGTCCATTTGTATTTTGTAAATTTAAAGAAAATACTCTATAATTTATCATATCTTTGTGACTCTAAAGTTTTATACCTAATGCACCTTTTAACCTAACTAAGGAAAACTTTAACTATGATCATCTTGTCTTCAACTTCATCAAAGATCCCAGAAGGGTGAAAAGCATTTAAAATGCAGCTCATTTTAAAATGTAACCTATAATTAAGAAATACAGGTTAATCGTCATCTATAAAAACTTACAGTCATGTTAGGTATATAAAGATATCATTACAAAGATAGATGGCCTTCAGACATGTCAAAGACCTACAGAATATTGCAATTAATATGTTTAGTAGCCTAAGGCTTCTCATGATTGTGAGACATATTATCTCCTGGCATTCTACTTTAGAGAAGATGATAGGCATTGAAGAAACTCCATAAGGAATTTGATTTCTTTATGGCAAAAGCTAGTCATTTGTGGGGAAAAAAACTGCCTTTTCCTCGATTGCTGTTAGTATACTGTCCAAACTGAATCAGCAGGATACAAGAAAGGTGACTGCCAAACTTTGCCAAGACAAGGTAAGGTAGTCCTTCAAAATTCCCTGCTTTTCAGAAATGTCTGTAAGATATACTAGACCTATAAGTCAAAGTTGGAAGTCTCAATGTTACTTAAGAACCTATAATGACTTTTCAAGCCAGATATTTCTGCCATTAGGCAATATTTCACCCTTCTGGGATCCTTGATGAAGTTGAAGATAAGATGATCATAGTTAAAGTTTTCCTTAGTTAGGTTAAAAGGTGCATTAGGTGTAAAACTTTAAAGTCACAAAGATATGATAAATTATAGAGTATTTTCTTTAAATTTACAAAATACAAATGGACTGGATATTGTACTGTAATTCTTACATAATAACTATTTTATTGTATATAATTTTACTATCTTAAGGTTAAAACCTTCCTATTTAATTAAACAAAAGGGGAAATGTGGAATATTCCTTTACAGTGTGTGAATATATGCTGCTATGATTGGTTTAATAAAGAAGCTGACTACAATAGCTGGATAGAATAAGGTTTGGGGATAAACAAACAGAGAATGCTGGGAAGAAGAAGGGTAGTCAAGGAAATTCCAATAGATGCAGAGGAAGTAGGACATGTAGAAAATGACATAACAAGACATGAGCTGTGTGGTAAAGCATAGATAAGAAATATGGGCTTATTTAAATGTAAGCATTAGCTAGTAACAAGCCTGAGCTACTGGTCGAGCATTTGTGATTAGTATTAAGCCTTTGTGTGGTTACGTGGGAGGAACTTGTGGGACAGAAACTTCCACCTACACCCACCCAACATTGTGTCCTCTATTTTTTAGTTTTTTAAACCCATGAAGTCTAATTTGTGCTACCCATATATTCTTGAGTGTGTGGCCTTCCTTTTGCCAGTGGGCTTGACTTGCCAGGCCTACATTCTTAAAGGAAACAGACTCTCTCTCTCCCAGCATCTCTCAAGTGTCAAGCAATTCTAGGCTGGGGGTGGGGCTTCATGTGCACTTCCTCTTTCCATGCTGGGGGTGGGGCTTCATGTGCACCTCCCCTCTCCGTGTTGGAATCTGTCTGCCTTGAGCTTGCACAGATCACAGCCACTATGAGTTCACTGTGCCCAGAAGAACCCATTTCCTTGTATTCATCCCCCACCTGCCGCTCTTACATTCTCTGTACCATCTTCCTCCATTATCCCTGAGCTATAGGAAGCAGGATGGCATAGACAACCTATTTAAGGCTGAACCTTTCACAGTCTCTTGTTCTCTGCTCCTTGGACAGTTGTGGGTCTCTGTGTTAATCAGCATCTACTATATATAAAGAGAAGTTTATCTGAGGAGGGCTGAAAGATGCGTTAATAACTTATGATGATAAGTCATTTGGAATCTGCTTAGTGTGTCCATTAGAGATAGTTCATTTTAATGTGAAGTGCTTTGGTTTAGAATTTCCAAAGTGATACAAATGCTTGGATTTAGGTGTTTAAAGATCCAGGCTATTTCCAACACCATGATCCAAAAATTATACATTTTGATACAAAGTTTCTTGTAATAGTCTCCAAGTTATTCTTTCCTGTTCCAGAACAGGGAATGAACTCAAAACAAAAAAAAAATATATTAACTATTAAGCCAAATCACTAGTGAGGATACATATTTCCACTGTTCATATTCCTGTTATTCATGCCATGCTTAGACAAGACAGAATGGACTGGAGAAGCAACTCAGTTGTGAAGAGTGCTTGCTGCTTTTCCAGAGGACCTGAGTTTGTTTTCCAGACCCCACATAGAAACACTCACCAGCCTCCTGTAGCCTGCTCCAGGAACTCTGAAGCTCTCCTCTCTCCTCTGTGGATACCCACAAGCCTCTCTAAATCAGAAAATAAATAAATCTTTAAAAAAGAAATGAGACAAAAACTGCAAATGAGAAATGCCTTCTATGCCACGTCTAAACAGCTGGAAGTTTATTCAGGAGACCACAAGGGCATTCTAGGCAGAGAAAACAAAAATGGAGAAATAAAATAAATGGGGAAACTCAGAAGCGTTTACTACCTTGCCTTTGTCACACAAAAATCACTTGGTAAAAGTAATAATCAGGCCTGGGCAATGTGGTTGCCACACTGTGCATAAACCACCACTTAAAACTGCTCAGAAGATAATAAAAAAAAGAAAAGAAAAGAAAAGAAGACTCCTGCGACACAGAGGGATTCCTCACGAAAGACCTACATCAATTGACCACCATTTCGTACCCAAAGCAATTGAGTTCATTTCCATTAAGAGGCCTGTGTCACAGAAACAGCACCTGGTGAAAACCGCTGTCTTCTTTTCCTCCTTCCCAGGGAGATTAGAGTCATTAAATTCCCACGACAATGATGGCTTAATTAAAAGGCCATTGTAGTACAGGAATGTTTCATCTGGGAGAACTAAGCCGTGCTCATTAGAACACCCCAGGAGGGGCCAGGCAGGTGACCACTGACGGATATTGGAAGGATGTCCCTGTTGGAGGCTGTAATTCTCAGAATTGAAAATGCATGCTAGACCTCCACACAGCAGTAGCTGAAGCATGGGGAGCTATGGGCAGTGGCGGTGATGCAGCAGTGCGGACTCCCTGTCTTAAAGAAAGCTGGTGACATTTCTGCAACGGAAAGAGTGCTAGAGCAAGAAACAAACCAGAAGAGACAGTACGAGGTTGGGTTGTGGGCTCCTCGGGCCACTTCACCTCCAGCCATCTCTCTCTCTCTACCCTCACAGCTAACTAATTCCACAGAGCAGGAATGAGAGGTACTCTACTAAGAAATTCTGTCTGTCAGTCTTTAACCCTCCCTTCACTGAAGCAAGTTTGCTAAATACAGCAGTCAAGAGCCACAGGTACCTCTTCCCGTATGGTGGACGCACACTGGCTTTTGCTCCTTCTCCTTCCACCTGGGAATCCACATCAAATACACATGAAACCTACAAGAGGGGTCATTCCCACAGGGACTTGTGGACTGAACCCTCCCCAGGGTCCTAGCCATGCTACTGTGGCATTGGTGACGCTTCTGACAAATCTTTTGCTCCAAAGGACAATCTGCAGTGTCCACCAAAACTATAAGACCATGCACTAAACATACCGAGTTGAGGAGTACATTCCTGAGCATGCTGAGTCTAAAGTCATATCTTAAAAGAGAATAAACACATTTTTTGGTGTGCTTGGTCCAAGTTTTGGATGTATGTGTAAAAAATAAAAGTGATGGGCAGAAATGCCTCTGGGCATGCTCAACTTGCACCAGGAAGTTTTAGCTAAAGGAAAAGAAGGGAAGGTGCATTAAAACAGGAGTCTGTGCCTGAGGGTCCCTGCTTCATTTAGCCTCTGACAGAAGCAGGCAGGTCTGAGAAAACAACCCCAAATGAAAAAGGGGCACCTATCGCAGAGGAGCCCCTGCCCAGAGGAGAAGCGGCAGGAATATCTTTTTTCATATCCCTTAGTGAACATGATGGAGGATCAGACAGAACAGAGAATGGGCACTGGCTTCAGCCTGGAGGCACCAGGATGCCAGGCAGAGCTCTGGAGGTGAGTGTGGCCCCCGGCACCTAAGATCATGTGAAGATCTGAGAAATCACCAACAGTCCAAAGCTGACCCTGTAGTTGGACATTGTAGTCGTGGCTCCTTTTACTCCTCTTCATGTGGCACAATCAAACGGTGTAGAGCTCAAAATAACAGACGTTATGAGGACCTAAACTCCCGATATGCAAGAGAAAATAGGTTGGAAGAAATGTCCTCCTAATGTTCAAATCAGACACTAAACTAATGCCAGCTGTCTGGATTCTGGATCATTTATACTTATTAGCAAATCAAGAGAAAGACTTAGGAGTCAGAATTATACAGTGTGATCTAAGTGTATGTATGCATGTACTGTGAGTCAACACAAGAAAGCAGATGAGCAGAGGTGAAAATTAAAAGATTAGTAAGAGATAAATGAAACAGAGTATTAGTGCAAAAATTATCTTGACTGTTACATAGCTATTTCCTCCAAATCAAACCGACAACGTCTCTCCTAGAGCGAGGAAGGTGACTCATATAACTCAAAAAGACAAACATACAAGGCACAGGAAGTAAACAAAACTTACAAGACTTAGGAAACTCCTGAAACTCACAAGCTTCACATGGCCTGAGCTCATGATTATAAGAGCAGTTTTTAAAAATTACTGGAGAGAAGAGACTCTGTTTAGGAGATCTTCCTACAAGTCCTTCCAGGGAACTCTGCAGATGCAGTTTTTGGGAGTTGTCAATCATACTAGAGTCAACATTTCTGTGATTCACTTGTCTTTGGTCACCCTTCCGCCTTTAGGTAACCCCAATAAACTCACTGGTATACCACGCTAGACACCAGTGTAATCATTTCTCTGATCTGTCTCTTGCCCTAACTGAGGTAAACAGATGTTGGCTTACATATCCCCAGAAAGAAAAAAAGGTACACAAGACAATGTGGAATTGACTCTATGGTACAGAGACCTGTACAATCTAAGTGCCTTAAGAGAAAGAGGGGATAGGATTCTGCCATTCACAAACTTAATTGACAGCCTTAATTTACCAGTTCGTTTCTTCTGAAAATGTGTAGTAAGCAGCTGCTGGATGAAAGCAGGTTCTAGAGTTAACACAGAGACTCACAGCTGGAGAAGCTGGGGAAATAAGCAATTGTAGTGCTCATCTCTAAATAAAACATCTCTATCACACCCCTGCCCCACAAGCTCAGGGAACCTTGTGGAAGAGGGGACAGAAAGATTGTGAGAGCTGGAGAACTCAGAGCAGCTGCGGTTGCCTGCAGAATGTCAGCCTTCCAGCATGGATGGAGAGTAGACTCATGAGCCTCCATCCTAAGGGACTATTGACAGTGGAAGGCCTCTGGGGGAGATAGGATCAACTCTTTCAGTGCCTTGGCCCCTGATATGATGTTCATTCTCCAGTGAATGACACAGTACCTGTGCACGCATAGGCAACACTAACTCAACTCAATGAGTTAGTTTATTAATGCATCCCTTGATAATTTTATATGTCTAGGTAGAACTGTTCTAGTTACTCTGACTCTTTGCCATCTCTGTGGGTTTTCTTAGAAAGGGGTATGAATGTTGGAAGGGTGCTGTAGGAAGTCTTACAGCCAGTGGTTACCCACGCACTGGGGCGTGGCCTCTTATACTACTTATGCCTATGTAGAGCATCTGTCTGGCCTTTTTTCTGGCTGCAGGATTTGGTTTCTGATCTCTGTTCAAGCAGAGGATTCTGATTTGTGAGTCTACCCCTAAATAAATAACCATCTATTTCTCAATTCTGAGCTAGTGTGGGATTTCTTTTAAGTGTCCTTCTATAGAAGGGAATTCTGGGAGTAGTTAGAAAGGGAGGAGTTTGTATGATCTAAATATATATTGTATACATGTATGAAATTATCAAGGAATAAACAAAAAGTAAATAATAAAATATGTGGTAATAGTGTGCTAGAACTATAATATGTCTCGACTTTTCCATTAATCAAAATAAGGACAATAGCGCCTACTTTTTAGACTACGAGGATTTAGGTAAAATGCAGTCTCTAACACATCACACATGCTTGATAAATAATGGCGGATTTTGTAAGTTCAACTATTGGTCAGTGCATGTGCAGCTGCCGTTCTCATCGCTGTGACCAAATACCTGACAAGAACCTCTTCAGAGGAGGAGGAATCATGCTGATAACAGTTCAAGTGGGCCATTCCATCAGGGTGGGGAGGCAAATGGCAGGAGCAGGAGGGAGCTGGCCACACTGCTTCTTCATCCAAGAAGAAAAGAGTTAACAGGAATGGGATCAGGCTACAAACTCAAGGCATACCACCATAGTCCACTTACTCAGCAAGACTCTATCTCTTGAAGCTTCCACAAAATTCCCAAACAGCGTGCCAAGTATACACATACGCGAGCCTACTGCGGACATTTCACATTCAAATCTCAACAGGGTACATACAAAAATCAATACTCAGCTTGAGATAGATTCCCACAACTCAGAAGCTATTCTGTAGCAACCATAACTAAGAGGAGGCACTCCCCACACTCCGTCTTCACAAGCTCTCTGTTTACCCACGATGTTCACAGCAAGGGTCTTCACATGCATTAAAGGTCTTCACATCACCATGTGGTCTACCCACACTATGGGAGACACGGACACAGCGGGCAGAGACACAGAGCCATTGTTACTCAAGCCATCCCCACTGGAAGCCCTCTGGTGCTACTGAGGAGAGCAGAGCCCTCCTGTTGTACAATCCTTCTGCATACATCCCTGTCATACATACCCGTACCTCAACAAAAGCTCTCAGCTTGTCAATAACGTGGGAAGAACAGTCAGAACTTTTAAACAGTGAAAATGAAAGATTACTAGGAGTCCTAGGGAGACAATTGAGCCAGTGACTGCTTGCTCATAATCCCAACGCTGAGGACACAGACACAGGTAGATCCCTACAGCTGGCTGACCGGTAAATACAGTCTAAACAGAAAGTCCAGGCTACCGGAAGACTGTCTCAAAAAACAAGGAGAGGAGAATCTGAGGAATGACACTCAAGGTTGTCTTCTGGCCAGCACATGTATGTAGACACATGTGCATGCACACCCACAAACACATACTTGGGAGCATGCATACACATGCACACAGACATGCACACAAAAAAGAAAGGAGAATTTTTCATAGGAACTAAGTGGCTATGGGTCCCACGGTGAGCATTTCTGTCTTGGTGTAAAAGCCCAGATTAAAAGAAACACCTGACTTTTGTCTCAGAAAGGACAAGTGATGAATGTCCTACACGCAGAAGAAAAGGTTGCCAAGGGAGGGATGGCGCTCCTCGGCATTTCAGGACACCCAGGAGTATAAAGTGGTTCATCTGAAATATAAGAGCCAGCCACTTGGAATGTCAAAAGTTTGGCTTATAAATGAATGAGGAAAAGAAAGGTGTCCCCAGGAGAAAAGAAACATTCAAATAGAACTATAGACTTTCAAAGCCGGAAGGGACACTGGCAATCAATCATCCACCAATAACTGAGCAACTGAGCGAGGCCAGAGATGTAAAGTCACTTAACCAGAGAAATCCAGCTACAGAAGACAATGCCTTAGCTTGTGCTCCCCAGAAAACAGGCAAAAGCATAGTGCAGGCTGGGTGTGTGCGTGTATGTGCGCGTGCACGCTCATGCGCATGCGCGAGCTTCAGGGCACAGGTGATTTATGTAGGCAGTAATATGAGAGGCAGGACCTGATGCAATATGGATCTTGGTGTAAGCTGAATCCGTGTTTGAGAGTCATGGTCACTTGTATTTGGCTCCAGAATAAACTGTCTCTCATTCTCATTGAGGAGAGAGCTGTATTTTTGTCTAGAAACTTCTATGCACATTGCCTGAGCATGTTTCTGAGGCTCCACTACTGAAAGATCCCCAAGTCCCCAAAGTCAAGTTGGAGATGCACAGTTGAACATGGACCATCACTGTCCTTAGAAAAGGAATCAAAAGCTTACAAAAAAATGTCTGCTCAGTCCTGGCTGAACCTGGTGACAACATCAAAATTTGGGCATTGAAAGTGTGTTTTACAGATGAAAGATGTTCAGTTGGATCCTCTAATGCTAAAGTACATTTGGGGGCACAGAGTATAACAATGACACAGTTACTGAAAGACTTATCTAACTACAGTCTCAAGACATTGACCAAGCATCTCATTTACCTCTTGCCTTGAAAGCCAAAAATGCAGACTTCAACTCTACCCCAGGTTAAAAGGAATCTTTGAAGGAAGAAGGGAGTGTGTGTGTGTGTGTGTGTGTGTGTGTGTGTGTGTGTGTGCACATGTGTGTGCATGCACTGAGATTTTTGGAGGGGTACATTTTTGTGTTTTAATTATTCTTTGACAATTTCACATATGTATATAATGAATTTTTGTCATTTTTTACCCCCATTGTTTTCTCTCATCGTCCTTCCCTCTTCCACCGAAAGCCTTTCTCTTCCTGAAAAGTCTCCCCCCACACTCCTATTTTCATGGTTATTACATGTGGGACACACTGTGTTTGGTTGACTGCATGTCCTTGAGTAAGAAGTTGTTTTCTGGGGTCTGGGTAACTTACAAGCAGTTACACCACTGAAGAAAATGACACTGCCTCCCCCAGCAATTGTTAACTGTCAATAGTCCAGTCCCTCAGGGAAGGGATGGGATAAGGCCCCGCGAGTCCGTCCCAATCCATGATGAAATGCTGATGGGCCCACACAGGAGCTGATCTGGCATGAGATGAGTTAAGCAAGGAAATATCAGTTAATAACGATGGTTTCTGGGAGGAGCAGGGTCCACCTATGCAGGATACCTCCATTCAAACTCTGTTATTAGTTACGTTTTAATGAGCTTATAAAATAAAGCAGGTGGTTTCCAATGCTTCTTCCATAATCCTTAGTTTGAGTCATTTCCATCCCCACCCTCTGCCCTGACCTCCATCTTGCTTTTCTGAGACATGGTCTCACTGGCCTGGAACTTGCCAAGTAGATGAGGCTGGTTGAGCAGCTGAATCCCAGGAATTCTCCTGTCCCCGCCTTCACAGTCCTGGGATCACAAGCACATGCACAGCCAGCTTTTGTGCTTGTGTTCTGGGGCTTTCAACTCCAGTCCTCATGCTTACAAGGCAAGCACATGACTGACTGAGCTATCTTGCTAGGCCCCAGAGGGGAATTTTAAATGCTAACATTAACAGGGAGCTGAGCTCCTTGACTCTGCAGACAATATCATGTCCTACAATATGTTGAGACAGATCTTCCACAGCTAAAGCACCCTTAAGCTGCCTTTGACGTCAATATGTTGCAAAGGTCTGAAAGAAAATGAGCCAACTTTAAAGGAACATTTAAGCAGCAGATCTCAAGAGTCCAGAATCAATGCTGTCTCCTTCCTCCCAGGCTATTTCCGACATTCCTACAGGAGGCTCCATTGACAAATTAGGCACAGGACCACTGAATTGACTGGGAATGTCAAAGAAGTGGCAGGTGATAGCCAAAATGTGTCATCGTCTTTTGCAACAGGTATATTAATAACCCAGGGGACCCTGGTGATCAATTTCATTGTTTTAGGCAGGCTGCCCGCGCAATGTCATGCTTCTCTGACGGAGATGGGCAAACTCCTAAGGCAGGCAGCTGGGTACCAGAGGCACTGAAAATTCCCTCCATAAACACGCATCTATTCCGGGAGCATCCTTTCTGCTCTAAGGTGAAAAGAGGCAGAACAGAATGCCAAGTCGATATGAATTTTTTAAGATAAAAGTTTTAGCTTTGAGGGCTTTCCACACTGCGATGGGCAGTTCAGGTAGCAGCCTCCAGACTCCCAGGCTTTTGAATCCGGTCACTCTCTATTCTATGCCCCAAGGGTAATTTTGAGGCAAAAGATTTAAAAGCATCAGTGAAAGAAAACTTCTGTGCCGACAGATGGATCCAGACTCAGAACAGTCTCCCCAGTAGAGCTGCTGGGAGAAGGTTCTCTTTCTGAGCCTTGGTTTCCTAGTTGGGTGAAGACAGATGTGTGAACTCACACACGTTGTCATTCACTGGAACAAACACATGAGAAAACAAACAGAAGGCAGATTTCTTGTGGCCCATGGTTTTATCCATGATCATGTGACTCGTTGTGCTGGGCCTTAAGCAAGGCAGCACACCTTGGAAGTGGGAGTGTTTGACAGCCTGCACTCCTCATAGAAGCAGGAAGCAGACTGTGTCCTGAGAGCCCATCCCAGAGAAATGCTTTCAGTGGTGCACTTCCTGAATCCAGGCCCCAGCTCTTAGATATTCACTCAGAACACCTCGTCAGGAGATTAACTCATTGATGAGGTCAGAGCCTCTGCTTGTGTTAGTTAACTTGACACAAGCTAAAGTCATTTTGGAAGAGGGAAGCACAAATGAGAAAATGTCCCCACCAGAATGGCCTGTGGGCAAGCCTATGTTCATTTTCTTGATGATTGATGTGGGAGGGACCAGCTCATTGTGGGCAGTGCCATCCCTGGCCAGTGGTACCGCATACTGTAGGAGAGCAAACTGGGCAAGCCAATAAGCAGTGTTCCTCCAAGGCTTCTGCTTCCATTCTTGCCTTGAACTCCTGCCCTGACTTTCCTCAGAAATGGACTGCGACCTGAGTTGTAGGACGAAATAAACCCCTTCCCCCCTAAGTTGCGTTTGGTCATGGTAGATTATCACAGCTATCACAGTTAGAAACACTAACTAGGACAGTGACCCCACGGGGATGGGATTAGCCAGACAACAGTGACGGATGCGCCCCTGGAGACATACAAGCCATGGCAGTAGATAACTATGCCTATTTCATAGTTGGCTGATTGGGAGAGTCAACTGGGCTAGTACCACAGAATGTGTAGTACAGAATTGATATCTAAGGAGCAATTGCCTCCACCCCCATTCATATAAGATAGTAGCAAATGAGGACTCAAACAGGCTCAGAAAGGGGCTTAAGAAGAACCATGAGAGCTGTGAACTATTGACAAAGAAGGTAGCGAGGGATAGGGAGACAGCACAATCAGTAAGGTTCTTGATGTACAAGCATGAGGACCTAAGTTTGATGTCTACAACCCACATAACCAAGGCCAGGTGTGGCAGCCCAGGTTTAGAATCGTAGTGCTGGGGGGGTAGAGACAGACACATCCCTATCTAGCCAACCTGAATGAACTGGTGAGCCCCAGGTTCAGTAAGTGACAATGTCTCAAAAAGTAAGATGGACAGTGCCTTAGGACTAACACCCAAGGCTGTTATCTGAGTATCTGATCTACACATACACATAGACATATATAAACATACACACATCCACACGTGCAAGCACACAAATAATCACATTAAGTAACCAAGTATGGTAGTTATTCATGGCCCAGGTCATTCCTCTACCCAACATGTTTGTCATGCTGTGTGACATCAGTGCTCACGTCCTCTGATTCCGCAGATGGCCACGTGATCAGCTCTGACATAAAGGATGAAGGCAAACATGATGTCAATGGACTGGACCTGGCCTGTGTAAGCTCTGCCATCACCTTGAAAGGGACGTGGTCAGGCTAACTTTGTGGAAACACAGAGACTCAGGGACGTTTCTTCCCAACTGTTCTAAACCAGGGTCAGGCCAGAGGAGTTAATACCTAACAAGTACCTACCATGTAGGGGACCGAAACCCTGACTCCAGACACCAGAACAAGCACCAAGTGAAGAAGAGATTATCTTGTTGGTGGTGGCGGTGGTAAATATCACTTAGATGTTCTTGACTATTTGTTACACACCAATATTGGGGAATGGGAGATGACCCATTTTGATGGCCTGCACTGTGGCCTTCAAACTTACTTTAGAAGCCCTAATCCCCAATCCTTTACAATGTGACAGTACTGGAAGACAGGACCTTGACAGAGGTGATTGCATTCAGATGAGAGCAATAGGGTGTTTCCTGACCCAACCTGACTAAGGCAGGCAGTTTTCACAGATACCTTAGAAACTGGGATATCCCCCCCATCCCTGACTACTGCACACTGTGCATACAACCTCTCTCCAGACACAGCAACCGTCACTCCAACATTTAGCTCATTAACGACCTCCACACATGCAGAAATGAGAAAACCCACGTGCACACACATACACACATTCATTACCACACACACAAATAAATAACCAAAATAAGACTGGGCAAGTGTTCATAGCAGCATTGTTTGTAATAGCCAGAACCTGGAAACAACCTAGATGCCCTTCAATGGAAGAATGGATGAAGAAAGTGTGGAATATACACATATTAGAGTACTACTCAACAGTAAAAAACAAGGACTTTTTGAACTTTGCATGCAAATGGATGGAAATAGAAAACACTATCCTGAGTGAGGTAAGCCAGACCCAAAAAGAGGAACATGGGATGTACCCACTCATAATTGGTTTCTAGCCATAAATAAAGGACATTGAACCTATAATTCATGATCCTAGAAAAGCTAAATAAGAAGGTGAACCCAAAGACAAACATGTAGGCATCCTCCTGGATATTAACCTTCATCAGGCGATGAAAGGAGACAGAAACAGAGACCCACAATGGAGCACTGGACTGAAATCCCAAGGTCCAAATCAGGAGCAGAAGGAGAGAGAGCACGAGCAAGGAACTCAGGACTGCGAGGGGTGCACCCACACACTGAGACACTGGGGATGTTCTTTCGGGAACTCACCAAGGCCAGCTGGCCTGGGTCTGAAAAAGCATGGAATAAAACCGGACTCGCTGATCCTACTGCACGTACTGGCTTTGGGGGAGCCTAGGCAGTTTGGATGCTCACCTTACTAGACCTGGATGGAGGTGGGTGGTCCTTGGACTTCCCACAGGGCAGGGAACCCTGATTGCTCTTTGGGCTAATGAGGGAGGGGGACTTGATTTGGGGAGGGGGAGGGAAATGGGAGGCGGTGGCGGGGAGGAGGCAGAAATCTTTAATAAATTAATTCATTAATTAATTAATTAAAAAAAAGACTGGGTAAGTGGTAACTTCTCTAGGTGAGTTGCAATAGACAGGTTGAAAGCCATGTGGGTGAATTTTTGCACTCTGAAAAAAAACAAAAACAAAAAAACCTCACTAGTCTACTTTCCTCTTTAATTGAGCTTTTGTCCTTGCATAGTTTTCTTAGAAAATATTGGCTCACTAAACTATACAGCTCTTCCGAGTATAGATACATCCCATGCTACTGTGTGTGTGAGGGGGGTATATGTACATGGGCTGCAGATACGCATGCACCCGTGAGCACATGTGCGGAGGCCCAGGGACAACACTGTGTATCCTCCTCTACCACTCTCTGCCGTTCTCCCTTGAGATAGGGTCTTGTCAGCAAGCCCTGTGTGCCTCCTGTCCCTGCCCCTCGAAGCACTGAAGCTGTGGTTTACTTACACCCAGCCATGCTGGGCTTTTTATGCAGGTGCTGGTGCTCAGTCAGCAAGACCTCTTGGCTACGGAGCGACCCCACTACCTCTCTACTATATTTCTTTAAATTATTGACATCACCATTTTGTCAGTAAAACAGTCTATTTTCCTTTGCAAATGATCTGTGGCATCAACTGCTTTGGTGTCTTGCCTCAATTTGTGCTGAAATATAAGGCAGTTTTGCCTGTAATTTTGCATCCATGTGAAAATGTCAACAGCATAAAAATGCAAGCAACATCTTCCTGTTATGATGAAAGTGGCTCTACACTCAGAGTCCTTCTGAAAGGGTTTTAGGATTCCCTAATGTCTCCAACCTCCCCTTTGAAAGCCATTGTGCCAGACAATGCTGAAAATATCCATAGTTATGGCTTCACTTTGTTTGCAGATTTTCAATCATTTCCCTTAGTATTCCTTTCACGTAGATACACAGGATTGTTCAAACCACACTGGGAGCAGAGGAGACAGAAGAAAGGGAGGAGGGCCAGACAACAAGGCCTTCGTGGCTGTCACTCCATATTGCATCCCATGTGCTGGTCACACCCCTCCCTGGAAGGGAGGTGTCCCCCCACCTCCACTCTGCAGAGCAGATCACATAATCCAAACTGCTTCTGGAGGCTTCTGGAAGGAGTAGCTTACCATCTTCACGCCATTGCCTACTGCCTTCTTATCATCATCAGCTAGGTTGATTGGCAGATAATCGCTACCCCTTGAGCTATATGCTACCCCAAACTCTCAGCAGTTAATTCGCTTTTTAAAGAAAGCTCTTTAGAATGTGTGTGAATATGGGCTTTTGTGTCGCAGGAGCAAGATCTCAAGGCACAGACCTTTGAGGGACACCTGTAAACCATCCCTGCACCTCAACAGAGGCAAATGAGACCTTGACTGACTCAGCAAACCTTAGACAGTCTTGTGCTGTGTGGGTATGGGGAGCCAAGAAAACCAGGATCTCTGTAGCTCATGAGAGTTCATATCTAAAAGGTCAAACCCAGCCACCCTGAATGGCATGCTTCTGGGGACTATTGACTTAGTGTAACAGGACCTTCCCAACAGCCGTTT
This sequence comes from Microtus oregoni, assembly GCF_018167655.1. Taxonomy (NCBI): domain Eukaryota; kingdom Metazoa; phylum Chordata; class Mammalia; order Rodentia; family Cricetidae; genus Microtus; species Microtus oregoni. Next base: position 48,061,806 of record NW_024543062.1, read on the forward strand.
TCTATCAGGTGCAGTCAGACTTTTCTTTGGGTCACCTAAGCATATTCAAACATACGCTATCAGTTAAGAGGTTTTCTCTGTCCGTTCCTGGTTTTTATGCAGCTAGGCTACCACCACAGGGTCTGGTGACTGGCCATGGACCTCTTGGTTCCCCAAGAACAGAGCCATGTTATCACCCCAGCTCTGGGAAGGTGCTGAGCCCACTTACCACTTTCAGGAGTTCCTGTGGCAACTGTAGCGGCACCAACTGCTGCAACTTCTCCTTTGGTGTGGTCAGTGCCCCATGTTGGGTATCATATGTAGTCAGATTTTTCATTGGACCACCAACTTATAAATAACAACACAGGGAGTTATTATTAATTATGAAAGCTTAGCCATTAGCTTAGACTTGCCCCGCTAGCTCTTATAACTTAAACTAACCCATATTTTTGTTAATCTACATTCTACTGTATGGCTTTTAACTCTCTCCCATTCTGTATGTCTGACTCCTTCCCATCTTGATGATTCTCCTCTTCCTGTCTCTGCCAAGAAGTCCCACCTATCTCTCCTGCCTAGCTCTTGGTCATTCAGCTTTTTATTATACCCATGCCAGAAACACATCTTCACACAGAGTACAAATGGCCCGCAGCAATCAATTTCTTAAAGAAAAGTCCTTAGTTCTCAAATAAGAAACGAAGCATAGGCAAGGCTGGTGTGGGAGGGCCTTCTGTCTTTGTGTTGCTTGTATTGATTAATGAATAAATTTGTTTGGGCCAGTGGCTTAGTAGAACAGAGATAGGCAGGGAAAACTAAACTGAATGCTGGGAGAAAGAAGGCAGAGTCAGAGAGAAGCCATGGAGCCCCTCCAGAGACAGACACTGAATGGAACTTTACCTGCTAAGCCACAGCCACGTGGTAATACACAGATTAACGGGGATGGGTTAGTTTAGAATATAAGAGTTAGCCAGAAATATGCCTAAGCTATTGACCAAACAATATTGCAAAGAATGTACTTTCTGTGTGATTATTTTGGAACTGAGCAGCCAGGAACGAACTAACAGCCTCCTTACTACACAAAGCAACATCAAGTATGAAGGAGTCAGGGAGTTCAAGAAGTTAAACAAAGGTTGCTGTGAGCCAAGATGTCACAGAGGACATAAGCCAGTCCCTGACAAAATGAGTATGATTCACGTCAATGAGAAATAAGCCCACAAGGCCTCCAATGGGGAGGGAATGGAAACGGGAAAAGCTCAGGTTGACAGGTGTCTTAGTTTCATTTCTCCTGCTGCGATGAAGCCCACTAACAGGAAGGGATTAGCTCTAGGAGGTTATGGTAGCTTACAACTCCGGGCTGTAGTCCCTCTCTGCAGGACAGCCACAGCAGCAAGAGGCTGAGACAGCTAGTCACGTCACGTGCAGAGTCAAAGGGTAAAGGGGAATGAATTCACGCATGCATGCCTGCAACCAGCATGCCTTGTCCATTCTTATGCAGCTCAGGATCCCCTGTACAGAGAGTAGTGCCACCCACGTGCATGAGTCTTCTACTTTAACATGTGTAATCCAGATAAAACCCCACAGACGTGCCCAAGACCATGTCCACCAGGTGAATCGAGCTTTTGTCAAGTTAACAATTAGCGCTAACCACAGCAGCTAGTTATCACAAAGATGTGAATCCATACTACACTAAAATTCCATCTCACCACAGAGCAAGAAGCAATGAGAAACCATGTAACAACAAATGCCGGAGAGGATCTGGGCAAAGCTCTAACCCTTACTAACCCTTACACACTGACAGTGGGGATGTGAGTTGGTCCAGTCACTACAGATATTGATGCGGAGAGTTAAAAAAAAAGAGTAGATCTTCACTATAACACAGCTGCACTTGTCCTAGGACTCCAAGGCAGCACTGCGCAGAGATGCTTGTCCCTTCCTGTTTCCTGCAGCACTGTCGAAAGATTGGATAAATCAAATGTGAGGCACACAAAATGAAATGTCTTCAGCCATAAAGAAAAAAAGTTGTTATTTTTAAAAATAAATATAAGTGGAGATGATCATACTAAGCAAATTAAGACAGTCTCAGAAAGATAAATATTTTATGTTCTCTCTTGTTTCTGATTCCTAGATTATATAAATACATAAAATCATGTATGAAAATACTACATAAAATTAAAATAGACTGTCTAGGGAAATAAAGGAGACTATGGGAATAAAGAAAGCACAAGGGAAGGTTATAAGGCTATAAGAAAAATGTGCTCATTGTATAACATAGATATGTATAAGGAATAAAGAATAAACTAAAAAAAGATAAATAAGCAGGAAAAATCCAAAAGAAGAAATACAAATGCACAAATATATAAGGAACCATGTCAACATTACTAGTCACCTAAGAAAGGCAAAATAAAGCGAAAAGTAGAATCAGACATTTGTTTTGCCATGATGACATCTTATGTAGCAAGGACACAAGGAATGGGTGCTCAGATATGCTGTTGAGCAATCGTGCAGCAGTCCCATGGGGCATACCTCGGCAAGGTACTGAGGGAGCTAGTGTGGACATCCCAGTCGGCCCACAGTCATGGGAGATTACGTCTAAGATGCACTCTATGGCTGTTCAAGGCCGTAGCATAATAGAAAAAGATTTGCATATAATCTACATATATCTTTCTTATACTTTAAAGCCTTTCTGGATTACTTACAATACTTGATACAGGGCAAATGTGATTATAATACATTGCTAAGAGAATAATGATGAGGAAACTTACCTATACATGTTCGGTTCCAGTGCGATTTTTGCCAGTATTTTCCAGCCACAGCTGGTTTACTATGAAGACCCTGAACACCCAGATATAGAAGGCACCTGTAATTCTTCTGAAAACGTGTCTTATGGACATAATTAGGGATGCAGCCGTTAGCCTCAAGAACGGTTGCTGCAGTGCTGTTTGTTGGTGGTGGTGTTTTTTTTTTTAATAATAAAAGTTGGAAATAACCTAAATCTCCAAAAGTGGTTAATAAATTATGTATACAACATGCATTTATGCAAACACTAAAAGCATTGTAAAATACTTTTATTAATATAGGAAGATCATCACAATATGTTAAGTATACAAAAAGAAATTATGTGGGGCTGGGGAGAGGACTCAACAGTTAAGAGCACTACTGCTCTTGCAGGCCTGAGTTCTGTCCCCAGTACCCACATCAAAGTCATAACCATCTGCAACTGCAGCTCCAGGGCAAGCGATTCCCTCTACAGGCCCTTATTGGCACATAGTGCTCTTACATGCTTATGTGTAGTCAAACATACATACACATAAAAGAAAAAAGCATAAACCTTTTTTAAAAAAACTACATTATGTGGGGCTGGATAAATAGCTCTATCAGTAAAGTGTCTGCTCCACAAACATGAAGACATGAGTTTAGTGCCCCACAGAGAGCTGAGTATGGTGGTGCTCATCTGTAATTCTAGAACTGGGAAGGCAAAGACCCCCAGGGCTCACTGGTCAGACGCCTGGCCTGCCGGCTGAGCTCTGATCCATTGAGAGAACCTGTCTCATAAAACAAAGCAGACATCCAACATTCTCTGGCCCCCTCGTGCACATACATACACGATAGATATAGATAGATAGATAGATAGATAGATAGATAGATAGATAGATAGATAGATGAGAGAGAGAGAGAGAGAGAGAGAGATCTGATTTTATAAGTGTGGAGGGATGTCGTGTGTGAGTGTCTATGTATGTGTGCGTGTCTATGTGTCAGTGTGTCTGTGCAATGAAAAGGAAAGTTGTGTGTCATTGTGTGGATAGAAGCTGTCTCTAGGTGGCTGCATTATGAATAGTTTAAAATCCTTTGCACCTGCCTGCATTTTCTGACTCTTCTGCAATAAGCCTTTGAAAGGCAATCTGAAAGCATCCTCTTGCCGGTGAGTGAGGCCGAGAATTCCACGTGGGAGACAGATGAGCAAAGTCACAACAGCAGAGAAATGAAGGTTGAGCAACAAAGACAGTGAAAACCAGTCAAGTGATAAGAGAGGGGTCCACACCAGTTAGGCTTAGAAAACACTCCCAAAGTCGCATGAATGAGAAGAATCCCCCACTCAGCTACAGATGGTGTTTCCAGTCCACTGCTCTCTAGAGCAGAGGCTAGCTTGGTCCCTTACAGTGCAAGGCAGCTTCAGTGCTCACAAGACACCAAGCCCACATTCTCTGCTCCGGAACAGTGCTAGGCTCTAGGCTCCAAGGCTGAAATGGGTGGTCAAGCAGCAGACAGTCATGTGGGTCTGATGAGTGCTATAGTCCTACAAGGAAGGTCTGACTGCTCAGCCCCACACCAAAGTATTGTGTGATGTGACTGATTCCTTTTGGGGTGTGTGTGTGTGTGTGTGTGTGTGTGTGTGTGTGTGTGTGTCAGAGAGAGAAAGAGAGAGAGAGAGAGAGAGAGAGAGAGAGAGAGAGAGGTAAACTTTGGATATCTCTCTCAGTCTCACTCTGCCTAGTCTTTGGAGACAGGAACAGGAACTTGCCTGATAGACTAGGCTGGTTGGCTAGCAAGCCCCAGGGATTCACCTGTCTCCACCTCTGTGAGCACTGGGATTCCAGGTAAGCACCATGATGCCTAGCTGTGGCGTTGAGGGTGTAGGCAATATTTGTGCACGTAAGCCCAGAGGTCGACATTGTGAGATTGTCAGGTATCTTTTTTCCAATTTCTCTCAATCTCATTTATTGAGGTGTGGTCTCCGCACTCACCCCATCTTAGAGTGGCCATGATGACATGGGGCATGGCTGAAGAGATGACTTGCTGAGGAGTGATGAAGAAACACAAACATTCATCCAGAAGATCCTCACTGTGTCAAGGTCCCCACATTGGTTATGCCCTCTCCTCAAGTCTCTGGCCTTCAGCAGGTCCAAAAGTCCCCAGTGATACTGCCGCTAGCTTAGAAACCACATCTGAGAATCCAGGGCTATCTTTTCCAACAAAAGTAGAGCACCAGCATAGGTGTATGGTAGTCAGCAAAGTACGGCTCTCCTGGGAAGCTATGTCCGAACAGTCCTGGAAATAAGAAGGAGTTTTAACAACTGGAGCAGGAAAATGAACAAGCATTCCAGGGCACTTAAAACGTCTACGAGGGCTGGAGAGTCAGTACAGCCCTGCCCTGCGAGCAGGTAGACGTGAATCTGAGCCTCAGAGTCCAAAAAGAAAAGCAGGCATGGTGCACGTGCTTGTAATCCCGAGACAATAAAGGGGAAAGACTTGCTTTTTAAATTGGCTATAATCTCCCCCTGACTGTTTATATTCAAATGAAAGCAATTATAAGGCAGAAGCCTGCTGAGAAATCTGACAATTTACATAAAATTAACATAACAAGAGCTCAGATCAAATGTATTTATGAAAGCAGCAGGCCACATAATGAGGTGAAGGAAGAGGCAGGAGGATTTCTGGAGCTGGCTAGTCAGCCAGTCCGGTTTAGCTGGTGAGTTTCAGGCCAGTGAGAGATCAAAATATAAGGCTCTTAGTGTCTGAAGGATGATACTTGGAATGACTAGAGCTATCCTCTGGTCTGCACACACAAAAACATACACAGACAGACACACACATACATGTACAGACATATGCACACACATATACACACAGACAGACATAGAAACACACATAAATACACACATATGCACTTATACATATACACATGCATGCACACACAGACACACAGACATATGCATACAACTACTCACACACACATACATACACACACAGACACACATATACACACAGACACACAACAAACAAACATATACATACACAGACACACATACATACACACAGAGACACACATACATACACAGGCAGAGAAACACATATGCATACATATACACATGCACACACATACACACAATATACAAACACATACATATACACAGACACACACATACATGTACACACATATAGGCACACACATTTACGCATACACACAGTATATGAAATTCGCATTTTAACATTCATAGATAAAGGTTTACTGAATCAGATCTTTCTCTTTAGCTGAAGTTTTCCTATCACTTTTTTGGGACCACTGTAGCAAGAACGTTCAGGTTCAGAAGCCACAAATACTTGTCATGTGGGTCTTCACAGAAAAGGTCTTTTCTAAGGTGAGAGTTTCATGGGACACCAAAGTGGGAGCAGCCACCCAGAGTCTGGTTCATACACCCTTAGACCTCTGCTCTGGGTCCATCTTGAGATGGGTGTTTTCCAAGGAATAACAGTCTCAATGCTTAGGTATCAACCAAGGGAAAGGAAAAGCTGGAGAGATGACTCGGTGCTTAAGAAGCTAACTGTTTTTGCAGAGGACCCAGGTTCAGTTTCCAGAACCCACGTCAGGCATCTTACATCTGTCTGCCACTCCAGTTCCAGGGGGTCCAATGCCCTCTGGCCTCCACAGGCATCTATTAATATACAGTATACATAAACCCACTCTGGCACACACACAGAAACATAAATAAAAAGAAATAAATCTTCACAAAATAAAAAATTAAACAAATGGAAAAGATAGAGTTTTAAAATGGGATGTAATCTCTCCCTTTCTGTCTGTATTCAAATGTAAGCAATTATAGGGCAGAAGCCTGCTAAGAAGCATGACAATTTATACAAAATTAATGTAACAAGAGCTCTGAGCAAATGCATTTGTGAAAGCAGCTACATAGCCAAACAGTCACAAATAGGAAGCCGGGATGGAGGGGATCTCCAAACCTGAGATTCTTAGTTGGTATTTCATTTTCGTTTGCATGTAAATGATTGTGCATCTTGAGGCAAATTACTTCATGCTTTTTCTACTAGGAAAAGGGGAAAGGAGAAAAATGCACACTTTGGAGGAAACCCTCTGTAAGAGGCACAAAGTGATAAACGCCCCCAAGTCTGTTTACAAATGCAGGGGATGAGACAGAATTTTAATGAACTGTGCCACATAATCTAGTGGTTAATGAGGTGGAAGAACCTTTGTCAATGGCAGTGATTGCGAACTAACTCTTTCAACTTCAAGATCAATACGAGCATCCACAGCTCCGAGTTACCCCAGTGGGCACTCTGGGGAGAGAATAGTTGTCAGAGGTTGCATGCTCTGCAGATCACAGCTGCAAGACCACTGTCTGCTGTGTTCCTCTTCTTCCGTTTAAGTCCTGACTTCAAACAGAGGGAGCTCACCACAGTTTGGAGATCAAACCACACAACTCCCATGAAAAGGTGGTACAAAAGGACTGAATGTCTCTAAAGATATCTGCCTTTTTTTTTTTTTAGAAGCTGTATGGTTTTTCCTGCTGGTGTGAACCACTGGGAAGGTGCTTGTGTCCCAGACAGGCCTAACTCTTGGTTTACAAAGATATGGCTGTGGACTGGTGACTGTGGGGAATTTTACAGAGACTTAAGCACCACATTAATCCATCCTTCCATAATAATTCATAAAAACACACATTCTCACCGGGCGGTGGTGGCTCACACCTTTAATCCCAGCACTCGGGAGGCAGAGGCAGGTGGATCTCTGTGAGTTCGAGGCCAGCCTGGTCTACAAGAGCTAGTTCCAGGACAGGAACCAAAAAAGCTACAGAGAAACCCTGTCTCGAAAATGAAAAAACACACACACACATACTCTCCCTCTCTCTCCTCCTCTCTCCCCCTCTCTCTCCTGCTCTTCCCCTCTCTTCCCCTCTCTCCCTCTCTTTCTCACTGTACACGCTAAGGACAGGCAACAGCATCAGGGGTCAGTCCTCACAAGTCACCTCATTTTGACACAACCTCTCTCTTGTGTTTATGCTTCAGGCCTCCAAGCTTCCAGGTCTTCTCTGTCTCCACCTCCCATCTTCTTGTAGGAACACTAGAGTTAACAGACTCTCGCTTTCTGTGTCCAGCTTTTTATGTGGGCTTTGGAAAGCTGACCTCAAATCCTCACTGTGTGAAGCAAACACTTTTGCCAACTAAGCCCTTTCTCTGGCCCCATAACTCCCTTGCCTGATCTTTTTCGTGTTCAGGCTCAAGATAGACTCTTCCTCTGAGGTCAGGGTTTTGCCATTACATTCTCTATCTCTGCTACCCAGAGAGATCCCTAAGGTGTCACTGGTTGTCACTATGGCCACTATGGTCCTAACAGCATCAGACCTGGAAGATCCCAATTAGACAGGATTGATCTTCCAACAACATTTGTTGAGCTCCTGATACATGGAGTGGAATCTTGGGAAAGGGGGAGATGAGCAAGACTTGAAACCCATCCTTAGCGCCCCCAAACTCCTCCATGATACAGAGAGTTCTTTGGATAACTAATAAATGATTGGGTTGTAAACTGGCAGAGACTTTTAAAGGTGTTTATTTCAGGTTAGAGAGATGGCTTGTCCCAGGGAAAAGAGAGCAAAGTGCTTGTCATGAACGTTAGACCCTGACTAAGACCCATGTAAAGCCAGGTATGAAAGCATGTCTGTAATCCCAGCATTCCTACAGCAAGATGAAGGGACGGGGGCAGGAAAATCCCCAAAAGTTCCCTGGAGGCTAGCCTGGCATACAGAGTGACAAGCAAGGTGGAAGATAAAGCTAATAGCTGAGGTTACCTCTGACTACCACTTGTATGCCATAGCACACTCACACACATACACATACACAAACATCACACATATATACATCACACACATACATCACACATATCACACACATACATCACACATATCACACACATACATCACACATACATCACACATGTATACATCACACACATACATCACACATGTATACATCACACACATACATCACACACACCACACACATACATCACACATATCACACATATATACATCACACATACATCACACATACATCACACACATACATCACACACATACATCACACATATCACACACATACATCACACATATCACACATATATACATCACACATACATCACACATGTATACATCACACACATACATCACACATATATACATCACACACATACATCACACACACCACACACATACATCACACATATATACATCACACATACATCACACATGTATACATTACACACATACATCGCACATATATACATCACACATATATACATCACACCACACACACATATATACATCACACATATCACACATATATACATCACACATACATCACACATGTTTATATCACACATATATACATTGCACATATATACATCACACATATATACATCACACCACACGCACATATATACATCACACATATATCACACACATACATTACACACACACACACATATATACATCACCACACACACACACATATATATATCACCACACACACACACACACATCACACATACACAGAGTGAAAGAGACCTGAAATTTTTTTTAAGGCTTTACTCCAGGTTATGTGTTCATCAAATGTATTTCAGGTGAAGAGCAATAAGCTTGCATGCCACTTACCACTGGTACTTAAGGAGATGAAGAGATTCTCCCTCCCCCACCCATACCCATCTTGGACTTGACCTGAGGCTATTTCTGCTGCACCTATATTTCACCCATTAAGTTTCTCTCTGGCATTAAAGTCTGAGACTTTTAGCAAAAGTCACAACAAACCAGCTTGGGGTAAATGTATCTTAAAGCATGCCAAGTTTGAAGTTGTCCTGATTGCTGTGTCGAGGACATCACTGCAGGCAATCCCACTTCGTCAACACAAAGTTCCAAAGGACTGTCACTAGGACACAGGTACCCTGCGCGGGGAAGGGGGAGTGGGGTACTCTGGGAAAACTGGACTTCCTGAGGCCACATGTCAATCATGCTCATGTCTTAATCACTTTCCTTCGACTACGATATTAGTAAGTGTCCTGTCCTTAAGGAGTTTACAGGCGATCAGAGAACCAGACTTGCATGTAGGTTTTCATAATAGCAGTGTTATAAACAAAGTCGGAGGAGCAGCAGGCATGTAGATAGATAGATCTAGGAAAGGAGGTGACAAAATTACCCTTCAGAAATGAACCTATTGGAAGACTGGGCCTCAGGACCATGGAAGTCGTGGTTGGGCCTTGAGGTGGGAGAACATTAAAATACATTATGCCAGACACGGCACGAATGGTGCCTTAAAGGAAAATAGGTGATTCTCTTCAAAGCCTGGAAATGAAAAAGGAACTTTATTAAGAAAGACAGCTTATAGAGAGATAGATTGTGCTGTGTGGGCAAGAGGGTGGGGAGGCCGGAGGGGCCTTCAGAGAAATCCTCTGAACAAGAGAAGAAAGCCGCTGCGGAGAACATGCCACAGCTCATGTTTAGCCTAGGGTAGCCTGTGTGATGACAGGGAGCGTAAGGATCCAGCTATTTGGTTAAACCAGCAACTAGAGTCTGTGAAGCCACAGCACAGCATGGCTTCTGAACTCTATCCTACAAAGTAGGGGTAGCCTGATCTATTCAGCTATGGGATCCGGCTCCTCAGAGTGACCAGTGTCTGAAAGGGGCAGGCCATGCCCTAACAAAGAAGGAATAAGTGGATTTCTATAAGCGGTTGCTGTGGCTCTGATAAAGTCAGTCCCTATTAGGTCCACGTGCTAGAGGCACATGGCTCAAATGGGGTGACCTTAGACGTGATGGACCTTTAAAAAGGAGGACAGTTTTTTCCTTGTCACATGATGCTATCTTGCTCTTTGCTCCAGAAGCCATGGCAACTAGAGCAGACCACTACCATGCTAGCCAAGTCTGTGGTGATGATACTGAAGTTACCGACACTACCTAGTAGTTGGAGGACTGCCGGGTCAGGAGACCCTCACCTGAGAGTCCAGCTGTTCCTCTACCCCCTTTCTCAGCTGCAAGTGATCTTGGGAAATGCTAGATATATAGAAAGCAAAGAATAATTGAATGATAGACTCTATAGTGGGGTTTTCATGAGGGTATCATCCAGGATGAGGTGGGATTTTGTGGTGATGTCGCTTTTGGGGGTCTCCCATGTGGTAAAGAAACCTTAATAGACTCATGGGTCTCACTAACTTGAGCTTTAATGAAATTATACTTTAGACTGTTCTTGGTGCCCATGTGGAGTGAATGAATATTTGCTGCATCTCTTCAGGAAAAGTTAACACAACAAGCCCAGGGAAGGTGATTAAATCACTGCGGCAAAGCCTTCTGAAGGAATTAATGCTGGTCTTTAGGGGAATCTGTTGTCACCAAACAAAGCTTGGATAAAGAGTGCTGTCTGGTTTGAATGACAAATGTCCCCATCAGCTCATGTATTTGAACACTTGGTGTCCAGATGGTGGTGCCATTTAAGGAGGTTATGGGACCCTAGGAGCCTTGCTAGAGGAAATACCTCACTAGGGGACAGGCTTGAGAATGTGTAGACTCTCCTGCTTCTGACTTGCTCTCTCGACTTCCTGTGTGCTGTGAAGATGTGCACTCCCAGCTTCCTGTGTTCTGTGAAGATGTGCACTCCCAGCTTCCTGTGTGCTGTGAAGATGTGCTCTCTCAGCTTCCTGTGTGCTGTGAAGATGTGCTCTCTCAGCTTCCTGTGTGCTGTGAAGATGTGCTCTCTCAGCTTCCTGTGTGCTGTGAAGATGTGCTCTCTCAGCTTCCTGTGTGCTGTGAAGATGCGCACTCCCAGCTTCCTGTGTGCTGTGAAGATGTGCTCTCTCAGCTTCCCGTGTGCTGTGAAGATGTGCTCTCTCAGCTTCCTGTGTCTGTGAAGATGTGCACCCCCAGCTTCCTATGTGCTGTGAAGATGTGCTCTCTCGACTTCCTGTGTGCTATGAAGATGTGCACTCCCAGCTTCCTGTGTGCTGTGAAGATGCGCACTCTCAGCTTCCCATGTGCTGTGAAGATGCGCACTCTCAGCTTCCCGTGTGCTGTGAAGATGCGCACTCTCAGCTTCCTAGCCCTGTCACCACACCACCTTGTTGCCATGCTACCTGCTATTATACACTATAACCCTCTGGAACCATAGCCAAAACAAGCTTTCTTCCTTACGTTGCTTCTGGTCATGGTATTCATCACAGCAACTGAAAGTGACTGACATACAGTGTGGGCCCTGGACTGAAGGGGTGGCTCAGGGATAAGAGCGATTGCTACACAAGCCTGAGAACCTGGGGATTGCCAGCACCCACATACAGCATGTTCACCTGTAACCCAGTACCGTGGGTAAACACCACATCCAGAACAACCACTGGTGCTTGCTAGCTGTCAGTGTAGCCTAAAGGAGTGAGCCCCAAATTCAAAATGATACCCTGTATTCAAGGAGTGAGGAAAGGATCAATAGCCAGTGTCTACTGTCTCTGCACTCGGGTGCACAGGTACATGTGCCCTCATGTATATGCATACAGAGAGGGAGATAAACAACGACCCTGGTCCCCTTGCCACCTTCTCCTCATCTCACCATGTCCTCTCTCTCTTTGCCCACACTCCCCCATGATACCCTCTGCCATGATGGGACCTGACCAAACCAGCTTCATCAGAAGATCACCTTTTATTGGACTTTCTTCTCTTCAAAACTGCAAACTAAATCAACCTCTTTTCTTCATAAAGTACCCAACCTTAGATGTCGTATTACAGCAACACAAAGAACAGCTTCAACAGTGTACAGATGAATCCCAGGAACAAAAAGATGTCACACACATCAGCAGTCTGACTGAATGGGGAGAACCAGGAGCCCAAAAAGTTCTGTGGAAAGCAGCTGTGCTCATCAGTTTTTTGTCAACTTGATACCAACTGGAGTCATCTAGAAAGAGGGACCTTCAATTGAGGGATTGCCTCCACCAGACTGATCTCAAGGCAAATCTGTGGGTCATTCTCTGTGACTGATGTAGAGATGGTCCAGCCCAGACCATTCCTGGGCAAATGGACCTGGGCTATGAGAAAGGCAGCTAGAGAGAGCAAGCCAGTAAGCTGTGTTCTCCATGGTCCCTGCTTCAGCTCCTGCCTCCAGGTTCCTGCCTTGAGTTGGTTTCCCCCCATGATAGACTTACAGCAACCTGTAAGCCAAAGAAACTTTTCCTCCCTGGGTGGCTGTCCACCACAGTGTTCATTACAGTAACACAGACGAGGACTCATCTTACATAGAGAGACTTTGAAGCCATGGGCATATCTGTATCTATGGTTACCACTCTCCTTGGGTTTAGGAATAAGGGAAAGAAGAATTTTTTTCAAGTCCAACTCATAGGTAACTGCAGTCTGTGCCCTGGGTGCCATCACATACCTGAAGCAAGGCCAGAAGACTTGGGTGACATTCAAGTTCAAAGGTTAAGAGAGAAAAATGAAATGAATAATCCAGACCACAAAGCAGAATTACCTCCTCCCTCTGCAGAGACCCCTTTCCTGGACCTACCTGAGATCTCCATGCCAGGCTCTCTGCTAGCATCACCATGGAGGGGTCCATGCAAGACGTTGCTCCTCTTTAGATCGGGAGCCAAGATGGGATGCTTTGTGGGGAGCAGGTTTCTGCTAACTAATCCAATCTGAGCTCTCCCTAGAACACTCCTGGTGGGGTCTTAGGAAGATCTTTCTGCTCACAGAACCATAAGCTGAAGCTCCATCAAACAGCCACACTGCACACAACACAGCAGCCCATAGAAACACAGACAGAGCTG